>NC_057816.1:2500-1224370 GCF_910594005.1 Cervus elaphus
AACTTGAAAAACATAATCGAAATTGCAGACTCACATTTCCCAATGCCATATGTTAGTATACAGAGCAACAGCATATCAAATTTTGTAATACTACCATAAACATATGCATTTAAATTAAATTGGATGAAATACCTGAAAATAAACATACTTCTAGACTCACTGTTTCACAGGCAGATAACATACAATGAATGAAAATGACAAGGTAACAGGCAGTAAGGCCAGGGGTCTCCAAAGAAGGAAACTGACTGCAGGCGTCAGACACGTTTTTTCTCTCTTAAGAGGCAGGAGGATACAAGCTGGTGTTTGTTTGTTTGTTTTGTTTTGTTTTGTTTGTTTTGTTTTTTTGCCCTCTATACAAATTGAAAAAGAGGTTTTCTCTTAAAATTCTGTGTTGCTATGACACCTGGTTCCACCTGAACTTAACTTTTCTCAAACCTTGAGCTGACCAATGCATATTTCTTATGAAAATCTTTGCCTTAAGCTATGTGAATGTACTATGTATTTACCCTAGACCCTGTCTTCAAGTAGGTTCTGCCTAAAGGGTCAGAACTGACTTGACAAACCAATATCTTTTATTCATACATTGTTCTCCTACTCTACGTTAATGAAGCTATATATTTGCTCATGTCAATCGTTTTATGGCCCAGGATGACTCACCTGGTGCCATCTCCATGTATCTTGTGGGTGGGGGGCCTGCTGCCATTCCTTTCTCTACTTAGTAGACTGCTAGTAGCTATATAACATCCAGCTAAAGACAAGCAGAGGGGCACTCTTTCTGCCCCCTTCTGATGTCTATGTCAGAAGCTTTCTCTCTTTTGTACTTTAATAAAACTTTGTGACACAAAAGCTCTGAGTGATCAAGCCTCATCACTGGCCCTGGATTGAATTATTCTCCTAAGGAGGCCAAGAATCCCAGCATCTTTCGTGGTTCAGCAACAACCTTTCAAAACAATGGTCTTTTCAAAAAAATGATGATAGGTGATGAGTATACACATGCATATGAATGACATGGGACCCATATCTCAAACCAAATAAAAATAAATCTTCCCTCAACATAGATATAACACAATCAGCCCTTCATATGCATAGATTCTCCAACTATGAATACAAATATGGATGTAAAATATCACAACAAATTCCAAAGTTTAAAAGCGGTAAATATTGACTTTCGCCTGCTGGCACCTCTTTACCTGTCATCTCCATTATATCAGCTACGACAATGAATCATGTGCTGTGCTAAGTCACTGACATTGTGTCCAACTCCTTGGGATCGTTTGGACTAGGGCCCACCAGACTCCTCTGTCCATGGGATTCTCCAGGCAGGTATACTGGAGTGGGTTGCCAAGCTCTCCTTCAGGGGATCTTCCTGCCCCAGGGATCGAACCCATATCTCTTATGTCTCCTGCATTAGCAGGTGGGCTCTTTACCACTAGCACCACCTGGGAAGCCTTGAGACACATGAACACCAGTGGATCTGGGGATCCACAGGGCATATACACAACCATTCCTCAAATAAAATGGAAGAATGACTTTAATCTCAAACAAAACATGAGTATACATATTTCTTCAATCTGCCAAGTGCCATGGACCGGTGAAGGACTATGTGAAGAATACTTCAAAGTTGATTTGGCAAACACAGCCTAAGTTGGCTATATTTAGTCCTCACATGAATGAGAATGTCATTAGTAGTGGTCGTTTCAAATAAGTAGCATGTGAGTCTGTCTACACTTATTGTGATTCGCGCTATACCACAGCCACACATTTCAGTAGCATTGGTGCAAAAAAGATACATTTCTCAGTGGAAGCTTCTACATGGACTGTTGGGATCAGAGCTCCAACCCATACAGGCATACTTTTACTTTTAAATTGATCCTGCAAGATAATCAAGCAAAACACTGGATTAACACCTAGACAATGTTTGAGCTCTGTACTAAATAATTTTAAAGCTAGTAGATGGAGTGAGCTGATGAGGAAGACTACGAACAAGTCATGTTCTTCAACTTGGTCAAACTGCTGATGGTCATACAAGTTAACAAGAAGTTAAGGCTGTTCTCATTAAATCGGCTTAAAAGAAATAGAATAATAAAACAAATTAGTAAATCTTGTTTTCTTAATAAACATCGTATCATCTCTGCACAGCTTTGTTACTGGCATTAATAGAATACCTTAAATAATAACCTGTCACAGTGAAACGGATTCACATTCTATATCTATTCACATCTATAATTGATGCCATAGCTGTTTGACACTATTGCTTGAATGACTACAACTTATGTGACTTCACAAACTACAAACACTACTAACATAATAGGTATTAAAATACCTTGAGTGACATGAGCACTAAGACTTAGAGTTGCTCTCATGAATGATAGTATCATTCACTCTAGCCATGGTACTGGAATCTGTACATTAACACCCCTGCAAAGGAAACTGAAAGGATAGAATACTTGTCTATACTAAAGGAACTTCATAAATATAAATTTAATCCTACTGTAATCATTCAACATTGTATATTTTCTTTTAAACTAACTTTCATATCTGGTCTACTCTAACCTCTTCTGTATTCACTTTATGCTATACTTATTGCTAACAGTTAAATTACCATAGGAGCTCTAATTAATTTTTTTTTACTTGCAATGCTAGTGATAGAACCAAAGGCTGATATATACATCAAACAGGAGAAACATAATGGAAACTGTAAACAATTTTATGTAGTAACACTGCCATGCTCCTATACAGTCAAATGGACACTCAAAAGGACGTGATTTTCCTGAATGTTTATTTCAGAAAGTTAGAATTGGATGACTGCAAACAATAAAACTAATAGTATATTAATATATAATAATAATAATATACAGTTGGTTATTCTTTTTCCTATTCTACCACAGCTAACTGACTGAAAGTCAGTTTTAGTAACTACTACTAACATAAGACCCTCACCAATAAGTGAAGATATATAGGAAAATCCATAATAGATCTAAAAACAATCAAAGATAAAATGATGACAAAAAAATACAGGGACATCTTAGTTGGTATAAGAAACAGGATGATTATGAAAGCAAAGCCAACAATCATGTACAGGCCATGGAAGCCTGTGGCTGTGATGAGTGTTGACTTCTCCTTTATCTGAGGTTGTAAAAAGTGCTTTGTAAAACCCTGAGGTTTGCAGCAGTTGTAACCGCCTGAAGAGACTGCAGTAAAAAGTGTTTCTAGAATATCCTGACGATTTCCATCTACTAGGCCATGGTGAGCTCAAGTAATACATACTCCAGAGGACAGAAGACAGATATGTTGGGAAGTGGGAATGACTTCTACTGCACGTAGGGAGAAAGGGAATGTTGCTGCTCAGCCTAGTACAAGTGTAGAAGCAACAGCTCAGTGATTAAACCTTTAAAGACTCGATAAATATGAGAACGACTGGTAGGAATAAACCTTCAGAAGTGCCTTCTCAGACCTCCCATCATAAGCACAAGCATAATAGAAACACTGAGTTTTCATGGTCTCACACAAAATTAGACTCACTTATGACTTTGCTTTGAGAGGAGTTCAACTATTCATTGTTAAAGAGAAATGATCTTTTCTTCTCTGAAGATTTGTTAATCATTCAGTTGGGTGTGGTGAATAAAATACTTAAGGATCTAATAGATAAAAATGCAATAGGCAAAGCACATAGATTTTTTGCTCCCTTCCTCAAAGGATGGAATATTTTGTATTTGCACTGATTTTATGTCTTGAATTCATGTACAAGTATATATTCATATTTTTAGTTGAAATACAATAGGACTAAAAATATTGATATAATACTAATAAATCATGTTGGTATGTGTGGTTGTCACATAGGATCCACAGAAGATTTAAATTCACAGTTATCAACGTAAAGGATTAATGCTATTTAGCTTCTTCATGAATCTATACCATGCATGAAGAGCTTTTCTCAAAATATTTCACTGAGGTAACTACAAGGATGATAGGCATAACACTATGCTTCAACTCATGGATTTCTAAGCATCGCTCACAATGCAGATCTGATTTTCAACATTAGGGTTCTTTCAGTGTCCTTGAACAGCATTTGTTTCTCTGTATACAGAAGAAAAAAACTCATGAGTATCAAACTTGTTCACATAAAACGAGTGTATAAATTGTTATCTTCCCAACCCAGGGATCAAACCAACATCACTTCCATCTCCTGCACTGGTAGGCAGATTATTTGCCGACTGTGCCACCTAGGAATCAATATACATTTCAATAACCACAGCCATCAGCTTCTCCTGTTCATGACCGGGGTAGAAGAAAGAACATTGGAAGAAGTACTTGTAAGCATTATTATTTAGTCAAGGAACTGTTATACTGGGTACTCCAGTTATTACTGGGACAAGTCAGTTCCTCCAATGATGATGGGTATAACTGAAAAATTATTACAAATTCATGGGATGTGATGTCTACATGATAAATGTGTTCCTCTTATGCTACTGCTTCAGGTATGCCTACTTCAGCATGAAGGACCTCACTTAAAGGAATGCCTGCTATTCCACCTCAAGCAACATATAGTGAAGTGCAGATCATTGTCCTTTCTTGAAAATAATCAGCAGTTTGTCAACCTATGTGACAAGCCAGAGCAACCCTTGGGATGGAACTCTAAAAACAGGTTAGGCTCTCTTTTTGCCAAGCCCTGTGATAAAATACAAATCAAAAAAAGAAAAATAACATCAATTTTGTCAGCACTTCCTCACCTTTTCTTTCTGCATGGCAGGAAGCAGACATTGAGGCCAGATGACTGCAGGATTTAATTGTGAACTAACATTGGGTGGGGTGGAAGCTCATCACTCTAGTAAGAATGTGGCTCAATTAAACTGTTTGACTTTCATTCACTTCATGTACACAGAGTTCTATAATCCTTCATTAAGGAATTAAAGAAGTTATACTTCCTTACACCTTCACAATCTCTTGGTTTACACTAATGTAAATTCCTAGTCCAGCACTTATACGATGAGTGTTACAGGTAGTAATAGTGCATAAATGATGATGAGCAATGACAGGAAGTTTATTTATTCTGTTTCAATTCTTGATTTTTTATCTAATCAATCAGTGAAATATACTTACAGATGTAAATATTTTATTGGTATGTATAAATACACATTGAGTAGTGCTATGATAACTCATAGTGTTGGCACAATAATTATCATGGCTATTATGGCTTTTTCATATATTCCTTTTGAGATTCTGTTCCATTATACACTATCATAAGATATTCAATACAGTTTCCTAAACTGTACAGTAGGTCCTTGTGGTTTCTTTCATATATAGTACTATGTATTTGTTAATAATTCAAACAAAAACTGGTACACAAATATTCATAGTGACATTATTCACAATAGCCCAAAGGTGGAACCCATTCAAGTGTCCATCGGTGGGTGACTGAATATGCAACACAGGATATATTCAGAAGCTTGAACACTATTCTACCATATAAACTAAAATGGTGCTGCCACTGTGCAAGACATTACAGTAATTACTCCAAAACTAACACATGGAATAAATGTATATTTCCATTCTAATTCATGCTGTGTACCCAAAAGGTTTGGGAAAGGGGGCTGAAAAAATTCATATTTCTGCAGTCATATTCACAACAGCATGATTCACACTGGCCAAGAAACAGAAGCAATCTAAGTGTCCATGGCAGCCAATTCCATAAACAAACTGTGGTATACACACAATGGAATATGATTCAGCCCTTAAAAGTCGGTAATTCTGACAATCCTACAATGTGGACGAACCTTATGGTCATCATATTAAGTGAAATAAACCAGACCAACAAAGGACAAACGTTCTGTGATTCCACTAGTATGAGATATCCAAACAAGTCAAATCCAAAGCCAGAAAAAGCAAAAAGTGATCCCCAGGAACTGAAGAGAATTCATGTTTCATGGACCCCACTCAGTATTCCTTAGGGAAACTGACTTCCCATGACATCTCCAAAACCAATTATACAAATAATTGGAAGCCATATCCAATCAAATGAATGTAGACATAAGTTTACAATTTACACCAACCTCACTCAAACTTCTCAACAGACAAAAGGCAAAACTGTATCTATGGTGCCTCTGCTTTGCTTAAAACTGTATCTACAGTACCTCAGTTTTGCTTATGAAATTTAACAACAACAAAAAAAAAACACTAAAGTCTATCCAAAAAAAGATATAAAACATATAACATGAACTTTAAAAAAATTAGAAATTTAAACTGTGAAAAACCTTATTCACAAAACTTAAACACAAGCCACAGAAAAATATATTTACAAAATACATATCTGATAAAGGATTGTACTCCAACTACACCAAAAAATCTGGAACAGACAACCTCATTAAAATTTATAAATCTGAACACCTGGCCAAAGAAAATATACAGATAGCAAATAAGCATATCAAAAATACTCAAAATCATATATCATTAGGAAATTGCAAATTAAAACAACAGTGAAGTAGCATGCACATCTATTAGATCCAGTAAACTCAGAAAGTGGGGGGGGGCTTCTCTGGTGGCTCATTGGTAAAGAATCTGCCTGACAACGCAAGAGACTCAAGTTTGATCCCTTACCCAGGAAGATCCCACATACCACAGAGAAACACAGCTGGATTTTTCCACAGCTAAGCAAGGCTCACCTGTGAACTGAACACTACACGTCTAGTACTGAGTAAACAGCTTTGAAAAAGTGTCCAGACAAAAACGAGCACACAATTACACACAACAGCTCTACTTGTAACAGCTAAAAACTTTCAAATATCAGGATGTCTTCGGTAGATGACTGTGTAAACAAATTGGGATACATCCAAAGTGAAGGGGAGCAAATGCTACCCCAAACTATACCGCTTCAGCATGAGAATTAGTTGGACCTAATTAACTTTTTTTTTTAAAGGACACATGATCATCTCTGAAACCCAAGTTCAAGATGGCTATTCTGTGAGTCACATTTACCAGAGAAATCTCATTTCAAAGGAATCCTCTGTATATACCAGATAGAAGGATGACAGTCTTGTGAAACTTTTTTTTTAATCAATAGGGAAAGCTAAGACCTAAATCTGTACAACAACCATACCCTTCCTTTCCTTTGGTTTTATTTTTTTTAATACTTATTTGTTCTTTTTATTTGTCTGCACCAGGTTGACCTTCGTTGAGGCAAGCCAGATATTTACCTACAGCATGCAAACTCTTAGTTCTGGCACGGGAGATCTAGTTCTCTGATCAGGGATTGAACCTGGGCCTCCTTCTCTGGGAGTGTCCAGTCTTAGCCACTGGACCACCAGGAAGCCCCTGTTTTGTTTTTAGATGAAGATGCTATCTAAGGTGATATCTTGGGCCATTTCAGTCACTGACTCAGTTTCCTGAGTTTCACCAAAGCACGCACAAGGTACACATTATTAAACTGGTTTGCAAAACAAGTAAAGGTTCTCTGCTACAACATTGTATGCCTACAAATATCTAAATGGTAAATAGCATGTTATTTATTTTTAATCACTATGGGGGAAAAAACAATGCAGGATTCATACCTCTTACAACATGAATAAACATTAAAACCATCTTTAGTGAAAAAAAATCCATATAGAAAAGGCCACCCAGATCCCATATTCACCATGTCTGCTTTAAATCCATCAAGTTTTTCCAAATAACTGAAAATCTCAGTAACACTCTAAAAACAGAAAAAAGGATGAAGATGAAAAAAAAAGATATATTCATACAATTGAACAATTGCTGAAAGTGAAAGTGGCGCTGTGGATTACATTATAATGTAGAAACCATATGATTTCCTGATTTTGGAGGTTATGTGCTGGTTCTGCAGGAGAATGCACCCATTTTGGATGAAACACATAGAGTATTTTAAATGATGTGGCAAATGTGAGTACTTTTTCCCATTGCTAGGAGTTTTCTGTACATTTTAAATTACTGGAAAGTAAACTATGTTTCAAAACAACCATGTCAATACCACAAAAGAAAATCAGATTAGACAGGCATGAAACTTTCTTATACAGGCCAAGACTTACCCAGATGAAGTTCAAGGGAAGCTGTGATGCTCACTGCCGTTGTAGGAGTCCACATGGAATGAAGAAGTACTGTGGGAAGTCTATTAGTAACCACCATGTCTTGGGTCCTCTGGATGACCCATTGCAGGAGTAACAGATTTTACAAATAAAATTTTCCACATAACTTCACAAAGTTGTTAGACTACATTCAGTAAAACTGAATCATTTCGGATCAATTTACAGTCATATAAAATACTACAATTTACAATCCCAATCAATATACAAAAATCAGTTGTGTTTCTATACACTAATAACAATCAGAAACAAAAATTAAGAAAATCCCACTTATAATTGCATCAAAAAGAATAAAGCATCTAGCAACAAACTTAATCAAGGACATAAAAGACCAGTAGTCAGAAAACTCGAAACCACTGATAAAGAAACCAAAGAAAACACAAAGAAACAGAAAACTATTCTATGCTCATGCACTGGAACAATGAAGAATTCAAATGTCCATTCCAACCAAAGCCATCAAAGCCATTGACTGCAATCCCAAAATGATATTCCATGCCATTTTTCACAGAAATAGAAATAGTCCCAATGTTAGGCTGCTAATATTGAAGGACCTCAAACAGCCAAAAAGACTCTAAGAAAGAAGAACACAGGTGGATGCGTCTTCCTCTCCGACTTCAACTACATTACGGAGCGGTAGGAAGCACCACAGTGAGGAACTGGCAAGAACACAGACACGTGAACTCGAGGAAGGCATAGAGAGCCCAGGAGTGAACCCACATGTACGCGGTCAGTTCACGAACATCAAACCGGGAACGAGCGAAGAGGAAAGGACAGTCTTCTCAAGAAACAGTGTCAGGAAAACTGGCCACGTGCACTGAAGAACATCACTGGCCATCCTCTAGATCATCTAAAAGAAATCTAACTGAAAACCCGCCGTTTTGCACATGGAGCTCTCCCCCCGCGCCCGGAGTCCTCTGAGATGGCCCTCCGGTCAGCGCTCAGCTGGACACAGGAAACATCTACTTTGTCCTCATTTTTCCCTCCTGCAGCGCCTCCCTGCTGGGGCACTGAGGCGAGCCCGCTCCTCTCAGCCTGGACGCAGCCCCGTTTCCAGAAGCCCGAGCCCTGACGGCCCTGAGACAAAGCTCCCGCCAGCTGGTCACCCAGCCCAGTCTGAGGGCAGAGCGTCCTGCGCCCGCGGGTCAGAGGGGGCTTTGGCGCCCCCTGCGGGCCGCCGGAGAAGAGCGGGCAGCCCCGCGCTCACACAGCCCAGCGGGCTCCCCCAGAAGCAGCTCTGCGGCGAGCGCTCAGACTGGAAGCCCAAACCCAAATGGAGCAGAATAGCTCCACGACCCTCCTCAAAACACGGTAAGGAACAGTCAGAGCCTGCATGGAATGCGGCCACAAAAAGGATCACATTTCAGGCACTTCTAATGAAGTAGATGAACCTAGACCATATTAAACAGGGAAGTCAGTCAGAAAGAGAAAAACCTGGACTCTAGAAGGATGGTCCTGACGAATCTGTTCACGGAGCAGCAGTGGAGATGCAGACATAGAGAACAGACTTACGGACAAGGGTGGGGAACGAGAGGGAAGAGGGTGAGATGAACGGGGAGAGCAGCATGGATGCATGGACACCAACCTAAGCTGGGAATTTGCTGTCTGCCTCAGGGAACTCAAACTGGGGCTCTCTGATAGCCTAGGGAGGTGGGAATGGGCGGGACGTGGGAGGGAGATTCAAGAGCGAGGGGCCACATGCACCCCTACGGTTAATTCACGTGATGTATGACCATCAAACCAATATTGTAAAGCAATCATCAATCAACTAAAAATAAATGTTTAAAAAAAACGTATGGAATGAAATGAACATAAACACAAACTTTGCAACACTGTAATTCAATTTAAAAAACTATAAAAATTTTAGAAAACAACAAAAGATCTACATGACCTTTGGTCTGGTGATTAGTTCTAACACACAACAAAAAAAGCCATTTACCAAATTATTAATATAAATTATTTAAAACATTGATTTTTACAATTTTATACATTTACTCTGTGAAGGACCTTACTCGAGAGAACCAAAAAACAAACTGTTAAATGAACCACTGACCACCCACCCTTGCCAGGCAATAGAGAAGAGAAAACACTTGCAGGAGTCATCTTACAACAGGAGGTCCTGGTAAGGAACAAGGAACTAACAAGCTACCACCAGCAAGAATTCTGGAGAGGTCAAAAGGAGATGGGAGACTCCAGTCCAGAGATCCTACCAACTTCCCAGGATCCTCTTCACTGGAATCCAGCTCGGCTGAGTGATGTGTGTGCCCCTAGGAAGGATCCCAATGCAGAATGACCGGCAAGAGACAAACCAGAAACTAACCCAATGACCATAAAACCTGAGACTGTGAGGCACGTGGCAGAGCAGTTCTCTCCGTTTCCCTCACCCTCCTGCCCTCTGCCCCAGCAGCCCTTCCCAACAAAGCCTCTCGCTTGGATAGCACTCCTCTCCTCGAACAACTCATTTCCCAGTGTCAGACAAGAACCCACTCTCAAGCCCTGGAAGGGATCCCCCTTCCTCCATCAAAACCAATATCCAGAAGAAATATCTTCAAAATGCTATCTTGTAGAGAAGGAAATGGCACCCCCTCCAGTATTCTGGCCTCAGAAATCCCAGGGACAGAGGAGCTTAGTGGGCTACAGTACAACAGCAGGGCATTTCTGAGGGGAGGAAACAGTCCCAGGGAAGTTGAGGTGCTCGCCAAAGGCCCCAGAGCTTTCGATGGCACAGCCAGAACTGTGGCTGAGGATTCCCAGCTGCCAGGCCTCTTGATCCTGGCCTCTCTCACCAGATACATGTGTGGGAAACTAGAATTGAAAATATGCCCTGGTGGCTCCGTGGTAAAGACTCCACCTGCCAGTGCTGGAGATGCAGGTGTGATCCCTGGGATGGGAAGATCCCATCCACATGCTATGGAGCCCGTGTGCCACAACTGCGGAGCCTGTGCGCTAGAGCCTGGAAGCCACAACGCCGAGCTGACACACTGCAACTACTGAAGCCCGTGAGCCCCACAACGAGAGGAGCCGCTGCAGTGAGAAGCCCGCACACCACTAGTTATGGCCCACGCTCACCCAAACTAGGGAAAAGCCCACACACGAAGACCCAAACACAGCCAAAAATAAATACAATCGTCTTCCTAAAAAATGCATATCTGACAAAGAATCTGTACTCAATTGTCCAAGAACGCTAGAGCAAACAAGCCCATTCATAACTGGTAAAGACTGAAATAGACACCTGGCCACGGAGGGTATACTGAGAGTAAACTATCATACAAAAACATACTCCAGATACTGGTGGAATGCATGCACAGCCCCCTTTGGAAGACAGTCTGACAGTTTTTTCAGTAACCACATGGGACATGCACTGAATTCTATACATGACAAGTGGTGGAAGCCAGGTATCTTACCATTGGAATGGGAAGTTACAGATAAACAAAAGGAAAGGTTACAGTATCTATGGAGACATCATCACAAATTACCTTTAACTGAATATGTTCAAAGGTAAGCTGGAATACATGTATATATTTCCATGTATTGTCAGCTGAGCATATTTAGCTCCTACATGTATGTTTTAAATATCATTCTCTAATAAAAGAGAACAGGAAATGTCCCTGGTGGCCCAGTGGTAAAGAATCTACCTACCAATGCAAGGAACACAGGTTCAATCTCTGGTCCTAGAAGATTCCACATGCCCAGGGGCAACTAAGCCCCTGTACAAATATTGAAGCTTGCATTCTCCAGAGCCCAAGTTCTGCAACCAAAGAAAGCGCTGCAATGAGAAGCCATGGCACGTCAGCTAGAGGGTAGCCTCTGCTCACTACAACCAGACATCTAGCAACAAAGACTCAGCATAGTCAAAAATAATTCAATGTTTAAAAAAAAAAACGGACACAAGTTCTTTGAAGAAATGACTGAGACTAGGGGTGAGACAGTAAATACATAAGCCAGGGTAATCTTAAATTATAAGAAAGTAAAGACAACTATCAAGCTGTCCAAACTGATAAAAATGAATGATTGCACAGTTTTATCTGTATACACTAGCAAATAACAATCTGAAAAGGAATTAAAAAAAACAATTCCCTTTCAATATTATCAGCATTAATAAAATACTTTGCCATGGATGTAATGAGGATGACAAGACAGGCACACTGGAAATTCTACATGATTGCTGAAAAATATCCTAAACACATGTACAGATATTCCATAGCGATGGAAAGACTTAAGATGGCAACACCATGGAATGCATCCTCAATCTGAAATGAAGATTCAATGTGAATTACAAAAGGCTGAAAGGTTGATGCTAAACCACAAAAGATGCCAGGATTCTTGACCTCCAGAGGAGAAGAATTCAATCCAGGGCCAGTGACGATGCTTGATCACTCAGAGCTTTTGTGTCAGAAAGTTTTATTAAAGTATAAAAGAGATAGAGAAAGCTGCCCTGCTGGTCTTTAGCCAGATGTTATACAGCCACTAGCAGTCTGCTAATTAAAGAAAGGCAATGTCTCAGAGAATGGCACTAGGCCCCTCACCCAAAACATGCATTGAGATAACATTGGTGGCAGGTGAGTCATCCCAGGCCATAAAATGATTGACATGAATCTTGAAAACAGGCAGATTTCCAAGCAAATATATAGTTTCATTAACATAGATTAGGAGAACAAGGTATGAGTAAAACATACTGGTGTGTCAAGTTGGTTCTGAGCCTTTAGGAGGAATCGACTTGAAGACAGAATCTAGGGTAAATACATAGTACATTAACATAGCTTAAGACAAACATTTCCATAAGAAAAAATGCATTGTTTAGCTCAAGTTTAAGAAAAGTTAAATTCAGGTGGAGCCAGGAGTCATCATGGCAACACACAATTTTAAGAGAAAGCTCCTTTTAAATTTGCATTGAGAAGGGGAAAAAAAATGTAACACTAGTTTGTTTCCTCCTGCCTCTTAAGAGAGAGATTAAAAAAACGTCTGACACTTGCAGCCTATTTTCTCTGTCCGGAGACCCCTGGCCTTCCTGCCTATTACCCTCTGGAGGCCTTTAGGAAGCAATACACAAGCTGACCCTAACATATACAAGGAATGACAAGGGACTTCAAAGAGCCAAAACAATCACGAGTCTGCAGCTCAAAGGTCCTCTGGTATGCTGCACTAAGTCACTTGAGTCACATCTGACTGTCAGAGCCCATCAGGCTCCTCTGTCCATGGGAATTTTCCAGGCAAGAATACTGGAGTGGGTTGCCATGCCCTCCTCCAGGGGATCTTCCCAATCCAGGGATCGAATTCCTGCATTGGCAAGTAGGTTCTTTACCACTAGCACCACCTGGGGCAAAAGTGTCTAAATGGAGAACAGGGAAACCCAGTTAGAGGAAGGGACTCAGAGAAAAGGAAGTGAAGGAAGGAGATTCTTAGTCTCATTCAGAGAAGCCCAGCAGGTAGTTCTGCAGGTGGAAGAGGAGGAGGAAGCAGGCTGGAGCTGTGTAGAAAACGAAAGAGGGAACTAAATCAGGGGCCCCCAACCTCTAGGATCTAATGCCTGGTGATCAGAGTTGGAGCTGATGAAATAATAATAGAAATAAGTGTTTAGTCACTCAACTGTGTCCAACCCTTTGTGACCCTATGGACTGTAGCCCACAACACTCCTCACTTCATTGAATTCTTCAGGCAAGAATACTGGAGTGGGCTGTCATTTCCTTCTCCAGGAGACCTTCCAGACCCAGGGATTGTACCCGGGTCTCCCACATTGCAGGCAGACTCTTTACCAACTGAGCTACCAGGGAACAGAAAGAGAAATAGAGTGCACAATAAATGGACTGCACTTGAAACATCCCAAAACCTTCCCCCACCCCTGTCTGTCAAAAAACTGTCTTCCAAAAAAACTCCCAAGGTCAAGGAAAGAACTTCAAGTGTACTCAGCTGTCCCAGGTTGCTGGCTTAGGGAGATGCTGAAGCAGGGGTGTTCTAAGAGGTAGACCCTCCCTTGCGTGGGGTCCTCAACAGACCTCCAATAGCCTTAGTGATGATCGGAGAGATTTGTTTCATTTTTTGAAAATATCCTTGTGGGATAAACTTATTATTTAGCAATTCTTTTACAGTCTTCCCAAGAAAAAGTTTTCTTTCTTTACTGATCCGTGAAGTACCAACTGTGATGATCACTGTTCTAATATACCTCATAGTGTTGCTGACACTATGGACATAACTGTGTGAAATTGAACTTAACTCAATAAAAATGATGAAGCATCTGCCCTGTGCCCAGCACTTTCCAAGGGTTGGGGAGTACAATGAAAATACTCCATAAGATGCACAGCTGGTAGGCACTTTCTTTAAAAAAGCCTTTTACACTTCCACCAATAGTTTATTCTCAATGTCAACACTTGCCAATTAATGACCACACTGAGTAGGAAGCTCATTAAAAACCCAGGAGCCAGGGCTCCTGGAAGGATATCCCATTCTCCCTTGGACAGTCCTCCACCCTCTCTAGGTCTCAGTTTCCTCATCTGTAAAATCATGAACAACTGACGATAATTCATCCCTGGAACCCAAGCCTATTGAGGGTGAGGGAAATACTACTCCAAGGCCTGGATGATAGACCAGATTTAAAGAAAAATATGTCATTGCTGCTTTTCAGTCAAACAGACAAATATAATGAAAGGAGGAGTCCCTGGCCCTGCGGGATTTGCCTAGGGGTCTAGTCTGGGAAATTCTTACACATCAGGAGATGGCTCCGAGCTGGATTTCCACAAACAAGAACATCCATGCAAAGGACAAGCCTGCAGAGCTCTGTGCCCATCAGCCACAGGAAGAGACTGCCTCCTGACAGCCAGCAGCATTTACAAGTGACCTCCTAAGACCTTCACCAAACTACAGGGGCTCCTCTGAATTTTCTGTTTCCCTCACTTTTCTGACTCTTTTCTTTAAAAACACACACACACACACATTTCTTCATAGACTGCCACAGTGGAAGGAAAATAGGCCTTCAGTTTTTAGACCTCAATTTGCAAAAACTTTGGAACTCTGTTAATTAAAGCACCACATAATTTAAAATTTTTACACGTTCTAATTATTCAGTTCCAAAACACCACACTTATTGCACAGGGTCCCCATGGAAAGACCCTCTCTCAGCAGGACTGCCACAGATTTCACCACGAAAGGGCAGCAAGGTGCCCTCCTCCTTTCTTTTCTGCCTGGGTGGCCACCAGGTTTTTAAACCCATGCACCCTACTAAGTTTCTAGGGTGCAATTCATGGACCCTTCCCGTTCCCATCCCAGCAGGTGGTCAAGGGCCCACAGGCCTGCAAAGTGCCAGAAGCAGGTCTGGGCCAGCCGGCCAGACTAAGGGTTGTGGAGTCCCAGCAGGTGAAATCACCAGGCAGGATAAATCCCTTGGACTTCCTGGGGACCTCGCTGCAGGAATTAGGCTGCTTGGAAAAACCGCGCGGGTCTGAACTTTATGCAAAGGGGTAAAGTGGTAAAGGCCTTGACCCCAATGGTGAGGCCTTTCTGCGACGGCCAGGTTAGGCGGCTCCGAGACTGTGCCAACAGAGAGGGCGGAATACATGGTTCCCCGCTCCACCCTGCGCCACCGAGCCCCAGTTCCCTTACCTGTGGTCCGCACCCCTCCGCTCCGCTCACTGGATGCCCATCGATGGGGACCCAGGAGCCCACGAAATGGGCGTTCCCTGTTGCAATGGAGACCCCTGAGACCTGAGACCCACTGCCTAGGAGCTCAGAGGAGGCGCGCTCCGCTCCCAACGCGGGCCAGGTGTGCTCCGCCCATACGCCCACTTCCAGGACAGGCCCGCGGGCCTCGCTACTGCTGCCAGGTGAAATCCATCCAGGAGCAAATCCACCCCACCGAGACAACCAAGCTTTTTATCAGCTGTGAAGTGAAGTCACTCAGTCGTGTCCGATTCTTCGTGACTCCATGGACTATAGCCTACCAGGCTCCTCCAAACATGGAATTTTCCAGGCAAGAGCACTGGCGTGGGTTGCCATTTCCTTCTCTAAGGGAACTTCCCAACCCAGGGATCGAACCCGGATCTCCCGCATTGCAGGCAGACGCTTTACCATCTGAGCCACCAGGGAAGCCCCACACTAGGTACCTGGAAAAAGGGAGGCGGGCGAGGCGCACGGCGCGCCCCACGGGCCACCGCCCCAACTTCGACCACCACCGCGTCCCCGCCCGCGGCCGCCCACAGGCTTCGGTGCTGCCAGCCCGTGACGCATGCGGGCCCCACCCTGTGCCGGTCGACCGCCGCCCGGAGGTCCCCGCCGACGCCAGACGACCATCCCCACATCCCCCTGTAATGGGGCAGAGCCCTCCCCCACCACCTCGCACACCCGTACGGCCGCCCCCCACCCCGGGGACCCCGTCCTCTCCCCTCAACCACCAGGACCTCTACCCCCGCCCACGTCCCAGGCACCCTTCTCCCCCCACCAAGGGCAGAGAGAGGGGCTCCGACCTGAAGCGTGGCGCCAAGCGGGCAGGGGACACGACAGAGGTGAGAGGGCGAGAGAACCGGACAAGACAGCCGCGGGAGGCGTGGAGAGGGGGGGATTGGGAGCAAGCCCCGAGGCTCGGAGGGCGTGGGGAGGCGCCTGGCGACCGCGCGGCAGGCCCAGCGCAGCGGACGACCGACGACCGGCCGGCCGAGGCAGACCGGTCCAGGGCCAGCGGCGGGAGGCGACGGACAGGCACGCGACCCCGCGGCGGGGAGCCGCCACCCGTCAGGCCGCACAGCCCTCGAGACGCGACCCGAGGATCCGCGCCGTGCGGTCGGTGGCCGGGGTTAAGGCAGTCGTGGCTGGCGCCATGGGCAAAGGTGCGTGGGGTAGGGTGGGGGCGCGCTGAGCACACCCCCCCCCCACCCCAACCCTCGGACCCAACCTCGAGGGAACGTGACGGGGAGGTCGAGCGGAAGAGGGACACCAGAGACTACACCACCGGGCACGGGGCAATAGTGGCTGGGCGCCCCGCCGGGGATGGAGGCGGCGCGGAGGGGCCGGCGGGGCGGGCGGGAAGGCGGAGGAGAGCCGTCTTTCCCACCCGACCCCCACTCTGCACGCCGCCCCACACCTTCTCGCGCTGCCCCTCATCCCCTACCTCCGGAAAGGCCACCGGACCCGACCGCCCGCTCCGGGCGCGCCGCCTTCCAGACGTCCTTCCCTCCCTTCCTTACCATCTCGCGCCGCAAGGGTGGAGGAGATGCTCACGAGCCGGGCAGGGCGAGGCGAGGCCACCGTGCAGCTCTCTGAGCAGACCACGTTAAAGATCCTTCCGCAGGTTCAACTACGGAAACCTTGTCAGCTGATCTGTCTATAATTCAGGGATAAAAGTATGACTACAGAAAGGAAAGATGACCTGACCGAGGATGGCCATGATATTCTATAGAACCAGAGAAAATTGGTTAAAATAAAAAAAAATTTTTTTTCTTGGAAACTGTAAAGCTGGTTCTTTTGCATATGCAATTAAAAACAATTAGCTTGTTAAAAAGGCCTGCCTAGGGCAAAGCTTGAAGTTAACCCTTTCCTTGAAATACACTGCCCACTTTGCCTGAGACCTCAGCCTTGGGCAAATGAGAACTTCAAGCCACCCCCCACCCCCGCCCTAAAAAAAGGAGGTCAAAGAGATACTTTAAATCTGAGGCGGAAAACTAGAAGATCTCTGTCTGTCTGTGTGGATTTATGTATGTCTCAGTGTGAGTCTTCTGTTTTTTTATAATATTGCTGAAGTTGTGAGTTCTTATTTAAATAATCTAAAGAAAAGGAAGCCCTTACAAATCAAACAGTTCTAACTACAAGAAAAAATTGACCTGAGTGATTTTTAGATTCATGTGAACTGGGAAATAGTCAATATTAAATATCTAGTATTTTTTTTTCCACAACTCTAATATAGACATGTCTAAGAGTCATTAACATTAAGCATAAAATTTTCATAGTGCCTAGGTTTATTATAAGTTAAATATTGCTATATTGTTATATCTGTCACAAGCTTGTCAAAAAAGAAAGTACCTCTAAATACAAACAAAAAACTCCTTAAAAAATGTAAATGCAATATGAGCTTTTAGATAAATTATTAAAAATAATTATACTTTAAAATATCTGTCTATAATAGTCGCACTGGGAAGACCCAGAGGGATGGGATGGAGAGGGAGGTAGGAGGGGGGATCGGGATGGGGAATACATGTAAATCCATGGCTGATTCATGTCAATGTATGGCAAAAACCACTACAATATTGTAAAGTAATTAGCCTCCAACTAATAAAAATAAATGGGAAATATATATATATCTGTCTATAATAGTCTCAATTGAAGGCAGAGGAGAAGGGGACGAGGATAAGATGGTTGGATGGCATCACTGACTCAATGGACATGAGTTTGAGCAAGCCCTGGGAGTTGGTGATGGGCAGGGGAGCCTGGCACCCTGTGGTCCATGGGGTCGCAGGACATGGAACAACAGACTGGTTCCAAATAGGAAAAAGAATATGTCAAGGCTGTATATTGTCACCCTGCTTATTTAACTTTTATGCAGAGTACATCGTGAGAAACACTGGGCTGGATGAAGCCCAAGCTGGAATCAAGATTGCCGGGAGAAATATCAATAACCTCAGATATACAGATGGTACCACCCTTATGGCAGAAAGGGAAGAAGAACTAAAGAGCCTCTTGATGAAAGTGAAAGAGGACAGTGTAAAAGCTACCATAAAGCTCAACATTCAGAAAACTAAGATCATTGCATCTGGCCTCATCACTTCATGGCAAATAGATGGGAAAACAGTGGAAACAGCACCAAACTTTATTTTAGGGGGCTCAGAAATCACTGCAGATGGTGACTGCAGCCATGAAATTAAAAGATGCTTGCTACTGCTGCTGCTAAGTCACTTCAGTCACTAAGTCACATGCCGTCCCTGGGATTCTCCAGGCAAGAACACTGGAGTGGGTTGCCATTTCCTTCTCCAACGCATGAAAGTGAAAAGTGAAAGTGAAGTCGCTCAGTTTGGTCTGACTCTTAGCGACCCCATTGACTGCAGCCTACCAGGCTCCTCCATCCATGGGATTTTCCTGGCAAGAGTACTGGAGTGGGTCGGCATTGCTTTCTCCGAAAAGATGCTTACGACTTGGAAAGAAAGTGATGACCAAACTAGACAGCATATTTAAAAGCAGAGACATTACTGTGCCAACAAAGATCCATCTAGTTAAGGCTATGGTTTATCCATGTGTCATGTATGGATGTGAAAGTTGGACTATAAAGAAAGCTGACCACCAAAGATTTGATGCCTTTGAACTGTGGTGTTGGAGAACACGCTCGAAGGTCGCTTAGACTACAAGGAGACCCAACCACTCCATCCTAAAGGAAATCAGGCCTGAATATACATTGGAAGGACTAATATGAACCTGAAACTCCAATACTTTGGCCACTTGATGCGAAGAGCTGACTCATTTGAATGTCACTTTGATTCCCCTGTGAGTGTGGGAGCCCAACCTAGGCGCATGGCTTCAGGGGCTATTGCCACTGAATAATGACGTTAAAGCAAGCCTGTTCCAGCCCTCTGTGACTCTCAGCACGCAAGAGGCTGGGAAAGCTATGTCTTGAAGGAAGGAAAGGCAGGAGACAGAATGTGTTTTCAGGGGTTTCGCTCCTCAGAGGTCGGACCTCCAAGCCTGCTCCGAGGGCCTCAATTCCCAAGTAAGGGCCGTGTGTCACCCTGCACATTCCCAGCCTTGCAAACGCATTTCTAGGTCAACGCAGTACTGCCCATGGGGAAGGAGCCTGTGGGAGTGTGTCTGAGGGGGCCGGGTGCCATGCTGGGGTCACACGGCCGAGGGCACCTGGCACCTCCAATGGGACCCCAGCAAAGGGTGGTGGCCTGGCACCAACCTTGCGAAAAACCGAAGCAGGTAGCAAAGTTAACTCTGGCAGAAGGAAGCAAACAGCCATGGGAGGCCTTTGCAAGCAGTTGCTGGGCCGCCCTGCATTAGGGCTCCCCTGGCAAAAAAAAGCCAGATTGGGCCCCAGGTCCAGGCTCCAGGTCGGCGCCCAGGGTGTTCTGCCCGCAGAAGCTGAGCACAGTGCAGATCGGCCTAGGCTCGAGAGCTCTCTCCTGCAGAGCAAACGTGACAGAACAGCCATGTGGAGGTTGGCTGGACATTCCCTGGGAGGGTGGGAGCCCTCCCTGGGCGCGGGGCCCCAGGGGCCAATGCCACTGCAAAATGACCTCCCAGTCAGGGCTTCCTAGCCAGGGGTGACTCAGCCTGCAGGCAGCTGGGGATGCTATCTTCCTGGGAGGCAGGAAAGGCAGCCCCAGAGAGTTGGTTTTCAGGCCTCTGTCACGCAGCCAGTCTGTGGCTCCTCAGACACCAGACCTCCGGGCCTGCTCCAGGGCCTCAATTCCTGAGTCAGGCCTGGGTGTCTGCCTGCAGTCTGCAAGCCTTGCAAACACATTCCTAGGTCAGCGTGGTCCTGCCGATGGGGAATGAGGCTGTGGGAGTGTGTCTGAGGTGGCCAGGTGCCATGCTGGGGTCACCTGGCCTAGCCACCTGGCACCTCCCATGTGTCCCCGGCGAGTGGTGGCGGGCCAGCCCCTGGCATGCCCAATGCTGGAGTGGGGAACAAAGCTAGCTCTGGCAGAAGAAGCAAACAGCCACGGGAGGCCTTTGGAAGCAGATACTGGGCCGCTCCACGTTAGGGCTCCCTGGGCGAAAAATGCCAATTGGGGCCCCTAGGTCCGGGCTCCAGGTGGGCGCCCAAGGTGTTCTGCCGGCAGTAGACGAGCGTGGTACAGAAAGGCCTAGGCTTGCGAGCTCTCTCCTGCAGAGCAAACGTGACGGAACAGCCGTGTGGGGGTTGCCTGGACGTTCCCTGGGAGTGTGGGAGCCCTCCCCAGGCGCGGTGCCCCAGGGGCCATTGCCACTGCCAACTGACCTCCCAGCCAGCGCTTCCCAGCCGAGGGTGACTCTCAGCCTGCAGGCGGCTGGGAACACTATCGTCCTTGGAGGCAGGAGAGGCAGCCCCAGAGAGTGGGTTTTCAGGCCTCTATCGCACATCCAGTGTG
The DNA here is from genome assembly GCF_910594005.1 of Cervus elaphus. NCBI lineage: Eukaryota > Metazoa > Chordata > Mammalia > Artiodactyla > Cervidae > Cervus > Cervus elaphus. The sequence continues at coordinate 23,631 of NC_057816.1, forward strand.
TGGATCATCAGACACCAGGCCTCCGGGCCTGCTCCCAAGGCCTCAAATCCCAAGTCAGGCCAGGTGTCTGCCTGCACTCTGCGAACCTAGCAAACACCTTCCTAGGTCAGTGCAGTCCTGCCCACGGGGAAGGAGGCAGCATGAGTGCATCTGAGGGGGCGAGTGCCATGCCGGGGTCACCTGGCCGAGGACACCTGGCACCTCCCATGGGCCCCCAGCGAGGCGTGGTGGGCCGGCCCCTGGCGTGCCCAGTGCCGGAGCGGGGAGCAAAGCTAGCCCTGCCAGAAGAAGCAAACAGCCACGGGAGGCCTTTGGAAACAGGTGCTGGGCCGCCCCACGTCAGGGCTCCCCGGGCGAAAAATGCCAGTTGGGGTCCCTAGGCCCGGGCTCCAGGTGGGCGCCCAGGGTGTTAGGAAATGCCAAAGAATGTTCAAGTTCAGTTCAGTGCAGTCGCTCAGTCATATCCGACTCTTTGCGGTAGTTTAAGCATTCTTTGGCATTGCCTTTCTTTGGGATTGGAATGAAAACTGAACTTTTCCAGTCCTGTGGCCCCTGCTGAGTTTTCCAAATTTGCTGACATATTGAGTGCAGCACGTTCACAGCATCATCTTTTAGGATTTGAAATAGCTCAACTGGAATCCCATAACAATTGCACTCATTTCACATGCTAACAAAGTAATGCTCAAAATTCTCTAAGCCAGGCTTCAACAGTACATGACCCATGAATGTCCAGATGTTCAAGTTGAATTTGGAAAAGGTTGAGGAACCAGAGATCAAATTGCCAACATCTGTTGGATCATCAAAAAAGCAACAGAGTTCCAGAAAAGTATCTACTTCTGCTTTATTGACTACACCAAAGCCTTTGACTGTGTGGATCACAACAAACTGTGGAAAATTCTTAAACAGATGGGAATACCAGACCACCTGACCTGCTTCCTGAGAAATCTGTATGCAGGTCAAGAATCAACAGTTAGAACTGGACATGGAACAACAGACGGGTTCCAAATCAGGGAAGGAGTATGTCAAGGCTGCATACCATCACCCTGCTTATTTAACTTATATGCAGAGTACATCATGAGAAACACTGGGCTGGATGAAGCACAAGCTGGAATCAAGATTGCCGGGAGAAATATCAATAACCTCAGATATGCAGATGACACCACCCTTATGGCAGAGAATGAAAAGGAACTAAAAAGCCTCTTGATGAAAATGAAAGAGGAGAGTGAAAAGTTGGCTTAAAGCTCAACATTCAGAAAACTAAGATCATGGCATCTGGTCCCATCACCTCATGGGAAATAGATGGGGAGACAGTGGAAACAGTGTCAGCCTTTATTTTTGGGGGCTCCAAAATCACTGCAGATGGTGACTGCAGCCATGAAATTAAAAGATGCTTACTCCTTGGAAGGAAAGTTATGACCAACCTAGACAGCATATTAAAAAGCAGAGACATTACTTTGCTGACCAAGGTCCATCTAGTCAAAGCTATGGTTTTTCCAGTAGTCATGTATGGATGTGAGAGTTGGACTATAAAGAAAACTGAGCACTGAAGAATTGATGCTTTTGATCTGTGGTGTTGGAGAAGACTCTTAAGAGTCCCTTGGACTGCAAGGAGATCCAACCAGTCCATCCTAAAGGAAATAAGTCCTGAATAGTCACTGGAAGGACAGATGCTGAAGCTGAAGTTCCAATATTTTGGCCACCTATTGCAAACAACTGACTCATTTGAAAGACCCTGATGCTGGGAAAGATTGAAGGCAGGAGGAGAAGGGGATGATAGAGGATGAGATGGTTGGATGGCATCACTGACTCAATGGACATGAGTTTGAGCAAGCTCTGGGAGTTGGTGATGGACAGGGAAGCCTGGCATGCTGCAGTCCATGGGGTCACAAAGTGTTGGACACAACTGAGAGACTGAACTGAACTGAAGCTCTTCCTAACTAAGGTCTTGATGATGACTCTACCTAAGGCCCATACACTGTCATTAACAACCTAACTCTTTCCGTATGTAACACCCTAATTGTGGCCCTAACTCATGACCTGACAATGGTCCTATTTCTCTGATCCTGTTCCTTGGTAAGCTCAAGAACCTCTTCCTCACAAAGGCCCTGACACTGTCAATAATAATGACCTGACTTTTTCCCTAAGTAACACCCTGATTTTGTCACTAACTATTGCCCTGACACTGGTTCTAACTATAGCCCTGATGCTGGTCCTATTGAAACCCCTGAGATATCCCTAAGGAACAACCTTACCTGAAGCCTTGACACTGTCCCTGGCGTAGGCCTTGATGCTGTCCCTTATAGTCTATGCTGTCACTAAATATCCCTCTGATTCTGTCCATAACCAAGGCCCTGAATATGTCCCTAATAAAGTCTCCGAAGTGTCCTAATGAACAGCCTTAACTGACTCATGCTAAGACCATCAAGTTATCTCTGAGGTCCTGACACTGTCTCTAAGGCCCTGATGCTGGCTCTAACGACCTGACGCTGACCCTTACTAAGTCCTTGCCCAGGAGTTGACCCAAGCTGCTGGGACAAATGTTTTCCTCATCTCTCGCCAGCTGCCGGCCATTGGCCATTCTGAGATTCTTTGATGCGGTGGTCCCACATAGGGTATGCCTGAGGATAACCTACCGGAGGACGGCCATGGCCATTCTGAGATTCTGTGATGCGGTGGTCCCATATAGGGTGTGCCTGAGGAGGCTTACCTGCCGGAGGACGGTCACAGCCATTAAGACATTCTTTGATGTGGTGGTCCCACATAGGATGTGCCTAAGGAGGCCCACCTGCTGGAGGACGGTCACGGCCATTAAGACATTCTGTGATGTGGTGGCCCCACATAGGGTGTGCCTGAGGAGGCTTACCTGCCAGAGGACAGTCACGGCCATTGTGAGATTCTGTGATGCAGTGGTCACACATAGGGTGTGCCTGAGGCGGCTTACCTGCTGGAGGACGGTCATGGCCATTCTGAGATTCTGTGATGCGGTGGTCCCACAAAGGTGTGCCTAAGGAGGCTTACCTGACAGAGGACGGTCACGGCCATTAAAACATTCTGTGATGTGGTGGTCCCACATAGGGTATGCCTGAGGAGGCTTACCTGCCGCAGGACGGTCACGGCCATTCTGAGATTCTGTGATGCGGTGGTCCCACAAAGGTGTGCCTAAGGAGGCTTACCTGCTGGAGGACGGTCAAGGCCATTCTGAGATTCTGTGATGCGGTGGTCACACATAGGGTGCGCCTGAGGAGGCTAACCTGCCGGAGGATGGTCATGGCCATTCTGAGATTCTGTGATGCGGTGGTCCCGCATAGGGTGTGCCTGAGGAGGCTAACCTGCCGGAGGACGGTCACGGCCATTCTGAGATTCTGTGATGCGGTGGTCACACATAGGGTGTGCCTGAGGAGGCTTACCTGCCGGAGGACAGTCACGGCCATTCTGAGATTCTGTGATGCGGTGGTCCCGCATAGGGTGTGCCTGAGGAGGCTTACTTGCCGGAGGATGGTCACGGCCATTCTGAGATTCTGTGATGCGGTGGTCCCACACAGGGTGTGCCTAAGGAGGCTTACCAGCTGGAGGACAGTCACGGCCATTCTGAGATTCTGTGATGCGGTGGTCCCACACAGGGTGTGCCTGAGGAGGCTTACCTGCCGGAGGACGGTCATGACCATCCCACCCTCCAAGGGACAGTGGCTCAGGGTGGGAATCTCTCAGCCAGTGTTTGACCTCAGGTTCAGTGTCGCTATTTGTTGTAAAAACCTTGGAGTTACTTCAGTAACATTCTAAATGGATCTCCCCCTTGGCATATTTATAAGATAAATTTTTACTGATTTAAAATTCAGGAACAATATTATTAGAATGAGCAGAAAGAGAAAGGATGCCCCCCAATGATCTACTACTTGGAGAATTTTACAGTTCTCATGAGAAAACACTCTCTCATCACCCTCTAGGCATGAGATAGGAATCATCTGCATTCTTTATTTATCCCTCTGAATCTTTCAGAACCTTTCCTTCAGGAGAAATCTCTGGGCTCTTCAGGAACTGTGAGTGGTGATGTCAGGTAAATCTGAGACTGAAAAGCAAAAGGAAAAGAAAAGGTGAGGAGATGAGAATTCTTGATAGAGAATCAGGGGCATCCACATTCAAAGTCATCCTGAGAGTCTGAATTAGTATCCAGTGAAAGGAAGGACCACCACGACCTGGCCCCACTGGCCTTGTCACCTGCTGTGGGGACTGGAGCCACCCAAATTGCCCTGGCCACTTTCAGAGAAATAAAGAAAGTAGGAGAACACCACAGGAGCCATATTGGAAAAGGTTACTGCTAGGAAGTAAGATGCACTTTTCAAGAAACTGAAGGATGATCCCTTGGTTCTCAAAGATGTACAAAGATTCTGTGTTGTTCTGGAGACATGTTGAAGCCTCCAGTCTTTGAGGGCAGTGATGAGAAGGAACTGTGCTCAAAACCATCCAGCACTCACTCCTTGAGGGTGCTGAGGATGACCAGTGTCCAGCCCAAGGGTGTTGTGGGCTTGAAACCCCCTTATCATCTGGGACAGGAGGGGCCCCACGGACACCCCACTGGGCCAGTGGGGTCTCAGCTTATAGGCTACACACCTTTATCAGGTGCATGATCTGCAAACATCTCATGCCATTTTGGATGGCAGATCTTTTTCCTTATTCCTTTTGTGCACAACAACTTTTGTTTTGAAAAAGTCTAATTCATCTCTTTTGTCTTTTGTCGTTTGTGGTTTTGGTAGCAGATCTAAGAAATTATGGCCAAATCCAAAGTCATGAAGTTTTTCTCTCATGTTTTCTTATATGGGGTGTATAATTTTGGTTCTTACATCTAGGCCTTTGATCCATTTTGAGTTGATTTTGAATAGTGAGGGAAACAGGGATCCAACGTTGTTCTTTTGCATGTGGGATCTGGTTGTCCCAGCACCTGTACTAATTGTTGGGGAAAATATTTGCAAATGATGCCACCAAAAAGGTCTAATTTCCAAAATACACAAACAGCACATGCATCTCAAAAAAATAGATTAATTAAAAATGGGCAGGTCTAAATAGACATTTCTCCAAAGAAAACATACAGATGATCAACAGGCACATGAAAAGACACTTCACACTGCTAATTATTAAAGTAATGCAAATCAAAACCACAATGAGGTATCACCTCACAGTCATCAGAATGGCATCGATAAAATGTCTACAAATAACAAATGCTGGTGAGGGGGTGGAGAAAAAGAAATCTCCTACACTGTTGGTGGGAATTGATGCAGCCACTGTGGAAAACAGTATGGAGGATCCTCAAAAAACTAAAAAGTTGTCATATGAATTAGCAATCCACTCCTGGGCATATATCCAGACAAAGCTATAATTTGAAAAGATACATTCACCACTATGTTCAGTTCAGTTCAGTTCAGTTCAGTCGCTCAGTCAGTCAGTCAGTTCAGTTCAGTTCAGTCGCTCAGTCAGTCAGTTCAGTTCAGTTCAGTCGCTCAGTCGTGCCCAACTCTTTGCAACCCCATGAATCGCAGCACTCCAGGCCTCCCTGTCCATCACCAACTCCCAGAGTTTACTCAAACTCATGCCCATCGAGTCAGTGATGCCATCCAGCCATCTCATCCTCTCTCGTCCCCTCCTCCTCCTGCCCCCTATCCCTCCCAGCATCAGGGTCTTTTCCAATGAGTCAACTCTTCGCATGAGGTGGCCAAAGTATTGGAGTTTCAGCTTCAGCATCAGTCCTTCCAATGAACACCCAGGACTGATCTCCTTTAGGATGGACTGGTTGGATCTCCTTGCAGTCCAAGGGACTCTCAAGAGTCTTCTCTAACACCACAGTTCAAAAGCATCAATTCTTCGGCACTCAGCTTTCTTCACATTCCAACTCTCACATCCATACACGACCGCTGGAAAAACCATAGCCTTGACTAGATGGACCTTTGTTGGCAAAGTAATGTCTCTGCTTTTTAATATGCTATCTAGGCTGGTCATAACTTTCCTTCTAAGGAGTGTCTTTTAATTTCATGGCTGCAGTCACCATCTGCACTATGTTCATAGCAGCACTATTCACAACAGCAAAGATGTGAAAGCAACCTACCTGTCCAACAACTGATGAATGGATAAACATGTGTGTATGTGTGTGTGTGTGTGTACACACACACAGTCCATGGGGTTGCAAAGAGTCGGACATGACTGAGCGGCTTCACTTCACTTCACTTCATATATATATATATATATATGAGTATCTGCCATGCACACAGGAGGTACACACATTATTTAACTTATTTGTGCAACTATGTAAAAGGAATTAGTATCACAAAACTGCATACTTAAAATGAATTAAATGGTTAATGCCACGTTTTGTATTTTTAATGAGAAAAAAGTGTAGTGGTCGTAATTGTTACAACATAAATGAATATTAACAACATCCTTAGTGAGAAAAGCCATACCATAAAAGGTCACCCAGATCCCATATTCATCTTGTCTGCTTTAAATCCTTCAAGGCCGTCCAAATGAGGGGAAACTCAGGAATGACTCCAGGAAAAGAAAACCGGATCAGAATCGAAAAAGGTATCTTCACACAGTTGGGGCAGCAGGTGAAAGTGGAAGTGGGCCTGTGTATTAAACTATTACACAGAAGTCATGATTTCCTCATGGGGGGCTAGGTGTTGGTTCCTCAGGAGAGTGTCACTGTTTTGGGTAAAACACACTGAACATTTTGTGTGAATTGGCAAATATGAGTACTTTTTACCATTATTAAAAGCTTTCTGTACATTTTAAATTAGTGGAAAATGAGTTAAATTTCAAAACAACCATGACAATACCATTCAAGAAATCAGGTGAGACAGGCATCAGACTTTGTTATAGAGACCAAGACTTACCAGACCAAGTTCAACCGAAGTTGTGACACTTATTTCCCTTGTAGGAGTCCATATGTTATTAGTATTAAAAGGCATCGTGAGAAGAGGGTGTTAGTAGCCACTAAGTCGTGGGTCCTATAGATGATCTGGATTGCAGGAGAAACGGTGAGATTTTAGCTTCACAATCTTTCACATTATTTCAAAAAATATGTTAAAAGATAAATTCAGCAAAAAAAAAAAAAAAAAGGAATACACACAAATCAATTTTGTTTCTATACATGAATAACAAGCCATCAAAAAGAATTTTAAAAAAACAACCCCAGTCACAATTCAAGGGGAAAAAAAAACTAGGAATAAATTTAGCCAACGACATAAAAGACCTATAATCAGAATACTATAGGGCATTGATAAAGATATTGAAAACAGAAAATATATATATATACCCTATACTCATGCATCAGGAAAAATATTTTTAAAATATTTTCTACTGAGCCCAAGAGCCTAGAAGCCCATGCTCCACAGCAAGGAAGGCCACTTCCAAGGGAAACCCACATACTGTAAATAGGAGTAGCCCCAGGACCACAACTAGAAAAAGCCCATGCACAACAAAGACCCAGTGTGGCCAAAAATAAAAATAAAACAAAAAATAACTTTTAATAAAAGTCTATCATCAAAAGAAAAAATAATGTGGACTTTATAAAAGTTTCTGCTCTATGGAAGACCTTATTCAGAAAACCAAAAGACAAAGCACATACTGTATGTATGCTCAGTTACTTCAGTCATGTCTGACTCTTTGTGACTCTATGGACTGTAACCTGCCAGGCTCCTCTGTCCATGGGATTCTCCAGGCAAGAATACTGGAGGGGGTTGCCACACCCTCCTCCAGGGGATCCTCCCAGCCAAGGGGTCAAACCCGCATCTCCTATGTCTCCTGTATTTGCAAGTGGGTTCTTTACCACTAGTGCCGTTTCCAAAACACATATCTGAAAAAGGATCTGACTCAAATTATACCAAACCACCTCTTTAAAATTTGGTAAAGATTGAAATACGCACCTGGCCAAAGAAGATAGATAGTAAATAAGCATATAAGAGTACACTCAAGATGCTGGTGGAATGCATGTACAGTCAACTTTGGAAGACAGTTTGGCACTTTTCTCCAAATCTAAACAGTCTCACCTCAGGATCCAAGAAGTGTATCTCTTGTATTTAGACAACTGCTTTGCAAAACTGTGAAATAAAAACTAGCATCAAGTAATGTGCAAGAGCTCTATCCATAATAGTTAAAAACTTAAAGATATCAGGATGTCCTTCCACAGATGCATTCTTAAGTAAATTAGGACACAGACATGTCAAGGGGAGCACAATACAGCACACCCAAAATATGCACATTTGACAAAAGGATTATTTTGGACTGATTAATTAAAAAAAAAAAAAAACAGCAGCACCAGGAGAATCTTGGAAAACCAAGTAGAAATGCCATTTTATGAAGCAGATTTACACTTATTAAAGATACCTCCATCTGTAAGGGTGTGTCCCTCTCTGGAACAGGAACTGGATGATTATAAATATCAAGAAAAGCTTGTCTAAGCTGGATGTTAATCTGCAAAACCACCATACCCTTATTTACTGTGATTCACCTAATAAATTCCCTTAAATGTCTTCTTCCATTCCCTAACCTCCTTCTTTCATTGATGATAGTGCTTAAGGTAAAGTCTTGGACCAGTCTTGGAATGCTTAAGTCAAGAGATACCAGGAGTAACAGGCAAACTTGGCCTTGGAGTACAAAATGAAGCAGGACAAAGGCTAACAGAGTTTTGCCAAGAGAATGCACTGGTCATAGCAAACACCCTCTTGCAACAACACAAGAGAAGACTCTACATATGGACATCTCCAGATGGTCAACACCGAAATCAGATTGATTATATTCTTTGCAGCCAAAGATGGAGAAGCTCTGAACAGTCAGCAAAAACAAGAATGGGAGCTGAGTGGAGCCCAGATCATGAACTCCTAACTTCAAAATTCAGACTTAGATTGAAGAAAGTAGGGAAAAATCACTAGACCATTCAGGTATGTCCTAAATCAAATCCCTTACAATTATCCAGTGGAAGTGACAAATAGATTTAAGGCATTAGATCTGATAGACAGAATGCCTGAAGAAATATGAATGGAGGTTCATGATATTGTACAGGAGGCAGTGATCAAGAAGAAATGGAAAAAGGCAAAATGGTTGTCTGAGGAGGCCTTAAAAATAGTTGAGGAAAGCAGACAAGCTAAAGGCAAAGGAGAAAGGAAAGATATATGCATTTGAATGCATAGTTCCAAAGAACAGCAAAGAAAGATAAGAAAGCCTTCCTCAGTGATCAATGCAAAGAAATAGAGGAAAACAATAGAATGGGAAAGACTAGAGACCTCTTCAAGAAATAAGAGATAGCAAGGGAACATTGCATGCAAAGATGAGCACAATAAAGGACAGAAATAGTATGGACCTAACAGAAGCAGAAGATATTAAGAATAGGTGGCAAAAATACACAGAAGAACTATACAAAAAAGATCTTCGTGACCCAGGTAACCACAACGGTGTGATCACTCACCTAGAGCCAGACATCCTGGAATGTGAAGTCAAGGGGGCCTTAGGAAGCATAACTACAAACAAACCTACTGGAGGTGATGCAATTCCAATTGAGCTTTTTCAAATCCTAAAAGATGATGCTGTGAAAGTGCTGCACTCTATATGCCAGCAAATTTGGAAAAGTCAGCAGTGGCCACAGGACTAAAAAAGGTCAGTTTTCATTCCAATCCCAAAGAAGGGCAATGCCAAAGAATGTTCAAACTACCACACAATTACACTCATCTCACACACTAGCAAAGTAATGCTCAAAATTCTCTAAGCCAGGCTTATACAGTACGTGAACCATGAATGTACAGAGGTTGAAGCTGGATTTAGAAAAGGAAGAGAAACCAGAGATCTAGTTGCCAACATCTGCTGGATCATAGGAAAAATAACAGAATTCCAGAAAAACATCTACTTCTGCTTTATTGATTATGCCAAAGCCTTTGACTGTGTAGATCACAACAAACTATGGAAAATTCTTAAACAGGTGGGAATACCAGACCACCTGACCTGCCTCCTGAGAAATCTATATGGAGGTCAAGAAGCAACAGTTAGAATCAGACAAGGAACAAGGGACTGGTTCCAAATTGGGAAAGGAGTACATCAAGACTGTATATTGCTACCCTGTTTATTTAACTAATATGCAGAGTACATCATGTGAAATACTGGGCCTGATGAAAGATAAGCTGGAATTAAGATTGCTGGGAGAAATATCAATAACCTCAGATACACAGATGACACAACCCTTATGGCAGAAAGTGAAGACGAACTGAAGAGCCTCTTGATGAAAGTGAAAGAGAAGAGTGAAAAAGGCTTAAAACTCAATATTCAAAAAACTAAGAGCATGTCATCTGGTCCCATCACTTCACGACAAATAGATGGGGAAACAATAGAAACAGTGAGAGACTTTATTTTGGGGAGGCTCCAAAATCACTGCACATGGTGATTGCAGCCATGAAATTCAAAGATGCTTGCTCCTTGGAAGAAAAGCTATGACCAACCTAGACAGCATATTAAAAAGCAGAGACATTACTTTGCCAACAAAGGTCCATATAGTCAAAGCTATGGTTTTTCCAGTAGTCATGTATGGATGTGAGAGTTGGACTATAAAGAAAGCTGAGTGCTGAAGAATTGATTCTTTTGAACAGTAATGTTGGAGAAGACTCTTGAGAGTCCCTTGGACTGCAAGGAGACCAAACCAGTCCATCCTAAAGGAAATCAGTCCTGAGTATTCATTGGAAGGACAGATGCTAAAGCTGAAACTCTAACACATTGGCCACCTGATGTGAAGAACTGACTCATTTGAAAAAACCCTGATGCTGGGAAAGATTGATGGTAGGAGAAGGGGATGATAGAGGATGAGATGGTTGGATGGCATCACTGACTCAGTGGACATTAGTTTGAGCCAGCTCTGAGAGTTGGTGATGGACAGGGAAACCTGGTGTGCTGTAGTCCATGGAGTTGTAAACAGTTGGTCTCGACTGAGTGATTGAACTGAACTGAACTTGCACCATTTCAGGAAGTGACTCAGTTTTCCCAGGTATCTTTCAAGTATACACCAATGTATGGCATATATTAAACCTCCGATTGTTTTTCTCCAGTTCATCTCCCTTTCATTATGAGGATCTCAATAAAGAACATCAAAGGGTAGAGGGAAACTTATCTTTCCTTTCATATAATGCAACACAGTAGTATTTAGAGATACAAAGGAATGAACCACCAACCCATTTATAAAAAAAAAAAAAGCATGAATCTAACACTTACATTACTAAGTGAAGCAATCCAGCCTCAAGTGCTACACACTGTACAAACTTATAAGACATTCTAGAAAAGGCAAAACAGACACGATAAACAGTTTATGGAATATGTGGCTGAAATATTTCACATGGTATTGTAATGATGAATACCTGCCACTGTGCATTTGTCTAAGCACATAGATTTTTGTTTTTAGAACCCAACAAGTAAATTATTACCTATTCACATTTATTTATTTATTCCAGTCAAAGACTGGAATGCAGAATTTAACAAAGAATCGAACTAATTGAGAAATGTATGTAAAACTTCAGGACTTACCCTGGTGGTCCAGTGGTTAAGACTTCATATTGCCAATGCAGGAAAGGTGGGTTTAATTCCTGCTCAGGGACCTAAAATCCCACATGCCATATGTCACAGCCAAGAGATTTTTTTTTTTAAAAAAGGAATAAAAAGAAAAAAACCCACTCTTAGTGGTAGGACAAAATGAGCTGACCTAAGTTCACTGTGGAAATGAATGGAATCTGCAGGCCAAAGGCAAAATGTACCATGCATAAACAATGGGCTCTGTAAGTTCTTTCCTATGGGATGTTGCAGCTAACAGGACTGAAACTACTGTATCAGTCATCAAATGGAACAAGCACTGAATTTGATAAATGACAAGTAGTGGAAGCCAGGTTTCTTACCACTGGAGTGGGAAGTTACAGGCAGACAAAGGGAGAAGGTTACAATACCTGTGTCAAAACAGATCAGATTGGAGTCATAATTATAAACTATCTTTAGCCTAATACAGAAACACATAGGTCCCTGTGAAAATCTTCATAATTGTGTGTATGCATAGTCTGGGATACATGCATATGTGTTTTCATGCATTGTCTGCTAAGAATAGTAACTTCTCATATGCAAGTTTTTATTACCATTCTCTAATAAAAAGGGATAAGTGTTCTTTTTTTATATAAGTGCTCTTTAAATATGTGGCTGATACTAGGACTGGGACCGTAAATATGTAAAGCAAGATGATCTTAAAATATGAGAAGAAGTACCAAAAAAAACCCATGAAAGCTGAATTATGTAAAATAAAAACAGGAGAGCATGGGAAAAGCTCTCAATAGCCAAAGCAAGAATAAACTAAGCAGTGTAATAACATAGTGCTGGATTATAACCAAAAGTGTAAAATAATTCTCATGTGTCCAAACTGGTTTTTAAAAAAGTTACATAGATTTTATGAGTAGTGCTGAATAAAAACCTCTATGCAGAAAGACTCTAAACAATTGATACAGACACTCATCTGTCCATCAAGTATGTGAAGCTAACTCCCCTCTCCTCAAGTGTGGATCCTGCATTATGATTTCCTCCTTAATAAGGCACACAGGATGGACATGGGGAAAATCAACAATAAAGACAAATAAAAAATGTTGGCAAAAATGTACAGAAATTGGAACTCCAACTTTATTTGTGGAGATGTAAAACAGTGCAATCAGTGTGTGTAAAACTTCAGCATTTTCTCAAAAATATAGAAATATAATTATCATATGTTTTGGAAGCTCCACTCCTAGATATACATAGAATTTAAAAAGAATTTAAAACAGTTGTTCAAATATAAAGTTGCATACCAATATTCATAGCAGCACTGTTCTCAACAGCCCAAGGTAAAGACAATGAAAATGTCCACCAACAGATGAATGAATAAGCAAAATAAGGTAGATCCATCCATAAGATGCATTACTCTGCCATATAAAGGAATATAGTAAAATAGAGCCACAGCTGCAGAAAACAGTAGGGGGCACCTCAAAACCAAACACAGAGTTAACATAGAATCCATCCATTCTGGTCCAGTAATACACCCAAAATATTTAAAACCAAGAACTGGAACAGATATTCGTATCCCATATTCATAGCAGCATTATTCACAGTAGCCAAAAGGTGGAAGCAACACAAGCATTCAACAGATGAATGGATAAGCACAGTGTAGTATATGCACAATGGAATATGATTCAACCTTTAAAAACAAGATAACTCTCACACATGCTCTAATGTGAATGAACCTTCAAGTCATTATGTGAAGTTGAAACAAGGCCGACACAAATGGAAAAATGTTCTATGATTCCAGTCAAGATATCCATATAAGACAAATTCCAAGTAGAATAAGGTAGCCAGGGATTGAGGGTGGTGAATGTTTAATGGTTACAGTGTCACTTAGGGAAAAGGAAAAGATTCTGGAGATAAATGGTGAGGATATTTTTACAACATGGGTGCAGTATGCTATAGAAGTGCATACTTAGTGCTCGCTTCGGCAGCACATATACTAAAATTGGAACGATACAGAGAAGATTAGCATGGCCCCTGCGCAAGGATGACACGCAAATTCGTGAAGCGTTCCATATTTTAAAAAAAAAAAAAAGAAAAAAAGAGAAAAGAAAAAAAAAAAAGAAGTGCATACTTAAAATGACTCAAATGATAAATATTATATGTTTGTAATCACAATTAAAAAGTGATACAGGTTACAACATGGGAAAGCACTGAAAACATCCTCAGTGAAAGAAGTCACACAGAAAAAGCCATGCAGATCATAGTCATCTTGTCACTTTAAATCCATGAAAGTTTTTGACCTGAGGGAAAGCCCCAGTGGTGGTCCCAGAAAAAGAAAACTGCATTAGAGTGGAGAAAGACATTTGCACAAAGTTTGGGCAGCTGATGCAAGTTGAAGTGGTCCTATGGATAGGATTGAAATGTGGACACCATAACTACCCCCCATTTGGGGGTTATGGGCTGGTTCCCTGAGAAAGTGACCCTGTTTTGGGTAAAACACATTGCATTTTTCGGTGTAAATATAGAAAACTTTGTACCACTATTTAAACTTGAAGCTTTTGAAATTTTACTAGAAAGTTTCAGTAAGTCACATGCCAGAAAATCAGAGATGGCATCAAACATTGCAATAGGGTCCAAGACTTAACCAGACCAAATTCAACTAAAGTAGTGATGCTAATTGCCTCGTAGTAGTCCACATGGTATCAAAAGTCACTGTAGGAAGAGTAGCCACCATGCCTTGGGTGCTGAGGATGGCCCTGACGGAACTGAAACTGTAAGATGTCTGAATTCTAGTTTTCCATGTAACACTACACCAAAGCAACTGTCAGAACTATAAAGTGAATTCAGGGACTTCCCTGGCAGTCCAGTGGTGAAGATTCTGCACATCCACTGCAAGGGGTCCGGGTTTGACCCTCAGTCAGGGAATTAAGATCCAACATGCTGAGTTGCATGGCCAAAAAATAAATCAGTAGAACTGCAAGATCATGTGTGATTCTCTACACTAACAATGAACTATCAGAAAGAGAAATTAAGAAAATAATCCCCTGTACAATTGCATCCCCCCAAAACTAGAAATTTAACCAAAGACTTGAAAGAGCTGCAAGCTAAAAACTGCAAGACACAGTACTCAATTAAACTGAACAGATATGAAAAGATATCCCATGCTCATGGGTGACAATATCGTTAAAATCTCCATTCTAACCAAAGTAACATACACATTCATGCAATCACTGCCAACATCTCATTAACATTTTTCACAGAAACATAAACAATGTTAACATCCATGTGGAACCACAAAGGGCCCAGAAGAGCCACAGTGACCCCGAGAAAGGAGAACAGGCTGGCAGCATCTCCATCCCTGACTTCAATCTACATTACACACCTAAAGGCACCACAAGACATGTGGAACTGTATCAGAAACAGGCAGAGATACCAGAGAGCCCAGAAATAAATCTACAGGTTCACGGTAATCAATTTACAAGAAAGGAGCTAAGAACACACACCCAGGAAAGGACAGTCCGCTCAATAAACCATGCTGGGAAAAACAGACACCACACACCAAGGAACAAGACTGGACAGCATTCTATACTGCAGACAAAAACTGACTAAAAACCCACAACTTTCCACATCAAGCCCTAACTGTCCTGGGTCCTCTGAAGACAGACACTCAGCAACAGCCACACACAGAAAGTTTCTTCCCAATTCTCCTCACCTTTTCCTTCAGCGGCACCACTTCCCTGCAGGTCCTGAGGAAACCAGGCTCCTGTCAGACTCGACTGAACCCCACAATGTCCCAAAGCCAAAGCCCTAATGGGTCCTGAGGGGCCAGATTCCCATCACCCTGGATTGAACCCCAGAATGTATCAAAGCTGAAAACCCAGTGGGTCCCAAGAAGACCAGACTCCCATCAGCTTAAGATGAACCCCACAACGTCCCAAAGCTGAAGCCCCAGTGGCCAGACTCCCATCTCCCTGAACTGAACCCCACAATGTCCCAAAGCTGAAATTCCAGTGGGTCCTGAAAAGACCAGACTCCCATCAGCCTGAACTAACCCCACAATGTCCCAAAGCCAAAGTCATAATTGGTCCTGAGGGGCCAGACTCCCATCACCCTGGATTGAACCCCAAAATGTATCAAATCTGAAACCCCAGTGGGTCCTGAGGAGACCAGACTCCCATCAGCTTGAACTGAACACCACAATGTCCCAAAGCCGAAGCCCCAGTGGATCCTCAATGGCCAGATTCCCATATCCCTGAACTGAACTCCAAAAAGTCCCAAAGCTGAAGCACCAGCAGGTCCTGAGGAGACCAGACACCCATTCAGCCTGAACTAACCCCACAATGTCCCAAAGCCGGAACACCAGTGGGTCCTGAGGAGACCCATCTCCTGTCAGCCTTGCCGGGAGCCAGCACATGAGATCCCACCCATGACAAGGTCACGAGGAGAAAACCTGACAGGCAAGGCAAATCGGGTTTTCAGGGATTCCGAAAAGCTGCCCCCAGCGCTCACCTTAAAGATGATATCTGCCTTTCTGATGCTTGCTTCAATAGACTACTCCCTAATTTCTGTGACACAGGCAGAAGGCCTTCCCCGATCTCTTCCCAAATAAGAATCAATTTAGAACTTTAATCAATAAGTTTCCTGGGTGGTGGTATTTTATGAGATTATCCAGGGTGAAAGGAGTGTTTTAATTTAAACTACTTTGCTGGCATTTTAGTTTGTTTGGCAAATGTGTTTACGCCGTTGATACTAATATGCATGATTGCTTATAATACCCTAATCATAAAATAGCATAGAGAACCTGATTATATAAAAGCCCTAATAGACATAGAGCCTTTTTGAGGGGTGAAGGAGTCCTATTAGAAATCATAAGAAAAATTATTCTAAAGGTGGTTATTGGGTTGACATTCGCTTGCTATGTTTTGCTTGCTGTGTTTTTGCTTTTAATGTGCTAAGGTTGTGTTATAGAAACCATTGTTAATATAGTTATAGATCTAGAAAAATAAGAGCTTAGCCCTAGTGTGGTACCAATGAGATGGTTGTTAATTGTCAGCCAGGAGTGCTAGGCAGGGGCTGCCTCACCAAAGTCGCAGAGTCAGTGTGGGGTAAACTTCTTAGATAAACTCAACTGACAACTTCTGCAGAAGGATTAATTTTTGTGTTAACAAGGTTATACTTCTGCTCTGTACTGTTGCCCTATGAGACTGCTACCTTTCAGTTATGGTCACCATAGAAACAGAAAATAGGTTTACATTCACCTGACTTGCATAAAATATTAATAGGCCCCAAGGCCAGAATATAATGTACAAGCCCCTCATAAACAAAGAAGTATGCAGAAAACACCCTGGTTTCGTGAAGAACAAGCTGATGTAATGTTAAACTATCTTCCCCTTAGAAATGTACTAACTTAGGGTATAAAAGCTACGGTAAAAAATAAAACATTGCCAGACCCTGCCAGACTCTGCTGCACCCCCCGTCTGGTCTCTCTCTCTCTCTCTCTCTCTCTCTCTCTTTCCCTCGCAGACTTGACCCTATCAAGGCTGGTCTCACGTGTCTTCTCTCGCCGACGCCATTCATCCCGAGGGTACCCCCTGGATCCTGCCGCTGGACCCCGGCACAGCCTGAAGTGAACCCCACAATGCCCTAAAGCCAAAACCTGAGCAGGTCCTGAGGAGACCAGACGCCCTGTCTTCCTGAACTGAATCTCACAACGTCCCAAAGCTGAAACCCCAGTGGGTCCTGAGGAGACCAGCCTCCTGTCAGCAGCCACACGCAGGTGCTCAGTCAGAGCGGGATTTCCGCTTGGGGTGGGGGTGGGTCAGGGAGGCGGGCTCCTCGCTCCCTGCCAGCCAATGAGAACTGCAGGTCAAGCCTCCCTCACTCGCGCAGGCACAGCCAAGTGGAGACTCCGCCCCTCAGGGCAGTTCTGCTAGGTCTATTCAATTATGGAAATTCAAACTGAAATATTACCAATATCCAAAACTTCTCCAAAACAGTTAAGGAATAATTAACTTGAAACTGTATAGAATGAAATGTAGTCACCAAATTCACTCAAATTTATTAACAGACATTTAAATTTTGAAACTATCAAAATTGTGGACATAAACATAGAAAATCTACATGAACCTGGGTTTGGCCTGTATATCATGAGCTTTGAGTTTTAACACACAAGCTGTCAGTCCACAAAAGAAAAATATTGTGGACTTTATAGAAATAAAGATGTCTATTCTGAAAGACCTCATTCAGAAAATCAAAATAAAAGCCACAAACTGGGAGAAAAATATTTTCAAAATTCATATCTGATACAGGATTTAGACACAAAATAGACAAAGACCTCTTGAACAACCCTATAAACAATAAGTAAAGATCTGAACAGACACCCAGCCAAAAAAGTTATACAGATAGTACAAAACAGAAACACGCTCAACATCATACACCATTCAGTTCAGTTCAGTTCAGTTCAGTCGCTCAGTCGTGTCTGACACTTTGCGACCCCATGAATCGCAGCACGCCAGGCCTCCCTGTCCATCACCAACTCCCAGAGTTTACTCAGATTCATGTTCATCAAGTCAGTGATGCCATCCAGCCATCTCATCCTCTGTCATCCCCTTCTCCTCCTGCCCCCAATCCCTCCCAGCATCAGGGTCTTTTCCAATGAGTCAATTCTTCGCATGAGGTGGCCAAAGTATTGGAGTTTCAGCTTCAGCATCTGTCCTTCCAGTGAACACCCAGGACTGATCTCCTTTAGGATGGACTGGCTGGATCTCCATTGGGGAATTACAAATTAAAGTCACGGGCTATCACACTACACATATTAGGGCTGCTAAACTCTAAATATATGACAATACCAATTGCCAGAGGCTGAGGAACAGCAGGAACGCTCCCTCACTGCTGGTGGGATGCACACATAGCCACCTTGTAACACAGTTGGGCAGTTTTCTCCAAAGCTAAACAAACCTCACCTTGGGATCCAACAATCGTACTTCCAGTATTTAGGAAACTGCTTTGAAAAACCCAGGCCCAAGTGCAAACAAAAATGAACTTAGGCACAGCAGCACTATCCATAATAGTTAAAAGCTTGAAGTAATCAGGGTATCTTTCAATAGATGAATGAATAATCAAATTGGGATATAGCCATCTCAAAGCAAGTAAAACATGCCACCCCATAATATGCCTCTCTGCTGTGAGGATTGCTTAAGTCCACTTCCATGAAAAAAAAAAAAAAAAGAGGGCTCTCCGGAAACTATGCAGCAACTGCCATTTTGTGATTGACATTTACAACAGAGAAATCTCTGCATTTGAGGGTTGTCCCTGTTTGCACCAGAAATACAGGATAATTAAAACTCAAGTAACATCAATGCAGAGGTCCCGACTTAAATCTATAAACAATCATACCCTTCCTTACTGTGTTTTGTGTAATTACCTTCCATAATGGGCTTCTCCCACTCTTCGGGGTCTTCTGTGTTTAGCTGAAGATGGACGTTTCAGGGAGTTTCTTTGGCAGCTCCCCTGTATACAGAAGCTATTTGTTGTTTTAGTCACTGAGTCGTGTTCGCCTCTTTGTGACCCCATGGACTATAGCCCACCAGGCTCCTCTGTCCATGGGATTCCCCAGGCAAGGATACTGGAGTGGGTTGCCATTTCCTTCTCCAGGGGATCTTCCCAACCCAGGGGTCAAACCCAAGTCTCCTGTATTACAGGCAGATTCTTTACCACAAAGCCACCAGGGAAGCATAGAGGAGGTATGCTTCTGTTTTTTCTCCTGCAATTTGTCTTTTATTATGGAAGGGCAGAGTGAAAATTTTTCTCCCTTCCATACAAAGGCAATGGAGTATTACTCATCAGCAGTAAGAAATGAACCACCAAACCTTGAAAAGCATGGTTAAATCTCACGTGCATATCACTCAGTGAAAGCATACAGTCTGGAGAGACAGACTGAGACTGTCTTTGCCCATAGTTTATTTAACACAGAATTATAATAATTGCATAAGCCAGTAACATGCAGGATAATGTTTTCTTATAATAAACCAATAAAGAAATAACATAATCCAAACAAATGATAAATTAATTACACTGTTGTGCCACAGAAGGGGAGATGACAGGAATAAAGTCCAAATTCAGTTGAAGTTATTTATCACTTAAGGTGTAGCTTCTCTAAGAGGATCTCCAGAGAATCAGGAGCCAGCCAGGAGCTGCTAGGGAACGATCCTGACACAGCTCGCTTCATTCTTAAATCAAAACAACTTTACTTGCAAAACAACCTCTTTTGGCCTTTGTCATAAAGAAGTAGATTAAAACAACTTCACTTCCATCATAAAAAGTGCATTTGAAATCATATCAAACCAACACACAGCACTCTGGAGACTGGGAGGAAGTGGAGGAAGGGGAATGATGCTGGGCGAGGTGGTCTCTGCTAGGGCCGGAGGGATGCAGAAGGACAGGAATCCCAGCCCCACCCCAGGGACCCTGCTTCCATGGGTCTGCACCATGTCGAAGCCTAGGGACAGCACTTTTAAACATCCCTCCAGGTGACCTAGCAAGCAGCCCAAGGGCCATGAAGTTAAAGAAGGTGATGGGTCCAGCGGAGCGCAAACAGAGCAAGGGCTGTCTCACTGACTAGAACCCCTCCAGCCTTTGGGGACAGGGCGGGGCTCACATTTGCTGACTGCAGTCTCACCCAAACAGCCACATTGTTCTGTTACAGATGACTTCACTGCAGGTTATTTCTCCTAAATTCTTGGAACTATGTGTACAAGTAGGTTATATCATCTATGGGTTTCATTTCATCCCCTTGCTAAGGGGATTACAGACTGCTTGTGACAAACAGACGCCCAAATGGATGAGAAACTCTAAGTGCTCAGAGGACACAGGACAAAGGTATGGGATCTGTGACAGACTCAGGAGCAGCTAGAGGCGCGTGAGAGGCAGGGTGTCAAACAGGGCTGGGTAGCCGACCCGGACGGAGCTGCTCCGGAGGTTTGCTGAAGGTGCGAGTCGATGCTGAACAAGGAGTCCCCCGGCGTCAGGCAGGGCAGAAGCCCTGGATCCTTGCAGGGACCCTGCAGGAGAGTGGGCCTGTCCTGCCAGATGCCATGGGCCGCCAGGTGGCAGCATGGGACAGGAGAAGAAGGGCCAGGCCCAGGGCAGGAGGGCCAGGACGGCAGCACTGCTCGTGGGAGATCAGGTCAGGAGCCCAGGCGGCCCAGCCCCGCGTCTCCATCACAGCACTGGACTGTCTCCCCCAGACCCTAGACTTCACCAGGCTGGAGGACCACCGAAGGAAGCTAAGTCAGTGCAGTCCCCTCCTTGCTTCCTGCAGCGATATGGTCATCCCACCAGGCCTCAGAGACAGCCCAGCTCCTCGCCACTCGGTCACTCTCAGGCCCACCCTCTGTTCCCTGGAGGCTGCTGCCCACTTCAGGCTTCCTGTGGCCCTGGGCCCATCTCCCAGCACTCAATCTGCAGGACCCAGGAAGCCCTCAGGAAGTGCCCCACCCCTCTTCACCCACTCCTGCCCCAGTGGAGACCTTCAGGCTATCTCAGGGCTCAGAGCTCAGTACTGGGCCATGAAGCACGTTGAGTGGAGGGGGTTTTCCACCCCAAAAGAAAGGCCTGGGCCCGGGCCCAGCCCAAGAGCCTGCCACTCTCAACCACAAGCAAAGCAAGGCTAGAGGCCCTCAGCATCGCTTCCTTCCTCACTGACCAGGCTCACCTTGCCCCCTTATGTATGTCCATGCACCCCAAACAGCTTGCCAACCAGCCCTCACAGAGCACCCTGGGCCCCTTGCTGCTTGGCACCCACTCAGGGCAAGGGGTGAGGACACACCCCCAGCTGCCCTTCTTGTGCTCTCACTGGCCAGGCCTTGATGAGCAGGTTGGACCCGCCCCCCAGACTGGCCTGTGAGGCATAAAGCCAGCGAGGCAGCTCATGAGTCACCGCCGCTGTCCACCATGAAGAGAAGCAGCGCCCTCCTGCTAGCGGCTCTCACTGTGCTCTGCACCTGCGGTAAGTCTGCACTGACAGGGGCTTCCAGCACATTCGGGAGGCTGGGGCCAGAGGAACAGGTGGGAACCTCGGAAACTAGAAATCCAGGCACTGACCCTGCAGTGATTGATGCCCATCTTTCCAGGCACCCCGACCCACTTCCATCACAGAACATGAACATGGGCAATGACCCTGGTGCCCTTGCTGACCCCAGTCCCCAGGCAACCCTACCCCAATCATAGACTAAGCCCAAATGGCCCCAACCCCAGCCCAGCTTCAACCTCTGTCTCAGCCCCTGTGTCACCACCAAGCCCAAGGTCACCAACTCAGCCCAACTCAGGCTGACCCTGACCCCAATCCAAGCTCCAGGTAAGCCAACCTCACAGGAAGGGGAAAGTCCCACTACATCAGAGGCTTGGCTTTCCTTCCTCAGTGATGCCAGGGAGCCCAGGGTGAAAAGAGGCAGCTGAGGTTAGGGTGACAGGAGGGATCTGAGGGCAAGTGGAGTTGGGGGATGTTGCAGAGGAAAATATGGGGCAGGTGGGGTGGGCATTGATGGGGAGAGTCTGGAGAACCACTGAGGCTGGAGGTGGGGGATCTGGGGCTGGGGTTGGAAAGAGTCCTGTCCTGGCATCATCTCACCCCCACAATACAGGGCTGGCCACAGGGGAGGACAGCGAAGAGCTTTTCATGGACTTCCTGCAAACGCTGCTGGTGGGGTCCATAGAGGACCTCTATGAAGGGCCCCTCAGCAAGTACAACATCAATGCAGATGCCAAGGCAGCAATAGCCGAGCTCAAGTCCTGCATAGACAGCCTGCAGCCCATGCACAAGGCGGAGCTGGTCAAGCTGCTGGTATTGTGGTCGGGGGGCAACCATTCCCTAAAAGCCTGCAACCCCGGCGGGACCCACAGCCCTATTCCTTAGGCCCTTGAAAATGCCATAGCACCTCATTGCCCACCCAGTATAACAACCCATGCCGCACCTTCCCACAGACACCTTCACCTACCTCTGCCAGCAGAGGTGGACATCCCAGACCTCACTGCCCACAGCAGCCTTCAGCCTCCCCCTACATGCACATACATGCATATGCACATGCTCACCTCTGCACACACATGCATACACACACATGCAAACACATGAACACACCCTGCTTCCCCAGCTGCTGGGAGGTGACTGGCTGCAATGCGCAGAGGCTGGCTTGGGCCTGTTTGCCTGATGGAGCTGTGGCTTTCCAGTTACTGATCAATGGGCATGGAACCGCCAGGCCCCTTGGCCCACACGTGTCTGCCTTCCAGGTGCAGGTGCTGGGCAGTCAGGACGATGCCTAGTGGACCCCAGACGTGGCTCCAAGCAGCCATAGGACCAGCTACACAAGCAGCCATGACGACAACACCCCTACCACTTCCCTATGCATGAATTTATCCTCAAGTCATCCAATCAATAAAGCCTCCTGTAGCTCAGGCTCTGGCTCCTGTCTCTCCCCACCCTCAGGGACACTACAGACTCCCATACCCAGGGTCATGTGAGTGGAGCACACATGTGTAAGTAACTCCACATAGAGGGCAGACCCGCCAACAAAAATCCAGGCAGACACCCTTGTAAGGAAGTAGACAAAGCAAGACAGTGTGTAGGCAGACATGTAGATGCAGGGAGGCATTGGACACAAAAAGGTCTGCAGAGGCAGAGGCAGAGGCAGGGGCAGGGGCTCAGAGCTAGGAGCAGCAGAGAGCCCGAGAGAGAGGCAGTGGGTACAGGCTGCCTCAACCCCAGGGCTGAGGGTACAGGCCGGGTGGGGGGGCTCTACGTCTGAAGGTTATCATTTTGAGACAATAAATGTGCACAATGTACACATGACATGGGTCCAGGGGTTGAGAAGTCCCTCAAGGAAAGACACAAAGTCCCAGCTGGAGCCCCAGGAGGATTCTGCTAGTGAGGACACTCAGGGTCCAACGGTGGGCGCAGCTCGCATGGTGGGAGGAGAGCAGTGTCAGAGGAAGGCGCCTCAGCAGCTCCCCACACCAACACCTGCCCCCAAACCAGGGCAGGCCTGCCCTTTCCTGGATCCCTGGACCCCCAACAGCCTTCCTGTGCCTCAGTTTCCCCAGCTCAGTAGTCTTAACTGGGGGCAGGATTGAGCAGGTTCAGCTCTGCCCCTAACGACCTTACTCCTTGCCTCACTGTGCTGGTCCCAGCCCTAGCAGTCCCTGCCTGTCCTCTGCACTCTACCCTGATCCCTGCAAAGAGGAGCAAAGCAAAGTCTCGGCCCTGAGCCAGGCATGGTGTGGGTGGAGGTCCCGCGCGCTGAGGCCATTGTCTCCATCACATAGACAGTGATCTAGAATCCACCATCCCACAGAGCCACATTCTAGAGCTCAGAAGCGGGGACACCTCCCCAATTCTTGACGCCCCCAGAGGGAGAGGAGAGGCCTTCCTCTCCATACTCCTTTTCTGGAACACCCTGGCACCAAGGCTGGTGTGACGGGACCACCTCTGAGAAGGCTCAGTCCATAGGTCACTCTGAGTGCTGCTCCCAGACCAAAGAGGTGAGGGCCCCTCCAGAGCGGCCCCCTCCCCACTCCAGAGCACAAAGAAGTTCCCCATCTTTGTCCACTGCTCCTTACCCTGTCACACTCAGAGTCCTCTGAGCACGAGGAACCTGCCCAGACCCCCTCAGAGCCACTGTGGGCAGGTCCACAAGCACTAAGACAGCTTCATGGGCTTGTCCGTGAGGCTCTGATGCTCCTCCTCTTGGGGGTGGGTGCAGCAGAGCCAACCCACTGCTCTAAGCAGAGGCTCCCAGTGATCGAGGCGCAGTGCCTGCAGTTCTGCCTGTCAGTGCGGGCAAGAGCAGTGATGGGGGTGGAGGGCCCAGGCCTTCCAGCACTCGGTCACCCTCCCATCCATGGACAGAACCAGTCATGGCGGAGGAGGTATGGGTGGGCACCTGGAGGCCCCATCGTCCCCGGGGGCCCATCATGGCCCTCTACAGCAGCCCTGGACCCAAGTACCTGATTCCACCCACCACGGGTAAGCCCTTGGGACTCTGGGAGGGCGGAGCAGGGGAAGCAAAAGCCAGGTCTGGGGTGGGCCTGGGCTCATCTGTCACTCCCAGACCATCAACTCCTCTAGGGTCAATGGGGGTTGGGGGGAAGGGCACGGTCTGGTTCCAGGCAGCTCAGAATCCCCGCCCCGCAGGCTTTGTGAAGCACACGCCCACCAAGCTGCGTGCACCGGCCTACAGCTTCCGCGGGGCTCCCATGCTCCTGGCAGAGAACTGCTCCCCAGGGCCCCGCTACAGCGTGAACCCCAAGATACTGAGGACTGGCAAGGATCTTGGCCCCGCCTACTCCATCCTGGGGCGCTACCACACAAAGACCACACTGACCCCTGGCCCTGGTGAGGGCCCCTGGCTCAGCCCCAGCCCTGCCCAAGCCTCTGCAAACCTAGGGGCATGAGCATGTGAAGGGTACAGCCATCCTCACCCTCCCAACCCACCTTCTCCTCACAACAGAGCAACGTTGGGCCTGGTGGGGAGCTGGGACCCAGTGCAGCCTCTGAGACTGGTGTCCAACTCTGATTGAGGGCCTTCCTTGTCTGATTGATCACCGCACCAGGCCCACATCAGACTCGCTCTCCAGGCCCCTGTCTCTCTAACTCCTGCAACCAGAGTTTTCATCCCGGACACCCCTTGCAAAACCACGGTTGCCTCTCACTGGGGCCCAGAGGCCCCACACCTGCCACGTCGGGGGTCCTCCTTGAGTTGACCAGGGCTAGGCATCTGTTTTGATCTGTAGGATTATTCTTACCCTCCAGCACCCACATTCTCCCCCCCAACCCATCCCAGGCGACTACTTTCCAGAGAAATCTACCAAGCATGTGTTCGACTCGGCGCCCAGCCACTCCATTTCTGCCCGAACCAAGACCTTCCGAGTGGACAGCACCCCAGGTCTGCAGCAGTCTCAATGACCCATGGCTGACTGGGCTGGGGACCCTGTGTAGGGTGGGTGAGGGGGGCCACCCTGATAGCTGGTCTCCTGGAGGTGGAGAGCCCAGGGAAGAAGCCAGTGGAGACTCGGGCACAGGGCTCTGTCCAGCCTGAGACTCGACACTGGTGCACCTGCAGGCCCCGCAGCCTACATGCTGCCCATGGTGATGGGCCCCCACACGGTCGGCAAGGCCTCCCAGCCCTCCTTCTCCATCAAGGGCCGCAGCAAGCTGGGCAGCTTCAGCGACGACCTGCACAAGGCAAGGGTCACCTGGCTGGGGCACAGCACTGCTTACCCCCTAGAGAGATGGCCCATCTGGTCCCTTCCCCCAGACCCCAGGGCCTACCAGCCTGACCCCCATCCTCCAGAAGCTCCGAAGCTCTTCCTCCTCTGGGAGCCTGCCACCTATCTGGCCCCACCCTCACTGGGCTACATTCCAGAGGTGAGGAGGGGCAGACGGTGGACAAGGATGAAAGAGGTTAAGACTCGGCCAGGAGGCTGACAGTGCTGAGGAGTGATGAAAGCGACAGGTGTGTGGGTGCTGCCTGAGAGGCGAGGAGAGTCTGAGACAGCGCAGCACGCAGGAAGATGCTGAGCAGAGGAGAAAAATGGGTTGTGACGTATTTGGGGGAGGAGGGCTCTGGCTTCAGAAATAGCCAACGTAAAGGCACTGAGATGCTTGTGTGCCTGGGAGCCTGGCGAGGCTGGCATCACAGCACTGCCAATCTCACCAGCCCAGCCCGTGGCCCTTGAGTCCCTAGTCGGGAAGGGGCCTCTTTCACACACACTCATGGAAAATCTGGGGCTGGCACAGACTGGGGTGTCATTGCCACGGTGAGGCTGAAGAGAAGGTGACGTCCACACAGAGAAGGGTCCAGAGCACTGGAGTGTTGTCCCACGGTATGGTCATTGTTTGGAGACAGAAGAGGCCCCCGACACACAGACACACAGTGACTTGGGGCCTGAAACACACTGTCTGATGCCAGCCCTCGGAGGCCCCGCACTCTGGCAGGCTGAGCCTGTCTGAGCCTCTTTCACCCTGCAGACCCCAGGTCCCGCGGCCTACCGCCAGACTGATGTCCAGGTGACTAAGTTCAAGGCTCCACAGTATACCATGGCTGCCCGGGTGGAGCCCCCAGGGGACAAGACCCTAAAGCCAGGACCAGGAGCCCACAGCCCTGAGAAGGTCTGGCAAGAGCACAGCCCAGATGGGTGGGGTGGGGGCAGGAGGGGTGACATGGCCCAGGGGGTGGCGCGGGGAAGGGCGTGCAAGCCTGCAAGGGTCATGGTGGCCGGGTACCCTCAGGACACGCGTTCCACCACCAGCCCTCTCCCCCGCTGGTGGGCTTTATGTTCCCAGACCCCCAGACACAGGATGGTGAGTGCTGCCAAGCGCTCACCACACCCAGGCTCTGCAGTCAAGCCTGGCAGAGCGGACTTCCTGCTGGTCACCTTGGCCCAGGGCTTCAGGGGTACAGCAAAACCGCCGTCAGAAGCCCCGGCCCGTGAGGGCAGAGCCTGCGGGGTGGGGGCAGCAGTGCCGGCTCCTCACAGCCGTTCCTCCCCCAGGTGACGATGACCAAGCCCTGCGCCCCTGTCGTCTCCTTTGGCATCAAACACTCTGACTACATGACGCCCCTGGTTGTGGATGTAGAGTAGCCCAGCCCTGCCCACCCCCGTCGCTGGAAGCCTCTGCATGTCACATCCCCCCACTAACAGACTCCCTGAGTTGAGGGCTGTGGGCGCCTCCTCCTCCGGCTGGGCTGCAGCCAACCTGGCCCTGGAGGGCAGAGCATGCTTGTTTGGACAATTGCTTGGACATAGAAAAAATTGTTATTTTTTCTATGCGTTCCCATTTGCTAACCTTGTTTCTTGCTATGCCCAGATATATAATAAAATCATGGATTCTACTAGCGATGGTCTCTCGTGGGGGAGGATCCAGCTTTTCCAGAAAGAGGCCCCCATAGGCGATCATGCCATCCCATGTCGGGTTCTAGGGCCTGGGGTCTGAGCTGAGAGGAGGCCTCATTCCGCCTCCATCCCTGCCCTCCGCATTCTATTGTATCCTCCAGACAGTTTCTCTCTGTGAGACTGACTCTTCCCTGCTGAGATATGGAGTCTGTGCCCCTTCCCTAGAATCTAGGATAGACCCTGTGACCATCCTGAATAATCATGCTGTTGTTACTTGACTTCTGAAGCCAAGCCACACAATATACAAAGGGTTTCTGTCTGGACACCCTCCTTCTCTTTGCTCATCCTCCCATCAGCCACCATGTTGTGAGTAAGCTCAACACACAGCAAGGCAGTGAAGCCAGTTGGGCCCTCAGCTCACATCTGCGACCACCTGCAGATTTGTGTTGAGCTTTCAGCGGGTGGTAGTGCCAGCCTGTGTCTCCAAAAGGCTGTAACTAACATCCTAGAGCAGAGAGAACCGTCTCTGTCTCAAACACAAATAGTCCCCATGAGACATAAACCACTGCAACTACACCTGAAGGTGATCTGTTACACACCAAATACAGGAAGCATAGGAGGATGTGGACAGGGAAGCGGGTGTCTGAGCTGGGATGAAAAGGGGTGTTTCAAGAGGGTACCCTGGAGTCCAAGGCCAACCTTGAGGAATGAATCTAATCTTCACCCCAGTCCTGAGCAGGTAGCCCTGTTGCACCTGTGTCTGCAGCTTACAAAGCACATGACAACTGCTGACCCTCACTGAGCTGTGACCATGTCAGGCTACTTGTTCTAAGTACTCACATATATTCCCTTAAACCTGAAGCAGTAATGCTATCACCTTCCCATCACAGTCACAGAAACCTGGGCAAAGAAAGGTCCAGGAGCAGGAATTGTCAACCCCACATCTGCCTGCCCAGGGGGATGACTGAGGAGCACAGCAGGGCCCAGAAAAATAGCATCAGAGTCAAGACCACCAGTGCCTGTGGACAGTCTGGGGACCAGGGTCAGTTCCAGACAAAACTTTCTGAAGCCCCCTCGGAAACGAAAACACCAAAGGCCATGTTTACTTTATCACGATACTGTTTATTTCAAGTTTTTATTGCTAAATGCCTTGTCTTTGACTTAAGGGATAGAACCTGGCTGTTTGTCCACACCTGACACCGAAAGTCCTCAAGTCCGTCTCTGTTTCATAGTCTCAGAGATCACTGTCAGCAACCCCACTGATCCACGGGATTAGGTGCTCAGTGTACAGGGCTGAGGAGGAGAGGGTGAAGGCCCACAGGAAACCCTGCTGACAGCACAGCAGAGCTCCATGCCCACTTCAAGAATTCATCTAACACAATGAGAAACAAATACCCAAACCCCCAAATAGCTGGAAAGGCTACAAAGAGTCATAGAGATGGAGAAGCAGGGAGGCACAGGGGGCAACCTGAGGGAAAAAAACACAGCAAGTGAAGGTCTCAGAGATGGCCAAGTCATCCTCACAGAAGGGACTTCACTGACAGCTCAGTTGGTAAAGAATCTGCCTGCAATGCAGGAGTCCTGGGATGGGATGGGAAGATTCCCTGGAGAAGGGAAAGGCTACCCACTCCAGTATTGTTCGGAGAATTCCATGAACTACAGTACATGGAGTCACAAAGAGTCAGACACGACTGAGCAACTTTCACTTTCCTCAGAAAAGACCACCCTGAAACACGAACTCCAAATTCCTGGTCTGCTTTGGAGCAGGCCAGAGGCAGGAAGGCTGCCCTGGCTGAGCCACTTTCTCAGGAAGCAAGGTTAGCAGACCCAGAAAAGGCAGGGGCCACGGAGTTCAGGTCTGGGGGTATCTGCTGCTCCTGCAGTGACCAGATATATATGGGTAGTAGCTTTGAGCATGGTGACCAGTGGACATGTCCCTATGACTAGGTTCACTGTGAGATGGGCAGAGAGCAAAGCCAAAGCTGTGGTATACAGAAGAACGGGGATCAAGGCATGACCACAGGGGCCTGTGAAGGAATGTCAAGGAGGACAGAGAAACACCCAAGCCCCAGGGACACAGAGGCAAGTAGCCAACCTTACTGGCTGAGAAGCACACACCGGAGGGAGGGGAACAGTCAAGCAGACCACTCAGGAAGCCAAGGGCCCAGCCAACTGCAGTGGAGAAAAGGGCTCCATGGCAAGTGTCAGGAGAGGCCAGACCTGCTAGGCAGAGAACAAGGGAGAGCAGGAGGAAAAGGAGCAGGAGTGGCAGGGCCAGAAGGCGAGGTCCACATGGCCAGAGAAGAGAACAAGGTGGGCGAGCAGAGCTGATGCACCACACATGGCATGAGTGTGCGGGTAGCTGCACAGTGAGCCAACAGCCCTCAGAGAGTCAGGTGCGTAACTAAGAGGATGGGAGCAGGAACCAGGAAAGACACAGAGCCAATGACTTGTTTCTTACAAGTGTTTTTTATGGAAAGACAAGGATACTGGGGACTCACAGTGAGGTACAAAGAAGCCACTGGTTTGGTACAAAGAAGCCACTGGTTTGGCTGGGCCTGTTAGTTCAGTTCATATGAGCAGGGGACTGACCAAGTGGACACTGAGGGCCCAAGGAGAGGTGGGCAGACACTGCTGGGTTAGGGTTAGCTTAGTGGAAACTGCCCACGAACCCTCAAAAAGTGACCTATAGGGACTTCCCTGGAGGTCCAGTGGTTAAGACTCCACACTTCCACTGCAGGGGGTACAGGTTCGATCCCTGGCCAGGGAACTAAGATCCCACACGCCATGCAGCTTGGCCAAAAATAAATGAATTAAAAAAAAAAAGTGACCTATAGGTCCTAAAAAAAAGTCATTATCCAGAAACCTCCTGCCTACACCCGTAAAAGCCCTGCTTCACACCTTGCCTGACTTAAGCATCAGATGGACCTGTTTCTAGAGATCTAGCCTCCTGGAAACAGATCTCTGGTGCTGGGTAGATCCTGAATCCCATGAAAACATTAGCTTCTGCTCCTAGATACATGGCTGGGAAATTGCCAGGATCTGGATCCCAAGTCTTCAGCCAAGGCTACAGATCCTTCCTCCATCCACATCCCCCTGCCCATCCCTGAGGGTCTGGTTTCAGTCGTGGGATTGGAGGGCAGGAAGAGGACGTTCAGCAGGACCTTTGAATCTCACTGGGTCACGGATGACCAGCAGCCCTGGCTAGAGAAACTGCAATCTCCGGGCTGAGGACACTCAGTTGGAGGTGACAGCAATGATTTGAGCTTCACAGCCACACCCCCTTCCTGTGTCAGCTCCAGGCAACTCAAATATCAGACACAGCCTCATCCAGACCAAGACAGCGTAGAGGAGCCTTGAGATGTTCAGAACCTTGAGGGCCGAGGAAAGGACTGCTGCTCACAGGTGGCCGTGTCCAGGATTCCCAGATGCTCTGCTTGGACTCAACACTGCTGGGGCTTCTAGAGCCCAAGGTGGCAGAGGGAGCTGGGCCTTGGCTACCCCATAGGGATAGGGCCCTTGCACACATAGAACCAGCTAACATGGGCTCACTGGGTTAGAGGCTCCCAACCACGCAGGAAGAAGATTCCTAAGCCATGATCATCATTTCAAAGGAGTATTTTGTAAACAAGTTCTCTGGAGCCCAAAACACCAGACAGAGGAAGATCCTGGTTTCCCCAGGCAGCCACTGAAGCCAGCTCCCACTGGCTCACGTCCTTGCCCTCGACAGGAGGTAGGAGAGGATGAAGAAGGCCACAATCAGGCCCACAGCCATACCACAAAGAAGCTTCCGGTTGTCTCGCCCAGATCGCGCCATTGTGGAAAACCGCTTCACACTCCCTGTGAGTAGGCCCGTCATACTTGTGAAATCTGAGTCCTGGGGGAGAAATTCGAACATTGTCACAAAGCGATAGGGACTCCACAACAAACATACACAGATGGGGGGCCACAAAGCAGGTGGTGGGGAGCTGAGCTGACCGTGACACTTGCAAACCGCAGACCCTTACCATGCCGTCCAGGTACCGGTTCTGGTCCTCCGCATCCCTATCAATGTCCAGAGCCAGCTGGTCAGGACACAGAGGGGGTAGGGTCAGACCAGGACAAACACATGAACAGCACCTGACCCCCAACAAGATCAACAAGAGATCAGGAGATCCAAATGCCACCTGGGCCTCACACAGATGAGTGTGCCGTGGATGGGACAAAGAGAATGGAACTACCTGAAACCCATCCAGGTCTTTACCGCCCTCTGATCCCCCCTCCAGGGTGCCAGGTGGAGGCAAAAGGAGAGGACCATCACTGACCGATTTGAGCCTGGTGACCTTGGAGGCCAAGCTGTCAGCCATCCGCTTGTTCTCTCGGTCTAGAATCTCTTCCACAGCACCAGGGCTCTGAGCTGTGAGGAGAGAGAGAGGCTGAGGGCATAAATCCGCCCATGAACATCCCCTTTACCCCTGTACCTCAGCCCTTTATGGCCTCCAGACTCTGACTCCAATCCCATCTGGCCCAGTCAGGTGTCTAAGGGAACTGGGATTTTGTGTGTCTGCTGAGCAGGTCCTACCCTCACCCAGGATCCAACACTTCACACATGAGATAAGACTGTATAAACAACAGTGTGTGTGAACACAGGTCTTGTGCATGTATCCAGGCTGGGATGGGTGGGCGGACACCTCCAAAGGGCTCAGTTTAACCAGTACTTTCTGACATTCTGTGACAGAACTTTTACCATCCCTCCGCAGATGTCACTAGCAACGTACGCAGAACCTGTTCTCAAAAAAAACCCCAATGAGCTCTGGTAAAGACTTTCAAAAGACTTACTAACAGGGCTTGAGACTGATCCCACACAGGGTCTTGTGTGTCACCCAAAGCCTGGTACCTGCTGAGACCTGGCCCGTGACTGGCGATGGGTCTGGTGATTCAGAATTACCATCTATCAGGCTGGTGAGAACTGTTTCCCACAAAATTCGGGGTGCATATTTGCCTCGGGCCAGATGCCTCAAGGAGACTCATCAAAAAGGGGCACAGCCCTAGGAACCATGGATGTTTATAAACCCCAAAATAAGAGGTGTTAGGGTCCTACCAACCGATTGTAACATTAATTCCTTAAAAGTCACAACAGCCCAGCGAAACAAGCATCAGCATCCCACTTGGCAGGTGAAAAGAGAGACTCCCAGAGGGCAAGTGGGGTACCCCGACCCCAGTGAGTACTAGGCATGCTTGGGCCCTCCTATCACGCGCAGCTCCTACTCCGAGGGGGTCTAGCCTCCGGGACCCGTCGACCAGGAGACCCGGCCAAGGTCCCGTGCAGAGCCATCTCGCAGGGACGGAACGGGTGGGGACTGTGGGCATCCGGACCCCGCAGTTTCACGCAGCAGCTGGGCAGGAGCGCCCACAGGGACCCAGCGACTCATCCACAGCGCGGCGGGCTGCACCCTGCCCGCCCTGCCCAAACTACGTCCGCCCGTAGGGTCTTCCCAACGACGCCACCTAGTGGCGCGGAGAAAGGCGAAGGCGGTTCCAAAGGGCAGCGGAGTCGGCCCCGTCGAGCCCTGTAGCCACCCGCCTCCGCCCTTCCGTGCTCACCCCGAGCCCAGTCCGCCATCGCGTCCAGCTCCGACCCGGCGATCTGTCACCGCTCGCCTACAGCCTCCTCGGACGTGGCGCAGTCGCCGGAAGGGGCTCCCGGCCCCACCCCTTCCGCCTCAGGCCCCCCACTTCCGGCCGAGATCTAGCCTCGGCTGTGAGAACTGGAAGGATCTGACGTTTCTTCCGTCATTTGACTTGGGGATGGGGCTGGCGTTTGCTCTCGGGACCCCTGGATGGTTTGTGTTTTTAGAGGCAAGTATGGTGCGGACAGACACTGCAGCAGCCATTCCCGCCTAAGGCGGAGTCGGCGTCCTAACTGGGAAAAGCACACGGGCCTTTCCCAGGTCAAAGAGGCTCCTCGCCGCGACTCCGCCGGGGTTGAGGCCCGGCCCGCCCGGCTGCGGTTCAGTTAAGGAGCGAACTCGGTGGGAAGCCCGGTTCCAGTTACTGCCTGCAGGACAAACTGGAGATCAGTGCCTGGAACGAGAGAGCGGTGCGGAAGTCGCAGGAGTGAAGCCCTCCGAAGAAAACAAGAAAGCAGGAAGAGGGGTGGGAGCGTGAGGGAAGTGGGTATGGTAGGAGCCAGTGCTTTTTGACCTTCCACGCGGTGCTGACAAGGGGTCTGACACAAAGTAGATGCTCAACAAAGCCTTCTTGCCCGGTGGATGGATTATAAGTTACCCACCCATCGTAATGGAGCAACTGCTGTGACAATCCACTGAAATGGGAACTTTTATCATCCCCGCTTTTCGAAAAAGGGAACAGTCCGAGCAGACCAGCAGGTGTACCTGCTTACACAGCAAGAAAGTCACCGCACACAATCAGACTCTGTCTTCATCCTGACCTCTCCTCCCCAGTCTCCCTTTTCTCTCAGCCCCAACAATGATGTTTCTCTCTCCCACCACGGCCATTCCCACCCTTGCATTGGCCACTCCTGCCTTGCATAACCTTCCTTCAGAGCCTTTCCTGGCTCACTCCTTAGGTTCCGGTCTCAGCAAAAATGGCACTTCTTCAGATCTCCTTGCAGCCCATCAAGGCCCTTTTCTTATTCAATCACAGCACGATAGCTGCCTAACGTCGTCTTGTTTGCCCGTTTTAGTCTGGCACATAAGCCCCAAGAAGGCAGGGACCTGTGGGTTCTATTCCGCCCCCCCCCCCCTTCCCGGCTCCTCGCATGCAGTAGGCACTCCAACGTCTGTTTAGAAACCAAGTGGTCCGGAGGTTGTAAAGTCCTTTCCACCTCGACTTTTCCTTGGATATTTCATTCTTTCTGTGCATCAAGAGCGGTGTTGGTGTGCGTGTGATGGAGGGGTGCGGGGCTGAGGCCCTCTCCGGTTAGGAATCCTGGCCCAAGGAGTGAGGCTCACCGCTGGGTTCAGGGCGATTCCGGCCCATAGGTCGGACGATCACCGACCCAGAGCTTAAGGCCAAAGCTGACTCGGCAGCAAAGTCTTCAAGTTCTATCCAGCTGTTCCAGGCCTCGCCCCTTTAAGGCGCCGCACAGCCCATAGAGCTTGGCGCCCGCCGTGTCCCGGCTTCCCCCGCGCTCAGCCCGTGACACAACCTGCGGCGCCGCGCACGCCCCGTCCCGGCCTCCCCTGCGCACAGCCCAGGCCCCGCCCCTCGGCGCCGCGCACGCCCCGTCCCGGCCTCCCCCGCGCGCCGAGCCTGGGAGGGGCGGGCAGACGCTGGGCCGGAATCGGGAAGCTAGGAACCTGTGGTGGTCCTGGCATCGGGTCCTGGAGGTGCCATGGAGCCCCGGGCAGTTGCGGATGCCGTGGAGACGGGGGAGGAGGACATAGTTATGGAGGCTTTGCGCGCGTACAACCGGGAGGTGAGCGGGAGTTGTAGATTTGGGACGTGCAGAGAGGAGGTGGGGCCGGGTGGGGCCCGCGCGCGTGGCCGGCAGGAGGGGCGGCGAGAGTGGTGAGCGTGGCAAGGGGCTGAGGGTGGAAGGGAGAGCGATCGGGAGGAGCATCGACTCATTGAGGAGTTGCTAGGGTGCTGGTGTGTGGGGCTGGGGCGCCATTTGTTCATAAAGGTGCCTTCGGCCTCAGGCCCCCATCCGCGGAACCTGGGTTCTGCCGCGGTGGGCCTGTGCCTTCTGAGCCTCTGGGTTTCTTTGCAGAACTCCCAGAGTTTCACGTTTGATGATGCGCAACAGGAGGATAGGAAGGTGGGTGCTCACTGAGGTAGAGGGGCATGATTGGGTGGCCCAGATAGAAGGACCTGGTGGAACGGCTCTTCTCCCTGCCCACAGAGACTGGCGAAGCTGCTTGTCTCAGTCCTGGAGCAGGGCCTGCCACCCTCCCGCCGCGTCATCTGGCTGCAGAGCATCCGCATCCTGTCTAGGGACCGCAGCTGCCTGGACTCCTTCACCAGTCGCCGGAGCCTGCAGGCTCTTGCCTGCTATGCTGGCATCTCCGCCTCCCAGGGGTCGGTCCCTGAGCCGCTGAACATGGATGTTGTACTCGAGTCCCTTAAGTGCCTGTGCAATCTCGTGTTAAGCAGCCCCGTGGCACAGGTGCTGGCAGCAGAGGCGGGGCTAGTGGTGAGGCTTGCAGAGCGCGTAGGACTGTACCGCCAGAGCAGCTTCCCGCACGACGTCCAGTTCTTTGACTTGCGTCTTCTCTTCTTGCTGACTGCACTCCGCACCGACGTGCGCCAGCAGCTGTTTCAGGAGCTGCAGGGAGTGCGCCTGCTGACCAGGGCGCTGGAGCTGACGTTGGGAATGACTGAGGGCGAGAGGCGCCCTGAGCTCCTGCCTCCCCAGGAGACTGAGCGAGCCATGGAGATCCTCAAAGTGCTCTTCAACATCACCTTCGACTCCATCAAGAGGGAGGTGGATGAGGTGAGGGCTGACCTCAACCTGTGGGCGGAGTTTTAACAGCTTGGACATTTCCTGCACGTGCTTCTTTGCTGGGTTGGCTCAGACGGTAAAGCGTCTGCCTGCAATGCGGGAGATCTGGATTCGATCCCTGGGTTGGGAAGATCCTCTGGAGAAGGAAATGGCAACCCACTCCAGTACTCTTGCTAGGAAAATTCCATGGATGGAGGAGCCTGGTAGGCTCCAGCCCAGGGGTCGCAAAGAGTCGGACACGACTGAGCAACTTTTCTTTCCTTTCCTTTTTCCTTCAAGTTTCTGGATTAGGCATGCTTAGCCAGTCGAGAGAAGCAGGGAGCACCCATCTTGGAAGGGTCTCACAGAAGTTTTCTGAGTTGGAGAGCATAACTGGCTCTTGCAGCCTGGCTGGAGGGCTGTGTGGTGTGCAGGGGAGGCTATGAGATTCTTCACGGTGAGACTGAGTGTGGGGCTAAAGCATAGAGCAGCTGTGTCCCAAGGGGATCCATTGATATTCTTAACCAAGAGAGTTCTCTTGAGGTCTTGTGGGAGAGAACAAGCACCAGGATGTACA
The DNA here is from genome assembly GCF_910594005.1 of Cervus elaphus. Lineage (NCBI taxonomy): Eukaryota > Metazoa > Chordata > Mammalia > Artiodactyla > Cervidae > Cervus > Cervus elaphus. The sequence continues at coordinate 60,047 of NC_057816.1, forward strand.
GTAGAGAAGCATTGTTAATGCATGTGGTCTTGCAGGGGCGTCCAGAAGGTAGAATCTCAGTTGGCAGCAGTGGGGGCCAGTGGGGCTCTCTCTCACAGGAACTCATGTCTGTTTGGTCAGGAAGACACTGCCCTATACCGGCACTTGGGGACCCTTCTGCGGCACTGTGTGATGGTTGCTGCTGCTGGAGACCGCACAGAGGAGTTCCACGGGTGAGGGGGGTGCCTGTCATGTGGGGTGGTGGGGAGGAATGGGGGTGGTCTGCTCACAGGTCTCTGTGGTGGTTCCCAGTCTTAGAGAGTCTTCATCCATCTGGGTGGGACCAGACAAAAGTGTGTTTCTGGGGAGCTCCAGCATTTAACGGTCTAAGATCGGAGCTGTGAGTCCAAGGCAGGAAGGTGCCAGGGGGCCTTGGGTAGGGGCAGCGGACACTGTGGTATTGATAGGGTAGTATGCTTCTTCACTTTCATTCTTGGTGGCCTATGCCTAGGCGGGTTCTCAGTTTTAGCTGTGTTGCCTCAACCTAGATATGTGATAGGCTGGGCATTTGCAGGAAGTAGTACCCTTAGCTCTGGTATCTGGTTCTGCTGTTTGGGCCCCCAGACACTGGTTCATGGCATTTATGGCCCCAGCAGGTGGCAGCAGGGGATTGTATTTACCAAGTACCCCTTTTATCTGTCCCCAGCCATGCAGTGAACCTCCTGGGGAACTTGCCTCTCAAATGTCTGGATGTTCTTCTCACCCTGGAGCCACACGAAGGTTCCTTGGAGTTCCTAGGAGTGAACATGGATGTGATTCGTGTCCTCCTCAGCTTCATGGAGAAGCGTCTTCATCAGGTGGGCGGGGGGACTACTGTGGCTCTGGCCCAGGTTTTCCAAGCTACTGTGGTCACTGTGTTTTTGCTGTCCACACTGGTGAGGGGAGATCAACTCCCCAGTGTGATTCAGGCAATGCCTCCAACTTCATGGTCAAGCCAGACCTTCCTCCCTGAGAAGTATGTGGAAAAAACTTTTCAGAATCTGGCAAAGTACTCGTTTTTTAGATCTCTTTGTGAATCCTCTTGAGGGGTCCTGAGAAGCCCCCCATCCCTACCCCCTTGAAGCGCCACCACACTCCCCATCCTTCCTTGTGACCCTAGACTCAGAGTGTCACTGTGCATGAGCAGCCCTCAGAGATGAGCATCAGCTGTGCCTTGGCTTCCCTCAAGAGGACCCACAGGACCTTAAGAGCCAGCGGCTCCCTGATTCCTGCAGCTGCACCACGGGACACTGACTGGCCAACACTCTAACCAGCTTCTCTGGGAGTTTGCAGGCATCGTGCAGGCTAGACTGTGACAGACTTAAGATTCAGCACTTTGTGAGCTGTCTTGTGTGCTGTTGGTGCTGATGATTTTAAACATACAGTTTTCTGCCCCCTCTCATTTAAAGGTGGGGAAAGTAGTTAAATGATTTGCCCCAACATACGAATGGCCTTCTGAGTTAGGGTCTGTGCCTGTTCTTTTTGAAGCTCATACAGACACCCACGGCTCACTCTTGGTCCCTCAGCTGGGGCCACTTCCCAAGTGCCTCCTGCCAGGATCATCTGGGGCAGGTGCCTGGCCCCCTGGCCTTGAGTAAGGGGGGGCCCAGTCCGTGACCAAGGCTCCTCTGCAGACACACAGGCTGAAGGAAAGCGTGGCCCCTGTGCTGAGCGTGCTGACGGAGTGTGCCCGCATGCACCGCCCCGCCAGGAAGTTCCTAAAGGCCCAGGTATGGGGCAGACGGGCTATGGCCGGGCCCTGGTTGGAGACCCTGGTCCTTCCAGGCCCAGGCTGAGAGACAGCTGCCCCCTCAGGTGCTGCCCCCACTGCGGGACGTGAGGACCCGGCCTGAGGTGGGGGAGCTGTTGCGGAACAAACTGGTTCGCCTCATGACGCACCTGGACACCGACGTGAAGAGGGTGGCGGCCGAGTTCCTGTTTGTGCTGTGCTCTGAGAGCGGTGAGTGGTGAGTGGGGGCCTGCCCCGCCTGCCCCGCCCCGGTCACGTTTCCACACTGACTTCTGTCCTGCCCTTCAGTGCCCCGCTTCATCAAGTACACAGGCTATGGAAATGCCGCCGGCCTCCTGGCTGCTAGGGGCCTCATGGCAGGGGGCCGGCCTGAGGGCCAGTACTCGGAGGACGAGGACACAGACACGGACGAGTACAAGGAAGCCAAGGCCAGGTGTGTGCTGAGACTCTTACTCAACCCCCCACCCCTTTTACCACACCCATTTGAACCTGCAGGGTGGATGGGATAAGGGTGACAGATGGGTAAAACCTTACAGAATCAGGCCTCTGTTCTAAGGGACACGTATTCTGACACCACGGTGTTCCATTGAGAACACAGGCTGAAGGGATCTGACCACTGTGGGGGACCAGGCAGGCCAGGTAGCAGGAGCTGGTTACCTGCTGCTCCTGGAGGGAGTCCTTCTGCAGTTGCCTTGCCTTCCCTGCACCCAAGAGAGTGAATTTCTTGCCATTCCAGGCCCAGGCAGGAAGATGGGAACTTCACCCAACCCACGCAGCCCTCCCGTCCTGGAGTCACTAATGCATTCCCCACACCTCTCTTTCATGAAACAGCATAAACCCAGTGACTGGAAGGGTAGAGGAAAAGCCACCCAACCCCATGGAAGGCATGACAGAGGAGCAGAAGGAGCATGAGGCCATGAAGCTGGTGAACATGTTTGACAAGCTTTCCAGGTACATGGCATGGCAAGGAGGGCCCAGAGCTGGGACAGAGGAGGACAACCCATGCCCCGTCGTGCAAGCCAAGGAGGTGGGATCAGAGTGGGATTTAGGTTCTGGCAAGACTGGGTTACTAATGTTGGAAATCCTCTGTCTTGGAGAAAGTTCTCTAGCAAAAAGCTAGGGCTGAGGTAAGTATTATGTCCATTTTTCAACTGATGAAAACTGAGGCCCAGAGACAGTAAGAGACTGCTTAACATCTCAAAGTTTAGGTAGCAGTTAGGATTTAGGCCTGATTGAGACAGTTCCCATCCAGGTTTCCCCAGTAAACAGGAGCAGCTTGGTGGAGCAGCAGGTCACAGCGAGGGGTGAGCAGGACCCCTGCTCCACCTGCCAGGCCCCTTTCCCATCCCCTACTATGCCTTCTTCCCACAGGCACAGGGTCATCCAGCCCATGGGGATGAGTCCTCGGGGTCAGCTCACATCCCTGCAGGACGCCATGTGTGAGACCATGGAGGGGCAACTTTCCTCGGACCCTGACTCGGACCCTGACTGAGAATGGCCGCTCTTCTGCTCCCCTTCAGAACCGGTGCTGCTTCCAGAGGTGTCCTTGGGGCCAGGACGTGGGGAAGCTACGCCCCTCCCTCCAGCTTGGAGGTCCCTTTCTCTTTACTTCCAAAGTTCTATTCATGATTTGCCTTTGGTCCATTTTCTTCTCTGTAGGACTGTGAGGCTCTCGTCCTGCTAGAACTCTGGGAACCCAGTCTTTGTTTCTGTAAATGAAGTGGTTTCTTTTGTGTGTGCCTGAGGGCAGGGCTTGACTGAAGGCAGAACTGTACATGCATTTGGGAGGGTGGGGCTGAGCGTGGGAACAGGCAGACAGCACGGGCACAGCCGGCATGCTGGCCCGGAGCTGGTGCTGAGCAGGTGCCGCATTTCACAGGGCGAGAAACCTGTTGGAACTCATATGCTAATGCCAGAAACACACTTCTTATCTGCTGCTTTTGTCCCCACTGAGTGCAGAGTTGGTAGCCTCTTTTATTTTCGGTCCTGGCTCAGTGCCCAAGTTATCAGTGGCTCTGATAATCTCAATCCTTCCTGGTGGCTTTGATCATTAAATATATGAAGGAAAATGTCTCTCCTGAAACCGTAAATCTAGATTTCGGTTGTGCACCACAGAGCTTCATGAAAACATCTTTTTGAAATAGAGTTCCAGGCAAGAATGTGTGCGCACGCATGCGTGTGTGTGAATATATGTGCAGAATATCAAGTAAAGGCACGTTAAGTAGAAGTAGAATTATGTCTTTCTTAAAATCCAGCACTTTTCCTGGATGACCACTCATGTATTAGGCCACCAGGTCTCCTGAGCAGTTTGTCAGTGAAATCTGCTCCAGGGGGCTCTAGCCCAGGGATCCAATGCGGAGATAAGACTCCAAGAAGGAGGGAGCCCTGAGGGGCAGGAGCTGGGCCTGGGGGCAGCCCCAGACAGGGCCTATACCAAAGCAGGAAGATCACAGTAGGTTCTGCCCAAACAGCAGTGTGGCTGTTAACAAGGGAGCGGTGCCTTCTGTCTTAGAGGTTAATTCAAGCAGCATTAATGGAAGAAGGCCTGGTTTGGGGGGGTGGGGGGAGGCTGCTAGAATGGTCTGAAACAGATGAGTTTCTGGGGTTGATGTGAAAGGCATCAGGGACAAGGGTGTGTTGGGTGCTCTGAGGGCCTGTGGATGAATTCAGGGACAAATGTTCTCAGTCCTCCGTAGTAGAGGAGAAACACCCACACCCCCAAGTTTCCACATTCCTGTCCCTTTTAGGTGACAAAAATGAAGGGATGCCCAGTTCCTATATTAAAATTTATTTCATGCCAGAAAAGAAGAACAGACTAAAAATAAGCCTACTAAAGAGGCCAGGGTGCTAGAAGACTCTAGTGCATTACCTGGGACCCAGACCCACTCCTGGGAGGTGGCTTGGGCTGCTCACCCCAGGTGGACAGATGTTGATCCTGCCCTTCAGATGGACTCCAACTTGGGGTTCTAGGCAGTCTGAGTTCAAGAGATTCACCGTCCGAAGAAAGCTTTTGACATTAAGAGCCTCAGCAGAGTGAAGAGTTAAACAGCAAAGTCAGCCCAGGCAGCGCCTTCACATCTCTGACGAGTGACCCTGACTGCACAGGGTTTACAACCCAGGAAGACACTCCAGGGGCAGCCTCAAGTTGCGTGTTGTGGTTCAGCCAAAATTTGTAAACATGCCCCAGCTGTTCTTCAGGCAGGTCTTCATCAGAAATGGGTAGTGACTCCCAAGTAACCTCTGGTGTGAGAGGCATCCCTCACAATCTGTCCCAGCCATCAAACTGGAACACAAAGAGGAAATCGGTTACTGAAAACACACTGGGCACATGTGAGGGCCTGGAATCAAACTTTCATAAAATGGAAGCTTTTCTGTCTGCAAATGCTATTCAACCAAGTTAAGACGATGCCAAGCAGGGCTGGGCAAAACTGGGCGGCTAAAAGGGCTTTGCTTAAGTAACCAATATAGACATACTGAGGCTCACGTGCTCAAGAACATTCACTATTTGGAAAAGTGATCCAACTTTCACTTCCATTCACCCCTTAGTGTTTACTCTTGGGCGGCAACTCTTTTAAAATAAACAAACCCCTAAAATCGTAACACACTACACAAATTTCTCTGGAACTAGAAAATGGCTAAGGTCAAATCCTGTAGGACTAATTCCAAAAGCCCATAGTGGCTACTTGACGTGATTATATGAAAGCAGGAAGTCAGTCCTTAGGTAAAGAAAGGCTCCTGTGTAAGCTGCCAAGTGGATATGACCAAGACCTCTACTCCTCTATGAGTGAGGCATCTGCTACTCTTCCTCTGGAGATGCAAAGTGAAAGCATCGTGTTAGCTGGCCTTCCATTAGGTGATACAGCAATGTGACACACCTGATGGTCTTCATTTCCTCCAATGAGTTGAGAAATGACACCATCCTTTAGCTTATCCCTAAGAGCCAAACTCTGGATTGAAGGGCACTGATGTCTAACTCCATGAAAACAATATAACTGCAAGTTCTCATAGCCTTAAAAAGCCTCATATTCTCACTTTGGTCCAAATTGGTAAGAAAATAGCCTATAGCCAGAGGCTAGGGGTTTTGCCAGTGGAGATGAAAGGAAAGGGCTCACCCATGGTGCTAAATCCCTAAGGCAGGCACGCCAAAGGTAGGGAGGTTTCCCAAGATAAGAACATAAGCATTCTGGTGAAGTCCACTTTGGGCAGTGTTACACCTGGCTGTAATCATAAACAACCCTCTTGAGAGACAGACTTCAAACATTTAATGCTGCCCCCTATAGAAAATAACCCCTCTCATGAAGGCTATACATGCTAACTGATTCTTGTGGGAAACTTCACTTGTAGGAGGTTTGACATCTAGAGCAATGAAGGCTCTGGCTTTCTACCGCCAGTGGATAAGTCAGTGGCTCTCACACTCCTAAAAGCATCATCCCATACTGGTTCAGAGAACTTGAGAACCACATCTTAGCCTGAAGCTGTGTGGTGCTCCTTCAGTTTAGGGTACAAAGAGCTGAAGTGTGATTGTAGAACGACAGCCCCATGTGCCTGGACCCTCATCTGCCACTCAGAGCAGGCACAAGGTGGCAGTTTCTTCATGTCTAAATGGAGGGAATAAGAATCACAGCACCCCATTAATAAGCACACAGACGGCCCAGACAGTGCCTGGTGCAGAGTTAACAGCAGTATTATCTGTTACTGTTACAGTGTTAGCCAAACAGGGCTCTGCTCCAGGTCGACCAGACCCTGGAGCAGAAGAGACCTCTCCTGTGACTGTGCGGCAGGCCATACCTTTCCAGTTTCCCTCTGGATGAGGTCCTGGATGTCATCCGTCCAGCCAAGAAGCTCCACCAGCCTTTTCACACCATGGACCACATCCCCCAGCTGGACCACGTCCCTGCCCCGAGGATTCCTAGCCAAGGACCCCACCAAGTCCCGGTTGATGAGCAGTCGGGGAACCGAGCTCCGCACGGCATCAGACAAGCTGGCAAAAGGTTCCACCTGAAAAATTGCCCAAATGTGAGGAGCAGGGTGCTCACTTTCCCAGGCCCTCAGGACCTTGGTGCGACAGCCCTTGAAGCCCTGGAGGTGACCAAGGTGAGACCTTGGATATGGAGAAAACCCAGCACCCGCTTCAGTTCTGCGGTAGTGCTCCTGCTGCTTGGTCTCAAATACCCTGCGTCCCCCTCCCCCGAGCCTCCCTCTCATCCACGCCCCTTTCTCTTCTGCCTCTCCTGGCTCCTGCAGGTCTCCCTGCTGAAGTTCATCCACACCATCTCACCTGCTCTCCCCATCCACGCACTGTCTTCTCCCGGCTCACCAGTGACGTGACCGCTCATCTATCTGTTCCTGCTCCCTGAGGGCAAGTGCCCGATCCCTCAGAGGGACCACCACTGAGGGGTTCCCGATGCACCCGCTACAACAGGGCCTGGCAAACTGGGGGAAAACACACACAGCTCTGGGTCCCTGGCTGGTTGGAGGCCTGGGCACAGGTCTTTCTGGCCCGTCTGCCCCTGTGGTGCCTGAATCCAGTCAGGCATAGTGCCTTCAGGGTCTCATCAAAGCATTTAGAAGCTTCCCGAACGTCAGGTCTAGATGCATCTCCCAAGCACCTCAAACACGTGTGCAGAACTGAATTCAGCAACCCCAATCCAGACTCCTAAGCAAAGGCCCTGACCTCCCAAGGAGAGAGAGACACCTCCCTCTTCAGTCCTCGAAGAGACGCCAGGCTCTTAAGTCCAGCCCTCCTCCCCTCTGCCATCTCTCACGGTCCCCAAGTCTGACTATGCTCAGCCTCCTGGATGTGTGCTCAATTCATCCTGTTCCCAGATCTCTCTGATCTCAAGGATGACCAGATACACCCCTGGTTTCACTGCTTCTACAGAAAATCGGTCTCTGTGATAAATGCGACCTTGGAAGCCTGCTCCTGCCCGACATCTCCTTCGCCCTCACATGTCGTGCCCACCCACACTCTAGACACCTTCCTTCCCCCCGTCCTCCCACGCAGACTGCTGCTGTCTCGGCCTGGAATGCCGCTGCTTCCTCACATGTTGAGTCCACTCATAGTCTAGAGGCAGGGGGGGTTCCCACCAGCCCTCACTTCCTCCGCCTTGTCTCACTGGTCGCCTCCCCACACATCTGTGAACCACTAGGCCTGCTGACACACCTCCAGGGAGGTCCCAAGGATGAGCAGCAGGTCTGCCATGGGGAAGTCAGCCAGATGTAGCAGGAACCTCTCGGGCAGCGGCTCCCCAAAGAACACGATGTCAGGCTTCGTGACGCCAGAGCAGACCGGGCAGCGGGGAACCCTGTCCACCATCACGTCGGCCTGGGGTGACACAGGGAGAAAGTGCTCCAAGGAAGCCATACGGCACACTTGAAAAGGCAAAACCAACTTCTTACTGAGAAAGTGTCAAACATTCCCAACAGCGGAGACAGTAGTACAGTGAAGCCCCTGTGTATAAGGAACCCAGCTTCAGCAGCTACTAACACTCTGCCAGCTTTATTTCGTATAGCCCGCAGAATCTGGGGAGATGGCAATATTTTTTTTTGAGGTTGCAGTATTTGAAAGGAGATCTTGGACACTACATGACATCTGACATACTGAACACTGTGCTCTGCACCAGGAGTGCTTCTCAGAGACTCAGGGGGTGAGGAAGCCCAGCTGACCCTCAAGCAACACAGGGGTCAGGCGCAGCAATCCTTTGCACAATTGAAAATCTGCACAAAATTCAGGCTAAGCCCTCTGTACACATGGTTCCTCCATATCTGTGGTTCTGCATCTGTGATTCAACCAGCTGTGGATCATATAGTCCCAGAATTCACAGTTATTTTCTTAAAAATCCATGTTATGAGTGGACCCACACAGTTCAAACCCATGTTCAAAGTCAACTGTACTAATTAGATAATCCTCAGCAGTACTCTGTAGGCATCTGGCTTACAATAGGTGTTACTGAATGAAAATGACAGTATAACTTTGTCCCTGATTTTAGCTGAAGCGATCCTGACGTGACCTTAGCCCTGAAGACATTCAGGTCAGCTTGAACTCACTGGCTGGAGTTATGACTCACAACACTACCCAGAGACCCCCTACTTGCAGGCCAAGGTGAAGCAGATGTGAGTCATCGTATCCTGCCACACTTGTTCATGCTTGGGCTGGACATCAGAAGAGGAAACTAAGGGAAAAAACACTTGCCTTCTAAGGTAAATCTTTACAGCTAATGCAAATTTGTTTTTGCAGGCTGAACCCAGTAAGGAGCAGCAGAAACAACAGACAAAAGAAATGGACTATTCAAAGACTTTAGATATTAGCAGATCCAGATAAAAACTGTATTATGCTTCAATTTTTTAAAGGACAGGTTTGAAATACTTGTTGGAGATAAAAAGCTATACAAAGTATTGCAGTGGATTTGGAAAGGAACCAGATAGGACTTGAATAAAAAGTAGAGTACTGAAAATTAAAGCTCAGTGGAGGGGCTTTATCCTCTGTGGAAGAACAGTGTGTCGACAAACTGGAAAGTAGATCAGGAGGAAGACTCAGAATGCAGCACCCAGGGGAACAAGACAGGATGCAGAGAAGAGTGGCCAAGGGTTCTGGGCAGAGCGTGAGCCAATATCAGAGGTGTTTAACCCAAGGTCCAAAGAAGAATTACAAGGTCCACATGGGTGGGGCAGTCACTGTCCAGAGGAATTACCATGACTGAAGGTTTGGGGTTTTCTTTAGCAAAAATGAAAAAGATATCAAACTACAGATTCAGAAAGCTCTACAAAAGTCCATAGGGTCACAAAGAGTCAGACACAACTGAGGGACTGAACCACAACAATATGGAGACAAAGCACAGTAAAGTGCAAAACTCTAAAGACAAAGAGAAGTTTTTAAACTATCAGAAAATGGCAAAAAAAAAAAAAAAAGTGATTCTAAAGTTTATATAGAAAGCAAAAGACTCAGACTAGCCAATATGATATGGAAAAAGATGATCACTGAAAGAAAAATATGGTAAATCAGACTTCATTAAAACAAAAAACTTCTCCTCTGTGAAAGACAATGTCAAGAGGATGAGAGAAGTCACAGACTAGGAGAGAATACTTGCAAAAGACAAATCTGATAATACAAAGAATTCTTAAAGCTCAGCAATAAGAAAATAGGCAACTCAATTTAAAATTGGGCCCAAGACCTCACCAAAGAAGATACAGATGGCAAATGAGTATAAGAAACAAGTTCCACATTATATGTCACTAGGAAACTGCAAATTAAAACAATGAGATATCACTACCCACCTACAAGAATGGCCAAAATCAACACCAAGTGTTGTTGATGCAGAGCAACAGGAACTCACATTCACTGTGACTAGAAATGCAAAATGGGGCAGCTACTTTGGAAGACACAAACTGATCAGCATCACATTCCTTGGTATTTACCCAAAGGAGTTGAAAACATATCCACATAAAAACCTGCATATGGATGTTTGTAACAACTTTACTCATAATTACCAAAACCTGGAAGCAACCAAGGTGTCCTTTAGTAGGTGAATGGATAAACAAACTGTGTTACATCCAAACAATGGAATGTTACTCCGCCTCAAAAAAAAAAAAAAAAAAAAAAGCTATCAGGCCATGAAAAGACATGGAGGAACCTTAAATACATAATACTAAGTGAAAGAAGTCAATGAGAAAGGCTGCATACTATATTATTCCAACTCTATGATGCTCTGGAAAAGGCAAAATTCTGATTGCCAACCTAAATGAAATACTGACACAAGGACAGAGGAATGGATAAAGAAGATGTGGTACGTGCACACAGATGGAATATAACTCAGCCATTAAAAAACAAAGTAATGATATTTGCAGCAACACAGATGCACCTAGAGATATCACACTAAGTCAGACACAGACAAATATCATACAGTATCACTCATATATGGAATCTAATTTTTTATAAGATACAAATGAACTTACTTACAAAACAAAAAAAGATTCACAGATTTGAAAAACAAATTTATGGTTACCAAAGGGGAACTGTGGTAGGGAGGAATAAATCAGGAATTTAACATATACACACTACTAAATATAAAACATAAAACAGATAACCAACAAGGACCTACTATATAGCACAGGGAACTCAACTCAATAATCTGTAATAACCGATATGGGAAAAGAATCTGAAAAAGGATGTATGTGTATAACTGAATCACTCTGCTGTACACTTGAAACTAATGCAACACTGTAAATCAACTATTGTTGTTTGTTGTTCAGTCACTAAGTTGTGTCCAACTCTTTGCAACCCCATGGACTACAGCACACCAGGCTTCCCTGTCCCTCGCTGTCTCCTGGAGTTTGCACAAACTCATGTTCATTGAGTTGGTGATGCCATCCAACCATCTCATCCTGGCACCCCCTTGTCCTCCTGCCCCCAATCTTTCCCAGCATCAGGGTCTTTTCCAATGAGTTGGCTCTTCATGCATCAGGTGGCCAAAGCAGTTGCAAGCGTCAGCATCGGTACTTCCAATGACTATTTAGGGTTGATTTCCTTTAGGATTGACTGGTTTGACTATACTTCAATAAAATAATAATAATAAAGATCTGTGGTTGCTAAGGGTTTGGGGTCAGGGAGGGAATTAAGGTTGACTGATTACTGGATACAGGGTTTTCCTGTGGGGTGATGAAAATACTCTGGAATTAGATAGAGGTGGTGGTTGCACAATACAGTAAAAATACTAAATACCAATAAAGTGTACACTTTAAAATGGTTAATTTTATGTTATGTGAATTCACCTCAATTTAACAAATACAGGATTCTGTGCCATGTTATTATTTCAATTTCACCTTTATTTAAGATTTTCCACTCTACCTTACTCTACTTAAAAAAAAAAAAGCCATTCTAAGATTAAAAAGATATGGTGTATATATGTATATATATATATATATATATAATATATATATATATATACATGATAGTATATTACTCAGCCATTAAAAAGAATTAAATAATGCCATTTGCAGCAACATGGATGGACCTAGAGATTATAATACTAAGCAAAGTCAGACAGAGAAAAACAAATACCATATGATATCACTTGTATGTGGAATCTAAAATACGACACAGGGATGCCAGAAGTTACTTCCAAAACACGTGCTCACAGGAGCCCAAGGCTGCAGGCCTGGCGATCACACTTGGATGAACCACTGTCTAGAGGAGAGGAGACACGGTGTTTGCCTGCCTTTAGCCCAGGCCACTGTGTGAGGTCCTCCAGCATCCGTGTGGGAACTCTCCCCAGACTGTGTGTTACAAGTCCCTGGGCTTTGGCCTGCCAGTCCTCCTCCATCCAGGCCATCTCTGAGATGGCACTGAAGACCAAGCCCTGAGCCTCTGGAGTGGGAGCACTGACTCCAAGACCCTAGACTAACAGAGAACTAACCCTAGGGAGTTTCAAAGAGTGAGAACTCACACAAAGGAAACCACTTGAATATAAGACTTGGCATCACCCAACCACCAGTAGCAAGCACCCTATGCAGGACGCCTCATCTAAACAACAAACAAAACAAAAATACAAACCAAATCATCAGCAGACAGGATTACCACCTCACTCAGCCTTGCCCATCAGAGGAAAAACAAAAAAAAAAACAAAAAGAAAAAAACTCAGCACATATCTCACCCTATACGAAGCTTATACAAACCACTGGACCAACCTTAGGAGGGCAGAAACCAAAAGGAAGAAAGAATTCAACATTGAAGCCTGAGAAAAAGAGACTTCAAACACGATAAGTTAAAAGAAAATAATGAAAAGTCAGAGAAATACTACACAGATGAAGGAACAAATTAGAAACACAGAAGTCCAAATAAATGAAGAGGAAATAGGCAAACTACCTGAAAAAGAATTCAGAATAATTATAGCAAAGATGATCAAAAACCTTGAAAACAAAATGGAGAAAATGCAAGAATCAATTAACAAAGACCTAGAAGAATTAGAGAATAAACATACAGGAACAAACAACACAATTACTGAAATTAAACATACTCTGGAAGGAATCAATAGCAGAATATCTGAGGCAGAAGAATGAATCAGTGAGCTGGAAGATAAAATGGTGGAAATAACTTCTGAAGAGCAGAATAAACTAAAAAGAATAAAAAGAACTGAGGATAGTCTTAGAGACCTCTGGGACAATATCAAATGCACCAACATTCAAATTATAGGGGTCCCAGAAGAAGAAGAGAAAAAGAAAGGATATGAGAAAATTTTTGAAGAGGTTATAGTTGAGAACTTCCCCAACATGGAAAAGGAAATAATCAATGAAGTCCAAGAGGCACAAAGAGTCCCATACAGGATAAACAAAAGGAGAAACACACCAAGACACATACTAATCAAACTCACAAAGACTAAACACAAAGAAAGAATATTAAAAGCAGCAAGGGAGAAGCAACAAGTAACATACAAGGGAAACCCCATACATTTAAGAGCTGATCTTTCAGCAGAAACTCTGCAGGCCAGAAGGGAATGGCAGGATATATTTAAAGTACTGAAAGGGAAAAATCAACAACCAAGATTACGGTACCCGGCGAGGCTCTCATTCAAAATTGATGGAGAAATAAAAAGCTTTTCAGACAAGCAAAAGTTAAGTGAATTCAGTACCACCAAACCAGCTTTACAACAAATGTTAAAAGGATTTATATAGTCAAGAAATATAAGAGAAGAAAAAAGATCTACAAAATCAACCCCAAACAATTAAGAAAATGGCAATAGGAACATATATATAAATGAAAATGGATTAAATGCTCCAACCAAAAGACACAGACTGGCTGAATGGGTACAAAAACATGACCCATACATATGCTGTCTACAAGAAACCCACTTCAGACCTAAAGACACATACAGACTGAAAGTGAGAGGATGGAAAAATATATTCCATGCAAATGAGAAGCAAAAGAAAGCTGGAGTAGCAATCCTCCTATTAGACAAAACAGGCCATAAAATAATATTACAAGAGATAAGGAAAGACACTACATAATGATCAAGGGATCAATCCAAGAGGGAGACATAACAATTGTAAATATCTATGCACCCAACATAGGAGCACCTCAATACGTAAGACAAACACTAACAGACATAAAAGCAGAAACTGACAGTAACAGAATAATAGTAGGAGACTTTAACACCCCACTCACACCAGTGGACAGATCATCACAACAGAAAATTAATAAGGAAACACAGGTCTTAAAGGATACATTAGATGAGATGGATCTCATTGATATCTTCAAAACACTCCATCCAAATGCAGAAGAATATACCTTCTTCTCAAATGCACATGGAACATTCCCCAGGACAGACCATATCTTGGGTCACAAATCAAACCTCAGTAAATTTAAGAAAATTGAAATCATATCAAGCATCTTCTCCGACCACAATGCTATGAGACTAGATATCAATTACAAGAAAAAAACTGTAAGAAACACAAACACATGGAGATTAAACAACACGTCTCTAAATAACCAACAGGTTACTGAAGAAATCAAAATGGAAATAAAAAAATTTCTGGAAACAAATGACAATGAAAACACGACAACTCAAAACCTATGGGATGCAACAAAAGCAGTTCTAAGAGGAAAGTTTATAGCAATACAATCCTACCTCTAAGAAACAAGAAAAACATTGAATAGACAACCTAACTTTACACCGAAAACAACGGGAAAAAGAAGAACAACAAAAAAAATTAGTACAAGGAAATAAATCATATAAATGAAAAAGAAATGAAAGAAAAAATAGTAAAGATTAATAAAACTAAAAGCTGGCTCTTTGAGAAGATAAACAAAATTGACAAACCGTTAGCCAGACTCAGTATGCCAGAAGATTTGGAAAATTCAGCAGTGGCCACAGGACTGGAAAAGATAAGTTTTCATTCCAATCCCAAAGAAATGCTTTGCCAAAGAATGCTCAAATTATCATACAATTGCGCTCATTTCACATGCCAGCAAAGTAATGCTCAAAATCCTTCAAGTTAGGCTGCAATAACATGTGAACCGAGAAATTCCAGATGTATAAGCTGGATTTAGAAAAGGCAAAGGAACCAGAGATCAAACTGCCAACATCTGTTGGATCACAGAGAAATCAAGGTAATTCCAGAAAAACATCTACTTCTGTTTAATTGACCACACTAAAGCCTTTGACTGTGTGGATCACAACAAACTGTGGAAAATTCTTAAAGAGATGAGGATATCAGACCACCTTACTTGCCTCCTGAGGAACCTGTATGCATGTCAAGAAGCAACAGTTTGAACCATACATGGAACAATGGACTGGTTCAAAATTGGGAAAGGAGTACATCAAGGCTGTGTATTGTGAAAAAGCTGGCTTAAACTCAACATTCAGAAAACTAAGATCATAGCATCTAGTCCCATTACTTCAGGGCAAATAGATGGGGAACAAAATGGAACAGTGACAAACTTTATTTTCTTGAGCTCAAACATCACTGTGGATGGTGACTGCAGCCATGAAATTAAAAGACACTTGCTCCTTGGAAGAAAAGCTATGAAAAACCTAAACAGCATATTAAAAAGCAGAGACATCACTTTGCCAACAGAAGTCCATATAGTCAAAGCTATGGTTTTTCCAGTAGTCATGTACAGATGTGAGAGTTGGACCATATAAAGAAGGCTGAGTTCTGAGGAACAGATGCTTTCAAACTGTGCTGCTAGAGAAGACTCTTGAGCGTCCCTTGGACAGCAAGGAGATAAACCAGTCAATCCTAAAGGAACTCAACCCTGAATACTCATTGGAAGGACTGATGCTAAGCTGAAACTCTAATACTTTGGCCACCTGATTTGAAGAACTGATTCACTGGAAAAGACCCTGAGGCTGGGAAAGATTGATGGCAGGAGAAGGGGCAACAGAGGATGAGATGGTTGGATGGCATCACCGACTCAAGGGACACGAGTTTGAGCAAACTCTGGGAGATAGTGAAGGACAGGGAATCCTGGCATGCTGCAGTCCACCGTTTCACAGAGTCAGACACGACATAGCAAATGAACAAGAGCAATGCTCTATAGTTACCTAAAAACAGTAAGCAGAGCTATAGTTACTGACACAAGATATCTATGAAATTTTGCTCAGGGACAAAGCAATGTGAATATTAGTTATCCCATTAATGAAAAAAACTAATTGTGTGTGGTGTAGGTGTCAGGGAATGTTTGACGGGAGGATTCCTACATGCTATCTCTCAGGAGTCCTTTGTCCCTCTTCAAGCGGAACAGCACGCTGCTCCCAGGGACTGAGGTCATTGTGTGAGGCAAGCATCAGTCTCCTTTAGTAAACATTCTCCTTAGGACAAAACAGCTTAATCTCCTTCCCCTTTCTTGAGATATGGATTGTCTCCTGACCTTGTGGTAACAGTTGCTGTACATTTGGTTTTCTGATCTCTATCATTCCCGAAAGAAGTTTCTTGTACTGCAGCCTATATATACTCATAGAAAAATCATTAAAGCACCTTTGCTCCATCAGAGCTTAGGTCCCCGGGTCTTTTTGTCTCTCTCTCTCTCTCTTTCTCTCTCTCTCTCTCTTTCACTTTCTTATCGTCGACTCCGCACCACAAGGTTCCGGTCCATTAAAGGACCCCAACAAATGGCGCCCGAACAGGGACACTGGTATACGTGGCATATCGGGCGGAGTGACTCAGGGACCTATTGAGGTCGGTAAGTACTAAGGCAAGGGTTAAACGGCTGGCCAGCCCCATTATTTTTCTACTTTACTTCACCATTTGTTTAAATTTCAGGGACTTCTGGCTTCACGGCAATGAATAGAGGCTTGCCTTTAAACAGTAGTTGAACATAATCCTTAGTTTCCTGATAAATGCAGTTTTGATTTAGAAATTTGGCTCCAGGTCAAAGAAAATGTTAAATGAGCAGCCAAACAAGGAAAAAATATTCCAATTGATCTCTAGCCCCTATGGGCTCTTATTAAAGCTGTAATTCTGCCATTTCAAGGTACATTCTAGCCCTTCCAATATTCAGCGACAGAACACTTATTACATAAATATAAATTAAATGATTAAACTTTACAAAAGGCCCAATTAAAACAATACAAAATATCTCAAAATTTTCTTATTAGCCCTGCCCCGGCTGCTCCAAATGCTTCTTCTCTGCCAACAGTCGCAACTCCAAGTCTCTCATTTGTTGGAACCTAATGAAAAGTTATGCTAATTTTTAAACTAGATTAGAAGCTGCTATTTCCCATGCTGTAATCGGAGAAGAAACCAAAAAACAGCTAGAGAAATTACTTGCTTATGAGAATGCAAATCAGAAATGTCAAAGAGCTATAGCTGCAATTTGTGAGACCAAAATTATTACTGATTATTTGAAAGCTTGTTGCAATCTAGGATCAGAAACTCAAAAGATGCAAATGCTGGTTGAGGCAATGGCTGCTACCTTTAGAAAAGGAAATGAAGGATGCTTTAATTGTGGAGATGAAAATCATTTAAAAAGGGACTGCCCTAAGAAGGCTAATAAAATACCAAAAAATTTGCCCTCGCTGCCATAGAAGAATGCACTGGGCCAAAAGTTGTAAATTTAAATTTGATATTGATGGAAAACCTATTCCAGGGAACTCCAAACAGGAGCAAATTCTATCTTTTCCCTCAAACCCTCAACATCCAGCAGTACTGCCGTCGATATACCAGCCCTAAATGATTTTTTCCTTTACCCTCAAGCAGTCCCTACTAGAGTGCCTACCAGACTTTTTGGACCCCTGCCCCCACAAACTTTTGGTCTTTTGCTTGGCCGATCTAGTCTGACTTCTAAAGGAATTGCTGTTCACCCTGGAATAATTGATTCGGATTATAAAGGAGAGATTCAAATTCTGATGTCATCTCAGATTCTATGGCAATTCAAAAAGGGGGACAAAATTGCTCAATTACTTCTTTTACCTTACATTTCTATTAATTCCTCTAATAATGTACGGACAGATGGGTTTGAAAGTACAGATCAAAAACAATCTTTGTGGACATCATTAGTATCTGAGTATGCCCGACCAAATATAAATATCAAAATTAATGGTAAAAGATTTTCTGGTCTCCTTGACACTGGATCTGATATCACTATTATTTCCAAACATTTATGGCCCAAATCCTGGCCTGTACAAAAGGTCTCTTGCCAAATTGCAAGAATTTCTCAAACTAAAGTACAAGAAGTTTATCAAAGTGTTCAAATATACTCATGTGAGGGACCAGAAGGCTAACCTTCAACATTAAAACCTTATGTGATAAATGTACCCTTTAATCTAATAGGAAGGAACTTACTTATACAATGGCAAACTCAGATATACATTCCACATTTTTCCTAGGGGCCACTGCTCATTTAACAAACAAAACAATTATTAAAATAACTTAAAAAAAATTATGAGCCTATTTAGACAAAGCAATGGCCCCTTACGAAAGAAGAATTACAAGCTACTAAAAACCTTATAAACACACAATTAAAATTGAAACATATTGAAAAATCTTGCTCTTTTTGGAACTCTATTTTTGTTATAAAAAGGAAACATAACAAATGGTGTCTCTTAACAGAGTTTAGAAAAGTTAATTCTTTTATGAAACCTATGGGTACATTGCAACCAGAGATCCCATCACCTATTACTATTCCTCAAAATTGGCACATTATTATTACTGATTCACAAGATTGCCTTTTAAATATACCTTTACACCCTTTAGACCGGCAGAGATTCACTTTCTCTCTCCCTTATCCTAATCCTATTGGGCCTCATAAAAGATCTCAATAGACTATGTTACCTCAAGGTATGCTTAAAAGTCCTGCTACTGCTGCTGCTGAGTCACTTCGGTCGTGTCCTACTCCATGCGACCCCATGGATGTCAGCCCGCCAGGCTCCCCCGTCCCTAGGATTCTCCAGACAAGAGTACTGAAATAGGGTGCCATTGCCGTCTCCATAACAGTCCTAGTATTTGTCAGAATTTTGTAGCAAAGGCTTTACTTCCTATGTGAAAACAATTCCCTCATGCATATATCATTAATAATATACTACAGCTACAAAAAGGAGAAATGATATTTTTGACACTGAATGGCCATGATGTTCTTTAGACTCCGGAGAAACCTGATGAAAATAAAATCTTTTTTGAAATTGCAAAACCGGTTCTTCTTGCACGTGCAGTTAAGAAAAGGTTAACTTGTTAAAATATTTTTTTTTTTGAGCTCCAGTTCTGCCTGGGAAACAAAAATAGGCCTAAGAAAAAACCTTAAGTTAACTCTTCTCATGTCCTTGGGATACACAGCCCACTCTATCTAGGACTCCAGCCATTAACAAATTGGTGGAGCTCAAAATAAATAAAACAAAAGGATATTTTAAATTTCAAACAGAGAACTATGCCTATGTATCTAAAATTATCTATGTCTCAATGTATGTCTTTGTTTTTGGATAGTGTGGAATTAATGAGCTCTATTTGGATTCAGCTTTACATGAACTAAAGGGTGTTCAATGTTGGGTATGATGTTTATTTAAATGTTAATGTGATTTAAATATAACTATTTGTTAATCTAGTTTGGACATGTCTTGAGTCATCAACATTATATAATACTTTTATTATGCCTTGGTTTAAGGTAAACTAAGTTTGTCAACAAAAAGGTAACTCTTTATATATATATATATATATATATATATATACAAATATATAGATGAGATAAAAACTTTTAGATAAGCTCTTAGAAATAATTGTATTTTTGATAGAATGATCTATTATCTATAATCTGGAGCCGTCTCTTGGGATTGGAGTAACTTAGGTTTCTAGAGTTGTGCTGAACTAAGTAGTAGAAGTTTGTTGAATGGCTGGGTCATTTCCAAATGAAGTAGGATTTTGAAGCGTTAATTGCTGAACACTGGCTTACTCTTAAAAGGGGTTTTTCTTGCAGAAGAGCTGAAGAGATTTTGAGCTGTTAATGAATATATATTTATATATGAATGGATATATATATAATATAATATGATTTGAGAAATATGTTCAACGGTCTATAAAATGCTAACATACAAGACATTTCATGGTTGCTATAGAAAAGTAAAATATATGCTTTTAATAGAAAGATATAAGAAATGGCAAATAAAATGATGAATACAAAAATATTTTTCTAATTGTTGAAACATTATAACATTATAAACATTATAAAATAAAGTGGTATTTACATAAGCTTTACTAGACTAGTTTTTCATTGTCGTTCTAGCTACAGCAAATGTTCTTTTTCCAAATTAAACCAAATTAAAAACAAGAGAAAAATTCTGAGAAAACAATATTTAACAAAATTAACTTTGGTCAACAGATACATTCAGACTACAAATATATTAAAAAATACAGCTGAAATGCTTGGGTGGATCACAATGAAAACCACAAAGTATGGTATGTTTATTTGAAATAAACATTACATTTGTTTATTATGCTATCATACTTTGTTTTGGCCTTTTAACTTTTAAAGATATTTAGTGCTAAAATTTTAAAAAGGCTTATAACAAATGAAGGAAAATTTTATGGCAAACTGATGTAACTCATTGTCCTGAACTTTCTTCCTCTTCCTTCTTACATGTCTCGATCAATACAAATTCTTCTTTTCTAGGGGCAACACCTCTCTAAGGTAAGACTACACAACATGTTATAACCCACCTATCAACTTACTTCACGATAATGAGAACACCTAATTCTATAAAAACAGACAATGACTCTGCCTATATTTCTAAGCAGTTCAAACAATTTTTACATTCATTCTCTATTAAACAGATTGCAGACATTCCTTATAGTCCACAAACACAAGACATGATTGGACAAACACATTACACACTGTAGCTGCAAATAAAAAATTAAATAAGAGAAAATACACAGGAACACTTTTGTCTTCCTTGTCCAGAGCAAACTTTACTAGATTCTGGTGTAGTGTAGTCTTTAAGCCTATAACTATTGTTGGTGTGACTTTATTTCTGTTCCCAATCTGTAAGATTCTTAAAGCAGGGCAAAAACGGCATTAAAAAAAAAAAAAAAAAAGACACCATTTCCCGAATGGATTATTTATTCCTAAGAATATCAGAAATGTGGAATGTTTGCCTTCTTTTCAGGTCTGTCTTGGAAGTGTAATCATCCTCTTTAACACACTAAACAGTGAGATTCAACATTTGCTAAGCTGCATTTCTTTTTCAAGGACAAGGTCAAATATATTTGGATGTGAGCAACATTTCATTTGTCAAGCTGTTCTGCATCACCTTTTCAATAATTTCACTTAGGAAAAAATATTTGAATGGTTACTCCTAATCCTTTGCCCCAAATAACACAAACCACAGCCAAATACCAGTCCCAAACAGATTTCTGAATGATTTTTTTTTTCTCTTTTAGACTGAAATATTTCCTAAGAATGTTTTCATCATTATCGCTTTCCTCTCTTTTTATAACTATTGTTAATATAGCCTTATTTGTTTTAAAGTTTTTAAACTTACCACAAAGAGATGTTTTGACAAAAGCAAAAAACAAACAAACAAAAAAAGAAGTTTTTAAACATTATAGGACACCTCCTTTCCTTTGCCCATTTGATATCAAGACGGGTTAACTAATCAACAGAAATCTAAGAAACTAATCTTACAGGGAAAGGATATGCTTCTATTTCTCCAGATAGATCCAAAGAGCTCACATGACTTCCTCTTCAGAAGATTCAACCTAAGGGGGCCCCCAGCATTCAGACTAGAGATGAAACAGCAAAAAACCCAGGAAGAAAGAATTCCAATATAAGCCATGGCGACATTAAAAATTTCCAAAAAACGCCGCACTCGACGTCATCGACCTTATGATCGCCCTACTTGGGGACAGATAAAAACCCTTACTAATTAAACTGAAAACCTGATTTATCAACAGGGAATGCCTCAGAATCCTAAAAATATTTTTCTTCGCTATGCTTGCTTTGCTTGCTTTTGCTTCCCCCGCTCAGGCTGACCTGATTGATCACACTTACTGGGCTTATATACCTAACCCCCCTTTTTTATTGTAGGTTGTAAAATGGACAGATATAGAACCAATCACATCCACTAATGAGTCAACACATATGCCCCCTCCTTGGAACTGGAGGGGCCCTCTCATCCTGAAGAAAAAGAAAAACTAATTAATATCGTTCTAGGTTATGAAGTCCTTCCTTTATGTATGGGCCCCAGAATTATGTATAAACGTTAGTCGACAAACTTGGGCTTTCGTCCTGCCTCCAGAAAAGGATTTTCGGACACTACTTGGATTATTTACTGCCCTTTCTTTGTCAGTAAACCATGTTTATACTACTGAAACTTTAGGGAAAGAATTAGGGAAAGAACAAAGAACAGCATGCCAAGGGTTTACTAATAAGAACTTTAAATATATTCCTGATCATTGGGACAAATGTCAGGCCAAACCAGGAAAATTAATGTTTATAGCTAATCATACAATTGTCAATTGGGGAACCCATAGTATGTGGTTATTGAACTGCTCAGATGATATTAACAATACTACGTATGATTATATTACTCAAGTAACATGGAAGGTTACTAATACTACAATGGAACATTACCATGACAGAGGACTTCTTGGCTAGCTTGATGATGGAATGGCCCCCACCTCGTCCTCGAATCATCTTTGATAAACAGATTGGGCCTAAACAATGGGACATCTGGAAACTTGCTGTAAACACCGAAGAACTTAGGACTTGGACCAGACATTCCACAGGGACCAATCATAGCTATAACAATTATTTCTTTCGCTATAATCAATCATATTTTATACAAGCCTGTGTTCCATTTCCTTTTGTTACAGCTATAGGAAACTTACAATTCAATAAGACTATACGTTCTGTAACTTGCATAAATTGCAGATTATGTACTTGTCTTAACTCCTCTATTTCCTTAAGATATGATTCTCTTTTAATTCTTCGATCTCGACGTAGTCTATGGTTACCAATAAATCTCCAACGGCCCTGGGAAGAAGGTCCCATGGCTGGACTTGCTTCCTGGTTGCTTACTAAATTGCTCTAGCGATGTAAACGATTCATTGGATGGCTGATTTTTGGCATTATAAGATTAATAACTATTTGCACCATTGCTGTCATCACTAGCGTTACTTTACAAACCTCAATTCAAACACATAATTTTATCCAAAATTGGACTAAAGATGCCCATACTATATGGCCCACTCAGACTCAGATAGATGAGGAAATTCAAGAAGAAATACAGGAACTGAAAACAGCCATCAAATGGGTTGGAGATCAATTAACAGATGTACAAAAACAGGTGATGCTAAAATGTGACTAGAATTCTACTCAATTTTGTGTTACTCCTGTTCATTTTAATAATAGTGCCTACAACTGGGAACAAATCAAGTATCATTTACAAAACATACATGATAATGCCTCTCTGAATGTACAGTTATTACAAAAAGAAATATTTGAAACCTTTTCTAATAATCTGCCCTCTTCCACTGATATGGAAACTTTAGCTAAACAATTAGCTGATCAATTCTCTGGGCTAGACCCACGTGGATGGTTTCAAAGTCTTACTCATAGCACTGGATCTGGAACCATAATTTTGGTGATTGTCTTAACAATTATATTTGTTGTCTACCGTTGCCTTCATGCAAAGATTGTCAAAACTAAACAAACTCTGATGGTCAGAACTCTTCTTACAAATATTATAAATAAATAAGGGGGAATTGTCAGGGAATGTTTGACGGGAGGATTCCTACATGCTATCTCTCAGGAGTCCTTTGTCCCTCTTCATGCGGAACAGCACGCTGCTCCCAGGGACTGACGTCATTGTGTGAGGCAAGCATCAGTCTCCTTTAGTAAACATTCTCCTTAGGACAAAACAGCTTAATCTCCTTCCCCTTTCTTGAGATATGGATTGTCTCCTGACCTTGTGGTAACAGTTGCTGTACATTTGGTTTTCTGATCTCTATCATTCCCGAAAGAAGTTTCTTGTACTGCAGCCTATATATACTCATAGAAAAATCATTAAAGCACCTTTGCTCCATCAGAGCTTAGGTCCCCGGGTCTTTTTGTCTCTCTCTCTCTCTCTTTCTCTCTCTCTCTTTCTCTCTTTCACTTTCTTATCGTCGACTCCGCACCACAAGGTTCCGGTCCATTAAAGGACCCCAACAGTAGGTACATAGAAATGTGCATGTATGTTTATATATACATACACATATCAAATGGGCTATAGGAACTGGCAGAAGGCAGATTCATTTTTCCCTACATATTTTGTATTTCCTTAATTTTTTTTAATCTGCAAATATCCTATGGCCCAATAAGTTTATATTTATAGATACTGGGAGTTAGGACTTGCACATTTAAAAAAACTGAAGTACAGCTGATTTACAATATTGTGTTAGTTTCATGCGTATAGCAAAGTGATTCGGCTATACATATATATGTGTATATATTCTTTTTTTATTCTTTTCCCTTATAGGTTATTAAAGATACTGAATATAGTTCCCTGTGCTGTACAGTAGATCCTTGTTGTCTGTACTGCCTTAATTTTGACAAGCAAATATTAATTTTTTATTTTAAAATTAAAGAAAATCATTTTCATAGTATTACTGTTCTGTTGTCCTTCCAACACAATGCTTATACAATACCACTTCTTCGGATTACTCCCAGTGAGAAGTGCAGAGGAAAAGAACTCTCTGTGACAACTTACCCAGAAGTCCTCCCCTGGATAGGGTCTTCGGCAGATGGTGCAGGTGGCAGAGGCAAGGGATCCATGAGCTTCAACAAGCTTTGAGGCAGGGATGCCAGATGCTGAAATTCAAACCGAAGCTAAGTGCTGCTGCCTCTGGGGTGGGCACACAAGCCCCTCAGTGTTACTTCTGGGCATGGCAGGCCCCCAGGAGGAGCCGCAGCCCTCCATGGAAGCCTTGCCTCTATAACCCACAGACAAAACCCCACTGATCAGAATAAGTTCAGTGATGAGGCTCTGACAAGGAGCCAAATCACAGTTACAACAAAGCCTGTGTAATAGCACATGGAAAAAATTATCAGCATAGCTCATAACTGTGTGTGTGTGTGTTGCTCAGTTGTGTCTGGCACTTTTTGCAACCCTATGGACTACAGGCCACCAGGCGCCTCTGTCCATTGGATTTCCCAGGCAAGAATACTGGAGTGGGTTGCTATTCCCTTCTCCAGCAGACTGTCCCGACTCCAGGATCAAACCCAGTCTCCTGCATGGCAGGCAGATTCTTCACCATCTGAGCCACCAGGGAAACCCATGAAAAGATACTCAGCATTGCTCATTACTAAAAAAATGCAAACCAAAACTACAATAAGATACCACCTCACACCAGTCAGAATGGCTATCATCAAAAAATCTACAAACAATAAATGCGGGAGAGGGTGTGAGGGAAAGGGAACCCTCTTACACAGTTGGTGGAAATGTACATTGATACAGCCACTATGGAAAACAATATGGAGATTCCTTAAAAAAAAAACACTATGACTAAAACTACCATATGACCCAACAGTTCCACTACTGGGCATAAACTCTGAGAAAACTATAACTGAAAAAGACACAAGTACCTCAATGTTCACTGCACCACTATTTACAAATAGCTAGGACATGGAAGCAACCCAGATGTCCATTGACAGATGAATGGATAAAGCAGTTGTGGTACATATATACAGTGGAATATTAGCTATAAAAAAGGAGTGCATTTGAGTCAGTGCTAATGAGGTGGATGAACCTAGAGCCTATTATACAGAGTGAACTAAATCAGAAAAACAAATATCATATATTAATTCATGTATATGGAATCCAGAAAGATGGTACTGATGAACCTATTTGCAGGGCAGCAGTGGAGATGCAGACATAAACAACAGGGTTATGGACACAGGGTGAGGAGGAGGAGAGGATGGGACGAATGGAGAGAGGAGCAGGGACACATATACACTACTAACGTGAAATAGGTAGCCAGCGAGAATTCTCTGTGACAACCTACAGGGGTAGGAGGTGGGAGGGAGGTTCAAGAGGAAGGAGACACATATATACCTACAGCTGACAGAGAATGAGATGGCTGGATGGCATCACCGACTCGATGGGCATGAGTTTGAGTAAACTCCGGGAGTTGGTGATGGACAGGGAGGCCTCGTGTGCTGCGATTCATGGGGTCGCAAAGAGTCAGACACGACTGAGCGACTGAACTGAACTGATTCATGTTAATGTATGGAAATTTTTTTAATTAAAGAATAGCAAAAGAAAAAAAAAAAAACAAAGCCTGTGAAAACACACAGTAGAAAAAACATTTGACATTAGTCTAGATCAAAGTATACCCAATACCAAGAAAAACATTTTCTATGCTACAGACACCAAGAGTAAGAAAATACTGCTAATATAAATACATTTCCAAAAACCTGTGGAAAAACAAACAAAAGGTTACTTATCATGTAAGTTCTGTTACCACCGTGAGCTTTGGAAGGCCACAGGTATGAAGACCCGGTCCTTGCTGCCCTGTTCCCCGCCCCCCCCCCCCCCCCCCCCCCCCCCGCCCGGTCCTCACTGTACACATGTAAACGCCACAGCCACACCCCCCACTCCCCACACGGCTGCTCTGCCGT
Source organism: Cervus elaphus (assembly GCF_910594005.1). NCBI lineage: Eukaryota > Metazoa > Chordata > Mammalia > Artiodactyla > Cervidae > Cervus > Cervus elaphus. Next base: position 86,395 of record NC_057816.1, read on the forward strand.
ACTCCCAGGAAAGAGACCGTCCCTATGGGGCATTCACTACTGCCTATGGGGCTCCAACTTGTAGAGTCCTTCTAGCAAGTAAACATTTTCCTGGAGTTGAGACAGCTTTTTTCAATTCACAAGACATCTGTAGCCTGGCTGAGCTGCTGCTGGCTTGCTGAGAGCTGCCTGTCAGCACCTGCAGAAGAGAAAAGGCCCAGCAACTGCTTCTCCAGAGTGCACGGGCAGAGGTCAGCAGGACCCACGAGTCACTGCACATGGCCACCATCTAGGTACAGTCAAGAAATCACCACACTGAATTTGATATTAAGGAACTGTTAGTGATTTCTTTCTGTGATAATGATATCACAGTTGTGTTTTAGAAGTCTTTACCTTCTAAAGATATCCATTGCTGGATTTATAGATTAAATTTATGATGAGAGGGATCTGCTTCAAAATACTCAGGGGTGAGAGAAGGTGGGGGTAGGACACAGGTTAAACAGGACTGGCCATGATGAGATAATGAGGACATGAGGGTTCATCACATTCCTCTCACTATGTGCTCAAAAAATTCCATAATGAAAACTTGAAAAAAGAAAACCATCAGATCAGCAAAACCAGAAGCTCCCAATGTCAACTTTAGGTCTATCCCAAACTCACAACCTAGAAAATGGGTCCACCAATGAGGTCCTAACAGTGATATTTAAAACAGAAAGAGGACATTTTCGCTGGAGATGATGGCAAAACTTCTCGGATCAAAATCAGCCACAAGGATGGGGAATCAGCACTAGGCCTCAGCACTAACAGGCACCTGAGCCTTCCATGCATGAGTGGAAAGGTGTGAAACAGGACTAAGGCTCACCTCTCTCAAGCCCGTCGATGTTCTGTGTGTACAGCCGCAGAAGCAGCCCCTTCTCATGTAGCAATCGGAGGAAGTAGTGAGTGGCATTAGGCCTATAGTTCCCAGGGTACAGCTTCTTGGCAAAAGTGAAAAATGGCTTGGGGTCATGAAAGAAAAATGAGAGCTCAAAAATGGCCTCAGGGTAGGGGAGCTTGTACTGCTGGAGGATGCTGTAGTAGCCGACCCCTGGAGACCTGCAGAGAGAAGCAAGAGGCTCTGAGCCCTTCAAGAGACAGCAGGGAGTGGAGGGAGCTGTGGGAGGTGCTCTGGGAGTGCAAGGCACCTGAAGTCTGGGATGCCGCTGGGTGTGCTGATGCCAGCCCCCACCATGACCACCACCCTCTGGCAGGCTCTGGTCTTAATCAGCTCAGCGATGTCCTGCAGGAGAAACTTCTTCTCACTGTGGCCTCCACCTCCAGTGTCACTTGAGCCACCAGCGGAACAAGATATGGGCCATCCTCCACCTGTAATCCTGATAGAAAAGGAGAGCAGCCAGGTAACCGATGATAATCGAGCTGATGCCGGCAAGAAAGCGATGTCTGCCTTCCACCAATCCCACCACTAAAAATGACTACACTTCCTTCCCGCCCCACAAACGACTATTTTTCTTATCATGGGATAAAACAGAAACTCTGAAATCAAGATGTATTTGGGAGCAAAAATTTCAGGTTAATGGGAACTGTGCAATTCAGGAAAGTATCATTTCACAATTCCTGTTATCAAAAGCTAGTGAAGGCTCAAGCTAGAGGCAAGAGCATCTGGGGACGCTCTCTGCAGAGCCATACACCCTAACATAGAAAGCATGTGACAAATACTCAGTGACATTTAAAGCAAATTAAACATCTCAGACTTTATGCCAAATATTCACTTCAGTTTAGTCACTTAGTTGCATCCGACTTTTTGCAACCCCATTGACTGCAGCACACCAGGCCTCCCTGTCCATCACCAACTCCTGGAGCTTGCTCAAACTCATGTTCATTGAGTCGGTGATGCCATTCAACCATCTCATCCTCCTCTTCCCCTCCCGCCTTCAATCTTTCCCAGCATCAGGGTCTTTTCAAATGAGTCAGTTCTTCGCATCAGGTGGCCAAAGTATTGGAGTTTCAGCTTCACCATCAGTCCATCCAATGAATATTCAGGACTGATTTCCTTTAGGATTGAGCTGGCTGGATCTCTGTGCAGTCCAAGGGACTCTCAAGAGTCTTCTCCAACACCACAGTTCAAAAGCATCAATTCTTTGGCACTCAGCTTTCTTTATAGTTCAACTCTCACATCCAAACATGACTATGGGAAAAACCATAGCTTTGACTAGACAGACCTTTGTCAGCAAAGTAACATCTCTGCTTTTTAATATGCTATCTAGGTTGGTCATAGCTTTTCTTCCAAGGAACATATGTCTTTTAATTTCATGGCTGAGGTCACCATCTGACGTGATTTTGGAGACCCAAAAATGATAAAGTCTCTGTTTCCATTGTGTCCCCATCTATTTCCGATGAGGTGATGGGACCAGATGCCATGATCTTAGTTTTCTGAATCTTGAGCTTTAAGTCAACTTTTTCACTCTCACCTTTCACTTTCATCAAGAGGCTCTTTATTTCTTCTTCCCTTTCTGCCATAAAGGTGGTATCATCTGCATATCTGAGGTTATTAATATTTCTCCTGGCAATCTTGATTCCAGCTTGTGCTTCATCCAGCCCTGGCAATTCACATGATGTACTCTGCACATAAGTTAAATAAGCAGGTGACAATATACAGCCTTGTTGTACTCCTTTCCCAATTTGGAACCAGTCTGTTGTTCCATGTCCAGTTCTAACTGTTGCTTTTTGACCTGCATACAGATTTCTCAGGAGGCAGGTAAGGTGGTCTGGTACTTCCATCTCTTTCAGAATTTTTACAAGTTTGTTGTGATCCACATAGTCAAAGGCTTTGGCATAGTCAATAAAGTAGAAGTAAATGTTTTTCTGGAATTCTCTTGCTTTTTCAATGATGATCAAACCAATTTGATCTCTGGTTCCTCTGCCTTTTCTAAATCCAGCTTGAACATCTGGAAGTTCACATTTCATGTACTGTTGAAGCCTGGCTTGGAGAATTTTGAGCATTCCTTTGCTAGCGTGTGAGATGAGTGCATTTGTGCAGTAGTTTGAGCATTCTTTGGCATTGCCTTTCTTTGGGATTGGAATGAAAACTGACCTTTTCCAGTCCTGTGGCCACTGCTGAGTTTGCCAAATTTGCTGGCATATTGAGTGCAGCACTTTCACAGCATCATCTTTGAGGATTTGAAATAGTTCAACTGGAATTCCATCGCCTACCACTAGCTTTGTTAGTAGTGATGCTTCCTAAGGCCCACTTGACTTCACATTCTGGGATGTCTGGGTCTAGGTGAGTGATCACACCATCGTGGTTATCTGGGTCATGAAGATCTTTTTTGTATAGTTCTTCTGTGTATTCTTGCCACCTCTTCTTAATATTTTCTGTTTGTTAGGTCCACACCATTTCTGTCCTTTATTGTACCCATCTTTACCAAATATTAACAGGATGTTAATTAAGTAGGTTCAAGAGACCATTCCAAAAAGAAACACTCATATCCTGACACCGAGGGATTCAAACTGCTGCAGAGACTCCATCTTCTATGTTCGCAGCCATTCAGGAGGCTGCTCATTTTATATAGCAGCCAAACATATGATACAACCCAGGCAAGGCAGGAGCCAACTGGAGCTGGGGGTCACCCTGCAAAACTCCAGGAGTCTCAGGTCATCTGCAGAAGCCAGGAGCTGAGACATTCACAATACTAACTGTTTGGAGTAAGAGATGGTCTTCCACAAGAAGAAAAGAGTAAGACACACAATAAAGATGCCACAAGCTTCAGAGAGGCATCAGGACTCAGTAAGAGGCTCCACAACCAGGAAGCACCAGAAAGAAGACAAAGATGACACAAACTGCACAACAGGAGCAGCACCTGAATACGTCCACCTGAAGCAAGTCTGCAGCCACAGGGCACATAGGCAGAGCCCAGTGTGGGCCTGAAGGCCTCTGGACTTCCTGATCTGCTCTCAGGGGCTCATCTGGCATCTACGTGAGCTACATAACTTCATCACCTGCTGGTAGCATGTTGGCAATCTGTCCAGAGTTCAAGACAGCCAGCCCCACTGCACAGAGCATCTGCCTCTCACCCCAAGGCTGGGAGCCACCACGCCCATCTTCCAGAAGGCCCCGATGACCCACAGCTAGGACTTCGGCCCTAGGTATAGACCCCTCCACCCTGACAGGAAGAAATTAAACAAACTGAAATGAAAACCCACCCCAAATGATTGATAAATCTAAAGTGAATACAGACACAAAAAGAGGAAACAGAATATTTATTTCACTAATTTCTGATACAGGTAAGAAATAAGCACCCTAAAAGCACATCTTCAGATACAGGTAAGGACAATCCAGAGCTTATCTTTCAGAAGTGTGGTCCTAGCTCACTTTGTTTGCCCACTGTCTCTGGTTTTCCTTTTGCTCCTGCACAATCTGCACACTCACCTGCTTACACCATGCTGCTGAGGTTCTCCCTGATGCCCTCGGACCCCATAGCACCAGAGCATCTTAGCACAGCATAACACACCCCACCCCAGTGACAGTTTCAGGCCCATTACTCCCTCTCATAGACCTCTCCTTTCCTGGTTCCTGTACTCACTCTAAACCCAGCTCCTTTACCCGAAAAGACCTTTTTACCCCTCAGCATGTCTAGAGTCTCCCAGAGTCAAGGCCACCTCCTTCATGAAGCCACTGCCCAACCCAGTAAGAAGTCACCTTCACACTCCTCTGAAGGGTGACAGTCCTGGCTCCCATTCTTCACTTCAGGGGCCTGTCACCCCTTCCCTCCTAACACTGCACAGCTGCCTCTCACAGTCCACACTGAGGTCAATGACAGTGCAACTCAGGAGCTCACTGGCCACTCAGTCCACTTGTGATGCCTCTCCTGACAAACCATCATCTTGGTTTTCCAAAGAACAGGCCTCAGAAAACTATGTAATGAGAAAGAGGAACTGGCAAGGGAAGGTAGGGCTGAGGGCACCAAAAGGGGAGTCAGAGCCATAGTCACCATTGTCTCATTAAGTCACTCAACCATCCTGAGCCTTGGCTGCCAAAGCCAAAAGCAAGGGAGCCAGAGATGATTCCAACAGTCTTTTGAAAAAACCCACAGCTGTAAACCACCCAGCAGAAAGTACAGGACATACAGCAGGGAGACAATGCTTTCCACTCCTCCCCATGCTCTCCCAGAGATGCCTACAGATTCCGAATAAAGTTCTCCTCCACCCAAGTCTTCCATAAAAGCACCAGACAAGGCAGCTCTCCTGAGTGCACATCAATGAAATCACCAAAGGGGCTTTTCCAGTGAAAACCATACAGTTAGGAAGGAAAAAGATGGCTCTGGCTACAAACACAGCTATTAAATGTCCACTTCACATAGCATCAAGGACATCTGTTCACCTAAGGTCCTCAACCAAACATTTCTGTGCTCCTTCTAAATGCAAATTATGAGAAATACAAAAGGAATGAGAGGGAGTTGTGATATTGTGATTTAGAATTATATATATATTCAGTTCAGTTCAGTCGCTCAGTCGTGTCTGACTCTTTACAACCCCATGGACTGCAGCACACCAGGCTTCCCTGTTCATCACCAACTCCCAGGGCTTGCTTAAACTCATGTCCATCGGTCAGTGACGCCATCCAACCATCTCATCCTCTGTCTACCCCTTCTACTCCTGCCTTCAATATTTCCCAGCATCAGTCTTTTTCAGTGAGTCAGTTCTTCACATCAGGTGGCCAAAGTACTAGAGTTTCAGCTTCAGCATCAGTCCTTCCAATGAGTATTCAGGACTGACTTCCTTCAGGATTGACTCTTTGGATCTCCTTGCAGTTCAAGGGACACTCAAGAATCTTCTCCAAAACAGTTCAAAAGCATCAATTCTTTGGCGCTCAGCTTTCTTTATAGTCCAACTCTCACATCCATATATGACTACTGGAAAAACCATAGCTTTGACTATATCTAACAATATATTACAGGAGCTACCCCACATCCAAGGAGCGGTGGCTGCGTGGGTGCAGGAGGGCCAAGAAGAGCTACTGCATGTTCAAGGTCAGGAGGGGCGGCCGTGAGAAGATGCCCCTCCCGCAAGGTAAGCAGCAGTGGCTGCACTTTGCTGGAGCAGCCATAAAGAGATACCCCACATCCAAGGTAAGAGAAGCCCAAGTAAGATGGTAGGTGTTGCGAGAGGGCATCAAAGGGCAGACACACTGAAACCATAATCACAGAAAACTAGCCAATCTGATCACACGGACCACAGCCTTGTCTAACTCAATGAAACTAAGCCATGCCGTGTGGGGCCACTCAAGACGGTCGGGTCATGGTGGAGACGTCTGACAGAAAGTGGTCCACTGGAGAAGGGAATGGCAAACCACTTCAGTATTCTTGCCTTGAGAACCCCATGAACAGTATGAAAAGGCAAAATGATACGATACTGAAAGAGGAACTCCCCAGGCCAGTAGGTGCCCAATATGCTACTGGAGATCATTGGAGAAATAACTCCAGAAAGAATGAAGGGATGGAGCCAAAGCAAAAACAATACCCAGTTGTGGATGTGACTGGTGATAGAAGCAAGATCTGATGCTGTGAAGAGCAATATTGCATAGGAACCTGGAATGTTAGGGCCATGAATCAAGGCAAATTGGAAGCAGTCAAACAGGAGATGGCAAGAGTGAATGTCAACATTCTAGGAATTAGCAAACTAAAATGGGCTGGAATGGGTGAATTTAACTCAGATGACCATTATATCTACTACTGTGGGCAGGAATCCCTTAGAAGAAATGGAGTAGTCATTATGGTCAACAAGAGAGTCCAAAATGCAGTACTTGGATGAAATCTTAAAAATGACAGAATGATCTCTGTTCATTTCCAAGGCAAACCATTCAATATCATGGTAATCCAAGTCTACGCCCCAACCAGTAATGATGAAGAAGCTGAAGTTGAATGGTGCTATGATGAACTACAAGATCTTCTAGAACTAACACCCAAAAAAGATGTCCTTCTCATTATAGGGTACTGGAATGCAAAAGTAGGAAGTCAAGAAACACCTGGAGTAACAGGCAAATTTGGCCTTGGAGTCCAGAATAAAGCAGGGCAAAGGCTAAGAGAGTTCTGCCAAGAGAATACACTGGTCATAGCAAACACCCTCTTCCAACAACACAAGAGAAGACTCTACACATGGACATCACCAGATGGTCAACACCAAAATCAGATTGATTATATTCTTTGCAGCCAAAAATGGAGAAGCTCTATACAGTTAGCAAAAACAAGACTGGGAGCTGACTGTGGCTCAGATCATGAACTCCTTATGGCCAAATTCAGACTTAAATTGAAGAAAGTAGGGAAAACCACTGGACCATTCAGGTATGACCTAAATCAAATCCCTTATGACTATACAGTGGAAGTGAGAAATATATTTAAGGGACTAGATCTGATAGAGTGCCTGATGAACTATGGACGGAGGTTCGTGACATTGTACAAGAGACAGGGTTCAAGACCATCCCCATGGAAAAGAAATGTAAAAAGGCAAAATGGTTGTCTGAGGAGGCCTTACAAATAGCTGTGAAAAGAGAAGCGAAAAGGAAAGATATTCCCATTTGAATGCAGAGTTCCAAAGAATAGCAAGGAGAGATAAGAAAGCCTTCCTCTGCGATCAATGCAAAGAAATAGACGAAAACAACAGAAAGGGAAAGACTAGAGATCTCTTCAAGAAAATTAGAGATACCAAGGGAACATTTCAGGCAAAGATGGGTTCGACAAATGACAGAAATGGCATGGACCTAACAGAAGCAGAAGATATTAAGAAGAAATGGCAAGAATACACAGAAGAACTGTACAAAAAAGATCTTCACAACCCAGATAATCACGATGGTATGATCACTCACCTAGAGCTAGACATCCCAGAATGTGAAGTCAAGTGGGTCTTAGAAAGCATCACTACAAACAAAGCTAGTGGAGGTGATGGAATTCCAGTTGAGCTATTTCAAATCCTCAAAGATGATGCTGTGAAAGTGCTGCACTCAATATGCCAGCAAATTTGGAAAACTCAGCAGTGGCCAGTTTTCATTCCAATCCCAAAGAAAGGCAATGCCAAAGAACGCTCAAACTACTGCCCAAATGCACTCATCTCACATGCTAGTAAAGTAATGCTCAAAATTCTCCAAGCCAGGCTTTAACAGTACATGAACCATGAATTTCCAGATGTTCAAGCTGGTTTTAGAAAAGGCAAAGGAACCAGAGATCAAATTGCCAACATCTGCTGGATCATCGAAAAAGCAAGAGAGTTCCAGAAAAACATCTATTTCTGCTTTATTGACTATGCCAAAGCCTGTGACTGTGTGGATCACAATAAACTGTGGAAAATTCTGAAGGAGATGGGAATACCAGACCACCTGACCTGCCTTTTGAGAAACCTGTATGCAGGTCAGGAAGCAACAGTTAGAACTGGACATGGAACAACAGACTGGTTCCAAATAGGAAAAGGCGTACATCTAGGCTGTATATTGTCTCCCTGCTTATTTAACTTATATGCAGAGCACATGAGAAATGCTGGGCTGGAAGAAGCACAAGCTGGAATCAAGGTTGCCGGGAGAAATATCAATAACCTCAGATATGCAGATGACACCACCCTTATGGCAGAAAGTGAAGAGGAACTAAAAAGCCTCTTGATGAAAGTGAAAGGGGAGAGTGAAAAAGTTGGCTTAAAGCTCAACATTCAGAAAACTAAGATCATGGCATCTGGTCCCATCACTTCATGGGAAATAGATGGGGAAACAGTGGAAATAGTGTCAGACTTGATTTTTGGGGGTTCCAAAATCACTGCAGATGGTGATTGGAGCCATGAAATTAAAAGACGCTTACTTCTTGGAAGGAAAGTTATGACCAACCTAGATAGCACCTTAAAAAGCAGAGACATTACTTTGCCAACAAAGGTCCATCTAGTCAAGGCTATGGTTTTTCCAGTGGTCATGTATGGATGTGAGAGTTGGACTGTGAAGAAAGCTGAGCGCCAAAGAATTGATGCTTTTGAACTGTGGTGTTGGAGAGGACTCTTGAGAGTCCCTTGGACTGCAAAGAGATCAGTCCTGGGTGTTCATTGGAAGGACTGATGCTGAAGCTGAAACTCCAATACTTTGGCCACCTCATGCGAAGAATTAACTCATTGGAAAAGACCCTGATGCTGGGACGGATTAGGGGCAGAAGGAGAAGGGGACGACAGAGGATGAGATGATTGGATGGCATCACCAACTCGGTGGACATGAGTTTGAGTAAACTCCGGGAGTTGGTGATGGACAGGGAGGCCTGGCGTGCTGCGATTCATGGGGTCGCAAAGAGTCAGACACGACTGAGCAACTGAACTGAATTATATATATTTCGGTCTTAGTCCCAGAACCGTTAGAATTTCCTAAGAGCAATGGGAACACCTTTTACTACAGTATTTGGTCTTTTGGCCTCAGGTCCCAAAATCCCTTCAGAGCTATGAAGTGAAATGGGTGTCCTGTTACTCATAACAAGCCTCTTACAACTACACTGAGTTTATGTTAATGAGGTGATTATTGGAAATCCCCTAAAGATGGGGTATGGTTGCCAGGGAAACCAACCACAATTAGAGGGTTGGAATCTCCATGAAAACCCAAAAGCAAGAGGTTCAGAAAGCTTCCACATGCCAGGCCCCAAACTGCACAGGGACAGAAGCTCCTGCATTTGGAACTCTCCCAAACCTCACCCTGGGTATCTCTTTATCTGGTTGTTCATTCATACTTTTTAATATCCTTTATAATAAACTAGCAATCTACTAAGTAAACTGGTTTCCTGAACTCTGTGAGCGGCTCTAGTAAATTAATCCCATCAGAGGAGGGGGTCACGGGAAGCTCCGCTCTGTGGTCAGTTGCTCAGAAGCACAGGTGGACCGGGACCAGTGGCTGAAGTGAGGTCAGTCCTGCGGGACTAAGCCCGTAGCCTGCGGAATCTAGTGCTGTCTCCAGGCTGACACAGTCAGAAGTCAGTTATAGTTGACATCCAGTTGGTGTCTGTGGAAAACTGAAAAGTTGCTCACTGGTATTGAAATAAAACCCATTGTTGAGTGCCTACTCGAGTGCAAGGTATCACTCAGGGTACTTAATATGTACTTCTCATTTACACAAGTAAAATGTCTGTCACTGAAAAACACACAGACTGAATTTTACCGAACATCTAGAAAATACTGAAGGTGTATGACTTAAAGTAAATGCTACATGGAATGAGATTTACTGAGAGTAGGGGTAAGCTGAGGAGCAAGCATAGCTGCTGCTTGGGAAATGGAGACAAAGGACACTTTCAAACAGGAGCCCCTAAGATACAAGCTCGAAAGGCAGAAATTCCAAATTGTAGACAGCCTATGCAAGCAAACTGCTCTTCACAGGTACCTTCATGCCTCCAGTTTGGGCAGGAAGCGGTAGCAAGGATTTACTGATTGATACGGTCACTATTTAGCCATACCCCACCCACATAACTGCCTGCAGATTCTGAAACTGAAATAAGCTCCATGGAGGCAACAATTTGACCCCTGCTCCATCACTGCACCTGGAACAGTCTGGTAGATGGTAAGTCCAACAAAAGTCTCCTGGATGAAAGAAAGACTCCTCCTTGGTATCTCTTTATTAAACTCTTCAGTATTTTTGGTTGTTGTGTAAGAAGGCATTAAGTGAATGTACCATTATTTACTTAAATATTTGTCCATTATTGGGCATTAAGTTAGTTTCCTAACAACTGTGATTAACAACTATGATCTTAAGATTCTTCCACTTGTAGGTCCGATTTCTAGACAAGGATTCAAAATGGGCAATTACTGTGTATGAACCTGACTAAGGGTATGAACATACGCTGGTGGGAGTATTAATTGCAGGACGTTTACCTGGGGCAATAAAATGTAGAGACAGGAGTTCCACTACTAGAGATTTATCCAAAAGGTGGAATACGAACAAGGTTATTCAACACAGCACTATTTGTAATAATTAAAGATTAGAAACATTTTCAACACGAGACTGGTTAAATTAAGTATGAAACGTCCAAAGAATGGAATTCTACAGATTAACATAAAAGACTGAGAAAGCATTTAAGTTTAGAATAGAAGTAACTCCAAGACACGTTAAGTGGGGGGAAAAAAAAGGAGAGGTACAGAACATAATCTAACTAAAACGGGGGCCAGATGTCAAGAATGAACATTAAGTGTTGTTTACACACGTCCAAAATACCCTTGGGAAGAAACGAGAAACCGTTGCTATCCGGGGCTCCAGAACGCCCTTCAGAGCCGCCTGAGCAGTGACTTGCCATTTTCAGGTTCTCCAATCCTCCCCCTGACCACGCAGGGGGAAGCCTGACATCCCTGCTCGCCTGAGGGGGTCGGTCTCCTCCCTGGGCCCCGCCCGGTACCGCAGCCGCCCCCTCCCGGAACGAACCGAGGCCAGCGGGTCCGCACCCGCGCACCTCGCAGGCCCCAGAACCTGAGGGCTGGAAGAGCTGAACAAGGAAACAGCGCCATATTCCTCCGCAGCGCGCAGTGTCAGGTGCTCAGGGATCGCGTGCGCGCCCCGCCCCCCGCCAGCGCGCCCTTAACCTTAGCCTCACGCTCTTTCCCCGCCCCTGCGCGTCTTTCCTGCGCGTCCTTCCTGGCCATCCAGCTCAGCTCGTCCCGCCCCTCCAAGCGCACCTTCGCCAGGTCTTTGCGAGCCCTTACCCTAGCCTCACATTCTCTTTCCCCGTCCCAGCATCCCAGGTGGAGGTGGACGTCAGGTGGGGGTGGTTTCCTATTCTGTTGAGTTCCCACCTCTGGTTCCCAAGACCAAACCTGGAACCTGCATTTCCCTACCCTCGCTCTCACCTTTTTTCTGTTGAGATGGAGATGATAACTAACACTTTTGGGAGCGCTTTCTGTGGTCAGGCATCATATTTATACTTAGTCCTCGCAAGCCACTACTAGGAAGATGGTATTGTTAACCCCACTTGAATCGAGAACATTGGGTCACAAAGGTCACAAAGCCAGCTCGACCTAGGCGCCCGTACTCTTCAAAGCCTCAGTAGCACGGCCAGCTTCGAGGGGAAATCCGTTACCAACCCTGGAAAGAACTGGGTCCAAAGCCAAGAGGCGCGGTTACTATGACAACCAGCCGGCGCCTAAAGCTGAGCATAGTGCTCCCAGCCTTCCCCGCGTGACGCGGCGCCGGAAGTGAGTGAGCACTTCCGGCGGCCTCCCCCGCTTCCTGGCATCTCCGCCGTACTGCTTTCCCTGGTTGTACCTGCCGTCATGAAGGACGTACCCGGCTTCTTACAGGAGAGTCAGAGCTCCGGGCCCGGCCAGGCCGCCGTGTGGCACCGTTTGGAGGAGCTCTACACCAAGAAGTGAGCGCCGATCCGAAGGGCCGTGGGCCTCCTGGGATAGGAGAGCGACGGGGGGACGGGGGTTGGACCTGGATCTTGGTGGACTGAGGGTGCTCGGACCCGTGTGGAGTGAGTGGGGACAGGCTAGACAGAGAAGGTGTGTTGAGGGACCCGGAAGGCAGGACCGAGGAGGGAAAGGGGTGACATCCCACAGGACTGAGGAGGAGAGCCACAGACTGGGTTTTGGGATCTAGCGTTCACTGCCTTCTGGACCCAGGGACTGTGACTGAACAGATACCGATGTCTTATATTTAGCCTTGTCATAGTGTGATTGTACCTACAGTTATTTTTCTCAGCAGTCTGGAGTAGACAAACCAGAGACCAGTACATTTTTTTCCGCTGTTGATTCTGCCACTAGTTACTAGTGGTTGCTGGCGTGCAACCACTTCTCCGCGTGCCACGGCCCCTGCTTTCCATTGCATTTCATATTGGGCTTTGTGCACCCGGAAGATCTTAGAGTATGGGTTTTTTAGAAACAGGATGAATTTCAGAATAATTAAGTTTATCAGTTGCTAAACAACAACCTCTTTTTAAATGAATAGAATAAAGTGTTAGCAGTGGGTTAGTTATTTTTCACAGGAAAACACAGCTCTTGTAATACTCCCCTGTTAACAACCTTAGCCTTTAGCGTTGTGCCTTTTGCATGGATATTCAGTATGTGTTTTGATGGTAGTTGCTGCTGCTGCTAAGTCGCTTCAGTCGTGTCCGAGTCTGTGCGACCCCGTGGACTGCAGCCCACCAGGCTCCTCCATCCATGGGGTTTTCCAGGCAGGAGTACTGGAGTGGGGTGCCATTGATGATAGCAGCCTTCTGCTGTTAGCAGATTTTGAGGAAAAAAAATATTAGTTTTTGGCAAATAAGTGCTTGTGTAGCCCCTTGTACTTTTCATGCATTTTACTTGCATTCTTAAGAATTAGCCTTTGGTTTCAAATGCTCTATGTCATTGTTCTAGAGGTTTTCTGTATTAGCTCATTCAGTCCTTCATCCTGTTCATAGATGAAGAAACTGAAGCTTAGTTTAAGTTCCTTCCCTGAGGTAGTCAGCTAATGGGTAGAAGAGCCAGAATTTCAAATTCCATACATATGATTCCAAAATTCTAGTTTCCAGTCAAGCCTTGCAGTAACCCTATGAGGTGGTCTAGAAAGATGTTCTCCATTTATAGCTGAGAAAACAATCTTAGAGTGATCTCTCGGTGACATAACCATTGGGTGGCAGAGACAGGGAAAGAACTAAGCTTTAAAAAGCATCTGCTTTAGTATTCTTGTGTTAAACATTAGAGACTGATGAGTGTTTCTTATTTGATAGGACCATCAAAGGTGAAGGTGTCTGACTGATGCTAGGTTATAGGTCTTAAGAGCCTTGTGTTTTTCAGGTTGTGGCATCAGCTGACTCTTCAAGTGCTTGATTTTGTACAGGACCCCTGCTTTGCCCAAGGAGATGGTCTCATTAAGGTAAATAATTTGCCATGCTATGTCACAGTATTTAAATATGCTCAAGTACTTTTTAAAAATAAAAGATGGACTTCTCCCCCCCCATATATATATATATATGTGTGTGTGTGTGTGTATATATATATATGTGTGTGTGTGTGTGTGTGTGTGTGTATATATATATGTGTGTGTGTATGTATGTATATATATACGTCTACTCAGGTACCATTTTGAGTGCTTTACACATTTATTCATCTACTCCTCATAACAACATTGGTAGATTAGTACTACTGCTATTCTGTTTTTCTTATGTAGAGACAGACAGCAAGAGCTTAAGTGACTGGCCATAGATCCCAGCTGATAAGTGACAGAAGAGGATTCAAACATAGACATTCTAGCTTCTTCTAAAATCCCAACCCTGTACTTGTCAGCAGTTGTTATAACTGCCATCTCTCCTCTTCCCCTCTCCCCCACTGACTCTGCTTGTTTCCCCCAACACTTTGTCCTGGGCAGTATGGAAGATGTGCTTCACTTGGGAGTGGGAGGCTTAGTATCATGGAATGCTGCTTAGTATCATGCTGCCTCTAATAGAGCCTTGTAGAATTTTGTCAACAGAAAAACATACTCTGCCCAAGCCTTTCCCAGATCCCCTGCTTCCCACCCCATAAACCCCTCCCTCTGCCCAGATTTGTTTACTGGTAGACTATTGTCTGGATGGACATGAGTTTGAGCAAACTTCGGGAGTTGGTGAAGGACAGGGAAGCCTGACCTACTGCAGTCCATGGGGTCACAAAGAGTTGGACATGACTGAGCGACTGAACTGATCTGAGACTACTCTTTGAAATCTTCCCTGATATCTTTCTCCTTGATGCCTTTCTCTTGGATTCTGAATGAATCAGAGGTGTATAAATGCATTGGAACTGAAAGCTAGTTTGTAATGACAGCTTCAGTTATTTGCTTTAATTGTGCTTATAGTGAAGCTTACCACTTTGATACTCCATCATCTGGGCTTCTAAGGTTTTCTTGTGGTTTATATCTATCGGTTTGACATTTTACTACTCAAAGGAACTTGTAATCTTCTGTAAGCCTGGAGATTTTGCTGGCCATGCTATCTTCTGGATTATGTGAAAACATGATAAATTAGAGCTGTCTCGATATTTATTCCCTAAGGTTCTATGTCATAGTGGTGGATAACTCATAAGTGCTCATTTCTATTCTTTGGTTTCTTGTCTTCAAATCACTTTCACCTCATAGCAGAATATTTGCTCAGCCTCTTGGGAAAGTGACATCATATTTAGGTCTGTAGATTTGTTTACTATTTCCTTGGACAAAATAATCCTTTAAAAATTGTCGGGGCCCAGCCCTCATCATTCTCAGATAGATAGTGTTGACAAAAATGCAAATTAATAATCAAAAAGGAATAGGGGGGATTTTATTTGAGCCAAATTGAGGATTATAACCTGGGAGACAGACTCTCAGAAAGCTCAGAGAACTATGCAACATGTTAGGATAGAAACCAAGCCCCGGTCAAACACACAGTCATACATATTTGAGACAGAGGGTAGTACATCAGAATGACAAACTGATATTTTACGTACAGTCCATCAAGGATGCATGGCCAGGTAAGGTCATACAAAGAGAGCAGCAAGTCACCTTGACCACTGCAGAGCTGGAAAAAAACGCCCCTCATTTAAGAAGTTACATTGTCCAAAGAAAGGAAAAAATTGATGTTTACAGTGGAGCAGGCACCCTAGTGCAGATGCACAGTGCAGATGAGGGATGAGGGGGGAGGCTCAGAGAAAGAAATTCATGTGTAATTTTTCTTGTCCTACTTGAAAATATAAATTGTTTGTATTAATATACTTTATTCAGTTTTAAGTTTATATATTTTAGTGTTTAATATAAATTTATTTTATCAATAGTATTCATGAATTTTCAGTCACCAGAAATAGCTTTGACTTTCTAGACTTAGTGAACTTTTTGCCTTAGAGAGCTTTTTTTTTTTTTAGGTAATTTCATAAATCATAACATATCAGAGAAGTTGAAACACTCCCTCTTAATGATAAAGGTATCTTTCAAATAGTCTGTAATGAAAAATCCATTTTATTACATTGACTCTTTGCCAGGTGCCTGATATAAATATCTAACTGGCTGCTACAGGTTCATTTTTCCCTCCAAGTTTTATTGAGAAATAATTGACATCTAACATTGTTTTAGTTTAAGGTGTCCAGTGTAATGATCTGATGTACATATGTATGCAAAATGATCACCACAGTGAATCTAATTAGCATATCACATCACATTGTTACTGATTTGTTTTTCTTACGATGAAAACTTTTAAGATCTACTCTCCTAGCAACTTTCAGGTATACTGTGCGGTGTGGTTAGCTGTCGTCACCATGCTGTACACTGCATTCCCCAGGACTTAGTTATCTTATAAATAGGAGTTTGTACATTGACCTGTTGACCACGTTCACCCCTGCTTCTGGCAGCCACCATTCTATTCTCTGTATAAGTTAGTTTTTTAGGTTTCACGTATAAGTGAGGTTAAATAGTACTTGTCTTTCTCTGACTTATTTCACTTCACATAATGCCCTCAAAGTTCATTTGCATTGTCACAGATGGCAGGATTTTCATTTTTTAGGCTGAGTGATATCCCACTGTGTATATATATTCGCCACATTTTGTTTCACAGAGACGTTTCCATCTTTCAGTCTTCATACCCAGAGGAACTTTAAACTCTCTTTATCCAAAGCTGACTTGTCTGAAGGGTCCCTCTCCCAGCCCTGCCCATATGGGCACTCCCTGTACCACCCTGTTGCCCAGCTGTGAGCTCAGAGGTTGTCATCACCTCCCCTCTGTGGGACCTGCCCACACTGAGCAGGTCTGGTTCCGTTCACTTGAAGATTTCTCAGACTGTCATCCTCACTGCCTTTGCTCCTCTCTCTTCTGTCATTACCTCTCATGGCCTCAACTGTTCTGTCTTCTTCAATCCTTTTCCTTTCCGTCTTCTTTGCATCCAGCCATGTGTATAAAATACAAATGTGGCTGTATATGTCCACTGGTATAGCTTTAACTTTAGGATAGAGACCAAGGCCCATTCTCTGTGTCCTTCAGAAGTACTTCTAAAACATAATGCAGTTATTTCTTTGGTACTTTTGTGTATGTTTATTCCTGTCTGGAATGGTTTCCCAACTGCCCCCTCTACCACATCAGATTTGTCCACCTCTTACTGCTCTTCATTCCTTAAAGCTCAACTATCAGTTTCTGAGATAATGTTTGCAGTCTCTCTCATCGGCTAATCCAGCTGTGTGCTTTTTTCCTTGCTTTTTAACTCAAAGTGTGGTCGTTTATTTGTTAGCAAGTCTGGCTTCTCCACTAGGCCAGAAGCTCCTCAGAAGTTCAGTTTTTGTCTTACACATTCTGTGTTGTAGTACTTAGTAAACAGTCTCAGTAAGTGCTCAAGTGTTTGCTGAATGACTGTGATATTTGATAATGGGACATAATTAGCCTGCAACCTTCTGACCTCTGTTTAGTTAGTGAGCCTTTCAAACAGATAGTATGTTTTATTCAGAGTACTTTGGAGAACAGATAGATGAGTTGGTCCTTGGTAGAGTCTCATGGGGCAAGGTTCTAATTCTAAAAGTTAGGCGGACAAAAAAAACAACTCTAGCTTTTTTCAATAGTTTATTGGTGATCGTTTTTAAAATTATTTATCTGTTTGGCTGCGTTGGGTCTTAGTTGTGGCACTCAGAATCTTTCTAGAGTCATGAAGAATCTCTGTTGAGGAACACAGACTCTCTAGTTGTGGCACAAGCTCAGTTATTGCAACACATGGGCTTCGTTGCTCTTCTGCATATGGGATCTTAGCTCCCCAACCAGAGGTTGAACCCGTAACCCCTGCCTCGCAAGGTGGATTCTTAATGCCTCAACCACTAGGGCAGTCCCTAGGGGTGATCATTTATGTGAGCTTAATAAGGCCCAATTTGGGCCCTATTATTCAGCACAGACTTATGCAGCGCCTGCTGTCTGATGGGTATCATGCTAGTGTCTGAAGTCTTGATTTTGCAGAATTAAAGATGTCTTATAATTACTCTCCGTGTTTTGGTTCCACAGCTTTATGAAAACTTCATCAGTGAATTTGAACACAGGTAAAATTCTTTTGTTTGTTTTTGTTTTTGAAAATGAATACGTTGATTTGTTGATGTTCAAAGACTGGGTTTTTATTTCAGGGTGAATCCTTTGTCCCTGGTAGAAATCATTCTACATGTAGTTAGACAGATGACTGGTGAGTGTCACTTTCTTTCATAAAGGAGCAGATCCTGATGGTAATTAAAATGATGTCAAAGTGTAAGTTAATTGAGCTTTTGGATTTCAATAGACAATATAAAATTCTGAGTTTTGTATTTTATGGTCTAAGCCTAAAGATTATCCCACCTGTAAAGATGGATACTTTACAGGTACAACAGGATACTCTGTGGGCGATGCTTCTGACTTTGGTCTTTCTTTTCTAGATCCTAATGTGGCTCTTAGTTTTCTGGAAAAGACTCGTGAGAAGGTAAACATGAAGTTTGAGCCAGATCTTTTAAAAGCTATGTGAATTACAGTTTGTGTCTGTGCCCACTGTTCACAACTCTGGAGACCAGTGTGTCTGTAGTCATGCAGGTTAAGTCAGTGACAGATGCCTTCGTCGTTCCTGCATTGCCCACACTTCTGAGCCCCCTCATCTCTGATGTCTTCAGGTGAAAAGCAGTGATGAGGCCGTGATCCTGTGCAAAACCGCGATTGGCGCTCTGAAGCTGAATATCGGTGACCTGCAAGTGACGAAGGTGAGACCGCCACGGTACAGACTTAACAGTGTTTAGAACTGTAAGGAGAAAAAAATCCTAATTTTCCTCTTTGTTTACTGTTAAATAATTTTAAATTACAGGAAAGTTGCAAAAATAGCACAGAAAACTCTCCATTTCTCCCTGATGTGATGCCTGTTCCCCTTAAACAGAGTTCTCTCCCTTGTGAGCACGTACATCCAGCAGGAGACCACACAGAATGAACTGAAGTTTTCCATTTTAAAGTAGTCAAATTTATCAGTCTTTGTGGCTTATGCTTTTCACCTTGTCATATGTTACTTGAAAAACGTTTTAAGTTAGAAAGTATTCTTGCTTCCTGTATATAGGAAACTATCGAAGATGTTGAAGAAATGCTCAACAACCTCCCTGGGGTGACATCCGTTCACAGTCGTTTCTACGACCTCTCCAGTAAATACTATCAAACAATTGGAAACCATGCATCCTACTACAAAGATGCTCTGCGATTTCTGGGCTGTGTTGACATCAAGGATCTGCCAGGTAACATGACCAAAAGATCTATGTCACATGAGGTGCTCACTCACATGACGTAGTAGTTGTGACATGCCTGAGGCACCTGACCTCAGAAATTACCCAAATGTGTTTATTTCTTTTAGAAGAAAGCCCACGTGGTAGGAAGAGTTGTTTAAGCCTTAGTTTTCGCATTGTATTTGTTTTCGGCTTTTAAGTCATTGAAAGTGAAGCTGACCCTCATAGCCCCTTTACTGTTCCTGCTCCGGAACTACTACTTTCTGTGGTCTGAGTCAGAGTGAGAGGTAGAGTGATGTGAATGCCTTGACCCCCTGCAAGGCACCGTGACATCCCTGAACCTGGGACTCTTGTCATGAAACTGAAGTGCTATACCCAGGGCAGTAAATTACGAAAATCTTCCAAGGATTTGGGGGTGGAAGAAAAGTGACCAGTGACTTTTGGGGATAGTGCAAGAAATATGTGTTTACAAAAGAAATTTTACCCTATTTTAACATAATTTAGATGTTTCACAGTATACTGTTGAAGCTAAGGAGATCAGCAACTCCTAAAATTGTTAGTGCAGTTTTAATTGCTACATTTCAAGAAAACTATGTTGGAAAAAGCAACTAATACGGTCAAGAGAATAAAGGGACAAAATGTAGGTTAATTCTAGTCAAAAGAGGCTAAACGTGGTGGCTCTAAGCTGGATAAGAAATGGTGCTGCTTCCCTCAGCAGGCAGGGGTGTGAGGAACACACCCCACCAGGCAGGAGATTCACGTAGTTAGGTAAAAATAAGTAATGAATGCCTTTCCTACCAAAACTCTATATATGGTTCCAGGTACAGTCTGAGTCAATCCAGTACTTGAAACGAGGTAACTGATGTTAGGACTTTGTAATATAACCATTACAGAAAACAGTTTATTTTTTATTGGAAATTTCTAAAGCAAAACAGAACTGATTCTTGTGCCTGGAGTGTAACTGGAGGTGTGTTGTTGCCATAGTGTCTGAGCAGCAGGAGAGAGCTTTCACACTAGGACTGGCAGGACTTCTTGGCGAGGGAGTTTTCAACTTTGGTGAGCTGGTAAGTGAACTAGGGGCACAGATTCCTGAGCCCGGGGAGGCTGAGCTTCTGTCAGCTGACCATGTCTGTCCTCACAGCTCATGCACCCTGTGCTGGAGTCTCTGAGGGACACGGACCGGCAATGGCTGATTGACACCCTCTATGCCTTTAACAGTGGCAATGTAGAGCGATTCCAGACTCTGAAGACCGCCTGGGGCCAGCAGGTCAGTCCCGTGGGATTGGCTGTGCGCCTGTGGAGCTCGTTCACCATGTGTCTGTTGGTTTATTGAGCACCTTCCTTACATGTGCCAGGCCCTGGGGTCACTTTTCTCTCTAACCCTAACCCTTCTTGCCTTTCCCTGTGCCAAGGGTCCCAACATACACCTTGTGGTCCTGCCCCCTGGTGTTCGTGACAGTGGCACAAATCTTACTTTGTAAATTCTTTGTCTTGGAAAATCCTAGGTCTTCAGCTAAGCACTCTTCTAATGATTTCCTGAGAAGAATGAAGTTCGAATCACTTGAAGCTAATAATGAGCCTCAGTGATCTAGAGTGGAAAATGTTTGGACCTGCCCAGTTTCTTTTTGTTCTATTGACTATTGTAGAAAGAATTTCAAAACCCAGGTTAGGTAACTGATGTTGTATTGCTTTACAGCCTGATTTAGCAGCCAACGAAGCCCAACTTCTGAGGAAAATTCAGTTATTGTGCCTCATGGAGGTAAGCAAGACCCAGGACCTACTTGGTGATCTAAGACCCTGCCGAGAGCCATGGGGCCCTGCAAACTCTGAAGGCCCTCGGGTTGCAGCTTAAGCTGTGGTGGTGGTGGTTCTCCTGCCCCCCACCCCCAACCAGCTCTGCTCTTCCTTTGCCACCACTTGCTTTTTTCAGTTTGTATTTGAGCCTTAGCTTCAGTGCCCCCTCCTCAGGGAGTGCTTCCCCGTCCATCTGTGCTGAGAGAACGTCACCTGCCTCTCTTCATCTGCCTGCTCCTCTGTCCTGCACTGGAACGTGAGCTTCGTGGCCACAGGCACTTTGTGCTTCTGCTCCCTCGCAGTGTTGCCAGCTCCACATACAGCCCTGGCACGTGGCAGCCTCAAGTACTCATCCAGGAGATGAGTAATGACTGTTCTAGAAAACGACCACAAAGTCTATTTCACCTTCTTGTCTAGGAATGGGAAGCTTAGTCTGAGTAAGATATGTGACTAATACTAAGAAAATTTTAGTATGTAGGGTACTGATAAGGTCTGTGTTTTCAGAGCAAGTATTGACAAAAATATCTTTATCAGTTCTCTGACTTAAAAAAATTTTTTTCAGATGACTTTTACACGACCTGCCAATCATAGGCAACTCACTTTTGAAGAAATTGCCAAAAGTGCTAAAATCACCGTGAACGAGGTATGTCGTTCTTAGACTCAGGATGTTGCAGCAGCAGAGCTGCTTCCCAGGCTCCGGACTCCTCTGTGAGCTCACCGCCCCTAGACTCAGGTCACAAGGACACTGAGCCTTGCTCCCCTCATGTTTCACAGCTGGCAGGGTCCACAGGGATGTGCGTGTTGGCGCCAGAGTGCCTTACACAAGCCCGCTCTATGCACAGGTGGAGTTGCTGGTGATGAAGGCCCTCTCAGTGGGGCTGGTGAAAGGCAGTATTGACGAGGTGGATAAGCGGGTTCACATGACCTGGGTGCAGCCCCGCGTGTTGGATTTGCAACAGGTAATGTGCTTGAAATACAGAGTTCACCTTTCTGGGTGTTTGGGGTTGTATCTGTGCTGTCTTAGTTTCATTTGGATGGAAGCCATTTAGGAAGAAAGCATTGTTAGACAAGAGATTTCAGTGAATGAATTACTGCTCTATGGACTAAGGGCTTTTCAAAGAACCTAATTTAATGCAAGCTTGAGATTTGAACCCTGCGTTTAAAGCTTATTGTGATAACAGTGCTGGTTGTGCTTGATGATGGCTTTTAATCTTAAAATTGGTACTCTGATTAAATATTCTTCTGGATCTGTGATTGGAGCCAAAATCTATCGTACTTATATTTTCTGGAAATTTAATCCTCTGGATTTCCTCCATTCTTGCCTGTTTTCTTTCATGCAAGTTTTTCTTAATGTCCTTCTGGTAAGAATTGACTGGGACAATCCCATCTCACACACCCAGCTCCCCCAGCTCTGATGTCCTTTTTAATAATGCAGCCCTAGAGAATTAGCTGGACATTTAGGACTGGCCCATCAGCTGCCGTGATTCCCAAGCGCCTTAACACACGTGTGTCCTGGCTTGCACGCAGATCAAGGGGATGAAGGACCGCCTGGAGTTCTGGTGCACCGACGTGAAGAGCATGGAGATGCTGGTGGAGCACCAGGCCCATGACATCCTCACCTAGGCTCCCGGCCTCGGCCTGTCTGCGGAGGTGTTTGGTGGCTCGTGGTCCAGGCAGCTGAGAAGACCTGTGTTTAATTGGGGGTGGGAGTGGGATTCAGTTTGGATTAGGGACTGTTCTTACTGTGCAGATTGTCACAGAGGACTGTCATTAATGAGGGGGCCAGCCATAGGCAAAAGCCCCATTTCTGGATGGCGCTGTACCCTGCAGTGGAGAGGGGTCGCTGGGGCTCAGGTGAGGCAGCAGGAATGTGTGGGTACCTCCAGGAATGGGGAAGAAAACCCCTTATAGGTGGAGGGCACCCATTCCAGCATTTGCCTCCA
This sequence comes from Cervus elaphus, assembly GCF_910594005.1. Taxonomy (NCBI): domain Eukaryota; kingdom Metazoa; phylum Chordata; class Mammalia; order Artiodactyla; family Cervidae; genus Cervus; species Cervus elaphus. The sequence goes on from NC_057816.1 coordinate 109,263, forward strand.
CTGCACCCACATGTGTGAATGGCTTCTCCAGTGCAGCTTAAGGATGTTTCTGTAATAAATGCCTTGCTCTGTCTTTTTTGTGGTTCTATTTCCTTAGCCTTAGCTCCCAGGTTAAGCCTATGCCTGAAGTGGTTAAAAAGCAGGAGATGGGACCTGGTGGCTATTTGGCCATGGTTCTCACCGTCTACTCTGAGGAGAAGGCATCCCTGACCACACCAGCCACGGGGCAGAGCCAGAGCAGAGGGTGGCGGGCACAGCGGCCAAGGAAGCAAGTCCTGCCTGTGTTGTTGCTCAGGGAGACGTGGTGTTTGTTTCCTTCTAACATGTATCTACCCATTGCCACCAAGCCAGCAGCTTCTGTGGCCCGAGTACCCCGATGCTGACAGGAACCAACTTTCCAACAGCCCAGTCCTGGGCCTCCAGGGGGCGTGGGGGAGATGCATGATGCACATACAGAGAATCACCAGAGACGTGAGGAAAGAGGGCTTTAATCCCTTCTTTCTGTCTGTGCCTGGTGTGGTGACCGCAGAGCCTTCATGCTGCTGAGCTCTTCTTGTAGTTATCCAGGTGGTACAGGACCCAGCCGGCAGGAAGCAGGAAGCTGAGGAACGTCACCGAGAGCCCGATGGCCTGCTCCTGGGGCGAGAAGATGCATATGGGTCCCCTCAGCCCAGGCCGACTGCCTCTGTCCCTGGGACTTAACCAGAGGAGGGCAAAGAGCTAGACGCACAGCCCTGCCCCCTTGGCTCCCGCTGGACCCTTGGCCCAGCAGTGTTCACTCCATCTGCCCCAGATAGCCTTATCTGCAAGGTGTGAGCAGTGACCACTGCCGTTGTAAGGGAGGACAGCCTATTGGACTCTGTTCTCTGGGTGGGGCCTTTTATCACAGCCCCACCCTCTGCCTGAGAGCCGGGCCTGTTCCTTGACCTTGAGCTCCTTCCCACTGAGCAGGATGTGCACACTCCCTTCTGGTTACCTGCGGACTTGTGCATGTCAGGTGTGGTGTCAGGTGGCTTGGAACAAGTCCAGGGCCCTTTCTGTGAGTGGCGGTCCTGTTCCGAAGCCTGGGCGGGGTTCCCTGTACATTTGTGTGTGTCTGTGTGTGTGTGTGTGTGCGCGCGCACACACACACACGCATGCAGACACATGTAGAGGCCACGCCACCTGGCACCCTGTGTTCCCAGTGGCTGTACCCTTGGAGCCCAGTTCCGAAGCACCAGCTATATTTCACCTTCACTGTTTCCTCCTGAAACAGCCCAGACCAGTTGCCCCACCTCTCCCCAGAGTGGATCAGGACACCAGGTTGGAGACCAGTCCTTCCTTATTGACTTTTCACTCCCTGAGATTTAAGCAACGTTGGCCTAGAATAGGGACTGAAGGCTGGGTTCAGATCTAGTCCTATGACCTTGGGCAGTGACCTTGGCTTATTTATGCTTAAAATAGAGATACGTTGTTGACTGTCCTGGAGCCCCAGGGTCACAGATTTGCATTTTCACCTGGGCTCTCACAGACCCTCAAAGCAGCCCACTCTTTCCTTTTAGTGGGTGGTGAAGCAGCCCTGTTCCAGCCCAGGGTCTGAGACTCATCACCAGGGTCCCCTCTGTAAGCAGGCCTGAAGGAAGCCCCTCTCCCCTCTGCATCCTGCCCCAAACCCACCTCATCCTGAAAACATCTCAGGACCACCCACTCGCCCTACCTGGGGTAGGGGCCCCCCACCCCTCACCCCCTACTCCCCACTGCCTTGGTGGGACCTACCTTTGGAGAAGTGGGTGTTTTGGCTGGCTTGGCAGTGATGTGTGCCTTAGGGACCACCCAACCCCCCAGCGGGGCTTGCAGCAGCCTGATGGTGGGGGCCAACCTCAGCATAGCTGTAGGGCTGAGCTCCTCCTTAGTCCAGTGATGTTCCGGGTGTGCACGCCGTATGCCCTCTGCTCACTTGGTTGCAGGAGCTTTTTATAGCTCACGGAGGCAGCTGCAGCTGTCCCCTCCTGTCACAGGGCTTGGCAGAAGGAAGCCTGCTTAGAACTGGGAGAGAAAGGGCCTCAGACCAGCAACTCCAGGCCCAGCCCCTGCTATGGGTCCCAAGGGGGCTTCAGGCTGCTTGCATTGCAGGGAGGACTGGCCTTCTCTGGAAAGGACATTCACTTCTTTGTGGGGAAGGAGCTCAACAAAAGAGCAGGACCAGAGAAGTTGGTTTGAGACGGCAAGAGGGGAAAGTGACATAATTTAAGAGTTAACCCTAAATATCTAGGAAGTCAGCAGGCAGAGCTCTGTGGAGCTACTGTGAAGTTCTCTGACGCCGGAATTCCTGGCTGAATGGTCAGGCCTCCTCTGCCGGAACGTACTGGTCATCCTGCTCCACCCTGAGCACAGCCCGGGGCTAGCCCAGAGGCCGCTGCTCCTCGGGGGCTGGGCTGCAGAGAAGCAGAGGAGAAGTTCAGCAGACAAGACACTTTGAGGATCTGCCTCCAGGCCCACATGCAGGGCTGGTACCAAGGGCTGAATGCACTGGGTCAGCACCACCTGCGGGCCCCGGGAGGTCGCTGTAGCGTTGCCGGTCACCGCCTGTGAGCTCGAGCCTCTTTCTCTTACTTATGCAGGTGATGAGCTGTTCATTCCCTCCCACACCAAACGCTGGTTAGTGAGCTTGTTTTCACACTGAGAGTCTTCCACATTCCTTCTGTGCAACAACCCCTCACCCCCTGCAATGAAAACCCTGTGCCAATTTCCCTGAGAGAATGGAAGTGGCCAGAGGAGACCACTGCCTGACCCGAAGGTGTCCTCCAGAGAGCAGAGAGCCATCTGTGGGGCCCAGTTAGCCTGTGCCCTCAGATCCCCTTCTGCCAGAGGCCAAAGTTGTCATCTGTTCTGTCCTGGGGCTCTGAGTGCTGAACCTGCTGAACCCACGCCTGCCCTCCCCATCCAGCCTCCATAGGTGCTCCCCAAAGCAGCCAGGACGAGCCTTCCAGAATACTCAGGTCTCTGCACAGCCCTGCCCAGAACCCTCCAGCAGGGCCCCCAGGCCTGAGTGGTCTGACCGCTGCCACCTGGCCCTCGCTGCTCCCCTGCACCCAGCAATGGCCTCCTGTCTGTCCTGGGCATGCCACACCCTGACCCACTCCGGTGCCTCAGTCTAGGGGCCTTCCCCTCAGCTTTTCATGTGTCTTCAGGACACGCAGGCCCTGAGCAAGTTACATCTCCTCAGACGCAGCTGGTGGTCAGGCCCACAAGGGCAGGGTCTGGTGCGTTCACCATGGAGACTTTGGAGCCTAGAGCAGGTTTTCAGTCAATGTTAGATGGATGGAGGGTGGGGAAGGAAGGGATGGGTGGATGACTGGGCAGCTAGGAGGCTGGGCGGAGCCTCAGTTCTGCACCGCTGAGGGTTAAGCTGGAGGAGTGCAGAGTCCGAGATGATAGGAAACTGCGGGGTCACAACCCACCATCAGAATGACTAAAATGTTACTAGTGACAGTGATCAAGGCCACAGCCCAGAGTGTGTTCCTCAGCTGTCTCCACCAGGTCAGTGTAGGTGTGAGCCCAGGGGCCAAGCAGCAGCAGGACGTCTCACCACGTTGGTCCTAAGCCCCAGACTTAGCATTGGTCTCCATCCTCACAAACGATTACACCCCGATGGTGACTGATGATGTGACTGCATTCCACAAGGAACATCAGCTTACCTTGTTCTTCCCTGGAGGCTACACCTGTTCTAAATGTGGGACTTGCTTCTGGGCTCCCAGCCCCGCCCTCCCAGGCCCCAGTCTTGACCGTCCTCCTGTAACCTGGTTTCCCAGGAAGGAGCCAAGTCCTGGGAGGCCAGAGGAGGAAGTGTGTTCTGAACATTATCTCCAGCCTCAGGCTGTGGGGGGCGCTGCCCCTCCTCTAGAATAATCCCTTCCGCCTGAACCTTTAATTATAGCTTTGGGGTCCAGTTGGGGATAAAGCTGTGGATCAGAGGGTCAGTCACACGACCTGTGGTGGTTCTTTTCTCACAGATAAGACCTCCTGCCCACATCGTGCAGGCCTGGCTCTGAGGGAGGCCTCCTTCTCTGCCCATCCTGGCTTGAAGGGGCTTGAGGTGTAGGTGGGGGGTGGGGGTGGGGGCAGTAGAGTGCCCATTGTGCTCTGGGGCATCAGCCCCAGGCTCCCAAGAAAGACCCTGGCCAGCCCAGCGTGAATGGGTGGAGCCCAATTGAGGAGCGGGACAGGGGACCTGGAGGCCACCCTCCAGGGGAAAGAGATTCCAAGGCTGTGCTCAAACCTGGATGGACACTCCGGCCTGCGTGTCCACCTTCCCCAGCCCTTTGACCTTCCCAACTTTTCCAAGCATAAACCGGCCCTCCTCACTCTCTGTTCACGCAGCTTCTGGGGCTCAGCTTCAGGCTGCACCCGAACCGGGATTCAGCCCCCAGAACCAGTCATTCAAACCAAACTGTGCCAATCCTTGCTCCCCCACCCACACTGAGGCTGCCGGAGGTGGGGAGCCCAGCACAGCCTCTCTCTCCATCGCCCGAGGTCAAGCTGCCCCCGCCCCCGACACACAGTGCAGCCCTAAGTCCTCGACTCCCTTTCTCCACTGCAGTCTGCCTTTTCTGGAAAGAAAACAATGTGCCCTGTGGGGAAAGCAGTGGCGGCCAAGTGGGGAGTCACTTTGAACAAGGAAGTAAAGGGTCCTGAGGGATGCAGGGTGGGGATAAGGACCCCCTGCAACAGTGGACAAACTGAGCCACAGAGAGGGAGCACGGCTGAGGGTTGGGGCCAGCCAGACCCATTCTGGCCTGTCCGGGGCAGGGTGGCGTCAGGAAAGCCTCTCAGGGCTCTGTGGACAGAGATACCACTTCTTCACCCTCAGCATATGTCTGTAGATCCGGGTCTGAGCTGGATCTGGGCCCTAGACCTGTCCCTACTGCCCCCCAGTGCAGGGAGATCAGCCACCATGCACACCGTCCTTCACAAGGGCCACCCGGAAGGTCTGGCCCACCCGGAAGGTCTGGGGCAGACTCTGCGGACACGTGGCACCACCCTGTGTCCACACTCGGAACCACAGAAGCTCTTGAAGAGAGGCACTGACCGTGGGGCACAGCCCTACTCTGTAGCAGACATTCTAGACATCAAGGACCCAGACAAAATGCACACGGATGCAAACATTTGCATCTTATTTTTATTGCATTGCGAATCTGTTTTCAACACATAAAATATAGCTTCTCAAAGTATGCTCTCTAGACCAGCAGCAGGAGTGTCACCTGGGACCTTGTCAGAACTATCAGGCACTCCGGATGGTCCCAGTCATCTGTTACAAGAAGCCCCCGCCCAAGGTTTTCTGATGTATAATCAACTTTGAGAGCTATGTTCATGTCATATGAAAGCTTTATGCTTCATGCTGCTAAGTCACTTCAGTTGTGTCCAACTCTGTGTGACCCCATAGACAGCAGCCCACCAGGCTCCCCCGTCCCAGGGATTCTCCAGGCAAAGAACAACTGGAGTGGGTTGCCATTTATGCTTCATAACCACTGAAAACTAAATGAGCACTTCCAGAGAGGTTAAAAATCTCACCCAGGTTGCAAAACTCACCCCCCACTCCCTTAACCTACAAATATGCACCTCCACTAAGTATTTTTTACGGTTAGCAAAATGTACTGAAACTGAGGGTCACTGGCAGAGATTCTGTGAGAGGCCTGCTGCTCGATTTCTGCCCCCAGCCGCCACTTTGCACACCCCTCCTCTGGAGCTCAGCCTCTACCGTCTTCACACAGGACGTGCTCACAGACAAATGCTGCTGCCCGGCGATGGGGCACGTACACAGCTCTGTTGGTTTCGTGGTTAGTCTTGTGTTTCAGTTCAGCTGGGCCATGAAGCCCAATATTCGGTCCAGCTTTGTTCTGGGTGCATCTGTAAGGGTGTTTCTGGGGGAGATTAACATTCAGAGAGGGGGACTAGGTAAAGCAGTTTGCCCTCCAAAATGTGGGTGGGCCTCGCCCAATCAGACTACTGAATAGAACAAAAAGTTGGCCCTACCTCGAGTGAGAGGACTCCTCCCGCCTGACTGCTTCATCTGGGACATGGTCTCTTCTTGCCTTCAGACTCAGCTGAGACATTAGCTCTTGCCTCTTGCAGGGTTTCAAGCCTGCGTTTCTCAGGACGGAGCTGACTGTCAGGTGTCCTGAGTCCAGCTCGCCAGCTACAGGTCTTGGGACTTCTCAGCCTCTATGATCACATGAGCCAATCCTCATAATAAATCATCAATATCTATATCCTGTTAGTTCTGTTTCTCTGGAGAATTTCAGCCAATACAATTGTATGCTATGTTTTGTCGCAATCAATGAACCAATATTGACATGTACTCAATTGTTTCAGTCGCGTCAAACTCTTTGTGACCCTATAGACTGTAGCCCGCCAGGCTCCTCTGTCCATGGGACTCTCCAGGCAGGAAGACTGGAGTGGGCTGCCGTGCCCTCCAGGGGATCTTCCCACCCAGGGATCAAACCCAGTGTGCTGCCTGCAGGTGGACTCTTTACCCACGAGCCTCCTGCAAGGTCCCAGTATTGATACACCATTATTAAGCAAATTCCATAGTTTCTTCATATTTCTTCACTTTCTCTCTGATGTCCCAGGGCCCCATCCAAGACCCGACATGACAGTCCTCTCGTCTCTGTAGTCTTCTCTGGGCTGTGACCAGTCTCAGACTTTCCTTGTCTTTGATGAAATGGACAGGTTTTGAGAACTGTTCGGGTATGTCTTCGGGAAACCCTCTATTAGAATTTGTCTCCTGTTGTTCTCAGGATCATCTGGGGTTATGAGGTTTGGGAGCATGACTACAGAGGTAAAGTGCCCTTCTTATCATACCATATCAAGTGCACAGTCCATATCAGTATGGTCTCATGCATATTTGTCTTATACTTTGGGTTTTAATCAATACTATTGTACTTCATTTTGTTGCTTGAATGTTTCCAGGTTTGGTGTCGGGAGTTCTTTCTTTTGACTCCTGTGCCCCCTTGGCAAACCATTTTCATTATGGAGTTTTCTCATATTTTTTAATTTGTCTTGAACATTTTCTTACTTACTTGCACTATAAAATGCTCCACCCTCACCTTGTATATGTTCTGACCCAGTCCTAGAATAAACTAAGGAACCTTGATCCTTTTATTGGTGAATGGCATTGGAAACCAGGATCTGGGCAACAGGTGAACGTGATATTACGCATCAGTCAAAATTCACAGAACTTTACAGCACAAAGAGTGAACATTAATGTCTGCAAATTAAAAGTATCACTCGAGATGTCAGGGAATTCCAGGACTAATACAGTGTATGTCACAAAAGATTCTAACCATAACACAGATGTATGAAAAGATCTCGGGGAAGGAGTGGCAGGTGGGAGGGAGGTCCTAAGGAAGTGGACATATGTATCCCTGTGGCTGATTCATGTTGATGTATGGAAGAAACCAACACAATAAAGTAATTATTCTCCAATTAAAAATAAATCAACTTTTTAAAAAAGAATCTCTGGGGAAAGTTGTGATCTAAGTAACTCCAGAAATGAGTGGAGTCTGTAAGAATAAAGGCAAAAGAAACTGCTAATAAGTAAGCTCTGTCCTCCAGGTCATAACGTGGTTTCCCATGGGGGACTGCATGAGTGTATGGTTATATGTGTTTATATACATAAGTTTATGTAATTCTGTACAAAATGCATACATAATTTATATATGCAGTGTATACATATGAATGTATATATATGTGTGTGTGTGTATGTATCTATATGTAACCCCTGTGGGTGGTAGTAGAGAGACAGCTCAGCAGAATTCAGGGCTGAACAGCGCAGCTGAGACTGCTAGCCATGCTCCTGCCCTCCTGACACGTGGCGAGACTGCATTTCCCACCCTTGCCTGCTGTCAGGATTGAGTTCTGAGTGGAAGAGACGTACACAACTTCCTGACCTGCACGTCATGCATCAGCAGTCTATAGCAGGGGAAGTGGACTAACCCAGTGTTTATTAACAGGGCCCTGGTTACACTACCGCAGGCAACTATGAGGAAGGTACAAAGAATGAGATGTATTTACATACACTAACATGAAAAGACGTCCAAAACATAACGGTTACTAAATGAACAAATTCAGTTAAAAAGTGTCCTATAATATCCACACGTGAGATACTACTCAGCAATGAAAAGGAACAAACTACCACGACACACAGCCACATGGAAGTGTCTCACATGCATTGCTCTGAGTGACAGAACTCAGGCTCAAAACAACACAGTCTCAGGCATTGACAAACTGTGGCCTGTGTGTCAAATCCAGCCTATTTTCAATGAGAATAGAAAGCCCACACATAAATGGTCAATTAATTTATGATAAAAGAGCCAAGAATATACAATGAAGAAAGATGACAGTCTCTCCAATGAAAGGTGTTGGGAAAACGGAACAGATGCATGCAAAAAAGTGAAACTGAACCACTATCTTGCACCATTTGCAAAAATTAACCCAGAATGTATTTAAGACATGAACGTTAACACTTGAAGCCATAAAACTCCTAGAAGTGAAAACAGACCACGGTAAGCTCCTTGACATCTGGTGATGATTTTTTTGGATTTGACACCAAAAGCAAAGGCAACAAAAGCAAAAATGAACAAGTGGGGGCTTTTGCACAGCAAAGAAAACCATCAACAAAATGAAAAGGCAACCTACTGAATGAAAGAAAATATGCGTAAATCATACATCTGATAAGGGGTTAATATCCAAAATACATGAAGAACTCATACAACTCAATAGTGAAAAAACAAATAATCCAATTAAAAATGGTCAGAGGATCTGAAGAAACATTCTCCCAAAGAAGAGATACAGATTGTGCATAGCTGATGCATAGCTGTACAGTGCTTCCCAGGTGGCACAGTGATAAAGAATCCGCCTGCCAATGCAGGAGATGCAAGAGACTCAGGTTCTATTTCTGGGTTGGGAAGATCCCCTGGAGGAGAAAATGGCAACCTGCTCCAGTATTCTTGCCTGGAGAATCCCATGGACAGAGGAGCTTGGTGGGCTACCTACAGTCCATGTGGTTGCAGAGTCAGACACGGCTGAGTAACTGAGCACACACAGCAGAAGCTAACACAACATTGTAAAACAACTACACGCCAATAAAACTTTTTAAGTGTAAGGAGACATACAGATGGCCAACAGGAAAAGGAGGCAGGGAGAGCATGGGGCCTGGAGCACTGTAGGACCCCGTGGCGGGGGTGGGGGTTCAGGTCCGTGGGTGCAGAGCCAGGGGTGGCTTCAGGAGCTGAGAGGCAGTGAGTGTCTGGCCATCAGGGCTGGCAGGGGCACAGTGACTGCTCCAGTCTTCCTCCAGCTGCCCTCAGTGGCACAGAACAGACAGGATCGGTTAGACTTTATCCAAGTGAGAACCATGGAGAGAGGAAGTCCAGGGTGTTCGTAGTGACCACTGCGGCTGCCGTGGCATATGAGCCAGGAGACACAAGGGACAAGGGACGCTGGAAGACTGGGATTCGAGGCTCGGCAGTCCTGGTGGGCGAAGTCCAGGGGAGTGAACTGGAGGGGAGGCCTCCTGGGGGCTAAGGGGGTCTCCCCACCTCCGCCCTCTCCTCGCCTTGGCGCTACCCCTGCGCCTCTGTCAGCTGTGCAGAAAGTGCCCCCTGCCTTCCTGGCCCCCAGCCCTGGCTGCAGGCCTCAGACCTCCTCTCCCCGCACAGCCGCCTGTGTCCGAAACAGGCTGGCTCCCGCCAGACCTCAGCACAGCTGTCCCCGGGGCAGGGTACTCCTCCGCACTGCCCTGTGACATCCCCCACGTCCACCTGTGCACCCACTTCCTGTCTCCTCTCTCTGCTCCCCTCTGGCTTGGCACTGTTTAATTCGTGTGTAGTTTACTGATTTATCCTGTTTATTTTCTGTCTCCCCAACAAGGGTGCATGCTCCTTCCAGGCAGGAGATTTTGTTCCCATCATTCCACACTACATGTTCAGGGGCTGTGGGGTAGGTGCTTCTGTTTATTGCGGTAAAACATACCTAATGCAAAATGTTTCATTTTAACCACTGTGAAGTGTAAGATTCAGTGGCATTAATTACATTCACGACATTGTGTTACAGCCACCACTGTTCCAAAACCCGCTCATCACCCATCCCCGTTCCCTCCCCCCACCCAGTCCCTGTAACTTCTCTAGTCTATTTGCTGTGTCTATGAATTTACCTATTCTGTTTACTTCATGTAAGTGGAATCATACCGTATTTGTCCTCTTGTGTCTGGCTTAATGCACTGAGCATGTTTTCAAGGTTTATCCTCGTCGTAGCCTGTGTCAGAATTTCATTCCACTGTGTGGCTCAATAAGATTCCACTGTATTACACATCACACTTATATCTATTCATCTATTGGTGGGCACTTGGTTTGTTTCTATCTTTTGGCAATTGTGAATAATGCTGTTAAGAACATTTGTGTACAAGTATCCATCCAAGTCCTTGTTTTCAACTCTTTTGAGTCTTTGGAGAAACAACCAAACCATTTTCCACAGTGGCTGCGCTATTTTAAATTCTTACCAGCAATGCACAAGGATTCAATTTTGTTCACATCTTCAACAACACTTAAGGTTTTTTCCATTTTCTTTTTTTTTTTAAACTAGAAGTCATCCTAGTAGATGTGAAGTGATATCTAATTGTGGTTTTCAATTGCATTTTTCTAATGACTAATGATTTGGGGCATCTTTTATGTGATTATTGATCATTAGTACACCTTCTTTGGAGAAATGTTTATTCGAATCCTTGCCCATTTTTTAATTGGACTTTTTTGGGTTTTTTCATTTAAAGAGCAATAGGAACTCTTTATATATCCTAGGTATTAATCTATTATCAGATATGTGATTTGCAAATATTTTCTCCCATTCTGTGGCTGTCTTTTCACTCTCTTGATAGTGTCCTTTGGTGCACAAAAGTTTTTAATTTTGATGAAGTAAAAAAAATTTTTTTTCATTGCTCATGTTTTTGCTGTCATTATCTAAGAACTCATTGCCAAATTCAAGATCATGAAGATTTTCTCCTATGCTTTTCCAAGAGTTCTATAATTTTAACTCTTAAATTTAGCTGTTTGGTCCATTTTGAGTCAGTTACTGTATGTGATGTGAGCTAGGGGCTTTAAACTATTTTTACTTGTATTTCCTCCCTTTAAGCTCACAATCCCAAGAAGTTCAGATGAAGGAACTTGACCCCAGGAATGTCAAGAGCGTTTCTAGGGTCACATAGTGGCCAGTGAGTTGCAGAACTAGTAATTAAGCTGTGCACAGGACCCCACCGCCGCCCCCCCCCCCCCCGCCCCCAGACTTCACCGCCTGTGGACACCTGGTCAAGGATGGGAGGATGAGAGTGGAGGGAGGCTGTTTAGGCAGGTGGCTGGAGGCCTCCGGGGAGGGACGTCTGAGCAGAAGATGGAGGAAGTGAGGGATGCGCCGCGCCCACTCTGTGCACACTCAAGAGCTGTGCTGTGGGCCTTGCCCAGGGAGAGGAGGCACTCACAGGGGTGTATGCCGGGTGGGGCTGAGCCCACAGGCCACAGCAGAGCATGAGCCACGGGCAGGGGCAGGGCTTCAGGTTCAAAGGCCCCTTGCTGATCTGTGAGAGGAGCTGGGGCCTGCGAGGGGCTCCCCACTGCAGCAGCAAGGCCCCGGGGGCTTCCCTGTTCCCGTCCCTCCATGGCCTCTGCGGCCAGGAGAGCCCCCCAGCCCTGCAAGAAGACAGAGACTCTCAACAACTCCCTCCCAAAGAAAAGCTTCGTGCAGAGGGCAGCCCGTCTCTGTGGCCCCTGGCTCAGGGCACTTGCCAGCCATCTGGTCCTCCCTGAGCCTCCCAAGGATCCGGATGGTGCCCTCATCCCCCTGATGAATCCAGACCACCTTTGGAAGAAGAACTTCATCCATGACTCTCCACCAAGCCCCACCTACGGAGGGGCTGAGGAGCAAGACACCCGCCCCCACAAGCAGAGACCAGCATGAACCTGGGGGTCTGTCAGAGAAGGGGCTGCCCTTCCCTCCTCACAAGTGGGGCTGTGGCCAAAGACTTGGACTCCGTGATGGTGGGAGGCCCTCACAGCTGCAGCAAGACAACCAGGGGATCTCAGTGATCTTACAAGCCTGGTTCTCAGAGGGAGGAGGTCATGGGGCGGGCACTCAGCAGCCCCCCAAGCCTGATCAGACTTTATGGCCCTGGTGCTCCCCGGGTGGCACTGCTAGTCCCAAGGTCCTGCCAGCAGCCCTTCCGGCTAAACAGAGGCCTGGTTTCCAACCTGGGGAGAACACTTGAGCTAATCATTAATCAGATTATTGACATGAGACTTCGTCTTTTTCTTAATTGTGGTAAAACACACATCAAATTACCATCTTAGCCATGTCTAAGAGCGCAGCTCACGGGCATTAAGCATATTCACACCATGGTGCAACCACCAGCACCATCCAACTCCAGGACTTGCTCACCCTCCCAAAATGACACTCCATCCCCAGAAACACTCACTCCCCTCCCCTGACCTCTTGCAGCCCCTGCCCCACCGTCTACTTCATGTGTCAGTGAATCTGACCCCTCCAGGGTCCTTGTGTGAGTGGAGTCAGACAGGATACGCTGTTTGGTGACTGGCTTATTCCACTGAGCATCATGTCCTCAAGGTCTATCCACACTGTACCGTGAATTCCCTCCCTTCTGAAGGGTGAATACTACTCATTTATCTTATTTTAAAGACCCCTGTAAGCCCCTCTCCTTGGCTTCTCTGCATAGCTGAGGTTCCCAAGGGTGAAGTATTTGGCCAGTAGGATCCTGGGGGAAGGAGCCTCTCATCTGTTCGAGGGGAAAAGAAGAGAGCATTCCCAGGCACTGTACCAGGGTGCAGGGCTGGGTCTGCTCTTTACAGGAGACAAAGCAGCGGAGGGCTTGCTAGGGACACAGGCGTCAGAAAGGAGTCTGAGCAGGAACTGCCTCGGAGATGGATCTCTGAGCATCAAGAACGCTGCCTGTGGCCACGTGGGACAGAGGCCCACAGGGGTGGGATTTCCACCCGGCAAGGGCTCAGGAGGCAGCCTAGGAGCTGGGCATCCCCCAGCCAGTCTCCTTCGCTCCTCCTGGTCCTCTGCCCTCAGAGAGCTGTTTCCATCCTCGCAAGAGCATCACTCCTGACCTCCAGGCCCTGTGCCCACGGCCACACAGGACACGGGGCAGGGAGGGGGCAAGACCGAAGGCTGGGCCAGCTCACCTGCTCTCACACCAGCAGCACTTGGCTCCCCGTTGCTCACCAGGCAGCTTCCCCTTCCCTCTTGTTGGCCGAGACGCTGTCCCATGGTTGTCTCAGGCAATCAGACTTTATAGGGCAACACTGAACTAATCACGAGGTTGCGGGAGAAGGGCAGCATGGGTCTTGGGTCCGCAGCTGGCAGGGCCTACCACCTCTGGTCCGTCTGTGACCCCTGGAATGACATGGCTGTTACAGTGCTAGGGGACCACAGGGGGCGGGAGGAGAGAGGGAGTGATACGTGCGGACAGTGGGTGGGGGACACGGGGGGGGGGGGGGGGGGACAGAACCATCAGCCACTGCCCTGAGCACCGGACTTCAGGCAGAGGGAGAGGCTCCAAAGGTCTTTTCAAGGAAAATCCTGCTGTGATGGGGCCCTCAGAGGAGCTGAAGCCCAGAGGGACATTGTGTTTGGAGGCCCCCAGCACCACCCTGATGATTCTGGATGTGGCTGTGAGCCTGAGCCGTGAGGCTTCAGGAGGGTTCTGTTGGGATCTGTAGGGACTTCAGACCTAAATCCAATTGTCTGCTGCACCTTGAACTGAAACCATCCTCTCCTGAGCCAGGAACGACAGCACCAGCACCACCAGCTGCTGGATTTCGATGCAAATTCGCTAGACTTGAGCCACGTTGGTCCCTGGAATACTCTCAAGGTCAGGGCACTTCTGTGGTCAGACCACAGGTCTTGGGAGAACAATCTTTGGTGATGGGACTTTAGGCTGGAAATGTGGCCCATATTTCCTCCAGCTGGGAGTGGCCCCATGAGCAACGCCTGGTCTGATGCCATGATCTTAGTTTTTTGAATGTTGAGTTTTAAGCCAGCTTTTTCACTCTCCTCCTTCACTGTCATCAAGAGGTTCTTTAGTTCCTCTTCACTTTCTGCCATTAGAGTGGTATCATCCACATATCTAAGGTTATTGGTCTTTCTCCCAGCAAACTTGATTCCAGCTTATAACTCATCCAGCCTGGCATTTCTCATGATGTGCTCTGCAAGTAAGTTACATAAGCAGGGTGACAATACCCAACCTCCCTCTGTTCAGTTCAGTCACTTAGTTGTGTCTGACTCTTTGCAACCCCATGGACTGCAGCACGCCAGGCCTCGCTGTCCATCACCAACTCCCAGAGCTTGCTCAAACTCATATCCATCAAGTCGGTGATGCCATCCAACCATCTCATCCTCTGTCATCCCCTTCTCCTCCCCTTCTCCTCCTCATACCCCTCCTTCCACATCTCACATCCTGGCAAAGATTCCCAGAAACCTTGGTTCCTGTTATCAAACACTTTTCCAGGGCTGTTATCAGCAGGTGCTGAGAGTTTATGGGGGCACAGAGTCCACTGAGGGAGAGTCCCTCTCAGGAGATAGGCTGACCTTGGCACCCTCACAGCACAGGCCCCAGGGCCCCCCGCAGACTGGCTGTGGCAGAACGCACCAGACAGACGCTGCCTGGGCCCCACGGCTATCTTTGTGCCTTTGACAAGAGGAAAAGGCCATTTTGAGGAAAAGTTCATATTCAGGTGTTAAGTGCTGGGGAGAGGTGAAGAGGAATCAGAACTGGAGTTTAGAGATATGGACATTCTTGATGACCACAAAAAACATAACTTCATGGTGAGAGGTCATCCAGAGAACATAAGTGATGATAATAACATGCCTAGAATGTGGCAGACACATCCCTTACAGCTTGGCTCCTCTCAGCCCTCGATACTGAAGTGCCATCACCATGCCATTCTGCAGAGGAGATGGAGGCCCAGAGGTTAAGTAACTTGTCCAAGGTCATCCAGCTACTGGACTGTGGGGCCGGGATTTGATCCCAGGTAGTCTGTCTAAAACAATGAAAGGGAGATGGTTCATTTGCAGAGAACTAGCTTTCGAGAATTCATAGTGTGAAGAGGAAAGAGTGACTGTGCAGTTAGAAGAAACAGCCGTGGCCCATGTGTGGCGTCTGTCTGTGCAGCAGCTCAGAGCTTCATGAGGCATCCCAGGAGGGGGTCAGTCCCAGGTCCGCTCAGTCGCTCAGTCGTGTCCGACTCTTTGTGACCCAATGGACTGCAGCACGCCAGACCTCCCTGTCCATCACCAACTCCCAGAACTTACTCAAACTCACATCTATCAGGTCAGTGATGCCATCCAGCCGTCTCATCCTCGGCCGCCCACTTCTCCTGCCTGCAATCTCTCCCAGCATCAGGGTCTTTTCCAACGAGTCAGTTCTTCGCATCAGGTGGCCAAAGTATTGAAGCTTCAGCCTCAGTATCAGTCCTTCCAGTGAATATTCAGGACTGATTTCCTTTAGGATGGACTTCCTAAAGGAAATCAAGGAGGGGGTCAGGAAGGGGCTCAAGGAGGGGGTCAGGAAGGGGACCAGTTGGGGCCACATAGGGTCTTCAGGACTGGGGCTGTGGCCAGGGGCCCCGAGATGCCCAACAGTTATGTAGGGCCAGATTCTGTCCACTTGCTTGTGTGAAACATGGGTGTGTGTGTTTGTCTGGGTCTGTCTGTGTGACCATCTTCATACTGTGTTTGTGTGAATGTATCTGTGGTGGGCTAGATAGTAGTCCCCGAAGATACCAGATCCTAGTGCCCATGTTTCACACAAGCAGACACTGTCAGTAGAAACCCACATTCATGGGTCCCGCATGGTCACACACTCATTCAAACCTCTTGCTGTCAACCTCCTCAAGCCAGGTCTGGGAGGCCACAGAGCTCTTCCCAGTCCCATTATCTCATAGGTCCCAGGTGACAGCCTTCCTTTCCCCCCAAAAAACCATGCAAGTCCCTCTTCTGTCCCCTCTGCCTAGGAAGCCTCGGCTCATCCCCACCTTCAGAAATTAGCCTATCTTGAGGCCTTAAAGTTTAAGGTCTTGTTCTGAGCCAGCTGCCTCCTCCACACAGCCCACCTTGCTCTGCCATTTCCTGCTCATAGCCTGCCTTGCTGCCACACCCCGCAGGTTCTCAGAGCATGTGAACTGAACAGTAGAAAATCAAAGGTCACCAAGCAGAGCTCTTAAAGGCTGATTGTAAGTATGTGCCACAGTCCCTGAGTTTGGGAGCTTGGTGACTGTTGGACGGACATCGAAGAGTTGGCTGAGCCAGAACACTTTGGTCTGGGGTATGGACAGGGCTGGAAATCCCCCTAGGACTTGACCCTAGATAGGCTCCCGGATCCCCATCTCTGCGCCTGAGTGCTAGACCTAGGGGTCGACTCTGCAGACCAGCTAGAGGCCTCCTGCTCCAGGTGAGTGCCGGCTTTCTGAGAGGTCACTAGGCCTCAGCTCTCTGGGTCCTCCGCCTGGCACCCTGCAGACACATCCTTCCCCCACTGCACCCCAGGCTCCAGGTGCTGGGGGCTCCATCCCCTCAGAGGGTACCTGTAGGGTCTGTCCCCCACCAGGAGCTCAGTCTCAGCGACTGGTGCAAGGCTCTCAGGCTAGTCCCCACTACAGGGTGCAGTGACCACGGGTGTCCTGGGGAATGCAGGAGCACAATGAGGGCCAGGTGGTGAGTCAGCTCCAGGCTCCTGGGGAAGAGAATGGGAGGGAAGCAAGGAAGGGGAGAACACAGGCCATCACAGACACATCTTAGCTGGGACATCTGACATGGATGCCTAAAAGGAACGAGCAGAACGGGGGGCGGGGGGCGGTGTTGCGGGGTAGGAAGGTGCCCCCTAACGCTGGGATCAGCGGTGGCCAGTGCCGGCCTGGGAGTAACTCCATTTCGCCACCAGACCGCCATGCAGTCGGCGGCGTGAAAGCCTTGGAGGAAAGTCCCCTGTCGCGGTCCTGGGAGGAGAGGACGACCCTCCCAGTAAAGCGCTCTTTCAAGTGTTGGCCTGGAGTCACCTGGATAGATGGGGGCGCGTCAAAACCCCTGCTGCTCGTGGGAGCCGAGGGCTGGGGTTGACACAGCGGCGAGAGGCCGGGGTCACGGGGGGCGCGGCACCCTGCTGACCGCGTCCCCGCCCCCAGCATGGAGCCCCGCGCTACCGCTGCCCGGGAGCTGCTCCTGGGCGTACTGGAAGACCTGAGCCAAGAGCAGCTGAAGCGCTTCCGCCACAAACTGCGAGACGAGCGGGTGGACGGTCGCAGCATCCCGTGGGGGCGGCTGGAGGGCGCGGACACCTTGGACCTCGTGAAGCTGCTGGTCCATTTCTACGGGCCAGAACGCGCGCTGGACGTGGCCCAGAAAACCCTGAAGAGGGCAGACGTGCGCGACGTGGCGGCGCAGCTCAAGGAGCGTCGGCTGCAGAGTGAGTGCCAGGTGGGGCTTCGCCTGGGTCCCCCCTCGGCCTCTCCCGCCTGGGCAGGTTCCTGGCCACGGGCCTCCCTCCTTTGGCTTCCCCGAAAGAGCGCCCGCCCGCCCCGGGGCCCGACCCCGGACGCGCCCTTCCGCACCCCGCCCAGTCCGCGGGACCCAGCGCAGCTCTCCCTTCCAGGTCTCGGCCCCAGCTCCCCGGCGCTGCTCTCCGTCTCAGGTAGGTCTCTCTCGGCGGGAAGCGCAGGCTCCGAGCTGTCCGGACACTTCGGGTGTCCTCAGAGTCACTCAGAAGTTCCGCACAGCTGGCCCTGGGGAGGAGCGCAGAGAGGGGGTTGTGAGGCAATAGGGGAAACTGAGGCCGGAGCCCCCCCGGGGAGGGCAACGGGCCCCAGAGCGGCACTGACATAGCGCTCCTCGAACCCTGTTCCCCTGCCCTCTGTCCGGCGCCCCCCTGACCCGCAGAGTACAAGAAGAAGTACCGGGAGCACGTGCTGCGGCAGCACGCTAAGGTGAAGGAGCGGGACGCTCGCTCAGTGAAGATCAACAAGCGCTTCACCAAGCTGCTCATCGCCGAGGAGCCGGAGGCCGAGCGCGCCCGGCGCTCAGACACCCACACCTTCAACCGCCTGTTCGGCCGCGACGAGGACGGCGAGAGACGGCTGACCGTGGCGCTGCAGGGCCCGGCGGGCATCGGCAAGACCATGGCGGCCAGGAAAATCCTGTATGACTGGGCAGCGGGCAAGCTGTACCACAGTCAGGTGGACTTTGCCTTCTTCCTGTCTTGCCGCGAGCTGCTGGAGCGACCGGGCATGTGCAGCCTAGCCGACCTGATCCTAGACCAGTGCCCCGACCGCAAGGCGCCCTTGCAGCAGATGCTGGAGCAGTCCGAGAGGCTGCTGTTCATCCTGGACGGCGTGGACGAAATGCTGGCGCCAGAGCCGGCCGAGGCCATGCCCTGCACAGACCCCCACGAGGCCACCAGCGGTGCGCGGGTGCTGGGGAGCCTGCTGAGCAAGGAGCTGCTGCCCACAGCACGCCTGCTAGTGACCAGGCGATCCGCCGCCCCCGGGAGGCTGCAGGCCCGCCTGTGCTCACCGCAATGCGCCGAGGTGTGTGGCTTCTCAGACAAGGACAGGAAGAAGTACTTCTACAAGTTTTTCCAGGACGAGTGGAAGGCGGAGCACGCCTACCGCTCTGTGAAGGAGAACGAGATGCTCTTCTCCCTGTGCTTCGTGCCTGCCGTGTGCTGGATCGTGTGCACCGTTCTGCGCCAGCAGCTCCAGCGCGGCCAGGACCTGTGGCGCACTTCCAAGACCACCACGTCCGTGTACTTGCTCTTCGTGGCCAGCGTCCTGAGATCGGCGCCCGCGGCCGATGGGGCCCAGCTGCAGAGAGAGCTGCGCAAGCTGTGCCGCCTGGCCTGTGACGGCGTCCTTGGGGGCAGGGCGCGGTTCTCAGAGGAGGACCTGGAACGGCTGCAGCTCTGCGGCTCCAAGGTCCAGACGCAGTTTCTCAGCAAGAAGGAGATGCCAGGCGTGATGGAAACAGAGGTCACCTACCAGTTCATCGACCAGAGCTTCCAGGAATTCTTAGCTGCTTTGTCCTACCTGCTGGAGGACGAAGGGGCTCCCAGGGCACCTGCTGGCGGTGTAGAGGCACTTCTGCAGGGGGACCTGGAGCTGCGCAGCCACCTCAAGCTCACTACACGCTTCCTCTTTGGACTACTGAACGCAGAGAGGATGTGCGAGATCGAGCGCCACTTCGGCTGCACTGTTTCAGAGCGCGTGAAGCAGCATGTCCTGAGGTGGGTGCAGGACCAGGGACAGGGCCGCCCTAGGGTGGCGCCAGAGGGGACAGAGGAGATCCTGGTGCCCCAGGGCACTGAGGACTCAGAGGAGGAGGAGGGCGAGGAGCTCAACTACCCGCTGGAGCTGCTCTACTGCCTGTACGAGACACAGGAGGACACATTTGTGCACCAGGCCCTCCGTGGCCTCCCTGAGCTGGTGCTAGAGCGCGTGCACTTCAGCAGAATGGACCTGGCCGTCCTGAGCTACTGTGTGCGGTGCTGCCCAGAAGGGCAGGCGCTGCGGCTGGTCAGCTGCAGACTGGCCACTGCACAGGAGAAGAAAAAGAAGAGCCTGATGAAGCGTCTACAGGGCAGCCTGGGTGGCAGCTCGTGAGTCTCCAGGGCAGGGCTGCCCTCTTCTGTGGGCCCTCTGTGTAGGCATGTGTGCCAGAGCATCTTATGTCCATCTGGGCCTGGGGAGCGTGTCCAGACCTGACACCTGCTCCCCAGAGGAGAGGCACGACTTCATGGCTGGTCTTTCTTACCTCCTCAAGGCAGCTCCCAATGTCCATCTTCCCCAGGTGCCTTCACCATGTTCCCCACCCTAGCATCCACGTCCAAGGCAAACCTCCCTTTCTCACCACCAACACGAGGCTTTCTCATAATGATTTCTGGAATAACCATGCACACTGTGCTCTGAGCCTTTGCTCCTGCTGCTCCTTCCGCCCAGAACACTGCCTGTCCTCAAAGCCCCTCCAAACTCTCCTCTCTAGTCTGAAGCCATCTTGGCCTCAGAAGTGCCCCACTGACTACTGTAGGCCATGACATCTACCCATACCCATCTCCTCCACCAGACTTTCATCTCCTGGGCAAAGGTCGTGCAGTTGTTTCTGTGCACTTGATTCCAACCCAGCACCTGACTCAGCTGCTCAGCATCTGTTGGGAGAACGAGTGTCAGGGTGCTGACGGGCTGGGGCTGGGGACACCCAGTGCACGTGCAAGACAGGCCCACCTGTCCCATGGGACTCACACAGACAGCTTCAGTGGGGCATGGATGAGGTCACAGATAAGTGGTTTCACTCTGGGTTTGGGATGAAGAGGGAGAGGGTCCTGGCCCAGCTTGAGGGTAAGGGCAGAAGCAGCTCCAATGTCTCGGAACCGTAGGAAGGAGTCCTTCTCAGGAGTGAGGGACTGGAAAGGGCAGGGACCTTCACCTTCCTTTCTCTCTTCGTAGCTCTCGAGCCACCACGAGAAAACCCCCAGGCTCCCCCCTGCGCCCACTCTGTGAGGCCATGACCGACAAACAGTGTGGTCTGAACAGCCTGACGTGAGTGAACAAATCCCAGCCCTTCCCCTGGAAAGGACATAGCAGAATGCCCTGGGCAGGGGCAGAGGTGTAACCCTGTCGGGATGGCTGACCGAGGGGCCGCTGAGACAGGCTGAGAACCTATGGCCCTGGTGTCCCTTGGCAGGATCAACAGCTCTGCCCACACAGGACAGAGGAGGGAAGCACTTGGGTGCTACTTAGAACAGAGGCTTTGGCCCCTGTGTGAGCGGGCAGCAGAGTACAGCTGAGCTTCTGGAAGAGGGATAAAGGCCAGACTGTCATTTCCCTTCCCCAGGAAGGCTGCCAAGGGCTACTGGGCACTGCTGTAGCCAAGGGTGGTCCTTCTGGAGTCTCAGAAGTAGTTGTGGAAGGTGTTCAGGGCGCAGGCTCTGAGGCCAGTCTGCCTGCCTCTTTGCCCTTGGCAGGCCAGTCTGTCTCAGCTTCAGTCTTCTCCCGGGGAATGGAGCCTGTAGCTTCTACCTCAGAAGGTTGATGTGAGAATTACTGAGGCAGTACTTAGTATGTAATCTTTTCCAATTACTCTTCACTACCACCAAGTAAGCAGAGAGTAAGAAACATTATAGGAATGAGTACTGATTAGGTATGGTGAATTAGACACAGTCATGTGTCAATGCTGACATGGTAACTTAACTGGGCATAAACATCAGGAGCCCATCAATTCTGCTGCCAAACTAACTGCATAAAGATGTTCATCACAGCATTATTTATAATGGCAAAAAAGCAGAAGTGACGCATTGCCCAACTGTTAGGACTAGCTAACTAAATGAGCTCAGTCCTCCTATACTTGGTGGATAGTTATATGGAGTTAGGCACATTGAGAGTAAGCTCGTGGAGAATGTCCTAAGAGACAAGGGGAGTGTAGTCCAGTGGGTGCACACGAGGTGTGGACACAGGTGGTGACATGCAGCAGAAGCTCCGTGGGGCCCAGGGAGGCAGGCGTGGAGCCAACAAGTCTGCAGACTGAACCTCAGCCCCCCGGAAGCAGGCAGCTCACACACTGGGGACTCGTGTGCTTCTTGACCACAGGTTGTCCCACTGCAAACTCCCCGACTCGGTCTGCAGAGATCTCTCTGAGGCCCTGAGGGAGGCCCTGGCCCTGGCAGAGCTGGGCCTCTTCCACAACGGGCTCAGCGAGGCCGGCCTGCGTGTGCTGAGCGAGGGCCTGGCCTCGCCCCAGTGCCGGGTGCAGACACTCAGGTGAGGAGCAGCCTGGGAGGGACCAAGGGAGGGACTGGGGCTCCCACAGCAGCTCCTGAGGTCAGCCCTCCCCTAGGGTTCAGCAGCCAGGCCTGCAGGAAGCACTCCAGTACATGGTTGGCAAGCTCCAGCAGATCCCAGCACTGACCACCCTGGATCTCAGCGGCTGCCAGCTGTCAGGACCTACGGTGACCTGCTTGTGCACCACCCTAAAGTGCCCAGGATGCCGCCTGCAAACCCTCAGGTGGAGACAGGGCTGGGAAGGGTGCTGGGAACGCAGCCTCTCAGCCCTGGGCTGGGGTGGGTGCCGGGGCTTCCCCCGAACCTTAAAGAGGAATCTCTCCCAGGGCCCTCCTGAGGCAACCCCGCTGTAACTCGGGCCCTGGAGCCCCACCCTCTAAATCCCTGGCCCCGGCCCTGGGCCTGGACCATCCGCTAGACCAATTGTCCGTTGTCAGGTGCCCATGCCCAGAATATGGACCAGTGACCCCAAATCCCCTTTAGTCCCCTGAAGGCTCTGGACCCTAGTCCCTGCCCCATTCCCCACCCTCTGACAATCCCCGACTGGCCACCTCCTGTCACCGTGTGCCTTTGGCACAACCCAGGTCAGCAGCCCCAGCACCGCCCCGCCACTGCTCCCCGGTCACTGCACCCTCAGGCCCCCTCCCTCACCAAGCCCACTGCCATTCTCTGCACACGGCTACAGGCTGACCTCTGTGGAACTGAGCGAGCAGTCCCTGCAGGAGCTTCAAGATGTGGAGACAGCAAACCCGAGACTACTCATCACACACTCAGCGCTGGACGTCCATCCCAAGCCCCCCAAAGTGTTCATTAGTGCCCTTTGAGGTCCTGAAGGCCAGAACTAGGGAGGAATTTGGTCAGCCCTACAGAGTAGACCTCCCCATTTCAAGGACGAGAGGATGGTGCTCTCTGCTCTGGGCAACCCTTGAGCCTGAGGGGCCCGGGACAGGCAGGTGGGAGACTCAGACAGACACGGCCCTCGCCTGCCCCGGGGGCAGGCCCAGGACATGTCCCTTCCCCCACACCCTGGGGACAGCTTATGTCTCTGTCCTCCCTACAGGGAAGAGGGCCCCCTCCCCTAACCCTCACCGCTGCCCTACCCAGGTTTCTCTCCTGGGACCCTCCAGCCCTCCCACTGCAGGGTGAAGCTGAGAGCGCCAGGAACTGAGCACCGACCATGTGTTGCTTCTACCTGCTGAGCTCAGCGTGAGATGACCCATTTGTGGACCCTGCCCCACTCAGTACAGGCACCCAGAGCCCAACCACTCTGCTCTGGCCACAGGGGACCAAGCAGGGGCCAAGGCGCCCAGAGGTGTCCAGTTGCTCTCTGAGGACTTAAGTGACCAAGGGGAGTGGAGGTGGAGCTCTGAGCAGGGCTGTGATGGCACAGGTGGTGTGAGCCCCGTGTGCTGATAATAAATTCTCCTTGGGATTCAGGTCTGTCATTCTCTGCTGCACAGCCAGGCATCCTCACGGGTGCTCATGCCCTTGCCTTTGCTCCCCAGCCCATCTGAACAGGGCAGAGCTGCAGCCCCCATTTCCTGAGTGAGCTCGGGGGAACAGCTGGATTCAGGAAGTTCTGATGGGAGGCTTGACCTTGACGGGCAGGGCCAGCAGCAGACAACCCGAATCCTTCCGTCTTCTCTGCTCAACACAGCTGGACTCCGCCAGCTTCTGTGGCCCTAGTCAGAAGGGCCTTCTGGGTCCCTTCATGTCCCCCAAACTTCCTTCTATAACCCATTTTCAAATCCAGTTATTCATTCCACAAAGCAGACAAAATATCCCTGCCCTCCTGGAGCTGGCATTCTAAGCAACTGATAAATGCTGAGGAGGAAGGAAAAGAAGTGGGTGGGGGGATGGAGCCAAGGGTTTTCTCTTACCTGTAAGGAGTCTAGGACAATCTAGGGAAGACACGGCACTTGAAAATGGAAGGAAGTGAGGGGTCAACCTAAGGATGTCTTGAGGAAAAGGCAGTGGGACAGAAAGTGTAAAGGCCACACAGCGGCTCGGCCTGCTATTAACAAAATACTGTAGAGCCTTTAGCTGATCTACAACAGAAGTGTATTTCTCACAGTTCTGGAGGCTGGGATGTCCAAGGTCAAGGTGCCAGTCAATTCGGTGTCTGATGAGGACCTTCTTGGTGCAGATGGCTGTCTTCCAGCAGTGTCCTCCAGGGTAAAAGGAGTGAGCTCTAAGGCCTCTTCTTCAGTTCAGTTCAGTGCAGGCGCTCAGTTGTGTTCAACTCTTTGAGACCCCATGGACTGCAACACGCCAGGCCTCCCTGTCCATTGCCAACTTCCGGAGTTTACTCAAAATCTCTTCTTTGTAAAGGAACTAATCTTACTCTTGACTGCTCTTGACCTTACTATGTACCAAAGGCCCCACCTACAAACACCATCACAGTGGGGATCAGAAGTCAACCGATGCATGTGGGGGGGACACACTGAGTCCATAATAGGGAGCGTGCTTGGGATGGTGCAGAAGCAGCAGGGAAGTCAGGTAGCAGCTGGGGGGTGGGGCTGAGTGGGGAGGAGCCTGGGTGTCTCCTCCTGCCAGTAAGGTGGGCACTGCTGCAGGCTTTGAGCAGACCCTAACCACTCTCAGGGTGGCTGTGGCTCTGTTCACAAGAGCTGTGAGGCCAGAGCAGGCCTGGTGGGGCCCTGGGAGCGGGGATGGAGGGGCCTGGGTGGGGGATAGTGAGGTCACCATTGCTTGTGCTGGGGAGAGGTAGGAAGGCCAAGTTTCAGGCACAGGCTAAATCTGAGTGTCTGGTTGGGCCAGTGATCCCAGCACAGTCATTTGGGTGAGGCCAGGGTTAGAGAGACAAGGTCTAGACAGGCCCAGGGCCCAGAGCTTCCGTGGGCAGGGGAGCGGAAGATGGAGACTGAGGAGGGGGTGCAGAGCCAGCAAGTGGGGCGGGGACAAAGGAGGGCGGGGCTCCAGAGGAGAACCCCGACCCCGACCCACCTCTCCTGGGGGAGGGCGGTCAGGGAGAGAGGAAGGAACCGGCCGGAGAGGGGACCGGTGAAAGCCGAAAGCCCAGCAGATCCACCCTGGAGAAGCCTCAGGGCAAAGTTGGAGCTGGGCTTCTCTCCGCTCGGCCTCACAGGCTGGGCAGCTGGACGCGGCCCGGCCCGTCCTTCGCCCCCTCCTCGCGCACGCCCGGGGGTGGGGACGCGCGTCCGGCCCGCCCCGCGCGGCCCTGGGGCGGGGACCGCGGGGCCTTCCGGCGGCAGGGTTGCCGCTGGCTGTTTCTCCTCCGGCCCCTGAGGGGCAGCGCCCACCGGAGCCGAGGAAGACGGCAGGGCTGCGGACCCAAAGACGGGGCCTCTGGCCCGCCTGCCCGTCCCCTTCCCCAGCTGCTGGCCGCACCCCGCCCTGTACCGACTGGCCTCCAGGAGGCTGAGGCCCGCGGGCTGAGACTCCGCCCTTCCTGCCAACAGGACCGGTTTGTGGGGGTACGGCCCTGAGGTGGGAGCTGGAGCCTCCGTTGGGTCCCTGGATCAATAGTGGGGGGTGGGGGTGAGCATCTTCAGGCGGAGGGTGTTTCCTGGGACGTCCTGAGAAAATCGGGGCCACCCAGGTGGGCACAGGCCCCTCCTTCCACCTCTGGGGGCATCAGTCAAGTTCCAAGGAGAGCTTTGGGAGTTACAGAAAACAGAGGCCCAGCCAATTGTGGGACCTCTGACCCCCGCTTTTGCAGGCCCCTCCGCGGAGTCACCCTTTCCATGGAGGATGCTGGCAAGGACGCCACCAGATTCACTGCCCATTCTCTGCCCAGTGACCCCCGGCTCTTGGCCACCGTGACCAATGCATACTTGGGCACACGCGTGTATCATGAGACACTGCATGTGAGCGGTGTGTACAATGGGGCTTTGGGGGATACCCACCGGGCCATTCTGCCCAGTCCCCTCAATGTCCAGCTGGAGGCCCCTGCAGGGACAGGAGAGCAGTTAACCAAGACCTATGTTCTGGACACTAACACAGGTAGCCACTGCCTGCCCTCCGCCCACCCCTTACCCCAGCCCCCACCCCCCTGCCATTGTTCCAAGCAAGCAGAAGACAAGACAGAGGTCCCATCCTGGCACCTCCTCACTCAGGATGCCGGCGCCTGGCAAAAGGAGGCTCTGAGAGGCTGCTTTGTGAGGCTTCAGCCAGCCGGGCCTCCTGAACGAGCAGGAGCCCGGCGGCCCCCATGTAGCTGTTGCTTCCCTAACAGGACAGCTGGGGCTTGGAGGTAGCTCCCTCACTGAGGGGAGAGGGGTCTTCATTCCCAGCCCAGAAAGGCCGGCGGTTTGGAACTGTCCTGGGCGGCCCCAGGGCGGGTATGAGAATTGCCCCATCTTCCTCTCCACCCTTTCTCAGGCTCCTTCCTGCACACCCTGGAGGGCCCCAGCTTCCGTGCCTCCCAGCGCATCTATGCCCACCGCACACTGCCTCATGTCCTGGCCTTCAGTGTGTCCATCACCCGCCTGGCCAAGGGGAGCTGGCCCATCACAGTGCGGCTGCAGTCAGCCTTCTCCCCAGAAAGTCCGGACCTGGACCTGCATCTGGGTCCTGACTTCCAGGGAGCCCGGTGAGGAGGGGCAGGTGGCCAGCTGGGTGGGCCGGAGGAGAGGCTGGTCCCTGAGACACAGCTGCCCTCTTGCAGGTACCTGTATGGGCGCACACTCACCCCTGAGCAGCCTGGGGGCGCACAGCAGGAGGTGCATGTGCTGTGGACCCCAGTGCCCCCTGCCTTGACCCTTGGAGAAGGGCAGGAGGATGCGACATGGGAGTTCCTGACGGTGGTGGGTGGCAGCCAGGCTGAGGCCCAGGTCTGCCTCGCAGAGGCCCTGCAGCTGCAGGCCAGGAACGCTCTCTACACGGCCCACGCCCAGGCCTGGGCCCAGCTCTGGGCGGACTGTGGCCTGGATGTGGAAGGGCCGCTGGCCCTGCGCCAGGCCCTGCGTGGTGCCCTCTACTACTTGCTCAGCGCCCTGCCCCAGCCCGGGGCCCCAGGATACGTCTGCCATGGCCTCAGCCCCGGGGGCCTCTCCAATGGAAGCCGTGGGGAATGCTACTGGGGCCATGTCTTCTGGGACCAGGTGAGTGCCATCCCCAGTCCTCGAGCTCTGCAGGCCTCTGTGGGCCTCTGCTCTGCCCGGGGTGGGTCTGCGGCTGGGGAGGCACAGGGACGCAGCCGGGGAGGCCTACTGGGAGCAGCAGAGTTGCAGCTGAAGGAGGAGGGATCAGACCAGAAGGTGCAGAGGCCCAGAACTATGCAACTGCAGGACTCCTGGCTGGGGCGAAGGTTGCCCTCCCCTCTGGGGAAGGAGTCACTGTAGAGGCCCGAGGAGGCCACAGAGACTCTACCTGGGGAAGGACATGGCCAGCAGTGTGCTCTGGAAAGACCCCTGGGGCTGCTGAGGGGAGGGAGGGTGGAGGAAGGTGAGGCAGCCAGGACCGGGTGACTGTGGGGCCGTCCACCCACTCGCCACACCCAGACTCTAGCCTGAGCCCAGAAGACGCAGTGCCCACCGGGTCTGAGAAGTGTCTCGGTTTGGGGGATGGGGCCTTGGGGTTGGCGGGCAGAGCATCATCGGGGACAGACCCGAGGGCACGCTGTAGGAGGAAGCTGGATGTGGCTTCAGGGAGAGACCAGGGGCTCTCCCGTGGCTGCGCTCCAGGACCTCTGGGTGCTCCCCGGTCTCCTGCTGCTCCACCCGGAGGCCGCCAAGGCTCTCCTGCAGTACCGCATCCGGACGCTCAGCGGGGCCCTGGACAACGCCCGGAGCCTGGGCTACCAGGTAAGGGGCCCCCAAAGGGCCTGAGTCCCCACACCCCTCTCAGGCCTTCACCCCTCACCCCAGGCCCCCGCTGTGGGTGGGACCCGGCCGTCCTGGATTCCTCCCCCAGCCTGTACTGCGCAAGTGGGAACAACAGCCCGATGGGCCCGGCAGGGCTCCCCTCGCTGCCCTGCCCCAGGGCAGGGACACAGTAGATGCCGGACGGAAGCAAGCTGGCCCACGGCAGGGACCCAGTGGGCACTGAGAGCCAGCAGGGCCCCACGACGGCCCCTGCCTCTGTCTGCCCTCCATGGCTGAAGGCTGGCAGCGAGGGGAAAGGGACGGGCTCCCCCTGGCCCCCAGGAGCAGAGTCATCTGCTCCATCCCCCAACCCCCAGGGAGCCAAGTTTGCCTGGGAGAGCGCGGGCTCTGGCCTGGAGGTCTGCCCTGAAGCCATCTACGGGACCCAGGAGATCCACGTCAACGGGGCCGTGGTGCTGGCCTTCCAGCAGTACTACCACACCACCCAGGTGAGGTGTCCCTGTGCCCACCGGGGCGACCCTCCTCACCGCATGACTGCCTGTCTGGGCCAGTCCTGTGGAGCATCTCGGAGCCCAGCCTTCATTGCTGGGCGCTCAGAAGGGTGGGCCTTGACGAGAAATGCAGTGACCAGTGGGAGCTAGAATCACAGGTGCCGTGGCCTCTGACATACCCCCTCCTGCCCCTCAGGACTTGGAGCTCTTCCGAGAGGCTGGTGGCTGGGACGTGGTCAGGGCCGTGGCTGAGTTTTGGTGCAGCCGTGTAGAGTGGAGCCCTGAGGAGGAGAAGTACCACCTGAAGGGTGAGAGCATGGCCGTTGCAGAAGGAGTGTGGGTGACGGGGAAGGGACGTGGAGCATGGGTGGTCATGAGTGGAGGGGCAGGCAGACGCGTGTGACTGCCAGCCCCACAGTGGTGACTGGGCCGGGGCAGGTCCCTAAGCCCGTCCATGAAGTACCGTCTTGCCCTTCTGTGCCCAGGAGTCATGCCACCCGATGAGTACCACCCAGGGGTCAACAACTCTGTGTACACCAACGTCTTGGTCCAGAACAGGTCAGACCCCACCCCGCCTCCACCGCGAAGGGGAAGGAGTGTGGCGGCTGCAGCCCACTTCCCCCTGCCCCCTCCCCCGAGCCTCCCCCTGCTCCCTCCCCCACCCCTGCCCCCTCCCCCGCCTCACCCCACCCCTCCACCCACTTTCCCCTGCCCCCTCCCCCGCCTCACCCCTGCCCTGCCACCTCTGCTCCTAGCCTGCGCTTTGCTGCTGCCCTGGCCCAGGACCTGGGGCATCCTGTCCCCAACCAGTGGTTGGTGGTGGCTGATAAGATCAAGGTGCCCTTTGACTCGAAACTGAACTTTCACCCTGAGTTTGATGGGTACAAACCTGGTGAGTGGACTTGCAGCTCCTTCAAGGCCCTTCTCTCCTCCCGCAGGAACTTGTGTCCACCCTGGATGCCCCCTTCCCAACAAAGCAGTCCCCACCCCGCCCCCACCCCTTCAGCAGCACCTCGCTCTCCCCTCCAGGAGAGGAAGTGAAGCAGGCAGATGTTGTGCTCCTGGGGTACCCTGTCCCCTTCCCCCTGAGTCCCCATGTTCGCAGGCAAAACCTGGAGATTTATGAAGCTGTGACATCCCCCCACGGTCCCGCCATGACCTGGGTAAGGAGACTGCGGGGCGTGGGGTGGTGGTCCTCACAGCACCTTGGCACTGTCCCACTGGCCTCAGTGTCCCCTCCCCCTGCTGTGGGCCTCATGCCAGCATGTCCTCTAATCCCAGAGCATGTTTGCGGTGGGCTGGATGGAGCTGAAGGACCCAGGGCGGGCATGGGCCCTCCTGGAGAAGAGCTTCGCCAACGTCACAGAGCCCTTCAAGGTCAGCCTGGCCCCAGCCTGGACCTCCATGTTCACCACGCCCAGCCCTGCCCTGACCACCTTGCCCCCTGCAGGTGTGGACGGAGAATGCAGACGGATCAGGTGCTGTGAACTTCCTGACAGGCATGGGGGGCTTCCTGCAGGCAGTGCTGTTTGGGGTCACAGGGTTCAGGTGAGTGCAGCAGCAGCAGAGGGTGATCACCTGCTGCCCCCTGCCCTCCTCACAGAGCCTTCCCTTCCCCAAGGATCACCTCGGCTGGTCTGACCTTCGACCCCACGTGTCCGGTGGGGGTCTCTGGAGTGTGTGTCTCTGGCATCTCCTACCAGGGGAGCAGGCTTAACTTCTCCCTCTCTGCGGGCTTCGTGACAGTCGAGGTCAAGGCCCGGGCGGGACGCTGGGCCCCCTCTCTGGAAGCCGAGTTGTGGCCGTCGCGGACTCGGCTGCCCCTGCCTCCAGGTAGGCCCCCCCAGACCCCCCCAAGGTGGCCCCAGTGTGTGCCTCGCCCCACGATGCTCCTCTCTCTGCAGGACACAGAGTCTGCTTTCCCTGCTCAGCGGGCCGGATACAAAGGTCAGGCCTGTAGGCCGCACAGGCCGCAAGCGCTGCCCCACAAGCTTCCTGGGAGGCTTTCTGAAGATGTTGAACAGCTGCCCCGAGCCCACAGGCCCTGCTGTGGGACACCCTTGGGCCCTGAAGCTCCATGAGCCCCTCCCCAGGCCCCCTCCCCGAAGACAGCCAGGGCTGCCCCCCAGCCACGCCCCTCCGTGGGTGCCCCCGAGTGGCTGTACCCGTCCCTTCTCAATGCCCTCCTGGACCCCCATCCGCTTCCATGTGGCAGCCAGGCTCCCTCTGGCCTGAGTTCAAGCCTCTGCCTCCAGCCGAGCCCCCAGTGACCCCTGTGGACAGGCTGCTTCCCTGCTGCTCA
Source organism: Cervus elaphus (assembly GCF_910594005.1). NCBI lineage: Eukaryota > Metazoa > Chordata > Mammalia > Artiodactyla > Cervidae > Cervus > Cervus elaphus. The sequence goes on from NC_057816.1 coordinate 139,729, forward strand.
GCCCCTTCATGCCCTTCCCGAGGGGCCAGTTCTGCAGAGAAGACTGAGGCAGGTGTGGGCCTCGCTGGGGAGGACCACGGGGTGCAGGGCATGGGGAGGACTTAGGACCTGGGTCGCAGCTTCACCACAAAGAGCTGTGTGTCACACACCTGAGCCCAGGTGCTGCGGGCCCAGGTGCTCCTGGACTCTCTGGAGGGCCCAGCACCCTCAGTCCTTGGCTTCTCTTGCTGCTGGGCCACTTTGGTCACATCTGATGGTCTCTGTCACATGCCTTCCTCGAGGAAGGAAGGGGTGTGGGGTGTGGAGCAGGGCCCTCTCCCCGCAACCAGCTGGAAGGATGGGGCCGTGGCGCTGGGCCTGCCCAGCCTGGGCACAGAGCCTTGGCCAAGGCCCCGCCCACTGTCTGCTCTGGGCCTGAGCCCCCTAGCTGGCACAGCTGACTTGGGCTCTAGGGTCTTCCAGGGTGGGACGGTGTCTGCTGGGGAAGTAAAGCTTGGTGCTGGGCAAGCTGTGTCTGTGCTGAGGAGCCGACGGGCACCCTCCTGAAAGGGAGGCTCTCGTCAACGGTCAGGTTTCCCTTCCCTTGCTCATGTGGAGCAAATAAGTGGGTCCCATCACGTCTGCACCTGCCTCCCTCCCCACTCCCCCCCACCCCCCCCACCCCCCGCCACCTTCGTCTGGCAAACTACTGCTCTCCGTTCTCAGTGGAGAATTAGCCTGAGTTCTCCCAAAAGCAGATACCAGCAGGTAAACTGTGATAGACTGAAGCTCCTGAGGAAGAGAGGACGGGGGTGGGCAGAGGAGCTGGGGTCACCAGGGCCTGCCTGCGTGCGGCTGCAGGGAACGTGGCCGAGCTACAGAGCAGCTTCCTGAGTGCACGTGGCCTCAGAATGGAGTCAGCGCTTGATGGGGCTCCCCCGGGTGCCCACAGGCTCTCATCCAGCTGCTAGCAGTGCAGCAAAGGCCCAGGAGGTCTGCTGAAGCCAAGGATTTAGGCCACAGATGGTCCCCATGAAGCAGACACTTTCCTTTGCAGCCCTGGACCCAGATGTGGGCACAGGCATTAGGTGGGGGTAGTAGGTGGCCCTTTGTCCACAGGACTGACATAACCTGACATTTCCCCAGGCGTGTGTGCCATACGTGTGTGTGCGCGCATGCACACCCACCTGTGCAGGGGAAGGGGCAACCCTTTGAGGGGCCTTAACAGGGTGGCAACACGTGTATGCTGCCTGGCTGATCCAGTCTGTGGCAGCCCACTGTCTAAACTTGACCAGGTCCCTTCCTGGGGCAGGAAGCATTGCTGGTGACCTTCATCTGTGCCTGGCTTGACTGCACATTCTCTGTCCTCACACCTGGGTATGGGCTGGACACTCTGCTCCCCTCACCAAATGGGACCAGCAGACCACCCCCTGCTTAGAGACATGTATTCGACCACACATAGGGTAACCCCAGCTCCCAGCCTGTGTCCAGCATGGGCTGTTCCCTTGCTGGGCCAGACCTGGAGCTTAGTGTTGAAACACTGCCTCCGTGCTAGTCTGAGCACTGGCCTTGTTCTTGGTCCAGTGTAGGACCAGCGCCCAAGAAGGGGCAGAACTCCGCCTCCACCCCAGGACCCTCCAGCACAGCCTCTGTCTCGGGCTGGCTCAGAGCAACACACACTCGGCACGGGCCTGGGGCACCGCCGGCCTGCAGCTGGGACTCATCCCTGATGGCACGTGGTGGAGACAGCTCGGCCAACTGTCGGCTGTCACAGGAGGGCGGCCACTCCAGCGGCTCCACAGAGACCTCCACCCCCAGCCCAGGACGGGTGGGAGGGGACCGTGGGTGGGGTGCTCAAAGCCCTGAGCCACCCTGTGGTTAAGGCCCCTGCAATTAGCCCGCCCTGTCATTGGCCTGGCCACAGCACAGCCCCCAGGGCCTCGCCCCAGCCGCAGAGTGTGCATGTGTGTTTAGCAGCCCCCTTCTCTGGGTCTGGTAGGGGGCTGCATGGGGAGGTAAAATGATACAAGAACATGCACATGTGCCAAAGACACTTAGAAATGTCCTCACCCCAAGTGTCTTCCTCTCTGTACAATCGTGTGTGTGTGGGGGGGTGCTCCTGTGCATGTGTGTGATGGGCATGTGCAGAGATGGTGGTGTGACCGTGCCTGTCTGCTTGTGTGTCCAGCCCCCTTGATCCAGGAGGGAGGGAACCCACTGCTGGGACGACGATCAATCAGAATTAAAGGACTGTGAGGTCAGGAGGACAGAGTGACACAAAGAAGGAGGTCAGCAAAGGCCCAGCCACAGACAGGAATGTGCAGGACAAGGACGGATCTCACTGGCCAGTGAGATCTCATTTAACACGCGTGCGCACGCGCTGACTCGGGGATGGGCACACACGTGGACTCGGGACTCACCACACATGTTCTGGAAGAGAGGCCACTAAACCACAGCATGGCAGAGATCAAAAGCCCAAGTTCCCCAACTTCATTCTAAAATACTCAGGCGCCTCCGCCCAGAAGCCGCAGGCTGCCTGGTGCCTGAGCAAAGGGGACAGTCAGGGCAGGGCCAAGCCAGCGGGCCAGGGCAGCCCACCACAGATGCTGGGGGAGTCCAGGGGGACTTGGCTGTGGTGGTCCCCAGGGGAGCGCCCCTCAGGAAGACACCCTCCCCAGCCCCAGCCAGGAACAGTCCCAGAAGGCACTTTCTGGAACCAGGTCCTTTTAATTGACTAGCTGAGCCTGGTGAGTGGGAAGGGAGGAGCTGGCCTGAGGGCCGGGGGTTAGGGAACTGGGGGCATCGAGCTGAGGGGAAGCCCCTGAGGCCCGAGCAGAAGACCTTCAGAGTCAGTGTTAGGTGCCCGGGCTAGGGTGGGGGTGGGCCTCAGCCTGTAGATGGTCAGGGTTCCAGGGGGCTGGGGTAGAGCCCTGGGGTTGGGATCCCTGATCAGGACAGGGACAGGGCCCAGCCTGTCAGTCATAGTCGGAGTCATCGAACTTGGTGCTGAAGAAGGCGGCGGAGCCCTTGGCCAGCCGAGACAGGTGCAGGGCGCCGGTCACCACCAGCGCCAGCAGCAGCAGTGGCGGCACCAGCGCCCACACCGTGGCCAGGATGTTGTAGCACTTGGCTTTGGAGCCGAGACGCCGGGCTGCCTCCAGATCTCCAGCCACCTTCTGGTCTCGGGCCTGTGGACCAGCAGCAGGGCCAGGTCGCTACACGTTCACAGGGACTGGGGGCCCTGCCACTCCCACCCCAGGCAGCCACTGGGTCCACACCTTGGGGGACCCATGCTGGACCCAAACCCTGGATGGAGGGGTGAGGCCTGAGGGGATACTGTCTGAGCTGGACTCACTCCCTTCACTGTCCCCAGCTGGACACATGGGCTTGACCTTCCCTGGGGGGTCTTGGGTGGTAAAAGGTTCAGCCTAAGGTGGGGCTGAAGGCAGCCTCTGCACCCTAACACTCCAGTTAATGGACCCAGTGGCTATCCCAAGCCAGCATCTACCTTCCAGGACCCCCGAGGGTAGGGAGTCCTCATTGGTGCTGGGAGGCCGTCACCACAGGAGCTGAAGCTAGGGAGCTGTGCTAACAGGAGCCCCCGCGTGTGAAAAGCCCCATTTGAAAGAAGAGAGCTTCTTGGGTAAGGCCCCATCTACCCTGGGTCCTTTGGGAAAGATTAGACACCCCCCTTCATTTTTATGAACAGCAGACAGACTCAGACGCCCTCTGGGAGGCAGGCCCCCCCGCCCCCGCCCCCACTTCCCCCCTGCACTGTCAGGCTGGAGGGCACCCAGCAGAGTCCTCCTGCAACCCCCCTCTTGATAAGCAGCCCCCATGAGATGCTCCTGGGCCCCACGAAGCTCCCCAGGCCCACCTTGATGGAGTAGGCCAGCGCCAGGAAGCCGAGGCAGCACAGGTTCAGGTAGAGGGTGCTGAACACAGACCAGATCAAGTGGTCTCGAGGTGGGGGTCGGGGCGCCCCCAGCGTCAGGGCCGTGTGGGTGTTGCCGTCGGCCTTGCGGGGCGTCGGGGCCCGGGGGTCCTCGCGGGGGTACGACGTGTCCATGGGTTCCAGCGCCGTCTCCTCGCTCGGACTCCTGCTTCAAGGGTGGGCGCCCCGCCGCTTAATAGCCCCCGCCGCCGCCCGGCTGACCGGCCCGCCGCTAAATATAACGACAAATGACAGCCCGCCGAGCGCCGCCGCCCCGCCCGCCTCCCCCGCGCGAGCCCACCGCCCGCCCCGCAGGGAGCCCCGCCCCTCAGAGAGCTACCCCCTCACCGGGAAACGCTACCCCACAGGCTGGCGGGCGGTGGGGAGCAGCCAGGGCCCCCCCTATCCTGGGGTCCAGCTAGGAAGCCCCCATCCAAGGCGGCTGGCCGAGGCACGCGGTGGCTGCGGTCTGCCCTCCAGAGCCCCTTCCCCCGCGGACAAAGGAGGTGGAGGCGCCGGGTCAGGGCCGCTGTGGCTGGGTGGCTGCCTTGGCTTCTGCTGCCCTCAGCACTGCCCAGATCACCGTCTGATCACCCGTGTCCAGCCTTAGGGGTATGACAGTTCCCGTGAGTGCCAGGGGGAGGAAGCAGGCCACGTCCAGGTGGAACTTGAGGGTGCTAAGGAGAAAACGCAGTGTGGAGAGAGAAAGCGGGGTGTGCACGGTGGGGGACTGGCTGTGACCGGGCCCTGCTGTTGGAGGCTGCAGTGAGCCCTCCTCCCTCATGGATGGCAGCTGCCGCTCAGGCGGGCTGCTTCTTCCTCCCCAGTCCAGAGCTGTTTGTGGGGCCGAGCTTTTTATGTCTTAAGCCTGGTCTCATCTCCCTCCAGAGGGCGCAGCAGCATCTGTGTGCCGGCGAAGCACATGTATGTCAAGAGCCAGATTGGATGTGAAAGTTGGACTATAAAGAAAGCTGAGTACCAGCGAATTGATACTTTTGAACTGTGATGTTGGAGAAGACTCTTGCGAGTCCCTTGCACTGCAAGGAGATCCAGCCAGTCCATCCTAAAGGAAATCATCCCTGAATATTCATTGGAAGGACTGATGCTGAAGCTGAAACTCCAATACTTTGGCCACCTGATGCGAGGAACTGACTCATTGGAAAAGACCCCGATGCTGGGAAAGATTGAAGGCAGGAGGAGAAGGGGGCGACAGAGGATGAGATGGTGGATGGCATCACCAACTCGATGGACGTGAGTTTGAGCAAGCTCCAGGAGTTGATGATGGACAGGAAAGCCTGGCGTGATGCAGTCCATGGGGTCACAGAGTCGGACACGGCTGAGCGACTAAACTGACTGACTGAGATTCGAATAACCGAGTGCCCGCTCCGTGGAAGAGGGCTCCTGGGCTCTCCAGCCTGCTCCTCTAAGGGAGACCTCAGGCTCCCAAACCTCCTGTCTGAGTTAGGACTGCTATAGCTAGTGCTCAGACCAGTGACTCATAAATAATAGAAATGTATCTCTCACTTCTCTAAAGGCTTGAAGGTCCAAGATGAGGGTGCCAGCATGGACGGGCCCTTGTTGAAGACAGCCTATTTCTCCCTGCTCCTCACTGGTGGAAGGAGCTGGGGTAGGGATCCACCCTCATGACCTACTAACCTCCTAATACCATCACTTTAGGATTTCAGTAGGAATTTGGGGGAACACAAGCATTCAGTCCACTGTACCCTCTGCTCAGTCCCCGCCCCCGGCACAGGAGGTGGCCACTGGCCACTCCACCCATCCAGCTCCACCCATTCCCATGCCCCTTCTGCCCCTCACACCGAATCCACTTGGTCCCAATTCCAGAATGGGCAGACTCTCAGCACCACTGAGACCAAGTCAAACTTCCTTCTCCTGGATTAGTGCAGCCCCTCTGCATTCTCTCTAGAGCAGCCAGAGTGGTCCTGTTAGAGCAGAAAGCACATGTTCCATTCAACTTCTTTGATTCAGGAAATTTTGCTTTCAGGTCCACCTCTTGTGTGATCTTATCTATTTGGAATATCCCTCATAAATGGCCATTCTATTCTAGGTTGTTTTAGTAAGACTTTGCCATTTTTGTGATATATACAGCTTCTGGGACAGCAGTTCTTAGATATAAAATGAACAGTTGTGCCAGCAGGTGGCGAGCTCCTTTCTTATATCTAACCCTTGGGTTCTCTCTGAGACAAACTAATACCTCAAAGGGACTTGCCTCTGCGATGCAGATTGTGCGTGATTCGTGGTGTACCTTGCTGCTCAATTTTCTTGGGTTTGATGAGCGATCTGGAGTCAATACAACCAATTCCATGATCAACCTATCTTAACATGTGAGTCCTTAGGTCAGGAGGCAAGTGGTGTAACAGCTCTTAAATGCTTAATCTGCACTACCAGTTTTTGCTGCTTGTTTTTCTAACTTGCAAGTTCTGCATTCCCAGTAGGATTTGCACTAGACCCAATCCAGCTTAAACTGGAAGTAGCTCATTTTGAGATCCAGTTCAGTTTTTAAATGAGACCCAGCCCGACTCCGGATGGTAAACACCAACAGTTCCTAACGTGGAGTCTGAGGGCTGGGAGAGGATTGGACCAGCAGAACTCCACACATGAAGAGTGCAGCCGGGGGCTCCACACCGACCGGAAACTGCGCATTGGGAACTCACAGTTCCCACATAGGTGCTGAGACAGATTTGGGGGACTGGGGTTTTACATCCAAAATAGGGAACTGTGAAAACTGTGGCTTGAGGGACCCTCCCAGTGAGAGATCAAGGCAAGGCTGTGGGTGCCCAAGGGGTGGGCATGGGGGGGTCTATGTCTCCATTGTCCCAATACATCCTCCTTCCCAGCCTCATTAGAAAAGGTACATCCTTCACACTCAGATAAATTCAGATCTCGAGTCTGGTCCAGAAAAGAGAAAGGTGCTGGAAGGACACTGCCCCCTGGTGGGTGAGTGGCCAGCGAAGGGGCCAGAGCTGAGGGAGGGTGAGCCCCGGGGCTCCTGGGGAGGCTGAGAGTCTGGGAGGAAGAGTCTGGGAGGCCCCAGGACAGGGAGGCCAACCAGGCACTGGCCTGCTCACGCCCCAGGGAATGGGCAGGGGTGGGTCACCATCAGGAAGGATGGGCACTGGGGTCTAGCAGGGGGGCCCTTGAGTCACAGGCCCTGGATGTCACCTGGACCCTCACCACCTCTTCTCCCTTAGTCCAGGGACTGGAAGACGGTGGGCAGCACCAATGGGGCCAGGGCCACACTCCACTGCCAAGCCTGGACATCTGGGCCTGGGCCTGGGCCTCCTTCTGACCATCGGGCTGATTGTTCTTGTGTGTGCAGACCTGACCGCCACCAGATGACTTTATAGTTTATGCAGGATAGCAGAGGCTATTGCCCATGGTGGGCACCCCACGAGCTCCCTTGTCCACTGCTGGTCCTGCACCTGGGGCTATGGCCCTGCCCCTGTCCCCACCCTTTTAAAAATCAGTTTATACCTGAATATTCGTTGGAAGGACTGATGCTGAAGCTGAAGCTCTAATACTTTGGCCACCTAATGTGAAGAGCCAATTCATTGAAAAAGACCCAGATGCTGTGAAAGATAGAGCGCAGGAGGAGAAGGGGGCAATAGAGGATGAGATGGTTGGATGGCATCACTGACTCAATAGCCATGAGTTTGAGGGAGATAGTGAAGGACAGGGAAGTCTGGCATGCTGCAGTTCATGGGGTCCCAGAGAGGTGGACATGACTTAGGAACTAAACAAAAATACCTGTCAACAATTGAATTCAACACGCGTGCTAAGTCACTTTAGTTGTGTCTGACTCTGTGCAACCCTATGGACCTAGCACCACCTGGGAATGCTCTCTTTTTACCTAGAGCAGACAGGAGGCTCCTTCCCCCAGGATCCTGCTGGCCAAATGCTCCACCCTTGGGAACCTCAGCTGTGCAGAGGGCTGGCAGAGCAGCCAAGGAGAGAAAGGCTTTTATGCTCAGTGGCTCAACCAACTGAAGTGGGTTGCCATTTCATCCTCCAGGGAGTCTTCCCGACCAGGATCAAACTCGCGTCTCCTGCATTGGCAGGCAGATTCTTTACCACCAAGCCACAGAGGAAGCCCCAGAATGGTAGCAAATCTGAAATTTGTTTTGAAAACTCTACCTTATCAAAAGGGATCGGATTTTCCATACACAACATGGTTAATTATAGGGCTTCCCTGGTGGCTCAAGATGGCTCAAGGAGACCCGGGTTCGATCCCTGGGTCAGGAAGATCGCCTGAAGAAGATAATGGCAACCCACTGCAGTATTCTTGCCTGGAGAATTCCATGGACAGAGAAGCCTGGCGGGCTACAGCCCATGGTGTCACAAAGAGTCGGACGTGACTGAGTGACTGAGACTTTGGCTTTGATGGCTAACTATATGACCCAAAACATTTAAACCTATTCCCATGTATCATATTCATGTTCCAAACACAAACTAATCCTATCCAGCATTGGAATTGGCACACTTGTCAACTCTACTGAAAGACAGATGGGAGACAGTAAAATGACAATGAAATCGTATCAAAGAGACGGAAAATAACAGAATATCTAGATACAGTCAGAATCTCTTTTCTGAAGTCCTACAAGAAAGTTTTACTGTTCTGCCACATTTTCTCTAATGGTTCTAGGCATAGCGATGCCATCTCATTCTGGATGTAACCGTGAAGTAATGTATTAACTGCACCTACACAAAACTGGAAAACACTGTCTGTAAAGAGTACTGTAAACATGGAATTATGGTGTGCAGTATGTTTTTTCTTGCTTCATCCCTGCCAGAAAGATGAAAGTGAGTCTTTAGTTATGGCAAAATGTAGCTTCCCTCTTTGGCCACACACCCTTGGGCTGACATTCAGACTAAAGAATTCTTCACATCAAATGAAATTGGAGTAATAGCTATAAAACATATTAAACACCAAAAGCTGCCTAAAATACTGTTTATTCGGAATGAGAAGGAACAGTGTAAAAATCAACTGTTACCAAACTTACCTACAGGGATCTTTAAAATAAGATAAATGAGTAGTATTCACCCTACGGAAAGAAGGGAATTCATGCTACAGTGTGGCTGGACTTTGAGGACATGATGCTCAGTGGAATAAGCCAGTCACCAAACAGCATATCCTGTCTGACTCCACTCACACAAGGACCCTGGAGGGGTCAGATTCACTGACACAGGAAGTAGACGGTGGGGCAGGGGCTGCAGGAGGTCAGGGGAGGGGAGTGAGTGTTTCCGGGGATGGAGTGTCCTTTTGGGAGGGCGAGCAAGTCCTGGAGTTGGATGGTGCTGGTGGTTGCACCACAGTGTGAATATGCTTAATGCCCGTGAGCTGCGCTCTTAGACATGGCTAAGACGGTAATTTGATGTGTGTTTTACCACAATTAACAAAAAGGCGAAGTCTCGTGTCAATAATCTGATTAATGATTAGCTCAAGTGTTCTTCCCAGGTTGGAAACCAGGCCTCTGTTTAGCCGGAAGGGCTGCTGGCAGGACCTTGGGACTAGCAGTGCCACCCGGGGAGAATTGGGACCATAAAATCACATTGAGGCCTCAGGCACCCAACAAGGTCCCAGACAACCAACCAATTCAGCAATAACAGGAAATAGAAAGTACTGAGAAATAGAAACTACCCCAGAATGGGACCGCCCACTAAAAATCCACTGGAATCTCAGACTATATAACAGGAAATTCATTTCTCAAACTTTCCCTTTACCATCAGCACATCGATCCCCCTGCACAAGCCATGATCAAGGAGGAGCACGAGGTGGCCATGCTGGGGGCACCCCAGAGCCAGGCGCCTGTGACAACCACGGTGATCAGCATCCCCAGCGAGACCTCTGTTCCCGACCACATCGTGTGGTCCCTGTTCAACACCATCTTCATGAACTCGTGCTGCCTGGGCTTCGTGGCATTCGCCTACTCTGTGAAGGTGGGTGGGCACCTGGGGGCGTCTCCAAGGAAGTGTCTGGGAGCCTGGAGGGGACCCTGCCCGGATGGCGCATGCACTGGGGAGCCTCTGTGTGTAAAGGTCTATGTGCATGTTCTTTGCGTGTGTGTGTGGTGTGTGTGTGTGAGTGTGGCTTGGGGGATCATTCCCAGTGAGACTCATGGTGAGGTTGCCTGGGTGCACATGGGGTGGAGGTGGGAGTCTGTGTCTCTCGCTCCCCAAGACGGCCTCCTTCCCAGCCTCATCAGGGAAGGCACATCCTTCATACTCAGCTTCAGAACTCGAGTCTGGTCCAGAAACAAGAGAGGTGCTGAAAGGACACTGACCCCTGGGGGGTGAGTGGCCGGTGAAGGGCCCTGAGAGGAAGGGAGGGTGAGCCCTGGGGCTCCTGGGGAGGCTGACTCTGTGTGAGGACGCAGACAAAGGTGCCAAGAGGGGAGGATCTCACCGGCCACTGTCCTGCTCAGACTCCAGGGAACGGGAGTGTGAGGACCCATCGGGGTGATTGGGGCCAGCAGGGGAGGGCCTGAGTCACAGGCCCAGCGCTCACCTGGACCCTCACCACCTCTCCTCCTCCAGTCTAGGGACCGGAAGATGGTCGGTGACATCACTGGGGCCCAGAGCTACGCCTCCACCGCCAAGTGCCTGAACATCTGGGCCCTGGTCCTGGGCATCTTTCTGACCATTGGATCGATCGTTCTTCTCGTTTTTGTCTACCGGGGAGCCTACCAGATGAGTTTGGAGATGATGAAAAATAGAGGATACTAGCCGCTGTCCATGGAGGCAGTCCAGGGCCTCCACTGTCCTTGGATGGTTTTGCACCTGAGGCACGGGCCCGACCCTCCCCTAACACAAATGCAGCAGTTTATAGACCCAGATTGTCAACCATTGAATCAATAAAGTGCCCTTGTCTGTGAAGCTGCTGTGATGTCTCCTGCGGAGGGAGCTGTGACCCCGGCGGCCTCTGGGGAGCCCAGAGCGGTCAGCTGCAGGCTGACGGAGAGGGCCAGAGCAGAGCTGGTGACCCCACCCGGGTCAACAGGAACCCCCAGAGGAAAGACCCCTTCCTGCCCTCAAACCCGGCGGGCCCTGCTGGGTGGAAGGGTCTCGCAGACACTGTTGTGAGCCTGGGATGCAGACAGGGAGATGGGGCCCCTCCTAGCCCAGTGCGGGGACAAACACCCGGACACCGCTCCCCAGGGGAGCGGGTGGGGGGCCGCACCCCACCTGCGGAGCCACTGTGCCCTGCACGGGGTGTCCTGGGTGTCACCCCAGAGAGGCTGAAGGAGTCCAGGCAGCCACAGGCTGCTGCTGGGGAGTGACCCCGCTCCACACGCCCTCTGGGGACCCAGGCTCTTCTGGGCTCACTCAGGGAGTGCAGGGCCAGTCCTGTCCAGCTCTCGCTGAAGTCAGCAGCTCTTCAGGGTGGGCTTCCCTCCTCCTGGCACCCAGAGGGGATGGTCGCCCAACCCCCACTGGGCCCTACCTGGGAGCCAGGCTGGTCTGGATCCTCCCTGGAGGACGGTGACTCAGATGAGGTTGCCCACTCTCTCTTGGGTCCCACGCGTGAGCACAGGGGCTCAACCTCAGGGATGCTGAGTCCTGCAGGAGGAGAGGCTGGCAGACTGCCTCGGAGTCCAGGAAGAACTGTCACCCAGGCAGGGACGGGGGGACAGACGTGTGACCCTGACCCCAACCTCTGAACCCCCAACCCCGGCAGGCCGACTAGGGGTCCCCACATCCTCTGTCAGGCAGGCAGCAGTCATGAGGGGTGGTGGCACTGAGTGTAACCCGCCTGAGCCTCACCGATTTGGGGTGAGGGTCCTGCTAGGCGGGAGACCCCTTGGTGCAGGCCGCAAAGCCCCATGTTCTGGACCTTCTGAGAATTCACAGGAGGCCCGAGGCATCAGGCAGGGGAAACTGAGGGACCTTCCCTCGACGGTCCTGGGTGCTGACTGCTGGGCCGTGAGCAGCTGTGGTCCTTGGAGCCACAGCCTGGCCTGGTTCCCAGTGGACGGTCGCGTGTCCTCTGTCAGCAGTGCGTGGACGGGGCTGGAAGAGTTGGGGGAGCGGCAGGACAGAGCAGGAAGGTTGGAGCCCTGGGCCAGGGTGATGGGGGGGCCGGCAGCGCGGCCAGGAGGCGCCACTGGTCCCTTTTCCAAGTAGCCCGTGGGGAGAAGACTCTGCCTCTGCTTTGCCTGGACTGGGCCTCGGAGGAATTCAGAAGACAGGGCTCGTTAAGATGCCAGGTTTGGTCCCAGCTGGGGGAGGGCAGAGCAGGGCAGATGAGTCCCGGGTGGGGGTGGGCAGAGGTGCCCCGGCCTCGCCCCTGGCTCTCTTCCTGTCACTGCTGGTGTGGGAAGATTCTGCCTCCGCAGCCCACCTGGCAGGGTCTGCGCCGCTGGGCAGCGTCCCTGCCGACTCCAGGGCATTGCGGGCTGCTGGCTCCTCCCCACCTCAGAGGCAGTCCTCCCCGACCCTGGGGGCGTGCCTGCCAGCCGTCCCTCCTCCAGGGCTTCCTTGGTGCTGCCCCTCCCTGCTCATGGGTGTCAGACCCACAGGGAGAGGGCCTCCCTCCTGGCCCACCCTGGGATCCCAGCCTCCCCGCAGCCTCTCCAAGTCAGGGGGCTGGGGTAGGGACAGATTTGGGGGGAGAGGACCGGCCTGTGGAATCAGGGGACGAGGGGGTGGCTCTGCTGCCCCTCTACACACCCCAGCCCAGCTGGCGGTGGGCGGGTCTGCCCTGCCCCTCGAGCGCCCCCGCGTCTGGAGGCCATGGCAGAAGCAGGGATGGGGCTGAGGTCGAGGGCAGGGCAGGGCAGGGGCCACTCCTCCATCTGAGCAGCACGGGGCTCTCTCTGCAGTGGTGGACGCTGTGCTCCTGTCGCCTTGCGGGCAGGAGGAGCCTGCGGGGCCCCGTGAAGGACAGTGACGAGAGGGACGTGCCACAGGGTGTGAGAGGGAGCTGGGAGCCGGAACTGACCAGCGTCCTGGCCTGACCGCCCTCGGACCCCCCGAACTCCTGCTCTTCGCTCCCTGGAAACTGTTTAGCCACCAGCCAACTGCCGGCCGGGACCCTGGCCGGCTAGCGCCGCCCCCTTTGTGGGACCTCCCGAGACTGCTCTGGACCATCCTCGCTGTGTTGTGACCCCGCCATCTGGACTTTCCTGGAGCACAGTTGACTTGCCACCCGAATCTGCATTTCTCCAACTCCAAATCCTAACGCGCCAATCTTTTTTTTTTCTGCTGGCTTCTGAGGGTTTTGTTTGTATTTTCTGTCGGTTTTGTTCTCTGTTTTGTCGACAGAGCCGAGGGTGTTCTGTGCCCAGCGTGGCCCTTCCCTTGAGGAACCCACACCCCAACCCCCTGACCAGTTACGACAGACCCAGCCCAAGGCCCCAGAGAGGCCGGGCCCTGCCTAGAGCAGCAGAGCACGTGGGACAGTGCGGGGTGGGAGGAGGTGGGCTCGGGCTCACGTCCAGGCTGGGACTCTCAATTGCCCCCTCCCCAGGTCAAAACACAGTGCCCTCACGTACAAATGCTTCCTTTTATTTCATGGTGGACAGATGCCTGTATAAGCTGCAGGAAAAAGGGGTGACTGCCTCGGGCTGTGGGCAGGGACTAGTGGCCTCCATGGTTCTGTATGAGCTCCGAGAGTGCTTGAAGAATCATCAGGGAGCCGGTGGACACAATGATGATGAGGATGATAATCAGAAGGAGGCCCAGGACCAGGGCGCAGATGTTCAGGCACTTGGCGGTGGAGGCGTAGCTCTGGGCCCCAATGATGTCGCCGATCATCTTCCGGTCCCTAGACTGCAGGGGGAGAGGTGGTGAGGGTCCAGGTGACCGCCGGGCCTGTGACTCAGGCCCTCCCCTGCTGGTCCCCCAGTGCCCGTTCTTCCCAGCGGGGACCCACGCCTGCGCGTCCCCTGGAGTCTGAGCACCACAGCAGCTGGTGAGCCCTCCTACCCTCCTGGGGTCTCCAGCTGCTTTCCCACAGGTAGTCGGCCTCTCCAGGAGGCCCGGGGCTCACTCATCCTTCCTCTCAGGCCCCTTTACCGGCCACTCACCCACCAGGGGACAAAAGGCTGACCCTGGTCATCCCCACGCACCCCCTGCAGCCTCATCATGACCTGCACATGTTTACACACACACACACACACAGAACATGGCATCTGGGCAGGGCCCTCTCCAGGCTCCCAGACACTTCCTTGGAGACGCCCCCAGGTGCCCCCCCACCTTCACAGAGTAGGCGAATGCCACGAAGCCCAGGCAGCAGCAGTTCATGAAGATGGTGTTGAACAGAGACCACACGATGTGGTCGGGCACGGCGGTCTCGCTGCGGATGTTGATCACCGTGGTCGTCACGGGCGCCTGGCTCTGGGGCGCCCCCAGCACGGCCACCTCGTGCTCCTCCTTCAGCACCTCGTAGGCTGGGGGCACCGCCCCGTGGGCCCCAGTGAAGAAGGGCTGGGATGTGCGGTTCATGGCGGGGACGGAGCAACTGCGGTCCTGATGCCAGCACACGCTCGGGTGGCCCTCCTTTACCCAGGAGTTTCGATTTCTCTGAATTTCCGTTTCCTGGCTTTGGGGGTATTGGGGATGGGTTGGTCCTAGGAGGCGGGAAGAACCACTGAGTGTCAGGTTACGGCAGGGTGGGTGGGAGGAAGGCTGAGGGGCTGGAGGTATTTCCTTTCCCCGAGCCTGGAATGGGCCAATTTCCTTCCCCTGTCCCGAGTTCTTGGCTGAGAGCACCCCTCCCCTCCTTTTGTAATAAAGACACTTTAATAGAATAAATACAAATAACAGTTTAAGAACATGTATACCTCCTGTATATGGGAGAGACTCAGGAAAACTGAGTAATCAGTTGTCTGTTAATGAGAAAATTTTGAGTAATTTATCCCAGAAATGCTGAATCCACCCCCTTAAATGCCACTGTGAGCTAGAGACAAAAGGTGCTGGGGTGGGTAGGAGAGGCCCCTTTTGGGAGATGACCCCAAAAAGCATAGAAATAAAGGTGATTTCCTGCAGAGGTCAATCCTTGCCTCCTCCATCCATAAGATGCAAGATTCTGGGCCCTGTGAAATCACTCCTCTGACGAGCCTCTCAGCTGTTTGGGGGCAGCAGCCTGCCTTCACCCTGAGTCCCCTCGGGATGCACACTGGGGGCTGTAGTGTGAGGCCTGCAGGTCCGCAGCGCCCTCTGCTTCCTGATGGGGCAGATGACACTTTTCATCCACACAGCTTAAAATAATCAATGTGCCAAAGAGGCACATAGGGGTCTCACCAGGGTGAGGCTCTGTCTGAGCAACAGCTGCTCCCTATTTAGGGGTTGGTTGGGGCTGGGACCCTTCCCCAGCCCGGGGATCTCAGGCCCAAGCCTGCTGCAGTGCCCACTGTCCCCACTTGGGGCCCCTGCCAGGCCCCACTCAGCCTCACCCCCAGGCCCAGAGGAGCCCCACCCCCACCGCCAGGCCCCCCACCCCGCTCTGAGGGGCACTGGCCCCCTAGTCCTGAGTCCCCGCTCCAGGCGGGGTTTGAGTCCTTCCCGGGTGCAGGGCAGCACCCAGCAGCCCGTTTGCCCTGCCCCGAAGGAGATGCCCGCGGTCCCCCACGGGCTGGAAGAGCTGGACCCGGGCGGGCTGTGTGGAGGCAGGATGCCTGCCGGGCATCTGGCAGCCCCTGGGAGCCCTGGGCCTGTGTGTCCGTGCAGCCCGGCCTTCCTGCCTCCCCCGCCCCCCTCATTTCTCATGGGACCTGGGGTGGCTCCAGGGGAGCGGGCGTGCCGGCAGGACGGCTCTGGGCGTAGGACTGTGCCCCCTGCCCAGGGACAGGGCGGGTCGGCTCTGTGGCCAGGCCTCCGCTCTCTTCAGACCACAGGGCCACGTGCTCTCCTGTCTCTGTCCTCACCTGTGCGTGAGGCTGTGGGCGGTGATGGCCTGGACCATCCTGTTAGGAGCAAGGCCATCCCACTAGTTGGGTCCCGTTGGGTCAAGGCTCCCAGGCCAGCCTCCGGGTGCCCCCAGAGGCCTGGCTCTCACCCTGGGCCTCCTCCAGGTCTCCAGGTTGTGGCCATTTCCACCTCCTCCCTGGTTCCCCTCAGAGGGGGTCACTTGCTGCCTGCACCTGCCTCCTCCTGTCTCCCTTGGACAGCTGTGCTCTGCACCCCAGCCCTCCTGCGAAGCCCTCCTTGTTGAGTGTCTCGTGCGCTCTGCGTTCCTGCTGGGTGGCACTGACGCAGCAGGGCGTCCTTTGGCCAGAGCTGACGGGCACAGCGGGCCATCAGAGGGCAGGGTCGGCGTGGGCAGACGGACACCCACAGGCCGGTGGCCGTGCCTGCGCAGGCTCGCGTCCTCGCCTGCACGGGGTGAGGCTCCCCCGCGGCCTCGGGGCCCCCTGCAGGCCCCCTGCTCCTGGCCGGAGAGGGGCCCCATCTCAGCCTCCACAGCTTCTCCCCAGGGGCCGGTCTGTAGACAGGGTGACCCGCTGTGCAGCGCTGACGGTGACACATAGGAGGTCGCTGCCAGCTGACAGTCATGCCTTTGGTTCAGTCTGCTTTTATTTGTTGGTTATATGGTTTGGTTTTTAATCACCTGAAATTTGCAGAACAGAACATTTTTTGTTTTACCCGCAGAAAGTGTACAAGTGAGCTTCTCTAGCACATTTTTGGTGTGATGTTACAGCCGCCACAGTCCAGCTCCGACAGCCACTCTCCCCGCCCGCCTTAGGGTAAGGGAACCCCGTTCCCATTCAGGGGTCCTCCCTAATCTCTTCCCCTCAACTCATCACATTCCTTCAAACACCAGTCTCCTCTCTCAGCATGGGTTTTTCTTTTCGGGGTATTTTGTATGAATTATGTGCCTTTTGTCTCTGTAGTATTTCACTGAGCATGACGTTCTGAAGGTTCGTCCATGCTGTAGGCTGCGTCAGACTCCATTCCTTTATGGCCAGTTAATGTTGTACTGTAAGAGGATACCATATTTTTTTCTTTCTTCATCAACCTATGGACATTTGACTGTTTCCAGTTTTTGGCTATATGAACAATGCTTAGAAACATTTGTGGTCAAGGTTCTCTGTAACTATACATTTTCAGCTCTCTTCAGTATGCATCTTGGAGTGGAACTATTGGGTCTTATAACCTAACTCAATGTTTACCTGCTTGAGGCCCCGCCCCCCCCCCAACAACTGTTTTCCGTAGTGAGTGCATCATTTTCCCTTGCTGCCAGCTTCGGAGGAGAGATTAACCATTCCGTATCCTCACCAACAGGTGTCTTCACCTCACAGACCACAGCAGCTGTCCCCTTGGTGGTGGTTTATGGGCACTTCCTTGCCCACCAATGGTGCCAAGCATGGCTTCTGCTCACCAGCTGTTCACGTGTCTTTGGAAAATGTCTGCTCGGGCCTTTGTCCACTGACTCCTTGGTCTGTGGGTCTTGCTGTTGTTGAATTGCAGTTCTTCTTTTATATTCTGAATACTAGTTCCTTGTCAGATACACAAACTCCAAATTCTCTCCCATTCTTTAGATTGTCTTTTCACTTTCTGGAGTGTCCTTTGAGGCACAAACATTTTTAATTTGGCAAACTACAATTTATCTGTGTTTTCTTTAGTTGCTTGTAATGTAGTTAAGAAACCATTGCCTGATCCAAAGTCACACTGTGTTTCTTTCTAACCGTTTTGCAGTTCAGCTTTTATACTAGGTCCTACTGTTACCAACCCAGGCTCCTGGACTGTTTAATTGTAGAAATCGATAAGAGGCCAAATGAAGAACTGAGGCACAGCTTTACTGGGGCCCCTGCTTCAGAAGGAGGGAGCAAAAACAAGCAACAGGGGCCCATGTTCACTCCCAAATGGGGCGAGCTGGTCCCTTAAACGGGGTGAGGGTGTGGGCAGATGGGTGGCTTGGCCTGCAGGGCGGCTTCGATGGCCCGCCCACCCGCTGCTGGTGCTGTGTGCAGGGACGGTGGGCAGGGCTCACTTTTGTGTCGGCAGCTGTGTTTTGGCCTTTTTGTGTCTTGCTGTCCATACCTTGCCCCCAGCCGCCCATGCATGCAGTTTCTATTAGTCCCTTGTAGTTTCTTTGTTGCTCTAGGAGATGTTGGTCCAGGTATAAGCCCTGTGGCAAAAGGCCCCAGTCACGGCCTGTCTCACTGCATCCATTTTGAGTTAATTTTGTATGAACTGTGAGGCAAGGGTCCAGCTTCTTCCCTCTCCATATGGACATCACATCTGCACCAGCTGTGAACAGTCCTGGCAACCTGGTTGCCTCACTTGACCATCCACGTGTAAGTTTATCATGGACTCTAATTTCTGTCCCACAGTCCATGTGTGTATCTTACGTCAGGAACACAATGCCTCGATGACTGCAGCTTTGTAGTGAATTTTCAATCAGGAAGCATGAGCCCCTAACTCTGTTATTCTTTTTCAAGATTGTTTTGGCCTGACAATTCCATGTGGATTTTAGGATCAGCCTATCCATTTATGGAAAAAAAGAGTAAAAACTGTGGGAATTTTGATATTGATTGTGTTAAAACTGAAGGTCATTTGTGGAGTGTTGCCTAAGAGCTCAGGTCTGTGAGCATAGATGTCTTTTCATTTATTTTGACTTTTTAAATTCCTTTCAGCAATGATCCGTAGTTTTTGGCGTACAAGTCATACATCTACTTGGGTAAACTTTTTACTAAGTAGTTTAAAACTACTATTACAAATGGAATTTTTTTCTTAATTATATCATTGGGTTAATCATTGCTAGTGATTTTTGCATGTTGATTTTGTCACCTGCAACTTTGCTAATCTCTTTAATAGATTTTTGTGGTTTCCATAGGATTTTCTACACACAAAGTCATGTCATCTGCATGTAGAGATATTTCCAAGGCACTTCATTTCTGAACTGTATGCCCCTACTCCCTTTTCATTTTCCGTCTCACTGTCTTTCTTAGAACCTTCAGAATGATGCTGGATTTAAGCAGACAGCTTCATCTTGTTTCTGATCTCAGGGGAAGCTTTCAGTCTTTTTTATTATTACTATTTTTAACTGGAGGACAATTGCTTTACAATGTCACATTGGTTTCTACTGTACAACAGCGTGAATCAGCTGTCAGTACGCATGTATCTCCTCCCTCTGGGACCTCCCCGACCCCTGCGTCCCACTGCTCTAGGTCATCTCAGAGCACCAGGCTGAGCTCCCTGTGTTATGTAGCAATTTCTTACTAGCTACCTGTTTTGCATATGGTAGTGATAGCTTGTAGTGAATGGTGTCGGATTCTTGATTTCCAAAGAAGATTTAGCTTCGGGCCCAGGGGCCAGGCTTGATAACTCAAGAACCTTTGTGTATCAGAGTTTTATTAAACTATGAAAGTGAACGAAAGTGAAGTCGCTCAGTCATGTCTAGCTCTTTGCAACCCCATGGACTGTAGCCTACCAGGCTCCTCCATCCATGGAATTTTCCAGGCCAGAATATTGGAATGGGTTGCCGTTTCCTTCTCTAAGGGATCTTCCTGTCCCAGGGATCGAACCTGGGTCTCCTGCATTGCAGGCAGATTCTTTACCATCAGAGCCACCAGGGAAGCCCTGAAAAGGGACAGAGAAACCTTCTGACATATAATCAGAAGAGGGCGGAGAGTGCGCCCCTGCTAGTCTTAGCAAGGCCTTATATACTCTTATCAGACCCATTCCCACAACATGCATCTTAAATTAACAAGTTTAGAACTAACAACAGAAAGGTCTTACCAGACCCACTCCCACAGTATACAAGTTTCAAGATAACAAGATTAGTTAGAAGGTTCAGTTCAGTTCAGTTCAGTTGCTCAGTTGTGTCCGACTCTTTGCGACCCCATGGACGGCAGCACGCCAGGCTTCCCTGTCCATCACCAACTCCTGGAGTTTACTCAAACTCATGTCCATTGAGTCGGTGATGCCATCCAACCATCTCATCCTCTGTTGTCCCCTTCTCCTCTCGCCTTCAATCTTTCCCAGCATCAGGGTCTTCTCAAATGAGTCAGCTCTTTGCATCAGGTGGCCAAAATATTGGAGTTTCAGCTTCAACATCAGTCATTCCAATGAAGATTCAGGACTGATTTCCTTTAGGATTGACTGGTTGATCTCCTTGCAGTCCAAGGGGTTCTCAAGAGTCTTCTCCCAACACGACAGTTCAAAATAATCAATTCTCTAGTGCTCAGCTTTCTTTATAGTCCAATTCTCACATCCATACATGACTACGGGAAAAACCATAGCCTTGACTAGATGGACCTTTGTTGGCAAAGTAATGTCTCTACTTTTTAATATGCTGTCTAGTTTGGTCATAACTTTCTTTCCAAGGAGCAAGTGTCTTTTAATTTCATGGCTGCAGTCCCCATCTGCAATGATTTTGGAGCCCCCTAAAAATAAATCTACAAGAGAAGACTCTACACATGGACATCACCAGACGGTCAACACTGAAATCAGATTGATTATATTCTTTGCAGCCAAAGATGCAAAAGCTCTATACAGTCAGCAAAAACAAGACCGGGAGCTGACTGTGGCTCAGATCATGAACTCCTTATGGCCAAATTCAGACTTAAACTGAAGAAAGTAGGGATAACCACTAGACCATTCAGGTATGACCTACATCAAATCCCTTATGACTATACAGTGGAAGTGAGAAATAGATTTAAGGGACTAGATCTGATAGACAGAGAGCCTGATGAACTATGGATGGAGGTTCGCGACATTGTACAGGAGACAGGGATCAAGACCATCCCCATGGAAAAGAAATGTAAAAAGGCAAAATGGTTGTCTGAGGAGGCCTTACAAATAGCTGTGAAATGAACAGAAGCAAAAAGCAAAGGAGAAAAGGAAAGATATTCCCATTTGAATGCAGAGTTCCAAAGAATAGCCAGGAGAGATAAGAAAGCCTTCCTTAGCGATCAATGCAAAGAAATAAAGGAAAACAACAGAATGGGAAAGACTAGAGATCTCTTCAAGAAAATTAGAGATACCAAGGGAACATTTCATGCAAAACTGGGCTCAATAAAGGACAGAAATGGTATGGACCTAACAGAAGCAGAAGATATTAAGAAGAGGTGGCAAGAATACACAGAAAAACTGTACAAAAAAGATCTTCACAACCCAGATAATCACAATGGTATGATCACTCTCCTAGAGCTAGACATCCTGGAATGTGAAGTCAAGTGGGCCTTAGAAAGCATCACTACGAACAAAGCTAGTGGAGGTGATGGAATTCCAGTTGAGCTATTTCAAATCCTGAAAGATGATGCTGTGAAAGTGCTGCACTCAATATGCCAGCAAATTTGGAAAACTCAGCAGTGGCCACAGGACTGGAAAAGGTCAGTTGTCATTCCAATCCCTAAGAAAGGCAATCCCAAAGAATGCTCAAACTACCGCACAATTGCACTCATCTCACACGCTAGTAAAGTAATGCTCAAAATTCTCCAAGCCAGGCTTCAGCAATACGTGAACTGTGAACTTCCAGATGTTCAAGCTGGTTTTAGAAAAGACAGAGGAACCAGAGATCAAATTGCCAGTATCTGCTGGATCATCGAAAAAGCAAGAGAGTTCCAGAAAAACATCTATTTCTGCTCTATTGACTATGCCAAAGCCTGTGACTGTGTGGATCACAATAAACTGTGGAAAATTCTGAAGGAGATGGGAATACCAGACCACCTGACCTGCCTCTTGAGAAACCTGTATGCAGGTCAGGAAGCAACAGTTAGAACTGGACATGGAACAACAGACTGGTTCCAAATAGGAAAAGGCGTACATCAAGGCTGTATATCGTCACCCTGCTTATTTAACTTATATGCAGAGTACATCATGAGAAACGCTGAGCTGGAAGAAGCACAAGCTGGAATCAAGGTTGCCGGGAGAAATATCAATAACCTCAGATATGCAGATGACTCCACCCTTATGGCAGAAAGTGAAGAGGAACTAAAAAGCCTCTTGATGAAAGTGAAAGGGGAGAGTGAAAAAGTTGGCTTAAAGCTCAACATTCAGAAAACTAAGATCATGGCATCTGGTCCCATCACCTCATGGGAAATAGATGGGGAAACAGTGGAAACAGTGTCAGACTTTATTTTGGGGGGCTCCAAAAATCACTGCAGATGGTGACTGCAGCCATGAAATTAAAAGATGCTTACTCCTTGGAATGAAAGTTATGACCAACCTAGACAGCATATTAAAAAGCAGAGACATTACTTTGCAAACAAAGGTTCATCTGGTCAAGGCTATGGTTTTTCCAGTGGTCATGTCTGGATGTGAGAGTTGGACTGTGAAGAAAGCTGAGCGCCGAGAAACTGATGCTTTTGAACTACAGTGTTGGAGAAGACTCTTGAGAGTCCCTTGGACTGCAAGGAGATCCAACCAGTCCATCCTGAAGGAGATAAATCCTGGGTGTTCATTGGAAGGACTGATGCTGAAGCTGAAACTCCAATACTTTGGCCACCTTATGCGAAGAGTTGACTCGTTGGAAAAGACCCTGATGCTGGGAGGGATTGGGGGTAGGGGGAGAAGGGGATGACAGAGGATGAGATGGCTGGATGGCATCACCAACTCGATGGACATGAGTTTGAGTAAACTCCGGGAGTTGGTGATGGAAAGGGGGGCCTGGCGTGCTACAGTTCATGGGCTTGAAAAGAGTCAGACATGACTGAGCGACTGAACTGAACTGAACTGAAAAATAAAACTGCTTCCAATTTTCCCCCTTCTATTTGCCATGAAGTGATGCGATTGGGTGCCATGATCTTAGTTTTTTTATTGCTGAGTTTTAAGCTAGCTTTTTCACTCTCCTCTTTCACCTTCATCCAGAGGCTCCTCAGTTCCTCTTCACTTTCTGCCATTAGAGTTGTATCACTCACATATCTGAGGTTGTTGATATTTCTCCTGGCAATCTTGATTCCAGCTTGTGATTTATGCAGTTCAGCATTTTGCATGATGTACTCTGGATATGAGTTAAATAAAGAGGGTGACAATATGCATCCTTGTTGTACTCCTTACCCAATTTTGAACCAGTCTGTTGTTTCATGTCCAGTTCTAACTGTTGGTCCCATTTGTTTGTTGCTTTTTGCTTTTATTTCCATTACTCTAGGAGGTGGCTCAAGGAGAATCTTGCTGTGATTTATATCAGAATATTCTGTCTATGTTTTCCTCTAAGAGTTTTTATAGTTTCTGACCTTACATTTAGGTCTTTAATGCATTTTGAGTTTATTTTTATGTATGGTATCAGGAAGTGGTTTTTTTCCCCCATTCAGTTTATTCAAATTTTATATATATATATATATATATACATATATATATGTATATATATATATATATATCTTCTGTGAAACTAAGTAGCACCAAAGAGAAAAGGAGAATCAAAGAAGACCTCATATATTAAACTCTTAAATAGATTCTTTGAATTAAAAAATAAAAGTCTACAGGAGAGGCACAGGTGGTGGGCCTTGTCCCTGCAGACAAAGCCACCAACACAGTCCTGCAAATCCATCTCTTAAAAAAGTTTTCAAGGGGAAAAAGGCAAAATATCAAAGTTTCAAAAACAGACTACTTCCACACTCTTGGTTCTCTACCCCAGATTGTCCTAAGATAGAGTGTGATGAAGTAAGTTTTCAAAAATCCAGCTTTTGCAAACATATACATATACCTTCCTCATGAGCAGCCTGTTTTGTCGATTAATATAACAGCAAATAATATGCTTGGATTAAAGGTCTAATTTCCACTCTAACGCAGTTTCTCCTGGCAACAAAGCCGTTTGCAGAGATCTGGAAATCACGAGCTTCTTAGGTGGGAAGAGGTGCTGTTCTTGTTCACCTGAAAGTAGCCTTTCAGACTGACTGGTGTTTTATAGTCCCTGTTTCAAGACCTAGTGTGTGCGGTTGATGACCATGGGGTGGGGATGGTGTTGTAGTAATTGGGTGGGTTTGCACAGGGGTCATAGCTGAGCTGGGCCAGCGTGGGAGCCATCTGGCCCATGTCCCTCAACACATCCCCAGGAATGTGGCCAGTCCACTTGGAGAGAGCTTCCAGGTTCACAGGCTTGAGGACCTGGTCTGTGGAGCTCGATCTTGGACTTGGGCTGCAGGGCTTGCGGATGAGTTCATCCTGATACAGGATGCTGTCACTGCAGAGGATGAGCTTGAGGGGGTGCTGGGGTACAGCACCAGCTGCTCGTAGGGCGCGGCAGGCACTTGTCCCTGCCCTCCTCCATGCTCAGGGCATACGTCACCTCGATGGCCTGCTCCACTTGGTGAGGCAGTTGTGGTAGCTGCTAGGGTTGAAGCCAGTGATGGTGACCTTGTGGGTGACCAGGGAGTGCACAGAGGCTGTCCCGCATCACCAACAGAAGCTTGGAGTTGGGGAAGAGGCTGACAGGTTGATGTTGGACTTGAGGGTGAAGCAGTCTTTGTCACAGTGGATGTAGGCTGGCTCCCAGTGCTAGGCGATCACCTCCAGGATGAAGGCCTGCGTGGCGGTGTCCAGCACCTTGCCTGTCATGCCTGCCTCATCCAGCTGTAGCTTCTCTCAGCCTTACTTGGACCAGGCCTGGTGCACAGCCAGCATGCGGGGGATGATGTGGTCTCCTCTCCCCAGTGCATTGGCATGGGCATCCAGCATGGTGCCACCCTGGGCCATGCCCCCCACAAAGATGAGGGGCATGGCCTTGCCCTAGTGGAATTCCATGCAGTTCATGCCCACCATCCCCAAGTCCTCCTGCTCCAACTGCATGGCCTTCCAGAGGCCCCATGGACCCCAGCACCACTGGCACTCCAGCACCTGCTGGCCCAGCTGGACTGCCACCACCACGACCACCCCAAGCCAGCTGCCAGCGGCGCCCTCAGCCACAACAGGCACGTGCTGGGCCTGGGGAGAGGCCACTGATCAGCGACAGGTCACTGCGTGCGAGACTTCCCGCCGCGACAGGTCCCTGCAGCCCCGTGCGTGCGAGACTTCCCGCCGGGGCCAGTGGGGAGGCCAGGAGGTGTTCTCATTTCATGTTTCACATGCAGCTGTCCAGGCTTCTCAGCACCACTTATTGAAGAGGCTGTCTTTTCTCCATTGTATATTTTTGCCCCTTTGTCAAAGATAAGGTGCCCGTTGGTTTGTGGGTTTATCTCTGAGCTTTCTACCCTGTTTCACTGAACTATGTTTCTGTTTTTGTGCCGGTACCATACTGTCTTGATTATAATAACTTTGTAGTATAGTCTGAAGTCAGATTCCTCCAGGAAGGAAGTCCTACAGGAAGGAATCAGCTGGAGGAAGCCTGATTCCTCCAACTCTGTTTTGTTTCCCAAGATTGCTTTGGCTGTTTGGGGTCTTTTGTGTTACTAAACAAATTGTAAAATTTTTGTTCTAGTTCTGTGAAAAATGCCATTGGCAATTTGATAAGGATACACTCATATACACTATACACAAAAAAACAGAAAGAGAAATTAAGGAAACAATTCCATTCACCATAGCAACAACAACAAAATACCTAGGAATAAACCCACCTAAAGAGACAAAAGACCTGTATGCAGAAAACTATAAGACACTGATGAAAGAAATCAAAAATGACATAAACAGATGGAGAGATATATCATGTTCTTGGATCGGAAGAATTAATATTGTGAAAATGACTATATACTTCCCAAAGCAGTCTACAGTTTCGAGAAGCTTTCAGTCTTCCACCTTTAAGTGTGATATGAGCTGTACCTTTCCTGTAGATGTCCTTTATCAAGTTAAAGAAGTGCTTTTTTCTTTTGAAATGCTTCTACAATGAAATGTTGTTGGATTTTTGTCAGATGCTTTGTCTGCAGTAATTGTGATAATCACATAGTGTTTTTTCTTCATTTATTAATACCATGTATTAATTACTTTGACTTTATTAATTGACTTGTATTCTTAAACCATGGTCGCATTTCTGGAATAAATCCCTTTTAGTCATGAAACCCAGCAGGAACCTTCAAGTGCTCTCCCAGGTACAAAGGCCCTTCCAAGTGACCTGATTCTTCTTTGTAGAAAAAGGCTTTAGTCTCCTAGGGACCTCCCCTGAGTCACAAAAGCCTGATTCAAGAATTAATCTAAAAGATATGAATATGTAGTGATAAAAATAGCAGCAGTTGGGCCAGAAAAGCAGGTAACAATTTAAACAGTGAATCAACCATCATCTATCAGTCACAGAATCTTTAGTTCCTCCCCAAAGGACATAGATAACAGTGTCTGTTGCACATCCCTTAGTTGTTTCTTAGATACTAATACTAAACTGGAGAAGGGAATGGCAAACCACATCAGTATTCTTGCCTTGAGAACCCCACAAACAGTACAAAAAGGCAAACAGATAGGACACTGAAAGATGAACTCCCCAGGTCAGTAGGTGCCCAATATGCTACTGGAGATCACTGGAGAAATAACTCCAGAAAGAATGAAGAGACAGAGCCAAAGCAAAAACAATACGCAGTTGTGGATGCGACCGATGATAGAAGCAAGGTCTGGTGCTGTAAAGAGCAATATTGCATAGGAACCTGGAATGTTAGGGCCATGAATCAAGGTAAATTGGAAGTGGTCAAACAAAAGATGGAAAGAGTGACCATAGATATTTTACGATTCAGTGAACTAAAATAGACTGGAATGGGTGAATTTAACTCAGATGACCATTATATCTACTACTGTGGGCAGGAATCCCTTGGAAGAAAGGGAGTAGCTATCATAGTCAACAAGAGTCCGAAATGCAGTACTTGGATGCAATCTCAAAAATGACAGAATGATCTCTGTTCATTTCCGAGGCAAACCATTCAATACCACAGTAATCCAAGTCTATGCCCCACCACTGATGCCATAGAAGCTGAAGTTGAACAGTTCTATGAAGACCTATAAGACATTCTAGAACTAACTCTCAAAAAAGATGTCCATTTCCTTATAGGGGACTGGAATGCAAAAGTAGGAAGTTAAGAGATACCTGGAGTAACAGGCAAATTTGGCCTTGGAGTACAGAATGAAACAGGGCAAAGGCTAACGGAGTTTTGCCAAGGGAACACACTGGTCATAGCAAACACCCTCTTCCAACAACACAAGAGAAGACCCTACACATGGACATGGACACACATGGACATCACCAGATGGTCAACACTGAAATCAGATTGATTATATTCTTTGCAGCCAAAGATGGAGAAGTGCTATACAGTCAGCAAAAACAAGACCAGGAGCTGACTGTGACTCAGATCATGAATTCTTTATTGCAAAATTCAGATTTAACTTGAAGAAAGTAGAAAAAAATACCAGACCATTCAAGTATGACCTAAATCAAATCCCTTACAACACAGCGGAAGTGACAAATAGAGTCAAGGGATTAGATCTGATAGCCAGAGTGCCTGAAGAACTGTGGATGGAGGTTTGTGACATTGTACAGGAGACGGTGATCAAGACCATCCCCAAGAAAAAGAAATGCAAAAAGGCAAAATGGTTGTCTGAGGAGGCCTTACAAAAGGTTGAGAAAAGAAGAGAAGTGAAAGACAAAGGAGAAAAGGAAAGATACTCCCATCTGAATGCAAAGTTCCAAAGAATAGCAAGGAGAGATAAAAAAGCTTTCCTCAGTGATCAATGCAAAGAAATAAAGGAAAATAGAATGAAAAGACTAGAGATCTCTTCAAGAAAATTAGAGATACCAAGGGAACATTGAAATGCTATGGACCTAACAGAAGCAGAAGATATTAAGAAGAGGTGGCAAGAATACACAGAACTATACAGAAAAGATCTTCACAACCCAGATAATCACAATGGTATGATCACTCACCTAGAGCCAGATATCCTGGAGTTCAAAGTCAAGTGGGCCTTAGGAAGCATCACTACAAACAAAGCTAGTGGAGGTGATGGAATTCCAGTTGAGCTATTTCAAATCCTCAGGATGATGCTGTGAAAGTGCTTCACTCAATATGCCAGCAAATTTGGAAAACTCAGCAGTGGCCACAGAACTGGAAGAAGTCAGTTTTCATCCCAATCCCAAAGAAAGGCAATGCTAAACAATGTTCAAACTACTGCACAATTGCACTCATCTCACATGCTAGCAAAATAATGCTCAAAATTCTCCAAACCAGGCTTCAACAGTATGTGAAACATAAACTTTCAGATGTTCAAGCTGGATTTAGAATAGGCAGAGGAACCAGAGATCAAATTGCCAACATCCTTTGGATCATCGCAAAAGCAAGAGAATTCCAGAAAAAAATCTACTGCTTCATTGACTTATGCCAAAGCCTTTGACTGTGTGGATCACAATAAACTGGAAAATTCTTCAAGAGATAGGAATACCAGACCACCTGACCTGCCTCCTGAGAAATCTGTATGCAGGTCAAGAAGCAGCAGTTAGAACTGGACATGGAACAACAGACTGGTTCCAAACTGGGAAAGGAGTATGTCAAGGCTGTATATTGTCACCCTGCTTATTTAACTTATATGCAGAGTACATCATGAGAAATGCCAGACTGGCTGAAGGACAAGCTGGAATCAAAATTGCCTGGAGAAATAATCAATAACCTCAGATACGCAGATAACACCACCCTTATGACAGAAAGCAAAGAAGAAATAAAGAGCCTCTTGATGAAAGTGAAAGAGGAGAGTGAAAAAGTTGGCTTAAAGCTCAACATTCAGAAAACTAAAATCATGGCATCTGGTCCCATCACTTCATAGCAAATAGATGGGGAAACAATGGAAACAGTGAGAGACTTTATTTTTTAGGGCTCCAAAATCACTGCAGATGGGGACTGCAGCCATGAAATTAAAAGATGCTTGCTCCTTGGAAGAAAAGCTATGTTCAACCAAGATAGCATATTAAAAAGCAGAGACATTACTTGGCTAACAAAGGTCCGTCTAGTCAAAGCTATGGTTTTTCCAGTAGTCATGTATGGATGTGAGAGTTGGATTATAAAGAAAGCTGAGCGCCGAAGAACTGATGCTTTTGAACTGTGGTGTTGGGAGACGACTCTTGAGAGTCCCTTGGACTGCAAGGCGATCCAACCAGTCCATCCTAAAGGAAATCAGTCCTGAATATACATTGGAAGGACTGATGCTGAAGATGAATCTCCAATACTTTGTCCATTTGATGCGAAGAACTGACTCACTAGAAAAGACCCTGATATTGGGAAAGATTGAAGGCGGGAGGAGAAGGGAAAAACAGAGGATGAGATGGTTGGATGACATCACTGACTCGATGGACATGAGTTTGAGTAATCTCCAGGAGCTGATTATGGACAGGGAGGCCTGGCGTGCTGCAGACCATGGGGTCACAAAGAGTTGGACATGACTGAGCGACTGAACTGATCTGAAAACTGCCACCAGAGGGAAAAAGCTAACTGCATGATGACCAGACTGTAGCAATGACATAAGCTGCTCCATGTGGCACACTTCCAAAAGCTGGCCTCAAGAAAACAAGAACAACCCAACCCTGGAGCTGAAGATTCACTT
This sequence comes from Cervus elaphus, assembly GCF_910594005.1. Lineage (NCBI taxonomy): Eukaryota > Metazoa > Chordata > Mammalia > Artiodactyla > Cervidae > Cervus > Cervus elaphus. Next base: position 169,040 of record NC_057816.1, read on the forward strand.
CACTCCAAATAAAATGATGCTCACCAGACCCTGCACCACCAACTTCAGGATGCTGGTTAGAGCTGACTGTGCTGCTCTGCATGTAGCTGCTACCTGCAAACCCTTGATGCTTTCCTTTAAAACCGCTTGCCCTGATCAGCAACTCAAAAGTGGTTTGGGGGACACCAGTCTGCCATCTCCCCAGGTTGCCAGCTTCCTGAATAAAGCATCTTTCTTCTCCCACCAACAAAACTTGTCTGTCAAACATTGAGTATGGAGTGATGAGCAGCTGACCTCGAGTTTGGCTCCAGCTCCAGCTGGTAATAGTCATGGTGTATATATAATATGCTGGATTCAGTTTGCTAGAATTTGCCGAGGATTTTTACACCTATACGCATAAGGGATATTGGTCTTTGTTTTTCTTTGTAGTCTGTCTCTCTGACTTTAGTGTCTCAGTGATTCTGGCCTCACAGAATGAGTTAGGAAGTTCTCCTGCTTCTTCAGACTTTGGCAAGAGTCTGAAATGGATTACAGGCTGCTGTCTGCAAGGCTGCCGCACAGCTTAGACGTGCGGGATGGAACCAGGGTGAGTTAAAATGCAGCACAGCATGTACTAAAATTACACTATTTTTTCTTGATTAAACACTCCTCTGATTTCTGCAAGAGTTTCTCTACTTTCAGAGGCTGAAAATGTTCATTCTGATATTTTTTGCAAGTTTTTTCCTGCTTTTGTGGAGAGATGGGCCTCAAGAATTCCCCACTCCACTATTTTTCTGTGTAGTTTTTCACAACTGGCACATGTTCCTGGTGTTTGAGAGGCCAGCCCCAGATGTGGGTAGGAGTTGGCTGCAGCTCTGGGACACGCTGCATCATAAGTGTATGAACTTCATGGTGCCTCTGGTGTCAAAGATTGAGCAGATAAGTTTTGCATGAATAAGTGAAAATAGATGCCAGCTAAAAAGTACAAAAACAAACCCTGGTGGCTCAGAGGGTAAAGAATCTGCTTGCAATGCAGGAGACCTGGGTTCGATCTCTGGGTCAGGAAGACTCCCCTGGAGAAGGGAATGACTACCTACTCCAGTTCTTGCCTGGGAAATTCCATGGGCAGTGGAGCCTGGAGGGCTACAGTCCATGGGGTCACAAAAAGTTGGACACAACTGAGTTACTTAGCCCACAAAGTGAATATAAAGAACAACAAAATGACAAAAGTAATGACAGATGACAAAATGGCAGAGTGTTGTTAACTATGAATTCACACGGGGGCCTGACCCAAGTCTAGCTCTCAGTGTGGCCACTGGGCAATGGGTGGCCCACCCCAGCAGTCACCCCCCGACCTGGAGGTGTGATAGACACGGAAGAAGGTGGTGCTGGACTGCCCTCATATGGGGTCAGTGGCTTCTGGGCAAGAGCCTCAGCCACGGCACTGGCTGAGAGGGTGCCTGGAATTGGCCCAGCAGGGAGGAAAACCTAACCCAGCACCCCATCCTGGGAGAGAAGCGGACACAGACCACCTCAGGGCCTGGGGGTGCAGGGCGGCCACCCCCACCACGCTTCCATTTCACTCCCCAGTCTGCCCAAGACCCAGATGGGTCAAACAGGCAGGTGTCCGTTAGGCAGGTAACAAGGTTTATAGTTTCTAGGGTACTTTTATGGCCCAAGAAAAACTTATGAAACTAATGAATATTGGAATTCAATAAATATGAACTATACAGCGTACTCTGTAGGTCAAGAATTGAAAGCACAGGAAAACTTGCAGGCATAGAATGTCACCTGTCACATCAGTAAACAAGGATTTGTGGACAAGCCCTTGGCTCCTCCAGCCGCCCCTCTGAGGGGACTCTGAACAGGAAAGCCCAGGACCCTGGACCCAGAGAGCTGAGGTGCAGCCAAAGGAATGATTCTGATGAGCCCAGACACTTGCATCTTCCCATTCATAGACCAGTACTAAACCATTACTTACGATGTCTGCTTTTTCGTTAAGTAACAGTAATCTTTTGATGTTCTGACTACTTGGCTTTTGTTGCAAAACAAAATATGTCCTGGCTCTTCCCTTATCCTCAGAGAGGCTGCCTCCCAGGCTTAAGTCCTCAGTTTCGTCTGCCAAATAAAACATAATTCTCAACATTTAGTTTGTGCGTTTTTTTCCCAGTCAGCACCAGCCAAGACAGGTTTATTCAGGAATAGCAGAGGAAATGCAACTCAGGGTATGCGAACCATGGTGGAACGTGTGAAGACCCAGAGAACCAGGAGGGAGAACTCGCTACTCTAGGGAGAAGGGGGAGCTGGGAGGGGCCGTGATAATCAGAGTCCATTGTAGGAGCCAGGGGTCCAAAGTAACGAGGTTTCTGGGAGCTGGGCCTCTGAGGTCTCTGGCTGGGCTGTTGGCGGGGTGGGGGCGGCAGATAGAAACCTGCTTCCTCCTGCTGGATGGGAAGCGGAGAGGCCTTCCTGTTGGAGGTATAGAGGGACATGTCTTCCTGTTTGGGATGACCAATGATGCACTAAGGGTGAGAGAGCTTAGCCTATATGCCTGTCCAACTCCAACTTGGACTCAGATTCCTTAATTAATTCCATGCCCCATTCCTTGCTTCAAAGCAATCCAACCCTGAGATGGAAAAACAAGATCTGTAAGATAACTGAAGGGCAATCCATGTAAATCGGGCTATTTGTCAGCTTTGGGACATCCATAATTTGAGGTAGCCTTGGTTGATTGATGCTGACGCCTCTATTCTGACTTGAGGGTCCGCAGACGCTGCAGCTCACGAGCGCCCTCAGTGCCCCTCACGAGGGGATGTTTGGCAGCGGTGTCTGTGCTGGGGCGTGTCTTAGGTGGGTGACAGCTGGAGGGTAAAGGGCAGTGTGCTCTTGCTGTTTTTACATTCTGTTTTCTCTTCATGAGGGATCAGAGGCCTCTTCCTGGTCATCTAGCCTCCATAACACCTTAACCAGAAACTTCCAGGAGGCACACGTGGTTCCAGGTTTGCCTGGAGAGTTTTTCCCCTGGGTCAATGAAAACATGATCAGAAGCCTGTGCACAACCCGAGGAGAGCTGGGGGCTTTCACGACCGCATACTGTATTGGCCGAAAGGTTGGTTCTGGTTTTCTTGTGACATTCTGTAACGATAGTACCCACTGGAGGGGAGCAAAATTTACTATCCCAAAATGTTTCTCTTTGGCGTAAGGATTAATTTAGGCTGATTATTTATTTAAAAAAAAAAAAAGAAAACAAACAGAAGATATGGGAAGTTTTTATTGTTGCCTCCCCATAACAGCCTAAAATACTTTGGATAAAAGGTTTGTTGGAGATCAGAGTCCAGTCTGTGTCCCAGTGTCCCTCCCTGGCCCAGCAAACATTTGTTTCCCAAACATTTGCTTTTCTATTTCCAGGTCAATTGCCCCCTTCAAGTCATGAAACCCTACCCCAGCATCTTCCCTTGTCTTTAGTTGAAGATGGTATTTAAGGTGAGGGTCTTGGCCATTTCAATGGTGATTCAGTTCTCCTGGGTCTCTCCCATGTACACATGTTACTAAACTTTTGTGTGATTTTGTCCTAACAGTCTTATGACAATTCTTAGACCAGCCAAGAGAACCTAGAAGAGGAGAGGAGTACTTCCTCACACCAGCAACAATTCCAGCCAATGAGAGTCCTTGCAACTCAGACCACAGAAACCATCACCACCCTACTCACCACGATTCTCCGATGGACTTTTTTCATAGCCGCCCCTGCAACTGCCTCCTTTTCTCTGTTAAGTAACATCTTCCCCTTTGTTTCCTGAATGTGTTTACAGTTTTTGCTATGACTTTCTTGTCCTGAATTGCAGCTATCTGTTATTCCTGTGTGTAAATCTATTTGCTGGTAAAATAACTGGCTCTTTTCAAGAAGTCTGAAGAGAGCAGAGGCCTGGCCACAGAGCCGACCCGCCCTGTCCCTGAGCAGGGGGCACAGTCCCACGCCCAGAGCCATCGTGCCAGCACGCCCGCTCCCCTGGAGCCACCCCAGGTCCCATGAGAAATGAGGAGGGCATGGGAGGCAGGAAGGCCGGGCTGCACGGACACACAGGCCCAGGGCTCCCAGGGGCTGCCAGATGCCTGGCAGGCGTCCTGCTTCCGCACAGCCCGCCCGGGTCCTGCTCCTCCAGCCCGTGGGGGACCGCGGGAGGCTCCTTCGGGGCAGGCCACACAAGCTGCTGGGTGCTGCCCTGCACCCGGGAAGGACTCAAACCCCGCCTGGAGCGGGGACTCAGGACTGGGGCGCCAGTGCCCCTCGGGGGTGGGGGGGCGGCGGTGGGGACGGGGCTCCTCTGGGCCTGGGGGTGAGGCTGAGTGGGGCCTGGCAGGGGCCCCAAGTGGGGATAAGGGCGCTGCAGCAGGCTTGGGCCTGAGACCCCCAGGCTGGGGAAGGGTCCCCAGACCACATCCCTAATTAGGGAAGGGGGCGTGGCTAACACAGGGCCTCTGACTTGGGTGTTAAGGGAAGTAGAATTCATAACCCCAAATAAGCCTCTTTGGTACACTGATTATTTTAACTGGTTATTTTTAATTCTGAGGCTGTGTAGAAGTCAACCTACGAGAGACATTTAATGTACAAGGCAAACCTCCCTGTAAGGGTTCCCCTATTGTACTGGGGCCAGGGGGCGACCACATTTCCTGGAAACTTTCATGGATGGAGGCTGCAAGGACTGACCTCTGCAGTAAGCCACCCTTATTTCTGTGCTTTTCGGGGTAACCTCCCCAAGGAGACCTCTCCTGCCCTACACAACCTCTCATCTTGAGCTCAGATGGCATTTAGGTGCTGGCTTCAGCATTTCGAGAAGTTGCTCAACTTTTTTGTGTCCCTCCCATAGACAGGAGGTATACTTGTTGGTAAATTGTTATTTTTCTCCTGTTAAACTGTCTTTTTATTATGACAGAGGGGAGTTCAAGCCAGGAACCTGGGAGGGTGGAAGGAAACCTCCAGCCCCTTCCAGCCTCTGGGGAAGGAGCCTCCCTCCCACTGACCCCAGTGTAACCTGACACTCAGTGGTTCTTCCCACCTCCTAGGACCAGCCCATTTCCAATTACGAAATGAAACCGGCCCAGGAAAAGGAAACTTAGGAGAAATTGAAACTCCTGGGTAAAGGAGGGCCACCCGAGCGTGTGCTGGCATCAGGACCGCAGTTGCTCCGTCCCCGCCATGAACCGCACATCCCAGCCCTTCTTCACTGGGGCCCACGGGGCGGTGCCCCCAGCCTACGAGGTGCTGAAGGAGGAGCACGAGGTGGCCGTGCTGGGGGCGCCCCAGAGCCAGGCGCCCGTGACGACCACGGTGATCAACATCCGCAGCGAGACCGCCGTGCCCGACCACATCGTGTGGTCTCTGTTCAACACCATCTTCATGAACTGCTGCTGCCTGGGCTTCGTGGCATTCGCCTACTCTGTGAAGGTGGGGGGGGCACCTGGGGGCGTCTCCAAGGAAGTGTCTGGGAGCCTGGAGAGGGCCCTGCCCAGATGCCATGTTCTGTGTGTGTGTGTGTGTGTAAACATGTGCAGGTCATGATGAGGCTGCAGGGGGTGCGTGGGGATGACCAGGGTCAGCCTTTTGTCCCCTGGTGGGTGAGTGGCCGGTAAAGGGGCCTGAGAGGAAGGATGAGTGAGCCCCGGGCCTCCTGGAGAGGCCGACTACCTGTGGGAAAGCAGCTGGAGACCCCAGGAGGGTAGGAGGGCTCACCAGCTGCTGTGGTGCTCAGACTCCAGGGGACGCGCAGGCGTGGGTCCCCGCTGGGAAGAACGGGCACTGGGGGACCAGCAGGGGAGGGCCTGAGTCACAGGCCCGGCGGTCACCTGGACCCTCACCACCTCTCCCCCTGCAGTCTAGGGACCGGAAGATGATCGGCGACATCATTGGGGCCCAGAGCTACGCCTCCACCGCCAAGTGCCTGAACATCTGCGCCCTGGTCCTGGGCCTCCTTCTGATTATCATCCTCATCATCATTGTGTCCACCGGCTCCCTGATGATTCTTCAAGCACTCTCGGAGCTCATACAGAACCATGGAGGCCACTAGTCCCTGCCCACAGCCCGAGGCAGTCACCCCTTTTTCCTGCAGCTTATACAGGCATCTGTCCACCATGAAATAAAAGGAAGCATTTGTACGTGAGGGCACTGTGTTTTGACCTGGGGAGGGGGCAATTGAGAGTCCCAGCCTGGACGTGAGCCCGAGCCCACCTCCTCCCACCCCGCACTGTCCCACGTGCTCTGCTGCTCTAGGCAGGGCCCGGCCTCTCTGGGGCCTTGGGCTGGGTCTGTCGTAACTGGTCAGGGGGTTGGGGTGTGGGTTCCTCAAGGGAAGGGCCACGCTGGGCACAGAACACCCTCGGCTCTGTCGACAAAACAGAGAACAAAACCGACAGAAAATACAAACAAAACCCTCAGAAGCCAGCAGAAAAAAAAAAGATTGGCGCGTTAGGATTTGGAGTTGGAGAAATGCAGATTCGGGTGGCAAGTCAACTGTGCTCCAGGAAAGTCCAGATGGCGGGGTCACAACACAGCGAGGATGGTCCAGAGCAGTCTCGGGAGGTCCCACAAAGGGGGCGGCGCTAGCAGGCCAGGGTCCCGGCCGGCAGCTGGCTGGTGGCTAAACAGTTTCCAGGGAGCGAAGAGCAGGAGTTCGGGGGGTCCGAGGGCGGTCAGGCCAGGACGCTGGTCAGTTCCGGCTCCCAGCTCCCTCTCACACCCTGTGGCACGTCCCTCTCGTCACTGTCCTTCACGGGGCCCCGCAGGCTCCTCCTGCCCGCAAGGCGACAGGAGCACAGCGTCCACCACTGCAGAGAGAGCCCCGTGCTGCTCAGATGGAGGAGTGGCCCCTGCCCTGCCCTGCCCTCGACCTCAGCCCCATCCCTGCTTCTGCCATGGCCTCCAGACGCGGGGGCGCTCGAGGGGCAGGGCAGACCCGCCCACCGCCAGCTGGGCTGGGGTGTGTAGAGGGGCAGCAGAGCCACCCCCTCGTCCCCTGATTCCACAGGCCGGTCCTCTCCCCCCAAATCTGTCCCTACCCCAGCCCCCTGACTTGGAGAGGCTGCGGGGAGGCTGGGATCCCAGGGTGGGCCAGGAGGGAGGCCCTCTCCCTGTGGGTCTGACACCCATGAGCAGGGAGGGGCAGCACCAAGGAAGCCCTGGAGGAGGGACGGCTGGCAGGCACGCCCCCAGGGTCGGGGAGGACTGCCTCTGAGGTGGGGAGGAGCCAGCAGCCCGCAATGCCCTGGAGTCGGCAGGGACGCTGCCCAGCGGCGCAGACCCTGCCAGGTGGGCTGCGGAGGCAGAATCTTCCCACACCAGCAGTGACAGGAAGAGAGCCAGGGGCGAGGCCGGGGCACCTCTGCCCACCCCCACCCGGGACTCATCTGCCCTGCTCTGCCCTCCCCCAGCTGGGACCAAACCTGGCATCTTAACGAGCCCTGTCTTCTGAATTCCTCCGAGGCCCAGTCCAGGCAAAGCAGAGGCAGAGTCTTCTCCCCACGGGCTACTTGGAAAAGGGACCAGTGGCGCCTCCTGGCCGCGCTGCCGGCCCCCCCATCACCCTGGCCCAGGGCTCCAACCTTCCTGCTCTGTCCTGCCGCTCCCCCAACTCTTCCAGCCCCGTCCACGCACTGCTGACAGAGGACACGCGACCGTCCACTGGGAACCAGGCCAGGCTGTGGCTCCAAGGACCACAGCTGCTCACGGCCCAGCAGTCAGCACCCAGGACCGTCGAGGGAAGGTCCCTCAGTTTCCCCTGCCTGATGCCTCGGGCCTCCTGTGAATTCTCAGAAGGTCCAGAACATGGGGCTTTGCGGCCTGCACCAAGGGGTCTCCCGCCTAGCAGGACCCTCACCCCAAATCGGTGAGGCTCAGGCGGGTTACACTCAGTGCCACCACCCCTCATGACTGCTGCCTGCCTGACAGAGGATGTGGGGACCCCTAGTCGGCCTGCCGGGGTTGGGGGTTCAGAGGTTGGGGTCAGGGTCACACGTCTGTCCCCCCGTCCCTGCCTGGGTGACAGTTCTTCCTGGACTCCGAGGCAGTCTGCCAGCCTCTCCTCCTGCAGGACTCAGCATCCCTGAGGTTGAGCCCCTGTGCTCACGCGTGGGACCCAAGAGAGAGTGGGCAACCTCATCTGAGTCACCGTCCTCCAGGGAGGATCCAGACCAGCCTGGCTCCCAGGTAGGGCCCAGTGGGGGTTGGGCGACCATCCCCTCTGGGTGCCAGGAGGAGGGAAGCCCACCCTGAAGAGCTGCTGACTTCAGCGAGAGCTGGACAGGACTGGCCCTGCACTCCCTGAGTGAGCCCAGAAGAGCCTGGGTCCCCAGAGGGCGTGTGGAGCGGGGTCACTCCCCAGCAGCAGCCTGTGGCTGCCTGGACTCCTTCAGCCTCTCTGGGGTGACACCCAGGACACCCCGTGCAGGGCACAGTGGCTCCGCAGGTGGGGTGCGGCCCCCCACCCGCTCCCCTGGGGAGCGGTGTCCGGGTGTTTGTCCCCGCACTGGGCTAGGAGGGGCCCCATCTCCCTGTCTGCATCCCAGGCTCACAACAGTGTCTGCGAGACCCTTCCACCCAGCAGGGCCCGCCGGGTTTGAGGGCAGGAAGGGGTCTTTCCTCTGGGGGTTCCTGTTGACCCGGGTGGGGTCACCAGCTCTGCTCTGGCCCTCTCCGTCAGCCTGCAGCTGACCGCTCTGGGCTCCCCAGAGGCCGCCGGGGTCACAGCTCCCTCCGCAGGAGACATCACAGCAGCTTCACAGACAAGGGCACTTTATTGATTCAATGGTTGACAATCTGGGTCTATAAACTGCTGCATTTGTGTTAGGGGAGGGTCGGGCCCGTGCCTCAGGTGCAAAACCATCCAAGGACAGTGGAGGCCCTGGACTGCCTCCATGGACAGCGGCTAGTATCCTCTATTTTTCATCATCTCCAAACTCATCTGGTAGGCTCCCCGGTAGACAAAAACGAGAAGAACGATCGATCCAATGGTCAGAAAGATGCCCAGGACCAGGGCCCAGATGTTCAGGCACTTGGCGGTGGAGGCGTAGCTCTGGGCCCCAGTGATGTCACCGACCATCTTCCGGTCCCTAGACTGGAGGAGGAGAGGTGGTGAGGGTCCAGGTGAGCGCTGGGCCTGTGACTCAGGCCCTCCCCTGCTGGCCCCAATCACCCCGATGGGTCCTCACACTCCCGTTCCCTGGAGTCTGAGCAGGACAGTGGCCGGTGAGATCCTCCCCTCTTGGCACCTTTGTCTGCGTCCTCACACAGAGTCAGCCTCCCCAGGAGCCCCAGGGCTCACCCTCCCTTCCTCTCAGGGCCCTTCACCGGCCACTCACCCCCCAGGGGTCAGTGTCCTTTCAGCACCTCTCTTGTTTCTGGACCAGACTCGAGTTCTGAAGCTGAGTATGAAGGATGTGCCTTCCCTGATGAGGCTGGGAAGGAGGCCGTCTTGGGGAGCGAGAGACACAGACTCCCACCTCCACCCCATGTGCACCCAGGCAACCTCACCATGAGTCTCACTGGGAATGATCCCCCAAGCCACACTCACACACACACACCACACACACACGCAAAGAACATGCACATAGACCTTTACACACAGAGGCTCCCCAGTGCATGCGCCATCCGGGCAGGGTCCCCTCCAGGCTCCCAGACACTTCCTTGGAGACGCCCCCAGGTGCCCACCCACCTTCACAGAGTAGGCGAATGCCACGAAGCCCAGGCAGCACCAGTTCATGAAGATGGTGTTGAACAGGGACCACACGATGTGGTCGGGAACAGAGGTCTCGCTGCGGATATTAATCACCGTGGTCGTCATGGGCGCCTGGCTCTGGGGCACCCCCAGCACGGCCACCTCGTGCTCCTCCTTGATCATCTCTGGCTTAGAGGGAACCTAGTGCTGATGCAGATGAGCAGGATTGAGATGTATGTTTCCTGAGGCAGAGCTGGCGCAGATGTGGTCTGGATACCGGCAGGAGCACCAGGGGCTGGGGGCCGGGCCTGCTCAGTAGTTTCGTTTCCTGAATGTTTTTCTGGGGCCAGTCCTGGGAGGTGGGAGGAACCACTGAGAATCAAATTACACCAAGGGCAGAGGAAGTGAGCTGGTGGAGGGGGCTTCACGCCAGGCCCCAGCCAACTGGCTTCCCATATCACGCTGTGTTGAGGCTCTGGGACTCTTCCCCAGCCTGGGGGTCTCAGGCCCAAGCCTGCTGCAGTGCCCACTGTCCCCACTTGGGGCCCCTGCCAGGCCCCACTCAGCCTCACCCCCAGGCCCAGAGGAGCCCCGCCCCCACCGCCAGCCCCCCCAGCGGCACAGGCCTCCCCTCTGAGGGGCACTGGCCCCCCAGTCCTGAGTCCCCGCTCCAGGCAGGGTTTGAGTCCTTCCCAGGTGCAGGGCAGCACCCAGCAGCCCGTGTGGCCTGCCCCAAAGGAGCCTCCCGCGGTCCCCCACGGGCTGGAGGAGCGGGACCTGGGCGGGCTGTGCGGAGGCAGGATGCCTGCCGGGCATCTGGCAGCCCCTGGGAGCCCTGGGCCTGCGTGTCTGTGCAGCCTGGCCTTCCTGCCTCCCCCGCCCCCCTCATTTCTCATGGGACCTGGGGTGGCTCCAGGGGAGCGGGCGTGCCGGCAGGACGGCTCTGGGCGTAGGGCTGTGCCCCCTGCCCAGGGACAGGGCGGGTCGGCTCTGTGGCCAGGCCTCCACTCTCTTCAGACCACAGGGCCACTCCTGTGATCTCCTGTCTCTGTCCTCACCTGTGTGTGAGGCTGTGGGTGGTGATGTCCAGGCCTGGACCATCCTGTTAGGAGCAAGGCCATCCCACTAGTTGGGTCCCGTTGGGTCAAGGCTCCCAGGCCAGCCTCCGGGTGCCCCGGGCCAGGCTGACAGTCTGCCATAAGAGCTGCACCTGGACTCCCGGGCTTGGTCCACTGCGTCTAGAGTCTCCTCCAGGTCCATCTGGGTTCTTGGGCAGACTGGAGAGCGAAAGGGAAGTGTCGTGGGGATGGCACCCCTGCACCCCCGGGCCCTGAGGTGGTCGACGTCCGCTCCTCTCCCAGGACGGGATGTTGGTTTGGGTCTCCTCCCTGCAGGGGTGGGCGCTGGGGAGCCGCTCCAGAGTCCCCCCGCAGCCACCCCGTGTCCGAGGCTCTTACCCAGGAGCCACTGAGCACACAAGAGGACTGGGAGCACCACCTGCTCCCGCTCCTGTCCTCCCAGGGCTGGGTGCCCACAGGGGCCAGCCCCACTCCGAGAGTGACTAGGGCCCGGATCCCCTGATTCCTTGGCCCACATGCCCCTTGGGAAAGGGCACCTGGTGATGTTCAGCTTTGAGATACTGACCTGGGCCCCAAGCCCACTTCCTGAGATGTTGGGAATCCCAAGTCCTGGACTCTGTTACCCAGGACCCACCTATTCCCCACCCTCTCCCCACCACAGGACAGCCTGGGGGATGTGCCCGCAAGCTCCCCTGCCCAGGGCCCGGCTCTCAGTCAACCATGGGATCAGGTCTGAAGACCAGTTCACAACAGAGGCCGTGGGGTCACGAGGTGGTGAGATTTTGCCCCCAGTCCTCATCTGCTATCCTGCCTCCAGGGCTGGTGGGTGCCGGCTATCTGTCCTCTATTGTGCCCTGAAGGACACACCTGTGAATGTCTCCAGAACTCTCTGCTGTGGGTCCTGGGGAGGTCACAGCTCTGCCACCCCATCACTGGTCTGCTCACTGGCCCACATCCCCAGCACAGTCCTGGGGCAGGGCAGGCGGCTGCCCCAGCCTCCGCCCCGGCTCAGGCATTTGGTGGGCTTTCCAGTTTGCGCACTCTGTCCTGGGGGTCAGGGTAGAAGGCAGGAACACAGTGCAGATGCCCAGTCACCCAAGGGGCTCCAGGAAATGTGGGAACGTGCGGCCCAGTGGGAGGGGCCGTGGCAGAGCGGGACGAAGAGTTCCATGTGACTGGGAGCCTGCACTTCCTGAGCTCTGACAACCTGCCCTCTGCAGCCCACAGCCCGGGGTCAGGTCGTGCATGAGTCCCCCTCCATGATGGCGGTCCGGACTGGCCTCCAGCTGCTTCCTGCCTCCAGAGTCCTTCCCAGACCCAGAGAAGCAGGTGGTCCAGCCCCGCCTCCAGGACACACACCCTCCCTGGAGCTGCCCCCTTCTGCTCACCCCCCGGGGGCCCCCACGACCTGCCCAGGGACCTCTACCCCCAGCCACTTCTGAGGGGTGGGGGATGTAGGGTGAAGTGAGAGTGATGATCGGGGATCACAGGGGGGATGGACATCAGTTGGGGTGGTGCTTCCACCACCACAGCCCGGCTCGTTGTGAGCGTGTCTGCCCTGGGTTGCCCAGTGCCCGCACCTCCAGGGCCCTGAGAGGATGGGGAGGGGCTGCCTCCCTCGTTAGGGGCTGACCTTTCCAGGGTTTAGCCAGGGCCAGATTGTGTGGTGCCGAGGTGGCTGCTCCTCACTCTAGCTGCCCTCAGGCCACTGCTCCCCCATCACCCTCCGGAGGAGCCCGCACAGGGCCTGGTGGCTGGAGAAGGCAGCAGCAGGCTGGACCTTCCTGGCAGCTGGGAGGGAGACGGGGCCCCCAGACATGAAAAGCAGTCCCTCCCTAGAGAGCCTGGGCTGCCGCAGTCACCCTAACCCAGCGCTCCCTGCCAACTGACTGTCTGATCCTGAGGGTCAAGGGTGTTCCAGACACAGAGTGCCCTTGGATCAGGGTCAGGCCTTGGGAAAGGAGGGACCCCTATCCTGGGACCCTGCTCCAGGGTTGCTCCCATCTGGAAGCCATAAACCAGCAAAACCAGAGCAGCACAGCGAGGTGGGGGAGGGTGCTGAGCCGCAGAGGCAGGCTGGGGAGTGTCAGTGCACTTTATTGAATTCACTAGCCTTCAGCTGGGTGGGGGGGCCGGGGGGCGCGGTCTGGGGGCAGGGCCACCGCGCTGTGGAGCCTGCTGTGGACCGTTCAGGACTTGGTGTTGGCCATAAGCAGCTACCGCCAGCCTCTTTGCTGTGTTAAATCCTAAAATGTAGAAAAATGTAGCCTGAAACTCGGCACTGATCTAGTGGCAAAAACAATGATAAATATGATGATCAGAAGGAGGCCCAGGACCAGGGAGCAGATGTTCAGGCACTTGGCGGTGGAGGCGTAGCTCTGGGCCCCAGTGATGTCGCCGACCATCTTCCGGTCCCTAGACTGGAGGGGGAGAGGTGGTGAGGGTCCAGGTGACCGCCGGGCCTGTGACTCAGGCCCTCCCCTGCTGACCCCCCAGTGCCCGTTCACCCCAGCAGTGAGTCTCCCCTGCCCGTTCACCAGAGTCTGAACAGGCCAGTGCCCATGGGCCCACCTCCCCTCCCGGGGCTTCCATCTGCGTCCCCGCAGACTGTCAGCCTCTCCAGGAGCCCCAGGCTCACCCTCCCTTCCTCTCAGGCCCCTTCACTGGCCCCTTATCCCACCAGGGGATAAAAGGTTGACCCTGGTCACTCCCATGAGCCTCCTGCAGCCTCATCGTGACCTGCACATTGGTATACCTACACACAGGACAATACACACAGGAGCTCCCCAGCCCACGCGCCGTCTGGGCAGGGCCCCCTCCAGGCCCACACACACTTTCTTGGAGACGCCCCCAGGTGCCCACCCACCTTCACGGAGTAGGCGAATGCCACGAAGCCCAGGCAGCAGATGTTCATGAACAGCGTGTTGAACAGGGACCAGACGATGTGGTCACGTCTGGGGCTCTCCGTCTGGATGTCAATCACTGCATTCTTCACGGGAGCTGAGCCTGGGGGTGCCCCCATCACAGCCACCTCCTGCTCCCCTGAGAACATGTCTTAGGGTGGAGGCTGCGGGTGTGGACACCGGTGAGGAGGACTGAGAGCTGGAGTCACGAGGCTGAGCTCCGACCAGCTTTGGAGTGAACCGGATGCTGGAGGGTGGTCCTTCATGGGGCCCAAACTTTACCTCATGTCAGTTCTGCTTTCTCAGAAGCTTCAATTTCCTGTTGTTTTGTAAATGCATGAATTGGCTGGGCACTGGGAAGGTGGACAAATCACGGAAAGTTACACACAGGCAGGGTGGGATGGTCACCATCCAAGAGCTGGCTTTCTGCCCCAGGCACACAAGTCAGGACCTATTTAGAATGTGGTCCCAAGACCTTCCCCAGCCAGGGGGTCTCAGGCCCAAGCCTGTTGCAGCGCCCACTGTCCCCACTCAGAGCCCCTGCCAGGCCCCACTCAGCCTCACCCCCAGGCCCAGAGGAGCCCCACCCCCACCGCCAGCCCCCAGCGGCACAGCCTCCCCTCTGAGGAGCACTGGCCCCCCAGTCCTGAGTCCCTGCTCCAGGCGGGGTTTGGGTCCTTCCTGGTTGCAAGTCAGCACACAGCAGCCCATGTGGCCTGACCCAAAGGAGCCCCCCGCAGTCCCCCAAGGGTTGGATTCAGTTCAGTCCAGTTCAGTCGCTCAGTCGTGTCTGACTTTTTGTGACCCCATGGACTGCAGCACCCCAGGCCTCCCTGTCCATCACCAACTCCTGGAACTTACTCAAACTCAGGTCCATCGAGTCGGTGATGCCATCCAACCATCTCATCCTCTGTTGTCCCCTTCTCCTCCTGCCCTCAATCTTTCCCAACATCAGAGTCTTTTCAAATGAGTCAGTTCTTCCCATCAGGTGGCCAAAGTATTAGAGCTTCAGCTTCAGCATCAGCCCTTCCAATGAATGTTCAGGACTGATTTCCTTTAGGATGGACTGGTTGGATCTCCTTGCAGTCCAAGGGACTCTCAAGAGTCCTCTCCAACTCTATACTTCAAAAGCACTAGTTTTTCAGTGCTTGGCTTTCTTTATAGTCCAACTCTCACATCCATACATGACTACTAGAAAAACCATAGCTTTGACCAGACGGACCTTTGCTGGTAAAGTAATGTCTCTGCTTTTTAATATGCTGTCTAGGTTGGTCATAACTTTTCTTCCAAGGAACAAGCATCTTTTAGTTTCATGGCTGCAGTCACCATCTGCAGTGATTTTGGAGCCAAAAAAAATAAAGTCTGTCACCGTTTCCATTGTTTCCCCATCTATTTGTCATGAAGTGACGGGACCAGATGCCATGATCTTAGTTTTCTGAGCATTGAGCTTTGAGCCAACTTTTTTCACTCTCCTCTTCCACTTTATTCAAGAGGCTCTTTAGCTCTTCTTTGCTTTCTGCCATAAGAGTGGTATCATCTGCATATCTGAGGTTATTGCTATTTCTCCTGGCAATCTTGATTCCAGTTTGTGCTTCATCCAGCCTGCCATTTTGCATGATGTACTCTGCATATAAGTTAAATAAGCAGGGTGACAATATACAGCCTTGACATACTCCTTTCCCAATTTGGAACCAGTCTGTTGTTCCGTGTCCAGTTTTAACTGTTGCTTCTTGACCTGCATACAGATTTCTCAGGACGCAGGTCAGGAGGTTTGGTATTCCCATCTCTTGAAGAATTTTCCACAGTTTATTGTGATCCACACACTCAAAGGCTTTGGCGTAGTCAATAAAGCAGAAGTAGATGTTTTTCTGGAACTCTCTTGCTTTTTCTATGATCCAGTGGATGTTGGCAATTTGACCTCTGGTTCCTCTGCCTTTTCTAAATCCAACTTGAACATCTGAAGTTCTTGGTTTTGTACTGTTGCAGCCTGGCTTGGAGAATTTTGAGCATTACTTTGCTAGTGTGTAAGATAAGGGCAATTGTGCAGTAGTTTGAACATTTTTGGCATTGCCTTTCTTTGGGACTGAAATGAAAACTGACCTTTTCCAGTCCTGTGGCCACTGCTGAGTGTTCCAAATTTGCTGGCATATTGAGTGCAGCACTTTCACAGCATCATCTTTGAGGATTTGAAATAGCTCAACTGGAATTCCATCACCTCCACTAGCTTTGTCTGTAATGATGCTTCCTAAGGCCCACTTGACTTCACATTCCAGGATGTTTGGCTCAAGGTGAGTGATCACACCATCCTGGTTATCAGATTAACACAGTATAAAACCAGATTTCTGAACATGTCTAAGGTGTATAAAGATAGCTCCTCCTCTTGTGAAACCCAGCCTCTGAAATTTCATGAATTAGTATTCTAAGGAAAAGCAAGTCTCTACAGGGCCTCTTACTGGCCAAAACAGAGCAGCCAAAAAATAGAGCTTTGCCTCACAGAGAAATCAGAAGCACGAAACATCAGCCTCGGCCACAGGCACTCTGACACACTGTCCTTTAGGAACTACCCTCTCCTGGAGGTATGAGGTCCAGCCCCTCAGGCTGCTACAGGCAAGAAGTACCTTTTCTCTCTTTCTTTTTAATAGTTATTTATTCATTTCCCTGCATGGGGTCTTACTTGGGGCAGGCCCACTCAGTAGTTACCTGGAGTGGGTTTAGCTGCCCCTGAGGCATGTGGGGTCCTAAGTCCCCAAGCAAGGATTGAACCTGCCTCCCCTGCACATGAAGGCGATTCTTCACCACTGGACCACCAGGGATGTCCCCAAGAAGTACCTTTTCACGTCGCAGTTGCCACACGGCCAGAGCAGCCCTGAAGCCAGGGCTCAGGGCCCAGCTGCCCCGGGACTACAGAGACGCGGCAGCCAGAGTGAGCTCTGGTTTTGTGGAGGCTCTGTTTGCCTCCCACGCTCGTGGCAGTGCACAGGCCCGGAGCTGCTGGAGGTGCCTCCTGTCTCCTCTGCAAGCCCTCTGCCCACGTGCCTCCCCCCGCCCCCACCCTTCCAAGTCCCACAGCACCCGGGACACGGGTGTAGGTGTGGGTCACTCACGAGCACCACACAGACTCCCCACATCCCTGTGGCCCTCAGGAAGCCCACGGTGGGCCCTCACCCGGGGCTCAGGGCTCCTGGGTCCCTGGGCCCCTGGGTGAGAGGGACCTACCACCCACGGCCACCTACCCATGTCTAGTGGTGGCAGGAACAGAGCTTTCTTGTCTGGCACTGGAATCAGGGTCATTGTCGCCTTGACACAGTCCAGCTTGCCCTGACCTACGCAGGTAAGCCCTGTACCTGTGGCCTCGGGCCAGGAGAGAACAACAAAACCGTGTTACCAGCGGCTGGAAGGACCAACCCAGTGAAGTCGTGTGCTCTGAATGTTGTGCCTCAGCCTGACTGAGGCGCAGGGCCCAGAGGTTTGGTGAGAGGTTATCCTGGGGGTCTGGGGGTGTTTCTGGATAAGCTTCACTTTGAAAGGTGGGCTGAGTGAAGCAGACCCCTCCCCAGTGTAGGGGGCCTGTGTGGCCCCTCAGAGGGCCTAGTAGAAGGTAGAGCAGAGAGACCCGCCTTCCGTGGGCCTGGCTGCCTCCCCAGCCCCTCCAGAGTAGACCTTTTATCCGGAGAACCCTGCCTGATACAAGCAGCAAGGGGATGGGGGCACCGGCTGCTGGCGATGTTAGGAAAGCGGGCCTGGAAGCTAGAGCCTTGTATCCGTGGGACCAGTTGTTGGTCAGAAATACCCACCACATGCAGTTTGCTGCTCTGCATGTTCTGGCCTCTGAGCTCAGAGAGAAGGGCTGGTGGCAAGATCGGATGAAAAGAAACAGAGAAAGTCCAGGGAGGCTGGAGTGTGAAGAGTGCCAGCGCCTCAACCCCAGCAGTAAAATGTAAAATGACAAAGACTCTCCAGTTTTTCTCCAGTTGGGGGCCGCTTGCCCATCGCAGCCTGGCACATCAGATGCCTGCATTGTGGGGCAGCAGGGGAAGCAGGCATGAAGGACCGAGGCTGAAACAGTGAAGGCAGAAATGAGCACTGTGGGGAAAGGAGCGCCAGGCCTGAGTGGCACCTGAACCTGAATGAACTTAAAGTTTTCAAAGTTGACCGCGTATATGAAAGAGTTCTCCTGTCCCCCTAAAAGCACCAGCCTGGACCCAAAGACTCTGTGCCGGCTTGAGACCTACAATAACCCTGGGGCCCCTGACTCTCTGTGGGGAGAAGGGGCTGGGAAAGCCTTGGGGTCTCCGAGGGCCGTGAGAACAGCAAGTGGGGTGCGCCCTCCAGTCTTGCCAAGGAATGAGCGCGCTCAGGGCCAGCTCCTCAGCATGGCTGCCGGGACCGCAGGACCATGCCCCCTCTGCTCCCCGGTCTGTGCTGCGAGTGTGGGCCCAGGGGCCCCTTGTTTTAGTCCAAAGCCCTCCCACTTGACTCAAGGCCTCTCCAGGTCTCTTTTGCATCACTTTCAGTCTTCATGGGGCTGGAGGAGGCTTCAAGATAGTCCCCCAGGGGATACAGAAAGGAGGACCCCGAGGTCTTCTTGGCCAGGTATGAACGTGGGACTCCATTCTGCCAGGTCCCACTGCAGCCAGGCTGGGAGTCCCTGGTGCCCTTCCTTTGCATCCAGCCTGGAGGCCACCTTCCCTGGTCCCTACCTGACTGAGGGAGGCGAAACCCCAGGCCCTTCCTGGGGATGCAGTCAGATCAGGACACAGGGACTTGGGGCTGTCCGTGCCACAGCCTAACCCATGCACCCTTCCTAGCAGTCAGCTGGGGCCCCAGCTCATCTCCTGGCCTTGCCTTCATGTTTTCCCAGGCATTCTTCTGGTAGAATTTTGATGACCTTAGGAAAACGGTTGCTAATGAATCCCCTGCTCCCAGCGCTTCCGTCTGCTGGGGCCTGTGTGCTGCCTGCATTGTTAGGTGCGTGTACTTTCAGCCTTTCCTTGCTGTGAAATTTCACAAATACCCCCAAATGCGAGAAACATGAGAGCTCTGCCTCGCAATTGCTAAAATGCAAACGCCTGCAAAACTACCGGTTCACAGGTCGCCCACTGCCGCCGCCCCACGAGGAGCCCCACGCTGGCCCTGCCAAGCTCACCACTCTCTGGGCCTTTATGCTGTGCACACACTTGCCCTTGATGCAACCTTTAACCCCTAATGGAGGTTAAACTGAGCCTAATTCAGCGCAGGTTGAACCTGAACACTAATTTGCCTATTTTGAATTCATGGGGCAGAGGAGCCTGGAAGGTTACCATTCCAGCATTCACCAGAGTCGGACATAACTTAGTGACTAGAAACAGCAAAGTAGCAAAACAAAGTGAAAGGGTGCTCTCTTCTCCGGCGTCTTTCCTCCTTCTCAGCACCACGCTGAGCCTGGCCCTGGCTGTGCTGCAGCTGGCGTGTCCTCGGTGAAACTGTCCCACAGCTTGTCTGTCTCCTGTCCAAGGGCAGAGCCACTTGCCGTTGGTGGCCGCAAGGGACGATGCTACTGCTGAGCGTCCGCCTGAAACCAAGGGTAGCTGCTCTGGGGGTTGTGTAACGCTGTCTCTTTCTGGTTTCAATTATCTATTGCCACAACAAAGTTGTATAATGACCAGCCACAAAACCTCAGTGGTATATACCAATAAGTGTTTGCTTTTGCCCAAGAGTCCAGGGGCTCCTGCTGACCTGGACCAGCCTCGGTTGGCCTTGGCCGGGCCCATCATCATCTGCTGCCAGCTGGGTGTTGAGGGGACAGTGCCAGCCCTTCTATGGGCACACTCATCCTCCAGCATGTCAGGCTGGGCGTGTCCTTAGGGCCACGGCAGAGTCCCCACAGAGACAGAGGTGTGTGAGGGGCTCTGCAGTGCAGTCTGGGGGCTGGCTGTGTTGCTCCCTCCATGCACATTAAACAGACACCTGTAGAAAAAGGGCTGGAAAAGCGGCCACAGCGGCTCCTCATCCAGGACCCTTGTTGGGGGTATGGGGTGGGCTGGAGATTCGGGGCCACTTCTGCAATCCACCCACTAGAGAAAGCTGGCAACTTTTCTCATGCTTCACAGCCACTGGCTGGAGACAGAGATACAGCCAGTGTTTGTATGTGAACTTTGCATCCGGCATCCTCACCAGACTCTCTTACTAATTCCAAAATATCTCTAGTTAGGCTAATGCTTGTTATTTTATGATTTCATCCAAAAGTGTGGATACTCCACCCCACTTTCCTGTTATTTGAGTGGGGGTTGCTTACAATGATGACATCACTCTGAGACACTGAGGTGCCTCCCTGCCTGATGACGGGACGAAGGGCCTACCTCCCTCCTGATTATGCGATGGTTCCGTGCTCTTTAATTTCTCATTTTCTAACACATGACAATGTGATTGTTGTTGGTGCCACTACGATCAGTTGACAGACCACATACAGGTCTCGTGGCTTCTTACCCCTTCACACCCAGTCCATCCAAGTCCTTTCCCTTTGGTGTGAAGAGCTCCCTTTGGTGGGGGCTTGCTGGTGGCCAAAGCCCCTCAATTTTTGTTTTCCAAAAAAAGAAATCTTACTTCATTCTTGAAGAGTACTTTCACACAGTAAAGAATTTTAAGTCTGAGCTGAACACACAGGCCACTAGCTTCTGCTTCTGTACTTTCTGTGACGTCAGCTACAGTGGAGCTGTTACTCCTTATCAGGAGATCTGGATCGTTACCAGAGTGTCTATGACTTTGTTTACACCTTTTGTTTGCTACAGATTTACGTGATGTGCAGAGGTGTGGACGCATCTGTGTTTGTTCCGGCAGAGACTCCTCTGGGCGCTTACACCTGCGGGCTGGTCTTCCAGCAGTTTGAGGACATTCTCACCCCGTGTACGCTCAGACACTGACTTCCTCCACTCTCCACTTCCTCTCCTTCTGGACCTCCAATTAAACACAGATTAAAAGTTTTCACTGTCCCCTGTCTCTCGTTGCTGTCTGTGGCTTCATCCACTGTCTGAACGGTTCTTTTCATCCGTCTTCTCAAAGTGAAGGTCCTGGGCAGCAGCGTCAGCCTCACCTGGAAGCAGAGTTTCCATGAGATCTGAGACTCATGCAGGTTCACTCCATGTGTGCTGCAGGTGTTATAAACGCCCCAGTGATTCTTATTTCCGTTATAGTATCTTTCAGTTCTATGATTTCTAATTAGTTTCTTTTCAGTTCTGTAAAGTGACTTTTAAGGGCTTACTATTCCTGCTAAAATATTTTGTTTACCTCCAAGAGCTTAGTAAGCACGGCTGGTTCATTATCTGGAAATTCCAGTATTCAGAGTTTCTGTGATGTTTTTCCTGCTGATCCTCAACCAAGTTTTCCTGCCTCTATGGGTCCACAGTTGGTCTCAGGCCTGAGAGGGCACCTCACCCCAGAGAGGATCCTGATGATTTTGGCAAGGAATCACCTAAATCCAGTTTCAGGGACTTCCCTGGCTGTCTGGTGGTTAGGACTTTGCTTTCCAATGCAGAGGGTGTGGGCTTCATCCCTGATGGGGGAATTAAGATCCCCCATGCCTCAGGGCCAAAAAACAGAAGCAACATTGTAACAAATTCAATAAAGACTTTGAAAATGGTCCACATCAAAAGAAATAAAAATTTAAAAATAAATCCAATTTCAGAGGCAGCGATTTCTCCACATTTCTGGGTCTTTCCTTAGTCACATCCCCGCTGGGTCTCTGTTCTTAGTTCATGTGATAGTGCTTCTGTCGGGACTTATTTCTGTCTTATTTCTCATGTTTGCTATTTGCTCTACTCTCCTGCTTCTTTCTCCATTTTTGTTGATTTTCACTTGTTGGATCTTCTTTTTAAATTTATAACTTTCATAAAAAGTTATATTCACTCACTCACCAATGAACACTAAGCACCTACTCTGCCCACAGCTGACGGGGTGATGGGCACGCATGTGCTGCGGTGTCTGCAGCCTCCGTCTGCTCCCAGCACCGAGCATCAAGGTCCCCGATGCCGTCAATGTACGGTGTCCCTTCTCGTGCCCTGTGACACTGGCATTGCCCAGAATTTTATGTGGGGCTTGTACGGCTGCCCTTTTGCCCTTTGTTCCTGCCTTTTTGTTGTTGGTGGTTTGTTCATAAAACAGGAAAAGGTTTTGCAAAGATGTTTGGCCCCTCACTTCCTTTATGGCTTGTGGATTTACCTGGGTGTGTTTTTCCTCTTTTGCAGTTCCTGCTTCAAGAATGTTATCAACGTAGGTGTTTGAGAGGGGCACATTCTGAGGCTTTCTGGAAATATCTTTGTTATATTCTTACATTTGAATGACAATTTGGCTGAATATTTAATTTTATATTTTTTTACTTGTAGTTCTTTAAAATGTCACCCCATATCTTCTTATATGGTTTGTTCAGAAATCTGGGATCAGTATGATTCTTGTTCCCATGTATGTGGTCTGTTCCTTCTCTGTGGAACCTTCTTTTTGGACACTTTTCTCTGATCCTCTTAAATGTCACAGCAGCACACCTAAGTGTGGGTTATTTCTTATCTTGCCTCTCTGTGATCCCCAGTCTGAAGCCCTTCATCTTTCTTCACTCTGGGAAGTTTGGCTTCGTTTCTTCCTCAAGCATTCCTCCCTCTCATCTCCTTTCTCCTCTATCCCAGGACATGAGGCCCTTCTTTCCCAACAGCTCAGCTCCCTCTTCATCCCCGCCTCCTGCACGTCCCCTGTCACCTCTCAGGGCCACCCTAGATTGACACCCCACACACCAACCTGCCTTTCAGGGGTCCATCCCTGTTTTCAGTTCTGGTCATCAGAAGAGTGGTAAGAGCCAGCCCTTCCAGAGGCCCAGTCTGTACCAAACACTGTTCTAAATGCTTCACGTATATAAATAGATTTAACCTCTCAACAACCTGATCAGATAAGTGCAGTTATTTTCCTCATTTTAGAAAAGAAGCAATGAAGGCATCAGGTAACCTCTCCAGCATCACATGGCTGGACAGTAGTAGAGCAGGCCTAGGTGCCCAGGCAGGCTGCCTCTAGGCTCCAGCCTACTTATCCTAGCACCAATTACTTATTTCAACAAGCCTAACATTGACTTTTCCCTAGTTTTGTATTTTGAAGCAATTTTAGACATGTGGAAAATCACAAGGGCAGTACCAAAAGCCGCTGTACCTCTTCAGCCAGGTTCCCCATGGTACCATCATCAAACCGGGAAATTAACATGGGTACGATGCTATTGACTAAACTGAAGACCTTGTTCAAACATCACCAGTATTTTCACCAATGTCCTTTTTCTGTTCCAGGACCCAGTGTTGCATTTAGTTATTCCTCCCAGCCTCCTCCAGCCTATAATAAGCTTCAGTGCTTCCTTGCCCTTCATGATCATAATACATCTGAAGAGTATCCATCAGTTATTTTGTAGAATGTTCCTGTTTGGTTTGTGTAGTGTTTCTCATCTTTGGAGTGACTCAAGTTAAGGAAAGGTTTCTGATCACATCCTCATTTACACTTACTCCTACCCTCCACAGGAGGGAATCCTGAGTCATGAAGGCCTCCTGGTGGGTCCTTCCTAACCTCAATGTGGATCCAGGGGAGTTGACCAAGGGGGGTCTTTGTGGAAAGCTAAGGGCACTAACTTGACAACCTACTAGGCACTGCCTGGCTGTGTCCCATCATCTAGGCTTCTAAAGGCCCAAGAAGGATGATAACCACCCCAGGCAGAGGTGAGCCTAGGCGCCCCCTATCAGGGCACGTTGCTCATGGATTTGTTCACAGGGCCTGCTGACTGTGTTTACCTGTTTTTTAAGCCAGGGGTCAATCAGATTTTAAGCACATGTGGTAAGAAATCTTCTAGTCTGAAATAAAGAGTCGTTCTAAATACCTGGCAAACAGGAGTGCTGCTGGAGATATTTCTTAGCTGCGGTGGCAGCTCTGACCTAGATAACCACGGGAAGCTGAGGGTGCAAACACACTAAGATTCAGGCGTTTGTGTGTACAGTCATAATTGGACACAGGCTAAAACAAGACACATGAGGTAACAAAGAACAAACTTGACTCCATATCAGAGTTATTGCCTTAGCTCTAATCTTTGTGGTACTGGCTCTGCATCCCAGCTCCTTAAAGCTGAAAGAATGTTGCCTTGGGAATTTCCCGGTGGTCCAGTGTTTAGGACTCCGTGCCCTCATTGTTCAGTCCCTGGTTGGGGACCTGAGATCCCACAAGTTGTGTGACCCGGCAGCCAAATATTTAAAAATTAAAAAATAAATGAACCTTGCCTATAGCCTGAAATATACATAATAACCCTTTCTCAAGGCTCTGCCTCCCAGGCTAGACCTTTAAAGGCATAACAATGTTTCATTCAAATAGAGGAGAAAAGGCTACAGAACAGAGAATAACACTTGTCTTGCTGGAGGTTTACAGAAACATTGTGACCAGACCTACACAGGCAGCTCCAAGAACAAAGAGTTATCACATCCCCTCCAACGTCTGGAAGAAGGCTGCAACAACCCCCTCCCCTTTTAGTATAAAAGAAACCTGAATTCTAACTCAGGGAAGATGATTCTTTGGAACATGAGTCTGACATCTTCTTCATCTGTGCAAATAAAGTTACTATGCTTTGTCCCAACACCTGGTTTCTTGATGTATTGGCCTGTCACGTGGTGAACATACAAGCTTGGACTCAGTAACAGTAAGAGCTGAACTCAGTAAGAGATTTCCAAGGGGTCTTTTGTAGTTTACAGTGACATTTGGAATAGAAAAGAAATTGGCCTCAGGGAGGACCAGGGGTCTCCAGTATCATGGGCAAATCATTCTCTTGGGTGATACATTCAGTAGGCTGAAAGGCCAAAGCCCAGGAGATACTGAGGAGGACGATAGCTGTAACTGTAACCTCATCCAAGCTCACAGGACAGGCCAGTGGGTTGAGAGAAAGGTGTTAGGGAAGAATAGTGATTTTGTTCAGAAGCAGGCAAACCGAGAAGATGGCAGACTAATATCCTAAGAACCATCTTAATGCAGACTGCTCTCATAACAGAAAAGTTGGAAGCCTGCAGAGATGAGGTCAGGAAGAGGAAGAGGCCACAGTCCACGGTCTTTTTTCTTGGTCAGTTGACTCCAGCTGACATTAATCTGATCTGGTCATGATGCTCCTTCAGATCGAATAAACAGATGTTTATTTTTCTTGTTCACATTTCCTTATTACCGGGTGGGTTTCTTTGAAAGGGGGCTGCCACATACACTCCAAGCTGTGGGCAGAATTCCTTCAGCGACTAACGTGTGTACACGAGGCTGAGCAGAGGCTTATGACTCAGAGGTTAAAGCAGCAGCAGAGATGGATGCCAAGATCCTCAAACAAAGAGGCAGGTGGATCTTCGTTCCTTAAGAACAAAGAATTCTGGCAAATTGTTGTGTGCACCCCTCGAGGAGTGGCTCGGACTCTGTTTATCCTGAACCGTTGTCATTACTTTCCTCCTCTAACTGATTTTCCTCTGTTTCTGCACTCCCTCACTTCCCTAACTAGTAACTAACTACCTTCCCTGCTCTTTGGAAGACGGGAGGGCCTGGGAGGCCAAAGCCTTTTTCGACAAACAAGAAGCAAGAGGACACAGGGGGTCTTTGTACTCAGAAGGGCCCCCACAGGACCCTGCTTCGCTTCAGTCCTCCCTTTTCTTTGATACCCCTTGATCCTGAGGGGAATGGGGTGGTGGGAGACAGGAAAAGGAGTAAATTTTTGGATAGAGAGGTTCATCATAAACTCCGCAGAGAAATTCAGTTTAAGGGGGACTCAGTTTCAATGCCAGAGTAAAGGAAAGAGTAAGAAAGGGTTTTGCACTTTAGAGTCTGAAGCTTGGTCCAGTGTCTTGGGTAGCAGACACCACTTCTCCTTGTCTGTTTGATCTGGAGGTCCCCAGTGTCTGCACAGGACCAGATGTCAAGTGGGACCTTTTTTAGCTGTGAGATGTGTACCCAAGGCTCCATAACTAATTTTGCAGCTGTGTTGGTGGTCAGTAAGGTCCCTTCCCATGACATCGAAAGCTGTCTTCCTCTGGTGAAGTTTCCAGAAGACGCAATCATGGGGCTCTAGATTGACCAGCAGGATCCTTTGAATTGGAACTGGGAAAGCTCTTCAGCCTGTTGATGACAAGCCTGAGCATAAGAACTGGAGACTTACAGTAGCTGGTCACACTGGCATAGCGCAAGGGATCAGCAGAAGGTCAGACCCTGAACATCAGTCCGCTGTCTCTGCTGATGACTCTGCTGTGGATTGAGTTTATGATTCCCAAATGGGGTCCTTTGAATGGCCAGCAAGACCTTAAGCCTGGGGAGTCCAGTAGTTTGGGCAAAGTTAGACATTTTAAGCTTGACAGTCCCTGTAGTTCTCTTGACTTTGCCTGATGACTGAGGGTGAGAGAGACGATGACGGTGACGCTGCAGACTGGGCCTCTGTACACTGGTGCTGAATTGAATCTCAGAGACAGAGTTTTGGATGAAGCAGAAAAGAACAGTTTATTGCTTTACCAGGCAAAGGGGGACAGGGCAGGGCTGTGCCCTCAAAACCCTGTGTCCTGACCCCGAGGCATTTGGTGAGGAGTTTCACAGCAGGGGATCAAGGGAGCGTCTACGCGGAGGGCTCAGCGTGTGCAGGGCCTGCCTCCTTTAACCTGGCCTCAGGGGTCCCCTGATGAGCGTCTCTGGTTCTCAGGGTTACAAAACTGTGATCCTCTCTGGAAAGAAGGAAGCTTGTCAGGCTAACATCTTCATTTGTAGGAGGTTTGAGTTCTGTAAGGAATTCAAAGGCATTGTTACATCTACCCCTTGAGGCAAAATCAGAACGCTGAGGAAAAACCCCAGGCTGCACTATTGTTTTCTTGGCTGCTCCTCCTTTGTCTCTGCACCCCTCCTCCCTTCCCTGATTCGCACCCGTTTGAGCCTACCCTTTGGACCTCAGGGAAGGTCAAGAAACAGGGGACGCAGAAAGCTTTTCATGCCCAGGAGCCTCGAAGGGTCCCACTTGGTTTCACACCGCCCCCTGCTTTCTGACACTGTTCGATCTTGAGGAGAGCAGACGTTGGAATAGAAAGGAAATAATTGTTTCCGACAGAGGCATTCATCACAAACTTGGCAGAGGAACTTAGTTTCAGGGGTACTGGTTTTTAATACCCACTTCTGTTTTATCTTTCCCCAGATTGTTCAAGGAACAGAGCGGTGACTTCACTGACTACTTTCTGCTGAAATGAGGTGTAGTCCTGCCTCACTCTTCAGGTGAATTAATACCAAATTAGAAATACTTGAGTTACAAGTCCTGGATCTGAGTATTGTATGATTAAAATCTCAGTCTCTTGGTCTGCCATTTTGATGCAACAAACCCAGTTAGAAGTAGGAGGAGTGATAGCTGGAAATTTAATAGACAAATAGATCCAACTTCCTGAGGAACTCAGAAGAATAAGCCTACAAACTAGTGTAGAACTTGGGAGATTTGTTGTAGCAGTTGTCTAATTTTACCTAAGTAGTTTTTAACTTATGGTGTAGCATTAACACATACATATCAGGGGCTATTAGCAGCTACACATCAGTTCAGTTCAGTTGCTCAGTCATGTTCGACTCTTTGCGACCCCATGGACTGCAGTACGCAAGGTTTCCCTGTCCATCACAAATTCCCAGGGCTTGCTCAAACTCATGTCCATCGAGTTGGTGATGCCATCCAACCATCTCATCCTCTGTCATCACCTTCATCTCCCGCCTTCAATCTTTTCCAGCACAGGGTCTTTTCCATGAATCAGTTCTTCACATCAGGTGGCCAAAGTATTGGAATTTTAGCTTCAGCATTAGTCCTTCCAATGAATATTCAGGATTTCCTTTAGGATTATCTGGTTTTATCTCCTTGCTGTCCAAGGGACTCTCAAGAGTCTTCTCCAACACCACAGTTCAAAACCATCAGTTCTTCAGTACTCAGCTTTCTTTATGGTCTAACTCTCACATCCATACATGACTCCTGGAAAAACCATAGCATTGACTAAATAGACCTTTGTGGACAAAGTAATGCCTCTGCTTTATAACATGCTGTCTAGGTTGAACATAACGTTTCTTCCAAGGAGCAAGTGTCTTTTAATTTCATGGCTGCAGTCACCATCTGCAGTGATTTTGGAGCCCAAGAAAATAAAGTCTCTCACTGTTTCCATTGTTTCCACATCTATTTGCCATGAAGTGAGGGGGCTAGATGCCATGACCTTAGTTTTCTGAATGTTGAGTTTTGAGCCAACTTTTTCACTCTCGTCTTTCACTTTATTCAAGAGGCTCTTTAGCTCTTCTTTGCTTTCTGCCATAAGGGTGGTGTCATCTGCGTATCTGAGGTTATTGCTATTTCTCCTGGCAATCTTGATTCCAGTTTGTGCTTCACCCAGCCCGCCATTTCGTATGATGTACTTGGCATATAAGTTAAATAAGCAGGGTGACAATATATACAGCCTTGACATACTCCTTTCCCAATTTGGAACCAGTCCATTGTTCCATGTCCTGTTCTAACTGTTGCTTCCTCACCTGCATACAGGTTTCTCAGGAAGCAGGTCAGGTGGTTTGGTATTCCCATCTCTTGAAGAATTTTCCACAGTTTATTGTGATCCACACACTCAAAGGCTTTGGCGTAGTCAATAAAGCAGAAGTAGATGTTTTTCTGGAACTCTCTTGCTTTTTCTATGATCCAGTGGATGTTGGCAATTTGATCTCTGGTTCCTCTGCCTATTCTAAATCCAGTTTGAACATCTGAAGTTCTCGGTTCATGTAGTGTTGAAGTCTGGCTTGGAGAATTTTGAGCATTACTTTGCTAGCGTGTGATATAAATGCAATTGTGCAGTAGTTTGCACATTTTTGGCATTGCCTTTCTTTGGGATTGGGATGAAAACTGACCTTTTCCAGTCCTGTGGCCACTGCTGAGTGTTCCAAATTTGCTGGCATATTGAGTGCAGCACTTTCACAGCATCATCTTTGAGGATTTGAAATAGCTCAACTGGAATTCCATCACCTCCACTAGCTTTGTCTGTAATGATGCTTCCTAAGGCCCACTTGACTTTGCATTCCAGGATGTCTGGCTCTAGGTGAGTGATCACAGCATCATGGTTATCTGGGTCATGAAGATCTTTTATGTATAGTTTTGTGTATTCTTGCCACCTCTTCTTATCTTCTGCTTCTGTTAGGTCCATACCGTTTCTGTCCTTTATTGTGCCCGTCTTTGCATGAAATGTTCCCTTGGTATCTCTAATTTTCTTGAAGAGATCTCTAATCTTTCCCATTTTATTGTTTTCCTCTATTTCTTTGCATTGATCACCGAGGAAAGCTTTTTAATCTCTCCTTGCTATTCTTTGGAACTCTGCATTCAGATGGCTATATCTTTCCTTTTATCCTTTGCCTTTCACTTCTCTTCTTTTCTCAGCTATTTGTAAGGCCTCCTCAGACAACCATTTTGCCTTTTTGCGATTTTTTTTTCTTAGGGATGGTCTTAATCACTGCCTCCTGTACAATGTCACAAACCTCCATCCATAGTTCTTCTGGCACTCTGTCTATCAGATCTAATCCCTTGAATCTGTTTGTCACTTACACTGTATAATCATAAGGAATTTGATTTAGGTCATACCTGAATGGTCTAGTGGTTTTCCTTACTTTCTTCAATTTAAGTCTGAATTTTGCAATAAGGAATTCATGATCTGAGCCACAGTCAGTTATCCGGTTTAGTGTGTGTTTTTGAGTACTTCCTTGTGTTCTGACACCACAAGAGCCCCCAGGCCCATCTTGGGGGCTCCCTGTCCCAGCCCTGGAATGGGTCATTTCTCCAGGGAGCCTGGTTCCTTTACTGGAGAACGAATGGTCTTGGAACCGAGATCTGGGCACCACATGCTCCTTGCCTCTGGGACTCTCAGCAGAGATGGGAAATACACATGCATGTAGTAACAGATCCCGCTTCCTCTGTTCTGTATCTTTCTGGGTGTAGATTACAGACCACAAGTGTGCAGACCCACAGACCCCTACCCAACACTGCCTTCTCTTACCTTCTCCTAATCTCTTTCTTCAACAGCGAGATCGCTAATTTCTTCAGTCAATGCAGTAGCTCAGTCATGTCTGACTCTCTGTGACCCCATGGGCAGCAGCACGCCAGGCTTCCCTGTCCATCACCAACTCCTAGAGCTTGCTCAAACTCAGGTCCATCGAATCGGTGATGCCATCCAACCATCTCATCTTCTGTCATCCCCTTCTCTTCCTGCCTGCAATCTTTCCCAACATCAGGGTCTTTTCCAGTGAGTCAGTTCTTCCAATCAGGTGGCCAAAGTATTGGAGCTTCAGCTTCAGCATCAGTCCTTCCAATGAATATTCAGGACTGATTTCCTTTAGGATTGACTGGTTTGATCTCTTTGCTGTCCAAGAGACTCTCAAGAGTCTTCTCCAACACCACAGTTCAGAACCATCAATTCTTCGGCGCTCAACTTTCTTTATGGCCCAACTTTCACATCCATACATGACTACTGGAAAAACCATGGCTTTGACTAGATGGACCTTTGTCAACAAAGTAATGTCTCTTTTTAGTATGCTGTCTAAGTTGGTCATAGCTTTCCTTCCAAGGAGCAAGTCTTTTAATTTCGTGGCTGCAGTCACCATCTGCAGTGATTTTGGAGCCCAAGAAAATAAAGTTTCTCACTGTTTCCATTTTTTCCCCATCTATTTGCCATGAAGTGATAGAATTAATTACCACAGTCTTAGTTTTTTGAATGTTGAGTTTTAAGCCAGCTTTTTCACTCTCCTCTTTCACTTTTATCAAGATGCTCTTTAGTTCTTCTTCGCTTTCTGTCATAAGGGTGGTGTCATCTGCATATCTGAGGTTATTGATATTTCTCCCAGCAATCTTGATTCTAGCTTGTGGTTCATCCAGCCTGGCATTTCACATGATGTACTCTGCATTTAAGTTAAATAAGCAGGGTGACAGTATGCAGCCTTGACGTACTCCTTTCCTGATTTGGAAACAGTTCATTGTTCCATGTCCATGGAACAACTGTTCCATGTTCTAACTGTTGCTTCTTGACCTGCATACAGATTTCTCAGGAGGCAGGTGAGGTGGTATTGAAGAATTTTCCACAGTTTGTTGAGAGCCACACAGTCAAAGGTTTTAGTGTAGTCAGTGAAGCAGAATTAGATATTCTTCTGGAATTCTCTTGCTTTTTCTATGATCCAACAGATGTTGGCAATTTGATCTCTGGTTCCTCTGCCTTTTCTAAATCCAGCTTGAACATCTGGAAGTTCTCAGTTCACATACTATTGAAGCCTAGCTTGGAGAAATTTGAGCATTACTTTGCTAGCATGTGAGATGAATGCAATTGTGCAGTAGTTTGAACATTTTTTGGCATTGCCTTTCTTTGGGATGGGAATGAAAACTGACCTTTCCCAGCTCTTAACCACACAGATTTACATATTTGTCAGTTCTCACATCCACAAGCCCAGACCACAGCTAGAGGGAAGTCCAGGCACCACACTTTCACACACGGCC
Source organism: Cervus elaphus (assembly GCF_910594005.1). Taxonomy (NCBI): domain Eukaryota; kingdom Metazoa; phylum Chordata; class Mammalia; order Artiodactyla; family Cervidae; genus Cervus; species Cervus elaphus. The sequence goes on from NC_057816.1 coordinate 200,199, forward strand.
CTTTCTGTCAGGAGCCTGTCTGTGGCTTCCTGTCAAGTTCCTCTTTCCACGAGACTTGGCAAGTTTTCCCTACTCTGCCCTGTGTCTCTTTTCCACAAATGAGCAGACACATGTCATCTTCCTTCTTGGAAGAAAGGAACTACTATAGGTGACTTTCTGTGCTTCTTCTCTTAACATAATGCCTGGAAGTCACACCATCCACTTAGAGTGACCTTCCTCCTTTTTCTTCAAGGCCTGCACGCCACTCTCATAAGTGTGGACATTTAGGTTGTTCCTAACATTTTGTGGTTACAAACAATTCTGCAATGAATCCTCTTTGCATATCTATTTCCCACTGTTTGAAGTGCATCTTCAGGGTATGTGTGTGTGCTCAGTTGTGTCCAGTTCTCTGAGACCCCGTGGACTGTAGCCCTCCAGGCTCCTCTGTCCGTGGAATTTCCCAGGCAAGAATACAGGAGTGGGTTGCCATTCTCCTCTCCAGGGGATCTCCCAAACCCAGGGATCAAACCCACGTCTCTTGCATCTCCTGCATTAGCAGGCTGATTCTCTACCACTGCACCACCTCTTAAGCCACCTTCAGGGCAGCTTCCTAAAAATAGTGCTGCTGGTCAAAGGACAGTGCATACACATCTTTGTCTGACCCAATTCCACTCCAGGGTTCACCATGTAGGGTCCCCAGTGCTGTAAGAGGATGCTGGTTTCTCTGCAGCTTCATCAACAGAGCGAGTCATAAAGTGAAAGTCGCTCAGTCATGTCTGACTTTTTGAGACCCCATGGACTATACAGTCCATGGAATTCTCCAGGCCAGAATACTGGAGGGGGTAGCCATTCCCTTCTCCGGGGGATTCTCCCAACCCAGGGATCAAACCCAGGTCTCCCACATTGCAGGCAAATCTTTACCAGCTGAGCCACAAGGGAAGCCCAAGAATACTGAGGTGGGTAACCTATCCTTCCTCCAGCGGATCTTCCTGATCCAGGAATTGAACCAAGGTCTCCTGCATTGCAGGTGGATTCTCTACCAACTAAGCTATCATAGTTTTTAATTTTTTGCCACTTTGAGAGGTAAGAAGGGAGACCTTGGTCTTATATTAATTGCATTTCTCTATTAATGAGTGATTTCAATGTTTTTTCATATGTTTAGGATTTTTTAATATAAACTGTCCATGTATTTTCTCCATCTACCTACTCATCTTTCAGTCTTCTTGGCATATCAGAGTTACAAGCACTTTTTCTGAGTGTACGTTCTGAATATTTGTTCCCAATTTGTCAAGTGCTTGTACTTTGTATATTGAGTGTTTGTCATGCAACTTTGAAAACTGTTTATGTAGTCAAATTTATTCACCTTTTGTTTTGTCTGGATTCTAAATCTTAGTTATGTAAAAAAACAAAATTCAACTGAGTAAATCTGAAGCTCTAACCACTTTACAAAGTCATGTATGGATGTGAGAGTTGGATTATAAAGAAAGCTGAGAACTGAAGAATTGATGCTTTTGAACTGTGGTGTTGGAGAAGACTCTTGAGAGTCCCTTGGACTGCAAGGAGATCTAACCAGTCCATTCTAAAGGAAATCAGTCCTGAATATTCATTGGAAGGACTGATGCTGAAGCTGAAACTCCAATACTTTGGCCACCTGATGCAAAGAGCTGACTCATTTGAGAAGACCCTGATGCTGCGATAGATTGAAGGCAGGAGGAGAAGTGGACAACAGAGGATGAGATGGTTGGATGGCTTCACTGACTCGATGGACATGAGTTTGAGTAAACTCTGGGAGTTGGTGATGGACAGGGAGGCCTGGAGTGCTGCAGTCCATGGGGTCGCAGAGTCGGACACGACTGAGCGACTGAACTGAACTGAACTGAACCACTTTATTTGGTAATTAATGAACTGGCGACATCTCATCCAGCAAGCACCAGGGTGCTCAGAGGAGCAGCACAAAGTGGAAGTTTTTATAGGAAGGAAGATGGGGCACGGAGATCACTAGCTGAAGAAAGCAAAGGCTACTGGGGCTGGATGGCTCCTCTTGGGGCGGGGGGAGGGGAGAGGAACAGTCAGATGTCCCTCGTCTTCCAGGGATGGAGAGCACCCACAGGGCATATCACCTCCTCGGTGCTGACCAGGAAATCCTAGGAAATTCTAGGGAAGACTGAAATGCAGTCGAGTAGGAGGCAAGGTTTGGCATCATGGACTCTGGCACAAGTGATGCCACTTTGGGCCTGTGCTTTTTCCTTCACCAGCTATCCCGGAGCTCAAGAGGGATTCACCGTGTTCCTTCAGTGTTGTGTGTGTTTCAGATTCCAGTTCATCAGCACCCCAGCAAGAGCACCCCTCTGTGCTGGGCTTAGTCCTATTCCATCCCAAGGTCTGTCTGCTGCCCCAGCACCAGCAGGTCTGATGTGGGGAATTATGTTGACCACATTTTTCACTGTTCTGGGTCCATCTGGTGTGATGACTCAGTCAAATGCTATGTCAGCCAAAGGATTGTTTTTTCTTTTTGAAGTCTCCACTTCCTGCTCTGGGGGAGCTGCTCCCATTTCCTGGGGATCCTGGGGTGGGGGCGGGGGAGGGCATGAGAATGACTGTCCTCCAGCCCCCCTGCCAGGCCGGGCCTCCTCCTCAGCAAAGCCTGAGGGCAAGGCAGGGGCAAGCCTCCTGGTGTCCAGCCAGGAGCCGAGCGGGAGGAGGAGGAAGGAAGAGCCTGTGCTGCCGCCACCCAAACTGACCACTGACCAGAGGGTCCCCACCTTCCTCTCCTTTCTCCCTTGAATACCCCCCAGTCTCTGCTCCTGGAGAGTCCTGGGTTTTTCCTGGAAAATCTCTGGGAAGAGGAGAGAGCTTTGTTCCAGACTGTGCCATCGTGGAGCTGGTGACGTGAAAATCATACTCATCCTGGTAACCCTTGGGCCTTTTCAAAGGAGAGAAACTGCTCATCAATACGATGAGCCAGTCCCAGGTAGGGAGGGGAAGACGGGATGGAGTGCTCAGGGGACACCCTGGTCTTTCCCCCTGCGAACTCCAGGCCTCAAAGGACAGAGCCATGGAAAATCCCCAACAAGTGTTTTCTTCTTCAAACTGAAGGGGAGCAGGTTTTGCCACCACAAAATACTGATGCTGCAAACTTGTCCTCTGTACACTGGTGCTGAATTGAATCTCAGAGACAGAGTTTTGGATGAAGTAGAAAAGAACAGTTTATTGCTTTACCAGGCAAAGGGGGACACGGCAGGGCTGTGCCCTCAAAACCCTGTGTCCTGACCCCGAGGCATTTGGTGAGGATCCAGCAGTGGATCAAGGGAGCGTCTGTGCGGAGCACTCGGCGTGTGCACGGCCTGCCTCCTTTAACCTGGCCTCGGGGGGTCCCCTGATGAGCGTCTCTGGTTCTCAGGGTTACCAAACTGTGATCCTCTCTGGAAAGAAGGATGCTTGTCAAGCTAACATCTTCATTTGTTGGGGTTTGAGTTCTGTAAGGAGCTCAAAGACACGGCTGTGTATCCATGAAGCAGAACCAGAACCCTGGCCCCAGGCTGCACGGCTGCTCTTGGCTGCTCCTTCCTCATCTCTGTATCCCCTCCCTTCCCTGATTAGAAACTTTCCAGCCCTGCCCTTTGGAATTCGGGGAAGGTCAAGTAGCGGGGGACACAGAAAGGATTTCATGCCCAGGAGCCCCACAGAGTCCTGATGGGTTTCACTATCTCTCGTCAGCATAAATGTTAGGGAAAGCACATTGACTAAAACCCTTCACTCTGGCCAGGCACCATAGTAACAATTTGCATGAGTTATTTTATGACAGGAGATCCTAGGAAAGAACACGGAACTAACAAGCCACCACCAATGGGAAGAGTTCAGAAAAGGTAAAAAGGGGACCCCACGTGTCTCACCACCTCCCAGAATCCTTCTTGCTGACATCCATCTTGGCTGAGTAACATGTGTGCTCCCAGGAAGGACCCTGAGTCAGAGTGATTGGTCAAAGACAACCCAGAAACGAACTCCATCAGCATAAAACCCAAGACTGCAGCCGCGCGGCAGGCAGCCCTCCGAGGTCCGACTGTCCCCTCCAACCAGGCGCCCACCTTCCAGTAAAGTCTCTGCCTTTGTCAGCACATCTCCCCGAACAACTTCGTTCCAAGCATTAGACAAGAGCCCAGCCTGAAGCCCAGGAAGGGGTCTTCTTTCCTGCAGCAACTGGCAACCGTGAAGGGACCCTTTTACTGCGACTGGCACCCCAGCTCCTCAGGGCACTCAGAGACCAGCTTGCCTGCTGGGGACCAGCCCAGCAGCCACAACCCAGACCCTGGCCCCTGGTATCTTCCCAACACAAATGACTGTCTGGATGCCCCAACTGGGTAAAAAACGAGAGCCTTCTTTCCTCTCATCCTCCCGTTCAACCCCTCCTATCCTACTTTTTACCTTGTCCCTTGGTACTGGACTCAGGAGTCTGGTAGAAGGGGCTCAGTCTCAGCTGAGGGCTGGCACCTGGTCACCTCTGGTTGGCAGAGAACTCAAATTCTGGTTCCAGTCTGGTTTCTGGTTACTGGTAGGGCCAAGCTCCAATCCTCCCTTCCCTGGAAGCCAGGGTAAAGTCCCATAATGCCGGGGCACCTGCAGGTGGCAGGAGATGTCTGTAAAGACACCCCTTTTCCCTTCTCACTCTCCTAACCCTAACCCCTTTTTCCTCTCTCTCCTTCCTTCTTACTTAACCGGGCCTCTTTCCCTCCCTTTGAAGACCCAAAGTATTTCCATATACTCTATCAGTATTCAAGTCTGAAGTTCTGAGTCTTCGTGAGAGACTTTCTGAGAGACTGCAATCTCTTCTCCCTGTCAACTGTGCTTTCTGTTCTCGGGGAGATAATCAGGCGATAGAACCTCTCCATCAGGTGCCCTGTGTCTATAAATTCAGTCACTTGATTGTTCATTTGGCTGAGTGCTTCCAAGTGGAAGTGACTGACAAGGCTCAGTACAGTCTCACCTGGTCTTGGGTGGAAGTTAATACCCTAGACATATGTCTAGGGATTCATTAGCTTTTCAGGACAAGCCCTACATCCCCACTGATTGTGCTTACCTCTGAGCATTTCCTTTGGCACATATACAATCAGGCAATCTGGGACCAGGAGAGAGCTTACGACTTCTAGAGTCAGATACAGGAGCATCCACCCCAGTGCTGGTCCCCTGGTGACAGGATATAGGCTATACCACCATCGAAATGGGAAATAAGCCTAGCTTCCCTTTACACACCCCGCTGGGTTATCTTTTGGCCCACTGGGATGGATACCAACTGAATGGACTAAAAAGAAGAAAACATATTATATATTATACTTGATACTGGCCTACTTACTTCCTGGGAGGAGGGGGGATATGGCCCCAGTCAGGGTCACTTGGATTTAACACCATTTTGCAGCTCAATCTATAATGCAAACTTGAGGGTAAATAAAAGGAGATTCCCAATGTCCAGGCCTTTATGGCCCTCCACCAGGATTCCCAGAAGAGGAGACAATGCAAGCTCAGAGACCCCGACAAAGGCTTTTTCAAAGTTCTTTTGGCAAGGTCCAAAGCCAAAGATCCCCTTGCCCTTCTCCTGACCCCCTCAGCTTGGACAGAGAGGACAGGGGAAGGGGAGTTCAGGCAGCCCTGGACGTCACAAGACCTGAGGGAAAGTCAGTCACCTCAGCTCCACTTCCATACATCCCTTTCCCCTGTGGGATTACAATCAGGTAGCAAGCTTTGCCCTCCACAGAAGGAAAGTTTACCCTCCAACAAAATCTGTCTCCAAAGAGAGGTACCAGATGAGGAAGGGGGAACCATGCAAGTTCACGTTCCCTTTTCTATGCAACACACTATGCAATGTAGGGAACGATTGGGTTCATATTCTGAAAACCCCCAAAACTTTAGGGACAAATTCAAGCATCTTAGTCTTAACTTCTCCCTCACCTGGAGGGATGGAATGGTCATTCTCACCCAGTGTTGTAATGATGAAGAAAAAGCTAGAATCCTAGATCAGGCTAGAAAAGTGGCTGAACTGATGACAGGAGGCAGATGTCAATCTGGCCCCTGCAGAAGAGGCAATCCCCTCCACAGAGCTGGATGGGATCCCAACACAAGGGAAGGGAGAGGATCCCTAAGGCGCCTCACTACTTACCTACTACAGGAAATGACCTGGGGTGTCCAGAAGGTCATTAATTACAATAAGATAAAAGACATTATATAGGGAGAGAGTGAAAATCCAGCCCTTTTTTTGGAAAGGCTCACAGAGTTCTTTAAAATTTTTACTCAGGCAGGCCTCGATTCAGTTCAGTTCAGTCGTTCAGTCGTGTCCAACTCTTTGCAACCCCATGGACTGCAGCACACCAGGCTTCCCTGTCCATCAGCAACTCCCAGAGCTTGCTCATACTCATGTCCGTCAAGTCAGTGATGCCATCCAACCATCTCATCTTCTGTCTTCCCCTTCTCCTTCCACCTTCAATCTTTCCCAGCATCAGGGTCTTTTCCAATGAGTCAGATCTTTGCATGAGGTGGCCAAAGTATTGGAGTTTCAACTTCAGCATCAGTCCTTCCAATGAACACCCAGGACTGATCTCCTTTAGGATGGACTGGTTGGATCTCCTTGCAGTCCAAGGGACTCTCAAGAGTCTTCTCTAACACCACACTTCAAAAGCATCAATTCTTCTGCAGGAAGACCTAAAAAGTATTAAGTAGAGTCTTGCTAGCCCATTCCTTCATAACCCAGGCAGCCCGGGATATAAGGAGAAAACTGCAAAAACTAGAAAAAGGACCAGAAACCCCAATCTCTGAGTTGGCAAAGGAGGCAAATAGGATGGTGTCGGGAGCCGGTGAGAGAAACCCCACCCGTGACAAGGTCTGGGTTCAAAGAGCTGGCAAGCAAAAGCGTCCAGACCTCCGGGACCGCTCCACACGCAAAGGCGTCCGGACCTCCGGGGGTTTCTCGGAACCGCCCCACCATCCACTCCCAGGCCTTCGTCCTTTCATCTTCTGATGCTTGGCGTTCTTCTATGTTCCCAAGAAACTAGTCTGACTCTTACCTAAAATCCCTCCTTGAAACCTTTGCCTGGCAGCAACACAGTCCCTGGGGGCACATGGGTCCCAATAAACAGGCCTATCTATCCCATAAGCAAAAGTAGATAGAGTCCATTACGAGATTGAGAAGACTCCTTAGGGTGTGATCAGGAGGGAATTCATGAGACTTCTGACCCTTAGGATTACATACCAGAGCTAAGTCCACCCAGGGCTGAGCTTCCCAAGATAAGGTTTGTAGATGGCTTTTCACAGTTGACTAGCTGCTGCCATTGAATTGTTTAAAAGTTATACAGAGTGAAGTAAGCCAGAAAGATAAAGATCATTATGGCATACTAACACATATATATGGAATTTAGAAAGATGGTAATGATAACCCTATATGCAAAACAGAAAAAGAGACACAGATGTACAGAACAGACTTTTGGACTCTGTGGGAGAAGGTGAGGGTGGGATGTTTCGAGAGAACAGCATGTATATTATCTATAGTGAAACAGATCACCAGCCCAGGTGGGATGCATGAGACAAGTGCTCGGGCCTGGTGCACTGGGAAGTCCCAGAGGAATCGGGTGGAGAGGAAGGTGGGAGGGGGGATCGGGATGGGGAACACATGTAACTCCATGGCTGATTCATGTCAATGTATGACAAAACCCACTGCAATGTTGTGAAGTAAGTAGCCTCCAACTAATAAAAATAAATGAAAAAATAAAAAAATTAAAGTTATGTGTAGGTATTGACTGTTCTGGAAAGTTATTTATGATGTAACCCATGATTATGCACCTGGTACAATCTTATCATTCCCCCCTCCTTAAACCTCTTTAAAGGATTATGGGTTTTAGGGTATATAAGCACTAATGTAAAAAAAATAAAGTAGTCTTGTTCCTGCACTCAACCAAGACTCAATGCCGCTCATCTGTAGGGAACCCCTGGACTCCACCAGGGCTGGACCCCGGCAGGATGGTTTTGAGTAGGGACCTGGAGAAGGAAGCCAAAAGAGAAGAAAGAGAAGCTGGAAAGGACAGGAGGATCTAAGAGAAGAGATCAGGTCTAAGACAGAGAAGCAGGTCTAAGCCTTAGCGAGCACACTAAAACCTTGGCCTTGGTTCACCCTACTACTATGCGAGTCACAGAGAAAGTGAGAAAGAAAAAAAAATCTTAAAAATCCATCCCCAGTGTGCCTACTATAAAGAGGATGGGCATTGGAAAAGGGAGTGTCCATATTGCCCTAAGGGAAGGTGTGTGGAGACCCCTGCACTGGCTCTGTGTTGGTCCTGGGTGACTGGGACTGACGATGCCCAGTGGCTCGAGAACCCCCCACGAACGGTGCGCTCCAGATCACTCCTCTCCACCCTTGGGTGATAGTGCAAATAGAAGGTAAGGATAAGGGGACTGCCTTCTCTGCTCTTCCTTTCTGATCAGGACCTTAGACTCCCTGACTAAAATGGTGATGGGGTAGATGGGAAACTCCAAAGCCCCTCCATTATAAGGTGGGCAATTGGCAAGGGACCCACTCCTTCTTATACATCCCCAGTTGCCCTCCTCCCCTACTGGGAGAGACCTGCTGTGTCACCTCCAGACCAGAGTGACTTGGGGAAAGCTAGAAACAATAATTTCTTTTGTCTGGTGTCTGAATACTTGCAGTCAGACATAGAAGAGGAAGAGTCCCTACCTTTCTCAGATGAGGTCAAACCCAGGTGTGGGATGTCTCCTGCTTCAGCTAGCCATGAATATTTCACCAGTAAAGATTCTCCTGAGGCCAAGTGCTTCCTACCCCTGAAAAAGACCTTAAAACCAGAAGCTCTTGACAGCTTTAGATCACTAGTTAACACGGACCAGGATACTGGAATCATATTCACCTGTGAGTCTCCCTGCTTCACGCCAGTCCTTCCTGTTAAGAAACTGGATGGATCTTATCGATGCGTCCAGGATCTAAGAGCAGTCAATGAGGCTGTGGTTCCCATCCACCCCATAGTCCTGAACCCACATACCCTCCTATCCCAGGTCCCAGGAACTGCTAAGTACTTTAATCTTGGATCCGACAGACGCTTTCTTGTGCATTCCTCACCATCCCACATCCCCAAAGATCTTCTCCTTTGAGTGGAGGGACCTGGGGACCAGGGAAGCCATACAACTTTGCTGGACTCAACTACCAGAGGGGATTTGAGATAGCCCTCATATTTTCAGAATGTCCTTGGGGAGAAATCTAAGAGAATTAACCTTAGCAAACAATAATACAATGGGTAGGTGACTTGCTCATAGTGCAGATTTTACCAGCTCTCAAATGGATACAATTAAAACCTTAAATGTTCTCTATGAAAAGAGATATTGAGTATCCCCTAAGAAAGCTCAGATTAGTTTAACCCAATAAGATACTGTGGATTTATAATTACAGAGGAGAATAGAATGCTTGACCCCCAAAGGAAATCCCTCATCTTAAATACCACCTACCCCCAAACAAGGAAACAGCTTAGGGCATTTTTAGGAATGACTGGGTTTTCCTGGACCTGGACTTCTGGTTATGGGAATCTGGCCCAACCCCTAAATGAAAACTTAAAAGGGAAAGAGGAAGTGCCACTCGACTGGGACGAGACCTGCAAGGTCGCCTTTGATGCCCTAGAAGAGGCTGTCATTACAGCTCCTGAACTCAGGAGTGTTAGGCCTCCCAACACAGAAAGCCTTTCAGGCTATATGTCTCAGAGAGTAGGAACTGCTCTTGGGATGTTAGGACAAATGTGGACGGGGGTGGAGGGGGGTGTGCCTGTATTACAATCCATGGCTTACCTCTCTAAGCAACTAGACCAGGTAGCCAGAGGGTGGCCCACCTGCCTCCAAGCAGCGAGGCCGTCGCTCTTATGGTTAACGCTGACCCTGGGTCAGCCCATCACAGTGTATACACCTCACCAGGTGCAAGCAGTCTTGGAGACTAAAGGGGACAGGTGAATGACAGGGGCAAGGATCACCCAATATCACGCCCTCCTCCTTGACACTCCAGAAATATAGTTAAGGGTCTGTCAGACTTTAAATCCAGCCACCTTAATTCCAGATCCCCATACTTCCTCTTTGGACCACCAATGCATGCAAGTCATACGCAAATTACACTTCTCACCCTGACCTACCCAAGACACCCTTATCTGACCCAGAGGAAGAGGGTGCACAGATGGCAGTGGTTTTGTGGAGAAAGGAGAGGGGAAGGCAGGACAAGCCGCAGTGAGCCTAGAAGAAACCAGGGAAACTCAATTTCCTCCCCCAGGCACCTCGGCCCAGAAAACTGAACATTTTGCCCTGAGGAGAGCTCTGGACTTAGGGGAAGGACAGAGGATTGACAGAGACCCTAAGCATGCTTTCTTCATCCTGCATTCCTGGAAGGAGAGGGAGTGCTCAGTGCCCAAATCTCTCTTATTAAACACAAAGAGCTCATTCTCAGGCTCCTGGAGGCTGTCAAACTTCCTGCTAAATTAGCTGTCATCTATGCAAGGGTCACCAAGTGGGAGAAGAAAAGGAGGCCCAGGGGAACAGGAAAGCTAACCAGGAGGCAAAATGAGCTGCTAGAGCAGCTCCCCCATCACTGCTGTCTGCCATTTTTCCCCAAGGAAACCCTGGCTCCAAGTAATACCCCAAAGGAACATTCCTGATGTACTGGAGTGGGGCTGGGCAATTGGGTCACATGGGTGGTTCCAGACTGAGGAGGTCCAAATAACACTCCCTCACTCTGAAGTCTGGAATTATTAACTCTTTACACAGTAGTACCCATTTTGGAAGAGATCACCTGGAAACCTTGCTCAAGCCCATTCTCTACCACCTCCAGTGGCTGAAGATATTGGGCAGATCACACAGAGCTGTGATACCTAAGAAACCACCCAAAAACCAGACCCTTGCCACCTCCCCTAAATAAACCTGTCCAGCATCAGAGATCATACCCAGGTGAGTACCAGCAGGTGGATTAACAGCCAAAAACCTGAGGATTCTCTCATGTGCTAGTCTTTGTTGACACAAGATGGTTTGAAGCATTCCCAGTAGGACAGAGAGAGTGACAGAAGTTTGTAAAGCCCTGTTAAAGGAGACAGCACCGAGGTTTGGGCTACCATGATCACTTCAGAGCCACGGTGGGCCATCATCTGTGGCCATGATATCCCAGAACTTGGCTGCATGTTTAGGATTCAAACACTACCCCCACTCATCCACGAGGCCTCAAGCCTCAGGGATGGCAGAGTAGGCCAACTGGACTCTTAAAAGAGCTCTGGCCAAACTAAGTCAAGAAGCACATAATAAATGGGTCCAAATGCTGCCCATAGCCCTCGTGAGGGCACGTGCAGCTGCCCCCACCGGCCGTCATTATTAAACCCTTATGAAATGATTTACGGATGGCCATTCTTAACTTCTGATTCGTTTTTTGATGAGGACACCAATGCACTCCTAAAACTATAATTGACCTAGGAAGGTTTCAACAAGGATTCCAGTGATATGGAAAGCAAGTCCTCCCTAAACTGCAGGAAGACTGAAAAACCCCCAAGTAGAGCCGGGGGACCAAATATTAGTGAAGACCTGGTGAGAGAAAGGGAGCCCAAACCAGCTGTCAGAGACGTGGACCAGGCCATCCAGCTTGTTCCATAACCTCAACTGCTGTAAAGGTATGGCACCTGCCTGCCAGGGTCCACGATTCTAGAGTAAAACCCTGCCATCCACAGGAGCAGCAGACAGGGACTGAGACCCCAAAGCCAGAGGACAGCTATTCCTGTGAACCTGCTGAAGACCTCAGACTCTTGTTCAGGCGAAACACCATCAAACCCCCCTCAGAGAAGCCCAGGTGTCCTGGGAAGCCCCTCCTCCTCCTGACCGTGCCCACCTGCACAGCTATTAACCTCTCCCTTGGCGACACATGTGCTTAGTCACTTGGTTGGGTCAGACTCTTCAGTCGCATAGATTCTTTAGTCGTGTCCAAATCTTCAGTCACGTCCAACTTTTTACAACCCCATGGACCATAGCCTGCCAAGCTTCTCTATCCATGGGATTCTCCAGGCAAGAATAGTGGAGTGGGTTATACACTTGCAAACCACACACTACTCAACCTTAACCTTACTACCCCATTAGCGGTAGAAGTTGAGGCTATGTCCAACATATCCCAGGGTATCAACAGCCAACCCTTCCAGCCCAGCTACATGCTACCACTTAACATACCCCGTCTGGTCATGGCATAACCTTTTGGGTAAAAGGGGAGGAAAGCTTCATGACTTGGTATCAGCAACAGCTGTCTATATTTCCTCCCCCGGTAACATCTGCAATCCCACCCAAGCCCTTATTTTCTCTCTTGACTAACATTCCCCAAGTGACCTTCCCCATCCGTCTCAAAAGTGACTCCCTGGCAGGGGTGTCTGTGGGGGAGCTGGACAACTCGAGATGTGGAGTAACCTTCAGCGTCAGAACTGATGGAGAAAACCAGGATCTGGAAACTGCTCTGGGGTATTAAGATTTAGCCCAAAGTCTGGGAACTAGAGGTTCTGGCAGAACTGACATGCTATAACTATCCCCCGGCATGAGGTGCTCCTCAGATGCCATTAACCAGTCTCAAAAATCCATGTTCTGTTCTGGACAACCAAAAAACCGCACCCTGGTTTCTAAATCAGACAGGCAACTCTGACCCCTGCTATTTCCTGGTAGGGGTCCCCACCCCTGAGAACCTCGACCTATGGTGGGAACCCAAATGTAATACCCTACCTCGAGGACAAGTTCCAGGATGTCTCTCAACACTTGAATCCCTTCCTAAATCCCCTCACTGCTGCCAACTTTGCAGCAAGTGGGGTGAAGTTCTCCTCCAAGTTGCCAAAGGACTGCCCTTATTCCATTTTGCCACACACCAGTTGTAAGGCAGATGGAAAACCTACTCCCCTTTGGCAAATTCATTTTGTTGCCCAGCTTGAACACAGCCATGGTGTCTACTTCATATGTGGGAATAGAGCTTACCTACTTCTGCCCTCTTTTTGGTGAGGAACCTGCTCAGTAGGGTATGTCACACCCCACACAGAGGCAATGAATGTCTTCTTGCTTCTACCAGTGTATACCCACCAGAGGATACATCATGCAGTGGTACTTACCCCCTTTTTCCTGGCACTAAGATTGACCACTGGTTTGGCAGGAGCTGCCACTAGGGCAACTTCTTTATGTAAATTTCATCAACTTTCTATCAACACTGCTGCATCCATAGAAAAAACTGCAAGAACCCTCCTACGTCTACAACCCCAGTTAGACTTCCCACCACTATGGTCCTACAAAATTGTCAGGCCCTACACTTACTGACTGCAGGGCAATGGGACACTTGATTTTCTCTGAAGGAAGAACACTGTTTTTATTATAACCAGTCTGAAAAGGCCCAAGAAGATATCAAGGGGCCCTTAGAACAGGCTACAAGGATCCAGGATTTGGGTTCAATAGACGTTTGGAGTCCTCCTTTACCTTCTTGGCTCCTGCCATTTCTGGGTCCAGCGATGACTATCCTTTCAGGCCTCCTATTGGGCCCCTGTATATTCCAACTCCTTACAAAGTTTATCTACAACAGGTTCCAATAGTTTCAAATCAAACTGATGTTACTACAAGAGTGGAAGCTGGTTTCAGATTTGGAATACTTTAACTTAAATCAGGTAGAAAGGGACTTCTGCTCTGCTAGGCAGGACGATGCCCACATCCAGCAGGAAGTAGTTACAGAAGGAAGGTATCTTGCGTATGAAGTCTCTGGGGGGAGTTGTTAGGGGAAGCACACTGACTGAAACCCCCACCTTGGCCAGGCACCATAGTAACTATTTGCATGAATTATTCTACGATAGGAGATCCTGGTAAGGAGCACACAACTAACAAGCCACCACCAACCAGAAGAGTTCAGGAAAGATCAAAAGGAGACACCACGTGTTCTACCACCTCTCAGAATCCTTCCTGCTGTCATCCATCTTGGCTGAGCAGCGCGTGCGCCACCAGGAAGGACCCTGAGTCAGTGACTGGCTAAGACAACCCAGAAAATAACCCCATCACCATGTAATCTGAGACCGCAGCCACGTGGCAGAGCAGTCCTCCTGGGCTCCCTAACCCTGCTGCTCTCCACCCAGATGCCCCTTCCCAATACACTCACTTGCTCTGTCAGCATGTGTGTCTCCTCGGACAATTCATTTCCGAGTGTTAGACAAGAGCCCACTATCGGGCCCTGGAGTGGGTCCCTCTTCCTGCAGGATTATTTTGAGAGAAAGGCAAAGTCACTCCAATCCCAAAGAAAGGCAATCCCAAAGAATGTTCAAACTACCACACAACTGCACTCATCTCACACACTAGTAAAGCAATGCTCAAAATTCTCCAAGCCAGGCTTCAGCAATACGTGAACCATGAACTTCCAGATGTTCAAGCTGGCTTTAGAAAAGGTAGAGGAACCGGAGATCAAATTGCTAACATCTGCTAGATCATCGGAACAGCAAGAGAGTTCCACAAAAATATCTCTCTCTGCTTTATTGACTATGCCATAGCCTTTTAGTGTGTGGATCACAATAAACTGTGGAAAATTCTGAAAGAGATGGGAATATCAGACCACCTGACCTGCCTCTTGAGAGAAACCTATATGCAGGTCAGGAAGCAACAGCTAGAACTGGACATGGAACAACAGACTGGTTCCAAATAGAAAAGGGAGTACATCAAGGCTGTGTATTGTCACCCTGCTTATTTAGCTTATATGCAGAGTACATCATGAGAAATGCTGGGCTGGAAGAAGCACAGGCTGGAATCAAGATTGCCTGGAGAAATATCAATAACCTCAGATATGCCTCAGATAACCTCAGATGACACCACCTTTATGGCAGAGAATGAAAAGGAACTAAAAAGCCTCTTGATGAAAGTGAAAAAGGACAGTGAAAAAGTTGGCTTAAAGCTCAACATTCAGAAAACTAAGATCATGGCATCTGGTCCCATTACCTCATGGGAAATAGATGGGGAAACAGTGGAAACAGTGTCAGACTTTATTTTTGGGGGCTCCAAAATCACTGCAGATGGTGATTGCAGCCATGAAATTAAAAGACGCTTACTCCTTGGAAGGAAAGTTATGACCAACCTAGATAGCATATTAAAAAGCAGAGACATTACTTTGCCAACAAAGGTCGGTCTAGTCAAGGCTATGGTTTTTCCACTGGTTATATGTGGAAGTGAGAGTTGGACTGTGGAGAAAGCTGAGCGCTGAAAAATTGATGCTTTTGAACTGTGGTGTTGGAGAAGACTCTTGAGAGTCCCTTGGACTGCAAGGAGATCCAACCAGTCCATCCTAAAGGAGATCAGTCCTGGGTGTTCACTGGAAGGACTGATGCTGAAGCTGAAACTCCAATACTTTGGCCACCTCATGCCAAATGAGTTGAATCATTGGAAAAGACCCTGATGCTGGGAGGGATTGGGGGCAGGAGAAGGGGACGACAGAGGATGAGATGGCTGGATGGCATCACTGACTCGATGGGCATGAGTTTGAGTAAACTCTGGGAGTTGGTGATGGACAGGGAGGCCTGGGATGCTGCGATTCATGGGGTCGCAAAGAGTCGGACGCGACTGAGCGACTGAACTGAACTGAACTGAGCAGGTTTAGGAAAAGAGCTTTACCTCCCCAGCTGCCTGATTTACACTGGAGAGGGGGCTGGGCCAGGAAGTGGGCTGTGAGATTTACTGCAGAGCAGCCTTCCTGTGCTAACCTCCCCTGCCCGCCTTCCTCTGCACCCCAGAAACCACCCCCCCCACTCCTTGTCTTGGGAAGTTACAAAAGCCGCAATTATCTGGCTGTCCTTTGGCTGCCAGGTTTTTATGGGATTCCTGTAAACACAAAATTTATTTTTCTGCTGTTAACTTGGTTTATGTCAATTTAATTATTACCAAGCCGAAGACCCTAGAAGGGAAGAAGGGGAAAGTTTTCCTGTCACAACAAAACAGCCTTTTTTGATATCAAAGCAAAACCTGGGCTGTGAGCTCCTTGCTGCCAGGAGCCTGCAGACTCAGGCTGGCTCCAGTGTCTGGAGTTCATCCAGCCTTCCTGACAGCCACGCCCAGAGCCCAGAGCAGCCGGGAAGTCACGTGATCTGTTTATCAGAACTCACAACAGGGAATGGTGATTTGTTTGGGATTGTTTGCCTTCCAAGTACTTGAAACTTGTTTGGACTTGAACTTAAGAAATATAGTTCCACTTTTTTGAGGCTTGCACTGCTTCAGGCAAGGATGACTTCTTGTACCATAACTTCTCCTGGGACACTGGACATCGGGAAAAGTTTATGCTCAAATTGGGGCTATCACAGTGTCTGTGCTGCCGTTGACCTGAAGGTGTAATTTCGGGTTAAGGGTAACCTGGGGTGGAAAGCAGGATGCGATGGGAACTGGACCAGAACACAATGTGGATTTAATCTGAACAGACTGTTCCTGTTCATGTCAGGGTGTTAAGGAGGTGCAAGCCCCCAGCCCCCAACAGCCCCTGTAGGACACCCACAAGGCTGCTGTTGGTAGGGAGGCCTGACCTCACCCTGAGGGATGGTGAGCAGGCAGCCAGGCAGTTGGCTCCACACCAGGTCTAACTGGTTAAGAGAACAAAGGCCAGAATCTGGGGGGGGGGGGGGGGGGGCGGGGGGGGCAGAAGCTTGAGGGAAGGAGGGGATTGCATGCTGGGAGGAAAGGCCCATGCTGATTTCTTCCCAGGATTTGTGAAGAACCAAAGGATCTTAGATTGCACCCATGTTACAAGCTGACAGGTGAACCCACAACAGTTTTAGAGGATGCAGACCCCTGCATCAGAGAGAAAGGACCCATTTCCTAATATCTCAGAGAAGAACCAACTCTGACTCCATGTTGGAACTCTGTCTCTGCCTTGCTTTCCATGTTGCTGTTGTTACTGCGTTGTTGTTGTTCAGTGGCTCGGTCACGGCCAATTCTTTGCGACCCGAAGGACTGCAGCACACCAGGCTTCCCTGTCCTTCACCATCTCCCGCAGCTTGCTCAAACTCATGTCCATTGAGTTGGTGATGCCATCCAACCTCCAACCATCTCCTCCTCTGCATGCCCTTCTCCTCATAATTGCTTGCCTCAAAGGAGCCCGCCCCTCTGCCTGACTGTTAAAGCTCCTTTGCTCCACTCACCTGTGACTCTGCCCACCTGTGAACAAAAGAGAGTTTTAACACACCCGTTCCACAGGCTGGCCCTTCCAGGGAATGTTCTGCAAGAATGCAGGCCCTTTTTACTTTAGTTCCTCATTGCGGCTCTCTCTCTCTGACTTCATATAAAGGACCTAGCATCCAGACCCCAACAAGATGGTTACTTTAAGACATTAGTCTGCCATCTTCTCAGTCACCCAGCTTTCCAAATAGTCTCCTTGCCTCAACAACTCATCTCTGATTCAGGGGCCTATCTCCAGCCAGCAGAGCAAGCTTGGACTCAGTAACAATAACAAATTCCCAGGCGTCCTCTACAGGGGGGTCTGAAGAGCCTGGGTTCTCACAGAGGAGGTCTAGACCGTCAGAGGAACCTTCATCCCACAGATGACGTCACACCACCAGCACTGTGTCCCCACTCCCCTCACCAGCTGGCCCCCATCTCGGAAGTCCGTGCCCCCCAATTCTCACTCTGCAGGCAGGTCTGCGGCCAGCTCCTGCCCACCAGCAGGCTCAGGCAGTCTGAGGTTAAGGGCAAGCTGGGGTGGCGTTGGGAGGGGTGGGGGCGCCGGCCTGCCTTCCCACCAGCAAACTTGGCAGGGCGCCACCCGTGGCCGCTTTTCTAAGCTGGGCTCCGACCCAGCAGCATCACAAGCTCGACCCCCTGCCTTCGCCGCCCTCTTCCTCCGAGCAGGGTCTAGGCGCGCCTACTAACCCATGTACGTGACACTATTGTCACCATTTCTTTTACACACAGCTCTGCTGACCGCAGGGCCCACGGGACCCAAGGCCTGCGCCCCCCCCCCCCCTCTCCCCCGGCTCCGGCCGCGGCCCGGGCCTCCGGGGCTCCCGGGCTCCCCCGCCCTGCGCGCCCGTCATTTCGGAGAAGCAGGAGGTTCGGGTGGGGCAACCGCGCCACCACCCCGCCTCCGCCCCGGCCCCGCCTCCCCCGCCCCAGGCCTGCGCCCCCCTCCCCGCCCCTCCTCCGAGGCTCGCATCCCTCGCCTCGTCCCTCCCCGCCCCCGCCCCCGCCCCTCCTCCGAGGCCTGCACCCCCCGCCTCGCCCCTCCCTCTCCTCCCCTCTCCCGCCCCCTCTCTCAGACCCTGCGCCACCTCCCCAGGCGGAGCGGCCGAGGGGGAGGAAGAGGGAGGGTTCGCGGGGCGCCCCAGAGACACTCTCCACCACCGCCCGGCCGGCGGCCCTGGGGCGCGCCGGGAGTCGCGTCTCCCCCACAGGACACTACCCCAGAGGCCGGAGGACTTGGGCCCCGCCGCGCGCGGAGAGAGGGCCCGGCGGCCCCGGCGGAGCCCGGCGCGGGCCTGCAGCGCCACCTGGCGACCGCGAGAGACCCGGGACCCCAGTCGGGTCCTGTTTTAACCCGCGGCTGTTGGCCCAGCGACGAGGGATACTGACCTCAGAGAGGGCCGGGGCGCCGGCCACTGCGGGGTGAGGGCCGGGGTCTGCCGGAGGGGACCACCCTCTGAGCAGGAGGCCTTCCCCCCAGTGAGCTGGGGGTACACTGGGAGGGAGGGCCAGGCCGCCCCCCGGAGCTTAAAGCAGGATACACGTCACCTGTACCTCAGTTTCCCCAAGCCTACCCCCCAACCCCTCCTGTGGCACCCATGATGACCACAGCAACTTCTCCACCTCAGACAGTCGGCCCGCGATCGGGCCGTGCAGCCGGAACACACGGGGTGCAAGGGCCCCCAGCTGACAGCCTGCCCCGGCAATCACACCCTCAGCCAAACTCACACTGTCACAGGTCGGAGGTGCTGACGGGGCTGGCACCCCGCCCGCCGTGCCCCACACTTGTTCCCCTTGCAGAGTGAGGCGACCGAGGGGCTGACATACTTCCTGGATGCGACTCAGACCCTCATGAGTCCAGGGTGGGGTGCAGGTTGCATCTCGGAGGGCCTGACGCTGGCATCAACTCAAACATGGCAGGAGGTGCTTCTCCCCTCAGCCAAGACCAGCTCAAACTGGCCGTCTGTTGTCCATCGTGACCCACACAGGTGCTGACCTTGGGCTGCACTGTCTCACCAGCCTGGTAGGTGGAGTTCTGGCCATTGTCTCTGGGCATGAAGACAGGAGTGTGACCCCCACCCAGGGTAACCTGGGGTCCAGTGAGAGGACGTTGTTGGAGATGGGGTTACCTGGCGATAGAGGTGATGATGCCTAGAAGGGAGTGCCACCCCTACCCCACCTGCACCCCTACACACACACACACGCACACACACACATGTGCAGGAGTGTCTGAGGCCCAGCCTCCCCACCTGTGGCCCAGGTTGAATTGGGTTTGAATCTCTGCCTTCTGGGTTTGCTTAAGCATGAGAGCAATGTCATGGAGCATTGATACATGTAGCTTAATTCAAGACCACTTGGGCAGGAATCAAAAAATAAGTTTCAAAGAAATTATAAGAAAAGAATTTGGACTAAATTAAAGTGAAAATACAGCTTACCAAAATTTGTGGGATGCAGTGAAAGCACTGCTTAGAGGGAAGTCTATACTATAAATGTGTATATTAGGGAAAAGAGAAAGATCTAAAATCAGTAACCTAAACTTCTTATTTAGGAAACTAGGGGCGGGGGGAAGGTAATATAAACCAAAAAAAAAAAAAAAACTGAATAAAAGAAATGATAATAAACTAGAACAGAAATCAATAAAATTGAAAATAGGAAATCAATTTAAAAAAAAACAATGAAACCAAAAGCTGGTTATTTGAGAGAAAAAAATGAATAAGATTGATAAACTTCTAGGAATGTAAGCCAGAAATAAAAAGAGAAAAGGGGGATTGCTATAATGAGAAATTAAAGAGGGGCCATCACTACAGTTTCCACAGACATTAGGAGGCAATAAAGGAATGCTATAAACAACTCTATGCCCACGAATTTGATAACTTGGATGAAATGAGCCAATTTCCTGAAAGACGCAGACTACCAAAACTCTTACAAAGAGAAATATATAAATTAAATAGGCCATATCTGTTAAAGAAATTGAATCAATAATTAATAATCTTCCAAACAATGACCCCCTAAAACGCGGGAGGCCCAGGTTCAATCCCTGGATTGGGAAGATACCCTGGAGAAGGGCGTGGCAATCAACTCCAATATTCTTGACTAGAGAATTGCACGGACATGGGAGCTATAGTCATAGCATGGCCGGCTACAGTCCATGAGGTCACAGAGTAGGACACAACTGAACAACTACACTCACTGGCAAACAAGAAACCCCAGGCCCAGGATGGTTCCACTGGTGAATTTAAGGAAGAAATGATACCAGTTCTCTATAATCTTTTCCAGAAAATAGAAACAGAGAGAATGCTTCCTAACTCATTCTGAGGCCAGCATTAACCTAATAAACCCAAAGCAGATAAAGACATCAAAAGAAAAGAAAATTACAGATCAATATCTTTCATGAAAATGAATGCAAAAATTCTCAATAAAATATTAGCAAATTAAATTCAATGATAAATTATACACCACAAAACAATTACGTACTACTATCAAGTGGGATTCATTCCAGATGTGCAAAGCTGGTTCCGTGTTTTTTTAAATCAATTAATGTAATTTATGAAATCTACAGGCTAAGAAAGAAATATAATACCTGGTCAGATGATGCAGAAAAGCACTTGACAAAACCCAACACCAATTCATAATTAAAAGTCTCAACAAACTGGGAACAGAGGGGAATTTTCTGAACTTGATCAAGATTATTTACCAAAAAATGCACCACTAACATCATAGTTAATTGTGAGAAACCAGATGCTTTCCCCTTAAGATCAGAAACAAGGCAATGCTGTTGTCTCTCATCACTCCTGTTCTAGGAGTGGTGTCCTAGCAACTCCTGTAGTAGGATTCCTGTACTAGGAATCCAGGATAATCAAATAGGAAATGAAACTCAGAGATTGAGAAGGAAGAAATAAAACTATCTTTTTTTCACAGGTGACAAAACTGTCTATGTACAAAAACCAAAGAATTAACAAATCAAAAAACAGAAAACACCCGGAATGCATAAGGAATTATAACAAGGTTGCAGAAAACAAGTTTAATATACAGAAGTCCATTGCTTTCCTATATACTAGCAATGAGCAATGGAGATTTGACAAAGCACAATACCATTTACATCAGCATCCTAGAAAATTAAATATTCAGGTGTAAACCTAAAAAAAATAAAATATGTGCAGCATCTGCATAAGGAAGACTACAAAACTTTGACGAGTGAAATCAAAGATCTAAATAAAGGGACAGATACTGCATGTTCACTGGTAGGATCTCAATATTTTTAAGATGTCATTTCTTCACAACATGACCTATAGATTCAATGCAATCCCAATTAAAATCCCAGTAAGTTATGTTGTAGATATTGAAAGTTTATATGAAAAGGCAAAAACCCAGAATAGCCAACATTATACTGAAAAGAATGACAAAGTTGGAGGACTGATACGTATGACTTATTATAAATCTACAGTGATTAAGGCAGTCTGGTATTGGCAAAGGATGAAACAAACTGCTCAGTGGAACAGAATAGAGTCCAGAGATAGGTCCATACAAACACAGTCAACTGACGCTTGTTAAAAGAGCAAAGGTTAACAAAGCCCTAGGCAACACAGTGGAGAAAATTTATGGAAATTCTTCTCCACAAACTTTCTAGAACAAGTGGACATCTATGAGCAAGATATAACTAGACACAGACCTTATACTTTTTATAAGAATTAACTAAAAATTTATCATGTGTATGCTTGGTTGCATCCAACTCTTTGTGGCTCCTTGGACTGTAACCCTCCAGGCTTCTCTGTTCATGGGATTTTCCAGGCAAGAATACTGGAGTGGTAGCCATTACCTTCTTCAGGGGATCTTCCCAAGCCAGAGATTGAATCTGTGTCTCCTGCATTGGCAGGTGGATTCTTTACCATCTGAGCCATCTTATAGACCAAAATTATAAAGCTTCCAAAAGATAACATAAGAGAAAATCTAATGAACTTTGATTTGGGGATGATGTTTTAGATACATCATAAGCGCAACCCCTGAAAGAAAAAAATTGATTAGCGGGGCTTTACTAAAATTTTAAAACTCTGCTGTGCTAAATATACCGTTAAGACAATGAAAAGATAAGCCATAGAGTAGGGGAGAATATTTCCAAAACACATATTCAACATGGGATTGTATCCAATAATACAAGGAACTCTTAAGACTCAACAGTAAGAAAACAAATAACCATTTTAACCTGGGCAACAGATCTAAACAGACGCCTTACCAAAGAGGATATACAGATGTCAAGTAAGCATCTGCAAAGGTCCTCAACATCATAGCTATTAGGGAATTGAAAATAAAATAACAAGACACCAATAGCAAGGCTAAGATTTAAAACTCTGACAGTACCAAATGCAGATGAGGACCTGAAGCAGCAGGAGCTTTCCTTCATTGCTGGTGGGGATGCAAAATGGCCCAGTCACTTTGGAAGACATTAGACAGTTTCTGAATTATATAGTGAGTCACACATAATCTCACTATATAATTCAGTAGTTGCACTCCTAGGTATTTATCCAGTTGTTGAAAAATTTTTACTCAATAAGTTGAAAACTCATGTCCACGCAAAAACCTGCACACAACGTTTATAGCCGTTTTATTCATAACTGACCTGAAATGGAAGCAGTCAGAATGTCTTTCAAGGGGGCAGATGAATAAACTACAGTATGTCCACACAATGGAACGTTATTCAGTGATAAAAATGAAATGGCTACCAATTAATAAAAAATCAT
Source organism: Cervus elaphus (assembly GCF_910594005.1). Lineage (NCBI taxonomy): Eukaryota > Metazoa > Chordata > Mammalia > Artiodactyla > Cervidae > Cervus > Cervus elaphus. The sequence goes on from NC_057816.1 coordinate 223,115, forward strand.
GGATAAAACACAAATGCACACCGCTAAGTGAAAGAGGCCAGTCTGAAAAGGCTACACACTGTATGGTTCCAACTCTGGACATTCGGAAAGTGGGAACAAAGGAGACAGTAAAAGGACTTGTGGTTGCCAGAGACGCGGAGGGAGGTGGGTGGAGTGTGGACTTTTAGAGCCTTGAAGCTGTCGTGTTGATGTCGTAGTGGTGAATACAGGACTGAACAACACCAACCTAAGTGTGCAGCTTTTAAAGACTGTTTAGCAGGCGGAGGACCCCAGGCAGGAATGCGGCGTGAAAGGAGGAGCCCCTGCCTTAGCGTGAGCCCAGAGCCTCAGGGAGGGGCCGGGGGCAGGCGCTGACCGCAGTCACCTGAGAAAATTAAATGCTCAGGTGTAAATAAAAAAAAAAGTGTACAGGATCCACATAAGAAAAACTACAAAATTGTGAGGACTGAAATCAAAGATCTAAATCAGGGGACCGATAGTCCATGTTCGCTAATAGGATCTCAGTATTGGTGAGGTGTCATTTCTTCTGGACCTCTAGATTCAGTGAGATCCCCACCAAATCCCAGTAAGTTACCTTGTAGACTTGAGTGGGGTCTGCAGGCATGAAGGCCCAGGATGTGTGCAGAGCGCTGTGCCCTGGGGGTGAAGCTGGTTCCCACGGGTGCGGGTTAGCAGCAGGGTCCCTGCTGCGCGTGCCCTGGGACCACACAGGTGGCGGGTGGGGGCCGAGAGCCTCAGTGCTGGGGGGAGGTCGCAGGAGAGCGACCATGGATAAGAGATGCTGCTGGGGCATCAGTGAGGACTCAGGTGCAGTGCAGTGTGGAGCCGGGTTACACACAGGAGTATTTGTAGTGTGCATGTGTGCAACGTTGGCACACACATACTTTCTTTGCTTTGTCTGCTGAGAGGGCACAAGAAACAAGACCTCAGCAGCAATGAACACATCTGTCTCTCAGATCTGGGTTTCTAAGATGACTCTCTAGTGAAAGGAAGGAAACAGAGTTTCTTGAGGAAATGGCTGACCCTAAGACTGGAACCAGAAATACACAGGATGAGCCTGGAGCATTTGCATCCGGGAAGTAAGGAGGCGCTCAAAAAACACAAACACGGGGTGTGTCCGAGGGTCGCAGGAGCCAACTGACAGGGTTCCCCGCGGCCAGAACCGGAACAACTGGGGAAGCAAAGTCTACAAAGCAATGGTGTGTCATAGCCTGAAGTATGAAACGCATGTCCACGTGATCATACTGGCATAATTGACTGAATAAATCAATAAATGGAGGAGAAGAGGCAAACGGGCCATGCTGAGAATTCCAAATAATGTGAACATTCTGCCCCCTACGTGTAGGCTATGCGTGAGGACCTCCACCCCCAAAGCACAGGGCGGAAGGGAGGGAAGTGATTTTACAGCAGAGAAGCCTGCCAAGCACAGCCCAGCCCCGTGATCACGGCCAGCGCCAACAGCCATAAATCAAGTTGACAGGAGGCACCCTGGATGTGGCCACATGAAAGGGGCCTTTACATCTGTTGTCTTCATCCCCCAAACCCACAATCCCCATCAAATCCTGAAAAAACCAACAGACCAGTTTCTATATCCCACAAAACACCTGCCCAGTCTTCCTCAAAACTGTGCAGGTCATCAAAACAGGGGCCGTCTGAGAGCCTGTCAGAGCCCAGAGGATCCTGAGGAGACAGGACTGTCGTGTGGGGCCTGGGTGGGGGCCTGGAGCAGGAAAAGGACATTAGCTGAAAAGTAAGGAAATCTGACTAAAGTATAGCCTTTAGTGAATAATAACACGTCACTATCTCTTCACTGATTGTAACAAAGCTGCCACGTGAATGCAAGGTGTTAATAACAGGAGAGCTCTGGCTTGGGCACACAGGCACTCCGTCTACACTCGTATAAATCCAACACCGCTCTAGAAAGCACCGCCTGCTCATTCTTGCAGCTGGACAGGCCGAAGTTAGCACGGGCTCTCCTCCTCCCTGACTGTGTCCCTGGGGGATACGGGGGCCCCTCCTCACTGACCCAGGCTCTGATAGACGCTTGGGCAAGGGCAGCCCGTTCTGGGGGGGCTCTCTGCAGACGAGGAATGACACTGAGACAGGGTCTCTGAGGGTCTCAACATACAGAGATCATGCTACACGTGGGACTGAGACCACGGGCAGCCTGCCTGTTCGTGTAAGCAGGAGAGCTCACATGAAAAACACGCAAGTCTCAGTCTGCTTGGCGGCCAAACCAAATCCCCAGACTGGGGTTAAGCAACAGACATCTGTCTACTCAGAGCCCGGGAGGCTGGAAGTCAGAGGTCGTGGAGCCAGCGTGCCCCGGCTCTGCTGCAGGCGCATGGCCTCCGAGGCTCGCACAGGCTCCCTCTGATGTGCTCGTGGAGAACCGCTCTGGCGTCTCCTGTTGCAGACACTGAACCCATCAGACCAGCCCCACCCTCACGCCTCATCTAACCCCAGAGACCTCCCAAGGCCCAGCTCCAAATGCTGTTGCACTGGGCATCAGGGTTTCTGCATGTGAATTTGGGGAGGAGGACACCAACGTTCAGTCCATGACAAGAAGCCTGACTTGAATCTCAATGACAGAAAGCTGCAGACGCCCAACCACCTTCCTCGTCTGAACTGGTCTGCAGATCCAACGTCCCTGTGGATGAGGGCGAGGCCGTGTCCTTGAGGAAGGATCCTGTCACAGCACCAGAAACGTCCTATGACTCTTCCTCCTGGCCTTCCCTGGAGGGCCCAAAGGGACACTTACCAGCATCTGAGGAAGACAAAGCAGAAACGCCAGGCTTTCCAGTGTCCCCAAACCACCGTCGGGACCACCTTGTCAGAGCAGGGGCTTGTGGCATTCAGGTGATCGGCGGTGTTTGGGTCACGCCATCTAACAGTGGGGCCAGTGCACCCCAAGCCCAGCGGCGGGGGCCCCCGTCACAGACGCTATCAGACGCACAGCGCGTAGCTGGCAGCACGCCAGCCCCCGGCCCGTGGAGTCGGGGCTGCTGCTGTGGGAAGGCCTCCTCCTCCTCCTCCGAGGGCAGTGGACCACGGCAGGGAGGCCTCCCAAAGGCAATCCCGGGGTCGGCGTCATGACAAGGACTTAGGGCCCAGGAGGGGGCTCCTACCACGTCCCAACTCAGTTCTCCTGGGGGGCCCGTGCAGAAGACAGGGGACCTGGGGACTGCCAGCCAATGATCACAGACTTAACTGGTGGTGACCCCCGCCACAGCTGTGTTCCTGACAGGCCTTCTTTGCTGAAGCAGATCCCCGGCAGGGAGCCCAGCCATCGGGAGTAGGTCTTTCCATGCCCGCTAGTGAGACCATCAGAAGAGGCAGCGACATCTGCCCACTGCCCTCCTCAGAGCAGAGCAGTCCCAGGGAGCTGGCTCACTGCCCCCCTCGTGACCATCACGCTGGTCCATGACGCTGGTGATGCCATATTGTTTGAACCTGATAAAGCAGAAAGTAGCAACTACCAGCTACCCTGGTCTGCCCAGGACTTTCCTGGATTTAAAACTGAAAGTGCCACATCCTGGGAGTCCCCTCAGTTTGGGCCAAGCCGTACAGGGCTTCCACCAGGGGGCACATCAGACTGGAGGCCGCCGGACATTCAGCCACTCGGCCACTCGGGGCCCCTCACACCAGGGAATCGACACAGGGTCACTGCGATGGTGGGGATGGTGGTCATAGAAGGGGGCTGAATTTTCATGACAGAACTGGGTGAGCAGGTGGCAGTCTGGAAGGCAGGAGACCATCTAGCGTGTCTCTGAGTGTCCCCAGTCCTGGAACTAGACACACCCAATGCAGGCGTAGACCTTTGGGATCACCCCACTGGACAGACAAAGACCCACAAGCAGCTGAGGTGCGAGCTGAGGACACAGGGAACGTGGAGTGGGCAGGGCAAGAAGGCAAGTGGCTGCCGTAGCAACGAGAACCTCGTCCTTACTTCACGTGAGGTACGTGCATGCTACTTCCACCCACCCCCCTCCCTTTTTCCATTCCCCCACCAGGCCTTCCCTTGGGGCTCAGATGGTAAAGAATCTGCCTGCAATGACGGAGACCCAGGTTCAGCCCCTGTGTCAGGAAGATCCCCTGGAGAAGGGGATGGCAATCCACTCCAGTAGTCTTGCCTAGAGAATTCCATGGACAGAGGAGCCTCATGGGCTACAGTCCGTGGGGTCACAAAGAGTCAGACATGACAGAGCGACTAACACTCTCGCTTTCTTTTTCACTTCTGTTTAACTTATGTTAACAATAGTTGACCTTACATCTTGGTGTTTGTGTTATTAACACTCAACACGCTCTGAGAGTGCTCAAGTGTTCAACATTCTTAAAGAGAATGTGTTATTCAGTTGGGCTCCCCAGGTGTTGCTAATGATAAAGAACCCACCTGCCAATGCAGGAGACCCAGGAGACATGAGTTCGATCCCTGGGCGGGAGAGATCCCCTGCAGGAGGGTGTGGCGATTCAGTTGAAGTCAGCACCACCCAGAGATGGAGCCAGCGACGTGAGACATCCCTCCACCTCTTTTTGGCCAGAGGTGTGCATCATGTTAAGCAGAAGCGTGATTTTGCCTGTTTTTATTTGGAAGTTAAGCATGGTTTAAAGTAGAAGTGTGTATGCAGAGTTGCTGAGGAGCCTCTGCTGGGTGTTCTATTGTTCAGCTGGGAATCCATTTCCCAGGACCCCCTTCCCCATGTGGTTCAGGTCAGAGTTGAGCAAGAGAGGAACTCGTGTGAAGCTGGAAAGGCAGGAGTGGGCAGTGGCTGCCCCTCTCTGAAGGGCTGCTGTGGCCATGCGTGGTCTCCAACAGAGCAGCCATGTCCGGCAGACACCGACTGCCTTCTCGCCCACCTCTGCCCCCTGCCCTTCACACACCTGCTGCCCTCCAGGCCGAACCGGGAGCCCTCCTGGGCCTTCCCAGGCAGTGGCGTCCCCAACTCTTCCCTCCTGGCATCTACTTTCTGGTGCTTGGTTTTTAAAGACTGCATTTATGCTTCAGATCCAACATCACTTCCCCAAACAGCGCGCCCCTAGTGGTCACTCCGATGGAAGAAACCCTTCCTCAGTCTCCCTAGGCCATCAGCTTGTTTATTGTCTTCACAGCATTTCCCAGCATTCTTGCTCACATGTGCCTCTGCCTAGGAAAACAGAAACTCCACAAAAGGAGGGGCTGTATCTGCCGTGTTCACAGCTGTGCCCCTAAAGCCTCTGGCTCATAAGGACCCCCAGCATCTGTTGGCCGAATGGGCATGAGGGAGGACCGGGAGCACAGGGAAGGCATCGCACATGGACAGCATGGAGACGTGCGTTTGTGAAGTTTGGAGAAAACACAGGAAGCACAATGAGATTTACAGCACAAAACTACTGATATAATGCTTGAAATACACACAGTTTGACGTATACCATAATGAATGTTCAGATAACATGGGCGTGGAAAGTGGATTGGAGGGGAGGGACGAGAATGGGGTGGGGGAAGGTTTGACGAGATGTGGGCATTGTTCACAGGATAGATGACAGAATGATGGAAAACGGCCCTGAGGTTAAAATAAAAGGGGGAAAAGGATAGTGTAGCAGTGTTAAGACCACACCTCCCTGGACAACCTTCCCAAGATGAGGGGGGTCCACATCTCCTCCACTGGAGCCTGGGGGGCCCACGACAGCAGGGGCAGAATTGGTGTGCGGGGATTCTCCAGGTGTGTTGCCCCATTTGCTGGAGTCCAGAGGCCACCACCCGGAGTGGCCACCCCCAGGCACTCTGGTTAACCATCCCAGCCAAGCCCAGCCATCCCTGCCAAGGCCCTGACATGAGGGCGCAGAAATCTTCAGATGACCCCAGCCCAGCCACCGGAGTCACCCCCAGCTGGTCACGTCTTCCCACTTGAGGCCTGAGACGTCCTGGAGCAGAGGAGAGCTGTCCTGTGAGGCCACATCTAAACTCTCAAACCAGGAACTCCAGGAGCTTAACCAACAGTTGTTTTACAACCCTGATGCTGGGCAGGCTGGTTACACAGTAACAGAAAAGTGGAACAGATGGAGGGGCAGAGAGAAGAGTCAGGCTGGCAGCAGGGCAGGGGTAGTGGGGACAGGGCAGGCAGGGGTGGAGGTGGCCAGGGCAGGAATGGGAACCAAATGGGGCAAAGTTCAGCATCAGCCCACAGCCCCCTCCCACCTCCAGCTCAGCAAGAGCCACACCCTTGGCTCCAGTCAGAATTGGGAGAGCTGGGTTCCCTCCTACCCGCTTCCAGGCAGCCCTGCCCCTCCTGCCTGGGCTCCTCCTCCCCACCTTACTCTGCCCTCAGTGGAGTCCACCAGCTCGAGTCTGCTGCCCGTGTCCACCTGGTGGCCAGGTCAGATCCTGGCCTCCAAGCTAAGTCCTTTGGTAGCTCCTCATGCCCCTCACTCAGTGTGAAGCCAGGTGTTTTGAGACCCTGCTCAGTCTTGCCTGCATGGAGCCTGTGCACCCACAGCTGCCCCAGCTGCCCTGACCCACCACCATCACCTATCCTCCCCCCACCCCCGTGTCTCTCCCCCAGACTTCCTTTTTCTTCCCTCCACGACGTCTGAGCCCCATTCCTCCTAGCTTCATTGTTAGCAGGAGGCTCAAGCTGCAAGCCGGAGCTGGCCACATCTCTCCTCTTCGTTCCACAGGCTCCCACTGTCTCCCCATCACGACTCCCTACAGCCTTGTCCCCGTGTCCCCATTGTCCCCTGATCCATAGCCGGCTCCTCCCGCGGCCTCCACCCTGTGACCCCAGTCCCTGTCCCCAGCACTTCGCGTCCCCCGGTCCTATGCACTACCCCGCGCCCCGTGCATTCTCTGACCCTTGACCCCTGGCTCCAGCCCCGCGCGCCTCCCGGTCCACCTCCCGGGTCCTCCGCATTCCCGGGACCCCGCGTCCCCGCGCTGCGCGGGCCGTCTCGCCCAGGTGGATGCGCGCGTTGCGTGGAGACCAGCGGCGGGCACATCCTAACCTCTGGCCCCGCCTCCCGCGCCGCGGATTGGCTCCCCGCAGGCAGGTCGGGCCGGGATTGGCTCGCGCGGCGCGGCGGCCGGGCCCGTTTCACGGTGGGTAGCACCGCAGCGTGGATGCTGCTGCGTCCCGCCGCGGCCCCCGGGAGCTTGGAGCCCGAGCGGCCGGGCGGGGCCGGGCGGGGGAACCGCCGGCAGCCGCTCCGCCGCCCACCCCGGGCCCTCGGCCAAGGGCAGCCCGGGGTCGCGGCCGCAGCCCGGGGCCGCGGGCGGCGGACAAAGGGCCATGCGGGGCCGGGGGACGCGGCGCGGAGCGCGCGGGAGTGGGGGGCCGCAGCGACGCCGCTGAGCGCGGCCCCGGGCGGGGCGGGGTCGGCCGCGATGCCGTGGTTCCCGGTGAAGAAGATCCGCAAACAGATCAAGCTGCTGCTCCTGCTGGTGCTGCTTACCTGCGCCGCGTGGCTCACGTACGTGCACCTGAGCCTGGTGCGCCAGGGCCGCGCGCTGCGCCAGCGGCTGGGCTACGGGCGAGGTACGGGAGGGGGCGCGCGCCCGGGGCGGGGGGCGGTGAGGGTCCCAAGCGGCCCCGGGCCCGGGCCCTCCCCTTGCGCTCAGGTCTCGGCGCGGGCCAGAGCTGCCGGGACACCCGGGCCGCCCTTCCCATCTCGGCAGTATCGGGGCAGGGGGCTCGGTTCGGCTCGACCCGGCCGGAACGCCGGATGACGTCAACCGTGATGTGCGCGACCCTCTCGAGCGTCCCCAAACCCGGGCTGACTCCGGGGTCTGGCCCGGGGCGGATAGCGCCGGGGTAACAGTGGTCTTGGAGAGCCCTCGGCTACCAGGCCCTGCCTGCTGGGATTTCGTGGGGCCAAGTCCGGCTGCGCCTCCGACTCTTCGTGCATAGCAGAGCCTCCGTTTCCCCGTCTGCTGGGGAAGAGGCTGGCGGGGGGAGCTGACCCTCGCAGTCGGAAAGCTTCCTGGAGGAGGCGCCCTAGGTAAACCTGTAATCAGGGACTGAGACGCTTGTGTGTTGGGAGTGAGTCATGGGGACAGGGGTGCAGCCTGGGGAGCCCCGAACTGCCTGAAGTGGACGCTCCCAGACTCAGGCCCACGGTCCAGTGGGAACAGACAATGAACCCACAAATCAGGTCCTGGTGAGTGATGTGGGGGAGGGCCAGGGGAGGAGTCCTGCCACCTTAGCTAGGGTATCTTGGAAGGGCTCTTGGAAGTGGTGACCGTTGACACATATTTTGGGGAGGAGGAGCAGAATGCCTAGAACAGGGCGGCGGGTGGGGAGGTTGGTGATGAGAGCAGGAAGCACTTCAGGGCAGAGAAGGTCCCAGCCAAGCTGCCCCTGACCCTTCTCAAGCAAGCGGGGTGTCTTTAGGGTGGGTGATGAGAATCTCGCTTCCTGAGGACTCAGAATTATGATTTTGATCCATAAAGTCCTGGCCACTCCCACCAAAGGGTCCAAAGCTCCCTGTTCAGTCCCACACCTAGGCCAGGGGTCAGAGGCTGGTCCCAACCTACCCCTCCCCAAAGAGCACACATCTTGCAGCTACCACATCCTCTAGGGGCCCTCAGTTACCATCACATAAGGCAGGACCCCAGAGTGTGACCCAGTGACACAGAACAGAACCAGCCTCCTACCCAGCTGCCTTGTGGTTTTCTGAGCAACCACAGTCCTCCCCAGCCTGACTTCCCGAGCAGCCAGGGAGCCTAACTCAGCAGCTAGGAGGGGGCGGAGGTGTGGGAACCCCATTTCTGAGGCCTCCTCTTCTCTCAGCTGGACCAGCGGGGAAGCCGTCCTGCTGTTCCTGAGTGGGCAGGAGCTGTTCAAGGTTACAGACCACCAAACCCTCGTGCAGCTCCAGCCAGGAGCAGCCCCAGTCGGCGGGTCTCACCTCCGGCGGCAGCTCCACCTCCTGCATGGCGACCTGGCTCCACCAGGGCAGGGCTTGTGGAAGCTGAGCAGCTAAACGTGTCTGATGCCTTCCTGACTGTCCCGTCAGCACTGTCTTCACTCCCACCAGAAAGGCTACCTGCCCCGTGTCCAGCAGCCTGTGTGGGCAGAGGTCCTGGGCGGAGGGGCTGGCAGGCCGCCATCTGGAGCTCACTGCGCTGGGGCTCAGCATATTTCCCAGGTGCTGGAGTGTTTTGTGTTTGCCTGCAGGACGGTGGTGGCAGCCTGGGTGTGGCACCCCCGCAGAAGTTTTCCAGCAGTCATAGAGTCACCTTGGCGGGTGGGGAGCATCGGGGCCAGGCTGGGGGGTTTTGCCGGGAGCCTCTTAGGGGCTCAGCTCCCAGCCGGACAAAGGACAGTGACTGGGGAGAGCCAAGTGGACGGGTACCACTGGGCTCTCGAAGCAGGAGACCATGGGCAGCCCCTCTCCCCCAGAGAAGGGGCCCAGGCCTGCTGCGTCAGTATGGTACTCTCGCTCCTGGGGTCTGGATTGAAGTGCAGGCATACATGTTGAAGCCAGACTTGGCCCTGGAGCAGACGGGTTCCTGGACTGGGGGTCCCTGGATGGGACAGTGAAGCCTCACCTTCAGTGGCTAAGACCCCAGGGTATGGGACCCCCAGATCCACAGCGTGAGGAGGAGATCTGGGATGCTGAGGGCATTGAGGTATGCAGGTGGTCTTCCCAGGCTTGGAGGGTTGGGGTGTGCCACGTTCTGAGAAGTCCACAGAAGGGATCCCGGGGACAGTCTCCCCCCAGGGCCACCTTGGCCCCAGAGCCTCTGACAGCCAGACCAGCGTGCCAGTCCCTCCTCTGCCCAGGCAGGTGCCAGGGCTCCTTTGGTCTGGGACCGTGGCCTTAAGGGCAGCAGGTAGCACATGTACCATGGGCCGGGGCTAGTGTAGCCTCAAGACCACAGCACTGGCTTGCCTGACGACAAGCTCCAGCACTAATGCTTGGCTGTCACTCCTGGCAAGTGAGGCAGACACAAAACACTCCAGCTCATGGGAAATATGCTGAGGCCACAGAGCAGTCCTGGGGGCCTTCCTGGAGGCAGAGTCACTGAGGAGGACACCCGATCGGTGTACATGTGCACGCATGTCTGCTAGGATGTGCACACACATACCTGCTCCCTCACACCAGTGGGGGCTGGGAAAAATCAGGTGGAGGACTCAGGCAGGGCCATCCCCACAGAGGCAGGAGGTGGGAGAACAGCCCAGTAGAAGGCGCTTCACTGGGGGCGGGGGGGGGGGGGGCGGGCAGCTATCGGACATGAGGGGAGGCTTCAAAGGGGATACCACTGGCCGTCCTGCCCCCAGCTGACCCCGGCAGCAGGGACTGTGGCCTTGAAGAGCCTGGGTCCCACCCACAGCCGCTCTGCCACCCACAGACGGTGAGAAGCTGAGTGTGACTGACGGCCGGGGCATCCGCGCTGCGCTGGCCACACAGAGGGCAGAGGACTCCAGCGAGAGCCGTGAGGAGGAGCCAGTGGTGAGCAGGGCTGTGGGGAACCACACAGCCACACGAACGAGACCCAAGGCCACCATGTGCCGCGGCCGCGGGTGGAGGATGCAGCCACTCATGTGCCCCGGCCCAGGGGACGCAGATGCTGCATGCGGGGTGGCCGGGGGGCTTCTGGTGTGCGTGTGGCTGGGCTGTGATGGATTCAGGGCTTCGTGGCTAGATGTGGAGGGCCGTGTGACAGGAGCCGGCCTGTGTGGCTGGCTGTGTCACGCACTGCGTCTGAGCCCGTGTGTGTGTGTGTGTGTGTGTGTGTGTGTGTGTGTGTGTGTGTGTGTGTGTGTGTGTGTGTGTGTGTGTGTGTGTGTGTGTGTGTGTGTGTGTGTGTGTGTGTGTGTGTGTGACTTCTTCCTGCCCTCACACTTCTCAGCTATGACCTTGGTGCCCTTCCTCTCCCGCAGTCTGAAGGTCAGGACCCAGGCATGCTATTTCCTAGGGGGGCTGGAAGACCCCTGGTACTCAACCTCACCCGTCAAGTGCCAGCGTGGCGGGAGGAGGTGAGGTCCGCTGGGGCTCGGGTGGGGAGGGCCGGGGACGCTGGGCGGCCAGTAAGCCCCGCTCCCCCGCAGTACAAGGGGCAGGTGAACCTGCACGTGTTTGAGGACTGGTGCGGGGGCGCCGTGGGCCAGCTCCGGAGGAACCTGCACTTCCCGCTCTTCCCTCACGTGAGTGCTGGGGGGTGGCGGGTCCCGGGTGGGCTGGGGTGGGCAGGTACCTTGACGTCAGCAGCCGCTGTCCCCCCAGACTCGCACCACCGTGAAGAAGCTGGCTGTGTCCCCCAAGTGGAAGAACTATGGCCTCCGGCTGTTTGGCTTCATCCACCCGGCGAGAGATGGTGCGGGGGTGGGGGCGTGGGGGGGGAGTCGCGAGCGCTCCGCCCGGCCCTGAGCCCTGTCTCACGGCCTAGGCGACGTCCAGTTCTCTGTGGCTTCGGATGACAACTCTGAGTTCTGGCTGAGCCCAAACGAGAGCCCAGCGGGTGCCCAGCTGGTGGCCTTTGTGGGCAAGGTATCCCCACCCTTGCCCCTCCGTCCACACCCCTTCTGTCTTTACGGGCCTCCTGTGGCCTGGGTCGCCTGTCCCCTTCAACTTCTCAGGAAGGGGCTCTGGGTGGGGCTGGTGCCCCAAGGAGAGGGTGAGCCCCCTGCCCTTTCCTGTTGCCCTCCAGACGGGCTCGGAGTGGACAGCGCCTGGAGAGTTCACCAAGTTCAGCTCCCAGGTGTCCAAACCCAGACGGTGAGTGACTGGGAGCAGGTGTGTGTCTGTGTGTGAGGACAGGGTGACGCGTGCACGCATGAAACTGCTGCCGGCCCTGGGGCTTGCCGTCTCTTGGGGGCTCCTGGGGCGCAGTGGGCCAGCCCCTGACTCCCCCTGTCCCCAGGCTCATGGCCTCTCGGAGGTACTACTTTGAGCTGCTGCACAAGCAGGATGACCGCGGCTCGGACCACGTGGAAGTGGGCGTGAGTGCAGCTGCCCCCCGGGGGGCTTCTGGAGACACCCCCTGCCCTGCCCTGCCCTCCTCCCGGCCACTCCCCCCAGAACAGCAGCGTGGATGTGCCCCCCCTCCCCAGGACTTCCCATCTGGCTGACAAAGCAGCTGCTCAGGGACGGGACTTGTGCTCCACTGCGCCTGCTCAGGGGCTTCACAGAGAAAGTGGCCCCCTGAGCAGATTCTTGAGAGAGAGGTTCACAGGGAGACCCATGGGGAGAGAATCTGGGGTACGAGGATGCATTCCTGGTCTCAAGAACAGTCTTCTGGAACTCCAAGCAGTCTGGTGGCTAGATCAGGCAGGGCTTCCTCCTGAGAATGAGGCAATGGGATTTGCATGTCAGGGAAAACCCTCTAGCCACTGCCTGTTGGGAAAGATTTTCACAGGTGAACCCGCAGATCCTGTGGGGGCAGGGGGAGATGCCCAGTGGCTGAGTCCAAGTTTAGCTGGATGTGGGGTGGTGACCAGGGAGGGCTGGTGGGGGGATGTTACAGGTGTCTGGTTTGTGTGTGGAGGGCATCACCCCAGCTCAGCTTGGCAGAGGATCTAGACTGGAGGTGCAGATTTGAGGTGATCTTGTGGAAGCTGAGAGGGTGACTAAGGGCCCAGGATGAGCTGGGAAGGGAAGAGGGCCTGGGACAGCCCCCAGGAACCCAGCATGAGAGGGATGGGGGAGAGACAGTCTACAAGGGAGACTGAGACGCACAGGCACAGAAGCAGGAGAAGTGGGGATGGGGAGGTCCACCAGGGAGCTGGGAGCCACTGGGGCTTGCCCTCGGAAGGTCAGCTCTGACCTCCAGAAGGGCAGTGGCTGTAGAATCACGAGCAGGTGGGGGCGGAGGTCATAACCAGAAGATTAAGAAGCGCCCAAGGTGTCAGGTAAGGCCTGAAGGGGGCAGAGGAGGTTCTCATCTTCCTCCAGGGACCCCCAACCTTCTGGGCCTCAGCAGCTTCCCTGCCATGCCTTCTTAGGACTCCTCTCCCATCCACCCGCCCAGCTTTCTGCATTCTTAAAGGCATTGCCCTACTAGCTCCCTGTCCCCATGCCAGGAAGATCCACTCCTCCCTGACCCAGGGTGTCCCCCCCGCACCCCTTCTTTGGCCCTGACCACCCTCTCCAACCCCCAGTGGCGAGCATTCCTGCCGGGTCTGAAGTTCGAGGTTATCGGCTCTGCTCACATCTCCCTCTACACAGGTCCGGAGCCAGTGCCTCTGGGGAAGGGGAGGCTCACACAGGTGGTCTCCAGGGTGGCTGGATGTGGGTGAGGAGGGCTCTGTGAACTCCTTGGGGACCTCAAACATCCTCTGCCCCTAGACGAGTCAGCCCTGAAGATGGACCATGTGGATCACGTGCCCCAGTCTCCTGCCAGTCACGTGGGGGGGCGGCCCCGGCAGGAGGAGCCCAGAGCTGACATGCTGCGGCCAGATCCGCGAGACGCCTTCTTTCTCAGTGAGGGGGCTCACCCACAGGGTGGAGGGGGTGTCAAGGCGAGGGTCCGGATAACAGTGTGACCTCCCTTTTCACAGCACCTCGGGTGGAGCCCTCAGAGTTGGAGAGTGTGCTGGAACCCTGCGCCTACGCCCCGACCTATGTTGTCAAGGACTTCCCCATCGCAAGATACCAGGGGCTGCAATTCGTAAGTGCCCCCAGCCAAGGTCTTCCCTGAGACCCAGGCCTCCCCCTCTCCAGGGTCCCAGAAGCCTCCTCCAGACCCTCTGGAAGACGGCCCCCCCTGAGCCCTCTGCCCACCCCAGGTGTACCTGTCCTTCGTTTATCCCAATGACCACACGCGCCTGACTCACATGGAGACTGACAACAAGTGCTTCTACCGGGAGTCGCCGCTGTATCTGGAAAGGTGGGTGGCGGGTGGGCGGTGCCCGGGAAGAATGGGCGGGCCTCAACCGAGCAGGTCTCTGACGCCCCACCCGCCCCAGGTTTGGGTTCTACAAATACATGAAGATGGACCGGGAGGAGGGCGGGGAGGACAGGGAGGAGGTGCAGCGCCGAGCCTTCCTCTTCCTCAACCCCGACGGTGAGTGCCCAGGGTGAGTGCCCACAGTGACCCCACGCCCAGCTGGGTGGCCCTGCAGTGGCTCACGCGCGCTTCCCACAGATTTCCTGGATGACGAGGACGACGGAGAGCTGCTCGACGCTGGCCTGGGGCCCACCGAGGCCCCCCGAAGGCAGGGCAGCCGCCAGCTCCCGGCCCCCGCAGCCCCCTCAGAGGCCCCAGCCACCCCCGCTGCGCCGACACTCCGGCGCTCCCGAGTGCTGAGCTGGGCGGCCCGCCAGCTCCCCCTCTTCTTGGGCCGCGCCCCGCCCCCGCGGCCCGCAGCCCGGCCCTCCAAGGTGTATGTGACACGCGTGCGGCCAGGACTGCGGGCGCCCCCTGGGGCCCCGCCGCTCAGCGCACGCGGCCCACCCCGGCTGCCCTTGCCTGGCGTCTTCCTGCGCCCCCGACCCCTACCCAGGGTGCCGCTGCGGGCGCCCCCACGCCCACCCCGGGCTCGAGGCCACAGGACGAGCAGCCCCCCGGCCACAGAGCTGAGAGCCCTGGCCCCAGCGCCGGCCACCCAGGAGAGCCAGGAGGGCCGGGCGCGCGCGCCGGGACTCGCGGCCCCCAAGGGGAACTCCAACTCGTCCTCTGAAGCGCAGCCTGTGACCTCCTTCCTGAGCTTGTCCCAGGTGTCCAGGCCACAGCTGCCTGGGGAGGGCGAGGAGGACGAGGAGGAGGAAGGGGACGACGACGAGGAAGGGATGCCTGGCGACGAGAATGCGTCGGAGGACAGTGAGGAGGCGGCAGGCCTGGTGCGCGGCCGCTGGCGCGAGGATGCCATTGACTGGCAGCGCACGTTCAGCGTCGGCAACGTGGACTTCGAGCTGCTGCGCTCCGACTGGAACGATCTGCGCTGCAACGTGTCTGGGAACCTACAGCTGCCCGAGGCCGAGGCCGTGGACGTGGTGGCTCAGTACATGGAGAGGCTCAACATGCGCCACAGCGGGTACGGGCCAGGGGTGCCGGGAGGAGCGGAGCGTGGCCTCGATGGGACCCTCAGCTCTTCCCCAAGGCCTCACCAGGCACTGCTCTGGGAGTGGTACACACACGCATGCACACCCATCAGAAAGTGTTTTCTCTCCCTTCTGGTTCCCCTGTCCTGCACCTCCAAACCCCCCACCTGCCACCTTGGACCTGAGGATGGATCTGAGCCACCCAGGTCTCTCTTTGAAATAGACACACACAGTCAAGCAAAGAACCCCAGGATCCCTCCCCCCACCAGAATGCTGACTGGGGTCTTAGTCCTCAGAGGTGAGCTCAGGGTTCCTGCCCCATTGACCCCTCTGATTGGGTCCCCCAGGCCCCAGGAATTGAATCCTGTCTCCACCTCAAGCAGGTGTGGGGCTGGAGAATGGGAACCCCAATTTGCCCTGAGGGGTTTTTAGAAATATGCTGAGCCCTTAAGGAGGGGCAGGACCTGCAGACATGAGTGACAGGCAGAGGCTGTCCAGGAGGCTGGTGGGCAGAGGACAGGCCTCATGGGCATCGAAGGCCAGGTTCAGGACTCATTCTTGCCTCTGATACAAAGTTTAGAGCAGGACACGCGTTGGCCCATCTGGATCATAGATGAAGGTGTGGCAGCCTTGGAGAGGAGAGGGTGGAAGGGGGAGCCTGTGACCTACAGGCTTGGTCCAGGGCAGTGATGGGACGGCCTGGACTCGGCAGAGGTGGGGGCAGATTGACTCTAGGTGGCTGAAAAAGCCAGCCTGCCCTTAGCTCTGAGCCTCTTGAGAGCAGCTCATTGTCCCAGGGTATGAGAGCCTGTCCAGCAGAAAGGTCATGGCTGCAGCCCCATCCTCTGAGCAGGACGAGGGTGTGAGTAGCCCCAGGAGCGAAAGCACAGACCCAGAGCTTTGGGGCAGAAAGGCCCTGACACTTGGGGAGACTGTGGTGGGGGTGGGGATGGGCATGGGGTGAGGGGAAGAATTTAGACCCCTGGAGGTCACACTGGTCGGCTCCCAGGTGAGTGACACCGGCTGTGCAGGGGGATCACATGGCAGAAAGAGCAACCTAGTCAAGCACAGGGCCCTGTCTCCCCGAGAGGGGGAGAAACCACGGTTTGTGGGCCGAGTGAAGGTGGAGGTGAGGTGCTCCAGGCCGGGGTGAAGGGGAAGGGTCTGAGGCTTCTTCCCAGAACAGGGGAGCCCTTGGGCTTGTGCCAGGGAGGCAAAAAGGAGGTTTCTCAGAGGAGGTATCTAGGACCTTGGAGATGGCAGGTGGGGAGGATGGGGCCCAGCATCCAGGCAGGGGCACCTGGGACAGAGCCCTCCCCCCAGAAGAGGAAGCTTGCTTGTCTGCAGGACAAGATACTGAGACAAGTCAGAGACCGTTCACCCGAGTTAGAAATAAGGCATCTGAGTCCCGTCCTGTGGGCAGTGGGTCCCCCTGAAGGTTTCTGAGCGTGTGGCTGTGGACAGCAGTGGTGGCAGGGAGAAGAGAGGACGGCCTGGGTGTGGGGATGACTCCCTCGTGGGGCGTCGGGGGAGGAGGAAGCCTGAAATGTGGGTCTGCCTTCTGAGACGGCATGCCCCTCAGGCCTTGGCCTTGAGGGGGTATGGGTGGGTGGGGGCTGGGACACATGGCCGCTGGGGGGGAGGAGTGCATGGCAGCCCCCACCCCCCCCCCAGTCACTTCAGTGGCCGCCTTTCTGCGGCGGAGATGGGGGCGGGGGAGGGGGCGCCTCCACTCTGCGGCTGACCAGGCTCCGCCCCCAGGCGATACGCTCTTCTGCGCATCGTGAACGTGGAGAAGCGCCGGGACTCCGCGCGAGGAAGCCGCTTCCTCCTGGAACTGGAGCTCCAGGACCGCGGCGGGCGCCGCCTGCGCTTGTCTGAGTACGTCTTCCTGCGCCTGCCCGGGGCCCGTGCCGGCGACACTGAGGAAGACAGAGAGAGTCCCGAGCCCGCCGCAGCCTCCTCCGCGCGCCCCGACGGCCGCCCGGAGCTGTGCCGGCCACTGCGCCTGGCTTGGCGCCAGGATGTGATGGTGCACTTCGTCGTGCCGGGTGCGCGGGGTGCGGCGGGCGGCGCCACCTAGGGCTGCGGAGGGGCGGGCGGCGCCACCAGGTTGGGGCCAGGTGGGTTCAGTGTCCCCATCCTCCCCCAGTGAAAAACCAGGCGCGCTGGGTGATACAGTTCCTGGCAGACATGGCCGCACTGCACGCCCGCACAGGTGACTCCCGCTTCAATGTCGTCCTGGTGGACTTTGAGAGCGAGGACATGGACGTGGAGCGGGCCCTCCACGCAGCACGGCTGCCCAGGTAACGGCGCCCCCACCTCCTTTCGGGGAGGGTGGACTGAATCATTCCTCCTCCCCAACAGAGATGGGTTTTCCTGCCCTCGCCCCGCCCCCAGAGACCGCGGTGTGTGATCCCACCCGCTCGTCCCCTCTCCCAGATACCAATACCTGAGGCGAGCTGGAAACTTTGAGCGCTCTGCGGGACTGCAAGCTGGAGTGGACGCGGTGGAGGTGCGTGGTCAGGGTGGGGACGGCTGGAAAAGCCAGGTGGGCTGGGGCGGGCGCTCACTTCCGGTGCGGAGGGTGAGACTCAGACCTCCCCGCTGCCCCCAGGATGCCAGCAGCATCGTTTTCCTCTGCGACCTGCACATCCACTTCCCCCCCAGCATCCTAGACGGCATCCGCAAGCACTGCGTGGAGGGCAAGCTGGCCTTCGCGCCTGTGGTCATGCGGCTGAGCTGCGGGAGCTCACCAGGGGACCCACACGGTAATGCCCTGGATGCCCTCCAGGAGGGCCCGGGGTCCCACCAATGCCAGGGTGAAATCTAGGCTCCCCAGGGGCCTCTCAGCCCGCAAGGTAGGCTTGGGGCCCCATCAGGGTTCCCTGTAATGCCCGGGACTCCTTGTGGCATAGGAGTGCCACTCCACAGTGCCCAGGACCCCAAGTCCCCCCGTAGTAACCCCAAGGTCATGCTTGGCTTCTAGGGACCTCCTCCAGCACCCAAATCATGCCCAGGGTCCGAAGTATGACCAACATGTTGGAGTGACCTTTCAGGACCTGGTGTCTGAAGGGCACCCCCTCCCCACCAGGTTACTGGGAGGTGAACGGCTTTGGCCTTTTTGGGATCTACAAATCCGACTTTGACCGCATTGGAGGCATGAACACCGAGGAATTCCGGGACCAGTGGGGAGGCGAGGACTGGGAGCTCCTGGACAGGTGACCCCCCACACACACACAAACACACAGAGACAGACTCCACATCCTGCCCTCTGGGTGGGGAGGGGCCCCGGGGTCCTCACTGCTGACAAGACTCTGCTGTCTTCCTCTTCCTACCCCCAGGATCCATAGGCCTAGAGAGATTCTAGATGCCCCCTCATCCCCCTAAACCCCTTCCCAGCTCCAGGGTCCTGCAGACTCAGGGAAGCCCACAGATCCTATAGGCCTGGTGATGGCCCTGGGGTCCCCCTGGCCCCAGTGGGGCCCTGCAGTAGCGGAAGCCCCCCACATCCAGCCCCTGGACCGGATTATGACCTCTTCCATTCCACCCCACCCCACGGTTCTGTAGGCTCAAGGGCTGCCCTGACACACGTGCCCTCCCCTGCCAGGGTCCAGAATACAGGTAGCCCCATTCACCCCCAATCCCCAGTCTTGATCGCTCCCAAAGACCCTCCAGGCTGCAGGGCAGCCCTGACCACCCCTCCCTACCCCCAGGGTCCTGCAGGCAGGGCTGGAGGTGGAGCGACTCCGAGTGCGGAACTTTTACCACCACTTCCACTCCAAGCGGGGGATGTGGGGCGCGCGCAGCCGTAAGGCCGCCCGAAAGGAGGCCCCTTGAGGACCAGTGACCCCTCCCAGCCCCACCCACTGGCCTGTGTTGGCAGCTGGAGGCCAGGCCCAGAGCCTGGACCCTGGGGACCCGGCGGGCTCATCCCTGGGGTACAGCCACCATCGTGCCTACCCGCTCGGGCCCCCAGGCTACTTCGCCCTCGGCCCCTCCCAGAGAGGCGCCTCCATAGCGGGCGGGGCCCAGGCTCAGCCCCCATGCCCTGTGCAATGATTTCTGTGAAATTTTGCCGTAGCGATGACATTGTTTTCAAGATTTCCAAGAGTTCTGTCTGTTCCATTTTTTATTCAGAATGAAATGAAATATTTTTTTTAGTTCTGACTCGTTCTGTGTGCCTGGATGTCTTGGGGGGCAGAGGGGCCTGGGCGCTGTGCCTGCTCCTGACTCCCCTTCCTGACCTGAGCTTTGGACACCGTGCTGATCCCACCTTCCTGCACCCTTGCGGCTTCCTGCCTCTCCAACACCTTTTGAGCTTTGGGCCCTGAGGAGAAGGGGCTTTGGACCTCCTCCCACCACCCTGTGCATGGAGCCACTGGTCATGGGTGAGGCACAGGGCCTTTCCACCCACAAACAAATAGTATCTGACCACGTCCTCTGTCCCGTTTGTAGTGAAAACCACCTTGGATGTGAGTCCTGCCCCATCCACCTCAAAGATGCGGGAGCACTCAGCACCCCGCAACTGGGGCGGGGGGTTGGCAGGGGATGGCCTATGACCAGGTTGGGGGATATGGTTAGGACTCAGTTGCCATGAATGGAGACCCCGGTGCAAACTGCTTTAGTGAGAGATTTGCTTGTTTTTATGTTTCTCATGTCACCCTCATTCAGGGTCAGGAGCCCCCATGGAGTCAGAGACAGACTGGGCAATGCTGTCAACAGCCAGCTCCTCCCTGGTGCTGGGTGCACCTGCCCATATGAGTTCCTTGTGTCTGCTATAACAGATTTCCAAGAACAAAATGGAATTTCCTGTCTTATAGCTCTGGACATCAGAAGTCCTAAAATCGAGGTTTCCAACCTGCATTCTCTCTGGAGGCTTTAGGAATGAACCTGCTCCCTTCCTTTCCCAGTTCCTAGAGGGCGCCGGGATTTCTTGGTGCATATGGGCTCTTCCTCCATCCTCAAAGCCATCAGCTTACCGTCTTCATATCACTGTCTCTCACCTCTGCCACCATCATCATGCCTCCTCCTCCGACTGACCCTCCTGCCTCCCTCTTATAAGGACCCTTAGGATGACATTGGACCCATGCAGATAACCCAGGACAATTGCTCCATCTCAAGGAACATCCTTCATGGATGGAAACACTCAATACTGTCACAATGTCAGTTTTCCCCAACTTGATTCAATGCAATCCAAATCAAAATCCCACCAAGTGGGGTTTCCCTGGTGGTCCAGTGGTTAAAAATCCGCCATGCAAAGTCCCTCTTGCCATGGAGATGACAACCAGAGGTTCTGAGGCTTAGGGCATGGACATCTTTGGGGCTGTTATGCTGTGTATGTCCTTATTCCGTGGGAAGGCAGCATGTCTACCAAGAATTCCAAACAATTCTCAAGATTTACCTCACCATGGGGAGGATTTCAATGAAAGAGGGATCAGGCCCTGGGAAGACCCCAGGGATGCCCGTGGCACTCAGCTCTGTGGTTGCTGACCAGGGCAGCCAGTGGGTTTGTGAACATTAAGTCACTTGTGACTTGAACTTCACCGCAGGTCCTCCTGGTTCATAGAGGGCAAGTGCCCACAAGGTGAAGGACGCAGCAGACCTGCCTCCTCAAGCTACCGGATGCCCCAGCTCATGCTGTCCACTCCTCCCTAATTGTCTGGTTCAGAAGGAATGGTCCCCAGTCACAGATGTTTGTAACAAGAAAGAACTAGCAGTGAAATTAAGAATTGTTATTCAGTCACTCAGTCATGTCTGACTGTGATCCCATGGACTGCAGCACGCCAGCCTTCCCTGGCCTTCATAATCTCCCAGAGTTTGCTCAAACTCATGCCCACTGAATCAATGATATCATTCAACCATCTCATCCTCTGTCGCCCCCTTCTCCTCTTGCCCTCAGTCTTTCCCAGCATCACGTTCTTTTCCATTGAGTCAGCTCTTCACATCAGGTGGCCAAAGTATTGGAGCTTCAGCTTCAGCATCAGTCCTTCCAGTGAATATTCAGGACTGATTTCCTTTAGGATTGACTGGTTGGATCCCCTTGCAGTCCAAGGAACTCTCAAGAGTCTTCTCCAATACCACAGTTCGAAAGCATCAATTCTTCGGCACTCAGCTTTCTTTATGGTCCAACTATCACATCCATACATGACTACTGGAAAAACCATAGGTTTGACTAAACAGACCTTTGTCAGCAAAGTAATGTCTCTGCTTTTCAATATGCTGTCTAGGTTGGTCATAGCTTTTCTTCCAAGGAGCAAGCATCTTTTAATTTCATGGCTGCAGTCACCATCTGCAGTGATTTTGGAGCCCCCAAAAATAAAAGTCTGTCACTGTTCCCATTGTTTCCCCATCTATTTGCCATGAAGTGATGGGACCGGATGCCATGATCTTAGTTTTCTGAATGTTGAATTTTAAGCCAACTTTCTCACTCTCATCTTTCACCTTCATTAAAAGTCTCTTTAGTTCCTCTTTGCTTTCTGTTATAAACATGGTGTCATCTGCATATCTGAGGTTATTGATATTTCTCCTGGGAAACTTGATTCCAGCTTGTGCTTCATCCAGCCCAGCATTTCGCATGATGCACTCTGTATATAAGTTAAATAAGCAGGGTGACTATATACAGCCTTGATGTACTCCTTTCCCAATCATCAGTCAGTCTGTTGTTGCATGTTCATTTCTAACTGTTGCTTCTTGACCTGCATACAGGTTTTGTAAGAGGCAGCTAAGGTGGTTTGGTATTCCCATCTCTTTAAGAATTTTCCACAGTTTGTTGTGATCCACACAAAGGCTTTAGCATAGTCAATGAAGCAGAAGTAAATGTTTTTTCTGGAACTCTTGCTTTTTCTATTATCCAGCGGATGTTGGCATTTTGATCTTTGGTTCCTCTGCTTTTTCTAAATCCAGCTTGTACATCTGGAAGTTCTCAGTTCATACACTGTTGAAGCCTAGCTTGAAGGATTTTGAGCATTACTTTGCTAGCATATGAAATGAGTGCAATTGTGTGGTAGTTTGAACATTCTTTGGCATTCTTTGCCCTTTTGGGGGATTGGAATGAAAACTGACCTTTTCCAGTCCTGTAGCCACTGCTGAGTTTTCCAAATCTGCTGGCATATTGAGTGCAACAGCATCATCTTTTAGGATCTGAAATAGCTCGGCTGGAATTCCATCATCTCCACTAGCTTTGTTCATAGTGATGCTTCCTAAGGCCCACTTGACTTCACACTCCAGGATGTCTGGCTCTAGGTGAGTGATCACACCATCATGATTATTTGGGTAGTGAAGATGTTTTTTGTATAGTTCTTCTGTGGATTCTTGCCACCTCTTATTAATATCTTCTGCTTCTGTTAGAGTGTTTCTGTCCTTTATTGTGCCCATCTTTTTTTTTTTTTTTTTTTTGCCCATCTTTATATGAAATGTTCCCTTGGTATCTCTAATTTTCTTGAAGAGATTTCTAGTCTTTCCCATTCTATTGTTTTCCTTTATTTCTTTCCATTGTTCACTGAGGAAGGCTTTCTTACCTCTTCTTGCTATTTTTTGGAACTCTGCATTCAGATGGGTATATCTTTCCTTTTCTCCTTTGCCTTTCACTTCTCTTCTTTTCTCAACTATTTGTAAGGCCTCCTCAATCACTTTGCCAAAAGGGGGAGAAAGGATGTAACAGCCAGAGGAAGCATGTACATCAGAAAAATAATTACCTCTGGAAGCAGGAAAAAAAAAAAAAAGACACTTCATCTAATATAGAACACATATATACCATGATTTATTAACCCATTTTAACAACTACTGAGTACCCGCTATGCGCCAGGTACTGACGGAAACCTGGTGAATGAAACAGACAGGAATCCCTGCCCTTGTAGACTTTACATTCTAGTGAAGGGAGGGGGAGCAGACAATAGACACAACAAAGAGATGTCTAGTATATCAGCTGGTGGCAGCTGCTGTAGAGAAAAATAAAGCCAGGAAAAAGAATAGTGAGTCTCAGTGAGGCTGCCATTGTAAATAGTGGTCAGGAAAAGTCTGAGACGGTGACATCCCAGCAAAGCCCTGAGGTTGTGGTGAGTCTGCCAAGGACACAGATGGGGGAGGGGAAGATGTATGTCAGTGTTCACATTTGAGGAAATGTTAAATCCTTCTCATCACTTCTTTTCAATATTATACTGGAAGAACTAGTTAATGCAGTAAGACAAGTAAAGGAAATAAAAGGTTTACAGATTTAGGAAGAAGAAATACAATTGTTTTAGTTTGTAGATGACATACTTATATATGTACAAAACCCAAAAGAATTAGCCTAGAAGAAAAAGAAAGACACTCCTGGAACTAATAATCAATTATAGCAAGGCTGCAGGATACAAGGTTAATATACAAAAGTCAGTTGCTTTCCTATATACTAGCAATGAACTATTTGAAATTTAAAACACAATAAATAGCATTTATATTAGCACCCCCCAAAATGAATAAATACCCAGGTAAAAATCTAACAAAACATATATAAGATCTATATGAAGAAGAAAAATAAAAACTGCAAAACTGTGATGAAAGAAATCAAAAGACCTAAATCAATGGAGAGAGAGTCTATGTTCATGGATCAGAAGACTCAATACTGTTACAATGTTTTTCCCAACTTGATCTCTGTAGATTCAATACAATTCTAATCAAAACCCCACCAACCGGGACTTCCCTGCTGGTCCAGTGGTTACAAACCCACCTCTTAATGCCGGGGATGTGGGTTCAATCCCCGGTCAGGGAACTAAGAACTCACAAGTTGGGGGGCAACTAAGCCAACCCACGCACCATAACCAGGGTCCCTGCGCTGCAACGAAAGGTCCAGCATGATGGAATGAAGACTCAGCACAGCCAAATAAATAAAGCTGCTCTGTTACCAGAGTCAGATAAACACAGTTTCTCCTCCAATTATTTAAAAAAAAAAACATCCCACCAATCAACTAACTGATTCTTTCCTGGAGAGGTAAAAGACACAGAACAACCAGCATAATATCCAAGGAGAAGAGTAAACTGGGAGGGCTGACAGTGTCCAACTTCAAGCCCTCCTGTAAAGCACAGCAATCAAGACAGTGTAGCACTGGCAAAAGATGAGACAGGTCAGCGGGACAGAAGAGAGCACTCGGAAACAGACCCACATAAAAGCAGTCAGGGCTTCCCAGGTGATACCAGTGGTAAAGAACCCGAGTGCCAATGCAGGAAACATAAGAGACGCGGGTCTGATCCCTGGGTAGGAAGATTCCCCCAGAGGAGGGCATGGTCACCCACTCCAGTATTCTTGTCACAAAGAATTGGACAAGACAGAAGCAACTTAGCACGCATGCAAATGCAGTCAACTGATCTTTGACAAAGAAGCAAAGGCAATACAATGGAGCAAAGGTGGTCTTTTCAACAAATGGTGCTGGGACAACTGGACAATGAAAATTAACACCAGATGACTCACAGACCTGAATGTAAAACACAAAACTATGAAATTTCTGGAAGATAGTGCAGGAGAAAACCTAGATGACCTTGGGTGTGGTGATGGTGTTGTAGATACAACACGAAAGGCTGACCCATAAAAGAAATAACTGAGGACTTCCCTGGTGGCTCAGTGGCAAAGAATCCACCTGGAGTTTGATCCCTGATCTGGGAAGATCCCACATGCCACATAGCAACTAAGCCCGTGTGCCACAATTATTCAGCCTGTGCTCTGGGGCCTAGGAGGCACAACTACTGAAGCTGGCACACCCTAGAGGCCGTGCTCCACAGCAAGAGAAGGCACCCAATAAGAAGCCTGCACCCGGCAGCTACAGAAAAGCCTGTGCAGTGAAGACCCAGGCCAGCCAAAAATAAAACAAAGAAGCGCTTCCCTGATGGCTCAGATGGTAAAGAATCTGCCTGCAATGCAGGAGATCTGGGTTTGATCCCTGGGTTGGGAAGATTCCCCTGGAGAAGGGAACGGCTACCTACTCCAGTATTCTGGCCTGGAGAATTCATGGACAGAGGAGCCTGGTAGGCTACAGTCCATGGGCTCGCAAAGAGTCAGACATGACTGAGTGACTCTCACTTTTCAGTTTCAATTGACACACAGAACTTCATTAGAATGAAAAACTTCCATTCTGCAAAAGACGTCAAAAGAATGAGAAGATAAATCACAGACTAGGAAAAAGATATTTGAAAAAATGTATCTGACAAAGGATTGTTATTCAAAAATATAGAAAGAACTCTTAAAACCCAACAAGAAAATGAGAGACCCAACTGAAACATGAGCAGACAACCTTAACAGACCCCTCAGCAGAGAAGATCTACAAATGGCATCTGAGCACAGGAAAAGAAACTCCACATCCTATGTCATTAGAGAAATGCACATTATAAAACAATGAGATATCACTATGCACCTATCGGAATGGCCAAAATCCAGACCCAAGTGCAGCAAGGACGCCAAGTGCGGCAGGAGCTCATGTCCAGCACGGGTGGGGTGCAAACAGTGCAGCCGCTGGGGAGACAGCTGGGCGGCTTCTTACAAAACTGCACACTCTCACCATGCGATCAGCCATCACGCCCCTTGGTATTTACCCAAAGGAGCTGAAAACATGTCCACACAAAAGCCTGCAAATGATGTTTACAGCAGCTTTATTCATAATTGCCCAAACCTGGAAACAACCAAGATGTCCTTTAATAGGTGAATAGATGAAGAAACTGTGGTACATTGGACAATGGAATATTAGTCATCTAAAAAGAAATGAGCTGTCAGGCCACAATGAGACACGAAGGAAACTTAAACGCGTATAACTGAGAGAAGCAAATGAGAAAAGGCCACATACTGTGACCTTCCAACCTGTGACATTCTGGAAAAGGTAAAATTACAAAGAAAATATAAAGATCGGTGGTTGCCAGAGGCTGGGGGAGGGGCAGGGAGAGATGAACAGGCGGTACAGAGGATGCTCAGGGTGGCCATACTCTGCATGGGACTGGAATGACGGGCGCACGGCACCATGAACTTGTCCAAACGCCTAGTGTGTAAAACATCGAGATGAACCCTGATGTAAGCTAGGGGCTCCAGGTGATGATGACTTCTCAGTGCAGGTTCATCTATTGCAACAAGTGTGCCAGCTGATGCAATAACTGGGGGGAGCTGTGCCTGGCGGGGGCACGGGTATGTGGGAATTCTCTGTGCCTTCCTGTCAGTCTTGCTGTGAACATAAAACTTGCTCCAAAAAAGAAAGTCTCCTTTAAAAAAATGAATGACAAAAACAAAGAAAATTAAAACTATCTGACAACACATGGGGAAAAAAATAAATGAGAAAAATAAAATCGTTACAGTGACAAAAGCCACTTTAGGAGTTTCAAAGAATAGGAACAGCTACTGTTAAAACCCAGTCAGGAACAGAAGACACTTTGAGGGATGCACAGAAAAGGAAACGGGAAAGGACAGCTGGAAGAGACCAGGAGGAGACAATGGAAATGAAAGAGAAAAGACACCCCAGTGACACAGCGGAAGAAAACATTCCTGAAGGAAAGAAACACAGCCCACTGTCAAAAGTTTAAAACAAAATATTGGCCACACGTGTGCACAGGAAGTCATAGGCCTTGGAGGTGCAGACCCCTGTGGGCAGCAGGCAGGAGCGCAGCCTCCTCCCCTGGGCTGGACCAGCTCTGACTGACCCCCAGCGTGCAGGTCCTGCAGGAGAGGGAGTTGGAGGCTGACAGGTAACCCAGCCCTGATGTTCAAGCAGAAAGGCAACAGCAGGCCTGGGCGCCCCGGCTCCCATCCAGAAGGCGAGAGCGAAGAGCTGCCAGGGTGGCCCAGGGGGCAGGAACCCCTTTCAGGACAAGGCTGAAGCTGAACACCAAGAGAAGGCAAACAAACCCTGGCTCAATCCCCATGGAGAAGGTGGCCCAGCCCTAGCGAGGGGACTATGGGGGTTCTACTGAGACCCCACCCGCTGGCCAGCCCAGCCTGCTGTTGCTCAGCGACCTTTCCACACACCCTGACTAGCTCTGTAACTCTTGGAAACCTATTTAGCCTGTGGAGCCTGTTTCCCGGGCCGTAAAATGGAGTGGTCACAGCTCGGCCTGCTGGGGCTCCTGTGAGGACAAAGGGCAGACTGTGAGCAAAGCGCCGACCACTCTCGGGAAACTGGCACCTGTGGGCGGTGCCCGGCGTCTCCGTGGGACCCGGCGCGGGCCTTCTGCCAGAAGAAGCACCGGAGTTGACAGACTTCCCTCCACCCTCCCTGCCACCGGGGGCCTCCTCCGGGTCCAGGCCACCGGGCACCAGCTACCGCCTCCCGTCCTCCCCCGCTAGAGCACCCAAAGGATGCCCCGCACTCGTCCCCCACCCATGAGCTCCGGCCCCCGGTTCCCTTCTGGGTCTTCTATGGGGCCCTGCAAGGCTCCCCTCTCTGGCCCAGAGGAGCTCGGCCGCCCCGCCGTCCAGACCAGCGTCACTGCGTGTGGCCCGCTCTGTCACACACCTGGGAAGGGCTCAGAACCAGCCGGCAGACCGGAGGCTGAGAAGAGGCGGTGGGGTGGGGGTGGGTCCCGCAGCCCTCGACGACCTTCCCGCCAGGGGGCGCGGAGCGTGCCCGCCCCAGAGGGACAAGCGCTGCGCCGGGTATGAGTCCAGGTAGGCGTCGTGGAGGAGGCGGGCCCGAAGCTGGACTTGGCGGGAACCCAGCCGTCAGACGCTGGAAGGTTCTCGAGCCTGGGCGCTAGATCCCCGACAGGAAGCGCCAGGACGCGCTGGCCGGAGCGCGAGCAGCAAGACGGGCGTTTCCCCGCGCCCGCCCACCGCCCTCGCCTTGCGCTGCGCCCGCGCCGGTGAGCGCCTCGCCAGGTCCCATCCCCGCGCCGGCAGGCTGTACCGCCCGCGCGATCTAAACTTCGCGCTCCAGCGCGCTCCTGAGTCTTGTTAATATGATTTTGCTGCCTGCGTCGGCACCATTTCTCCCCATTTCCGCCCTCCTCCAGGCTCTCGACCGAGTGGGGTGCCGGGCCCTCTGTACCTACTCCAGCTCTGCCTGCCCACACCCGGCAGCCCCTTACCCCTTCGCAGTGAGCATAGCTCAGGTCACCAAAGCCAGCAAAGGGTCCTCCTTCCACCCCGCCCCTACTCTGGCCCCGCCCCCTGCTCATCCCCAACCCCTCCCCCAGAGACTTTCGTAACAACTGCCTGAGGTCCCCTCCACCAGTAGATGCCCCAACCCGACCTCTCAGCCCAGGCAGTCCTTACCTGTAAATGCTTGCCTGCCCCTTGGGCCCTCACAGCCCTTCCTTCACACCCCCCAGGGCAGAGTCCAGGCTCCCCCACCACCCACCTCCCGAGTAAGAGCACCCCTCACCCTTCCAGGCCTTCAGGTCCTGGGATCTCAGACTTGATAGAGCACCAACACATTATTTCCAGGTTTTCTAATCTTCCCCCGCCATCCTGCCCTCTAGGGATGCCCTCCTCCAGGAAGCCCCCCATGAAGTCGGCACCGATGTCCTTATGCTGTCTCCCCCATGCACTCACGCCAGGGAGAGGGGGACTCTCAGGAGCAGAAGGCTGGTTCCAGGGGTGGGACTGGGCTCTGAGCTTGAGGTGGGGACAGGTTCAAGGCACAGCCGGCCCCTCAGGCCCTGCAGCGGTTAGAGGACGCTCCCTTGGGTCCCCAGGCTTCCCCTGGACAGGGAGTCACAAAGGGCAGAGATCCAAGGTGGGTGGTGGGAGGGCGCTCAGCACAGCCTGGGGCCACCTGCAGCCCTCCCTGCGAAGAGGAGGGGCGAGTCTACAGAACTGGCCCTGGGGACCCTGCAGGCTTAGAAGACTGGGCCCTGGGGGTGTCTGCCTGACCCCCACCTGCAATCTGCCCCAGAGGCCGGCTTCCCCAGGCGTGCGGCCAGGTGGGCTGGGCCGCAGGTGGACGAGTGCAGGGCGGGCCCCAGGCCCGTGCCAGGCGACTTCCTCCAGGCACACTCAGCACCGCACGAACTTGTCTCCCGGGATTTTTCCACACAAAACGCGACTCCCAGGGAAGCAACCGGTCTGATGAGCTGGCTGGGCGTGCAGACGTTCCCACCCCGCCCTCCTGGTGCCCCCGCAGTCCTGGCCCACAGCGAGGCCCCAGCAGCAGTGCTGGGCCCGGGATGCAGCCCAGGACTCCTCAGCCCGAAGCAGCCGTCTCTGGGGTGAGCCCCGGGGCCAGCAGTCTCCGGACCGCCGGCAGGGTAGGTCGCCCACCCTGTGCATCCCCCTTGCCCAGCGGCTCCACCCCAGGCATCACCTGGACCTTTCCAGGGACCCTCCTTGACCCCTCTCACCCCCCACACTGACCTCTGACTCCCTCCCCAGTCTCCTCCCCAGCACTGACCTCACCCCTAGGGCTGCCTTCTGACCCGACCCTACCTCACCCCCAGGACACTGCCCCCAGCCACCATTCCCACCTGGGACCATGTCCCCTTCCTGCAGGGATCCAGGGCCCAGGGTATGGGTCTCTCACGGGAAGGAAGGCCGGTGAGGGTGGGCCCATGGTGACTCTGCGAGGGGAGCCCAGGAAGAACATGAGGCCGCTGGGCCCCCGCTCCCCAGCCCTCCTGGGCTCGGCCCTCGCCCCACTCAGCCCACCAGGGGCCTGTCCCGGATCCCAGCCAAGCCTCCCCAGGAGGCCATGGAGCAGGCGAGTCTGGCTGGTGGGGGTGCTCCAGGGAGACTTTGGGGCAAGCCCCAGTCTGCTGGGATCTCGCTCCTGCTCTGACTCCTGGGCCGCCCCTGTCCCCGCAGCTCCAACCCTCCCGGGCCCTGCTGGCCTGAACTGCCGGTTCCTCCCTGCATCCCCAGCCGGGGCAGGAGGGCCCCTCTGAGTCGACCCCCCAGGGCAGCCCCACCTGCCCCCACTGAGCTGAGCCCTGACTCACGTGTTAGGAACGGCCTCCCACCCCCACAGCCTGGGGGGCAGGAGCCTGGGAGGGGACCAGAGAGGGCCCAGCCAGCCCTTGGGAGGCCTCTGCAGAGGACGGGGCCGGGGGTGATTTCCGGGGTCTACGGGATGGATGTCTGGAGAGTCATGAGCCTGGGGTGGGCCCATCTAGCCTCCTGCTTCTGGGGTCTCTTGGGCACCAAGCATCCGGATCCAGACCCCACAGAGCCCTCTTCACCCTGAAGCTCCACCCCATGCCTGCAATCCTCAACTCAGTCCCTTGGCACCCGACCCCTGCTAGGCCTCACACCAGCCTCAGGTTGGCCGCCTGGTGCTCGGAGTTTCCCAGAGCATCCCGTTCCCAGGGCAGGGAGGGCCCTGGCCCTGACTCCCCAAGGTGGCCGCCCTGGGCCCTTTCCCAGTGCTCGGGACAGTAGGCCCCAAGGACCAGCTGTGGCCTTTACAGGCGGAGAACAAAGGCCCAGACCCCTTCTGCCCCATCCCGGGATGGGCGGAAGGAAGGGGAATGCGCAGGGCCTGTTCTTCCGCCCAAATTCCACCTTGAGCGGCCCCGCCCTCCCACCTGGCCCAGGTGTCCCCGCCCCTCGCTGAGCTCAGGGCTGGGCGGTGTCGGTCTCTGAGCCAGCCCTGGGCGAGGCCAGCGGGGAGGGGACTTCAGGGACAGGGCCGCGCGGGAAGAGACGCCGGAGACAGCTCGGGCTTGAGGTGGCGACGGGGCCCAGGCCAGGCCGACCGCCCCGTGCCCGCCGCCATGCAGGACGGTAACTTCCTGCTCTCCGCCCTGCAGCCCGAGGCGGGCGTGTGCTCCCTGGCGCTGCCCTCGGATCTGCAGCTGGACCGCCGGGGCACCGAGGGGCCGGAGGCGGAGCGACTGAGGGCGGCCCGCGTCCAGGAGCAGGTCCGCGCGCGCCTGCTGCAGCTGGGCCAGCAGCCACGGCACAATGGGCTGGCTGAGCCCGATGGGGCAGCCGAGGCAGCCAGAGGTAGGTGGACACCGGCTGGGTGGGCACCGGAGGGCGGCAGGTGGGGGTGGCCCCAAGGGCGTGGTGGTGCCAGGGCCGGAGGCCGCAGTGGGGCGACTCTGGGTTCAGCTCCCTGACTCACCTGGGCCGCCTTGAGTCACCGCCCTGCCCCGCCCCGCCAGGCGTGGGAGACGCCATGGGTGGGGCCTCTACCTCCCAGCAGGGACCCCAGGGTCCTCACCGTGAGCCAGGGTGGGCCCCACCTGCCCCCTGTGCCCTGAGCCCCCTGCCCCAGCCAGACATGGGAGAAGCCATGGGCACATGGCTGTCCGGCCGGCCGGGCCCATCTTGGTTGGCAAAGCCAGGACACGCACACGTCCCACATCCCACGGGCTCACATGCAGTCTCAGAGACACGCGGACATACACGTCAGTCCCCCAGAGACACAGACGCCCAGACTCTGGCGTCCACCCCTCGGCCCGCTGGGAACGAGCAGACAGGATGGTGAGGGGCGAGGTCCGGGGCTCCTGGAGGAAAGCCCGCTTGTCAGGGCCAGGGTCTTCCTGTGGGATTGCGCGGCAGGGGGCGGGCCTGCCAGAGTGACCTAGATACTCCTGCTGAGAACAGCCCGCAGGGAACGCCCTTGGGGCCAGGCAGCCCCCTGCGTGCAGAGACCTGGCTCCACCAGGCATGCATGTGCATGAGTGTTGCAGCGAGCTCAGGGCACTTCTGGAAATGTCATCCCCTCCTTGCCAGGCCGCAGCAGCAGGCACCAAAGTCAGGTGGGAAGAAGAGCCTGTGGGATGTCAGGGTCAAGCCCCGGTCACAGATGCTCAGAGGGCCCTTCCCGGTACTGGCCGCCAGTGCTGGTCGGGAGAATCGGGTCAACCAGCGTTGGGGCCGCTGGGTTCCTCCCCACCCTGGGCCTGTCAGCCTTGCTGGTGGCCCAGCTGGATGCTCAAGGGTCATGGGGTAGAGGAGGGAGCAGGAAGGGGTTAATTACCACCCCAGCTACCCTGGCAATTAGGGGGAAGAGAATTATAATTTTGGGGTGGGGGTAAGGTCCCCAGGCTGGGGGTGTGTCCCCCCAGGCTGAGCCTCCCTGGCATCAAAGGGTTAATAGCCCCTGCCCAGAAGCCTCATTAACCAGGGCGGGTCTGCCAGTTCGGGGAGTCCCCCCAGACCTAGCTGAGGCAGAGGCTGAGAGGGGGCCCCCTCCTCTTCACCCCTGCCCTGAGTCCCTTCTGCCCAGTCTCTCTACCCTGGCCTTGGGCAGGTGGGACTCAGGAATCCCCTCCCCATCCAAAGACCCTGCCCGGCAAGTGAAGCCACCCCAGCCAGGCCCCCACGGGGCTGCCTGGTGTGACCTTTGCCCTGCTCCTCTCAGGGTGTTCTTAGCTCTTGCTGCATGCCTGTTCATCCGCATGTCCGTTTAGTTGTCCCTTCAGCATCCCTCCATTCTCCTGGCCTAGATACCTGCTCACGCGCCAGTCTGTTCACCCACCCACCGTGTTCCGCCCACCCGCCCTGTCCACTCACCATGCAGTCTGGCTGGCGCCTGTGTGCCTGGGGGTGGGGATGGCCCTGCCTGGTGGGTGAGGGGACCGGCCCCGGGACACAGCGTGTCCCCAAGCGTTGTAGCATCACCGTCGTGCAGCCAACAGCGCAGGCCAGGCCCACAGGGGTCAGTGAGGCTACCTGGGCGTGGGGCCGGGCACCGTGCCCTGACAGGTACCAGGGAGCTGACGAGGGGGCCGCCCCAGGCCCCAGGCCTCCAGGAGGTCAGCAGGGTGAGCGCGTCTGTCCCCCCTGGCGGGGGGCGGGGGGCTGTTGGAGGGGTGACGAGGCACCCGGCTGCCCCGCCAGCCTCAGGGCGGAGGGGAAGCAGGAGGCCAGCGCCTGCCGTCGGCCCAGCGGGCTGTGCTGCCCCTGCCCCATCTGCAGGTGCATCCCGGGCTCAGTGCCACACCTTGCAGGCCGGCTTCAGCTCTCGCTCCCAGGGCCTGAGCGGGGAAACCTCGGTGAGTGACGCCCTTCTAGCCCGGAGCCCTGAGAGGGAGGTTCCGAGGGGGGCTGGGCTCCGCAGTCCGGAAGAGGGGCCCACTGAGCCCCCGCACCCCCTCACTGCCCTCCCCTCCCCTCCCCGCCCCACAGACCTTCCGGCCCATCGCCAAGCCCACCTACAGCCCTGCCTCCTGGTCTTCCCGCTCAGCCATGGACCTGAGCTCCAGTCGGAGGCTGAGCTCTGTCCACAACGGGGGTGGTGCCTTTGGGGCTGCAGGGTACCGGGGTGCCCTGCCTGCCGCACCGGTGCCCGCCCGGCCTGTGTCCTTCCACGAGCGTAGGGGGGCGGGCAGCCGGGCAGATTACGACACCTTGTCCCTGCGCTCGCTGAGACTGGGGGCCGGGGGCCCAGATGACAGATACAGCGTGGTGTCCGAGCAGCTGGAGCCGGCGGCCACGTCCTCCTACAGGGCCTTTGCCTACGAGCGCCGGGCCAGCTCTAGCTCTAGCCGGGCTGGGGGCCTGGACTGGCCGGAGGCTACCGAGGGACCACCCAGCCGGACCATCCGTGCCCCCGCCATGCGGACCCTGCAGCGGTTCCAGAGCAGCCACCGCAGCCGTGGCGTGGCTGGGGGCGGGCCCGGGGGCGTCCTGGAGCCCGTGGCCCGGGCTCCCTCTGTGCGCAGCCTCAGCCTTGGTGACTCGGGCCACCTGCCAGACATGCGCGGGCTGGACAGCTACGGCGGCCACCGCACTCTGCAGAGGCTCAGCAGCGGGTGAGCTTGGACAGGTTGCAGGGAGCTTCTGCCACCACCCCAGGCCATCCTTGGGTCAGCCTAACCCGTCTCTTGTCTCTGCAGATTTGATGACATCGACCTGCCCTCAGCAGTCAAGTACCTCATGGCCTCAGATCCCAACCTGCAGGTGCTGGGAGCCGCCTACATTCAGCACAAGTGCTACAGCGACGCAGCTGCCAAGAAGCAGGTGACTGTCCCTGCCGACCACACCCATGGACCCCCTTCAGTCACTGTCCTCTGGTCCCTGACCACCCTCGCTGACCCCCAAACTGACTGGGCAGACCTGGGCCTACCCAGAGCATCTCCAGCAGAGGAAGGGTGGGAGCGATGGACTTACACATGTCCGAATACATGTGCTCACACCCATACACCTCTGTGCACACCTGAATACGTATACACAAATTTATCAGTGTTCACACCTGCCTACACCTGCACACCTCTGTGCACACCTGCATATGTATGCACAAATCTATCAGTATATACACCTACCTATACCTGCCACCTCTGCACACACCTGCACACCTTTGAGCACACCTGCACACCTCTGTGCACATTTGCATAGGTACATACACATCTATTAATATATACACCTGCCTACATCTGGACACTTTTGCGCACATCTGCATACATTTGCACACACCCATCCATCGTGTGCACGCTTGGTAACACCCGCATGCCTGTGCCCACAGGCCCGCAGCCTGCAGGCTGTGCCCAGGCTGGTGAAGCTCTTCAACCACGCCAACCAGGAAGTGCAGCGCCACGCCACAGGCGCCATGCGCAACCTCGTCTACGACAACGCGGACAACAAGCTGGCCCTGGTGGAGGAGAACGGCATCTTCGAGCTGCTGCGGGCGCTGCGGGAGCAGGACGACGAGCTCCGCAAGAACGTCACAGGTGGACCAGGCCACTACCACACCTGCTACCCCGCCCGCTACCCCGCCCCTCTCCCACCCGACTCCCGCACCTCCCGCCCCTCTTCCCTCGGCCCCCACCTGGGCATGTCTCTTTGGAGCCAGCCTCCGCCCCAGGGCCCACATCCCCAAGGGTCGTCCTCTCTGCCCTGCTGCAGCCCTGTGACCCTCTGGGTCACACCCAGGCTGTCCCCACGAGGGCTGGTGGGTGAGGCTGGCAGTGCGCTGCAGGGAGAGCTCAGGAGCCTCCTCCCTACCACCTGAGAAAGACAGAGGGGCCGGAGGCCTCTGAGGTCCCCAGAGGTGGTCCCTGACCACAACCGCAGCCTATCCGCCACAGGGATCCTGTGGAACCTGTCCTCCAGTGACCACCTGAAGGACCGCCTGGCCCGGGACACGCTGGAGCAGCTCACAGATCTGGTGCTGAGCCCCCTGTCGGGGGCGGGCGGGCCGCCCCTCATCCAGCAGAACGCCTCTGAAGCCGAGATATTCTACAACGCCACCGGCTTCCTCAGGTGCACTGGGTGGCCGTGGGGACCTGAGGTCCCAGGGTCAAGGTGGAGCCTCTGGGCTGGGGGGGCGGGGGCACCGGGGGAAGCGGACAGACCCAGCAAGGCAGAGGTG
Source organism: Cervus elaphus (assembly GCF_910594005.1). Lineage (NCBI taxonomy): Eukaryota > Metazoa > Chordata > Mammalia > Artiodactyla > Cervidae > Cervus > Cervus elaphus. The sequence continues at coordinate 258,274 of NC_057816.1, forward strand.
CTGACCCACAGCAGAGTGGCCACCAGGTGTTCCCCCCCAGCCAGATGTCAACAGACTCGGGGCTGCAGGCTCAGATTTCTTTAAATCAGGGACTTGATCTGACATTTCTCACCCGCCCCCACCCCGGACAACTTGAGGAGTGGATGAGGGTAGGCGTGCAAAAGCGTGGGAGCTACTGTCCCACAGAGACCAGGAGCAGGAGGTGCTGGGGGTGGGCCCAGGGAGGGTCGGGCAGGGAACCGGTGCCCAGGGCTCAGCCTTGGTTTCAGCTTGCTGTGGGACGGGCTCTGTTGGGGGATTCCCGTGGGGTGGCTCTGCCTGGGGTCCCTGTGCGGGCCTCTCATCTGCCTCCATCCGCAGGAACCTCAGCTCTGCCTCCCAGGCCACTCGCCAGAAGATGCGTGAGTGCCACGGGCTGGTGGACGCCCTGGTCACCTATATCAACCACGCCCTGGACGTGGGCAAGTGTGAGGACAAGGTGAGGGTCGGCCTGGGCCCCAGGGCCCCAGGGGCACCAGCCTGCCCTGACCGCGGTCCCCTCTGTCCGCAGAGCGTGGAGAACGCTGTGTGCGTTCTGAGGAACCTGTCCTACCGCCTGTACGACGAGATGCCACCCTCGGCCCTCCAGCGGCTGGAGGGCCGGGGCCGCCAGGACACGGGGGTACCCCCGGGCGAGGCGGTGGGCTGCTTCACGCCACAGAGCCGGCGGCTCCGAGAGGTGGGACCAGACTGGGGTGGGTGGGCAGAAGCAGGGGTCCTGGACGACCTCAGCTGACCCTCCGTGCCCTCCTGCCCAGCTGCCGCTCACGGCCGACGCGCTCACCTTTGCTGAGGTGTCTAAGGACCCCAAGGGCCTGGAGTGGTTGTGGAGCCCCCAGATCGTGGGGCTCTACAACCGGCTGCTGCAGCGCTGCGAGCTCAACCGGCACACGACCGAGGCGGCGGCCGGGGCGCTGCAGAACATCACCGCGGGGGACCGCAGGGTGAGGCGGCAGGCCGGTCCGGGCAGGACGGGAAGGCGGGGGCCGCTGAGCGGCAGCAGGAGCGTGAGGTCAGCGCCCCAGATGGCTCAGGCCTCGGCTCCTGAGGACCTGGGTTCTGCGCCAGACTTGAGGGAGGCGCCGGGAGGTCTGGACTGGCAGGGCCTGACCTGCAGGCGGCACAGGGCACCAAGCACCTCGCTCACCGCCCCCCTTCTGCTGGCAGTGGGCGGGGGTGCTGAGCCGGCTGGCTCTGGAGCAGGAGCGCATACTGAACCCGCTGCTGGATCGAGTTCGGACTGCTGACCACCACCAGCTGCGCTCACTGACGGGCCTCATCCGAAACCTGTCCCGCAACGCCAGGAACAAGGATGAGATGTGTGAGTCCGGCCGTCCTGCAGCCTGGGTTCCGCCTCCGCTGCGGACTGGGCACACGCCTGGACTCTGCCTTTACTGCCGCCCTGGGGCCAGCTTCTGGGAGGCTGGGGTCAGTGGACAGGCAGGCACGCCAGCTCCCTGGGGGCAGCAGGGGATGGCAGGTGCCAAGGTGGTGGCAGGGGAGGGGGGCGGTGGAGAACCCACCTCCCTGACCTCCTGGCAGCCACCAAGCTGGTGAGTCACCTGATCGAGAAGCTGCCCGGCAGCGTGGGTGAGAAGTCTCCTCCAGCCGACGTGCTGATAAACATCATAGCTGTCCTCAACAACCTGGTGGTGGCCAGTCCTGTGGCTGCCCGGGACCTGCTCTACTTCGACGGACTCCGCAAGCTAGTCTTCATCAAGAAAAAGCGGGACAGGTCAGGGCCCAAACCCCGCACCCACCCTGCCCCCCGGCTGGCCCTGCCTGTCACCCTGCTGACCCCTGTCCCCCACCCCCCAGCCCTGACAGTGAGAAGTCCTCCCGGGCGGCCTCCAGCCTCTTGGCCAACCTGTGGCAGTACAACAAGCTCCACCGAGACTTCCGAGCGGTATGTTCCTGTGGCCCAGGGCAGGCAGGGCTGCAAGTGTGGGGCGTGGAGGCGGGACGGCAGGGACAGGGAAGCCATGTGGCACAGGAGGCCTGGATGACCGGGGGCCTGCTGCCAGCACACTGGACGCGGGGCAGCACAGCCCTGACTCTGGGTCCCCTCTCCACTGCAGAAGGGCTACCGGAAGGAGGACTTCCTGGGGCCATAGGCGAAGCCTTCCTGGAGAAGGAGAATGCGATGTGACCCAGCCTCCTAGGGAAGGGCTCAGCTCAGGGCTGCTCACCAGCCGGCCTGGAGGAGAAGGTTGAGGATGGCCCAGGGGCCTCTCGCTGGAGCCCTGTCCACATGCAACGTGAAGGCCTGGGCCACGGGGGAGGGGACGAGGGTTTGCAGCTGGGGAATTGGCTTCTGCGGGGCATGGGGGGGCAGGGCTTGAGGCTGCTCTGACGCGTGGGGTGGTGGCCAGGTCACACTGGCAGAAGTAGTGCTGACTGTGGCCAGCAGTGGGAATAAAGGTGGCCGTGAACACAGCCTTTCGTGCTTCCTTGGCTGGTCAGGTCTGGGGTCAGGTCCAAGGACGCAACAGTGTCCCCAAGCATGGCTGTGCTTGCCCCTGAGGACACTTCCCCCAGGGCCCATGCACAGACCTCTCTGGTCAGGGGACACAGGATGGGGGGAGGGAGCGTCCCAACAGCAGGAGAGCTGGCGGAGGGCGGAGGCGCTGAGGTGGACGGCAGAGGTGGCCCCGAGCTGAATGAGACACATGTGCAGAGGAATGACCTCTTTGGGGGCAGTGTGCCCGCTGCTGACTTTAGTGCCACCCTGCTAGGTTGTGCTCAGGTGGCATCTGCACCGCAACATCTCTCTACCCTGCCCCGCCCTGGGGGTGCCCTGACAGCTTTACTCATACTGTCTGAGGCTTGGGGTCCAGGAGCTCTGGGACTCCTCCCCATCCCACCAAGTCAGGCCATTTGGTCGTGATGCTCCCACGGATATTTTACAACAGACTTTTCCGCAAAGCTCAGCAGCTGCAGTCTGTAAGGGGCCTGCCCCCCAGGGGCCGTCCGGCTCATAGTGGGACTGCAAACAGTCACCACCTGTAGCAGGGAGACCTGAGGAAGGCACTGAGAGGGGTGCCTGAGCTGGCTCGGGAGGGAGAGGCAGCGTTTGAGTGGGCGGCCAGGTGTGCTGACCAGGTGGCCATGAGGTGAGACAAGGGCAGGGTCCAGGGCCCTGGATGCTGGAGCTCCAACACTCTGGCCACATAATGCAAACAGCCAACTCATTAGAAAAGACCCTGATGCTGGGAAAGATTGAGGGCAGGAGAAGGGGTGACAAAGGATGAGATGGTTGGATGGCATTACCATGATGGACATGAATTTGAGCAAGCTCTGACAGGGGAGGCTGGCATGCTGCAGTCCATGGGGTCGGAGATTTAGACACGACTGAGCAGCTGAACAACAACCAGGGCCCTGGAGGACCCAGGATGGAAGTGAGGGGCCTTCCACCCAGGACACTGCACACCCACTTCCTGCCCCAGGGGAGAGGCCAAGACTCGGGTGGGATTCAAAAGTTCTTTATTTCTGGCACGAGGCGGACAGCTGGCTGGGGCTGGGGCCACTCTCTTTCCCTGAGGTCCCAGGACTACAAGTAGACAGGTCCTGCTGTGTGGGATTAAAAACACCCGGCCCTGCCCCCCGGCGCCCTTGGCAACCCTACTGCTCCAGGGGGCAGGGCTACACGTCGTCCTCCGATACCAGGCAGTAGAAGTCCGTGCGGGCACTGTAGTTTCGGGAGCCAAGGTCTGACACATCCACTTCACTGCCTCGGCCCTCTCCAAGCGAGACTGCACTTGCATGTGGTAGAGCTGGCGGCTCCCCAAAGACAGGCCCTCGTACACCTGGGGAGGGGCACCGCCAGGCCTGAGGCTGGGCTGCACACTGCCTGCCTTCTGCCGGGTCACTCCCTGCTGCCCCTGCTGCATGGTGGCACTTGTGATTCCCAGGCAGGCCCTGGGCCCAACCACCTCTATGGAAAGAGGCAATGGGAGGTGCTGGAAGTTAAAGCCATCCATGGCTGCAGGGCACGGTCCCCACCACCTGGGCCCCTTTGGGGGCTCCATCACCTTATGCAGCCTCCCTCCAACTCAGGCTGAGCTTCTTGGGGTCGGGGGTGGGGCTGGTGGACATACCCAGGTCCCCCTCGGGGTCGGGGTCCAGCTCAGGGTCCAAGGTCCGACCCTCTGGGAGCCGGCCTCGCACAATCAGCATGGGGTCCTTGTCGTCCTGCAGCCGGGTCTGGGGGTCTCCCTCCATCGATCTGTACTGCACCTTCCGTGGCAGCGCCAACCTTAGCTCTTTCCAAAAATCGGAGGAAGGCGTCTGGCGGCAAGGTGGAGCAGTTAATGTTGTGTGAACACGTGAATGGGGTTTGGGGGAGTGGTGCCAACATATAAAGACCCTGGCCTCCTCGGCCCCAGAAAGCCCACTCCTCTGGGCAGCTGACCACGGAGCCTCCACTCACAGAGTCCCGTCCACAGCACCCCGTGCCCCCCTGCCCCTCCGCACCACAGAGCCGGGCTTCCAGAGCAGCAGGGTCACCAGGTGGCGGTGCTGGCGCAGCAAGCGCAGCGCAGGGTGCGCGGGGTCGCGCCGCTGGCCCTCGAAGGTGATGAAGATGGGTCTGCGCGTGAGCTCCAGCAGCCGGCACAGGCCCTCCCTGCGAGGGCGGCACTGTCAGAGCAGGCGCGGCTGAGGCCCACCCAGCCCAGCGCGGGACCCACCGGAAGCTGTGACTGCACCAGGCCCGGCCCAGGAAGGCATCCGACAACACCACCACAAGTCGCCGGCAGCGGCTCAGGTTCACCAGGAGGTCTGCCGACGGCTCTGCGGGACCCGGGCATCAGCGCGGGCAGCACAGACTGGGCCCTGGAGGGGCGGGGCCCTGGGAGGGGCGGAGGACGCGACGGGGCGGGGCCATGGGAGGGGCGGGGCCTTGGAAGGCGGGATCTGTGACCCAGCGGGGGCGGGGCCCAAGTGGAAAGGGGCGGGGCGCCGGTACCCGCACGCGGCAGGAGGTCGCGGTCGTCCAGAAAGAGTTTGTAGCCACGATGCCGCTCCAGCTGCGGCTTCAGGATGAAGTTCACGAACTTCCGGTCCTCAGGGCTGTCGCTGTAGGAGATGTAGGCGTCGTAGAGCTTCCCGTCTGCGGACGGCGGCGGGTCAGTGCGGCCGGTTTCCCGGCCTGCACCAGCCACCTTCAGGGTCCCCTAAACTCCCCCCGGTGCCAGGAAAGCCAGGCAAGCCCCCCAGAGGAGACTCAGTAGATCCCGGCTCAAGCACCGCCTGGATTCGTCCTCAGCACAGGATTCCAGGTGGAGGCCTGGAACCAGGGTACCGTGACCCCCTTCTGCCCGCCCCGTGCCGTCCTGGGCTGCACAGGGACACCCCTCTTCCTGTACTGAGCACTCGCCAGAGCCCTCCAGGGACAGATGCCTCCTCACCCCCACCTGCAGAGCTGAGCGGAGGGAGGCCCCCTTCCCCCACGTCCAGGCCCCACGCACCGTTCATCTCCACCTCCCCATACTTGTCTTGGTACCAGAGCAGCACATTGAGCCGACACTTCACGTACAGCAGCGCCACCAGGAGCAGGGCCAACAGGACCAAGAGTGAGGCCAGCACCGCGGCCACATGTCCAGCCAGGCCTGGGGACAGAGCCGCTGTCTGAGCCACCCCAGCACCCTCCGAGCCTAAAGTCTCCCCAGGGCTCCCTTCTACCTTGTACCCCAGTGCACCCCCTCACCAGCTCTCCAAAGAGTGAAGGAAGAGGAGCTGATGTTCTGGATGGAGCAGGTGAAGGTCCCGAAGTCCTCAGCTCCGGTCAGGTTGATTCCCAGGACACTGGACACAAGCACCTCTGACCAGTTGGCCTTGACCCTGGGGAGACCAGGCCCTGTCCCCTCACATGGGGCCCAAGAGCATCACTGAATGCCCCGGAGCCCCAGCTGACTGGGACTCACCCAAAGAGGTTGCAGATTTGGGCTTCCTGGCAGTCCTTAGACTGTAAGCTAAGAGAAACAGCCAGAACATGAAGAGGATATGGATCTCTTTTGGGACAGTCACCCTGATCCTGGGTCCGGGTCCTGGAGTTACTCAGATCCCAGGCTTGGCCCAGCAGTCAATGAGCAAATTCAGGCCGTAGCACTCTGCTGGCACCCATGGCCCTGGGTGGTCTACAAGGTGAGTGTCTAGAGGGGCCATCTGTCCCTGTAGTCACTGACTTAGTGTGCATCCAGAGTGTCACTCTGCCCCTGTCGTGTCTGGCCAGTCGCTCCCCAGCCCATGTCCAGGTGATTATAGACCAGAGTGCAGGTCAGAGAGGCCACTGGCTGTGGGTATATCCAGCATGTCCCCTGACCCTGGACACCTCTTCTCTTACCAGGCGTCCTCATGGAGGTCATAGATGCTTCCATTGCTCAGCAGCAGCCCATCTTTCAGCCACTGTACTGAGGGCAGGGGGCAGTGGGGTCCCGAAACCACCAAGGCTGTGCAATTCAGTGTGACCATGCTGCCCAGGGCAGGCCCCAGGACCTGGTTTCCAGATGGGGACAGGAAGTCAGGGGCCTTGTCGCAGGCTCCTGCAGAAAGAGGACCCAGTGGGTTACCTGTGCCTGTGATGCCAGCCTCCCACTGTGCACAGATGGTCGGTGGGCCAGGAAAAAACCATGGAGGCCAGCGGCACATGCTGCTCAGTAACCACACCGTGTCCATCCACAAGTCCTGGGGGCCAGGGCCTGGCCCTTGGCACATCTCCTCCCAACAGCAGCTGGTTCTTACGTGTTCTGCCTGCCCTGGATGTGGCTGCCCTGTCCTCAGAGAGGATTTCAGTGTGGAAGGCAGTGGCCAGAGTCATGGCTGAGGTGACCCCACCCCCACCCCAGCCCAGCAGGACCCACCCAGCTGCCTGTGTGCCCAGGACTGGAACCAGCACACATTTTCTGTGTGCACCCGTGGCCCACTCTGTGACGTCGAGGCCCTGACCCCTCAGCTGGACAGTGGTGACTTGGGAGACTTGGGTTGGGCATGCCAGCACCTTCTACCTGGTAGAAAGTTGGGGTTCCAGGACCCTCTACGCATAGCCACGGGCAAGCATTCTCACCTCCCTTAGACCTGAACTTCCTTGTCCACCCAAGCCGGCCGTCAAAGAAGAAAGCCATCATCTTGGCAGTGAGGTCTCCCAGTAGCCCACATCTACCCACCCAATCCCCAATGGCCCCCCATCGGTGCCCACTCCCAGTATCCCTGGGCTTTACCGACCCCCCATGAGCAGGAGAGGAGGAGGGCCCATTTTAACCACACTGCAGCGTGGAGCCAGCCTGGGGCAGGAGGTGGAGTGGAGCCCATGCCCACCCCTCTCTGACCGTCTACCTGCCATGGTCTGGCTGGGGCCTCCTCGAGGCAGGCTGGACACTGGTGCCACCTCCAGCGCCACGGGGCTCCTTGGTCGAGCAGACTGATTCCCCAAGGGCTGAGCAAGATTCACTCTCTGTCCTTGTGGCCGGTCAGTCAGGGCACCAGGACGGGTCAGAGGCTGCCGCCATCCCCAGGAGTAAGTTAAACAAGAACAGGATGAGTTAACGTGTAACTCTGGCCTCGGAAGCACTGCCTCTGCCCCAGCTGTCTTGCAGAAGCTGCAGAGCACCGGGCATGGCCTGGACTGAACTTCGTCTGCCCCAGGGATACCCAACGGCCCAGGATGGGCAGCACCCCTGGCACCCTTCCTGAGCCCAGGAGCTGGCCTGGTTCCCAGGTCCTCTGGGACAAGGCCGCCCCATACAGACAGGGGCTGTGTATGGCCGTACTCAGCCTGTACTGAGGCTCCAAGGGGCTGGGGGTTGTGAGTGCCTGGCAGCCTGACTGGGCCTCACTCCCAGCCTGGATGCAGCATGCACACAAGAACAAAACACTCAAGGCCAAGGTGTCAAGGCAGGAGGGGACACGGGGCTCAGGCTGGTCTCGGGGGCAGCCTTCCTTCCAGATCCTGTGTGGGCACCCCCACCCATTTGTCATCTTCAGACCACAGACTTTCGTCCACATTGTCCATCAGTTCTGCGAGGGAAACCCCCACCGACCCACAGGTGACCTTTCTCTCCCACGCAGGGTGGGACCACTGCCCGCCAGACAGGCAGCAGCTACACACACACACCTCTTGACACAAAAAGCTCTCAGTGACCTGGGCTGCCGGGCAGGGCAGTGAAGCCCGAGCTTCAGAGCCTTTGAGGACAGCCTCCTGGCTCCCGGGCCTCAGGTACCTGCTCCCTGGTGCCAGGCAGGTTCTCACTGAGCACCCAGTCCTCTCCCTCCTCCCTGTGAGTGGACGCACTGGGGCCTCGGCTCCTTCAGGCCCCTCCCCGCTCGCGGGCCCGTGAGGCTTTGTGGGGACGAGTTCCCCCAACTCCTTTTGCACGGGGGGGGCACCCAACGTGGACCCAGGGTCAGCTGGAGCCCCTGCCTTGGCTGGGCTGGGACTTCCTCACAAACGGGTGAAGCACAGGTTCCCTCCCAGCAGGCGGGGGCAGAGGGTCCTGCCAGGAGCCATCTGGAGTGGAGGCCAGCTGGGGAGGTCCCTGAAGCAGAACTGTGGGGGCCTGGGCAGCTCGCACCCCCGACCCAGACCAGCAGGTCCAGGGCAACGTCAGCCATGGCCCCTTGGCCTCCACACGCTCACACACCTCTGACCCCTGGAAAGTCAACCTAGGAGGCTTCTGGAAGTTAAGGCCAAACCACATGGCCAGGTGACAGGTATCCCCCTGCACACCATGCCCAGTAACCCCCCTACAACCCTCCCTCTCCTCTGCACACTCTCTGTGTGGTACACCCACCCCCTGCACATGCACACACTCCCCACACCTCTGACACTATGGTGGTCCGCATACCTGGCACACAGCACACACTTGCAAAGTTCCCCAGGGCACACCGCCAAGAGCACCTGTGTACACCCCACACCACACACACCGCTCCTCACACCCACCCTCGGCCTCCCATCACCCCTCACCCTCTCACAGGCACACTTGCCCCAGGCACACACGTGCACACACAAGCTGCATGCTCTGCAGGCCTCCCCTCACAGGCCTGATTTTGAGGGCAGGCCTCAGGCGGGGAAAGGCATCTGAGGACAGCGACGCAGGCTCACGCTAAGCAGGGAAGGCATGAAGTCACCTGGTTCCAGCTCTTTCCTCCTGAGGAGGGGATGCCTGTCACTGAGGTCATTGACGTGAGCTGGGATGCAATCGCTTTGCTCAGCTGGGCCCCCGGCCCAGTCTAAAGCGGCACAGCGGCCCCGGATGCATCGCCAAGCACCGCGGGACCTGGCTCTTGTTTGTGTGTTTTAATCAGAAGTTTCCCCGTAGCTTCCTGGCTTTGCAGTCACATCCTCTCCTAAACCTAAACCCCACCCAGGCTCCCCTCCTCCCCGGCGGGCTGGCGGGCAGTTGGTGGTTCTCCCCGCCAGCCCCGCCTGCCCCAGTCTTCCTGTAACTCTGAGTCAAGCGGCTCCTTCCTCTGGGGCCCGCCCCAGTCCACTGTGGCCCCGGCCTTCCCTTCTCAGGCTAGGTCTAGAAGGCCAGGGCCCATGGTGATATGTGGGGGTCCTGGCCAGCAGACCCCCAATCAGGGCTGTCCCGCACACCAACGAGGAGCTGGGCAGCATGGCCCTGTGGTCCCGGCACCTGGAGAGGGCGAGCATCTCACCCCAGCGAGCATCTCGGACCTCGCCAATGATGGAACCTTGAGCAGGGCTCTCCGGCCCCTGCCCTGGCCACCTCCAAGGTGTAGCCCCCAAACGGTGAGCAGTTACAAGGGGCTTGGGTTATCACGTTTACCGTAGCCCCCTTTTCTACATAAGGAAGCAGTCAGGAGGCCTCAGTGAGGCTCCCAGATCTGAGCCCAGGTCGGGGGCAGCCTGAGGTCACCACAGATTCCTCTGCACCCTCACCCTAGACTGACCTGGCACTCTCGGCCCAGCACTGGTGGCTGATGGCCCTGCTCATGGAAATCAGGCAGGGTCCTTTGTGGCCCGGTCCCTGCTCTCACTGATGGGGCAGGGCCTTCCCCTGGAGCATTCTCATCCTACATCCTTAATCTGACCTTTTCCAAGGCGCCCTGCTCAAACACCCCCACCCCATGGCCCTCAGGGCCTTTGGATGATAGTGCATCTTGGGCTCAGGTCCCATAGACCCTGCCTGCGCGCCTTCCCCATTGAGCCGCAGCTCCTCCAGGGTGCCCCGGTGGGCCCTGAGGCTGAGTGAGCAACATAAGCACCTGATGGACAGGTTAATGGCCGCCGGCGGTCAGCGACCTGCCCAGAAGCACCCAGGCGGAGGCAAAGAGCTAGGTAGTCCCCGGTGTCCCCACCAGCCTTGCTGCCTCCCAGAGCTCCTGTCAGGTTGCCTGCCGCCCCACAAGCCCGCCGGCGTCACCGCCTCACACCCGCGACTGGGCGCCCCGCCGCCTCCGCTCACGGCCGGCGTCCCCGCCGCGTCCCCTAGGCCCCTTCCCCAGAGGGAAAAGAAACCCTCCGCGCCACAGGCGCTCCAGAGAACAGCCCGCGGAGCCGGAGCCCGCCCCCTGCACCGCCCACCGCGCTCGGCCGCGCGCCCCGCGGTTCCTAGAAAGCCCGGCCTCGCGCGGGCGCTCCGCCTCCCCCGGGCTCCACGTCCGCCCGGAGGCCCGGCCCGCGCCCGCTCCCTGACTCCACGCTCTGCCGTCTGGCCGGCTGCTTGGCACCCAGAGGGTCTGAGCGACCCCGTCATCTGAGACAGGCGGCCCTCTGCGCCTGGCGCGTGCTTCCTCCCCGGACGTCTCTCCCGAAGGAAAGAACCCGCCCAAAGGGCTGCGGCCTCGCCAGCCGAGAGGCCCCTGCTGCACCCCGCGCCCCCACACCGCACTCCCCGCCTTCCGGAGGGTGGGCCGGCCTCAGTACCCTGCCCTCCGGCTGCGGCGAGAGGGGCGAGGCGGGGCGCGTGCGGTTGGAGGGCGCGGAGGGCGGGCTCGCGGGGCCGCGCGGCGGGAGGTAGCTCCGCCCGGAGACAGGTGCGCGGCGGCGCCAGCAGGCTTCCCGGCCGGCGGCTCCCTGGGAGGCCTCAGGCCTGGGCTCCACTCTAGGGCGGAGGCGGGCCCCGCTCGCCGTGGCGCTCCTTTTCCCTTTTCTGGCCGAGGGCCGCGGGCGGAGCGGGGAAAGCTGCCCTCGCCCCCGCAACCCCGAGGGGCCAGGACTGAGGTAAGCTCCGGCCACGGGCGCAGCGGGCCCGGCCCCGAGTCGGTTCCTGCGGAACCGCACCCGTCACAGCCCAGAGGCTCCGCGGTCGAAGAGGCGCCTCGGCTCCCCCAGGCTCCAGGCTCGGTCCTGGTTCCTGGGAGCCGAAAACCGCCACGCACTTCCGCCGACAGGAGCAGCGATCTCCACTCACCTGCGGCCCAGACTCGAGGCTCGCGAGGCCGCGAGGGCGGAGCGGCTCACCTGGGCCAGGTGCGCAGCGGCGACAGCCCCAGCGACGGCGGCAGGTGCGGCCCCGCCCAGCGGCCGGGGCGAGGGCGGACCCGTGTCTCACTTTGTGCCCGCAGGCTGGTTGGTGCTCAAAAATGTCCCGCGCTCAGCCCTGTGGAGCCGCGGCCTCCTGGCCTGGAGGCAGAGGCCAAACCGGCCCAACCAACCCGGACAGTCTTTGTGCCCCAGGGACTTCTTGGAAATTCCGCCGCCCCCAGGGGCACTGCGGCAGTTCGGCCTCTCCGCCCAAGCTCTTCCTCTTCCTCCAGGAAGCCCGCCTTGACTCCTGCCCCTAATAGGTGCAGGCACTCCTCATTTTTCCGTGGAAGCCCACGGAAAACCAGAGGAGAGCGGGAGGTTACTGCATTCCAGGCCTTTCCCCATCTGGACCTCAGTTTCCCAGCTAACGCTGTTGTTCAGTCGCTAAGTCAGGTCCCACCCTTTTCTACCTCATGGACTGCAACACAAGTCAGGCTCCCCTGTCCTCCACCATCTCCCAGAATTTGTTCAGATACCTGTCCATTGAGTTGGTGACGCTATCTAACCATGTCATCATCTGCTGCCTTCTTCTCCTTTTGCCTTCAGTCTTTCCCAGCATCAGAGTCTTTTCCAATGAGTCAGCTCTTCGCATCAAGTGGCCCAAGTATTGAATTTTCAGCTTCAGCAACAGTCCTTCCAACGAATATTTAGGGTTGATTTCCTTTAGGATTGACTGGTGTGACCTCCTTGCAGTCCAAGGGACTCTCAAGAGTCTTCTCCAGAACCACAATTTGAAAGCATCACTTCCTCAGTGCACAGTCTTCTGTATGGTCCAATTCACATCTGTACATGACTACTGGAAAAACCATTGCTTTGACTGTGTGGACCTTTATGGGCAAAGTAATATCTCTGCTTTTTAATACTCCGTTCTAGGTTTACCATAGCTTTCCTTCCACGGAACAAGCATCTTTTAATTCCATGGCTGCAGTCACCGTCCACAGTGATTTTGGAGCCCCAGAAAATAAAATCTGCCACGGTTTCCACTTTTTCCTCTTCTATTTGCCATGAAGTGATGGGACTGGATACCATTAAGTTCTTTGAATGTTGAGTTTCAAGTCAGCTTTTTCACTCTCCTCTTTCACCCTCATCAAAAGGCTCTTTAGTTCCTCTTTGCTTTCTGCCGTTTAAGTGGTATCATCTGCATATCTGAGGTTGCTTTTTTCTCCCAGCAATCTTGATTCCAGCCTCGCATTCTGCATGATGGACTCTGCATATAAGTTAAATAAGCAGGGTGACAATATACAGCCTTGATATAATCCTTTCCCAATTTTGAACCAGTCAGTTGTATGTCTGGTTCTAACTGTTGCTTTTTGACCTACATACAGATTTCTCAGGAGGCAGGTACAGTGGTCTGGTACTTCCATCTCATTAATAATTTTCCAGTTTGTTGTGATCCACACAGTCAAAGGTTTTAGCATAGTCAGTGAAGCAGAAGTAGATGTTTTTCTGGAAGGCCCTTGCTTTCTTGATGACCCAACAAATGGCAATTTGATCTCTGGTTCCTCTGTTTCTTCAAAACCCAGCTTGTACATCTGGCAGTTCTCAGTCCACGTACTGCTGAAGTCTAGCTTGAAGGATCTTTAGCATAACCTTGCTAGCATGTGAAAGGATTTTGAGTATAACCTTGCTAACCCTGAGGGCAGACATAATGCACCAGAGACCCAGAAATCTACAGAAAAGTTTTTATTATAGAAAATTCTGCTGGTTGAAGGGAGCCAGGGGGTGGGGCAAGATCTGGGGCCCAGGAGTCAGAGGGCAGCCCAGGAAAGAGTCCAGCCCCCTTGCACTGTGACTGCTCGGGAGCCCCTGCCGCTGCCCGCCCTCCCCCCCAGCTCTGGGGGGGCAGAGTCACTCAGAGTTCAAGTCGGGCAGTACCAAGCCTGAGACCTAACACATGGAACAGGCCTCGTAGACCACGGACGAGTGTGCAGTTTACAGACACCCCAAACACACAGGGGCTCCCAGGGCCCCCGCACGTAGTCGCATCTTCCTAAAGCTCCCCACACACAGCCAGCCAGGCTGGGGTAGGAGGCTGTGGTGGCAGCTCCTGAGTCCTGGGTCTCCGGGCACTGCCTGCTCCGGGTCCCCTACACGTCTGTGCTCCTGGAGCTGCAGCTGGAGACAGGAAAGGGGCTGAGTGGGCCCACCCCAGCCCCTCCCCACCCCCAGCCAGCCCTGCCTCTCCACCTCTTTTGCTCCAGTCTCTGGTACTTCTTCTTCAGGACTTCGTTCTTCACAGACTGTGGGACGTCAGGCACGAACCAGGCCGCAATGAGCTTGATGCATAAAGCCACGTGCTGGGCAGAGAGGGGAGGTCAGGAGGGCTGCGCAGGGACATCAAGGGTCGGAGAGCTGGCCCACTCCAGGGCCCCTGCCTGCTGGCTCACCTCGAAGAGGATGAGGAAGGCCAGGCGGATCGCCAGGAGGAACCAGTGCTGCTCCGAGAAGTTGGAGTCCTGAGCAGAGAAATAGTCCCGGTACCTGGGGTGGGGAGCAGATGAGGTCAGGGGTCAGGAGTTCAAAGGGTGCTCACAGGGGGTGGGGGTCCGAACCTGCACTCAGTCACATTCTCCGAGCCCTCGATTTTGGCAGGATCCTGGAAGTCTTTGGTGTAGAACACGGACAGGCTGTGGTTGACATAGCCCGTGAAGCAGCTGTGGGCAGAGGACAGGAGCTTGGTGTGGCCCCTCAGGCTTCCAGGGTGCTGGCTCGAATCCGGCCCGACGTGGTGGGACCGTCAGGGTGGGCCGCAGTACAGACCCCCTCCTCCACCTCTGTATACGGGAGACAGGCCCTCGGGGAGGCTGAAGGGACTCGAAGGGGCTGGGGGAGCCTTCCTGGGAGAGACCCCTGGAGACCCAGCCCCACGCAGGGCTGGAGGAGCTGGATGAGGACAGTGCACAGACCCCACAAAGCATCTGACTTTGGAAGGGAAGCCGTTCCCATAGCACCTGCTCAGAAGATGGCTAGCTCTGGGACATCAATGCCCTCCTGGGGTCCCAGTCCGCACTCCCAGGCTCCACCCACGGTCTGCAGGTCAGCACAGGGCAGGGGCAGACCACCCCAGGAGAAACTGGCAGCATCGAGCCCTGCCCCGGGCTCCCCTGGGGTGGGGCCAGTTTCCCAGGGGCCTCTGGACAGTTTGAGACTCCCCCAGGGGCTGTGTGGCAGCGTCCCCTTACTCGACTTCAGACTGGGCCCCGCTCCGGCAGGGGCCATAGCGGTATTTGTACACCACGCGGGGGATGAACTCAGACGTGAAGGCGATGACCATCCCATTGGCGATGACCGCCAGTACACCAATGATCTCCAGCACCTGCAGCCAGGTCCCTGAGCCACAGGAGGGAGGGAGGCCCAGTCTACCTACATGCCTCCTCCCCCAGCCCCACTGATTCCCCAAGGCTGGGAGCCCAGATGGCCAAGGGCGTTGTCACACTCATGCCTGTGGCGACTGCCAGGCCCCTGATGAGGACAGTCTTGGCCAAGGCCAGCGGAGGGCAAATGCCACTCTCCTGCACCCCGCTTCTTGACATGGACAAGGAGGGGCCAGGTCTCTATCCCCATGTTATGCTTGAACCTTTCAGCTGACCCCAGGCCTGCTCTGCCTCCTAGGTCCCCCTACCCGCTCACAGGGCAGGGGCAGACCCCCAGACTGGTCACGGGATGGTGGCCTTCCTCCCAGGTCTCTCTCCTACTGCCCTGCCAGTACTCCATCTCCTTGCTTCATCCCTGACCCCGTCCACCCCGGCCAGGCCAGCCGAGGTGACCCAGGTCCCTGCCCCAGCTTCCTGCTCTGAGAGTCCAGCCTTTTTGCACCAGCTTCCCATTGGCTCTGGCCCTTCAATCCGACTCGGGGGGCAGTAGGAGGCATGCCAGTCCCTCCTCTTCCTGGGGCCTGGGCTCAACCCCCAACCCAGGCAGACCCTGGGAAGGGCTGGGGGCCGCCGGGGGTGAGGACCCCTCTTGCCCCTAAGGCTTAGAGCCGGGGTTTCAGGGAGATTGGTGAGCTGGCCGCCCCGCCCCCAGCCGGCCCCTGACCGATGTCCTTGGCCTTGCGTGGCACCAGGCGCCGCTGCAGTCGGACCATCTTGATGGCGTCCAGGCGGATCTCCACGAGGTTGCTGAAGAGCGCGAGCAGCGGGGCGAGCGGGAAGGCGGCCACGAAGATGGTGGTGAAGCCGTACTGGATCACTGCGGGTGGGGGCGGTCACCCTGCACTTCCTCACCGAGCCCCTCCGCCAGCCCCTCGGCCCCCAGCCCTGCCCCGCGTACTCATCTCCATGAACTCATCGAACAGGCTGAAGGTGTAGACCGGATTCAGGCGGTAGTTGCGCTGCCAGTGGCCCAGCTCGGGGTCCTGAGACAGGGCCCGCAAAGAGCGATACTTGTGTGCCAGCCACCTAGAGGCATGAGAACCGGGTGGGGAACGGGGAGAAGCCGGGGAGCAGGGGGGCCCCGGGTGGGGTGGGGGGGGTCCTGCGGTGGGCGGTGCCCCAGGAGGGGGGTCCTCACGGTCTCAGATACTCCATGCAGTTGCTGAGCGTTTGCTTCAGACCCATGATGATGGCCATCTGCACGAACAGGTCCATCATGCAGCCGCTGAGGTGGCACTGCAGGGACAAGGGTGGGAGGTGCGCACGGGCATGGCGGCACTGGGAGAGGCCAGGAACGAGGGCAGTTCGGGAAGAGGGCAGTAGAGCACCCGGGACAGGCTGACCTCCTCTAGCTTCCACAGCCCTGCCAGGCGCACCGTCTTCCCGGGGTGTCCATTGATCCTGTGAAGGACAGCCAGGCTGAGGGAGGCGGCAGGACAAGAGTGGGGATCGGGGCACTGTGGGCCCTGGAGGGGAAGGAAGCAGACTTGCCCCACAGGTGAGCAGCGGCCAGATGTGAGCCTTATGCCCAGACACGCCTGTGGGCACATGCTCGCACACACAAACCACTAGACCATCAGTTACGACTTAAATCAAATCCCTTACGATTATACAGTGGAAGAGACAGATTCAAGGGATTAGATCTGATAGACACAGTACCTAAAGAACTGTGGACGGAGGTTCGTGACATTGTACAGGAGGCAATGATCGAGACCATTCCCAAGAAAAAGAAATGCAAAAAGGCAAAATGGTTGTCTGAAGAGGCCTTAAAAATAGCTGAGAAAAGAGAAGCGAAAGGCAAAGGGGAAAAAGAGAGACATATTCCCATCTGAATGCAGAGTTCCAAAGAATAGCAAGGAGAGATAAGAAAGCCTCCCCCAGTGATCAATGCAAAGAAATAGAGGAAAACAATAGAATGGGAAAGACTAGATCTCTTCAAGAAAATTAGAGATACTAAGGGAACATTTCATACAAAGATGGGCAAAATAAAGGACAGAAATGGTATGGACCCAACAGAAGCAGAAGATATTAAGAGGTTGCAAGAATACAGAACTGTACAAAAAAGATCTTCATGATCCAGATAATGTCATGATAGGTGGTGTGATCACTCACCTAGAGCCAGACATCCTGGAATGTAAAGTCAAGAGGGCCTTAGGAAGCATCACTACGAACAAAGCTAGTGGAGGTGATGGAATTCCAGTTGAGCTATTTCAAATCCTGAGAGATGATGCTGTGAAAGTGTTGCACTCAATATGCCAGCAAACTGGGAAAACTCAGCAGTGGCCACAGGACTGGAAAAGGTCAGTTTTCATTCCAATCAAAGAAAAGCAATGCCAAAGAATGCTCAAACTACCGCACAACTGCACTCATCTCACACGCTAGTAAGGTAATGCTCAAAATTCTCCAAGCTAGGCTTCAACAATACATGAACCGTGAACTTCCAGATGTTCAAGCTGGATTTAGAAAAAGCAAAGGAATCAGAGATCAAATTGCAAACATCTGTTGGATCATCAAAAAAGCAAGAGAGTTCCAGAAAAACATCTAATTCTACTTAGAAAAACAACTACTTCTACTTTATTGACTACACCAAAGCCTTTGACTGTGTGGATCACAACAAACTGGAAAATTCAAGAGATGGGAATACCAGACCACCTGACCTGTCTCCTGAGAAATCTGTAGGCAGGTCAAGAAGCAACAGTTAGAACTGGACATGGAACGACAGACTGGTTCCAAACTGGGAAAGGAGTACGTCAAGGCTGTATATTGTCACCCTGCTTATTTAACTTATATGCAGAGTACATCATGCAAAATGCTGGGCTGGATGAAGCACAAGGTGGAGTCAAGATTGCCGGGAGAAATATCAATAACTTCAGATATGCAGATGACACAGAAAGCGAAGAACTATGGCAGAAAGAACTTATGGCAGAAAGCAAAGAAGAAATAAAGAGCCTCTTGATGAAAGTGAAAGAGGAGAGTGAAAAAGTTGGCTTAAAACTCAACATTCAGAAAACTAAGATCATGGCATCTGGTCCCATCACTTCATGGCAAATAGATGGGGAAACAATGGCAACAGTGACAGACTTTATTTTGGGGGGCTCCAAAATCACTGCAGATGGTGACTGCAGCCATGAAATTAAAAGATGCTTGCTCCTTGGAAGAAAAGCTATGACCAACCTAGACATCATATTAAAAAGCAGAGACATTACTTTGCTGACAAAGGTCCGTCTAGTCAAAGCTATGGTTTTTCCAATTATCATGTATGGATGTAAGAGTTGGACTATAAAGAAAGCTGAATGCTGAAGAATTGATGCTTTTGAACTGTGGTATTGGAGAAGACTCTTGAGAGTCCCTTGGACTGCAAGGAGATCCAACCAGTCCATCCTAAAGGAAATCAGTCCTGAATATTCATTGGAAGGACTGATGCTGAAGCTGAGACTCCAATACTCTGGCCACCTGATGCGAAGAGCTGACTCATTAGAAAAGAAAATGATGTTGGGAAATACTGAGGGCAGGAGGAGAAGGGGGCAACAGAGGATGAGATGCTTGGGTGGCATCACCGACTTGATGGGCATGTGTGAGAGCAAGCTCTGGAGGTTGGTGATGGACGGGGAAGCCTGGTGTGCTGCAGTCCATGGGGTCACTGAGAGTCGGACACAACTGACTGAACTGAGAGTAGAGTTCACATGACAGCTAAAGACCACCAAAACAAGACTCGGATAGAGAAGCCTTGTTCTTTGATAGAAAAAATGAGGATTGTATGCTTGAGAGATAGAATGACAGGCCCCCAAGGACATCCACATCATGATTCCTGGCATATGTTATATGACACGGCAGCATTAAGGTTGCCAATCAGCTGACCTTAAAATGGACAGAGAATCCTGGATTATCTAGGTGTGCCCGTTTTAATCACCAGAGTCCTTAAACGAGGAAGGAGGAGAGTCAGAGACATGACAAAATGAAAGGGACTCAGCCTGACACCACTGGCTCTGCAGACACAGGAGGGAGGGACCAGGAGCCACGGGATCCAGGCAGCCTCTAGAAACTGAAAAAAACAACAGTATGGATCCTCCCCGAGGGTCTCCAGACAGAACGCAGCCCTGCTGACACCTTGATTTTAGTCCAGCAAGACCCTTCTTGGACTCGGCCTCTAAAACTGAAAATACTGTGCATAGTTTAAAGCCACTGCGTTTTGGTAAAAGAAAATTAATAGAGCAGGTATGTCAGTTCTCCCTAAAAGAATGTCTAATTTCCCTGCAACCCGAAGGTAAGTGCCACAGAATTTTGATGGAATTTGACAAAAATTAAAGTTCACCTAGAAGAATAAACATGTAAATAACTACAAAAAAGAAAATTAATGCGAGTCCTATCTGATAGTAAAGCGTAACACAGTAATAATTACACAGTAAGATACTAGACTAAAATGATCAGAATTCACAGAAAGACCAAAACATTCAAGTGAATGATGGGACTTGGTATGTGCAGAAGGTGGTGGTGGTGATGAAAAGTCAGCAGTTGGTTTGGGGACAGCTGGCTGTCACTTGGAAACAAAACAAGCTTCCCTCCGGTGCCCCTTGCAGCAGAACCAGTTCCTGTGGATCAAAGATCTGAGTGTCTAAAAATGTTGACACCATAAGCATGAAGGAAATCACAGCTAAACACATTTTTAATTTTGAGGAAGGGGAGGCCTTTTTGAGCGTGGCATGAGAAACAGGAACTGTGAAGAAACATACTGATAAACCTCATAACAAAGAAGAAACTGCCTTCAGAGGAACACAAGAGATTGCCTAGGCTTTTGCCTCCTCACCCAGAAGCGTAGCGTGCAGGGACGGTGCACAGGAGGAATCAGAGTCGGGCCTCATCTGCTCCTCCGTCTGCTGACTATGTGACCCTGAGAAGTTTCTTAACTTCTCCGTCAACCCATCTGACGGAAATGGGGTTTAGAGTCCCTACCCCATAGGGCTGTTGTGCAGATTAGAGTTGACTAACATGACTTAGGATAGAATGTGTGAGTGTCTGTGACGTGAGTTATTATTATAAAGACATATCCCATCCTGCCAGGGAAAATCAGCTTAGTCCTTTGTTATCCAAAGTCAGTGGAGGGTTGCAAATCTTCAGTCATGAAGAAAAGCAACAGAGAAAGACTGTGGCAAAGGAACAGGATGGACACTTTAGGAAATGAGATGAGGAAAGGAAACGGGATTTCTCTGGTGGCCCAGTGGCTAGGACTCCGAGCCCCCAGTCCCGGGGCCCCAGGCTCAATCCCTGGTCAGGGTACTAGATCCCATAGGTCGCAATGAAGACGTGGTGCAGCCAAACAAATATTTAAAAGAAAAAAACTTAAGGGGAAAAAAGAACACTGATATCTTCAAGAAAGTACTGTATCTATGGAAATAAGGACACTATAAGGATAACAAAAGACCAAAAATCTCTTGAAAATTAAGACTTTCTCTTAAAATTCTTAAACTTAAAACAAAACAACAGAAGGCAAAAAAAGACAAAGTGAAAGAACTTTCTCCAGATCTGGAGTGTAGAGACAGAGAGATGGACTATAGGAGAGAAAAAGATAAGAAGCACAGAGGACAAACCCAAGCGGACCAGGAGTCGCATAAAGAGAAAGCAAGGGGAAATTTTTTTAAAAACCTGAGGTTAAAAAGAAAAAAATTTCATGCACTTAAGCAGGACATGGTTTTTTCATTGGAAGGTGCCAACAGTTGCCCAGCACAGTGCATGAAGAAAAGACTCACCCCGAGGCTGTCCCCCTGTTTAAAGAGAAGATCCTAACTTTAAACAGAAGATCCCTCTTCCAGAGGGAAAAAAATCTAGGTCAACTAGGAAAAAACAAAAATCAGATTTTCTGCATACTTCTCATCAATTTTGCAAGTTCAAAGACAATGGAGTTCTAGAAGGAAAACTGTGTCGAAGTTAGATTTCTCACCCGGCCATGTCAATCATGTGCCAGGGCAGAACATGACACCTTGAGACAAACGAATTCAGAAAATTTACCTCTCCAATATACTCTCTCAGAATAAATGAAAGCAAAAATCAAAAAGGAGGCGGCTTGGGAATCAGGAAATGATGGTCCTAACCCAGGAAAGCAGCAACGGACGTCCCAAGAAGACAGATATACAGGAGGCTCAGAGAGCAACCAGCCCAGTGTGGGAGAAGGCAGGGCTCCCAAGGAGGGCCCCATGGAGAAAGGGACTCTGTGCAACTAACAGTTTGCCACAGAGGGGCTAGATAACCTTGATACGATAAAGACACGCAAGGGGGGAAAGGCAGCTGGAAACAACAGGAAAAATAAAGAGCTGTACGACAAAGAAATGGTCAAATAAGAAGCAAAGTAAAATATGCCATGATTTTAGGAAACGGATAACGTCAAAAGAACCCATTTGATCTTGAGATTACGAAAATGCTCAGATGATATGAACAGTTTATAGAAAAGGAAATTTAATGACCAATAAATATCTGGGAAGAAGCTGGATTCTCACGAATAGGTTTTAATAAGGCACCTTGAAAGATGAGAAGCCTTTGTTCATCAGATCAACAGAGGGTGCACACACACACAGCGTGTGTCTTTGTGAGTCACCACAGCGCTTTTGGAGGTTGCTTTAGCAATGCTCATCTCCACGAAAATGTGCACTCCCAACTTTCAACTGAAATGGCTGGCTGCCGACACCCACGGCTGGGCATCACCTCAGAGCTGGGAGGGAACTGGAGAGGCCTGCAGCCCACTCGCCACATCCTGCTGGATCGAACCTGCGGGGCTGATGTCCAAACAGCCGGCAGCCCTGCCTCGCCCAGAGCACCCAGGACTTGGGCCCCTCTGGTGGGCCAGAGGCACCCACTGGATGGGACGCCCCTCTGGTGGGCCGGGGGCACCCGCTGGATGGGATGCAGGCCCGGCTGAACCCCTGGGCCTCCTATCTGACCTCTAATCCCCCCACACAAGCAAAAAGACAGAGACACTTCCAGGGGGTTGAACAACCAAAGACTCAGATCTCAGGGCTGAGCCAACGGACACCGAGACCCCACACTGTCCCTCCCCAGCTGGGCTCCCAGCATACCAAGGGCATCCTCCTTCCTCCAGGCAGGACACCAGGGATTCCCCTTCAGGAACTGACAGAGTAAGAGGCCCCACCAGGAGACACGTGGTCCAGAGCACACTGGCACATGCCTTTCTCAATTAAAGACATGTGTCCAAGAATGAAAGACATCTAAGGAAGGTCTCTAACACCAGAATCAGAGAGCAATCAACAAAAGAGCATAAAACACTTGGAAGGAACAGAAGCAATGCCAGAGTAGAAGAGGCCACATTCTCAGACAAGAAAAACCCTGGTTTCCAGGTAACATGAAGAGGAGGCTGTAAAGAACCTGAAACATCAAAAGGAGTGCTCTGAAATTAAGAACATAAGCAGAAGTAATGCATTCAACAGAAAAATTTTGAGGAACTGGGACAAGGATGGAAGGAAAAAGCAAAGAAAATTGGGTGATCAATTCAGAAGATCCAATTTCCAAACAAAAAGAACTTCCCAGATGAGAAGAGAGGGAACCAAAGAAGGGGGCTATCAGACACATCAGAAAATCACTAAAACGGAAGGACCCGAGGCTCCAGGCCCAGCGAGCACGCAGTAATTTCTTTCCACTTGACCAGCATGGATTCTGCATATCTGGCCAGCGCAGGAGTTGAGGGCTGTGGAGGGAGACAGGGCAGGGAAGGAGCACAGGGAGCAAGGCAAGAGTGGGGTCTGAGGGACCAGGGTTCTGAGTCCAGTGAGATTTAGGGGCCAGGAGAAAGGCAGAGGTCAGCGGCCAGAGGCGGCCCAGGTGTCAGGGGGGGAGGCATGAGCTGGGGAGAACTGGAAATTGGGCACGGGGAGGACTCTTGAAAGGAATACGAGGGCATGTTTGTGTGATGTGGAAATCATCCAGCAGAGACAGAAACGCTGGTATGTGATGGGAAGAGGTGTGAATTACTGAAGCAACACCGAATGAAAAAGAACCACCAAGTCACACTGCTAAGAAGTTTCCAGAGATGGAGGATCGTGAGAAGACGCAGAGAGTCGGAATCGCGTTGATGTCAGGTCCGTGGGACAGAACACTGGAAGCCAAAAAAGCTATCCCTCAAGTCTGAGGAAAACCACATCCAACTTAGCATCCTGTCTCTAGCAGGCACTCAGTCAGGTCCTCAATAAAGAGGAACTCAGCACAGATGATCTCCCACGTACCCTTTCTCAGGAAGCCACTGGAAAACTCGGGGTCCCACCTGGCAGAGAGGGATGGGCTCACCAGGATGGGAAGGCCAAGCAGAGCCCGAAGACAGGGGGACAGATGCTGGGAAGGCCTCTCCAAGGACCTCACCAAGTCTTTGAACGAACTGTGAGGGGTTTTCTGTTTTTAAAGTTCTGCTAGAGAGTCTAGAGTTAATGAGTCTGAGCAAACTCCAGGCGGTGGTGAAGGACAGGGAGGCTGGCACACTGCAGGCCATGCAGTCGCAGAGTCGGACATGACAGCGACTGAACAACAACAACAATGCAACTTACAAAGTTGAGCAAACAGAGAGAACACATGGAGCAAGTATTTTCTTCCGAAAAGATAAGAAAATGTCTGTGAAAAAAAAAAGAAAATGTCTGTGGATTGAATCAAAAAGGTTAACTTCACTAATTTGGACGGTGAGGGGAAGTGTGTGCATGTGCCTGGTATATGAGATGCCCATTGCCACTTTACTTACAAAGCTCAAAACTGGAATTAACCCAAATGTCCACCAACTGAAGTGCTTAAATAAATTCAAGGACATCTCTCAAAGGAATGCTCATGTATGGTTTTAAAAACAAAGCCTCACCACCCTTGCAGACATGGAAGATATCTATTGTATGTTTTCAGGGTAAGGCAGAGAGGATAACTTACATGAGAAACCACTTATGTCATTAGGTATATCTGGGACTTCCCTGGTGGCCCAGTGGTTGAGAATCTGCCTGCCAATGCAGGGGACACAGTTTCAATCCCTGGTCCAGGAAGATTCCACATGCCGCCACAGGACAACGAAGCTGGTGCACCGCAACTACTGAAGCCAACAGATCTACAGCCCGCGAGACACAAGTACTAAAGCCCGTGTGTCTTGTCCCTTTGCAACAGGAGCTACAGCAAGGAGAAGCCCTCACACCGCAACTAGAGAGTAGCCCCAGATCATCACATGTGCACAGCAACAAAGACACAGCACAGCCAAAACAAGTACATAAAAATTTTAACAACAAAAAAAAAAATTTTAAAATAGGTGTATCTGTGTGTACTTAAATGTGTAAAAATATCTGGGGAGATGGGACATGAACTGGACAGTTGGGGGTTGACTGTGTGCTTCCTTCACATATTTCTGTATTAGGTTTCCACATGTTCTGAGCATGATTTATTTTAAAAATTGAACACGTGTTTCAATTTTCAAGGTGGGGAGAAATAAGTTACAGGGAGGCATGTGAGAGCCAGTGGCCCCTACCTGCCCAGGATGAAGGCAATGTAGATAAGGGAGGAGAAGTGAGCAAAAAACTGCAGAGTGAAGAACTTGATAGTGAACTTGCTCTCTCGCTCTGAGAAGGTCCTGGGTTTCTCTGGAATGAGATGTGGGGCCATCCTTCCCCCATCTCTCACCCCAGTGACAGCCCACGCCCAGCCTGTCCATATCCTGAAAACTCAGGGTCACCTGGGACCCTCACCTGTCCCCCAGGCAGGATGCCCTGGCCTCTCATGGGCCCCACTTCCCCACCCCAGGGTTCCAAGACCCCCACCCTGAATCCTTCCCCCGAGAAGCTCTCCTCTCACCAAAGTCACAAAGCTTCAGGGCCACATATTTGTTGATCTGTGGGAGGGGAGACAGGGCTCACCTTGGACCTGGGCAGGCCCCACCCTGCCCCCGCACCCTCCTCTGCCCGACCCCTACCTTGGTCATGATGAGGATGATCACATAGTGAACCAGGGCCCCGCTCACCACCACGGCTGTGGTCACCTGC
The DNA here is from genome assembly GCF_910594005.1 of Cervus elaphus. Taxonomy (NCBI): domain Eukaryota; kingdom Metazoa; phylum Chordata; class Mammalia; order Artiodactyla; family Cervidae; genus Cervus; species Cervus elaphus. Next base: position 283,173 of record NC_057816.1, read on the forward strand.
TCCCCCAGGAAGGGCAAGGCCAAGTTGAAGAGGGCGGCAGCTAGGACTCGGTAGACCACCAGGACGTGGGCCATGCCGATCATGAGGCAGATCTGGGGTGGAGGCAGGAGAGGCGGGGCTCAGGGGCTGCCCCAGCTGCTCTCCAGCCCAGCCGCAGGAGCCCCGGAGTACCATCAAGAGAGACAGGAGGAGGATGACGGTGCTCCGCAGGTAGGAGTGCTGGTGCAGCCGCGGCTGGTAGTCCGGGCAGTTGATGAGCCCCAGAGCCATTTCCTCCTGTGGAAGGCACCCAACTCTTCTCAGACGCCGGAACTGCCCCTGATGCGGAACCCCGTGGGGCCTGGGACCCCCCCCAGACACAAGAACCCCTTGGACACTGAGCCCCCTTGGACACTGAACCCACTCAGACACGGAACCCCTGGGACGTGGAACCCCTCAGACACGGAACCCCTTCAGACATAGGAAACTTTAAGCGGGAAGCCCTTGGACACGGAACCCCCTCAGACACGGAACCCCTCGGACATGGGACCCCCTCAGACACGGCAACCCCTCGGACACAGAACCCCTTGGACACAGAACCCCTCGGACACAGAAACCTTAGACAGGAAGCCCTCGGACACGGAACCCCCTCAGACACAGAACCCCTCGGACACGGAACCCCCAGGACACGGGAAGCCCTCGGCCACGGAACCCCCTCAGACACGGAACCCCCTCAGACACGGGAACCTTAGACAGGAAGCCCTCGGACACGGGAACCTTAGACAGGAAGCCCTTGGACACGGAACCTCTCAGACACAGAACCCCTCAGACATGGAACCCCCTCAGACACAGAACCCCTCGGACACAGGAACCCCTTGGACACGGAACCCCTCAGACACAGGAACCTTAGACAGGAAGCCCTTGGACAAGGGAACCCCTCAGACACTGGAACCTTCGACGGGAAGCTCTTGGACACGGAACCCCTCGGACTCAGCAGCCTCTCAGGGCCCAAGCCGGCCACCGGCTCAGCCTCACCTGGTCCTCGTCCCAGCCGTACAGCTCCCACTGCAGGACCACTCGGGCTCGCTCCCGCTTCCACATCTCCAGGAACACGGTGGCTGCGGCAGAAAGCAGAGGCCTCAGGGGCGTGTCCCCATCTACGTGTGGTGCTCAGCGGGCCTCAGGTCCGCGCAACTCACCCCACAGCGCCATGAAGATGGCGAACAGCACGGTGCCCTCGTTGTCGAAGAGGTGGGTGAGCTAGAGGGAGGGGCACGTGGGGCTGGGGCGGCCTTCCCCTCACCCCCGGCCCAGGCCTCCCCTTCCCTGGGAGGACCTGCTGGGCCCGCCTCCCCAGGGCCAGCGGCCGCAGGGCCCCCCGCCCCGTGCAAACCTTGGCATAGGCGCAGGTGTCTGAGAGCCGCTGGAACCTGCGGTTATGGTCGCCACGAGGGCACATGTAGATGTCGTGGGCCTTGCAGATCTCCTTGCTGAGGGCGCAGCGACCGGGTTGGCGGCAGCACTTTCCTGTGGACCCTCGAGGGACCCCACCCCGACCGCCCCTTCCCTGACTCAGCCCACCCTCAGCTTCAGTCCCGCCCCTTCCCTGGCCCCACCCCATCCCCAGCTTCAGTCCCTCCCCTTCCCTGGCCCCGCCAGCCCTCAGTTTCAGTCCCTCCCCTTTTCTGGCCCCGCCCCACCCTCAGTTTCAGTCCCTCCCATTCTGACCCCGCCCCACCCTCAGCTTCAGGCCCGCCCCTTCCCTGACTCCACCCACCCCCAGCTTCAGGCCCGCCCCTTCCCTGACTCCACCCACCCTCCGCTTCAGTCCCGACCCTTCCCTGGCCCCGCCCACCTGATCTGGCTGGCTTCGAATCGGGAAAACCCGCTCAGGAAGACGACGAGGCCCACCACTGCGGCGGGCACCAGCATGTAGGTGTACCAGCCGAGCCAGGCGAAGTACAAGGCCACTTTCTCTCCAAAGTAGTCCCTGCGGGCACAGCGTCCCGTCAGGGCCACTCCCACCAGGGGTGACTGTCCACCGCCAACACCTGGGTGAAGCTCGCCATGCTGGGGGCAAGAGTGTACTGAGGGCATCTAAACGTGTGTCTAAATGGTTCGCCAGACAGCTGTTTGCTGGAGGCATGGGTGTATCTACAGAGGGGCAGCCTGCCTGCGGGGGCACGGGTGTGTCCGCGAGGGCAGTAGTACCTGATATCACTAATTGGCTGCCTTTGGAACATGCTTCTCCACCGGGCCCATTTCTTCTTTAGGTGTTCCTCCCCCTGGGCACAGGTGAGACACAGTGAGAGCTTCCCGCCTCAAGTCCTGCCCTCAGGGCCTCTCCCAGCCAGCCCACCCCTCACCTTGTGCAAGGGGAACCCGTCCTCAAAGACCCCATCCTTCACCAAATCCTGGAGCGTGTCTGGTGGTCACAGAGGTTCTCGGGTCAGAAGGGGTGGGGATGAGGGAGGACCCTGTCCCATTCTCCCCATGCTCGCCCCTCCTGGTCCAGTCCTTACCACCCGCTGCCATCTTGCTCTTCAGGACAAAGTTGACAATTCGGATTCTAGAACACAAGAACTGGTTCAGAACGGTCCTCTGTCTGGCCAGGTTCCAGGCCCCTGTTCATCCTGACAGAGCCCCCAGACCACCAGCCAGGACTGCCTGACCAGAGCCCAAAATCCAGGACTCATCTGGGAGCGCACCTCCTCAAATCCTCCCAGAGTCCAGCTGCACCGTGGTTGCAGGGTGGGCCTCCCTCAGGGTGGTCTCTCTAGTCCCAGGGCCCCAGGGCTCAGCCCTACAATTGGCCGTCCAGCTTCCTCCCGGATTCCCCACCTCCAATCACACCTCCCACCTGGAGCCCCAACATGTTCAGAGCACACCCTTTATGTGCACAAATAAATCCTCCTTACACCCCTGTGAGCCATTTTGCCTACGGGAGACTGAAACTCAGGGAGGGTGAGTAACTCAGAGAGTCTGGCCAAGGCCACACAGCCAGGAGGTGGCACATCCAGGCATCTGACTAGAGAGTCCTGCTCCTCTGGAACACCTCCTATGAGGCACAGCCTCCCGAGTATCTCGGGGCCTCCCACTGCCTGCTCCTTCCAGGCCCCAGCAAGGCGCCTCTGCTCATGTGTTCTCCCAAACCAGCCAGTCCTCCTGGACTCACAGGAAGCCCCCCTCCATTGCCTCATATCCAACTCCCAGAGTGTTCTTTGCTGACCTCCCTGACTGGCCCCAGGTGAGTTCAGAGGGCTGGGGCTAGGACCAGGAAGGTGTTGGAGGTGGGGTGTGGGGAGGGCAGGTGGACTGGCTTGGTGGGCTAAAGGATCAGAGTGGGGAGAAGCAGGTTCCTAGAGAGAGAGGGGAGGTGTGGGGTGCCTGGGAGGCAGGGACAGATGTCCAGAGAAGGGCATCCGGTTTGGAGAAAAGAAGTGGAGACTGAATCCAGGGAGACGACCTCAGAACCCAGGAGGGACAGCTGGGAGAGTCCTCCCGGCCTCTGCAAATGCCACCTGCCCTTTAAGGCTGGCTTCTGGTCTGCATCTGGGGACATGGTCACACATTTTCCAGTATTACAGACGTGGTAAGTAAGGCACAGACGGTTGCTCCCTGTGGCCTCTGCCCCGGGACCACACCTAGGAGCCTTGCTGCCTGTCTGGACCACCGTATAGGTGGGCCAGGGTCCTCCTGGCCCCGCTGTGGGCCAGCCTCTCACCTGTTGGTGGCTCGGATGGAAGTTGGCCTGGACAGCTCCCCTCTGGGGACAGTATCCTCGGGCTCCATAAGTCTCTGGTACCGGTCAAAGATCCTGTTGTCAGCTCGGATCCCAAAGAACTCCTTCTCCTGGTCCTCCATTGCCTGAGGGTTGGGGGCAGCATGGGACCCTCTGCTCCACCTTGGGACTCTCCCCCTTCATCCAAGGCCAACAGTCTGTCCCCTCCAACTCTGGCATGAGGCCACAGGCAACCTCCCCAGACTCCTTCCTGGGACCCACCCAGCCCCCTGTGACTGCTGCACCCAGGCAAGGCCCTCAGCCCACCCACCTTGTAGTGAAAGCCTTGGTTCTCAAGCTCTTCCAGGAACTGCTGCTGCCGCTGGACCTGCCCGGGGTTTCTCTGGGTGCGACGATCGACCACAAGGACATAGTCCCACAACTCAGGGGCCTTGGTCTAGAGGAGAGAGGCGTGGGGCCCGGGGCTGGCAACCAGGGCGGGCTGGGTGCAGGGCATGGGGGAGTGGGACCAAGCCCAGGAGGAGCTCATGCAGGCTCACCTCACACGTATTCATGTCCATCAGCGGAAGGCTGTCACCTTCCGTCGGCACCAAGATCCGGAGACTCTCTTCTCCCTGAGGGTGAAGCGCGGACGGAACAGAGGCTGGCACTCGTTGCCACAGCAGAGCGCCTCCCAGGCTGGGTGCTCGGCATCAAAGGGGTGGTTTCCGGTGGGGCTACGTGCACACTGAGGCTGCAGCACAAGTGGCTGGCAAAGGTTCGTTTGGAAACACACAGAGAGCACCCCGAATTCATAAGAAAAGGCAGGCAGCCCTGTGAAAGTGGGCCAAAGATGCAAACGGACACTTCACAGAAGAGGAGCACTCAGAAGGTGAAAACATGGAACTCCAACGCGGAAACCGTTTGGAAAATGCAGGCTAGGTGACCAAGGAGGCACCACCGTCCACCCATTTGGCAGCAAACATTCTACGGTCAGACAGTGTTAACTGTGCAGGTGTGGGAGCTCCCAGCCGCCCAGTGGTTAGGACTCCGTGCCCTCACTGCCGGGGCCTGGGTTCAGTCCCTGCTCAGGTAACTGAGACCCTGCAAGCACACTGTGACCAAAAAGGAAAACCTGGGTGATTTATAAAAATATTGAATGTAATATAATACTGTAAATCACCTGAAAATCATACAATATTGAAAATAAGCTATATATGTAAAAAAAAAAAAAAAGCCCAGGTGACTCAGCAGGACCCCCATGCGCTGCTGTTGTACACACCTTGGTGCCTGAATTTCAGAAGCCTCCCAGGCCTGCCCCCTGCCCCAGCCACCTTTGGAGTCAGACAAAGGTGCTAGCATATTTCATACCAAAATGGTGAAAATAATCCAAACTCATCAGTTTTCTTCCCAGGTCGTGCTAGTGGTAAAGAATCTACCTACCAATGCAGGAGACACAGCGGGCGTGGGTTTGATTCCTGGGTTAGGAAGACCCGTTGGAAAAGGAAATGGAAACCCACTCCAGTATTCTTGTCTGGGAAATCCCATGGACAGAGGCGCCTAGGGGGCTACAGTCCATGGGGTCGAAAAGAGTCAGACATGACTGAGCGCCTAACACTCTGTCCTCTTCTTATCGGCAGGCAGAGGGATGAAAACGCGGTGCTGTGACCACGTCAAAAGGAGCACGGGGGCCTCGGCTGCACGTGCGGCGCTGGGGGTCAGCGTGACACTGCACTGAGCTTCCGAAAAGTACGTCCAGGGAGAGCTGTGCCAGAGCGACTGGCACAGGGCAGACGGCCAGGACAGACAGAGGGACACAGGAAGTGGGTGGTACACAGCTTCTGAGTCTCCCTGACTCTGTTAACTGTGACGGCAGCACTAATAAACAACATGGAGCTTCCCTGGTGGCTCAGACGGTAATCCTCCTGCAATGCAGGAAACCTGGGTTCAACCCCTGGGTCAGGAAGATCCCCTGGAGAAGGTCATGACTACCCACTCCAGTATTTGTGCCTGGGAAATCCATGGACAGAGGAGCCTAGTGGGCTATAGTCCATGGGGTGGCAAAGAGTCAGACACTACCAAGTGACTAACACTTTCACTTTCACTAACAAACAACACATGTCCTTTTATGCTCCTCCCTCCGGGAGATGAAATCCTCCCTGTTGAGGGTGGCCTGGACTCAGTGACTAACGAAGAAAGTATGAAACAGAAAACGAGTCACGTTACAGAGGAGAGACCTGGCAGAGGCGCCCAACACAGGAGATGACGGTCCAGGTGATGGCATCAGTAGCACGTGGTCCCGAAAGCCCACAGTCCCATCTCAGCAGGAGGAGATGGCAGGGGGACTTTCACCAGAGCCCCAGCGAGCACACCCCGGAGTCATGTGGCCAAGGATGAGGGGGACAGAGAGACCATCACAGACGGGAAGGACCGTGGAGACGCGGCAATGATGCCATGAGGGCCCTACATGACACACTCGGAAAAGCTGGTGACCTGAGTCCAGGCCGTGTCAGGCTCTTCACCTGCACCAGCGCCCCAGGCAACGGGCATGGCAGGCCCCTGCACTGTCTTTATGACACTTCAGGAAAACTTACAGATTTGCAAAAACCGCACAAGTAGGAGTCGGGGGCTTCCCAAGTGGCAAAGTGGTAAAGAATCTGCCTGCCAACGCAGGAGACGTGGGCTCCATCCCTGGGTGGGGAAGATCCCCAGGAGTAGGAAATGACAGCCCGCTCCACTCTTGCCTGGGAAACCCCATGGGCAGAGGAGCCTAGCGGGCTGCAATCCATGGGGCCGCACAGGGTCCAAGCGACTAAGCACACACAGGAGTGGGGGAGCGGAAAGTGCTGGGACTGGCATCCAGGTGGGAAGGGTGTCTTGAGGCCTCACTGATTTCCAAAGAGCAGACAGCAGGCTCAGAGGGCTTGAGACAAAGTGACCCAGGGACCCTTCTCTGGAAGAGCCACTGGGCTGAAGGGAGTCGGGGACACAGGAGATGGGAGACCAGGCAGGCAGGCAGGTCATCAGGGGGAGCCCCAGGGCCGAGGTGGAGGAAAGACACCGCCTCCGGAGCCAAGAGTCCGCAGGTGCTGAGGCTGTGTGCCCTCAGGCAAGAGCCCACCTCTCCCAGCCTTGGGGGGCTTGATGCAACACAGGGAGCATCCTGCAGCCCGGGGAAAGGGCTGGCCAGGCCATGTGCCCAGTAAGAGGGCCCCCAGCCATGTCCCCGACGGCAGCACCCCAGGGAGCACAGGGCTCGGAGGCACAGGAAGCCCGGGGTGAGGGCCTGGGGGCGCTGAGAGCTGTGTCCGCTGGAGCCCCCTGCCTTCCTTGAAGGGCCTGGTGGCTCCCCACCCCACCGTGGGCCTGCCACCAGCCCACCACCCACTACCGCCCCTGGGCGGCCCTGCCCAGCTCACAAGCCTGCACCCACCCCCACCCCCGTGCATCGCAGCCACCCGGTGTTCTGCGTCCTGCCCCAGCCCCTGTCCTGCGGCTCCCCCCTCTGCTCCTTCTCCTCCCCGCATTCCTGCCTCCTCCAGAAAGCCTCACTGGACTGCTCCAGCCAGTCTGCCCTTGAGGGCTGCCAGAGAAAACAGAGGCCACCCATCACATTCGAATTTCAGATAAACAATAAATACCATTTAGTATAAGTATGTCCCAATTATTGCATGAGGTGGCCAAAGTATTGGAGTCTCAGCTTCAGCATCAGTCCTTTCAATGAACACCCAGGACTGATCTCCTTTAGGATGGACTGGTTGGATCTCCTTGCAGTTCAAGGGACTCTCAAGAGTCTTCTCCAACACCATAGTTCAAAAGCATCAATTTTTCGGCGCTCAGCTTTCTTCACAGTCCAACTCTCACATCCATACATGACCACTGGAAAAACCATAGCCTTGACTAGATGGACCTTTGTTGGCAAAGTAATGTCTCTGCTTTTTAATATCCAGTACTTTGGCCACCTCATGCGAAGAGTTGACTCATTGGAAAAGACCCTGATGCTGGGAGGGATTGGGGGCAGGAGGAGAAGGGGACGACAGAAGTTGAGATGAGTTTGAGTAAACTCTGGGAGTTGGTGATAGACAGGGAGGCCTGGCGTGCTGTGTGTGATTCATGGGGTCAAAAAGAGTAACTGAACTGAACTGAATTATTGCATGGGACATAACTTACACTAAAAAAAATACTGTTGTTTGTGTGAAATTCAGCTTACTGGGGACCTGTTTTTTATTTCATTTCACTAACTCTGGAACTCGACCCCAACTCCACACCCCCAGGCACCCCCGGAACTACTGGGTCCAGAACCAGGCCTGGGTCTGCCCCCTCTCTCCCCTCTGTCTCAGCCACAAAACAACCGGCTCCGGGGCACGGGATGCCAGGGTCTTCGTGCCCCGGTGCAGGCCCCGCCCAGCCCTCTGCCCTGCTTTCCTGGAGAGCGCTCAACCCCCTCTGCAGGCCTGCCCCCTTCTGCCCCAGCTCCAACCCTGCTCCCTTCTGCCCCAGCTCCAACCCTGTACCGCCCCAGCCCTCGAACCGCAGTGGGGTTGGGGCCAGAGGAGAAAGCCGCCTCCTCAGGCTGGTCGGTGCATGCACGTGCACTCTGGGCTGAGGCGCTTATCTCAGCGAAGGGAGTCAGGTCTCACGTAGATGGGGCCAAGGGACGTTGGTGCATTTCTGTCACCAGCAGCCAGTCCTGTGACTTGCCCACTGTAGGAGCGAAGCGTCATGTCGGACAAATTTGTGAGTGAAATGGGTCCTCACGTACTCAACCTCAGACCCAGGAGGAGGGCTATGCTTTCTGGGCTGGGACCCCCTGCGGGATGACACTTTGAGGGTCCCTCACTGACAGGCACACAGAGGCTGAAAAGAGAGGCTCCCTCACATGAGCCTGAGGCTGAAGAGTGGGCAGAACCAGCAGTGGGAAGACGGGGTCCCAGCTGGGGAGACGGGACGGGGCAGGGAGATGGAACTCCAGGGTGGAGAGATCGGGTCCCCAGGGTGGGAAGATGGGGTACCTGGGTAAGGAGTTGGGGTACCTGGGGCGGGGAGATGGGACTCCAGGGTGGGAAGATGGGGTACCTGGGTGGGGAGATGGGGTACCTGGGCAGGGAGATGGGACTCCAGGGCGGGAAGATGGGGTACCTGGATGGGGAGATGGGGTACCTGGGCGGGGAGATGGGACTCCAGGGTGGGAAGATGGGGTACCTGGGTGGGGAGATGGGGTCCCCGGGCGGGGACGGATGGCACAGGGATCCAGACAGGAGGAGGGAGCCTGGGGAGGACCATCCCCAAGGGGCTCCCTAAGGCAGCGGCGGGAGGCTAACCCTCAAGTGGCCCCAGAAATGAGGCTGGGGCAGCTCTTTCCCCAGAGACATCACATGACTTTGGGGCATTACCCAGAGCCTCTTGGAAAAGGGGAGTCAGCCTTCACTGGAGGCTGCTGTGTGACCTGGACCAGAGGGGTCCCACAGGCACTGACCCCCGTCACTGGGACACAGCCCCACCCCAGTCATGACCTGGTTCCCCCTGGGAAAGGGCCGGCAGGCATAGGAGCAGCCAGGCCTAAGTCCCCGGCCCCGTCCTGTCGAGCCACCCCGCGCTTGACGTCTGAAAGGCTGGTGCCCACACACTCTGTGCCCAGCGGCCCCATCCCCAAGCCACCTGCCTGGGCCCCAGGCTCCAGGCTCAGGCTGTCCATTGCCCGCCTGTCCTCCAGGGACAGAGGCCTTCACAGATTAGAACCAGGTTCCCCTGAAGTCACCTCCACCTCCAACCAACCAGACTGCTTCGTGCACCTAGGCGAGATATCTGGGGGTTCCCCGTCCACCAGGCCCCACCTCCAGGAAGCCACATGTGCGCATCAGGCTCCCAGACCCCAGGCAGGATCAGAGGCTCCCCTGGCCCACCTGGCCTTGGGGGTCCCAGCCCCACCTCATGCAGGTCCCCAGCAAGAGTGTGCACAGGGACGGGGAGGTTCCAGGCACCCGGCTCTCCGTTGTCTTCCATGGGGCTTCCAGCCCCCACTCCCTACAGGCCACGCACCCAGTGGGCAGGCCCAGGACTGAGTCCAGGCCAGAGCCCCAGTCAACCCACCCACTGCCTGCTTAACTTCTTTAGAGGCTGCAGCTCCCCGGGAGACCAGACCAGGCATGGGGGCCAGGCCTGGGGATCCACATTCTGTCTGTCCATCCCCAGGCAGCTTGCAGGTCCCCGGCAGGGCACGGGGACTGCTGTGCGGGTGTGCCTGCCCTTCAGCTCCTGACCCTGCTGGCCGGGCAGTCTACCTGGAGCACACGACGTCATCCCAGCCGCACGCAGCAGGCAGGGGCCTCCCCCCACCATCTATGGCCCGCCTCAGGCTTAGGGTCACACCACAGCCCAGCCAGCACTCCACGCCCCCCCTGGCTAGGCCCTACCAGCCTAAGCAGTGGTTTCATCACCCAGCAAAGGGACCGCCACCCCCACCACCAAGCTCAGATATGGAGAGGCCTGCCCACACTTGCGATCCCCCACTTGGCTCTGTTTCCTCATCTTTGGGGGGGCCACACCATGAAACATGTAGGATCTCATCTCTCTGACCAGGGATCAAACCAGTGCACCCTGCAGTAGGAGCGCCAAGTCCTAACCACCGGGCCGCCAGGGACATCCTGGCTTCCTTGTCTTCCAAGTCCTGTCATCTGCCTCCCTCCTCCCTTGGGCCCCTCCTTCCCACCATGCCTCCCACTGTCCATCCATCTCATTTGTCAGATCACATGTCTGTCTGGCCATCCACCCCAGAGGCAGCCTGCTGTGTGTGCAGCCCTCACGGGCAGTGCCCGGCATGAGTGGACATGGGCCTGGAGAGGCAGGTACCTGCTTAGCAGGGGAGGGAGCCCAGAGCTTGCCCTGGTAGTGTGGACAGGGCCTGAGGGGCAGCACACAGCTGGTGTCTAAGGACCTGCTAGAGACTCAGGGGCTTGATAGCATAGAGCCTCGGTACTCAGCACTTCAGCTCTGCAGAAGTATAAAGGGCAAGAGGGCAGCTGCCAGGAGGTGAGACCGGGAGTTAGCAGAAGCTAGACCAGAGGGCTTCTGAACTGTGGTGTTGGAGAAGGCTCCTGAGAGTCCCTTGGACTGCAAGGAAATCCAACCAGTCAATCCTAAAGGAAAGCAGTCCTGAATATTCATTGGAAGCACTAATACTGAAGCTGAAACTCCAATCATTTGGCCACCTGATGCGAAGAACTGACTCATTGGAAAAGACCTTGATGTTGGGAAAGATTGAAGGTGGGAGGGGAAGGGGACGACATAAGTTGAGATGGTAGGATGGCATCACAGACTCAATGGACATGAGTTTGAGCAAGCTCCGGGAGTTGGTGATGGACAAGGAGGTCTGGCGTGCTGCAGTCCATGGGGTCGCAGAGAGTCGTACACGACTGAGCCGCTGAACTGAACTGAGACTAGAGGGCTGCTAGGACTGCAGCTGGGGCCGGGGTGGGGGGTGCGGAACGGAAGGGACCTGGGCAGGGGAAGGGGATGCCCAGACCCGGCTGCGGCGGAGCTCTCTGCGGTCTGTGTCCGTCTTTGCCCAAAGGCTGATACTCTTGCCTTAGCTCCCTCTTCACCCCTCAACCCCATCCCCAGGCCCCCTCCCCCCAGCCCCAGGTCTCCGTCCTCCCCCCAGCCCCAGGCTCTCTTCCCCCCAGCACAGGGCTGGCCTGGGAACCAGCCTCAGCTGCCAAGGCTCCACAGCCCTGGAACGGCGGAGGCGGAGTGCGAGGCCGCCTGCCTGGCCCACACCTGGGAGCGCCAGGAGGAGGGCGACGGGGAGGCGGGTTTCGCTCTCCACCTCAGCTCGGGTCTCCTCCCGGCCACCCACGGCTGCCCGGGCCTCGAGACCTCGTGCCTGGCGGAGGGGAGAGGAAGTCCTCCCGGACGCTCTCCTGCTCTGCCCCCAGAATCCGAATCCAGCAGCCTTCAGAGACTCCCACCCCGGCCCAGGCAGAACCCCCAGGGAGCGGAGGGCCCTGCCGGCCACCCCGGGTCTCCCCAGCCCCTGCCCGCCGGACAGAGCCGCGGGGTCTGGGGTCAGGCTCCTGGCACAGCGCCCGGGGGTGGCCACGCCCCCCACCTGACCCCGCTCTCCCCGGGGCTCCCGGCGCAGGAGGCAAGCCCTTTCTTCCGTCCTGCCCCAGTCCCGAGGGGGCGGGGGGACACGACCCCCTACCAACCCCCTCCCGCTCTGCAGGAGACGGGGGCGGGGGCGGGAGGCAGGGGCCTGCCTGTCCCGGCGGGCGTGGCCTCACGCGGACTCACCCGCATGCCGGCGGTCGCGCTGGGCTCAGGGTCGGAGGGTCCTGAGGTGAGGCAGCCCCAGCGCCGCAGGGAACCCGAGTGCGACCTGGAGCTCGCCCAGCTGTCCTACCTGACTTCCGCGTGGGACTCACCCCGCCCTCCTCCCCGCCCTCCTCGTCCTCGGGTCCCTCTGCCGCCGTCGGGAGCGGCCCTTGCCCGCCGGCCGGAAGGCACACCCCTCCCCCAAGCCCCGGGGCCAGGTACACCTTCCGGGGCCTCCGGCGCCCATCGGAGGCGGTCAGCTCACCTGCAGAGGGGCGTTCCCCTGCCGTGAGGGTTAGAACGGCGTCCTTTAGGGGGAGGAGAGCGCCTCCCTTAACCCTGCTCCCTGCTCCCTTCACTCTTCCCGACGTCTGAACGCACCGTCCCCAGGCCCCTCTGGGGCGCCAAGCCTCCCACCCTTTCAAGTCTCGGGTCGAGTCCCTTGGAGGAGAAACTGGGGCCCGGATGAGGGAAGATGAGACACAGACCCCAGAAAAGAAAAGTCTGCTCCATCCAGAATCCCGGCTCTGCGCACCCCAGCTCAGGGAGGGGGAGCCAGGGGGTCGCGGGGCCACTTGCTAGCCGGAGGAGGTGGGGGGTCAGGAATGAAGGACTGAGAGGGGCCGTACCCCACCCGTGGTCAGGGCAGCAGCTGGAGGCGGTTCTGGGCCACCTGAGGGAGACTGTCCTGGGGGACGGTGGACTGCCCCCACCAGGGAGGGAGGGTGTCCAAGCTCTGACAGCTGCAGGGCGCAGAGCAGGGGGTCAGGAGAGAGGACAGGCAGACATGCTCTGCAGCGTGGGGGCAGCTGGAGGAGAGCAGGGACCACTTTGGTGTCGCTGGGGTCAGGACGTTGGAGTACCACATTGTGCAGCCCAGGCAACCCGTGCAGCCGACCTGTGGATGACAGCTCCTCTAGGTTCCCCCGGGGATAACCTGCCCCCCCACTTGTCTGTTTGGGGGACCCCATGGCAGACTGTGACGGCAGCAGGGACTGAACCCTGAGGTAGCAAAGGCAAGAGAAGGAATTGGCAGCACAAAACTGTGAAACTCTGAAGGAGGAGTCTGGACAAATGTATTAAGATTCGTGTGACAGAAGACCCCACCGAGTAGCGGCTTAAACAAGCCTGTATATCTCTCTCCCATAAATGACATCTGGAGGCAGTCCCACCAGGACCGCTTAGTAACTTGTTGGTTACCGAAAGCACATGGATCCACCACGTGGTTCAAAATGGCTGCTCAAGCCCCAGGCATCAGGGCGCTGCGGACGCAAGGAGAGCAAAGGATGAAGGAGGGCACCCCAAGCCGCCTGTGGTTAGTCACCTGGCTGGTCACCCCACCACACCTTACTGCACGGAAGCCTGGGAAAGAGTGGCCACTTTTCCTGAGGAGGAAGGTCGTTGTTGTTTAGTCACTAAGTCGTGTCCAACTCTTTGTGACCCCGTGAACTGTAGCCCACCAGACTCCTTGTCTGTGGGATTTCCCATGCAAGAACACTGCAAGGGGATTTTTCTTCTCCAGGGGATTTTCCCGACCCAGGGATGGAACCGTCATCTCCTGCATCGGCAGACAGATTCTTTACAGCTGAGCCACCAGGGAAGCTCCGAGTGACAAGCCAGGCTCATTCCCACCCGGGCAACCTGGTCTCCCAGGTTAAAATTCAGTAAAATAAGAGAAGAGTGGGTTTAATACTTGATATTTACATTTTCCTGTGGATGGAAGAGGGACTGCCCAGGTGGCAGAGTGGTAAAGAATCCCCCTGGATTTGCAGGTTCAATCCCTGAGTTGGGGAGAACTGCTGAAGGAGGAAAGGGCTACCCACCTGGAAAACCCCAACCCTAACTCAGCCTGCTCAGGACAGTCAGCACGTACTAGTTCCCACTCAGACGTCACTGCAAGCGTCAGCAAGCTGCCCTCTCTCTCACTGGTTTCACTTGGCATTCCCAGTTTCAACACTCCAGAAACGCTGCCTCTTCTCATTCCTGCCTTCCAAGGGCCTGAGAGAAACGAAACTTGTATCCAGTCCAGCCGCCTTGCAGCTCAGGCACCTCCACCTGTGGCCCCTGGGGCAAAGGCAGCACCTCCTGCTGGGGGAGGGCCAGGAGGGGGAACCCTGGCCTCGCCCGCAGAGGACGTTCCTCCCAGTGAAGGACAGAGGGTAAAGGCGGATCTCATCCAGTCCTGCCTGGAGAGGAAACCAGCGTGGCTCTTCAGAAAGCAGTCCAGCAATAAGGATCTAAAGCCTAATAAAGTGTTTATACTTTGGTCCATTAATTAACTTTTTCTAAACTATCCTAACAAAAATCCAAAATATTGAAAATATGTATTAATATGTCCTTTGAGCAAAAAGTATAAACCACTTGAAAGTGAAAGTCGCTCAGTCATGTCCAACTCTTTGCAACCCCATGGACTATACAGTTTATGGAATTCTCCAGGCCAGAATACTGGAGTGGGTAGCCTTTCTCTTCTCCAGGGGATCTTCCCAACCCAGAGATCAAACCCAGGTCTCCTGCATTGCAGGCGGATTCTTTACCTGCTGAGCCACCAGGGCAGCATGGGAACCCCTTTGGATGATCAATAATAGGGAAAGGGCTTCCCTGGTGGTCCAGTGGCTAAGACTCTGCACTCTGGTTGCAAGGGGCCTGGGTTCAATCCCTGGTCAGGGAACTAGACCCCACATGTCAAAACTAAAAATCCTTCATGCCACAGCAAAGATAAAAGATCCTGCATGCCCCAACTAAGACCTGGCACGGCCAAGTAGAAGGATAAATAATAAACACATTAAAAAGTAGAGCAGTATCTGAGCAAACATGGTGTGTTCACATGCTGCTTAAGCAGCCATTAAAAATGGTGCTTTCAAACCAAAGAGTTTATGACAACATAAGAAAATGCTTCTCTTATACTGTTAAGTGAAAAAGACATAAGTGTAAACATGTATACATTTTTATCTCAACTAAGTTAAAATTCAGTAAAATAAGAGAAGAGTGGGTTTAATACTTGATATTTACATTTTCCTGTGGATGGAAGAGGGACTGCCCAGGTGGCAGAGTGGTAAAGAATCCCCCTGGATTTGCAGGTTCAATCCCTGAGTTGGGGAGAACTGCTGAAGGAGGAAAGGGCTACCCACCCCAGTATCCTCACCTGGAAAACCCCATGGACAGAGGAGCCTGGTGGGCCACAGTCCATGGGATCGCAGAGTCGGACACGACTGAGCGGTTGCACAAGCAAGCACGTGGACGGTGCAACTGTGGGTGGTGGAATTGTGCTTCTCTGAAGAGAATTTGCTTCCTCCGACACACGTCACTTTCATAAGCTTTATATTACTAAATGTACTTTGTTGTGTGAAAGTCTATGATTATGAACTTTGTTCAGACTCAGCCCCACTCTGGGCCTTGGTTTTGAGTACGTCCTGTGAAGAAGCCACACCCTGGCTGTCGGCAGGGCTGACTCTGCCCTGTCTTGGGCAGAGAACCTTAGTCGAGGTCCACATGGGCCTCTTACTCTTCTCTGCGAACCCTGGACCCTGCCTCCTCCCAGTCCAGAAAATGCTGTCCACCTGCTGTCTTCCCTCCCAGGGCCAAAGTGCAGCAGGAGGTAGACCTCCCCCGTTGCCGCTGTCTCTAGGGCGCCGCCCCACGGAAGAACTCCAAGTGACAAGTCAGCCAAGAAAGCCCCAGGCTCATTCCCACCCGGGCAACCTGGTCTCCCAGCCCCAATGGCCTGGACCCTGGGCATGGACAAAGATCCTCTGGGATCTTGCTGGGGACCCTCCCCAGAGGCAGCACGGTCGGATCGGCTGAGGCCAGACCCTCCTGAGTCCTCCCCAGCCTAGTCCCACCCACACACACACACCAAACTCCCAACGCCCCCTCCTCTAGTCTGCAGGAAGCAGGCGCTTGCCTCCCACACCAGGATGGCAGTGGACTGGGGACCCAGGCCGCTGATGTCCTCACCCAAGGGACACTTCTCTCTCCCTGCTGCTCCCCACCAATGCCTCTGAGACTTTTACATTTCCACTAGTTCCTGTTTTCTTTCCGAGGGAGCAGGAGCCCTTCTTGGTTGAGTTTAGAGACCTGCTGTTTCAAGTCCCTCCATCAGCCCTGAGAAACTCCCCAGTGGCAGCTGTGCATGGAGCATGCAAAATGCCAGGCTGGATGAAGCACAAGCTGGAATCAAGACTGCCAGGAGAAATATTAATAACCTCAGATATGCAGATGACACCACCCTTATGGCAGAAAGCGAAGAAGAGCTAAAGAGCCTCTTGATGAAACTAAAAGAGAAAAGTAAAATGTTGGCTTAAAACTCAACATTCAGAAAACTAAGATCATGTATTCCGGTCCCATCACTTCTTGGCAAATAGATGGGGAAACAACGGAAACAGTGAGAGAATTTATTTTTGGGGTTCCCAAATCACTGCAGATGGTGACTGCAGCCATGAAAGTAAAAGACACTTGCTCCTTGGAAGAAAAGCTATGACCAACCTAGACAGCATATTAAAGAGCAGAGACATTACTTTGCTGACAAATGCCTGTCTAGTCAACGCTATGGTTTTTCCAGTAGTCATGTATAGATGTGAGCGTTGGACCATAAAGAAGGCTGAGCACTGAAGAACTGATGCTTTGAACTGTGGTGTTGGAGAAGACTCTTGAGAGTCCCTTGGACTGCAAGGAGATCAAACCAGTCAATCCTAAAGGAAATCAACCCCGAATATTCACTGGGGGGGACTGATGCTGAAGCTGAAGCTCCAATCCTTTGGCCACCCGATGCAAAGAGCTGACTCATTGGAAAAGACCCTGATGCTGGGAAAGATTGAAGGCAGAAGTAGAACAGGGTGACAGAGGATGAGATGGTTGGATGGTATAACCGACTCAATGGGCATGAGTTTGAGCAAGCTCCAGGAGTTGGTGATGGACAGGGAAGCCTGGCGTGCTGCAGTCCATGGGGTCACAAAGAGTCAGACATGACTGAGCGACTGAACTGAATGAAGCAGAAGTAGATGTTTTTCTGGAACTCTCTTGCTTTTTTGATGATCCAGTGGATGTTGGCAATTTGATTTCTGGTTCCTCTGCCTTTCTAAATCCAGCTTGTACATCTGGAAGTTCTTGGTTCACATACTGTAGAAACCTAGTTTGAAGTATTTTGAGCATGACCTTGCTAGCACGTGAAATGAGTGTAATAGTGAGGTAGTTTGAACATTCTTTGGCATTGTCTTTCTTTGGGATTGGAATGAAAACTCACCTTTTCCAGTCCTGTGGCCCCTGCTGAGTCTTCCAAATTTGCTGGCATATTGAGTGCAGCACTTTCACAGCATCATCTTTGAGGATTTGAAATAGTTAGACTGGAATTCCATCACCTCCACTAGCTTTGTTCATAGTGATGCTTCCAAACAGTATCCACCCTTTTGTTCCAGGAGGACTAAGGCTTGATGTGAGATGTACAGTTGTTGGCTTACCCAAAGTGAACTTTTTTGCCTCTTTTAGCAGTTTGCTGATGACAGCTACTGCTCCTAAGCAGGGAGCCAGCCATTGGCTGTGGAGTCCAGCTGTTTTGAAAGACAAGCTGCTGATTGGGGAATGTCTCCCCTGCCCAGGGCCAGCCCCTGCCTCTCATGCACACAAAGATTGAATCCTTCCTGGAAGTCAGGCAGGCCTAGGACCAGTGCAGTCATGAGTTTAAGTTTCAGAGTCTCATAAGCCTTTTGGCAATTTTCTGTCAAACCAGAGGTTCAGAATCTGCATCTTCCAAAGCACAGTATAATAGCTTTCCAATTAGCCCAAAGTTTGGTATCTACAGTCAACAAAATCCCACCATTCCGAGGAAAACCCTGGAGTTGTCTTCGGCTTTTTGGCCTGTACTCTAGTTTTAATAATTTGTTAGTTTCTCTAATTTTAAAAGGATTCATCATTTGGCCACCAATAAATTATAAAAAGACTTCTTATAGGCCTAAGACTCGCACTCACACAATAGAACAAGCCACAAAGATCAGATAGAACATTTACATCTCAAAAACACATATAAAGTAAGTTTCCCCCTAGGAGGTCTTTGTTTAAAGTTGCCAAGCCAGTTTGCTTTTTTTTTTTTGTAATCACCTTAATTACTTACTTATGCAATAAAAAAGAATTCCCTGGAAAATCATTTTTTTATATGTGTAATCACCTTTAATTTCCAACTAAGTAAACACTTGTCATAACTATAGGTTGACCAGTCACTTAGGATTTTCCCTAGGGACTCTGAGATGGAACTTTGGAGGAAGGATTCCCATTCTAGCTTGAGCAGTTAGTATCAGAAGTCTGCGTGCACAAATCGAAGTATACAAACCACACTAGCAGGAAGTCACCAAAAACAAAGTGAATGGCAAAGAGATGCCCAGAAATCCAAAAACCAAATGGCAAGATTGCCCCAGATGTGACTTCCAAATCTCACTAGGCCTGTGACGCCCCCATTCTTAGGAAGAAACCTGCAAACTGGAACTGCATCAGTACCCCAAATGGAAAATGTCAAACAATCTTGATCTGCACCTTGGGGGACTTACCAAAAACTAGCAGGTGTCATGAAGAACCAGACGTCCTCTTCCTGATCCTCCAGTATTTAATGTTTCTCAGAGTGAAAGCTTGGGATGACTCGATGAGAGAAGAAAAGGTGTCCTCAAGGCAGCAGACACCTTGGCAGCTGCAAACGGCAACCTCTTCTCGGCTTCAGCCTGGAGGTCCACAGTCAAGTCAACAGGTTAGGTATGACGGGGCACAGGTTCAGAGAAACCCCTCAACCCACGGCTCTCCCGAAGGAGGCCAGCATAGGGAGAGACACTGAGCATTCGATCTAGCCAAGGTCCCTGCAGGGACGCCTGCCCATGATCAGATCCTGGATGAGCCCCCACAATTGTTGCTGGCCAAAATCTTCACTTTCTCTGCCAATCAAAGCTATATAAAAAAAATTACAGAGACAGAGTTTGAAAGAAGTAGAAAGATGGCTTTAATTCTCAGCCAGCAGAGAGGGGAACACAGTAGGATCATGCCTCAAGAACTGTGCCCGCCCTCTCCTTCCCCTATGAGGCGTATCAGTTCAGTTCAGTCGCTCAGCCGTGTCCGAATCTTTGCAACCCCATGGACTGCAGCACACCAGGCTTCCCTGTCCATCACCAACTCCTGGAACTTGCTCAAACTCATGTCCATTGAGTCGGTGATGCCATCCAACCATCTCATTCTCTGTCGTCCCCTTCTCCTCCCTCTTCAATCTTTCCCAGCATCAAGGTATTTTCCAGTGAGTCAGTTCTTCGCATCAGATGGACAAAGTATTGGAGCTTCAGCTTCAGCATCAGTCCTTCCAACGAATATTCAGGACAGATTGACTGGTTTGATCTCCCTGAAGTCCAAGGGACTCTCAAGAGTCTTCTCCAACACCACAGTTCAAAAGCATCAATTCTCCGGCACTCAGATTTCTTTTTAGTCCAACTCTCACATCCATACATGACTACTGGAAAAACCATAGCTTTGACTAGATGAACCTTTGTTGGCAAAGTAATGTCTCTGCTCTTTAATATGCTGTCTAGGTTGGTCATAGCTTTTCTTCCAAGGAGCAGGCATCTTTTAATTTCATGGCTGCAGTCACCACCTGCAGTGATTTTGGAGCCCCCCAAAATACAGTCTCTCATTGTTTCCCCATCTATTTGCCAAGAAGTGATGGGACAGGATACCATGATCTTAGTTTTTTGAGTGTTGAGTTTTAAGCCAGCTTTTTGACTCTCCTCTTTCACTTTCATCAAGAGGCTCTTTATTTCTTCTTTGCTTTCTGCCATAATGGTGGTATCATCTGCATATCTGAGGTTATTGATATTCCTCCTGGCAATCTTGATTCCAGCTTGTGCTTCATCCAGCCTGACATTTGCATGATGTACTCTGCATTTAAGTTAAATAAGCAGGGTAACAATATATAGCCTTGACATACTCCTTTCCCAGTTTGGAACCAGTCTGTTGTTCCATGTCCAGTTCTAACTGTTGCTTCTTGACCTGCATACAGATTTCTCAGGAGGCAGGTCAGGTGGTCTGGTATTCCCATCTCTTGAAGAATTTTCCACAGTTTGTTGTGATCCACACACTAAAAGGCTTTGGCGTTGTCAATAAAGCAGAAGTTTTTCTGGAACTCTCTTGATTTTTCGATGATCCAATGGATGTTGGCAATTTGATCTCTGGTTCCTGAGGTGTCTAGGGGCTTATAGAAGATGAGGGCTTGTAGTCAGAAGTCAGTGATGAGGAACAAAGGTGTTAGGATCTTGATATCTTCCTCTTGCATTGTTTCAAAGACAGTCATAGACTGGTATCAGTAGTCAGTAACCCAGCAATTGAGCCTGGCAGTTCAGGGGCTCAGTGGCCTTCTTTCTGATATGTAACTACAAGGGGAAGGGTGTTATAAGGGTAAACACCAGATACAGGACATATTTAGCACAAAGGAAAATCGGTGCAAAGTGTAGCTCCACAGAGTTAGGGGGAAGAAAAGCAAACTTAGTTACAGACATACAGAGTTAGGTGCAGTTAAAGTCAAAGCTATGGTTTTTCCAATAGTCATGTACAGATGTGAGAGTTGGACCATAAAGAAGGCTGAGTGCTGAAGAATTGATGCTTTCAAACTATGGTGCTGGAGAAAATTCTTGAGTCCCTTGACAGCAAGATCAAACCACTCAATCCTAAAGGAAATCAACCCTGAATATTCACTGGGCCGGGGAGGGGGGGGGGTTTGATGCTAAATTTGACGCTCCAATCCTTTGGCCACCAGATGCAAAGAGCTGACTCGTTGGAAAAGACCCTGATGCTGGGGAAGATTGAGGGCAGGAGCAGAAGGGGACGACAGAGGATGAGATGGTTCGATGGCACCACCAACTCAATGGACATGAGTTTGAGCAAACTCCAGGAGATGGTGAAAAACAGGGAAGCCGGGTGTGCTGCAGGCCATGGGGTCACAAAGAGACAGACACAACTGAGCGACTGAACAACAGCAGCCAGCATGTAAATGTCAGTTCCCCTCTCCCAATTTACCCCTCCCCCTATTCTCCCCTGGTAACCCTGTTTATTTTCTATATCTGTGACTCCATTTCTGTTTTGTGAATAACTTCATTTGTACCATTTTTTTTTATATTCCACATATAATCGATGTCATACAGTATTTGTCTTTCTGTCTTACTTCACTTAGTATAATAATCTTTAGGTTCATGCATGTCACTGCAAACGGCATTACTTCATTCTTTTTATGGCTGAGTAATATCCCATTGTATATATGTATCACATCTTCTTTATCCATTCCTCTTTTGATGGGTATTTAGGTTGCTTCCATGTCCCGGCTGTTGTAAATAGTGTTGCAGTGAACACTGGGGCGCATATATTGATTCAAATTATGGTTTTCTCCCAATATATGCCCAGCAGTGGCATTGCTGGGTCATATGGTAGTTCTATTTTTAGTTTTTTAAGGAACCTTCATACTGTTCTCCATAGTGGTTCCACCAGTTTACATTCCCACCAACAGCGGGAATTCCCACCCACATCCTCGCCAACACTTGTTTGTAGACATTATGATAATGGCCCTTCTGACTGGTGTAAGGTGCCACCTCACTGTAATTTTGATTTGCATTTCTGATAGTGATGTTGAGCATCTTTTCATGTACTTTTTGACCATCTATCTGTCTTCTTTGGAGAAATGTCTATTTAGAGTGTCTGGCCAGTTTTTGATTGGGTTGTTTGGGTTTTTTTGACATAGAGCTGCATGAACTGTTTATATATTATGAAGATTAATCCCTTGTTGGTTGTTTCTTTTGAAAATATTCTCCCATTCTGTGGGTTGTCTTTTTGCTTTATTTATGGTTTCCTTTTCTGTGCAGAAGTTTTAAGTTTAATTAGGTCCCATTTGTTTGTTTTTATTTTCATTAGGAGGTGGACCAAAAAAGATCATGATGTGATTTATGTGAAAAGTATTCTACCTATGATTTCCTCCAAGAGTTTTATAGTGTCCAACCTTACATTTAGGTCTTTGATCCATTTTGAGTTTATTTTTGTGTATGGTGTTAGAGAGTGTTCTAATTTATTTTTGTGTATGGTGTTACATGTAGCTGTCCTGTTTTCCCAGCATCACTTATTGAAGAGGCTCTCTTTTCTCCACTGTATAGTCTTGCCTCCTTTGTCATAGATTAATTTACCCTAAGTGTGTGGGTTTATTTCTGGATTATCTATCCTGTTCCATTGACGTATGTTTCAGCTTTTGCGCCAGAAACACAGTTTTGATGAGTGAAGCTTTGTAGTATAGTCTGAGTCAAGGAGTCCGATTTCTGTCTTTCTTTCTCAGGATTGCTTTAATTACTTTATTTATTTTATTTTTATTTATTTGTTTATTTTTGGCTGTGCTGGGTCTTTGTTGCCGCTCGGGCTTTTCTTTAGTTGCAGCAAGCAGTGGCTGCTCTCCATCTGTGGTGTGCGGGCTTCTCACTGCAGGGGCCACTCCTGCTGCAGAGCGCAGGCCCTAGAGCAGCGGCTCGGCAGCTGTGATGCAGGGGCCTAGCTGCCCTTCTACACGTGGAATCTTCCTGGACCGGGAATCCAAACTCTCTCTCCTGCATCAGCAGGCATATTCTTAGATTCTTAACCACTGGACCACCAGGGAAGTCCCTGACTTCATTTTAAAGGAGCTCTCCCTTCATTAACTTTCACACCTGCCACCTGATCACCTGAGCCGCAAAGTGTGTGGGCCTTGTCGATGCCCTGCCTCTCCACCTCTAGCCAGTCTCCAAGTCTTGCAGTGGAAGGGCTGAGGGGGCTGCATCCAGGGGGAGGCATCGTGGTTAGTCAGGGGCTTGGTGGAGGTGAGCCCGAGATGTCAGGCTCCACATGCAAAGCTGCAGGTGCAGAGGTCTCTGTGGAGTAAGGGCTTCGGGGGAGAGGCTCCAGGCTCCAGAGGGGAGGAAGGCACTGGGTGAATGGGCTCCCAGCCTTTCCATGCCTCAGCTTCTCCTCTCTACACCAGAGATAAACATAGAACCTAAGGGGATGCAAAGATGAAAACAGTTACCATTTGTAAGGCTGTTGGGAACTCTTCTTGCCCTGTAGCCGGAGCTCCGTGGCCCCAGCTACTGGCAGAGTGTGCCTGCCCCACCCCGCCTCACTCTATTCCCACCCCTCCAGTCTTATTCCTGCCACCCCAACTGGTTCTGAGCCCAGGGCTGCACGCTTGACCCCAGGGTCCATCTCCACACTGGGCCTCTGCACACTGGGGAGGTGGAGGTGGCCCCACTCAGCCTCAGGAGGAGTTTGGTGCAGTTTGGGGGAAATACCCAGATCCAGGAAATGATCCTGACAGCACCAAGATGCATCTAGAATGTGAGTAACAGCCCTGGGCTCAAAAAGAGGGGCTCGAAGGATGGTTCCAGGCCCTGAGGGCAGGAAAGGAGGGAACCAGGCCTGTGGGGCACTTGCTGGATAGACAGTGTCAGCAGGAGCTGGCCTGCTTTGGGCACTTCCTGCTCATGGGTCCAGCATCACATCCCTGGGCAAAGTAGATCCAGCACATCCGTCTCTCAAGGCCAGTGCCATGGAGACCTCACGTCCCAGTCCCCTAAAATGCATCCAGGTGATGCCAACCTCATCATAACTCCCTATCCCCTCAGGAAGGATATCACGGTCCAGCCATGGTCTTGCTCTCCAGCCCCACGTCCATTCACTGGCACACACACACACACACACACACACACACCCTCTTGAGGATGGCCACAGCGAAGCTGGCTGCCCAGGCCACCCTGGAAACCCCCAGTGGATGGGGCCCTGGCTTGGGGTAGGGAGTGGCCCAGGGGCAGGCAGAGGGCAGCATCCAGGCCCAGGAAGTCCTGACTGCACCCTTCCTGGGGCCCGCGTGTCCTGGCACGTCTGTTGGTCCTTGGATTGTTGGGAGTTGGTGGTCAGGAGCTGAGGCTCCACATTACAATCAGACCCTCTGCATGTTGGGAGAGGCTGCAAAGAGGGAGCTGGGAAAATACGTATATGTATATTAATAACAGCTTTATTGAGATATGGTTCATACACTACATAATTCCTGCATTTAGAGTGAACAGTTCAGTAGTTTTAAGTATACTCACAGATACATGCAACCATCACCACAGTCAATTTTAGAACATTTTCATGGCCCTAAAGAAAAACCCAGGGACTTCCCTGGTGGTCCTGTGGCTAAGACTCCATGTTCCCAATGAAGGGAGCTCAGGTTCAGTCCCTGGTCAGGGAACTAGATCCACAATGCTACACCTAGGAGTCTGCAACTGAGAATCCCACAGGCCACAACTAAAGATTCCATGTTGCCTCAATTAAGACCTGGTACAGCCAAATAAATAAATAAACACATATTAAAGGAAAAAGAAACCCAGTACCCTTGAGCAATCACTCCACATTCCCTTCCCAGCCTGTGGTGACCACTATTCTCACCCATGATTTGCCTGTTCTGGACTCTGGATATTTCATATAGGTGGGTAATATAACACAGTCTTATATGACTGGCTTCTTTCATAGCATAATATTTCCAAGCAAAATGGACAACAACCCATGTTGCAGCATGTGTCAAAACTTCATTCCTCTTTATGGTTGAATAATTTTCCATTGTGTGGATATACCACATTTTTTCATGCATTCATCTGTTGGACATTAGGTTGCTTCCTTTTGGGGAGTTATGAATTATGTTGCTCTGAATATTGTGGAATTAATTAAAGCAACTTCAGCTAAAGTTAGAGTTGGGACAGGCCTGCACGGGAAACTGTCAAGCCCTCTGTGCATTGTCAATCACCCCAAACAATAAGAGATACCCCTGTCACCTCTGACAGTACGGCATCTCTATTTACTATCTAGTAGAAAGAAGAAAATTTCTCTCTGCTTCATTCTTATTGCAGTTGAGATCGCAGTGCTCCAACCTATAGAAAGCCTCCATACTTTGGACCTCCAGCTCCTCCAATGGACTCTGTTTATCACAGTCCATCCCACCTCCCCCTTTTTCCTATAGTAGCAAGTCCCCCCTTCTTGTTCTCTGGATTTGCCTGTGGTCCACTGTGGTTCACATATCTTGAATTGCAATTTCTCTATATTTCTGAATAAACTCAACTTTTGCTGATAAAATAACTGGCTATTTGTATTATTGAAGTTGATATATGTGGTGTCACAAGTGGGATCTGGAGGTGAACCCCAAGAGGTGAAATCGACTGAGGTGTTGAACCAGGCTCCCTGTGTTTATCTCTTCTGTGGGTCACCACCAGCTTCTGATTTGACAAGTCTCCTCTCAAATTCTGAGCTCTGCTCCTTTTGCATGTTGAGCCCTCAACTTTATTCCTAACCCTAACCCTTTCTTGGGTATGATGGTTTTGTCCTTGGTAAGTACTCACTTGTTTTCTGGAGAGCACGTAGCAAGGTTCTCTTTGGGGGATTGAGGTAACTGTGATCTAAGAGTTCTGTTTTATTCCTTTTGGAATCTAGGCTAGGACTCTGGCAACTTTCTCGGGTTTTCAGAAGAACTTAGGGAAATGGGATCCAGTCATTTGAATGCTCTGAGGGCAGCCCTCCTTTGGGGACTCCAGCTGGTTTCATGCTTAAAATCAAGGGACCTCCCCATATAACCATTTTTTTAACGAAGTGGGTCAAACAAAGTAATCTGTAATTACAATGGCCATTATGGGAAACTTGATCTCCCCAAATTCATTTTTCTTAAGATTAAATTGGAAGACTGCAGTTCTAAAATTAAGCAAAGTTGAATGGCATATTTATTTTCATTGGTAGTGCAAACAGAAAAAGACCTACCTCCCCCTATACCCCCAACAGGAAGGCATCTCTCCTTCACATTCAGCAGGAGAAAGAAAGCTTCTCGCCACTTCCTACAGCCCAGCCAAACAGAGACCACAGAGGCCCAGCCCCCTGAAACCTCCTTACTTTGGATCCCCAGCTCCTCCAATGGACTCTAGTTATCACAGCCTCTATTCCCAGCTCCCTCTTTTCCCTAGAGTAGCAGGTTCCCCCACCTTGTTCTCTGGATTTGCCTGTGGTCCACCACTGCTCACATACCCTGAGTTGCAATTCTTCTGCTATTCCTAAATAAGTCTGCCTTTGCTGGTGAAATAACTGGCTAATTTATTATTAAAGGTGACAATATCCATGTACAGTTCTGCATGTTTTCATTTCTCTTGAATATGTACCTAGGAACGGAATTGCTGGGTCACATGGCAACTCTGTCTCACCCTTTGAGGAGCTGCCAGACTTTTTCAAACTGGGTTCACTGAATATTTTTGCAGGGTGTTCTGTCTATATTAATAATCTGAGTCAACCAAGATCTCTTAAGAACTACTCTTTGGCCACCAAGAGGCTAGAGTCTGGAGATCCCAGTGAAGACTGGGAGAACACGCCTGGGGACAGGCCGCCTGGGGAGGAGAGTTTGGGGCGTGGCTCAGGGCAGACAACCCAGGAGGAGGGTCTGGGGCAGCATGGGCGCCCCTGATTAGGGAGACGTCGCTCCTCCCGCAACTCACGCAACGCTAGTTACCTAGCGACCAGGTGGCATCCCTCCCAGCAAGCTCTGTTCCTAACGCATGACATCGGAGACTACGAGTCCCAGGACACCCCGCGCCCAGGCGCTCAGACTACAAGTCCCACAATGCACCGCCCGCCCTTTTCTTGCCGCCCCCCGCCTCTGCTCTCCAGAGACCCTGCGGAGCGGGCGCCGCGACCCCTTCCCGGCGCTCTTCGCGCGGTCTCGCGCTGACTCGGGTGCGTGGGGTCAAGGCGCGGGGCGGAGCGGCTGGGGCCCGGGCGTCATGCGAAGGGGCGAGCGCCGGGGCGCCGAGGGGCCGCGGCCGGGGTCCCCGGTGCCGGGGGGCAAGGCCTCGCCGGAGGAGCCGCCGGACGGCGCGGCCGCGGGCGGAGCGAGCGGGCCGGCCGCGGGCCGCCGCAGCACCGAGTCCGAGGTCTACGACGACGGTACCAACACCTTCTTCTGGTGAGGGACGGCGGTTCGCCGGGTGCCGGCGGGGTCGCGAGGGGCGTGGCCACGCCGCGCGGGTGGAGTGTGCCCCGGGACCCCGAGACCGGGCTCTCGCCACCGCCCCCCGGACACGGCCTGCCGGGTGGTCCAGCCCCCACCTTTGACTCCTGTCCCCTCTCCCGGGAGGGTTTGGCTTCGAAGTCACCTCAGAGCGGCTTTTCCTGACCTCCCTGCCCGCAATACCCCGCTGCCCTGCGTCCGGCCCCTTTCTCTGATGGTGCGGATGCCCTGTGAAATGACACCCTGCTCCCCTGGCGAGTGGGGTAATATCCGCGCCGCACTCCACGCCAGGACCCCAGTGGACGAGTGTGGAGGGAAGGCGCTCCCTCTCAGTGGCCCCGCGCCAGGCCAGTCCTTTGACCCCTCTACAGCTCTGACCTGGCCAAGCCTCGGCGTCAGGCCGTCCTCTGGTCTGCCTTCATGGGGGGATCACCGAGGGAGGGGCAGCCAGGAGCAGAGTTGGAAGAGTTCATGGGCGGAGTTGGGCGCTTCTGCGTTTGAGGGTCCAGGAAACCAGCCTTGGGTCAACAGGTCCCAGACATGGCTCATGCACCTGATGACCCAGTGACCTTGGGCTACCCTCTGCCTGTCTGAGCTTCTCTTCCGTTGCTTGTTAAGAGGGACAAACCCTGTACCCTGGAAAGTGTGCTTCTTGAGAGGAGGGCTGTGGCTGTTCTTTGCTGCTCAGTTCA
Source organism: Cervus elaphus (assembly GCF_910594005.1). NCBI lineage: Eukaryota > Metazoa > Chordata > Mammalia > Artiodactyla > Cervidae > Cervus > Cervus elaphus. The sequence continues at coordinate 310,915 of NC_057816.1, forward strand.
GGTCCACCTGAAGTTGAGTCCCGTGATGGGCCCTGGGGACAGTGGTGGCTTTGGGCCATAGCCCGCAGGGATGCTGCATGGAAGCAGCTTCTTCAGCAGGTCGGGGAAACCTCAGAGGAGGTGCACGTGGGGCCACATGTGTCATATCTGACCCAGGAGAGGCCGCAAGGGGAGGGTGTGGTGGGGGAAGCAACCCTCTGATGAGGTCAGTGTTATCTCTGTTGTGCAGGCAGCTGTTTCAAGGGTGGGGTGGGAGAGGGGTGGGTGACGCGACGACCAGCCCTGCTTTGGGAAGCTGCTGTGCACCAGTGGCCTGAAGTCAGAAGGATGGGGGAAGGATGGGGTGCCCTCCTCAGTGAGGGTGCAGCCCCAGAGCTAGTGACTTGAGCACTGTGGGACCCTGCTGGACACTCTGTGAGTGGACCAGGCCATCCGCTGTCCTGCTTGTGGGGCAGAGCCCCTTCAGACTGCAGGACAGAGGGCACAGTCCTCCCACATCCGAGCTGCTGGCCACTGAAGGGAGACAGGTCCTGGAGTGGTGGCCGGGCTTGCTTTTCTTCTTTCCCGTTCATTCAGTGCATGTCTTGGGGGATGCCACTTGCTGCTTTAGGGCATACAACAGAGAATGAAACAAGAAGCTTAGATTCTGGCACAAGCAGGCTTCCTGTGCTGGCCAGGGGTTGCTGAGCCTTGCACTGATCTCAGAAGGCAGAGAGTTAGAAGAGCGAGTGCAGATATCTTTAGAAGCACAAGTGCCAGCCCATGGGTCCCTGCCCATGGGAACACAGAAAGGCCTGCCATAGTTGGGCTCTCCTGTGGGGAGATCTGATGGAGCCTGGAAGGCTCTGAGGAGGGCATGCGCCAGGGCTGCTGGTTCCTGGGACCTGCCTCTAGGGTGAGTGCCCCAGCCTCTCCCCCACAGATGTTGGGGTGCTGGTGTATGTGGTCTTTGTGGCATCTCGGGCTTCTGCCCTCACCTGAGTAGGGGAAGAAGCCTCATGTCTCCGTCAGGCAGGTCACCAGACGCTCGCCGGCGAGGATGACTCTTTTACTGGTAGGGCCCAGCCACTTTCTGCGTCTCCCATCGTTGACTTGCTGTGCTGGCATTTTAAACACTCTTTCATTTCAATTTTTTGTTTTAGGGAATTTTAGTAATGAGTGAGACCAAAAAATTAAAGACTAAAAGGTATATATTTGTGGAAATGACTATATGTTCTACAGTTACTCAAAATAACTCTTCCATGTTCAAAACTTTGTTCTAACAGTTTTCGTTTTCAAAGAAGTTTGGGCTTCTTGGGGGTCAACTTATCAGCCACGCAGTTTGGAATTCAGATTGAGCCTCGGCTTCCGAGTCTGGGCTGCTTCAGGCTGGAAGGGGCAGAGGCCGGCAGGCTCCGCAGTGACACCGACCCCTCTTCTGCCGGCCATGGTGCCTTCGGTGGGGGACACCTCAGGGAAACGTCAGGACCACAGATACTGGGGAAGCATGCAGAGATACGGCAGCTCAAACTGTCTCAGCGTTGTTCCAATCACTCTTAGAGACCCAGTGCCCTGACAGGTGCTTCTAAACGTTACCGCCTATAGGTGGAAGATAGGTGAATCAACACTGGGTCACCATGCTTCAAGTCAGGGAAGAGATGGATGGTTGTGACGTTTGGGAAACGCTCATTGTGTGCTCACATCTTACAACACTGAGCCTTCGGTGAGTGCCCTAAACTGATTCTTGGGGCTCTGCTGTTAACAATATGCTTTAAAAGTAGTTATGAGAATTTGCAGGGCTTATCTTAGATGCCCCAAGTTCCAGGAGATGCCTTCTCAGTCATTGTGTGTTGGGGTTTGCCAGCTTCGCCCACATCTGGGCAGCATGAGTTGCCAGCTGATGCCTTTTTGGTCAGGCTGGTCGTCGGCCCTCGGTGCCTCTCGCAGGCCTGGAACTGGCCGTCTGGTCGTGGTCCTACCTGGCTGTGCACTCATTCTCACAGCCACACCTTCATATCTTCTCTAAGTGGTTTGGGAGGCTGCCTCCCTGCCCACGCAGCATAGTGAATTGGTCATCTCTAGAGAGGGGCTGACAGCTGGGCATTTTCCACTGGTCGTGGCAGGGAGCCCAATGTCCTCGTGCCCTCATGCTGGCCCAGTGGCCGAGTCACAGGATTCACGGCCGAGTGATCCCTTTGCCGGGATCCCACATCCCCTATTAGCCAGGCAGCCAGGCGATGCTCCGGGAGCTCTGGCGTCTGGAGGGACATGGAGTCTTCCTGTGTCCTGAGCCCCAGCGTGTCGTCATTGCAACGTCTCTGTTCACAGCATTCCGCAGCATTCCCAGCCCTGGCATACACACTTGGCCACATCGAGTCCGCCTTGATCCATCCAGCCTTCCGACGTGGGCCCTGGTGGCCCCAGTCAGCGTTCATAAGGACAGTGCCTGGAGTGTCTTCCTTCCCACTTCGGTGGCTCTCTCTTCCTGGCCACCGGGTTTCCCTCGGATGTCACTTCCCTTCTGTCAGGATAACTTCCCATGGCGTTTCTTGCAGGGCAAGTCTGCTCCCCAGATTCCCGCCTTCTTCCTCCGTCCGCCTTCACTCCTCAGGGTTGGGGATGCTGCTTCAACATTTCTTTCACTGCTTTACAAATTTTGTCCCACTTCTGGGCTCTGTGGTTTTTGAGGAGAAATCTGAGCTCAGACTTGGTGTTTGAGCTGAAAAGGAGCCTGGCCAGGAGTCTGTGCTGCAGGGGCCTTTGGGACCAGTTCTAACACCTTGATTTCTGACTTCATTCCTGTTTTTTGCTTTTTCCTCTGAAAATGTTCACCAGGGTAAGTGTGGCCCCTGCCTCTCGGGGCAGGCAGATGGGCGTTCTGGAGCACAGGGGCATCTGCCTCCCTCGGGGTGCAGGCTGCAGACACCCCGGGCTCGAGCAGCCATCCTGTGGCTCCACCCCATCCCCCACAGGCAGGTGTTTGCAGGCCTGGAGCTGGACACCAGCGGCCCTGAGTGGCTCTGCTCAGCCCTGCTCGACCCCTTCCTCCAGCCACGTGGGCCCCGCTGATGGCCCGCCCTGTGCTGGCCCTCAGCTCTTGTCTTACAGGCCTGGATCTGCATCTCCAGGTCCAGGGGCTGCTGTGAGGCCTTCCCTGATTCTGTGCCCCACCCCTACCCACCTCATTCTCCCCCATATCCAGCCCTCTGTTTGTCTTGCTCCAAGAGCGACAGCTCAGGAAGGCAGGATTGGGGTTTGTTGGCACGTAGTAGGCATTCTAGCCAGTGTGTTGTCTGTGTTGCCTGGGAGCACTTGCCCTGGGCCTCCTAGACTCACAACACGGGTGTGGTGTCGGTGTGCTGGAGCCGTCCTGGGCAGGGCTCAGACCCCAGGCCCCCATCACTGAGCTGAGTGGCCCTGGCAGTGTGGTTCAGCTCTGAGCATCCACAGGGCCAAGGTGAGGAGGCATTCCACGCCTCGTCATTGTCAACTCAGCCCTGGTGGGGTCTCAGCAGCTCTGCTTATGCTTGTGCACATTGGGTGGGAAGGGTGGGCCGTGTCCTCGACCCAGGAGAGGCAGCTGAGCTTGCCGAGTCCCTCTGTGTGTAGGCCGGTGCCCAGCAGAAGTTGAGTTTCTGGGTCACCACCTCCAGGGAGCCTCAGGAGCGACGGCCTGGACCTTATGATGTCATCTGCGCTGGTCTCGGGCCCTGAGACACCGTGTGGAGTTCAGCTGGAAGGCTGAGGTCCTGGAGTTCCCTCACAGCCTCAAACTCACACGTGAATATGTTAATATTGAATTGTATTAAAACAGTTAAAATAGGAGTTTGTTCACTTCTGACAGTTTTAAATGCCAGTGTTGTGAAATGTGGTAAAAGAATGAATGCAGTGTCTGCTTTCTTCACTTGGAGCTGACTTACCTGAATGTGACTGTTTCTATTTTCATAATAAAGAGCATAAAATAACAACTGAATAGATGGAGAGATATTCATTGTCTTGTGGGTAGGGGAACTTGCATGTAGTGTTAGTCACGTATCAGTTCTTCCCTTACCAACCGAGAAACTGCAGTTCCAATTAGACTCCCAGTAGCATCTTTTGTGGCAGCTGTCAGACTGCTGTCGAGTGAAGATGGGAGAGAAACAAGTGAGCTGGTCAGGACGGGGGAGTGGGGGGCCTGCCGGAGGCCGGGCTGGGGGCTGCTGCAGCATCCCCATGCAGCCTCACTGCTTGTCCACTCCCACTGACCAGCAAAGCTGCACGCCTTCCATGTGTTGCTGGCCAGTTACGTACCTTTTTCTGTGAAGTGTGTGTCGAGTCTTGTTTGCATTTTCAGGAGATTGTCCTTACTGTTGAGTTGTTAAGAGCTCTTCGTGTGTTCTGGGTACAGAGGCCTCTGTCAGGCATGAGTGTCGTGAATGTTTTCTCCAAGCTCTTGACTGACTCTTCCGTGTCTTCCCTGTTTCACGGGGTTCTGACGGCAGGCAGGGAACTGACGCTCGGTGGCCAGCCCTGGGCTTACTGCTTCCCGCATGTTGTCCGCCTAGTCTTCAGGACATCCCTCAAGGCTGGAGGTGTCTCTCCAAGGACACACTCTGCTCTTTTGGGTCTAGGAGCTGGGTCTCTGCCTCCTTTGCAGACAGCTGTTAGCAGGCAGGGGCTCCGGCAGGCACGTGGTGCTCAACACAGCATGGTGGCTGCGGCTGTGTTTCCAGTCAGGCAGGCCTGCTGACTGCCGAGAGCCACCTCCTTGCTCCTGCGTGGGGCTCTGGAGCCTCAGCCAGGTGGCCAGGTAGAGGGAGGGGCCGCTTCCCAGCCCGTCTGGGCAGCCGTCCCGCGCCCTCGCTCTGGGTCCCGGGGCCTCTCTGCACCTGTGTCTGCGTCACCCTCGCGGGGCTCTTGCACTCGGTCACAGCACAAACCGCGAGGTTGGTCTCTCGGTGTCATCTGTTGTGTGACTTGAGCTGTGTGACTTGTGACGCGGTCCCTCTGAACAAGAGCTGCCCCCTGCTCCCTGCTGCATGCCCGCCCAGCCAACATGCAGGCAGAGGACCATCCGAGCATCACGAGACTGGCAGCCAGCGATCAGTGGGTTTTGAGCTGCAGGTCAAAGATGGAGTGTGCTCCTTGAGGGGCGTGTTACCCGCGTGCTCTCTGTGTGCTGATGCGGGCTGTGTTTGCGTTGCAGGCGGGCCCACACCCTGACCGTGCTCTTCATCCTCACCTGCGTGCTGGGCTACGTGACTCTGCTGGAGGAGACGCCGAGGGACACGGCCTACAACACCAAGAGGTACCCGCCCAGCCCGGCAGTGGGCAAGGGTCGGCACTCCTGGGGCTCTGGGGCCTTGCAGCACTTTCAGCCCCTCTTCTACCCGTTCCAGCCCTGGCACCATCAGCCCGGCTCCAAGGAGGGCTCGGGTTCAGGTCAGCTTTGATGGGGCGGCATCCCCCCCCCCATTCGCTTGGCACCCCAGGCCTCGCCTGAGTGTCTGGCAGGTCAGCTCAGTGCCGATGCTGTCCCCTGGGCGGCGCCAGGCCACATGGCCCCAGGTTCAGCCCCACCAGGCTGTACCCGCCCTCTCAGGCCCCAGTCGTAAATGCAGTTGTCACCTGATGCCCCCTCCTTGGGCTCAGTTAGTTTGCTAGAGTGGCTCACAGAAATCAAGGAGCATTTTGCATGTTTATTATAAGTTTACCACAGACTAAGGGACCACCAGATGGGGAGACGTGGGGCGGGTGGGGGCAGGGGTGCTGAGCGCCTGCGCACCCCCGAGGCCCTTGGGGTCGCTCACCCGGCCTCTGGGCTCTTCACACTGCGTGGTCGACTGAGGCGTAGGCCACGCGCGGCATCCTCCCCAGAGGGCTGGTGGGACCTGTGGTTGGCTCCCCTGGCAGCACCTCCCATCTGGAGGTGGGATTCAAAACATAACCAAAGACAGCTTTGTAGCCCTCAGCAGTTAGGGAACTCCAGGGGCTTTAGGAGTTCTGGCTAGAAACAGAGGAAGACCAAATCCATATTTCTTGCTGTGAGTCACAGTGACTGTGAATTTGAGTGTCTGGGCTCTCTGGAAGGCCAGGCGTGTTTCCACCAGTGAGCGCCGCGCCCTGCACTGTGCTGACACGAGGCTGCTGGAAAGTTTTGGCCTGGTGTGAGGAGCGTGGCCCATCTTGTCTTATCTCCAGAAAGAGACTAGTTGGCAGGATTGTGTCCTTTGCCTGACTCCAGTAGATTCCGGGGCCAGTCTCAGAAGTGCGTGGGGAAGATTAACTGGTTTTAGAACTCGTTTCTGTGTATTTTCTACACTGAACGGACTCACCTCTCCCCTCTGGTCCCATGAAGCCCCCGTTGCTGTTCCAGTCCTGGGGCTCAGGCCCCAGCTGCTCTGGGAGGGCAGCTGGAGGAGGCCAGGCAGGAACAGGGGCGGAGAGCACCGCCCAGAGCCCAGAGCTGCCAGGAGACTGTAGATCAAGTTCGGCGGGTGGACTGGGCTTGTCCTCCTCCATCTGTGGGGTCTCGCCCTCCAGCCGGACTGTGACGTGGACACCAGGGTCCAGGACACGGGAGGCATGTCTCGCCCTCCCCCATGAGGTGCAGGCCTCCTGCCCGGGCTCCTGGCTCCACGCTCTGTGAGGTCCCCTGCCTCCCTCCTGCCTCCCCGTTGGCTTTGCTGGACCTTCCTCTTCGTTCCAAGTTCTATGTGTCAGCCCCCGAGTCTAGCACCTCTGAGTGCCCAGCCTCCCCAGCCCTCCATGGTCACACTGCAGGCCGGCACGCAGGGAGTGGGGCCCAGCGCCGAGGAGGCAGCTGCGCTGCTCTTGGATCACTGGGTGGGCCCCTGGGGCTGCCCCCCCCACCGCAGGGGGCCCCAAGGATTCAGGAGGCTGTGAGGCAGTCTGGCCGGGGCGCTGCACTTGCCTCGAGGGGGTTTCTGATGGAGCCTGGTCTTCACTGTGAATTTGGGTGCTCGCCCCGCGTGGAGGGCTTGCACCATCTCCTGCACGCAGCCATGCAGGAAGCCCGGAAAGCAGAACTTGGTCAGACTGAAGAGGTGTCCCGTGTGGCTGTGAGGTTGGGCCAGAGGCGAGCAGTCCTGATGTCACCGGGCAAGCATGGTCCCAGGGAAGAGCCACCGTCACCTCCCCCTCCAATACAGAGTGTCTCGGAACACAGTCCCGGGGGCAGGGCTGGGTCTCACCAGACGCTTGCTGGGTGAGTCACAAAGCCTTGCTGCCAGGGACCCCCACTCCAACCCCCAGTGTCAAGGGGGCTTGTTGGCTGCCCCCAGGGCAGTGGCCCCAGGACCCCTGTGGGCACGTCCCCAGCTCTTCATCCTGCGCCGGCCTTTCTCCTGAGCCGTCTGTGCCCGAGCGAGGGTACAGGGGGTGCCCCCAACAGGGCGCCTGGGTCTCTGCCGGGTCCCCGTGTGATTTCAGCAGAGGCGGGGCTGGGGAGGGCAAGCAGGTAGGAGTTTGGGGCCCCAGGCGTTTCTCTGCCTTCTCAACCACTTCGGGGCAAGAGAGCTCCCTCCAGGCCCTTGGGGCTGCCGTGGTGCCTGGAGCCTGTCTTGGAAGCCTGCAGGCCCCACCCTGCACCTGACCAAGGCTCTGCAGCTTCTCCCAGGGACCGGCAAGTATGCAGGAGCCCTTGGACCCCAGAGGGGACCCGCCTGCTCCCCGAGTCAGCACCTCACACAGCCTGGGCTGTGACGAGGCCCCCTGTGTCTCTGGAGGCTGCTGGGGCATGCTTATTTTTATTTTTTATTATGTCAGAGCTTTTGATGTTTGCTTCCCAAAAGTTATGGTTATTTTTTTATTAATATTTATGTTGTTAAAAATTTAGGAAATTGGTTTGCTTTCCCTAAACTTTCAATTTTGCCTCTTTTTATGGATCTAACATGTTCTATCACTTCAGGAGAGTAGATTTCCTTCCTCAGCCAACTTTACTGACGTGTCATTTAATACAACAAGCACCTAATTAACACACGCTGCCACTAGGTGGAGGTACGCGCTGGGCTCCCTCTGAGGCCGTGGTCAGTCTGCACGGCTGGCCACAGGCCCCTCTGACCTGTCCCGACAGGCCTTTCCTGCCTGTCGTAGAGTCTCGGCCGGCACGCGCCCTTGTGTCTGGCCCCTCCTGCTCAGCATGATGGTTCTGTGACACTCGTGTTGCTGTGTCTGTCAGCAGTCCTTCTGGTCTGTTTCCAGGGGGTGGTCCACCGTGTGGACACGCCCCAGTTCCTTGGTTCATTATCTGCTGGTGACGCTTGGGATGTTTACATACATATGCACATCAGTTCAGTTCAGTCGCTTAGTCGCATCCAACTCTGCGACCCCATGAACCGCAGCACACCAGGCCTCCCTGTCCATCACCAACTCCTGGAGTCCACCCAAATCCATGTCCACTGAGTCGGTGATGCCATCCAACCATCTCCTCCTCTGTCATCCCCTTTTCCTCCTGCCTTCAATCTTTCCCAGCATCAGGGTCTTTTCAAATGAGTCAGCTCTTTGCATCAGGTGGCCAAAATATTGGAGCTTCAGCTTCAACATCAGTCCTTCCAAAGAACATCCAGGACTGAGTTCCTTTAGGATGGACTTAATGCACTTGTAAATGTATAGACTTATCAATACATGTACAGTATCAGTGTATGTTGCCTCTTTGTAACAGAAAGAAATACAATGTACCCACAGCACTTTGGAGGAACCTGCCAGAGGGCAGAGGCTGCCCAGCTGCAGGGCTGGCTGCACGCAGGTGCAGTGGTCAGCACAGTGTTGCTGGAGGAAGCTCAAGCAGAGCCCAGAGCCACACGTCCTTGACGGAGGAGAAAGGCAGGTCAGCAGAGAAAGAGTGTTGGACAAGTGGCCTTGGGGTAACCGGATCTGATGTACTTTGCACAGGAATAAATTCAAAATGGATTATAGACCTAAATGTAAAATAGAAGACTAAAATTTATTGAAAAAAACACAGGAGAAAATCTGGTGATGGGTTTGATGATGGCCTTTTTGTCCGTGCCACGCAGCCTGTGGGATTGTAGTTCCCAGGGATCAATCTGGCGCCCCCTGCAGGGAAGCAGGTGTCTTAACCACTAGATCTCCAGGGGAGTCCTGATGGCTCTTTAAACAGAATGCCAAAAAGAGGCTCTGTGGACTTGATGAAAATGAAAAACTTCTGCTCTACAAAACACACTGCTGAGACAGCAAGAAGACAAGCCGCAGGCTGGTGGGGGACATGCGCCAGACATGCGCCTGACGGCATGTCTGTCTTCACTGTGCAGAGAGCTCCAGACCTCCGCACGGGGATTCAGCAGCACAGACGAACCTGGCGGGAGGTCTGGACGGACACCGGCAAGGACGTGAGCGCGGGAAAGGACATGCAGCCCCGTGCATCTGCAGGGAGCGCCGCCGCACACATGCCCCAGCGGCCCCAGCAGGCAGCACCAGGTGCCGGCGATGCCTGGGGCAGCAGGAACGTCCGTGACAGGACGACGCAGAAAGCAGCAGCTGTGCATCTTGGTGTTTACCCGGAGGAGCTGAGCACTCACGGCCACAGAACCCGCACTGGGGCGTCAGAGCAGCTTCGTTTGGAAGCTCTGAACTTAGAAGCCCCCAAAATGTCCTCGGTGGCTGAATGGGTGGACAGTGGACTGCATTCATTCATACAGTGGAATATTATTAAGCAGTAAAAAGAAATGAGCTGCCAAGCATGGAGACAGAGATGAAGCTTAAATGCCTATTGTTGAGTGAAAGAAGCCCATCTGGAAGGCTGCATGCCATGTGAGCCCAGTGCTGTGGCATCTGGACATGGCAGAGCTGTGAGGGGAGAGAGGAGTGGTTTCCCAGGACAGAGAAGTGTGAAGAGGTGGAGTATGGGAATTTTTGGAGCCTTGAAGCTGTCGAGTTGATGTCGTAATGGTGAATACAGGACTGAACAACACCAACCTAAGTGTGCAGCTTTTAAAGACTGTTTAGCAGGCGGAGGACCCCAGTCAGGAATGCAGCGTGAAAGGAGGAGCCCCTGCCTTAGCGTGAGCCCAGAGCCTCAGGGAGGGGCTGGGGGCAGGCACTGACCGCAGTCACCTGAGAAAATTAAACGCTCAGGTGTAAATAAAAAAAAAAAGTGTACAGGATCCACATAAGAAAAACTACAAAATTGTGAGGACTGAAATCAAAGATCTAAATCAGGGGACCGATAGTCCATGTTCGCTAATAGGATCTCAGTATTGGTGAGGTGTCATTTCTTCTGGACCTCTAGATTCAGTGAGATCCCCACCAAATCCCAGTAAGTTACCTTGTAGACTTGAGTGGGGTCTGCAGGCATGAAGGCCCAGGATGTGCGCAGAGCGCTGTGCCCTGGGGGTGAAGCTGGTTCCCACGGGTGCGGGTTAGCAGCAGGGTCCCTGCTGCGCGTGCCCTGGGACCACACAGGTGGCGGGTAGGGGCCTAGAGCCTCAGTGCTGGGGGGAGGTCGCAGGTGACCGAGGGGAGAGCAACCGTGGATAAGAGATGCTGCTGGGGCATCAGTGAGGACTCAGGTGCAGTGCAGTGTGGAGCCGGGTTACACACAGGAGTATTTGTAGTGTGCGTGTGTGCAACGTTGGCACACACATATCTTGTTGTTCTGTTGGCCAAGAGGGTCCAGAGGGAAGGAGCACGTGGCCGCCCAGATCTTGGTTCCTAAGACCATTCATTCTCCAGTAAAGGAACCAGACTCCCTGGAGAAATGGCCGATTCCAGGGCTGGGACAGGGAGCCCCCAAGATGGGCCTGGGGTGTCTTTCAGCACCAAAAGGGAGGGAATGCTAAAAAAAAAAAAAAAAAAAAAAAACCCCACAAAGATAGGGTATGTCAAAGAGATACAGCAGCTGAATGAAAGCTCCCAGCAGCCAACGCTGGAACAATTTGAGCAAAGAAATCATTCAAGTGCTGAATTATAACCCAAGTGTAATGTAGATACCCTCGAATCCATGCTGATGTCAGAGATGAGTCAGGAGATGTACCTCCTGCACAGAAGGGTTCCTGTCGGGCTGTGGAGCTGCTCCCCACCCCCATGCAGGGGCCTCCCTCCCAAGGACGAGGGGGACACCGGACAGGCACCCTGCGGGGGTCCAGTCGGCACCAGTGGTCCGGGTTGTGTCCATGTTGATACAATGGGAAGATGATCTTCTTAACATCTGTTGTCTCACTTCGAAAAACCCTGTAACCCTGATCTAATCATGAACAGCAACAGCCTTCATTCAGGGGCGCCCACAAAACACCTGCCCAGTCTTTCTCAAAACTGTGCAGGTCATCAAAACAGGGGCCGTCTTAAGAGCCTGTCAGAGCCCAGAGGAGCCTGAGGAGACAGGACTCGTGTGGGGCCTGGGTGGGGGCCTGGAGCAGGAAGAGGACATAAGTTTAAAAACAGAGGAGATCTGAAAAAAAGAAACACTGTGGACTTGAGTTATTGTGTCTGTATTGGTTCACTGGTGACAGGCCCCAAACTGATGGATGTGGGAAATTCTGCACCGTCTGTAACTTTTCTGTTCTGAAATTAAAAGATTATTTTAAAATGTAATTTATCTGCTTTCCTCTAAAAGTGCTTCTGGTGGACAGGTTTTCCCAGGTAGTCTCGGGGTGGGAGGGCGTCTCAGCCCTTTCGCTGGGCTGTGAAGCGTGGCCGCCGCCCCGGGCGGCTCCGTGTGTGCTCCCCGAAGCCAGTCTGCGCCGACCGCCAAGGCTGGGGCCAGGGCTCGGGCTCCTCAGGCCTGCTCCCGGGCCGCGTGGGGTAGCCGTGGCCTGGAGCGCAAGACGGGGACTGGCTCCTGTGGCGGGCAGGGTACCGTGTGTGTCTGCCTGGCTTTTGCCGTCTCCTGCTGGGCTCCTGCTCGGCCTGGATATGCAGCCCTGGGGTGAAAGAGCCACCAGAGGCCTGCCTGCTGGAGCAGGAAGCCCTTGGACCCTGATAGCATCTTTCCTTCTAGGGCTTCATGAACCCTGGACCATCATGTGTGGACTTGGAGGGGTTTTTTGTTTGTTTGTGGTGTGTGTGTTTAACATGCAGCCTGCCTTAGTGGTGTAGTGCTTGATGGTACACACAAGCCAGCCCGGGGCCAGGGCCTTCTCCCGGGGTGGTGCTGCCTCTGGGGGCCATGCAGGCCAGGGCGGCGGTGCTTAGCCACCAGCTTCACCACGGCTGAGCCTCAGCTCTGCCCCACTGGGGGTCGGGGCGATCCCCACCGTGGGTGCCCCAGCCTCCCACCTCCTGCCTGGGAGGGGCCGACCCAGAGCTTCACGCTTCCGCACACTGAGGGCTGTTTGTTCTTTATTTGCAGAGGTATTGTGGCCAGTATTTTGGTTTTCTTATGTTTTGGAGTCACACAAGCTAAAGACGGGCCATTTTCCAGACCTCATCCAGGTAACTTGCCATTTCTTTCTCCGTGTGTGCCGAGTGGTGGTGCTGTTCTGAGGGTCGCGTTGTGTCTGTGCTGCTGCGTGAGAGTGTCCTGCCCCACCCCATCCGGCTTGCACGTGTCAGCGAGGAGGGTGGGCGAGACCGGCTTTGCCGGAGTCGGGAAGCCCCCCTTCTCTGGGCTGCTCGCCCTCCTCCGTGTGTCCCCCCCCCACCGCCCCCGCTCTGGGCCCTTCTCTCCCATTGCTGCCCACCCTGTGCTAGTCAGGGAAGTCTTCCTGGGGGCGGAGCGGCCCTGGGGCCGCGCAGGGCACTTGGCGTGGCTCGGCTCTCTGCTGCAGGGCCCCCCCAACCTTGCTGTTCACGGTGGGGGGTCCCTGGGCACCGTGTGCAGCCAGCTCTCCTGTCTCCACCATCCCGCCTCCATCCCAGGGTCATACTTTTAGATGAAAATAAAACCCACTCATGAAAGTAACCACCGTTAAGTTTTAGTGTGTTTGTATACATGTATACATACACAGCTGTAAAAAAAATTAGCAGTGGACTGCACTTGTATTCTGGGTCATCACTGTTCACTTCAGGCTTCACACAAGCACGTCCTTGTGAACATTTTGAGAACTGGAGTTTTGGTGGCTTCAGCCCTCGTCTGAATGTACTACACACACGAATCCCATCCTAGAATGATGGTGCTGCTTGGCGGTTTCCAGTTCCGTGGTGATAAGCTAGGCTGTGGTGATTTCCACGTGTGCACTTGGGTGCCCCCTCCGATTACCTGTGGGAGCGGCAGAGTAAGGGTCCCTGTTGGGTGTTGCCCAGCTTCGCTCCAGAAGGGAGGGCTCAGGGTCACGTGCCAGGGGCTCTGAGCCAGGGTCTCACTGGCCGCTCGGCCCCTCGAGACGTTGGTGTGGGTGAAGCCTGTGTGGCCGCTGCCCGGGGCGTGGGGCGGTGTGATTGTCCTGGCCTCCCTCACTCGGGCTGCAGGACCGCCTCCACTGGTTTGGGCCTGTCCAGGAAGGGTGTGGCCTCCTAACCAGAGTCAGGGAGGAGTGGGCTCGAGTGTCAGAAACCAGAGCCAGCGAGAAACCAGGTTCAGTGCTTGCCAGACGGACGTGGGAGGGAGAACACGAGCGCTAGAGGCTCCTTCGGGACCCATTCAGGGTGGGGGCAGCAAGGCCACGTGGGCGCCAGGACCTGGTGAAGTCGCTGGGGGGCAGGACAGGCGGGGCCCGCCCAGTTGGCCCAGCAGGACTTGGTCGCGTGGTCGAGCCCGACTTCGGCTCTGGGCCAGGTGGGCCCGGCCGGCCTCCCCTCCATGGTGTCTGAGTCTGTGTTCCGACCGTGGCCTTGCCCTTCTTTAGTTGCTGTACGTAAACTTTCTCTGCCAGCCTTGGTTAGTCACCACGGGGCCTGTCCAGGACCACCAGCCAGATGTCTTGTTCACCTGGTGCTCGGTGGGAAGTCCTCAAATCCTGAAATCAGGTTGCCTCTGCAGGCCAGAGGACAGCGTAAGGATATGTTTCGTGATCTCCACCCGCCCCCACTCCTGGGCCTGGCTCAGGTCGCTCCTGGGGGAGCAGACATGGGGCTCCAGGCCCACTGGTCTGGGGAGCTGATTTATTTGGAAACTGGAATTGGGTCTGGCCTGTTAAAAAGGCCCCCTTCCTTTCGTGATTTTTATTTTTATTTGTGGCTGTCTCTGAAAGCTGGAGTAAGTAGGCACGTTGCCAGTGCTGTTGAGGTGGCCAGTGTTGATGTTTAGGAAGAAAAGTGCTCGGTTGGGGAGTGGGGCAGACAGACTCAGGGAACCAGCTTCAGGAGCCTCTGGGTGGTTCAGGGAGCACAGGGCGGTGCTGGGGGGTCGTGTGGAGACCCTGGCGGGGGGATGGACAAGGGCCTCTGGGTACTAGGGGTGGGGGTGCATAGGCCTGGACTCCTGGTGGGCTCCACAGTCAAGTGGTGGGGGCGTGGGGGGCCTTTCTGACCCACGTGGGTGTGGACAAGGTGGGACAGAGCCGCCCTCACAGGCAGCGGCCAGTCACCACAGCTGTGTCCCCCCGTATCCCCCACCACAGCCCTGGAGCTGCTGCTGGAGCCTCGAACCAGGGAGAATTTTCCAGGTGTCCCCATCTTCAAGAACATGAAGAATGCTTGTCACTTCAGCTGTTTACTTCCCGAGTACATAGCCAATTTTCCCAAGAATTCACCAGCCTGTGTTTTCTGCCTGTGCGAGACTGGGTGCTCACAGATCTCCTGGCAAACAGATGCGGGGCCGGCTCCAAGGCGCCGGGCCACCCCAGGGCCGGGTGTGTGCACAGCTGAGCCCAGGCGGCTGCCCAGGGATGCAAACCCAGGAGGCGAGCGCCACACATGCCCCGCCCGCCTGCCGCATGGCCTGGCCTGGGTCCCAGCGAAGCTCAGGGTGGGAGGGCATGTACCATGGTCATGGGTGACCTGGAATAGCTGTGGAATAACCGTGGCCAAGTGTGTGTGCACAGCTTATTTTTTAATTAGCTGTTAAAAGTAGCCTGGTGGTGGGCTTTTTTTTCCCCACAGACATAAGCATAGGGAAAGCAGGTGTCTTAGGCCTTATTAAACAGGTTTATGAAGATTCTTGGAGCAGCTCTAGACCTTCCCTTTCCCACTGTCTCATCTGCCAGGGAAGGTTGAGTTGAGAGAGTGGAAGGCAGGTGGTGAGGGAGAGAACCAGCTAACAGAAGGGCTGCTTCTTCCAGCTTTGTTGGGATGTAATTGACACATGACGTGAGCTTAAGGGTTCTGAGTGATGACTTCATGCATATTGCAGAATGGTTACTGCAGTATGGTTAGTTAGCACCTCTGCCACCTCGTGTAACCTCAGCTGTTTTTACGGTGAGAACACTTAAGATGGACTCAGCAACCTTAAAGCATATAATGTACATGCCACGTGTTGCCACGGGACAAGCGTGCTGACCGGAACTCAGGACAGTTTCCTAAAACAAGTCATCATCCCAGGAATTCGGGACCATTTAATGTTAGAAAATGTGTTAACATCACTCGTCACACTAACACTGAAGGTAAAAAACAGATTCCCATGAATGCAGAAGAATAGGTTTTCATATTCATTCATGATAGAACCGATTCGACAGCACTCTGGGATTAAGAGATTTTCTTAAATTTGACAAAAAGTCTCTACCAAAACCCTGCAGACCTACTTAGTGATGAAGGTTAGGAGTGTCCCCAGTGGACACAAGACAAGGACCTTTGCTTGTGTCCAGTGGTTTGTGGGCCTTCTCTGCTGCGGCAGTGAGACAAAAAGAAATGGAAGATTAGGGACAGGAATGGAAGAAAAGGAAGGAAAAGCATACCGGAGAGAAACTGTGTGCTCACCCCTGGTGGGAGCTTGCTTCTGAAGTCTCTGCTAGGGCCCGAGAGGGGCCCCAAGAGGGGCCTGGAGCAGGGCCCAGGCATGTCGGGTGTGCAGGGGCCACGTGGGCGTCTGGGGCGCCCCGGGGCGGGCACCCCTAACCCTGTGTTCTGTCTCTGCAGCTTACTGGAGATTTTGGCTCTGCGTTAGTGTGGTCTACGAGCTGTTTCTCATCTTTATACTCTTCCAGGTAAGCGGTTTTTCTTGGTTACATGAATGGGGGCGGTTCAGGTGGGTGTGAGGTGGCAGAGAAGGCTCTGGCAGCAGACCTGGGGCGCTGAGCGTCGGCGGTGGGCCGGGCCAGTCGCCACGGCCTCCCTTCCGGTCTGTGGATGACCACGGCTGCATGTGCGTTTGTCTCTTCTGGCATGTGTTTGGCAAGGTGGTCAGTGGGAGGAGGTTGGAAACTCACCTCCTTAGGAAATCTTGGATCAGGATTTGTTGCCGTCGACATCTGTCTGATAACACTCCTCGCTCTGCTGGGTTAAGCAAGTGTGCCTTTGAGGGTGGACTTCAGTATTCAGTCTCAGAACCGTCAGCAACGGCTGCGTGAGTTATCATCACGTGGGAAAGTCTGCCTTTAGGGAAGGTGTGCAGGGCCGGGCATCGTGACGCTGTGTGTGTGTGTACATGCCAGAGTTAGCCTGGCCCCCTCGCTCCCGCCCTGCAGCCACAGTCTGTTCCCTGCACCCCTGCTGTTTGTCTCGGACACTCATGTGAGTGGAGCCGCGTGGCCTTCTCGGCCTTGAAGCTCACCCGGCTGCCTGCCCGCACCCGCTCCCCTGCCGTGGAAGGTGTTTCTGGTGGAGGCACCGCCGTCTGTCTGTCCCTCCAGCAGTGTGCGTCTGGCGTGGGGCAGGTGTGAGAGGAGCCTCCGGCACAGGCTCTGGTGTGACCTGGCCCCGGGAGTGCTCCTGCGTCGTGGCGGGTCAGCCCGGTGGCCGGGGCCCTCACAGCTCTTGCTGTCATCAGGATCTTTTATTTTAGCCAGTGTCTTTTCATGGGTTTCACTGCATTTCTAGAATGGCTCATGATGTTTACCAACTTCTCCTGCATTTATGACCCAGGAAACAAACATCCTCTTTGGTGAAGCGTTTATTTTTGCCCTTTTTAGAAATCTGGCAGTTTGTTACTGTAGTGTTACGATTTTTATGCTGTCCCGGCACAAGGCCCTCTGCCGGCTATGGCTTGCACGTTCCTTCTCCAAGGCTGCAGCTGGGCCTTGTTCTTTTAACAGTGGTGGGCCTTGTGTCTTCTCTTTTTTTGCTTTTGATGTCATGTGTAAGACTTCTTTGTCCAAGACCAATTTATTAAGATGTTCTCCCATGTTTTCTGTTAAAACCATCATGGTTTTATATTTTACACCGAGATTGTTCATTCATGTTGAGTTTCTTTTTACATTTTGTTTTGGAATAATTAGATTCACAGGAAGCTGTGAAAAAATTGTACAGGTAGGTTCTGTGTTCTTTTACCCAGTCCCTCAATATTTTGCATAAATATAAGATAGCATGTGTACCTGAAATTAACACAGCATTGTAAGTCAGCTACTTTTCAGTCGGTGTGTTGTGTCTGACTCTCTGTGGCCTCGTGGACTGCAGCACGACAGGTTGCTCTGTCCTTTACTGTCTTCCGGAGTAAATTCATGTCCACTGAGTCAGTGATGCCATCCAACCTCATCCTCTGCCACTCCCTTCTTCCTTCAGTCTTTCCCAGCATCAGGGTCTCTTCCATGAGTCAGCTCTTCACATCAGATGGCCAAAGTACTGGAACTTCAGCTTCAGCCTCAGTCCTTTCATGAATATTCAGGGTTGATTTCCTTTAGGATGGGTGGTTGGATCTCCTTGCATCCAAGGGATGCTCAGGAGTCTTCCCCAGCACCAAGCTCGAAAGCATCAATTCTTCGACTCTGTGTTTTTTTTATTGTCCAGCTCTCAAATCCATACATGACTACTAGAAAAACCATAGCTTTCACTAGACTTACTTTTGTCGGCAAAGTAATGTCTCTGCTTTTTAACATGGTGTCTAGGTTTGTCATCACTTTGCTTCCAAGGAGCAAGCGTCTTTTAATTTCATGGCTGCAGTCACCATCTGCAGTGATTTTGGAGCCCAGGAAAATAAAGTCTGTCACTGCTTCCACTTTTTCCCCTGCTGTTTGCCATGAAGCGATGGGACCGGAGGGACTTCCCCAGTGGCTCAGCAGTGAAGAACCCACCTGGGATGCAGAAGGCGTAGGAGGCCTTGGGCTCGAGCCCTGGGTCGGGAAGATCCCCTGGAGGAGGGCATGGCAATCCACCCAGTATTCCAGGCAGTATTCTTGCCTGGAGAATCCTGTGGACAGAGGAATGTGGAGGGCTACAGTCTATAGCGTTGAAAAGAGTTGGACATAAGTGACTGAGCACACACGCGTGATGAGACCGGATGCCATGGTCTTAGTTTTTTTAATGTTGTGTTTTAAGCCAGCTTTTTCACTATCCTCTTTCACTGGCAGCAAGAGGCTCTTTAGTTTCTCTCCACTTTCGGCCATTAGAGTCAACTATGCTTCAATTTAAAATAAATATATATATAAGACAGTATCAAACCAAGAAATTGATATTGATGCAATCCACAGAGCAGTTTTACTCACATGTATGCACACACACGTGTATGTAGAATTTGGTACAGTTTTGGGGAGGTTTATTGCAGTGCATTTAATTAAAAATATTTTTTAATTTTAGTAAAAAAAAAACAAAACATAAAATTTACCATCTCAACCATTTCCAGGCGCACAGCTCGGGACACTGAGACATTCACCAGGCTGTGTTACCTTCCCCACCGTCGTCCCCAGAATCTGTTCATCTTCCCAAACGGACACTCACTGCCCTCCCCCCACCTTCCCAGCCCCCGCCCCGTCCACTTGCTGTGTCTATGGATGCGACCCTTCCAGGGACCTCCTGTCGGGGGAAGTGAGACAGCATCTGTCCTTCTGTGACTGGATTATTTCTCTGAGCATCATGTCCTCAAGGTCCATCTGTGTTGCAGCCTGTGTCAGGGTTTCTTCCCTTTTTAAGGCTGAGCAGCATCCCATGGTGTGTTTATACGATGTTTGTGTGTTCACTTACGATGCGTGGGCACTTAGGTTGCCTCCACTTTTGGTGACTGTGTGTAACGCTGTTGTGAATGTGGGTGTGTGAGTGTCTGTTCAGCCCTGCTTTCCCTTCCTCTGAGGACCCGCCTAAGCGGGACTGCTGAGGAACCCTGGGTAACCTCAGAGGAGCTGCCGGACTGTGCTCCACGGCGGCTCTGCCCCCATCACAGCCCCGCCAGCCACGCGCAGCCTCCAGTTTCTCCACGTTCCCCCAGCTCTTGGTGTAAAGTGGTGACGTGTCTCCTGTGGTTTGATTGCTCGTGACGCTGAGCATCTCTACACGCGTTTGTGGACATCGGTATGTCTTGGGGAGACCAGTTTTTGTTCTGGTTGATTTTTATTAATGGTCCCTATTTTGTTTTATTCATTTAAAAGACACTTTATTTTAAAGCAGACTTACAGGATTGTGAGGTTGGTGCAGGGAGGTTGATTTCATTAGTCCTTCACCAAGTTTCTCCTGTTAGGAACATCTTACACTAATGTGAATCGTCTGCTACAATTGGTCATTGTTAAGTAGAACCCGCACCTTCTCTCAGTTTATCCTCTTCTCTGCGGCACGAGATTCTCCCCTTAGGCGGGTCTTTGATTTCTCCCGACGGTGCTCTGTGGTTTTCAGAGTGTATCGCTAAGTGTCACTCTTCCTGACGCTGTCCTCAGTGGGCTTATCTTGGCTTCACGTTGCTCTGCTGGTCCTGGATCTGGAAACACAGCCTGTTTGCTCTGTGCTGTCAGCTGCACCTGACTCATTCATTCTCACAGCTCTGCTGCTGTTCAGGGGCTTCTGAGGGGGTCTCTGCAGGAAAACGGGTTCATGTCGTCCTCACCAACCTGAGTGTCTATCTGTCCATCTCTGGCCTCACTGCCCCAGCACCAGCCTTCTCACCCCCAACTTCTCAGTAGGGAGCCCTTACCAGATGCCCTTTATCAGTGGAGGAAGTTCCACTCTTCCTAATTTGTTGAGTGTTTTTATCATGAGAGGCTGTTGAATTTTATTGGTTTGATGCTTTTTTTTGCATCAGATGACATGATCATGTGGGGTTTTGCCTTTATTAACGTGATGTGTTAATTCATTTCCTCATTTTGAACCAGCTCAGCACTCCTGGGATAAATTCACTTGGTCATGGGGCATGGTCCTGTGTATATGCTGCTGATTTACTTACCCAGTATTCTGCAGAGGATTTTTGCAACTGTTTTCATAAGAGACATTGTCTGTAGTTGGCCTGGAATGTGTTTTTCTGGCTTTGCTATCAGGGTTGCAGGGGGTGTGTCTGGTGTTCCTTTTAGGATTTGACACACGATCCTGATCCTGACCCCTGACCGCTGGTGATAATCCAGATCCCTGGCAGGCGTGTCTGTCAGGTTCCCCCGCCCCCTGCCCTGAAGAGGGAGGCGCCTCACAGGAGCGGGAGAAGCTCCACAGCCCAGTGGGAAGCCTGGGGGGGGGGGTGTCTTCTCCCCAACTCGTTTCTGACATCAGTGCCTCCTCGCAGTTATCTGTGTTATCCTCTGGGTTATAAGTCAGAATTTGATCCATTGCTCAAATTGTTCCAGTTTTGGCTGCCAGGAGCTTTCACATGCCCCATCTTTGTGGGTTCCCGGTGTTTTGTTTCATGTTTCTGAGCACCTTCCTCCTTTTGGTGCTGGAAGACACCCCCACCCAGGCCCATCCTGGGGCCCCCTGCCCCAGCCCTGGAGTCAACCATTTCTCCAGGGAGCCTGGTTTCTTTAGAATGGTCTTAGGAACCAGGATCTGGGTCCTGTCAATCAGCAGCGTGGAGCCATGTGGGTCCTGGCCTTTGTGTGCAGATTTCCTGCCTGGCTGCTGCCCTGTCCCACAGGGTCCAGGGGTCAGGCGGCCTCCTCGGCCTTTGCTGGAGTGGAGGTTCCTGGTCTGGCCTCTAGGCTTGGTTGACGAGCCCAAGGCTGGGACGGCCGCCAACTTCCTCCGATGCCCTGAGACAGACTTGTTACACTTGTGCTGCTCGCTTCTGAGCGTGAGTGTCCAGGGCTCTGAGTCCCGCTGTGCTGGCACCAGAGTCCAGGGGCCATCCTGACTCAGGACGCAGTGCTGACAGGTGCTGCCCTGCTTCCTGGCCCTCAGATCCCATGTTCCCAGAGCATGTGTGGGGACATTTCAGTTGTTCATGGCGTCACCTCAGTCGTGTGACAAGATGCAGGTCTGGGCATCGTCTGTCCGCACACCACAGACCACCTCTGCTCACCGGCCTGGAGCCTCCTCCCTGTGTGCCCCTTGGCTGGTACTCGGGGTCCTGATGACGGGGGTCTGGGGCCCCAGCTGGTGGCCAGAGGGGGTAGATGGAGGAACAGGGCTCTCTTGCTGGGGGTCCTCCCCCACTGGGGGTGACACCCAAAGTCTCTGTGCTGGGTCTAGAGGCATGTTTGGCTGACATTGGCACCTTCGTGTCAGGAGAGGCTGCCTAGGCACCGTGTGAAGAAGCACATCCCACGATGCCGTTCCTCTCTGTGGGGTCTGGACCCCAAACAGACTAGGGTAGGGGAGGGGGAGATGGTGATCTGAGCCTCTCCATGGGAGGCACACCTGTGACCCCATGGGGGCATGGGGACGCCTCGGACCTGAGATACCCCCATTCTGCCTGGCCCCAAGTGGGGCCACACTGAGACAGGTGCTTCCCCTCCTGGTCGGTGGGCGCTGTCTGCACACTGCAAACCCGCCCTGTTGACGCTGGTACTGCCCTTGCAGACCGTCCAGGACGGCCGCCAGTTTCTGAAGTATGTGGACCCCAGGTTGGGGGTCCCGCTGCCAGAGAGGGACTACGGGGGAAACTGCCTCATCTATGATGCGGACAACAAGACCGATCCCTTCCACAACGTCTGGGTGAGTGCCCAGGAGAGGTCACCTGACTGGCCTCACGCTATGGGGGCTCCTCCTGGCAAGGCTGTACCACATCCTGGGCGTGACGCTTGGCAGATTATTGAACAGGCTCCTAGGAGCTGCCCCAGGTGTGGGTGTTTCTGGAACCTGAGTCATTCTGCAGACTGGAGGGGGCGGGGGACCCGGGGGCTGAGCAGCTCACATGTGAGGGTGCCCTCTGGCAGTGGTAGGGTCCCCTCCCAGCTCACACTGGGGGACCAAGCATGAGGCCTGCATCTGCCCCCACAGGACAAGCTGGACGGCTTCGTGCCTGCACACTTCATCGGCTGGTACTTAAAGGTAGGTACCTCCTTGTTGGACAGGACACCTGGTTTCAGGCCCACCCTGAGCTCTGGGTGGTTTTCCAGCCGTGCGGTGGGCGGGGCCCAGCCCACAGTGCTGGATAGGCAGGCTGCTGGGCTTGGGGTCCCAACCCGACCTCATGTGTCCTGGGCATTGCAGTGGCCAGCAGAGAGCACAGG
The DNA here is from genome assembly GCF_910594005.1 of Cervus elaphus. Taxonomy (NCBI): domain Eukaryota; kingdom Metazoa; phylum Chordata; class Mammalia; order Artiodactyla; family Cervidae; genus Cervus; species Cervus elaphus. The sequence continues at coordinate 333,177 of NC_057816.1, forward strand.
AGACTGACCCACGGAGGCCCCCAGTCCCTGGGTGGGACAAGCCCGTAGCTCATCGCACGCACCCCTAGGTTGGGGCACCCCTGAGAACTGCCTCGGCGTCCTGAATCGGGGCAACTGGAGCGGAAGCTGGGCAGCTTCCTGCCTGTGTGTCACCTGAGGACTGTGGGGAGGGGAGGGGCGGGCTGTCCCTGGGGGTCCCACCGCAGAGAGCTGACGCCCCGGCCTCGGCCACAGACCCTGATGATCCGCGACTGGTGGATGTGCACGATCGTGAGCGTGATGTTCGAGTTCCTGGAGTACAGCCTGGAGCACCAGCTGCCCAACTTCAGCGAGTGCTGGTGGGACCACGTAGGTGCCTCCCCAGACCTGCCGCAAGCCCGTGTCCCCTTCCCCGCCGGCCACACCATGCGGGGAGGAGGGCAGCTCCGGGTCCCCTCCTGACAGGGCCATCGGTGCTGGGGGCCCATGGCGCCACCTCCCACCTGGCTCCCACCCCCAGTGGATCATGGACGTGCTCGTCTGCAACGGGCTGGGCATCTACTGTGGCATGAAGACCCTCGAGTGGTTGTCCCTGAAGACATATAAGTGGCAGGGCCTCTGGAACATTCCAACCTACAAGTACGTCTCTAGAGCTGCTGATCTGGTGGGCCTGGGCCCTGGTGTGGGCCCTGGGGGGCCACAGGAGAGGATGTTGCCTCCTGTGAACTCCACCTGGGATGTGACCCTGGGCATTGCTCTTATGGCAACCAGGACATCAGTCCATCCTGGCCACCCAGCTCCTTGTCCTCCCTGCCAGCCCTTCTGGGGTCACCCCTCCCGGGCTGCCTCCCCCTTGTGAAGTAAAACTGTCCAGGAAAAAGCCTGGGGGGGGCGGGGAGGTGGGTGTGCCCCGAGCGCACTGCCCTAGCTGACGGGCGCTGGTTCCAGGGGCAAGATGAAGAGGATCGTGTTCCAGTTCACGCCCTACAGCTGGGTCCGCTTCGAGTGGAAGCCGGCCTCCAGCCTACGCCGCTGGCTGGCCGTGTGCGGCATCATCCTGGTGGTAAGGCCGGCGAGGCTGGGCTTCCCGTGCACCGCAGCCCGGGCTCCCCGCCACCCTCCTCTGCCCCCAGTTTCTGTTGGCAGAGCTGAACACCTTCTACCTGAAGTTCGTGCTGTGGCTGCCCCCCGAGCACTACCTGGTCCTCCTGCGGCTCGTCTTCTTCGTCAACGTGGGCGGTGTGGCCATGCGGGAGATCTACGACTTCATGGACGACCCGTAAGGGCCGCGTGGGGGCGGGGCCTGGGGGCTGGGTGGGGGCGGGGCCTTGGGGCGGGGCTTCCCTCGGCCTCGGCGCAGCCCCACCTCTGTCCGCAGGAAGCTGCACAAGAAGCTGGGCCAGCAGGCCTGGCTGGTGGCTGCCATCACGGTCACGGAGCTGCTGATCGTGGTGAAGTACGACCCGCACACGCTGACGCTGTCCCTGCCCTTTTACATCGCCCAGTGCTGGACGCTCGGCTCCGTGCTCGCCCTCACTTGGACTGTCTGGCGCTTCTTCCTGCGGTGAGCGCCGCGGCCCCGGGTGTCCTGCCTGCCGCCGCAGGCCCTGAGCTCCTCTGCGGAGCAGGGTCCAGGGACCCCCGCGGGCTGGCCTGTGGTGACGCACCCCTGCTACCCGCAGGGACATCACCCTGAGGTACAAGGAGACACGGCGGCAGAAGCAGCAGAGCAAGGAGGACCAGGGCAGGGCGGAGGGCAGCGTGGACGGGCGCACAGCTGGGCCCGATGACGCCTCGGGGCCCGAGGAGGCCGACAGAGAAGGGGTGCTGGCCGCACACTGACGCCTGGGCCCTCGGTCCTTGGTGATTGTCGCCGTGAACCTTCCGACAGCCACAGCCCTCAAGGTTCTGTTTCCCTTTTCTCCCGTGTGTACGGTGGCACTGGGCTCGTCGTGTGTGCGGTGTGTGTCTGCACGCACCTGGGTGTATGAGTGCTGGAGCGTGTGTGCTCCTGGCTCCGGGTTCCCCCCTGGGCCTGCCGGTCCCTGTGGAGCCAGAGCCCCTGCCCCTCTGTGCAGTCAGCCTGGGATCTCCACGACCCCGAGCTTCAGGACCCAGATGGTATGGCCCAAGCAGTGGCATCGTGGTACCCACCTGCTCCCTGGGCCCCACGGGTCCCCCACGACCCCCTGGCGGCCTGTGTGAAGGATAGTCGTCCAGGGACATGAAGAGGCTGAGGGAGGGCACATTCCATTCCTCAGGATCTTCCATCTGACCCTCTAACCTGGAGGGTGTGTGGATGGTGCTGGAGGCAGAGAGACCCAAGGCCTGGCCCCCACTGTCACGAGAGTAGGTCATGAGGGTCTCTGTGGCCCAGAGTTGAGGTCACCTCCACGAGCAAACAGCAAATAAAAGCCATGGTGGAGGCCTGCAGTTCCATGTCTCCTCGCTGCCCCTCAGCCCTGTTCTCCCCTGTGCCGCCCTGCCCCACCCCGCCCCGCCCCGCCCCCCTGGACACAAGTCCTGGCAGACTCTGGTGAGACGTGGGTAGCGCTGGCCCCCCACTGCCCCCCAGAGGTCGGTGGACTGTCTCAAGCTTCACTACACACAGATGAAGAGAAGCAAGGACACTCCCGACATTCCCAGGGGCGGCGCAGGCCCAGCTCTTGGAGCACCACTGCTTCAAAGCTCTTTTCCTTGGTATTTTATTTTTGGCCTGTTAACTGCTTTTTGGGAGAATTTCAAACCTAGAGTGAAGGATTGACCTCACACCTGTGCCCACCCCTGCGCTTGTGCATTGAGCTGTTGAGCTGTTTCTCAGCCTCTGGCTTCGGGGGGCTCTCTCACTTTGGGAGGAGACACAGGGCCTTGGTGTCAGCTTTGATCTGGGCTCAGGGCTGATGCCTTCCCACCATTACAGGGGCACGAAGCATCCCGTCTGCTGGGCTGCCCCCCGGGGCTCACGGTCACTCTGGTCCCAGTCCACCTCCCGGCTTCTGCCGTCCCCAGGAGCCCCCCTTGATTTCTGGCCCCTTGAGCATCTCCCACCTAGACTGGGACCACCCATTTCTCTGTGGAGCCTGTTCCTTCTGGGGGAGGGTAAGAAGCCAGGGTCCCGGGTAGGGCACCTTGAAGGGCTTTGTAGCGAAGGCAGGAACTTAACTGCACAGGCTTCTGACTCTCTGAAAGCTGCCCGGAGTCCACAGCTTGTTTGTGCTGCTCAGGGCAGGTCACCCCTATGGGTTCACCCACAGCACGACCGAGGCCAGTTCGATGGAGTGGACCCTGCCCTTCTGTCCACTGGGCTCCAGCCTCTACCCAGAGAACACGGGGGAGCCAGGCCCCGGGAGCCAGCTCCCACACAGGCAGCCGGGGGTGCTGCTGGCTGAGGCAAGGCAGGGCCCCTTCCAGTGCCCCTCAGTGCAGGCGGGACACTTTTCACAAACCGGAGGAAGGCCTGGGTGGGTTGCGGGGGCCCTGCCAGCACCTGGGAGCTCAGGCTGGACCCCTGTGGAGCAGCCTGCCAGGCACACTCCGGGCCTGGACCCCAGACTCCTGACCAGCCTCAAGCCACTACAAGCACTCGTGAAAACGTCACTCCCTCTACACCAGCACCTCATGGGGACAAGCATGGACAAAGATGCCTGCTGCCAAAAAAGAATTTTAATAAAGTGCCTAAAATTCTCTGCCGGAAATGAGCTGATTTGACCTTTTCTCAAGTTAAAGCCAGGACTCCCGTGGGGATGAGGCTCAGGAGATGATCCGCAGGCCGGGCTTGCTCTCCTCCACGGCCTGCAGGCGCTCGTCCACTGCCTGGGTCCAGTAGATGTCGTACAGGCTGCGGGGGGCGGGGCGGGGCGGTGGTGAGAGGAGCTGAGCTCCACGCCCAGGGCCACTCACACCAGTGGATGTACAGGCTGCAGGGGGGGGTCAGAGGAGCCGTGCCCCCCTCCCCCACCCACCTTGGCACTTCACCTGCCTGCCCCTGCCCACCTACACCCCGCCACCCCTGCCCCCCGCCCCAGGGCCACTCACACCAGCTGCTCCAGGCCGCAGGTGGGCTGCTCCAGGCTGCCCAGCAGCTGCAGGATGCCAGGGTCGCCCAGGGCGTTGTTGCTCAGGTCCAGCTCCCGCAGGCTGCGGCTGGCCAGCAGGAGTGAGGCCAGGTCACCACAGCTGCTGTTCGTCAGCTCACAGTCACCCACCCTGGGCAGAGGGCAGAACTGCGGTCAGGCGGAAGGTGCATCCCCCAGGCGGCCATCAGGTCGAGGGGTGCCAGGGGGGTCTAGGTCCTGGCCGTCCCCACCGTCAGCCCCAGTGTACATACCCCCCCAGCAGCTCACCAGAGCACCCGCAGCACAGTGCCCGGCTGGCCCAGGGCCTGACACAGCATGTGGACGCCCGCGTCACCCAGCGGATTGCTGCTCAGCTGCAGCTCCAAGAGACGCTTGTTCTGGGTCAGCACTGAGCCAAAGTGCTGGCAGCAGGCGGCCGTGAACCCGCAGGACTTCACCCTGAGGGCGGCAGGAGCTGCAGTTGCCTCGGCCCACACTTCTGGGGGGCGCTGGGAGGCCCCCAGGGACCCGAACACAAGCCCTGAGTGGCCCCCGCCCCCGTCCTGAGGTGGCCACAGCACCCTCCTGCCAGGTCCTCCAAGGCCCCAACGCTGCCGCCCCCCGTGTCTCCCACGTCCGACCCCGAGCCCCTGGGGCCTTCAGCCCCCACGCGCCCCACGGCCCCAGCACCACAGGGTCTCCGGCCCCCGCGGCCCCACGGCCCCCTCACCACAGGGACTCCAGCTGGCAGCTGGGCTGCAGCAGGCTCTCGCACAGCAGCTGGGCACCCTCGTCGCCCAGGCTGTTGCCCGTCAGACTCAGCTCCTTCAGGGTCTCCTTGGCCTGGAGGATGCGGCAGAGGTCTCTGCAGCTGCTAACGGTGAGGTCACACTCCCAGAGCCTGCGGGGTGGGGTCCCCGTCAACACAAGAGACCCTGACACACTCAGGGGTTGCCCGTCTGCCCGCCCCGCCCGGGGGCGGGCTCACCACAGGGTCCTGAGCTGGGAGCTGGGGCTCAGCAGCCCGGGGCACAGCTCCGCCAGGCCCGCGTCGCCCAGCCGGTTGCTGCCCAGGTCCAGGTCCTTCAGCGAAGCCTGGGAGGCCACAATCCCACACAAGTCCTTGCAGTTGGCTGCCGTGAGGCCGCAGTTCTCCAATCTGGGGGCACGAGAGGCGCCGGGAGCTGGGGTGCCCCTGCCACCACCACATCCACCGACCCTGCCCCCACCCCACCCAGCCCCCGACCCCGCCCTGCTCCCACCAGGAGCTTACTTGAGCGTCTCCAGCTGGCAAGCGGACTCCGCCAGGCCCCGGCACAGCACCTGGACGCCGGCCTCGCCGATGTCGTTGTTGCCCACCACGAGCTCCTTCAGGTCCCGTGTGGCCCTGAGCACCGCGGCCAGGGGCTCGCAGCTGGCGGCCGTTAGGTTGCAGTACTCCAGCCTGGGGGCGAGCACCGGTCAGCCCTGAGCCTGGCCCAGAGGGCCCGCGTCAGGGTCCTGTTTCCCCCCGCCCCAGTGATGAAGGAGGCAGAGACTGGCGGGCTCCCAGGCGGGACAGCACAGGGGGCAGGGGCCATCTCCCTGGTAGAGACCCCGGAGGAGGACACCTTTCGGCCTCAGCCTCCTCCGGCCGACATTGACCCCATCTATGTTCCCCAGGGCCACAGGGCTGCCGCCTCACAGCTCTCTGCAGGTGATGAGCTGGGAGGGGGCCTGCCCAGGCAGACACTCCACAAAATGCAGGGGATGGGTTAGAACAGGGCTGGGGGTGCCGGGGGCAGGTGAGGCCACGCAGGGCCCTGGGCAGGCGCACTCACTGCAGCTTCTCCAGGCGGCACTGGGGGTCCAGGAGTCCCTCACAGAGCAGCCGCAGGCCGGCGTCCCCCAGCGGGTTGTCGCTGAGGTGCAGCTCCCGCAGGGTGGGAAGGGAGCGCAGCACACCAGGCAGGACCCCGCAACCAGCCTCCGTCAGGCAGCAGTTCTGGAGGCTGGAGACACCGGCCGTCAGGGGCCCGACAGCCACCCAGCCCCCCACGAAGACAAGCCACCCTTGGCTGTGGGAGACTCAGGGCCCAGGAGCGCCGGGCAGGCTTGTCCCGCACTCGCAGGGCCCGACCTAGCGCCTGACCTGAGCTTCTGGATCCTGCAGGTGGGGCTCTGCAGGCCCTGCAGCACCAGGAGCACGCCACCGTCGCCCAGCTCGTTGGTGCGGAGGCTGAGCTCCGTCAGGGACGGGTTGGCCTGGAGCGCGGAACCGATGTCCTTGCAGCGCACCTCCGTGAGGCCGCAGTCGTCCAGCCTGTGGGCGGACACACAGTCACTGCACACAGTGGACTGGGGCCGTCCCGTGACAGGCCAACAGGCAGGAAGGCCACGGGGCTCCAAACGGAGGAAACAGGGTGCGAGTGCCAGACATTTTTTCTCTCTCTTAAGCAGCAGGAGGAAACAAACTACAAGTGTTAGGTTTTCTTCTCCTTCTCTACACAAATTTTTTAAAAAGGTTTCTTTTAAAACTGTGTTACCATGACAACACCTGGTTCCACCAGAACTTTTCTCAACCCTGAGCTAACCAATGCATTATTCTCATGCAAATGTTTTTCTTAAGCTATGTTAATGACCTGTGTATTCACCCTAGACTCTGTCTTCAAGTGTACAAACCAGTATGTTTTACTCATGCAAATGTTCTAAGCTATGTTACTAACACAATGTCTTTACTTGGAAACCTGCCTTTCCTCAAGATTTATGTCAATTGTTTTATGGCTCGGGATGACTCACCAGGTGCCAATGTTATCTCCAAATGCATGTTGTGGGTGAGGGGCCTGGTGCCAGTCTCCTTTTTGGGACACCTCCTTTCTCTAATTCAGTTCAGTTCAGTAGCTCGGTCGTGTCTGACTCTTTGCGACCCCACGGACTGCAGCATGCCAGGTTTCCCTGTTCATCACCAAGTCCCAGAGTTTACTCAAAGTCATGTCCATTGAGTCGGTGATGCCATCCAACCATCTCATCCTCTGTCGTCCCCTTCTCTTCCCACCCTCAATCTTTCCCAGCATCAGGGTCTTTTCCAATGAGTCAGTTCTTCACATCAGGTGGCCAAAGTATTGGAGTTTTGGCTTCAACATCAGTCCTTCCAATGAATATTCAGGAAGGATTTCCTTTAGGATGGACTGGTTGGATTTCCTTGCTATCCAAGGGACTCTCAAGAGTCTTCTCCAAAACCACAGTTCAAAAGCATCAATTCTTTGGCGCTCAGCTTTCTTTATAGTCCAACTATCACATCCATACATGACTACTGGAAAAATCACAGCCTTGACGAGACAGACCTTTGTTGGTAATGTCTCTGCTTTTTAATAGGCTGTCTCAGTTCAGTTCAGTTCAGTCGCTCAGTCATGTCCGACTCTTTTCGACCCCATGAATCGCAGCATGCCAGGCCTCCCTGTCCATCACCAACTCCCAGAGTTTGCTCAAACTCATGCCCATCGAGTCGGTGATGCCATCCAGCCATCTCATCCTCTGTTGTCCCCTTCTCCTCCTGCCTCCAATCCCTCCCAGCATCAGGGTCTTTTCCAATGAGTCAACTCTTCGCATGAGGTGGCCAAAGTACTGGAGTTTCAGCTTCAGCATCAGTCCTTCCAGTGAACACCCAGGACTGATCTCCTTTAGGATGGACTGGTTGGATCTCCTTGCAGTCCAAGGGACTCTCAAGAGTCTTCTCCAACACCACAGTTCAAAAGCATCAATTTTTCAGCGCTCAGCTTTCGTCACAGTCCAACTCTCACATCCATACATGACCACTGGAAAAACCATAGCCTTGACCAGACGGACCTTTGTTGGCAAAGTAATGTCTCTGCTTTTTAATATGCTATCTAGGTTGGTCATAACTTTCCTTCCAAGGAGTAAGTGTCTTTTAATTTCATGGCTGCAATTACCATCTGCAGTGATTTTGGAACCCAAAAAATAAAGTCTGCCACTCTTTTCACTGTTTCGCCATCTATTTTTCATGAAGTGATGGAACCAGATGCCATGATCTTAGTTTTCTGAATGTTGAGCTTTAAGCCAACTTTTTCACTCTTTCACTTTCATCAAGAGGCTCTTCTTCACTTTCTGCCATAAGGGTGGTGTCATCTGCATATCTGAGGTTATTGATATTTCTCCTGGCAATCTTGATTCCAGCTTGTGCTTCATCCAGTCCAGCATTTCTCATGATGTACTCTGCATGTAAGTTAAATAAGCAGGGTGACAATATACAGCCTTGACGTACTCCTTTCCCAATTTGGAACCAGTCTGTTGTTCCATGTCCAGTTCTAACTGTTGCTTCCTGACCTGCATACAGATTTCTCAGGAGGCAGGTCAGGTGGTCTGGTATTCCCATCTCCTTCAGAATTTTCCACAGTTTATTGTGATCCACATGGTCAGAGGCTTTGGCCTAGTCAATAAAGCAGAAATAGATGTTTTTCTCGAACTCTCTTGCTTTTTCGATGATCCAGCGATGTTGGCAATTTGATCTCTGGTTCCTCTGCCTTTTCTAAAACCAGCTTAAACATCTGGAAGTTCACAGTTCACACACTGTTGAAACCTGGCTTGGAGAATTTTGAGCATTACTTTGCTAGAGTGTGAGATGAGTGCAATTGTGTGGTAGTTTGAGCATTCTTTGGCATTGCCTTTCTTTGGGATTGGAATGAAAACTGACCTTTTCCAGTCCTGTGGCCACTGCTGAGTGTTCCAAATTTGCTGGCATATTGAGTGCAGCACTTTCACAGCATCATCTTTTAGGACTGGAAATAGCTCAACTGGAATTCCATCACCTTCACTAGCTTTATTCGTAGTGATGCTTCCTAAGGCCCACTTGACTTCACATTCCAGGATGTCTGGCTCTGGGTGAGTAATCACACCATCGTGATTATCTGGGTCGTGAAAATCTTTTTTGTACAGTTTCTCTATGTATTCTTGCCACCTCTTCTTAGTATCTTCTGCTTCTGTTAGGTCCATGCCATTTCTGTCGTTTATTGTGCCCATCTTTGCATGAAATGTTCCCTTGGTATCTCTAACTTTCTTGAAGAGATCTCTAGTCTTTCCCATTCTATTGTTTTCCTCTATTTCTTTGCACTGATCACTGAGGAAGGCTTTCTTATCTCTCCTTGCTAGTCTTTGGAACTCTGCATTCAAATGGGTATATCTTTTCTTTTCTCCTTTGCTTTTTGCTTCTCTTTTTTTCACAGCTATTTGTAAGGCCTCCCTCAGACAGCCATTTTGCTTTTTTGCATTTCTTTTTCTTGGGGATGGTTTTGATCCCTGTCTCCTGTACAATGTCATGAACCTCCATCCATAGTTCATCAGGCACTCTATTAGATCTAGTCCCTTAAATCTATTTCTCACTTCCACTGTATAATCATAAGGGATTTTATTTAGGTCATACCTGTATGGTCTAGAGGTTTTCCCTACTTTCTTCAATTTAAGTCTGAATTTGGCAATAAGGAGTTCATGATCTGAGCCACAGTCAGCTCCCGGTCTTGTTTTTGCTGACTGTATAGAGCTTTTCCATCTTTGGCTGCAAAGAATATAATCAGTCTGATTTCAGTGTTGACCGTCTGGTGATGTCCATGTGTAGAGTCTTCTCTTATGTTGTTGGAAGAGGGTGTTTGCTATGACCAGTGTGTTCTCTTGGCAAAACTCTATTAGCCTTTGCCCTGTTTCATTCCATACTCCAAGGCCAAATTTGCCTGTTACTCCAGGTGTTTCTTGACTTCCTACTTTTGCATTCCAGTCCCCTATAATGAAAAGGACATCTTTTTGGGTGTGAGTTCTAAAAGGTTTTGTAGGTCTTCATAGAAACGTTCAACTTTGGCTTCTTCAGCATTACTGGTCGAGGCATAGACTTGGATTACCATGATACTGAATGGTTTGCCTTGGAAACGAACAGGGATCATTCTGTCGTTTTTGAGACTGCATCCAAGTACTGCATTTTGGACTCTTTTGTTGACTATGATGGGTACTCCATTTCTTCTAAGTGATTCTTGCCCACAGTAGTAGATATAATGGTCATCTGAGTTAAATTCACCCAATCCAGTCCATTTTAGTTCACTGGAGGTACAGATCAGCAGTGGACTGCCACAGGGACAGGGGCTCTGGGTGCCGCAGACTTGGGTATGGCATAAGCCCTCTTGGAGGAGGTCACCATTAACCCCATCATAGAGCTGCCAGAACTTACACAGGACTGGGAAATAGACTCTTGGAGGCACAATCGCTCGGTCATGTCTGACTCTCTGCGACCCCATGGACTTAACAGTCCATGGAATTCTCCAGGTCAGAATAATGGAGTGGGTAGCCCTTCCCTTCTCCAGGGGATCTTCCCAACCCAGGGATTGAACCCAGGTATCCACATTGCAGGTGGATTCTTTACCAGCTGAGCCACAAGGGAAGCCCTTTTTTCTAATTAGCAGACTGCTAGTAGCTATATAACATCTAGCTACAGACTAGCGGGGGGCACTCTTTCTGCCCCCTTCTGATGTCTGTGTCAGAAGCTGTCTCTATCTCCTTTATGGTTTAATAAAACTTTATCACACAAAAGCTCTGAGCAATCAAGCCTTGTCACTGGCCCTGGACTGAATTCCTCTCCTGCGGAGGCCAAGAATCCCAGCGTCTTTCACAGCTCAGCAACAACCTTTCACTTGGGCCAAGAACTGAACAATGTAGGTCACAAGACATCTTAAAATAAAAGAGAAAAAAGGGTGTGGATCATCTCGTGAAACTGTTAAGATAACGGCACGTGTAGGGACGTGTGCCTCCACATCTCCCACAGGGCACAGGCAGCAGGCACGGTGCCCGTCCACCTCCAGGAGAGAAACCAGGCCCAGACAGAGCAGCTCGCGAGCACAGCCGCTGCAGGCCTTGAGGAGGCCAGCGCGGGCGCCAGAGCACATCCACCCAACCAAGCAAACAGTCGAGCCCACACAGGTGAGTGGGATGCCAGCCCTCACCAGGAAAAGACAATCAGTGTGGGAGGGATGCAGGAATTAAAACCCCAGCTGGACAAAGTGCCAGTAACGCTGTCTGGCAAGACCCACCAACAGATGCAAAGATGGGTGGGCAAAGCTCTGAGCAGAAGCAAAATATCAGCAGAGTCTGAAGGGGTCTCACCCCGAGAACCGGCAAGCACCCCCTCACCAGCAGCCACGGTGACCGCCAGGGGTGACCATGTGGCACAACTGGGACAACATCCCCACGGGGCAGTGCGCCAGGCAGGACAGTGTCGTTCTGCTGTCTTCCCAAAGACGTGTGACTCAACCACGGGGAGGTGTCAGAGGGACTTTCACCAGAACCCCAGCGAGCAGACCCCACCGTCAGGCGACCAAGGACAAGGGGGAGAGAGAGACCATCACAGACGGAAGTGACCGTGGGGGCCTGCACAACACACTTGGAAAAGCCGGTGACGTGAGTCCAGGCTGCAGCGGGCGCCTCACCCTGACCAGCGCCCCAGGTGACGGGGCACAAGGGGACCCTGCCTTGTCTCTGTGCCTCTTCCATAAACCTAAGACTACTTCAAATAAATCCAAAAGGAAAACGTGAAGCAGACAGGCTCTCGTCTCTTGCTGTCTGAGGAACTTCTGGGTTCCTGAGGAACTTCTGGGTTAGAGGGCTAGTCTGGGCTCAGATTCCCGGCCACAGCCTGGCCACGGCAGGGGGCAGACTGCCCCATGAGTGGGCTGCAGCAACTTCATGCCCAGGGGAAGGGGACGCTCTGACCTGCAGGCTCAGCCAGAATGGGTTTACCTTCAAATGGCTGGAAAAGTGCAAAAAGAGTGATACTTCACGCCGCGGAAAACCATGCAAGGTTTATATCATCATCCACAAGTGTAAGGGCTTCCCTGGTGGCTCAGCCAATAAAGAGTCTGCCTGCAATACGGGAGACCCAAGCTCGATCCCTGGGTCAGGAAGATCCCCTGGAGAAGGCAATGGCAACCCACTCCACTATTCTTGCTTGGAAAAGCCCATGGACAGAGGAGTGGGGTGGGCTACAGTCCATGTGGTCGCAAAGAGTCAGACACAACTGAGCGACTGACACCGCGACTTTCGCTAAGTGACGTGACCCGGGAGCACAGCTCACCCCGGGACGGTGGCCCCCCGAGTGGGCGGGCTCAGCGCTCCTACCTGACCACCTCGTACTGCTGGATCAGAGGCAGCAGCTCGGTCCAGCGGGCATCGCTCAGCTGCTCGCACTGGATGTCCAGCTTCATGGTGAGAAGCGAAGGGTTTCCTGGCAGGGGAAGAAGGAAAACATTTCGGCCAAGCTCTCAAGGTTTGACAGGCCAGAGCCACTGACGGGGAGGTCCCCACAGGACCCTGGACGCCTCAGGAGAGGCTCCCGCCTGCTGCATTTCCCCCTTCAGCACCTCTATCCACCTCACCTCCAGGATCAGGAGTGGGACACCACAGGCCGCAGAGTTCAGGGGTGCCGCCATGGGAGCAGAGGCAGCTCTCATCCCCCAGCCCCCACTCGTAGCCTCCTGGGCACCGCCCGCCCAGGAGGAAGTGGAAACCCGTGCCCACCACCCAAAGCTCTGCCTCTGCCCTGCCTGAACAAGGGCGGGTGGGGAGGAGGGGGCGTGTGGGCCAGAAAGCCTGGAGACTCAGCTGGGGGCACAGGGGCTGGAGCCGACCCCCAGGACGCACCTGGGCCCTCCCCGCCCCAAAGCAGCTGTGTGGGGGTCAGGTGCCTGTTGTCACAGGCAGCTCCTCAGGGGCACCAGCCTCAAGGGCCCTGGACAGAATGCAGCAGGTGGGGTGGGGACCCCAGGCCCAGTGACCTGCACACGATGGTGCACTCTTGAGTAGCCACCCGGGGTGCCTGCTTCCACGATCCCCTCTGGGAGCTGGGAGCTGGGGCAGGGCATGTCCTCCGCCCCACCCTGACTCAGCCCGGGGACCTGGCCCCGAGAAGCCAGCTCACCAAGGAGGCTGAGAGGAAGGAGGCTTCTGGCTAGCAGGTCTGGGTTAGGAGGGCACAGGCCCTAAGACCTCAGCAGGGCCACACACACAGCCTGAACAAAGAAAGAACCAGAGCCCCAGGCTGCTGCTGCTGCCTGTGGTCCAGAAGGCGCGGCCCGCAGAAGGAGCCCACGGGGAGCCAGGAACTGGGGGGCTGCCCAGGTTCAGGGCAGGGAGTGGGTTTCATACAAAGAGCAACTGTTCAGTGAAGACCCACGCCTGGAAGCCATGCCTTCCCAGCGCTCTGGAAACAGGGTGACCCAGGCCCATGTGAGATTCCTGGCTCTCTGGGACCCCACGTTCCTAAGAACAATGTCTCACTCGTGTGTGTCCGTGCCTGGCACGGTCCTGGCCTGGCTGAATGGGGGACGCCCCCTCCCATCCGCAGGCTGATGGAGCCCACAGTGGACAGAAAGCCAGCCCAGGCAAAGGCTCTGGTTCCTTTCCTGCTGGGAAAGCTCTAGCGCCAACAATCAGGCAAGAGTCACACACTCACGTCCACACGTCCTAGCAGGGCGCCTGCTAAGAAACTGAGGCCAGGGCACGGGTACCTGGCCACTTCACATGTCATCACCAGGACGGGCCATCCCTGGAGAGGCCACCCAGCTCACTGCCCAGAGCACATGAGCAAAACCAGATCCACCTCACCCGCCTCCCCAGCCCAGGGTGTGGCCAGTCAAACCCTGACTCAGAGTCCTGTCATCCCAGGAAGGAGGCCAGCAGGCGGTCCCAGGCCCCACGGACCAACAGTGCTCCCCACCTGCGCCCTCGCCCTGAAGCTCCCTGGCTCCCAGCCTGACAGGAGGGCACTGGCCTCTCCCTGGTAGGAAGCAGATACCAGCAGCTGAGACGCCCCAACCCTGACCCAACTTCTCCTGAGCATCCCTCCCTTGACGCTGGGGCCTCGTGGCCTCCAATGGACACCCATCCCTTTGAAAACCCATGAGAAAGTATAAACATCCCCCAAAGACGCTGCGTGTACAGCCCCCTCACAAGCCCCCGGGGAGGCTGCCTAATGTGGGCAGGAACAAGCACGCGTCCCGCCCACGGCCTCCCTGGGAATCAGGACTCCCACCAGCTGGGCTGCTCCCCAGCCCTGAGTCACCGCCCAGGATCTCAATAACGGCCCCGAATTAACGCTTAAAAGTGCGGCGACTTAAAAGCTGCTGCGCAAGACCGCGCGGGACACACGCCTGCGTCCCTTCCGCCTTGGGTACGGCACGGCCTCCCCGGAGCGCAGCGCAGTTACCTCTGCGGGGCGCGGAGGGCGGCAGGGAGCGGGGGCGCGCCGCGGCCCGTGCGGGGCCACCCAGGGCCGCCACCGCCCTCCACGCCCGCCGGAGGCCCCGCATGTGTCCCAGGGTCTGGGGTGAGCGCAGGGGCGGGCCTGGGCCACCCTAGGGAGAGGACTCCCGATGCCCCCGGCCCCCGCCTTTTCTCGGGCCGGGAATCATCCGCCCCGCGGTCAGTGGCCGGAGGACCCCTAAATGCAGCGGGGGCCCCGCTGCTCCCCGGATCGCGGATCTCACCTCCAGCCGCCGCAGACCCGAGGGCCGAGCTGCGTCTTCCGCCAGGCGGGAGTTAGGGTCACGGCCCAGGGCGGGGCCCTGTGGGTGGGGCCTGAGGGCGCCGGGCCGCCCCCGCCCACCAGAAACCCCACGGCGGGACCCCAGCCCTCCCCGCCTGGCCCGGGGTCTTTCGGAGACGCGCGCCGAGCCTGTGCCCCCGAGCGAGGCTGCGCCGCTTTCCGCTGAGCTCCCGGGTAGAACCTGCAGTCCCTGTCTGACTTTCCACTTTGTCGCCCAGCACCGGGGCAGGCCGCCTCCTGGGGAGGGAGCGCCAGCAGGAGGCGACGCAGGCGTGGGGAGCCGCGACCACCCCACGGAAAAGCGCAACAGAGGCTTCCTCTGCCTCCTCCCACCGGCAGGCGGACGTGGGTGTTTCCCACGGCACAGAAATCAGATACCTGAAATACTTCTTTTTGTTGCCAGACAGGAAAAGATGTTACTTGTCCTGGCTGATGAAATGCATGTGAAATGCGTGTATGTATAAGCAGACATGGTAGGGTGTGGTGTGTGTGCGTACGCGCGCATGTGTGTGTGAGCAGACATGGTGGGAATGTGCGTGTGTGTGTGAGCAGACATGGGGTGTGTGTGCGTGTAAGCAGACATGGGGGGGTGTGTAAGCAGACATGGTGGGGTGTGTGTGTGAGCAGACATGGTAGGGGGTGTGTGTTTGTGTGTAAGCAGACGTGATGTGTGTGTGTGTGTGAGCAGACATGGTAGGGTGTGTGTGTGTAACCAGACATGGTGGGGGTGTGTGAGCAGACATGGGGTGTGTGTGCGTGTAAGCAGACATGGTGGGGGGGTGTCAGACATGGTAGGGGTGTGTGTGTGTGTGTAACCAGACATGGTGGGTGGGTGGGTGGGTGGGGGTGTGTGTGTGTGCGTGTGTGTGTGTGTGTGTGTGTGACCAGACATGGGTGGGTGTGTGTGTGTGGGTGTGTGCGCGCAGACATGATGGGAGTGTGTGTGTGTGTTTAACCAGACATGGGGGGGGGCGGTGTGTGTGTGTGAGCAGATGCCGGGAGCCAACACACGAGACCCTACCCATGACAAGGTCATGAGGGAGAAAACCTGACAGGCAAGGCAGATCAGGTTTTCAGGGGTTTCAAAAAGGCCAGCTCACAAGATCCCACCCATGACAAGGTCACGAGGAGACAGCCTAACAGGCAAGGCAGATTAGGTTTTCAGGGATTTTGAAAAGCTGCCCCCGGCACTCACCTTAAAGATGGTATCTGTCTTTCTGATGTCTGCCTCAATAGACTACTCCCTAATTTCCGTGACACAGGCAGAAGTCCTTCCCCGATCTCTTCCCAAATAAGAATCAATTTAGAACTTTAATCAATAAGTGTCCCAGGTGGTGGTATTTTATGAGATTATCCAGGGTGAAAGGAGTGTTTTAATTTAAACTCCTTTGCTGGTAGTTTGTTAGCCAAATGCATTTATACCCTTGGTACTAATATGCATGATTGCTAATATTATCCTAATCATAAAATAGCATAAAGAACCTGATTATATAAAAGCCCTAATAGACATAGAGCCTTTTTGAGGGGTGAAGGAGTCCTATTAGAAAACATAAGAAAAGTTATTCTAAAGGTGGTTATTGGGTTGACGTTTGCTTGCTGTGTTTTTCTTGCTGTGTTTTTGCTTTTAATGTGCTAAGGTTGTGTTATAGAAACCATTGTTAATATAGTTAAAGATCTAGAGAAATAAGAACTTAGCCCTAGTGTGGTAACAATGAGATGGTTGTTAACTGTCAGCCAGGAGTGCAAGGCAGAAGCTGCCTCACCAAAGTCGCAGAGTCAATGTGGGGTAAACTTCTTAGATAAACGCAACTGACAACTTCTGCAGAAGGATTAATTTTTGTATTAACAAGGTTATATTTCTACTCTGTACTATTGCCCTATGAGACTGCTACCTTTCAGTTAAGATCACCATAGAAACGGAAAATAGGTTTACATTCACCTGACCTGCATAAAATGTTAACAGCCCCAAGGCCAGAAGATCATGTGCTAAGAATTACTATAGAATTAGAAAGCAAAAAACATCCTGCTTTTCCTAAAAAACAAAATGATGTAATACTAATCCTGTGTAAGCATGAGTAAGCATCATGTACCTTGAAAACGTTCTGAGTGAGGGTATAAAACCTGTTGTCAAAAAGTAAAACACAGACTTGGCCCTATCAAGGCTGGTCTCACGTGTCTTCTCTCTCTCAACGACGCCGTTCATCCTGAGGACACCCCCTGGATCCTGCCGAGGCTGGACCCCGGCAAGCAGACATGGTGGGGTGAGTGTGCATGTGTGTGAGCAGACATGGTGGGGTGTGTGTGTGTGTGAGCAGACATGGTGGGGTGTGTGTGCGTGTGTATAAGCAGACATGATGGGGGGGTGTGTGCGTGTGTGTGTGAGCAGACAT
The DNA here is from genome assembly GCF_910594005.1 of Cervus elaphus. Lineage (NCBI taxonomy): Eukaryota > Metazoa > Chordata > Mammalia > Artiodactyla > Cervidae > Cervus > Cervus elaphus. The sequence continues at coordinate 350,174 of NC_057816.1, forward strand.
GGTGGGGTGTGTGCGTGTGTGTGTGAGCAGACATGGTGGGGATGTGCGTGTGTGTGTGAGCAGACATGGTGGGGTGTGTGTGTGTGTGTGTGTGAGCAGACATGGTGGGGTGTGCGTGCGTGTATGTAAGCCGACATGGTAGGGGGTGTGTGTGTGTGTGTATAAGCACATTGTAGGGTGTGTGTGTGTGTGCGCGCGCACACGCATGCACGCACACACACAAACATGGTAAGTGTCCTGGGAAAGAGAAACAGGCATGGCTTTCCTGACAGACGAGAAGCCACTTTGGCCAAAGCCATTTCGTGATCTAAGCCTGGGCAGAATGCTGGCTCTTAAACAGGTCTTAGTAATTGGTCTTAAGGGAAAAAAGGAATGCAGAAACCAACACTGCTATCAGGTGAGAGAAGCAACAACAGCAAAGGTGGTCCACCAGCTGTAAAGACTCTCCGTTCTGTGTCACTGGTGACGATGAGCCTGAAGTCTCAGCCACCAGACCTACTGGACCGAAGGGGTGGAGATGACCTCCTCTGACCCTCCTGGCTTCAATCACACAAGCCTTGGACTCTGGAGGGAGACAGTGCTTTGGGAAAGGTGACCGGTGTTCTCCTTACTTGCTATGAATAATAAATCCTTTCTTCTCCCAATCTTTGGCTTGTTCGTGTCTTTTAGCTCAAGATCCACCATGAAGCAAACCCAGTTCTTCAGGTAACAAATGTGGAGTTTGGCTTATGTAAACACTACACACCCCTCCATTTCTGTGTATCAGTCAAGAGGAATATTCACGCATGAGCCAAAGAGACATGTTCAAAATGTCTACAGCATTTTGCAGCTGTCTAAACCTGGAAACAATCTAAATGTCTATCAGTAGAGAAACGTTAAAGGCATCATAACACACCTGTTTCACTCCCCTCTTGGCCTAATCATAACGAGTGTCATGACTTGACGCACCCGTGTGATTGCATGGCAGCCTTCAGCAAAGATGGTTAGAAAACTTCAGGGGGGTGTGTGTATTACTCACATGTGTTGGAATTTTCGCATGGCACACCTGGGGCACCACAGTGAGGTGGGGACACGTGGGGGCGGGGAGGGCAGGAGGATGGGGTTCCGCTTTCATCAGGGTTGAGTATGGCAGCCTAGGGGACGGAAAACCTACACACCCATCCTCCAGAAGAAAACGATCTGACATCTGTGCATCCACTCCTACTGCTCCTGTCCACACAATACCACTTTAAAAGTAAAAATGAGATATAAGAAACAGTAGGCAGAATAACAGCCCCCAAAGATGGTCATGCCCTAATCCCCAAAGCGGCAAGTTACCTTAGACAACAAAGGGGTCTCTGCAGATGCGGCCAAGTTAAAAGCCCTGAGATGGGGAGACTGTCCTGGACTACCTGGAAGGCCCGAGTAATCAGAAAGACCCGTAACAGAGGAGCAGACAAGGAAAATCAGAGAGGAAGGGCGACAATGGGAGCAGCAGCTGGTGTCGCCGCACCTGGAAGGTGGAGAAAGGCAGCCTCTAGGAGCTGGAAAAGGCCAAGCCCAAGGTTCTCCCCTGGACCTTCTGGAAGGAATCCGCCTGTGGATACCTTGATTTTAAGCCCCTAAGGCCCATTTCAGACTTCTGACCAAGGCAAGAAGGTAGATGCTCCCCTTCCGTCCCCAGGGTAAAGCAATTGGAGATTCATTCCCTGTGGAGGAAACTTGAAGACAAGAAGAACAAGACAATGAAGGGAGGAGGCTGGGCCCTGCCTAAACAACATCTCATTCTTGAAGCCAAAAGACTTCCCCTAACACAAAGAGAAAGGCTCCTTGGAGGTCAAAGGGAATGATGCCAAGCTGCTCACAGGGCTCTGTGGTAGACTCTATCTTGGCTAAAAGTTTCATGGGCACACATGGGAGGGGCTGTGACATACCAAACGTGACTACGGCAAGGCTGTATATTGTCACCCTGTTTATTTAACTTATATGCAGAGTACATCATGTGAAATGCCAGGCTGGAGAAAGCACAAGCTGAAATCAAGATTGCTGGGAGAAATACCAACAACCTCAGATATGCAGATGATACCGCTCTAATGGCAGAAAATGAGAGAAACCAAAGAGCCTCTTGCTGGTCGAAGAGGAGAGTGAAAAAGCTGACTTAAAACTCAACTTTCAAAACAACTACAATCATGGCATCCGGTCCCATCACTTCATGGCAAATAGAGGGGAAAAGTGGAAACAGTGACATATTTTCTTTCCTTGGGCTCCAAAATTACTGCGGACGAAGACTGCAGCCACAAAATTAAAAGACACTTGCTCCTTGGAAGGAAAGTTATGACAAACCTAGACAGTGTAGTAAAAAGCAGAGACATTGCTGACAAAGGTCTGTATAGTCAAAGCTATGATTTTTCCAGTAGTCATGTATGGATGTGAGAGTTAGACCATAAAGAAGGCTGAGCACTGAAGAACTGATGCTTTTGACCTGTGGTGTTGCAGAAGACTCTTGAGAGCCCCCTGGACTGCAAGGAGATCAAACCAATCTATAGTAAAGGATATCAACCCTGAATAGTCATTGGAAGGGCTGATGCTGAAGCTCCAATACTTGATGATGCAAAGAGCAAACTCATTGCAAAGACCCTGATGCTGAGAAAGATTGAGGGAGGGAGGAGAAGGGGATGACAGAGGATGAGATGGTTGGATGGCATCACTGACTCAACTGACATGAGTTTGAGCAAATTCTGGGAGATAGTGAAGGACAGGAAAGACTGGTGTGTTGCAGCCCACCGGATCACAAGGGACAGACACGACTTAGCAACTGAACAACAACAAAGAATAGGTATATATACATGAATATACATAGGTATGTGAATAGACATGTAAGCAACCTAACGTCATGGCCACACTGTGTCACTGTGAAGGAGGAAAGGAACAGGCTGAGCTGACTCCATCTTGAAAAAGAAGGAAACTCCATATTACACTTTCAGTGAACTTTGGACTACGTGCCTGGTAGCCGTGGAGATAACATTACCTATGGCCAAACTGGACTCCCAGACTGATAAACACCAGATTCCAAACCAAGATTTCCCGTCGCCAAAAAGAATGCAATAATCCCCTAGGTAGTCAATCACCTCTGTGATCTTTATGGACCCCTTGCTGTAGGCTACCAACTGCCCCTTCTGATTATGAATCATGGCTGTAACCTGATTGTATCTCCCTTTAACACTTTCCAAGCTAGGGTTAAGGAATCTGGGGATGTGCGCTTGAGCAGTACACTTAAGATATATAAGGTTTAAAAAAAAAAAAAAAAAAAAAAGATATATAAGGTTTTCACACAAGTTGGTCAGGGTCCCTGGCTAAAGAGACTCTGCCTCCGACCGCTGGTGTACTAAACTACACTCCACTATCCAGGCTGTCCTTCTGAGTGAGTTTGTTTCCCGGAGCGTTTGACTATAACAACTGTTCAGACGTATTCAATCTCCGCAACCAATCTCCACAGGCTGACACTGACTGTTTTCAGCCAGCCCTTGTCACAAGCTGAGCCCACAGCCTCCGAGGCGCTGTCCCACTTACGTCATTCTGTTCACCACGGAAGCTGCCCGCCCACCTCCCCGGGCCTCGGGCCAAAGCTGCACCAGGCCGGGTGGCTATCCCAAGGCCCAGCACAAGGCAGGGCGCCACCCGGGCGAGTGCGCTCTACCAGGGCTGTCTGTCCCTCCCAGGGGTTGGTTCTGTGGGGAATAAGGTCGGGGGTTACTCAACTTGAGAAGGAAAGTATGACTGGCCAGCCCTCGGTTCTGTAACTTGCAGGACCCCAAAGAGCGGATCCCACAACCACGCGGGGGAAGCAAGCCAACAGGCAACGCGCAGGCGCAGACCCAGTGCCGCGCGTCGGGAGGCGGGCCCGCAGGGGGGCGCGCACGCGCGGAGGCGCACTCGGGCGCCATGACGTCATCGGAGAGCGCTGGTGTTCGCTCCTCCCGCGGGGGTCCGCCTCACTGGCCCCGCCCCGAGACGCCCCGCCCCCCGACCCAGTGAACCCCTCGCCCCTTCTCGCAAGCGCGCGTCTCCCCGGGCTGCGTAACCTCAGTGGCACCCGGCGCGCGTCCACACAGGAAGACCAAAGCGGCGTCGGTAAGAACTGACCTCGGGCCGGTCAGTCGTCTGTTTGGCCCACCTGCTGACAGACTGCGGGAGTGATTGACTTAGACACGACGACGGACGGTCACCAACCTGCAGACCCGGAGGAACACGGCCTACTTCCGGCCTAGGGGCTGCCTTGGGGCCCGCGCTGGGGCGGGGCGCAGGGTGGGGGCGGGGCCTCGCGTCTGCGGGACCTGGTGGGGGCGGGGCCTTGTGGGGGCGGGGCCTTGGGCGTGTCTCACGCTGTGTCGGGGCGGGGCCTGAGGGGCGGGGCCGGCTGTAGTCACGCCCCGCGCCGGGCAGGACCTGATCCTCAGACCAGCAGCGCGCGTGGTGGGTGGGCTTCTCAGGTCCGACCGGGTGAAGAGGAAGCCTCGCAAGGCCCGGGCCGTCAGCGGGTCAGTTCTCTGACTTGGAGCAAAGTCTGGATCTCAGGATTCAAAGAGCACTGACAACTGGAGCTGGAGAGTAAGACATAGAGACAGTGGTTTTGAAAGAGGCAATTTTGTAAATTAAAAAAACATCTGTAGTCTATGGGTGTAATCTAGTCATTTAACATAGTCAATGAATGTTAATAATTCAGTGTCTCACCTAAATGTATTCCTTTCTAAATACTAATGGACTCCTGTGTGCCTGACTGTTGTAGGTGCTGAGGATTCAACATTGAGCAGAGCAGAAATTGAGCATTGACAGAAATCCCTGATGGAGGGAAATTCCCTGATGGAGGGGAAGGCCAGGCCCAGAAGGGTTACCTGCAGACTGGAGCTGGTGAGGAGCGTGGCCAGTTGTCTGTAGACTGAATGAAAGAAGTGGTGCCCAACTGAAGGAGATAAAATTGAGAGCTGAGTAAAACTCCTGAGGAGAGGAAGGAAGGTCTAGAAGGACCTTCCCCCGCATTTCTCACCTGTGCTTGTCGATTTTGAGACACCCCACAAAGCTAAGTACAGCAGGTTACCACCATACATGCACTCGGCCCCTCCCGGAGTGTGCTGGCCACAGTGGGGGCCTGTGGAATTCACTGGAATTATGTCATTGTCGTTATTTTTTCACTTACCTGATTCACCTGGTCGAGTCCTTATCTTTCTTTCTTTCTTGGCCATGTGGCTTGTGGGATCTTAGTTCCCTGACCTGGGATTGAAACCAGGCCCTCTTCAGTCCTAGCATTTTCAACTTCCAAGTGGGGACACATTTTTTTTCCCTCCCTGCAGAACACCTTCTAGTATTTCATTTGGTGTGGGCTTCCTGTTGATGGATTCTTCCAGTTTTTGTTTCTCTGAAAACTTCTTTATGTTCTGTATTTTTCAGGGACATTTTTCACAGGGTGTAGAAGTATAAGTTGGCTTTTATCTCTGCTAGCATTCTGAGGATGTTATTCCACTGTCTTCTGGTTTCCATGTTTTCTGTCATTCTTAATATTGCTCCTTTGAAGATGGCATGTCTTACTAGGTGCTTTAAGCTTTCTTCTTTATTCTCAGTCATCAGGTTTACTGTACTGTGCCTGCATGTGTTTTTCCCTGTGTTTACCCTTCTTGATGCTCATTGTGCTTCTAGAATCTGTAGCTTGATATCTTTCATCAGTTTGGGGACAGTCTCAGCTCTTATTTCCTCACGCATCTTGGATGCTTCACTCTCTTTCTGCTCTTCATCTACAACTCAGTTAAAAATATTCTTGACCTTTCCACTGAACCCCAGTATCTGTTTTGCTTTTTATTAGATTGTGTACCTTTTCACTCTGTTTCAGTCTGCATAGTTTCTTTTGACCTGCCTTCTGGTTCACTAACTCTCTCTCTCTCTGTAGGTCTGCTGTCACAACTATCCACTGAGCCGTTAAGTTCAGTTATTCTATATGTCTCCTTAGAGTTTTCACTTGTTTGTTTTTGTTTCCAGGCCTCCCCCCACCCCAGATCTGTTCATCTTGTCTTTCACTCCTTGAGTACCTTTACTGTATTTCTTCTAAAGTCCTTGTCAAATGGCTCCACTATCTTCATCTCTGTTGGGTCACTTTCTGTCGCCTGTTCCTTTGAATGCATCTTATTTCCTGATATACCTCATTGAGTGTTGCACATTTAATATTTAAGAACTTATAAAGACAGATTTCCCTAGTGGTCCAGTGGTTAAGAATCCACTTTCCAATGCAGGGGATATGGGTTCCGTCCCTGGTCCAGGAACTAAGATCCCACATGCCACAGAGCAACTAAGCCCATGTGCTGCAACTACTGAGCCCATGTGCTATAGAACCTGTGTGCCACAAGAGAAGCCCCTACGTGCAACTAGAGAAAGCTCACATGCCGCAGTGAAGACCCAGCACAGCCAAGACAAACTGAAGTGTAGTTGATGTGCAATATCATATTAGTTTCAGGTGCAGCACAGAGATTCAGTTAAACACATGTGGGAAGAATTTTAAGACAAATAAATGGAGAGTCATACATGTTCATTCACGGAAAAACTCAATATAGTGAAGATCTCAGTTCTCCTTAAGTTGATCTACAAATTAATTAGAATTCAGTGAAAATCCCAGCAAGACTTTTTGTAGATAGAAACAAGCGGCTTCTAAAACTTACACATGGAGATGCAAAGAACAAGAATAATTTAAACAGTTTTGAAAAAGAAAAAGTGTGAGAATCACATTACCCAACTTAAAATTCAGAGTGGATTTCCTTAGAATTGGCCGCTTTGATTGCCCTGCAGTCAGACTTCACATTAGAAGCAAAATCCATCAAAGCAAAGATACATGTCCTGATGTTAGGGGTGCTGTCTGGAGGGATGGTTGTTTGGAAAGCAGTCTGGCAAAGCTGAAATGATATGTGACCTTTGACCTAGAACTTTCTCTCCCGGGAATCAGGCCATGCCACAGAAAGGGGGACACGGGGAGACTGTTTTAGCTTTGCCGGTGGTGGCAGAAACGTGGGGTCATGCAGAGAGTGTGCTGGACTCCCACTAGCACGGCCCCAGCCCTATGTGAGGCTGACCCCAAGCTCCAGGCCCTGGGAGTGCAGCAAAGAGGGCTCCAGGTGGGGAGAGGGGTGAAGAAGAAGGAGGGGCAGAGCCATGTGGAGTGAAGAGCCAGGTGTGGACCAGCAACAGCCCGTGTGAGCATAGGTCGAGTACGGCTGCTCGCGGGATGCCACGCAGATGCAGGAGGTGTGTCAGCAGAGGTGAGACGCTGCTTCACGGGCCTGTTTGGGGGTCCTGCTGGGCACGGAGGTGGGAGAAGTCGAGATGTGGAGGTCCACAATGTGAAGTCATAAAATGGAAGGGAAGAGGTGGGTTTTGTTGCTGTTGTTTGCTTTTTTTTTTAGCTGCATTGCATGTGGCTTGTGAGATCTTAGTTCCCCGAGCAGGGATCAAACCCAGGCCATTGGCAATGAGTGCCAAGTCCTAACCACTGGGTTGCCAGGAGATTCCTGAGGTTGTGGTCTCAGAAAGATCACACCTAACACATATCCACAAATGCACACATGTGGGTGGACACTTGTAGTGGAATTAATGGAGACCATGAGATCTGGGCTGGTGCAGGTGCTGGCCAGGGGCACCCAGGGTCTCAGTGGAGCAGGGGGCACTGTGGCCCCTAACTATGAGGATGATGTGGGCAGGAGGGGTGATCGGGAGCCTGGAGGGCCTGCCCGCTCCTCCTGGCTGGTCAGCCCTCAGATGTGGCGCCCTCCAGTGTCTGTCAGGAGGGGTCTGCTCCAACCACAAGGGTCTTCGTTCTGCTCAGGGGCCCTGAAGGACTTTAAGAGGATCAGGGTCTTTAGAATAAAACCTTTATTTCCACAGTTAGTGTGTCTGGACACATGTTAGTATGTGGTTCCTAAAGGAAATCAGTCCTGAATACTCACTGGCAGGGCTGATGCTGAAGCTGAAGCTCCAATACTTTTCCCACCTGATGCGAAGAACTGCCTCATGGGAAAAGACACTGAGGCTGGGAAATATCGAGAGCAGGGGGAGAAGGGGACGACAGAGGATGGGATGGTTGGATGGCATCACAACTCAATGGACATGAATCTGAGCAAACTCCAGGAGATAGCGGAGGACAGGGAAGCCTGGCGTGCTGCAGTCCATGGGGTCACAAAGAGTTGGACACGACTGAGCGGCTGAATGGCAACAACGAATGAATGCAGAGGAGTGAGGGACACCTAGGATGTCGTGGTTCCCGGGTACGGGGTGGCAGGGGAACCCACAGGAGGGTGCCATGTGGCTGAAGGTTCACGAGAGGTAATTCCGGACGCCTTGTGGATGGGTGCGGGGTTGGCCACCAGCATGAGGAGCAGCCTGGAGCCGCCTGGCGAGCGAGTCTCAGGAGCCGGTGGAGCACTGGAGAGGAGCCTCTTTGTCCCCAGCACCGTCCCCCACCAGCAGGCAGACACTCTGTCCAGGACAGGCTGCTGGAGGCCAGCTCTGCTCCCAGATCTCGGGCCAGGGGCTGGGCAGAGGTAGCTCTTGTGCAGCAATACAGGACCTGCCAGCCCCCGTTTCCCCAAAGGCCTACTTTCAGAGACACCGCTTTCCTCAAGGAGGCTATAAATAGAAAACTTGTCTGCAGCTCCTGGCTCAGCCTGACCCATTTCTGCCTCAGAGCTGCTAGCGTCAGTGTCAGGCCTCTGCTGGGCCTCGTAGACGCGGAACTTGGGAGGAGACACTCTTTTCCTTCTGTTCTGCAGTTTGAGGAAATGACCAGCACTGAAGGACAAGGAGTCCGTGTGCCCAGGATTACCTCCAAAACAGGACACTCAGGCAGCTCTTTGCCAGGACTCACCTTAAAGTGGTCTAGGATGCAGTCTTGTATTCCTCAGGTTGTATTAGCACTTGTCGCCATAATTCTGTGTCATTGGGGGAGTTAGAAGCAGGTTAGAGAAAATGTGTAAGGAAGAAAAGATGCACAGCTGGAAGGCATGTCACATGCAGGCAGGTGACTGTCGTGGGTAGGGCCCACGACCTGGGCCTGTGAGGACACAGCCCCCGCACCCCGAGGGGCAGCTGTGAGCGTCTGGTCCTTGCAGCGGAGAAATCGCACACACAGCGTGCAAGGCGGGGGACTGGCCTTGGCAGGCCGCCTGGTTCTCTGGAGAGGATCCCTGCTGGGTCATGGCCATCACTGCCTTGCTGCCAACAGGTCCATGGAGGGGCTGGACCACACCTGCACCTTGTCCCCACTTAGGGGCTGTTGGGAAGGGGGCTGCCGTAACTTGTGTTTCATTTCCCTGGGGGTGCTCATCCTGGTGTGCAATCGCAGGGTCGTGTTCTGTCAGTGAGGAGCCGCCAGGGGGCTGGGAGGGAGGGGCCGGTGCCCGAGGCGTGGCCGCCACGCTCTCAGCCGCTCCAGTGACTGTGCAGCGCGTCTCTCGTGGCCCTGAGCTGCCCTCACTCTTGGCCGATGACGTGGGGCGTCTACTCTAGCTTCCTCGCCCACTGTGCCAACCACAGTCAGCAGAGACCAATGGTGAGGACAGGCTGCCCAGCAGTGGCGAGGAGCTCAGACGGGTCTGGGCAGCAGCTCGTGCCTCAGCCTGCTGGCCCGCGACTCAGTGGAGAGACTGTGGCCTCCATCCCCGGGCTCCTAGGGGGCTGTCCTGCCCTTGGGTCCCTGAGCTGCGTGCCGGCTGGTAGACTCGCTCGTGGGTTCCAGGCCTTTGGAAGGACCAGCTCCCAGGCCTCCTGTGACCTTCCTCCTCCTCTCTCACTCGGAGGCTCTGCCCTGTTCTGCCACCAGCCTCCCAACGCCCCAGCCGCCCACCATGTACAGGGTCTCCGGTGACTCTTCTAAAGCACATGAAGGCTCTGCATTTCTGTTGAAACACGTGGTTGCCACCTCCTGTCATGAGCATCGTCATGTTGAAGTATTTCTAATTTCCTTATGATGTCTTCTTAGAACCATGAACTATTAGAGATGTTATGAGGTGTATGAGGTTGCCTTTTGTTTGTATGTTTTTGTAATGATCAGCAAGAACTTAGTGAGGCCCCGTGTACAAGTCAGTGTCTTCTGGGTTCTGGACACACCCAGCAGAGCCCTCCCTGTGCACTCCATTTTTGCTACACGTGTATTTTTGAAATGTTCTAAAGTTTTTATTATTTTTTCCTCAGATATCAGATCACACAGACACATACACATTTTCATAACCCTTTGTTACAATCACAGGCCCATGAAGCATGTGCCTTATGACTAAACAGGTTTGTTTCACAGCTCGGCAGGACCAGCTTCTCCAGGAAGCCCTCAGAGTTTCTTCAGACCATACACAGGGCTGGATGAGGGTACCACCCACCCCTGCCCCTTATCAGGGAAGGATTCGTGGGGACTGTGCCTCCCTCCACCCAGTCTGTCTCCTTCCTGGGATGGGTGGGTCGGGGGCTGAGCCACCTGGGAGAACCACTCCTGAGTCTTCTCTGCCCGAAAGCTGGGAGAGCAGCAGGGTGTCTGCATGGAGCCCTTCACCCCACCCCTGGCAGGACTCCGTGGGGTTCACCTAGGAGGAGCTGCTGCCTCTGGTCCCCGGGTGACCTGGCCGCCAAGCCACAGGCCTCTCCTGGCTTCTGAGGGCTCGAGCTGAGCCTGGAGCCCGGTAGGGCTTTTGCTGCAGGTCTGAGTGGCCGGCCTCTGTGCCCACGTGCAGGACGATGCAGGGCGCAGCTGCGTCCAGCTGTCGCCTGGGCCAGGGCTGCCCCTAGGCCCCCGGAGCACCAGCTTTCACGGACTGGGGCTGACTCGTGGGCTCCAACTCTGCCCGGGACAGAAGCCCGTCCGTGCTCCTCACACGCCCGGCCCCTGCAGCCCCTGCGGGGTCAGGCCATGATGGGCTTCCAGCTCCTGACTTAGTGGCAGGCAGAACCTGTTCCTCATGAAACCTCATGCAGCACCTCCTCAGGTCTGCCCTTTCCCTCATGTGTGGTCAGTCCTGGTGGCCACTGCGCACAAGCTAAAGAGGCACGGGCAGCCCCTGCTTCCACGCGTCCCCTTGGTCAGGCCCGTCAGCGTGCATCGAGGCTTCTGTGAACTGGCTCATTTCCGTAGGACATGTTGGTTATGACACACGGGACATCGGGGCGCCTCAGCCCTCTCAGTTTCCGTGGGTTTGCATTTGTTGAGGTTGTGAGAGGAACACGGTTGGGTCATGTCCCTTCCTGGGGCCCCATCTCCTGGCCAGCCTGCCCTCCCCCGCCTCTACTGTCTGCATGTTGATCTAAATCACACAAATAAACTGCTCTTATTATTTTTGTTTAATGTCTCCCTCAATCTTTATTTTTTTAATTGAAAAGTTTTCATTTCTTTGGTCTTCGCTGCCGCATGCAGGCTCTCCAGCAGCAGTGAGCAGGGCCTGCTCTTCACTGGGTGCACAGCCTCTCTCACGGAGGCGTCTGCTTGCGGAGCCTGGCTCCGGGGCCAATGAGAGCTGCACCACCGTGGACCCGGCCTCCGCAGTTGTGACGCACAGCTTAACTGCCCTGCAGCTCACCTCGTGGACTTCAGGGAACAGTGGGAATCAGGACAACGTTCCCAACTGCTTCCCGGTGCCCAGTGCTTGAGAAAACTGGAGCCGGGAGTGGGGGCAGGCCGGGCGGGCAGGCTGCCTTCCTGTGTCTGGGGAGGAGGCTCAGACACCCGGGGAGACGTGGTGGTCGGGGTGCACCAGGCCAGGGCGGCTGCTGTGCTGGGGCCGGGCTGAGGTTCACGGACAGAAGCAGGAGGCAGCCGGGGCCCAGCTGGGCAGGATGCCGCCTGTGGGTGAGGCCCTGAGTGTTGCTGCCCAGCTAGTTCCTGCGGGTCAGGGGCTGTGCGGAGCGAGGGCTGTGGATGCAGCGCTGGCTGAGCTCACAGTCAGCCCCTGTGCCCTCCCATTTCCCTTCCGGTGTGGCCCCACCTGACACCCCGCCTGGGGGCAGAAGAGACAGCAAACACTGAGCTCACACCCCAGGCCCCCTGCCCTCCTGGCCCTGGGCCTGGTCAGCAGCCCCAGGCACAGAGGGTCCACCCTGGCCCTCCTGGCTCAGGCCCTGGCCCTTCCCACTGGGAGGGCCCCGCCTCTGAGCCCCGCCCATGAGGACAGAGAGGAGTGAGCTGCGGGAAGGTCTGCTGATGCCTGCCCTTCTGGGGCAATCCTGGCGCCCATGCCGCCCTCTGTACCCCCAGCCACCCCTGGACGGAAGGTGCACAGAACCTGGGGAGCACCCACGTGGCACCAGAATGGCTGGGGAAACCCTGCACACGTGTTAGAGGGACGAGCCACACCAGCTGCAAGTCACAGACAAAGCTCACTCTAATGCGACTGTAACTAAGAAAAGCCTTTCTAAATCACACAGAATCCTCCATACTGCCTATAGAAAGTAACAGATTCAACCACATGAAAATCAAGCATTTGCTTGGGGAGGAGTACCCAGATCAAACTTAAAAGAAGATATGAAACTGTGGGAAAATATTTCCAGCTCTAATGTCCTTAATGGGTGAGGAGTTCCTATGGATCAGTTTCTTAGAGGGCAAAAGGATGGGAAATGATACAAACAGTTAGTTCACAATAAAAAGAAAGACTGATAAAATATGCTTGTTCACCTCACTAAGAGATGTGCAGGTTAAAAGCAGAGCAATGTGGCCATGCACCTCTCACCACAAGGGAAGGTCTGCGGGTCAAGGAACCTTGGAGGGTTCTGGCCAGGGGTCCATGGGTACCATGAACACACTGCTGAAGCTCAGAGCACAGAGGAGACAGACGCATCCTCTGAGGAGGGAGGAGTAAGTGCTTGGAGCCCCTGTGCACCTGGGTGCATCGTCACAACAGAGCAGAGGTGCCTGTCACTAAGGAACCCTAATAAATCATGATGGATCCACTGAATGCACGTTACACAGCCTGAACAAAGACACACCCTGGGAGGATATGAGGAAGATTCTGAAGACTGCTAAGTGGAAAGGACATGCAGTCACGCTACGGGAGACATAGTGGACATGCTAGACAACTGTGGTGCACCACCTCCATTCTGGAAGCACAATGGCTGGACTCCAGGAGGGGGGCCCAGGGGCGGTGGGAGAGGACAGACCTCCCAGCTGAGACCACAGGGTGACACGACCCTCCCTCACAGACAAGACACCTTCAAGGTAAAAGGCTCAGAACGATCCTGACCTCTGACCTTGGGTCCCACCATGGGTTGGAATGCCAGTGACCCCACAGCTCCGCCCACTGCTGGCACCCACTCTGCTTCATGTCCGTAGGCAGTTGGAAGCCCCCACGGGTCTCTGATCCTCACTTGACCTCCTTGCTCAAACCCACCCGACCCAACCCTAGTCCATCATTAGAGACAAGGCGCAGCTCCAGCAGCACAGGATCAGAAAGGTGAGCACCGTCGCCGCCTCGTGCTCTGTGGCCACGCTGGGGCAGAGGCCACCAGGGGTGACCTCAGTCCCCTGGGCTCCAGCCGAGCCAACACTGCCCCCAGCACCAACCATGGGCCAGGCGCGTCCAGCCCCCTCAGCAGTCCGTCGGGGAGGGCTGCCACCAGAAGTGTCCATGTCCACGTGGGGAGCCTGAGGTCAGGGTTAGACACCCGGACCAGAGCAGGAGCTGGGGCAGGTACGGAAGGAAAGGAGGGTCCGGGAGGATGGCGGGAGGAGGAGGTGACTGGGGAGGAGGAGGAAGGTTTAATGTAGAAGGGAGAGGGTGGGAGGAGGAGGAGCAGGAGGAGAGGAGACAGAAGGAGGATGGGGAGCAGACGCAGGATGACCGAGGGGATGCAGCGGAAGGAGACGGGTGGAGGGATGGAAGAGGTGGGTGCAGCAGGATGGGAATGGGGTGGGGGTGGGGGAGGAGCAGGCCCAGGCCAGCCCAGGGCAGCTGCACTGGCTTAGAGTGAGTCCCTGTGAAGGTTGTACCCAAGTGAGCCCCTGGTTTAGCTACCAGTTCCAGGGAACCTGAGGAAGCTGGGTGAAGCATGGGCTGGAAAGGACTGTACTGCTTCAATTCAGAGAGCAACGGCTTATGGCCAGCATCAGCGCATCCCCCGCACGCTAACCAGCAGTGTGAGGGGTAGAGCGGGGGCAGTCAGGGCAGGGGACCGGCAGGTCCTGAGGACAGGAAGAGAGATCGTGTCCAGGACCTGCAGGCCAGAGCTGCCCTGGTCACCGCCCCATGCCTGGTGACACCCTGAACCTGGGACAGTGCCCTTCAGGCTTCTGGCCTCAGTGCTGGCCCTGACCTCTGAGCTGGGCCCCTTGGAGTTGGAATGGCAGTGACCTCACAGCTCTGCCCACTGCCCAGCATCCACTCTGCTTCACATCCATAGTGTTTGGAGGCACCATGGTCTCTGACCTGCTCTGACCCTCACCTGCCCAGTTCCCTCTCTCCTGCCCTGTCCCTGGGTGCATTTCCATTGAGGAGGCAAGTGGTCGGAAAGGTGTGCATCACCTCCTCTCTTGTGGCCAGACTGGGGACAGAGGTTCATGGATGGGTGACTCAATCCTCCCTGGTTTTGGCCAAGGTGGCTTGGACCCGCTGCACTGACCCTGGGCCAGGCACATTCAGCCCCTCTTGGATCCATAGGGGGAGGGCTGCCCGTGTCCTTGAAAGGAGCCCAAGGTCAGAGCTTAGACTCCTGACCCAGAGGAGGCGGGAGAGAGGATGCTGGAGGGAGAGGAGGTGGGTAGGTGGAGCCGGAGGGGGATGGATACGGCAGGAAGAGGGGTGCGGGGTGACATGGGGTGACGGCGGGAAGTAGGAGTGCTGGGGGGAGGAGGGAGGTGGGGAGGACGGAGCCGGGCTGAGGAGGATGGACAGTGGTCTGGATCGGGAAATGGGGAGAAGGCAGGAGAAAGGGTGGGGGTGAGGGGCTGGCAGGGGCAGTGTTGCAGCTGAGAGAGGAGGAAGGATGTAGGGGAAGGGGGTGAAGGGCAAAGGGCGGAGGAGTTGGGAGGTGGAGATGTGACAGAGGGCCCAGGCGAGCAGAGCTTCAGCCGCCCCAGGGCCCCACGCTCTGTCTGAGACCCTCCCGTGTCTCTCCTCCTGCCCCAGGTCAGGGACGCGGGCTGCGCGGGTACATCTGCCCTGGGGGCCGAGGTGGGGACGCAGGGCCTCAGCCCTTGACCCCTGCAGTACCCTGACCCCGGTCCTTTAGATGCGTCTCACACACCCGAGCCGTTTCCCTACGGGCTGGGCCTCCTGTGCGTCTCCAGGCATGAGTGGACCCTCGGTGTGAACGGGGACGATGCGGCCTTTCCCCTGCACTGTGTTCGGAACTGTGGATAAGAGACCCTCAGCCGCACAGGGCCCTGAGGTTGCACGCATCCTTCCCCCCGACCAGTGCCCTCCGGGTCGGCCAACGTGTCCCCTGGGCAGATCCCCAGCGAGAATCTGCTGCAAGGTGAGTCGAATGGAGGTGTGAGCGCCTCGTGCTAGAGCCCCCTGGCCCCCGTCCCCGCTCTGCCTCCTGAGTGGGGCCTTCCTGGGGGGGCTGGTTCCTGTGGAGAGCCCCGGGCTGCCACCTTCAGGGGCTCCTGGGGCTGAGACAGTGGGAATCTGGCTCAGAGAGCTTTCCTTCAATTCTTACAGCGCCAAATGTGGGTGTTAAAGCATCCCATTCCGTGGTTTTAGTGTATTCACGGAGTTATGCAGCCACTGTGTCCACATTTCACCACCTCCTAAAACAGTCCCTAACTCATCAGCAGATTTGCCCCTTGCCCCTCCCCCAGCCCTGGACACCACTAACCCAGCTTCTGTCTCTGTGGATCCCGCAACGCGGGACGTTTCAGATCAGGGGCATCACAGAGTCTGTGGTCTCTTGTGTCTGATTTCCTCCACTGCGCAGCGTGGGCACCCACGGTGGAGCCCGGGTCAGCATTTCCTGTCCACAGTCTGGAGGGGCTGCTATCACTCCCTGGGCTCACGCTGCTGGGAGGAGCCGCTCCGTGTGATCTGGATTCTCACGCGTCCGGTGGCCCTGCTCTCTAGAGCTGGATAGACTCTGGAGAAAAGTCTGTCCATGTCCTCTGTCCATTTTCTGATTGAGCTGCTGCTTTTTATTGTTGAGTTAGGAGTTTTCATATATTTTGTATGCTATATTTATATATATGTATTCTGTATAATAGGCCCCTTATTAGATAGGTGACTCACAAATATCTTTATTCATTGTGTAGGTTGTCTTTTCGTTTTCTTGATGGGTCATTTGAAGCACAGGAGCTTTTCATTTTGATAAAGTCTACTTTACCCATTTTTTTCTGTTGCTCCTGCTTTGTTTTCCCTTAGTTGCACTGTGCAGCATGGGGGATCTTAGTTCCCCGACCAGGGATCGAACCTGTGCCCCCTACAGGGGAAGCGTGCCGTCCTAACCGCAGGGCCACAGGGAAGCACCCTGTCGCTCAGGCATCTGCTTCAGCAAGGCGTGCTCCCAGAGGCCTCAGGAGTCCCTGCCTGGCACACGTCTGACCTCTCCTTTCCTCACACTCAGGGCCAGGTGCGTGGTGCGCTCTGCTGCGGCTCGGCTCTTCTCCCGGGCCTCCTGGCTCCCTTCCTGTTCCTGCTCATCTCACTGTGACAGGATCTCCCAGGCGGCTGGGAGGGGAGTCAGGAAGTGGAAGTGTTAGGAGTGTGCATGGAAGCCGTGATGCGCCAACCTGGGTGCCACCTACCCAGGCGGAGTGGTCTTCTCCCCTGCTGATCAGACAGACCAGAGCACTTACAACAGGGAGCCAGCTTCGCTCATTTGTTCTCCGAGGCTCTTTGGTACCCTGGGGTGTTTGGGTTTTCTGTCTTGCAGCATTGGACATGGAGAAGCTGGAGACCCTGAAGGCCCTGGAATGAGCAGAAATAACAGCCAAATATGAGCAAGTGAGGCCTGGCAGGGGTCAGAGCCCAGGACAGGCAGGTGAGGCCTGGTGGGGATCTTAGGCAGGTGAATCAGGTGATGCTTGAGTGTGTCTCTTCAGAGTCAGGGACCCAGTCAGAGCAGGTGCACCCCTGGGCAGAAATCACAGCAGCCCAGGTGAGAATCACAGCCCCCAGGAGCAGGGACGTTCCAGCAGGGATCAGAGCCAAGGAGCAGGGGCGTCCAAGCGGGGACCAGAGCCAAGGAGCAGGGGCGGCCCGGCGGGGACCGGAGTCATCAGTGTGGGTGCAGCCGGGCGGGGACTGACCTCCCACCTGCACAGCCCCCAGGAGCAGAGACGTCCCTGGTGGGATCAGAGCCGAGGAGCAGCAGGGGCCCAGGCGGGGCCATCAGCAGCAGGAGCAGCTATGCTCCAGGAAGGGCTCACAGCCAGACTGAACAGGCGGAGTCCGTGTGGACATTCTCATCAGGAGGCGCGGGGATGGCCCAGGTGGGGGCACCAGCACGTGGGATCAGGCGGCCCAGGCAGGATCCTAGCCGGGTATGCAGGCAGGTCCGTGCTGGGCCCCTGGGACGCAGGGCAGGGGAGGCCTCCTGCCCCACGATGTCTTCACCCCTGTCCCCTCTGGGTTTCAGGGCCAGTCAGGGGCTCCAGTGGAACCTGGGGAAGATGCTGACCTCTCGCTGCAGGAAGTCACCACACTTAGACTGTGAGTCATCAGGATGCCCCTCCTTCCCATCTGGGGTGCATTTCCAGGTGCTCAAAGACTTCTCTGGAGGAGAGACCCCTTGGTCTGGGGGTGGAAGGGCAGGCCAGGCCCCAGGGCGGGAGGAGGAGGAGGTGTGCGTGTGCAGGGACGGAGCTCCCGAGGTGGGGCTGAGGAGGCTGGGCTCCTGGAGGAGGGTGGCCTGGACCGGGCCTCCGCTCTCCTGACAGGGTCCACTGGCTCAGGGCAGAGTGGGCGATGGCACCGGCAGGAGGAGGGGCACTTCCTGGGTTGCTGTGGGGACGCAGCCCAGCCCAAGCCAGCACCCTCCTGGGGTCACTCCTCCTGTCCGGAGCCTCCTGGGCTGAGACCTGGGGGCCCGTGGGGGCAGGGCACTTCCCTGCACTCGGGCAGGCGCAGGTCCTCATCCTCTGTTACTGTTGCCTTCCGGTCAGGAGGAGCTGCCCAGCTTCAGCACTCAGGACCTCAGCATCCACTCGGCAAAGGTGAGGGCCTGTCCGTGCTGCAGCGGCAGGAGGACGGCGAGGTCACAGGCACGGTTGCAGCTGCCTGCCGCCCTGGCCCCAGACCTGTGAGGTGTCCTCGGGCTGTGAAAAGTCTGCACCTTTCCTGGCCCCTTCGAGTTCACCCCCCTCAGGGCCTCCCTAGAAAGCTGGCAGCTGGGCCAACACCACGTCCCATTTTCCAGCAAAAGGCCCTGGAGATCAGGTAAGCCGACGAGTGAGTGAAGATGCTGAGGAATTGGAGTAAATACCAGGGCCGCTATGGAGCATCCTAACCTGAAGGGCACTGGCCTGGGCACCTCACACCGCCCTGGGAGAATCCGACAGCAGGACCACAGCCAGCCCAGCCTGGGGCCCCGCAGGGCCAGGGCCAGGACGGCAGGGCCGTCTCAGCTGAGGGAGAGCCTCTGCCTCCGTCTCCTCCCGGTCATCCCCAACGCGTGCTGGTCTCAGGGCGGGCTTCTCTCCCAAACACGCTGACGGGTCTGCAGAGGAACCTCCACTGGTGCTAGGGCAGGTGTGGTCTCTGATGCTGGACCTGGAGCCGGTGAAGGCAGAGAACAGAGGGCAGGACCAGCCCTCTCCCCCATGTGGGGCAACGCCCACAGGCCAGGCCGCCTCCGGGACCCTTCACCCACCCCCAGCACTCTCCTGGCACCTCCCAGGCTCACGGCCCCAGCCTGCCTGCCAGGAGGGCCCCATACACCCCTGCCCCACTGCCCATTCTGCTTGGCCTAGTACAGACACTTGGTCCAGAGATGGACAGGTGCCACCTGGAATCAAACTAAGCCCTCCTGACAGCAGTGGGTGGGGGGCAGGCATGGACAGAGTCACACAGCAAGGGGTCACCCAGAGAAACATGAAAGAGAAGGCACAGCCAAACCAGATGAACGACAGGCCTGTGTTATTGGAAAAGCTGAATTGGGACAAGAAACGGCTCTTTTCCTATTCCCCAGTGAGATGCCTTCAATTCCGTTCAGTCGTTCAGTCGTGTCCAACTCTTTGCGACCCTGTGGACTGCAGCACACCAGGCTTCCCTGTCCTTCACTATCTCCCAGAGTTTACTCAAACTGATGTCCATTGAGTCGGTGATGCCATCCAACCATCTCAAGCTCTGTCATCCCCTTCTCCTCTGCCTTCAGTCTTTCCCAGCATCAGGGTCTTTTCCAATGAGTCAGTTCTTCACATCAAGTGGTCAAAGTATTGGAGCTTCAGCTTCAGTATCAGTCCTTCCAATGAATATTCAGGACTGATTTCCTTTAAGATTGACTGGTTTGATCTCCTTGCTGTCCAAGGGACTCTCAAGAGTCTTCTCCAACACCACAGTTCAAAAGCATCAATTCTTCGGCACTCAACTTTCTTTATAGTCCAACTCTCGCATCCATACATGACTACTGGAAAAAACATAGTTTTGACTAGATGAATGTGTGTTGGCAAAGTAAAGTCTCTGCTTTTTAATATGCTGTCTAGGCTGGTCATACCTTTTCTTCCAAGGAGCAAGCATCTTTTAACTTCATGGCTGCAGTCACCATCTGCAGTGATTTTGGAGCCCACGAAAATCAAGTCTGTCAGTTTTCATTGGTTCCCCATCTATTTGCCAAGAAGTGATGGGACAGGACACCATGATCTTAGTTTTTTGAGTGTTGAGTTTTAAGCCAGCTTTTCCACTTTCCTCTTTCACTTTCATCAAGAGGCTCTTTAGTTCTTCGCTTTCTGCCATAAGGGTGGTATCATCTGCATATATGAGGTTATTTATTTCTCCCAGTCATCTTGATTCCAGCTTGTAGTTCATCCAGTCCAGCATTTTGCATGATGTATTCTGCATATAAGTTAAATAAGCAAGGTGACTATATACAGTCTTGACATACTCCTTTCCCAATTTGGAACCAATCCATTGCTCCATGTCTGTTTCTAACTCTTGCTTCTTGACCCGCATAGAGATTTCTCAGGAGGCAAGTAAGATGGTCAGGTATTACCATCTCTTTAAGAATTTTCCACAGTTTGTTCTGATCCACACAGTCAAAGGCTTTAGCATAGTCAATGAAGCAGAAGTAGATATTTTTCTGAAATTCTCTTGCTTTTTCTATGATCCTATGGATGTTGACAATTTGATCTCTGGTTCCTCTGCCTTTTCTAAATCCAGCTTGAACATTTGGAAGTTCTCAGTTCATGTACTGTTGAAGCCTAGTTTGGAGAATTTTGAGCATTAGTTTGCTAGTGTGTGACATGAGTCCAATTGTGTGGTAGTTTGAACATTCTTTGGCATTGCCCTTCTTTGGGATTGGAATGAAAACTGACTTTTTCTAGTCCTGTGGCCACTGCTGAGTTTTTCAAATTTCCTGGCATAGTGAGTGCAGTACTTTAACAACATCATCTTTTAGAATTTGAAATAGCTCAACTGGAATTCCATCACCTCCACTAGCTTTGCTCATAGTGATGCTTCCTAAGGCCCCCTTGACTTTGCACCCCAGGATATCTGGCTCTAGGTGAGAGATCACACCATCATGGTTACCCGGGTCCTTAAGATCTTTGTATAGTTCTTCTGTGTATTCTTGCCACCTCTTCTTAATACCTTCTGCTTCTGTTAGGTCCATACCATTTCTGTTCTTTATTGTGCCCATCTTTGCATGAAATGTTTCCTTGGTATCTCTAGTTTTCTTGAAGAGATCTCTAGTCTTTCCCATTCTATTGCAAAATTCAGACTTAAATTGAAGAAAGTAGGGGAAACCACTAGACCATTCAGGTATGACCTAAATCAAATCCCTTACAATTATACAGTGGAAGTGACAAATAGACTCAAGGGATTGGATCTGATAGAGTGCCGGAAGAACTATGGACAGCTCTGAACTATGAACGGTTCTGAACTCCTGTTCATAACATTGTATAGGAGGCCATGATCAAAACCATCTCCAAGAAGAAGAAATGCAAAAAGGCAAAATGGTTGTCTAAGGAGGCCTTACAAATAGCTGAGGAAAGAAGAGAAGCAAAAGGCAAAGGAGAAAGGAGAGATATATCCATCTGAATGCAAAGTTCCAAAGATTAACACAGAAAGATAAGAAAGACTTCCTAAGTGAGGTCCCTACATGTGGTCCATTCCCACTGCTCAACCCTTCTTTCCACAAGGGTACCCCAAGTCATATGGCCCGGGGGAGGGTGCCCTGTGCACCCAGACAGAGTGGGACCGGCGGGGGAACTGCAGCCGGAGGAGGGAACCTAGGAGGCTAATAAGGTGGCGAACACCCACTGGTCACTGTGAGACCACAGCCAGCATCACACTCAGTCCTGAAAGGGTCCCGAAAACCAGGCAGGTATATGCAGAAATCAGGATAATATGTGGTGGTCAAGAGTTTTTTTACTATATGAACAACAAAAAGCTCTGAAACGGGAAACATGCACGTCTGTTAGGCCTATGGGGAGCCCCAAAGTTAAATTTTTGCATCCTAACCAGGGTCTGACAGGGCGGTTTCAGGACCGTGGGGCTCTGCACTCCTCCTGGGCTGTTTTAGGTCAGAGTGATGGGAGACTGAGCCCTCAGCAGCCGTCCAGTCCTCGCGCACCCCAAGCCAGGCGAGTGCCGAAGGACGCGAGGAGCGGGAGACGACCAGAGGGGAAGAAAGCGAGCCTCCGCCGAGGCCCACCCGCCTGGCCCGGCCCTGTCCCCATCCCGCCCTCCCCCTCCCCACCCCGGCCCTCCTGTCCCTGTCCCCGCCCTCCGTCCCCTACTGACCAGTGTGGCCAGCTGAGGGGTCAGAGAACAGAGAGGCAGCCCCCCAGGTGCGGTCATCCTAGGAGGCCCCCTGCAGGGGACGGAGAAGGGGTCCAACTGGCCTGGAAGGCGCCTCCCTAACGGGCAGGGGTCTGTGCTTTGGACGCGGGCATCCCTCGTGACCTGCATTGGCTTCAGAAAGAAGCCAGAGGAGGTTTCTGCAGAAACAGCTCTTGTTCCGCTGGCACGAAGCGTCGGGCAGTGGGTCGGGGTTAAGCCTGATGCTGGCCGCGCCCACAGAGAAGGAAGGCGCCGGCCGGACTCCACTCCCCAGATACAAAGCAGATGACGGACCGTGAACAGCACTTTCTAAAACCGCATCGTGTTCCGGGCGCGCTACAGCATCAAGTGGGTCCCTGGGGCTGGGCGGCAGGGTGCCTCTCCGGCCTGGCTGTGCGGGGAGAGCATCGAGGGGGCGAGAGTGGGCACGTGAGGGGCCGCGGCAGGGTGGGCGGGGGAGAACGGGGCCAGGTGGGATGGCTCAGCAGGCCCCAGAGGGCCGAGCGGGAGGGACAGGCGCCAGGCATCAGAGACCAGGCTGGACCTGAGCCCAGATGGACTGAATGCCAGTGGGAGGGGTCAAAATGATGCCCATCCTGATGTACATTTCTGCTTTTTTACACAATTTTCATCATTTATTATTTTTAAAGTGTGTATGCATGTGCATGCTAAGTCGCTTCAGTCATGTCTCTTTGTGACCCTAAGGACTGTAGCCCACCAGGGTCCTCTGTCCATGGGATTCTCCAGGCAAGAATCCTGGAGTGGGTTGCCATGCCCTCCTCAAGGAGATCTTCCCAACCCAGGGATCAAACTCACGTCTCTTACATTTCCTGCATTGGTAGGCAGGTTCTTTACTACTAGTGCCTTCCCTGATGGCTCAGTAAAGAATCCGCCTGTAATGTGGGAGACCGAGGTTTGAGGGTCCCTGAGGCCGAGGCAGCACTGCAAGCAGCAAGGTGGGTGTGGAGTGGTCGCCCCGAGTCCTCTCACCACGAGGTGCTCTACGGAGGGGGTTCCTCAGACCCTGAAGCCAGGCGGCCCCACGACTGCCTTCGCCCGGAGAGAGTGGCTGCAAGACTGCTGACCTCCAACACCAGGCCCAGGGAAGTCAGCCACGACCAGCCCAGGCAGCATCCAGCCCCGCGGGGCCACCAGACTGCAGGCCTCATGGGGACAGGAGCCAGGGGTGAGGCCGAGCCTGGTGGGCCCCGCTGTCCCCGCCACCCCTGCCAGCCCGCAGGCCTGGCCACAGAACGAGGTCTCCTGGAGTGGGCCAGCTGGTAAGTATCCTAGACCTAGGGCCCAGCCCCTGCTGTCTGAGCACACACCCTGCTGAGACATGGGGGGCATGGCCGTGTGCCAACTGCTGGCTACATCTTAAACCTCTGGCTTCTTTGTGATGAAGATCAGCATGAAACAAGCTCCCTGTGTTCCTTCCCCAGGGGCCTCACGTGTAGCATTAGAAACCAGAATGTCAGGACAGGGCGAGGCCATGGGCATTAGGGGAGAGGCTGGTCAGGTGAGAGAGAAGACGCCTATGAGAGACAGAACTGTATCTACACGTAAAATTTAATTCTGCACCAGACTGTTAAAATGAAACAGAAAGCTCCAGGGAGGGAGAAAATATTCACCAATCATAAATCTAATAAAGGACTCGTGCAGAGTAAGAACCAACGCGCATGGGGACAGCATCCAGCACGGGCGGGGGGCGGACACGCAGTCACAGTGGAGATGGCCGGGCAGCTTCTCACCAAGTGCACTCGCCCTCACCACGTGATCAGCATCACGCTCCCTGGTACTCACCCAGATGAGCTGAAACCTCACCTCCACATAAAACCTGCAACATTCACTGCTCTATCTGTGATCATTAACAACTGGAAGCAACCGAGATGCTCCTCCACAAGGGGATGGATACACCAAGAGGTTCCATCAAGTGGAGCAGGATGTTGACTCACACAACAGGACCTGTGCATCTAAAAAGGAATCCAGCCCCACCTGTGAATCGACTCATAGGACCTTCTGGAAAAGGCATAGCTCCAGGAGGACAAATGTCAGCGGCTGCTGGGGCTCATGGGTGGGGAGCTTAGGTCAGAGTGTGGATGTGTCCACCCCTCAGAGTGCAAAAACCCAAGGGGCTGCCTTCCCAGAGACTGAACTGTAATGTGTACAAGCTGAAACAATAAAACCTTGTCAAACTGTACACCTGGGATATTTGTATGTCATTGCATGTGGACTTTACCCCTGAAAAACGTTTAACACGGAAGTGCGACTTCACTGTTTTGGCTTATTTCTTAAACACACCTATTTTGTCATGAGGGTTTGTCAGACAGTATGAAATGAAGATCAGCGGGAAACACGCACTCCATGTCCCTTCCCCAGACAGCAAGCCCTGGTCCGCACACTGGAGGCCTGCTCCATGCATGACCCGGGAGTACCCCTGCCCCCTGGCCCTGCCCAGCCCAGGGGCATCTCCAAGCTGGTCAGGACTCAGGTGCACATGGTCACAGAGGTGGTGCAGGGGCTCCCCGATCTCAGATTGAGGCAGAAACACTAGGTGCAGACTCCGCCTTTCAGGACAGAAAGGTACCCAACTCCTGGCTGGAACAACCCCATGCTTGGCAGGGCTGCTAGGGGAAACGTTCCATTACAAGTGAGCTCAGGGCCAAATAAGCATCACTGTTGTGAAACATGACTTTTGATCCTGAAAATACCGCATCATTCACCAGAAGCTCAGCAGGAACGAAGGTTCCCAGGAACCCAGACGCGTGTAGGGCCCCCAAGGAGGCAGCTCTCCCTCTGCCTGGCTCTTTCCAGAACACTCCCTCAAGGAACACCAGCTGAGTGGACCCCAGGGACTGCCCACCGTGGGGTCTTGGGCCAGCCCCTGGCCATGTGCCCTCCCAGGTGAAGCCCCCAGCCTGCCCTCACAGCAGGAGATTCCCATTGCCCCACTCACCTCATCTCAGAGGGGACCCAGGACAGGGCCCAGGGACCCAGGCAGCGGGCTGGCCCCTGCACCAGTCCAGAGGGCGCCTCAGGTGGCCCCTCCAGGGTGAGCTCCGCTGGCCGGGAGCCTGTCCAGGAGCCAGGGAGGCCTCTGGGTGGTCCTCTCCGTGTGTCTGGCTCTTCCAAGAGCCTGGCGTGAACCAGGTTGTGGCCATCCTGCTGATGCTCTTGGGCCAGGAGAACAGCTTCTGGTGCTGGTCCAGCTTGTGACTGACGAGAAGCAGGCCATGCATGGTAGGTGACTGCCCTGGACTGCTGGGTGCGCCCCAGAGGCCAGGGGCCTCCCCGGAGAGCTCCCCCAGCAGCAGGGCTGGTGGGACCCAGCCAAGCCCATCTTCCTATCAGTGAAGGGCACTGGCTCCCTACGCTGCGCTCTGGGTCCCCAGCCTGGCCTCACCCAGACAGCTCCCCCATCCCTGCCTCACGCCTGCCAGGTGCCCAGTGCCCTCCGAGGCCATAGCCAGATGGAGCCCAGGTGGCCCCGGTGCCTAGCCTGACTCCCAAGCCCAGCAGACGACCAAGCACACACCCATCAGCCACCCCGTGGGGCACACTCCCCACCCCTTGGTTCCGGAACCCCTGCTGTGGTCGCTGTGGGGGGGACCCCAGTCCACCCTCAGCCCAGGATGGCAGCAGAGTTGGGCCAACAGGTGTTGCCCCAGCCCCGGCCCCACAGGAAGGGTGTCTTCCTTGGGAAGAGCATGTCCAGGCAGGACTGAGAGGCCCCGAGGGCCGGGGTCAGGGCGGCACTTGACCCTCGATGGGGGCAGCCCTTACCTGTGGGGTCTGGGGGCTTCTCAGGCTTCTTCATACAGGGTTCCCAAAACTGCCACGATCCCAGGCCCGCCACCAGCTCGCTCTCGGCAGGGCCCCCCCCCCATGCCGAAGCAGCGCACAGATGCATCCCCCAGAGGTCATCCCCCCACCACCCTGGCCGCCGGGCCTACTGTGGCTTCATTCTACCCATGGTGCAGGGAGCTGGGGCAGACCCGCAGCAGCACATCCCCCCAGCCTTGGGGGCCCTGGGCCCCGAGGCAGACCTGACCCCCACGCTGCCCGTCACGAGGAGCAGCAGTCCACAGGGACCCACACCACCGAGCGGTTCCTACGGGGCTTCATCGACTGGGCGAGGCTGTCAGGAAGTGGTTCCGCCAGGGCTCCTGCCCCCTCGGGAAGCCCAGAGAGGGGGCCCCTCCCCCACCAAGGGGTGTCCAAGGGCAGTCCAGAGCCCCCCTGCAGGCGTGGGGCTCCCATCAGGAAGGCTGGGTCAGCTGGGAGCAGGCGAGCCAGTGTGCTGCCCTGCTGGGGGGGATGATCTGCAGAACTGTCCCGCAGTCCTGAGTGCTGGCCACTCACTCGGGAGCCCAAGTCCAGGAGCCAAGACCACCAGGACAAGCCCCCAGGATGAGGAGCTGCAGGAGCTGGTCTGCTGCAGCCCGGGGGGACTGCAGGGGCCAGAGGTCACTGGGGGGTTCATACCCTGTGCTGTAACCCCCACCGTGCCCTGCTCAAGCTGACCCTGCTGGGCCTGCTGTCCGCATAGACCCCCTTGTCGTCACTATGAAGCCTGGAGACACCTACATCCTGGAGAGCAAGCACGTGCTCACGGCCACAGGTCCTCAGGTACACAAAGCCAGTGGCCCGTGTGCAGTGAGCAGGCCCTGGAGAGCCACCCAGCCCACCGACCCGGAGCGCGCCCTCCGACCCCGCCCCGCCCTGGGCACGGCTGGACCCCCAGGAGTGGCGCACAGCAGAACACGCCGCTGCCCACAGGTGGTGCTCCAGGGTGGGGGGCCGGGCCTTCCGGGGGGGCTCCTGCTGGCCTGACGGCACCCTCCCCCCCAGAACCCCTCCGGAAGCCGCCCCTGGAAGACCTGCAGGAGTTCCTGCAGGACATGCTGTCCCCAGGCCGGGCCCTGCAAGCCTCTCAATGGCTGAGCTGCACAGGATGAAAGGTGACCTCCCCCCGCCCAAGCATGCTCAGCAGAGGTCCCGAGTCACCCCGGGGGCGGTGATGGGTGGGGGTCCCGGGGCTTCCTCCTCACCCCATCAGTCTGCTCCTCTGCTCTAAAACTCAGCCAACCTGGCCAGGGCTGGGCAGCGTCAGCCCCTGCAGAAGCCAGAGGCCAGCGGGCTGGAGGGCGGTTCCTGGTGTCAGGCCAGGGCAGCCATGCAGGCCTCACAGGCCCACCCTGTACAGGTCACCCGGCCTGGTGGGGAAGCCGACCCGGTCTGTCCATTTCCAGTGAGCGGCTGGATCTGGCCCCCAGGCCCCCCCTACCCCTCCCAGTATCAAGACACTCCCCGGAGAAGACAGGCTGGCCCTCCCTGGCCCACCTGCCCAGCACAAGCAGCCTTGACCCTGCCCCGCCAGGCCCAAAGACCGAGCAGCGGCAGCATGAAGGGGGCCACAGCCCTCCCTCTGGCCCCGGGGGCTCCGTGTCTGGCCTGTCTGTCCCCAGCCCAGGGCCACCCTCAGCACAGCAGCCCCAGTGATGTAATTTCTGCCCCCCAGACCTCCCGGTGAACCAAGAGGCCACAGGCAAATGGCCGCCTGCTTTGAGGCAGAATGTGGGTCCCTTCCCCTTCAGCTCCTGCCTGGGCCACCCCCAGCCACCAGCTCTGTCCAGCCTGCTGGAGACACAGCGCTGGGCTCAGAATGCCCCCTGCCCTGTGGCGCCTGCAGCCAGCGCCCCTCGCAGGGCCGGGACACCACAGCAGAGCCAGGCAGTGCCCTGAGAGCCGCCCCAGGGGCCCACTCCCCCCCGGACCTCCATGGACAGTCTCTGGTCTCAGACCCCCTCCCCCTGTGCTGATTAAAGGTAGACAAACTCCCGTGTGTCAGGTGGCTGGTTCTGGCTACACCGAGAGCTCCGCCAGACGCGCCAGGGGCCTCCAGAGGCGGGGCAACCACCGCCCAGACGAAGCTGTGGTTCCCGCCTGCCTCCTGGGAGGCCACACGCGCAGCGGCCGCCTGGCCTCAGGCAAACGCCAGGTCAAGACCATGAAATAATTTACTGCGACTGGGCCTGCGCCCACTGGGCCAGGACAGGGCTGAGGAGAGCGAGGCTGGGGGCCAGTGCATCAGTTCATCAGAGTCTGTGTGAAGCGTCCCGGGAGGCCCGTGGGCACTCTGTCCGCCAACCTGCAGGGCCGGGCTCCGGCGGCATCTCCCTCCGTCCCCGCCGCGCCGCCTCCTGCGTGGCACCCAGCGCTCCGCGCCCGCGCCACCGTCAGGACAGCAGGCACCTGCAGCTCAGGCAGCCGGGGCCGCCCTCGTCCGGCGGGCTCAGCTTACGCGCTTTGTGCTGCCGGATCTCGCGCACCAGGGTGTAGAAAGCATCCTCCACGCCCTAGGAAGAGGGCCCAGTTCAAGGCGGGACCACCGCCTCAGCCGGGAGCAGAACCCCAGCCCTTTCCCCACCCCAGACGGGGAGCCGGGCCATGCCTGCCTTGGGCCCTAGGGCCGCCTCTTTGGGAGGCCTGTCCTCAGCCGCTCCCCAACAGCCCACTGAGTCTTTGGGGCCCTTTGGGACCCGTGGGGCGCTCTGGGGGCACAGGGGCTGGGACCCCAGGGTCACCGCTCCGGTCTGGCTCAGGGCAGCTCTCTCCAGGGACCTCCACCTCCCCTGGGAGCTGTTTCAGCCCAGACCCGGGCCCTGGCCTCCCTCGCTGCCCTGCCATCCGGGGAGACTTACAGCGAGAGGGGCGGCTGGGTCACGGGGGTCCCGGAGGGTCCCAGAGGGTCCCGGAGCTGGAGCCAGAGCCAGAGCGGCTGCCCTGCGTCGAGGGAGAGGGGGCAGTGAGCCCTGTCCCGGGCGGACGGGCGGGGCGGGGCCCTGGCTGGCTGCGGGGCAGGGGCCTGGCTCACCTGGCGGGTCTTGGCGGAGGTCTCAATGTACGGGATGCCATAGCTGCGGGCGAGGTCCTGGGCCTGCCGAGACTCCACGGTGCGCGCGGCCAGGTCGCACTTGTTCCCCACCAGCACCATGGGCACATCGTCCGAGTCCTTCACCCGCTTGATCTGCTCCCTGCAAGGAGGAAGGGCTGAGCCGGCAGGCGGCCCGCGGGCTTGGCTGCACCCAGGGCGCAGAGAGGGCCAGGCCCTGAGGGCCAGCGGGCAGCTCACCGGTACTGGTGGATGTCCTCGAAGGACTTGGCGTGGTTGATGGCAAACACGCAGAGGAAGCCCTCCCCGGTGCGCATGTACTGGTCCCGCATGGCGCTGTACTCCTCCTGGCCCGCCGTGTCCAGGATGTCCAGCAGGCATGTCTCCCCGTCAATGACCACTTGCTTCCGATAGGAGTCCTGGGGATGACACTGTTCAGAGACAACTGGCCCTCCCGGGGAGGGGGGACCTCCCTTGCTCCTCTCTTGCCCCCCACCTCCGGGGACCTGTGATGTGGGGACCCCTCCTCAGAGGAGGTGCGAGTCAAGCCCGCATCAGGAGCCAAGCAGCGGACAAGAGCCAGGCGGGCTCACCTCGATGGTGGGGTCGTACTCATCCACGAAGTGGTTCTGGATGAGCTGGATGGTCAGGGCGCTCTTCCCCACGCCGCCGGCGCCCACCACCACGAGCTTATACTCCGTCATCGCTCCTCAAGCGACCGCGGCACGAGGCGCTGCAGTGACCTCCGGTCCCACCTGCCGAGGGAGCCGCACTCAACATGGCCGGACCATGCAGGGCAGGTGCAGGGAGCTCCCTGGACCAGCCTGCCCAGGTCCGGCCTGCCCTCTGGGCCTACACATCCAGGGGACAGGGGCAGCAGCCAGAGTGGTGGTCCAGTCGCTCACCTGTGGCACCTCCAGCCCAGAGATGGGAGAGAGTCTTGCCTCCAGCTGCACTTAATAATGACCGCATGAGAAAAGCAAGAAGCCGACCCCTTGGAGGCAAGGCTGGCAGCTGGGAGCGTCTCCCAAGCACATACCTGAATTAGAAGCTGCTGGGTAGGCAAAAAGCCTGAACTGGAGGCGCTGTGGGCTGAGGTTACCAGAACCCCCACGAGAACAGGTCTTGCCACAGTGGCGGGCACAGCAGCGTGCCCAGACAGGTTGGTGGCAACCGACAATCCGCTCC
The DNA here is from genome assembly GCF_910594005.1 of Cervus elaphus. Lineage (NCBI taxonomy): Eukaryota > Metazoa > Chordata > Mammalia > Artiodactyla > Cervidae > Cervus > Cervus elaphus. The sequence goes on from NC_057816.1 coordinate 380,168, forward strand.
AGCCCTCCCCCCAGGGCATGCTGGTGCATTTGACAAGTACTCAGTGAGCACCTACTGAATGCCGGGTGCAGCTCCAGGCCCACGGTGACAGAAAGAACCCCTGCCGTGGCAGGTTTGGGCTACACTCCAAGGGAAAAGTCCGCATAAACCCACAGGTCCCACTGCCAGAACTTTGGAGAATATAAAGCAGGTGTGGAGGTGGCGGGGGCGGGGGGGGGGGGTGGGGGGTGGGGGCGGGACTCCAGGAAGCAGATCACAGTAAAAGACCCAAAATGGGTGTGGGCTCGAGGGGACAGGTGAGAAAGGGAGAGGGCCTGGGCCCTAGGCCCCCAGCTGGGGGGTCACCGGTTTGTGATGCTTAAACAAGGGGCGCCCTTGCGGGGAACTCGGGCAGTGACTTTCTAAACCCCTGGTTCGCCGGGCGTGTGTGATGGCCGCCGGATGCCCGAGCTCTCCGGAGGGGCCCGTGGGGCTCCAGCGGGTGGAAGACCGCGTCTAGCGCCTCTGCTCGCGGACACCCAAGTCACTTGCGGAGCCCGTAAGGCCGGGCCCGGGACACGGAGCCGGAGGTGCTGGCCGGGGCGAGGCGGAGCGAACCCGCCGCCTCCCGCAGCCCCCGCCGCAGCGCCCCGCCCGTCGCCGCCCGCGGCTCACCTGCGCCCCCGCGCGCCGGGCGCGGACAGCAGGCCCCCCGCCCGGCCCGCCGCTCCCGCCGCACTCACCGCTCACTGGCGCGACTGCCCCCGGGGCCGGGGCCGGGGCGGGGGCGGCGGCAGGGGCCGGGGCCGGGGCTCGGGGCTCGCCCGGCGCATGGGCTCCGTCCGCGGCGGGTGCGGCTCCGGCGGCGGGCGGCGGACACTCGACCCGGCCGCGCGCGCCCCGCCCCACGCCCGTCCGTCAGCCCGGCGCGGCCTGCGATTGGCCGAGCGCGCCGGGCGCCGCCTCGCCCCGCCCCGGTTGGCCGAGAGGCCCGCCCGTCAGAGCCCCGGCCGGGCGGGGCTTCCGGGAGCCGCTCCGAGGGCGGTGCCGGCTCCGGCGGCAGGCGCGGGCCGCGGCCTGCGGGGCTGGCTGCTCGGAGCATGGGGCCCTGGCGGGGTGGCGTCCCCGAGGGAGGCCCGGGCTTTCCCGGGAGCAGGCGGGCCTCGTGGGGAGATAGAGACCTCGTGGCTAGGCGAGTCTGCGGCCGGGTGTGAACTGGGGCGGGGCCCTGCTCCCGGAGCCCCGCGCTGGACCCCGGGCACCTCCGCCGGGCACCGCTGCGCCTACCCCGCCCCCGGCCCTGGTCCGCGCCGCCCCCCGCAGGACCCGGAAAGGAGGCGACAGCCCGAGGGCTGACTCTCAGGGACGCAGGAGCCCGCGTCGTCAGCCCCGCGGATGCCCCGGACCTGAGGCCGCAGAAGGGCGGAGGGGCTGCCCAGACAAGGGTTAGGCTCAGGTGGCTCCGGGAGGGGCGCCTGGCAGCTTCCGCGGGGTCCTGGGAGCGGCTCGGCCTTGCGCCCTAGGCCAGGCGGCGCATGGGCGCCTCGCCTGGGCGGGGACGTCTGAGCCCGCAGAACGGCGAGTCCGGCCCAGTGTTTCCAGCCAGTGCCCAGGGTCTTGCTTTTCGCTTACGTAGCGCGCAGCCCCGCCGCGGGCTCCGCCGAGCATCACCGCCAGCCTCCCAAAACTTGGGCAGCCCCTGCAGACTACCTGCCCACCGAGCTTCCCCGAAGCCCCAGGTCCCAGCCCTGCGGAATCTCAGCTAATAACCCGTACCCAGCAAATCCACCCCCGAAGTAGCTATGGGGGGCTAAACTGAAGTCTACCGCACCCCAAGTGTAAATGTGCACACTGTATCTCCTTTACAGATGCTCAGAAATGCATGTTTTTAACATTGAAAAAATCTTTACAGTAACTCATAAAAACATTCTCCGTATTTACAGGAAAGAACGGTGCGTCTCACGTGAGCCCAGACCTTTGCCCCTCCGGCACTAGGTGGCAACCCCACCCTCCGCGCCTCTCGGCCCCCTCCCGCCCCTGCTCTGCGCAGTTCCCGGGAGCTCATCCCGCTGCTGGCCTCGACCCCGACGGGCCCCTGGGGGCCGCTCCCGCCTCCAGCACGGCGCCAACCCCACGTGTCCGGTTGACGAGCGTAGACGCGCAGTAAAGGCGTATAAAGGACAGCGGTGGCCGCGCCCCTCGCCGTCGCGGACACTCTCGACTCCCCTCCAGGTGTCCAGGTCTGCAGTTCCCTCGTCTTCAGAGGGTCCTTTTGTCGTGGCGTGGGCCACACAAGCAGGCGGAGGTAAGCCCTGCAGGGCCCTGGTCTCAGGGACAGCCCGACAGGGGCGCCCCCCACCTGAGAAAGGTGGGCGCGAGTCTGCACCCCACACCACCTTTGTGGGTGCAGACCCCGGGCTCGTCTGCGCCCCGCGGGCTAGACCGCGTCTCCCCTCCCCAGAGCCCCTCCTTGTGGGAGGGGCCCTCCCGCGCGCGAGGGGCGAGACCAGCGCAAACCCCGCAACCGGGTTGCCCCCCCCTCCCCGCGCCCCAGCAACCGTCGCTAAGGGGCGTGGCTCGACCGCGCGGAGCCTAAGGATTCCCGTGGCTCATGAATATTTGCAAGTTCAGCTGAGGCTCCGCCCCCGTTGCCTTGGCGCCCAGGCCCCTCAACCCCGCGGCCGCAAGAACTACCGAGTCGAAGGGAGCGCCCGGCGGAGGAGGGCGCCCGGGGCCTCGGCCGGGGCACGGGGGCCGACCCCCTCAGGTGAGAGCCGAGAGCGCCTTTGGGTCTGGGGCCGCAGGGCCACAGTTTTCCCCGTGCCAAGGGGAGAACGGAGGCCGAGGATGGAGCGGCCACGACAGGGGGTCCCTGTGATGCCCCAGATGTCAAATCTGCTTCCCTGGGTCCCATCCCACAATCCCTGGCTCTGCTGAGGGTCTTGAGGTCACCAGGACAGGAGGAACCACAAACCCTGACCTCAGAAGGGGTGGCAGGTGGAGGGGACCGAGAGAGGCGGTGAGTCCAGCCAGAAGCTGGCATTCGCCTGCGCGATAGAGGGAGAAAGGCCCCCAGGTTTCCAGCTTGGGGCCTCAGGGAGTGGCAGGGCAGGAGGGGATCAAGGCTGTGAACAGAGTGGACAGGTCGAGGCCAGTGAGGGGACAGTGTCTCGAGAGCCTCAGCCTCCTACCCAGGCCCTGCTCATTGGACCGCAGGACCTCTGGCTAAACAAGACCATACCCTGGGCCAGGTCATGGGCAGGACCTCAGGTCAGCTGCTCTCAGGCACAGAGGGAAGAGGGTGGCCCACTGGCTTCCCAAGCTGCAACCTGGCCAGCCCAGACCTTTCCCAGAGCCCCAGGCTGACATCCCGGCGGGAGGGGCAGCATCTTCCCAGGGGGCCTGGTGCTGGGGTCGTCCTTTGAGACTCGGGGCCTTTCACCAGCTGGAGAAAAGGGGGCAGCAGAGGAACTTTTGGAAAGAAATCCTGGCCAGAAATTTCGTGAATCTCTTCCCTGAGGCTCCTCTGCATGGCTTCACCTCTTTGGGTCTTTGTTGTGTGGTCACTTTTCACACAAGGGCACCTGGTAGCCCAGGCAACTTCTTCCAAGGCCCACCACTCCCTGCCACCCTCTCTGGCAAAGCTCAGCTGACACACCCCACCACCCCGGCCAGGGTGGGTGGTTCTAGACATGATGTGGAGGATGAATCGTGACCGCCCACAGGGGCTGATAGACAAAAGCAGTTGTGGGGGGAATGTTCCAGAGCCCTTGCTCTGCACACTGGACATGGCAGGTGAGCCAGGTTCTGCCTGCACAGAACCCACACTGTCTAGGACAAGGCACTCACTCTACTGAGTGAGTCATAAAACACCTAGGGCTGCAGGAGGGACTCAGTCTTATGGGAGTAAGTCCAGGAAGGGGGAAGGGAGCACAGGCGTGGGGGCCAGTGACGCCCTGAGCCTGTGGACGGAAGTAGCCGAGATGGTCCACGCAGCCTTCTGGCTCTACTCACAGAGATGATTCCAGGGCCTGGGGCCGGGTACAGGCAGCTGGGTCTTTAAGGGGCAATGCCAGCTGAGGCTGCTGCAGGTGGGCCCCCTCTTCTGCGGCCTGGGGGGTAACACCAACATGAGCAGGGTCCTTGGGAGACCAGTCCACAGGGGATGGGCCAGAGCAACAGGCTGGGCACCCCTTTTGGAGAGAGTGGAGTTGAGGATGGAGGGAACTGGGGATTTGAATGAAGACTAAGTATCTGCGTTGGAGGGACCCAGAGGGACCCCAGTGTCGGTCACCTACATGGCTGTCTTCCCCCATCAGCCAGGCCAGGATGGTTGAAAGGACCTAAGGGCCAGGGCCCAAGCTGACAGCCCCACTGCCTCTGCGCCTGCTCACTCTGAGCCCTGTGACCTTGGCCCAGCCTGTCCCAGGTCCCTGGAGCACGGTGACCTGACCAGGAAGCCAACTGGACTCTCTCACAGGTGGCGCCTGGGGCCACATGCCACCCTCTTGCCCAGATGTTTGGCCCATGGTGTGAAAGGGCAGCAGCCTCCTGGTGAGGGGATTTGGTGGACACAGGGGTGGGGGGCAGTGCCCGAGACCCAGGTCCTGAAGGCCCCAGGCTCAGAGACCATTGGTGGAGGACAACACGAGGCCCGAGGCAGAGCTGGATGCTGCTCCCAGTGGCAGAGGAGCAAACAGGGCCTGGAGGCAGCGGCCCAGGCTCACGGCCTCCATGGGGTTCCAGAGGGGGAGGCTGGTGCCGGCAGCCCCCAGGACACTGAAGGATGGGCAGAGGCACCAGGAGGACGGCCTGCCCAGGCCAGGGTGTGAGCCCAGGCTGAGGGACAGACCATAAGGGCCCAGGCAGACTCTGACTTCATTGTCGGGCCTTCTCTGGGCCAGAGGGGGGCTCGGGGGGCTTGCTGTGTGTGCAGACCTGTCAGCGGCTCTGCAGGGCCTCGGCTGGGCTGTGGATCAGAGGAGGAGCAGAGGCTGACCGGCTTTGCCCTCTGCCTGCCCCGGCAGGTTGGGTGTGAATGGACCAGGCCTGGGATGGAGCCTGCGGGCCTCGGCCAAGCACAGCCAGCGTCCAAGTGCGGGAGCTGAGCTCGCAGGGCCTGCACAACCCCCAGCCTCGGAGCAAGGCCCCAGGCCACCGTGGGCACGGCCACAGTGGGCAGCTGGCAGAGGAGTGCCTGTCACCCGCCAGGCTGGTGAGTGCGGGGCTGGGCTTGGCTGGCTGCCAGATGCCCTCGGCCCCCTGGACCCCTGCTCCCCGCTGGGGCCTACCCAGAAGTCCCTCGGCGTTCAGGCCAGAAGGGCCCAAGCCAGGCCCTTCCAAGGATTTGCTGTGCATGGGGCTCCAGGGACCCTGAACCAGATAGAAGGGCCCTCGTCCTTGTGGAAGACAGGGTGACAGGCCCCCGGAGCGCACAGCACGCAGACTTCACGAGCTGTGAGCGGAGGAGGCAGCAGGCAGCTGGGGGGCTGCTCCAACGGGGTGTCTCGGTGCCCCGCTGATCCAGCTGTGGAAGCCGTTCTGCCAAACCCAGGGTGCTTATGGAAGTCCGCGCCCCGCCCCCCCGCACCCTGAGGCCCCACAGGCTCTGCAGATCCTCTGACTTCGGGCTCTCCCCTGGCGACCCCAGCGCAGCCCTGCCCTCCTGGTAATCGAGCCCCTCCCCTTCCTGGCCACACCCTTCACCCGCCCACGGTTGGCCATGCTGAGGGCTCCTGGGGTCCAGTGCCCCTCCACCCCCACACACACCTGCACCCATGTGAGAGGCAAACGGGAGGGGACCCTTGGCGACCCTGGGGTGACACGACCACCAAAACTCCACAGAAGGAAGCCTGGGTGCCCCAGGACCCCACCACCTTTCCAACCAACTCGAAGGGCTCACACTGTCTGGACGGGACACTCCTGCAGGCTCCCCGCCCCCCGTGGCCCCTGTGTGTCTCCCCTCCAACCGGGCCTGCAGCACAGCAGTGCCCGAGGTCTGGGTCCAGCATGGACCCGTCACGTCAGGCCGGCTGCCGTACCAGCCCCTGCACTGGGCGGGTGCCTGGGCCAGGGACACCCCACCCACCCTGGAACCTGCCCGTCCTCCACCCGGCTTCTGGCTGGGGAGACTCACTGCCTGTGTGAGAGAAGCCTGGACTCCTGGTCTCTGACAGCCACGGGCAACCTCGGTCCAGGCTGTGGCCCTTAGCAGGCATGCTTCCTAGCACTTGTATCACTGCCCACCACGCCCAGGCCATCCCACTGGTGGCAGCGGGAGCATTTCTGTCTCTGCAGACTCGATCACTAGAGCCAGGGATCTCAGGCCTTGGTCCTCCTAGAGCCACCCATGGGCAGCAAGTGCCTGGCAACCGGTTTCTCCCTGAGGCCGAATCTCACGGGGTCTTTCTAACTCCAAGCCTTTCTTCATTTTTCTTTTCACTGATTTGAGTTGAGAAGCCATTGTATTTTTCGAGCCACGGGTCTCAGAACTCCTGGGCTCTCCCCATTCCAGCTGAACTTTGCCTCCTGCAGGGACTCATCAAACACAGTGAATCGTGGCCAGTTCACTCTGCCCACATCTTGCTGGGCACCTCTCTACCCACTGTCACAAGTTCACTGTGTGCATATTCTGCCAGCCAGGTTTCTACTGGAAACCCTTTTTACCAAAAAATTGCATCATCACATGATCTGTGTCTCCATCTTTCCAGTTTTAGTAACACTCATGTTAGTAATCCCTCAGCCCCAACCCTGCCACCAGTGCCCAATCCACGTTGTTTCATTGTTTTTGTTATGGCAGCTATTGGAGCTGCATCTAGGTCTCAAGTTTTGTATGAGTCAGCTATTGCTATAGTGATGCTGCGTAACAAACAGTCCCCAAACTCAGCAGCTTACAGTATAAGCGTACTGTCCACAGGTGTGAGGGAAGCTAGGGCTTGGCGGTGCTCAGTGGGGCTGAGCTTCAGGCCCAGAGCTGCACTGGGGCTGTTCCGTGGGTCTCATTAGGATGAGCCCCCCCCGCCCCGCCCAGGGCAGGCCCTTCTCTAGCGATGGCCCCACCAGCCACACAGGGTCACGATCTCCACTCTTGTTACATCACACTTATGGTCCAGCCAGAGCTGATCGTGGCTGGAGTTGACGTGGGTGAGGCAGGGAAACCCCGCACCTGCTCCAGCCTTGTAGCCAAAAGCAGGAGTTTCACTGGGAGGGTGGGGTGGAGGGGTTGTGACTACTGTCTAGGTTCCAGGGCTGATGCCCCTGACCCCTGCAGCAGGCCCTGGCCCAGGAGGATGACCTCCAACTGGTGAGCGTGTTGGAGATGTGTGTCAACACCCGTGAGAACAGCCTGGGGAGCTTCGGTGAGAGCCCCTCCCCACACACACCCACCACCATCCCAGCCAGGCTGCACTTGGAGGGTCTGCCTACTCGGACCCTGCCCAACAGCCCTGGTCATTGGACCCCCTCCTCCTCATGGCCCACCCCGCACACCTCTCTCCAGGGACTGAGGACAGAGACTCTGTCAGTGTCCTGTTCTTCGAGGCAGTCCTGACTCAGAGCCCCATCCCAGGGCCCCAGGGTCCCCTGCTCTAGAGCCCAGAATGTGAGCCGATGGAGGTTCTGGCCTGGCTATGCCTGTGGGGCCCAGGGGCCAGTCGCAGGAGTGGCCTGGGGGCAAGACCCACGCTCGGTGCAAGGATGCCAGCCAGGACCCCTCCCACCAGAGTCCAGTGCTTCCATGGCCTCCTGTGTGGCCCTGCCCACTCGAGGCACTCTGTACACCCTGGCCTGCCTCGTTCGAGCAGGGCCTCAGGCGTCACCATGTGGCCCCAAGGCTACTCTGGGCCTCAGCAGCTACAGGCAGCAGGGACCAGGGGCACTGGTGTCGCCAAAGGGTGCCAGGGCGGCAGGGCCGGTGCTGAGCTCTCCCCCTGTGCCCCGCAGGGCTGCACCTGCCCAACCTCAGCCAGCTGAAGCTGAATGGCAGCTGCCTGGGCTCCCTGAGGTGAGTGCCCCGGTGGTCTCGGCCTGGGGGGGCGGGGTGGGGCCGGGCATCCCGCTGTCTCTGGCTCTAACGCCCACCCCTGGTCCCGCTGAGGCTGACGCGCTCTGCCTGGAGGCTGCAGCCTGGTTTGGCCTGGTCACCGCAGGTTGCGTGGTCCTCAGAAGTGCCCACTGACCTTCGGCAAAGAAACCCCCACCCGTGAGGCTGGACGGTGCATCACCAACTGGCCTTGGGGTTTGGAGCACTCCCACGCCCCTCACCACCCCTCGGGCCATGTCCCTGCGCTGGGGCATGAGTTGACCCCCATCACCCTTGTGCTCAGCAAGACGAGCAGAGGGGCACAGCCGCTGCTGACCAGCCGGGCCTCGGGCCCCACGTGAAGCACAAGAACATCTTGATAATTAGTTTAAAAGATGACGTGCAGAATGAAGGACAGAGGAAGATTTTTACTTACTTCATCAGGCTGGAAAGGATGAAGCTGAAGTAATATCAGAGTTTATTTGCGTGTTTGAGCAAACGGAGTGTTTTATGCAGCTAGACAGCTGTCCTAAGGCAGCAGGAGGCCAGCCACAAATCTAGAAAGTTCTCCCAATGTTTTAAATGGGCTGTGAGTGTCCAGTTATTTTCAGGGGAGAAGATGAAGTAACTCATGAGCAACCACCTATCTATACTGCTGGTTATTCATGTAAGGCTCCCCCGTGGCTCAGCTGGTAATCCACCTGCAATGCGGGAGACCTGGGTTCCATCCCTGGGTTGGGATGATCCCCTGGAGAAGGGAAAGGCTATCCACTCCAGGATTCTGGCCTAGAGAATTCCATGGACTATATATAGTCCATGGGGTCTCATGGGGACACAGCTGAGCGACTTTCACTTCACGTTACTTCATTTGTATAAACATCAAAAAGAGTTTGATAAAATAATTGAAAGCCTGAAAGTGAAAGCAAAGAAGGTCAGGGGCCACGTGCCCATTGTGGGCAGGGGCGAGCAGGGAGCCAGGCTCCCAGGGCTCCTGTGTGGCCCCTGCGCCTGCAAGGAAGGGTCTGGAAACCAGGCTCTTGGAAACGCCTTTAGTGCATGGTTCAGCCACGTTGTAGGACTTCCCTGGTAGCTCAGCTCGTAAAGAATCTGCCTGCAATGCAGGAGACCCCAGTTCAATTCCTGGGTTGGGAAGATCCCCTGGAGAAGGGAACGGCTACCCACTCCAGTATTCTGGCCTGGAGAGTTCCATGGACTGTATTGAGTCCATGCAAAGAGTTGGACACAACTGAGCGACTTTCACTTCATCTTCAGCCATATTGTGACAAAGACATCAATCCTGTAACTTAACAAAAACAAAAAAATCGTACTTTCTCCATCATTAAGGCTTACACATTAGCTCAACGAACAATAAAAATATATAGAAAATATATGAAGAATGGAAACTATAAAGAGAAGTGGAAGATATAAAATTAAATATGATGTACCATTTGTAACAAAATATTTGATTTCGAGCAAAAAAAACAAGAAAAATCAATTCCAGGAAAAATTGCATCATAAATTTTATGCAAAAATGTGTTCTGTTCCTTAATAACAATAGTGCAAAATGGAAGAAATCTTTAAGTTGTTATCAAATCCCAAAACTTGGCCAAACGAATTTGCAAATCTCCATGGTGTGACAGTGAACTAATATTTTTAAAAGGAAACTAATTCAACACGACAGTCAAACAGAGTGGTATTACAGCTTAGCTGATACAGGGATGGTCAAGACTTTAGAACCTCAGTGGTGTTACAAGGCTGGGAAATGACTGGTGTGATGACTGTCACTTCATCCAAAGCTAAGGGAGAATTCAGCCCCTGAAAGTGTCCTGACATGAGGACTGGTGGGGCTGACTTCTGGGCCAGCCAGCATCTGACACGTGCACCCTTTGCCAGGACTGCTGGGTGGGGAAATCCCAGTAACACAACTAACTTGGGGACTATTACAGTGACCAAAGGGACAGTCTTCACTACCCCTTGTGCTGACTTTTCAGGTGAGTTCTGCCCTCTCCTTGTCTATTTCTGTGGGCTGTTTGTGTAGTCTGGGTGCACTGGAGACTTTGTGACTCTCCACCCTGCCTCCCCTACTAACTCAAGCAGAAACCCCTCATTCTGACTTGTTCTAGCCCATTAGTGCTAGCTGGTGCTAGGGGAGTTTTTTAGGAGATTCGTCCACCTCTTCCCCTCCAAGGTCTTGGAGATAGTCTTCTATTCTCTTCTATTCATTTGTGGTCTCACTTTTTACTTTTGGGTCTTTAATCGTTCTTATCTGCCAGCTTGCCCCCACTCCTGGTGTGAGATGGGGATGCAGTTTTATCCTTCAGCGCGCGCGCGCGGTGGGTCAGCTCCCCAGGCCACGTGGGCACGCCGGGAGCCGAGAGCTCTGTCCTCATGGTGTGGCTCTGTGCTTCTGTGCGACACATGACCCTCATCTGAGTTTTCCTTTTTCCAAGATGACCTAGCTGTTCCTGGACACTTATTCTTGCCTTTGAGTTTTACAATCAGTTTGTTGAGTTTCACACATCCTAATCCTTCTGGATTTTGGGGGGGAGGGGGGAATTTTTAAAAGTCACATGTTCATTTAATTTTTAAGTTACATACATCGGTGGCATAGCTCTCCATTCATGTGTGCTTTTATGTTTTTAATAGACTTTGTTTTTTTAATTGGAGTATAATTGCTTTACAGTGCTACGTAGTTTCTGCTGCACAACCACACACGCGTGTGCATGCTAAGTCGCCTCAGCCATGTCCAGCTCTTTGTGTTCCCATGGACCATAGCCCACCAGGCTCCTCTGTCCATGAGATTCTCCAGGCAAGAATACTGGAGCGGGTTGCCATGCCTGCCTTCAGGGGAAACTTCCTGACCGAGGGATTGAACCTGTGTCTCCTGCGTGCCGCTCCTGTGTTGCAGGCAGATTCTTTACCACTGAGCCCCCAGGGCAGCCCCTGTATACACATACCTTCTCCCTTTAGAGTTACCCATTGAAGGGATAAACGGTTTCTCACTGCTTAGGCCAATTGGACAAAGGTTTCTGTAACTTGCAGCTGAAAGCATTCTAACTGATAAACTTTGAAGAAGATGTTTAAAGGCTATTTCTGCCTTGTCAGACCATCACAAAATAGGCAACTTGAACAGCAGAAACTGACTCAGGTGTGGGTGTCATGAGTCAAGGTCAAGGTGTGTCTCCTGAGGCAGAAGGAGAACCTGGCATGCTCCTTGCTCCTGGGGGCTTGCTGGCTATCTTTGGCGTTACTCACCCCAGTCCCTGCCTTCACCTTGTATAGCCTAATTCTCCTGGTGTCAGGATCCAAATTTCCCCTTTTTAAAAGGACACCATCCCCATGGGGGCCCAGTGTGCAATGGCTGCAAACAGCAGCCTCCTTGGTAGTGTATGCAACCTGTTGCCTGTACAGGTAGCCCTAAGGGACCTTGGAGACAACTCTTCCTAGTGGGCATTCATGACTGGCCTGCTGTTTCTCAATCTAGACTCCAGACAGGTATGCGCGGTGCCTTTGGAAAGCCCCAGGGCACAGTGGCCAGGGTCCACATTGGCCAGGTCATAATGTCCATCCGCACCAAACTGCAGAACAAGGAGCATGTGATTGAAGCCCTCCGCCGGGCCAAGTTCAAGTTCCCTGGCCGTCAGAAGATCCACATCTCCAAGAAGTGGGGATTTACCAAGTTCAATGCGGATGAATTTGAGAACATGGTGGCAGAAAAGCGACTCATCCCGGACGGCTGTGGGGTCAAATACATCCCTAATCGTGGTCCCCTGGACAAATGGCGGGCCCTGCACTCATGAGCATCAGCTCTGTTCCCTCCTTAATCACGCTCACCAATAAATGCTATTTCCTGTCAAAAAAAAAAAAAAAAGGACACCAGTCATATTGGATTAGGGCCCACCTCCTCTCCACTAAGGCTTCCCGGTGGCGCTAGTAGTAAAGAACCCGCCTGCCAAGGCAGGAGACGTTAGAGATGCAGCTTTGATCCCGTGGTCAGGAAAGTCCCCTGGAGGAGGGCCTGGCACCCCAATCCAGTATTCTTGCCTGGAGAATCCCATAGACAGAGGAGCCCCCTGGCTACAGTCCATAGGGTTGCAAAGAGTTGGACACCACTGAAGCAACTTAGCACATGTGCTCATATCTCTACTAGTGATATCTGCAGAGACCCAGTTTCAACATCAAGGCACAGTCTGAGGTCCTGCGGGTCAGGATTCAACATACGAATTTGCAGGGACGCAGTTCATCCACAACAGGAAATGTGCCCTTCTGTGTCCGTCAGTTGGTAAGAACAAGGTCCCCAGCGCTCTTCCTGCGTTTCTTTGGCCAGAATTGTGCGATGTGTACACTCTCTTACACTAACCACTCTCCAGGGGATGGAACTGTGATTGCAGTGGGCTAACCAGGACCCCCGCCTGTGCACCCCACTGCCACTTGGTACAGGGCAGGACACCAGCCTCCTCTGAAGACTGGGCTCCCTGAAACCAGAACTGAATTGCTCCCCTCATATTTATGGTGTTTTGATAATTTGTGGATGAGGTCCTGTTTCTGTTGTATTCTGTTTGGTCTTTGAAAATTTAGAAAAACACTATGCTTATGCTGATTTGGGATAGATTTTTTTAATCTATAAAACAATTGATTTTCATAAATAGGTCTATTACCTCTGGCAATACTGTACCTTTGTTTTGTATTTAAACATTATTGCCAAACTCTCCTGTTAGTTCAAATAATTTGTTAATTCAGTTGGGCTTCTATATGGATGGTCATATTATCAGCAAGTTATCAGCACTGTCTTTCACTTTAATCTCCTTCTCTTTCTTGTCTATGGCTTTGGCCAGGACCTACTAGCCAACATGATGTCAAACAGTGGCAATAATAGTAGCAGGGGTCCTGGGTTTGTTCCTCATCTTAACGGATATGTGTCTGGGTTCTTCTGCATCTGTTGACATGATCATAAAGTGATATTTCTCCTTTAGTCTGCTTGTGTACTAGATTCCATTGACAGATTTTGTAATTCATCCTTACATTCCTGCAGTAACACTACTTGATGAGCTATTTTTAAGTCACTGTAACATTAAAATGTTTACTTCGCAATTTTCACATCTGTCTTTGTCAGTAATAGCCCATTGATCGTCCAGTTTGTACTTCTCTGGTCCCGGAATCGAAGACTGACTCAGACCCATGCTTTTACTGTTCTTTTCAATTGCCTAATTTTTCTTTAAAAAAACTTCTGTATAAGAAATTATTCTGGAAGATATTGACTATTCCATAATAGAATGTACTTTAAAACTGATACAAACCTGGGGACTTGGCAGGGGCAGAGAGGAGGGAGGGGTGTTAGTGACCATTTAATTTCTTTAGTAGCTATTAATATACTTTTCTTTCCTTTTTAAAAAAACATTTGTCTATTTGGCTGCCTCGGGCGGTACGTGGAGTCTTCGTTGCCACGCGTCGGTTCTCGAGGCGGGGCGTATGGATTCAGTACTTGTGCTGCGTGGCCTTAGTTGCTGTGAAGCAGGTGGGACCTGAGTCTCCCGAGCAGGGGTTGAACCCATGTCTCCTGTATCGCAAGGCGGATTCTTAACCACTGGACTGCCAGGGAATGCCCTAGTTTTCTGTCTTTCAATGCCAGCTCTCTGGGTTTTCAAGAATATTGGTGTACAGGTGGTTCTTAATGGTCTCTTGCTATTTTAAATTGCTGCCAGACCATAATTATTCCTCTTTTTTAAGTCCCTGGGGACTTAAAAATTTGCATGGTCCCTCTGTTTATCCTTGACCAGTCTTGCCGAAGGATTTTCTGTAAGTTTTTAAAGAGTCAGCATTGGGCTCTGTTCATCTTCTCTGATTTTTCTAGTTATTACTAGTTTTATTCTGATAGCTTTAACAATTTTTTTTAATTGATTAACTTATTTATGACTGCCCTGGGTCTTCCTAGCTGTGTGCAGACTTTCTCTAGTTGGCACGAGCAGGAGCTACTCTCTAGGTGCGCAGGCCTTCTCACCGCAGTGGCTTCTTGATGCCCAGCATGGGCTCCTGGGTACGTGGGCTTCAGGAGGTGTGGCACGCAGGCTGCAGGCTCAGCGGTTGCGGACAGTGCCAAGGGGGAGTAAGATGTTCAGGCACCTTCACGGAACATTCTGAGAGGCATAGAAGGACACATGGCCTCTTTGCACCCTCAAAACAAAAAGAGCATCTACGGGAAAAGAGGAGAGAACAGCTACAGGCGCTGAGCAATTAAATGTGTGATGTTGACAGCAACATGGGAGACAAGGGGGCCTCCCGGAAAGCAGAGGAAAGGTGCAGGTTTGGAAACGGGAGCGAGAAGGGCCGACATCGAGACCACACGGGCGAGGCCGTGCTCCAAACGTGAGAGCAGAGGACATTAGGAGAGAAAGCACAGACAAGTGCATCCCGGGAGCCGACGGAGAGCGCCAGTCCACCCACCCTCGGGGGAGCAGCCACCACGTGGGAGGCAGCACAGACCAGTCCCGGCGGGGAGGGGTTTTCCTGCAGGCAAACCTGGGCTGGGGAGGGGCTGCAGGGGGAGAATCGCCTGCAAGAAAGGCCTGGGGAGAGCGGGAGGGAGGGCCCCTGCCGGCCCCGCTGTGGAGGCCAGGTCCACCGCAGTGGGCAGCAGCCGTCAAGCACAAGGGCGACCTGCAACCAGGCCTGGGCCCTCCAGCGGCTGCAGCCAGGAGCGAAGACAGGCAGCTGGGTGCTCTGGAGCTCCTCCTTGGCCTGGAGGCCGCACAAGCCAGTCCCAACGGCCCCTGCATCTGGAGACAGCAGATGTGGGTGGTGGCGGGCACGAGGCATGGCACAGGGCCTGAGCGGTCACCGACACAGCCCTCCACCTCAGGACAGCACTGACCAGCCCCCCTGCCCTCTGCAGGGACCTGGGCACCTCCCTGGGCCACCTGCAGGTGCTCTGGCTGGCTCGCTGCGGCCTGGCTGACCTGGATGGCATCAGCTCCTTTCCTGCCCTGAAGGTGGGTCTGCCCTGCCCTGGGTGGGGGAGGAGAGGGGCAGGGCGCACAGGGGGCAGGAGGTGGGGGGCGGCCCTGGCTGAGCACCCTCTCCCCCGCTGTGCCCCCCAGGAACTCTACCTCTCCTACAACGACATCTGGGACCTGAGCCCGCTGTGCCTGCTAGAGCAGCTGGAGGTGCTGGACCTAGAAGGCAACTGTGTGGAGGACCTGGGGCAGCTGCGTTACTTGCAGCTGTGCCCGCGGCTGGCCACGCTCACCCTGGAGGGCAACCCACTCTGCCTGTGGCCAGGCCCCGGCCCAACCCACCAGGTGGGCACCACCAGGAGGGAGGCGATCTGTGGTGCCAGCCCCTCAGCCAGCCGGGGGACCGCTTTGCCCGCCTGAACGGGCCAGGTCGCAGCAGACCCCGGGGGACCCGCCCAGGGCACATCGGGGCCTCCTCACCGGGAGCTCCTCCTCATATTGCTGGGGGCCCGGCGGCTGCCCCCACACTGCCCTGGGCCATGCACGACTGGACTCCGAAGGGTCACACATACCCAGGCCAGGCCCTAGCTCACGTGTGCTCCCGGGAGAGGTCTGTGCACACACCATACAGAGCGCAGTCTCCACGTAGAGTCGTGTACGCATATCCCGCAGGCTCCGTTCAGAGGTGCCCCTGTGCTGGGGGCCGCACCCCCTCAGCCAGAGCTCCCTCCGCCTGCCCGGCTGCTTCCACCACCCACAGGGCCAAGCTCTGAACTCAGGGCAGTCCTGCAGGCCAGAGGGTAGCCCTGGACCCTGGCAGTGAGCCCACAGAGCGCAATCATATGTGGGCAACAGCCCAGGGTCCCAGCAGTCCCCGAGGTTCCAGAGTGACCCAGGCGGGCCTGGCCCCAGCAACCCCCAGCTCCCCAGTGGGGCTAGGGGAGCAGCTCAGGCCCAGGCTGGCCTGACGGGTTGGCTGGACTCAGGCCCCCCCCCCCCACCTGCAGGTGCCCCGAGGCTACAACTACAGGGCAGAGGTCAGGAAGCTCATCCCCCAGCTGCAGGTCCTGGACGAGCTGCCCGCTGCGCACACAGGCCTGCCGGCCTCTCGGAAGCTGGACCAGGACTGGTTCCTGGTGAAGGAGGCCATCAAGGAGGGCTGCATCCTAGACAGCCTGCTTCCCAGGCCAGGTACAGGCAGCCACGTCCAAGGGCCTCGGGCTGGGGCCACCCAGCCCGGCCTGCGGACCTCACCTGCAAGCCCCAGGAGGGGCTGCACCCCGGTCCCGCTCGCAGGCTGCCTCCTCTGTCCCTTCTCAGACCTGACCCCTTGTCCCCAGAGCCCTGCACACACACCCCCAGGCCAGGACACCCTCTCTGGGAGCAGCCTTGGTGCAGGCCTCCCCCACTATCTGCAGAGGGAAGGGAGAAACCTGCCACCCCGTGACTCGGGGCCTCAGGCACACTGACACTGGGCAGTGGGCTCCGTGGACGGGGTTCAGCTGGGGGGACTCCTGGCTGACCAACTGGCGTGGGCCTTGGTGACCTCTGATTTTGACTCTTGGGCAGATCGAACCCACGGATCCCCCATGTGGAGCCTGAGCCCTGAGCTGTGCCTGCCTGAGACCCAGCCGCGGGCCCCCAGGCGCTGGCCTCTCTCCCTGCTGGCCCCCGGGGTCCCCCTGCCTGAAGGCCTCCTTCCCAAGGGCCCGGCCCCAGAGGATGACGCCAGCAACCTCACCCATGGTAGGTGACCCGCCTCAGTGTGAAGTTGGCCCTGAAGCCCCTCAGCCCCAAACCAGGCCCAGCCGCACCCTCTTCTCCAGGCACCGGCCGGGTCCTCTGTGGGAACCCCACGAAAGGCCTGCAGGAGCGTCGGCACCAGTGCCAGGTACAGCCTGCCCCCACGGCGGGCGGCACCCTGGCCAGGCGGCACCCGTCCCCCCAGCCCCGGCAGGCCGTGCCCTGAACCAGCCCTCTCCCTTCCTAGGCTGGGGTGCACCCAGAGAAGCTGCCGCTTCCCAGGCTGGAAGAGCTGGCCCCCAGGGCCTCCGCCCCAGGGCCTGACCCTGTCAACGATCGCGACCTCCTGGCCTCGGCCGGGCTTCAGGCTTTGAGGGAGCTGCACCTGCGGTGGGTGCCCCCTACCCCCCACCCCAGCCCTGCCACCCTGTGTGCTCTGATCAGGGTGGGGGGGCTTGTGGCTGAGACCTGCCTTGGCTGAGTGGTCGCTGGTCCCTGGGTGGCTGGAGAGTCGGGTCACAGGACCCCAAGGCTGGGGGACCAGCCCCAAGTTACACTCCTCTGGGATCTGCTCCAAAGGAGGAGCTGGCTGCAGCCTCCCCCACCCACACCCCAGCCCCCTTCCCAGTAGGTGCCCAGAGTCCTGGGAAGAGAGGGCCGCAGCCCCCTGGGGCCCACAGAGGGGCCCTGAAGAGCAAGAGGACAAGGCTGGGCCCAAGCCTCACTGCAACCCCCCAAGCCTGGCCCCAGGTAGCCTGCCCGACAGAACCAGCGCCGCAGAGCAGCACCGGGCTGAGGCGGGAGGGGCAGGGAGGGTCTCTCCTGGGGTTGGAGGCTCCAGTTCCCCTCCCCTGAGCCCCGGGGCCAGGCAGCCGGGTCAGCTGGGAGAGGGAGACGGGAGGCCCTCCCGACAAGGGCGGTACATGGCACAAGACCAGCGAAGGGAGCAGGGCCCCCCCCCCAAGGTGGTGGGCAGGAGACCACGGTGGGGGGTAGCGGGTGGCAGCTACTGCCTTTCCTCTGCAGACAAGGCCTGTCCTGGGCTGGGACAGAACTAAGCCAGGCAAGACCCTCCCTCAGGGACACTGGCTTGAGAGTGACCATGGCTGAGCAGAGCCAACGCAGGGGCTGTGAGGCAGAGAGAAGGGGCGAGGGGGGCTTCCTGGAGGAAAGGTTTGAACCGAATTGCGGAACAGCTGGGCGGGCAAACCTGGGGAGCGGGCATTTGTAAGCAGGGGCTTGCAAGGACCCTGCGGGTTGGTGGGGGGAGCACCAAAGAGGCCAGGATGGAGCAGGGACAGGGCCGAAGCTCTGCATTCGCTGTGCTGCTGCTGTGCCTGAGGGAGGGGCTGGGGAAGGGGGGCGTGACTCAGCCAGGGACCTCACCACCTGGCTGAGGCCACCGAGATGAGGGCGGAGGAGAGGAGGGAGCGCGGGCAGGCAGCCAGCAGGAGTGGCTGGAGGAGCGACAGCCAGTGAGGGACAGAGAGGTGCTAGGACCTCCTACTTCAGTCAGGGTCCAGGTGGGCACTGGGTGACCATGAACACACCCACCCAGCCTGCCCTCAGGGGGGTGCCAGGGCTTCGCTGCATGGGGGAGGTTTGGGAACGACCCTGGGGCCACCTGCCTGTGAGCAGACACTGTGGCCCTGCCATGTGGCCCGGCCCTGGTGACGCCAGTGGCCCTGTCTGACCTGCTGTCTTTCCTCCTTTCCCAGAGTCTTCCAGGACCTCGGGGTACAACCTGATTCCCTGTCCCCCCAAGTCCTTCATGCCAGACCGGGGCCGCAGCTCCTGGGGGTCCGCAGATCTGCAGTTCCGGGGGCGTAGGCTCAGAACCCTGGGTAGTTTCGGGCCTGGCCTGGGTCAGGGGCTGGCTCCAGTGACTGCTCTGAGAGCCCGAGAAGTGACCTCGGGCCCCAGCCCTCGAGCAGAGGGATGTCCAGGCCCAAAGCCAGCCCCAGACTCAGCAGCCAGACCCGCAGCCTCTGGTGCATGCCGCACCTGACACTCACCACCCCAGCCCGACCCCACCCTCGTATACACCCCTACCCACTGCCAGGCCGGCCTGGAGGGTGGCCAAGGCAGGGCAATTGTTGGAGGCCCAGCGTGCACTCCGGCCTCATAGAATCCAGAGCACCTGGGCCAGCGTGCTAGGGAGGGAGAAGTGGCACAGGAGAGGACCCTCTTGGTGGGGGGAAGTCAGGAGCTGGGACCACCAACGGTGGAGAGGTAGAGCCCAGGATAGAATGCACAAGTCCCCACCACTGGCCCAGTCACCCACCTCTTCCGTGAGGCCTGGCCTTCCCTGAGGAGCAGGCTTGGGAAAGAGCAGGTTGGGCCCTGGCCAAGGTGGCTGGAACTGGGCCCTGCCAGCCCTTGGCCAGCCCTCCAGCCACCCAGGGCTCTGAGCCACCCTTGGGCTGCTGCGGTCCCAAGTAGAAGCACTTGCCGTCGGCCAACCCTGGTGGACCGGTGGGGTTCCCCGCCTGGGGATGGGAGGACCAGCTCCCTCCTCTTGGGGCTGGATACCCAGAAACCAAACGAATCATTTTCGACTCTCAGGTGTATAGAAATGCGGTTTACTTGGTAGGCGGCGTTAGTTCAATAAATTATGCAGCCAGCGCCGTCTGCCTCCCGTGCTTTCTCCCTGCCCCACCGCCACAGTCGTGGATACGCGGGGGCGCAGCCGTCGGTACCGCCGCCCGGCCCGGCCCTACAGCGGCCAGCTAGTGTCCGCGGTGATGGGCGGGCAGCTGAGGAAGCGGAAGCCGAACCTCCTCTCGGCCGTGCTCTGCACCGACAGCGTCACCATGGGACAGCCGCGGTCCACCCTCTTCCGGCACACCTGGGTGGGGCGGAGCCCGAGAGGCCGCTGGACGGGAAGGGGCAGGGCCTGACGGAGGGCGGGACCGGAGGGCGGGGCGGGGTCTGAGGGGGGGGCCTGGTGGAGGGGCCTGAGTGCGGGGCGGGGCCTGACGGAGAGGCGGGGTCTGAGGGTGGGGCGGGGTCTCAGGGCGGGGCCTGAGGGCAGGGCAGGGCCTGAGGGCGGGTCGGGTCCTGAGGGTGGGGCAGGGGTCTGGTGGAGGGGCGGGGCCTGTTGAAGGGCGGGGCCCGGTGGAGGGGGCAGGTCTGTGGGCGTGGCCTGATGGAGGGGCGGGGCGGGGCGGGGGGGGCAAGGCACGGCACAGCACTCACCCGGACTTTGTGCTCCTTCCTACCCTGGCAGTCCTGGAGGCCCACCCCGACCTCTGCTCAGGAAGAGAATGGGTGGGGTCAGCCGGGCGCCCCCTCCTTGCCGGCTCCACGTTCCTCCCAGCTGCTCACTCACCGGGGATGGGGATGGCGGGCAAGAGCTCTGGGTGGGTCTGGGCCGCGTCCTCGGGCCATACTGGCGCCTCCCGCTGGCGGAGGAGCTTGGTGGTACTCAGGCGGGGCAACCGGACCCGCGGCCTGGGGAGGTGGGGAGGGATCGTGAGAGACAGCCTGCCAGCGGGAAGGGGTGGTCCCGGGGCAGACGCGGCCTGGGGAGGTGGAAGACCTGAGAGGAGTCCAGAACAGACGAAAGGGTGGGACCTGGGGAGGGGGCGGGGTGCAGTCCTAGCAGGGAGTCTGGGGTCTTTGCCAAGTCCGGGCCTGGGGAGAAAGCAGGCACTGAGGGACTCGCGGTCCCCACCCCGGCCTCCGGCGCCCAGCCCGGGCCTCCCGCACCCGACCCTTGCGCGGGGGTCGAGGCTGGGGCTGATGCTCCGCAAGGTCAGCTCCGGGCCGGGCCTCTGAGAGCGGGAAACTGTCGATGGACAAGTCGGTGTTGTCTGCGAAGATCCTGGACACTGGGGTCACGCAGTGTGGGGACTGGTGCTCGCTGAGGACCTAAGAGGCCGTGGGAAACACGGAAGTCACCCCTACTCCACAAAGCCGGCCCATTCCCCCACCCTCGCTGGGACCCGCTCTGACCTCGCCTTGGGGGTTCAGGAGGAGGGTCGCACAGCCTCGGCTGGAGTGGAAGTGGACGGGCTCCTGGCCCGAGGAAGAGGGCTGCTGCCGCCTGGTGCTGCAGGGCCCCTCGCCCCACACCTGGGAAGAGCGGGGGGCGGGGCCCCGGGTGAAGGGGGGCCGCCGGAGGGCTGGGCCTCGAGGGGCGCGGGGAGCGGGGCGCACCGTGATGTGGTGCCGCGGAGCCAGCAGGGTGCTGGGTGGGAAGCGGTACATGCACACAGGGAAGTCGAGCACCAGCTGCTGCAGCACGAAGCCGCCCAGGTCCACCGTCTCCTCCAGCGACTGGTTGAGGATGCGCACGAACCTCTGGCGGCGGCTAACCGCCACGATCTTCAGGCAGGAGCTCGAGGGGCTGGGGCTGGAGCGCAGGCAGGGACGCTGTGCCAAGTCAGTGGGGTCCCTCCCGCCACGGTCCCACTAGGAGACCTGACCCTGCAGTCCCAGCTGGGTCCCCGCCTCACCTTGGACAGCGCCCGGAAGGCCAGAGATGGGAATCCACCCCAGACTCAGGCTTCTGGCCATTCTTGCCCTGCTTGTCTGAGCGGGTTTTCTGGAGATGCAGGGAGAGGCAGACTGCCTGGGAGGGGGACCCCAATTTGGAGGGTCCAGGGTCCACCGAGGACATCTCCTGTGAGGCCGGACCCGGCCCGCAGTACCCTGGAGGTCCATGTGGGGGAGGAGCAGCAGCAAGGGTCAGATCTGAGCAGGAGGGACAGTGAGCCCCAGCACCTGGGGAAGCAGAGGAGTGCTGCACAGTACTTGGTGGGGGGTGGGGCGGCAAGTGAATTCAAGCCAGAGCACAAAGGCAGCAGCAGGAGTCCTCCAAGCCCACCCTAACCCCTAGGGACAGGGTTGGAGAGGCCCCTGCTGCCTCAACCTGGGAAACTGTGAAAGTGGGGAGGTTAGGGGGATGTCCTTCGGGGCTTGGGGCAGAGATCATAGTCCTGCAGGTGTGGGAGGGGGAAGAAACCAGGGGAGACCCGCCCCGCTCCACCTTCGAATGTTGCCTGACTGTCCCTGCAGAGGCTCTGTGCCCGTGCCTCCACCTGCTTGGCAGTGCGGCCAGGCACTGGGGGACGGGCCCCTGTCACTTTATGCACACGATTATGCGCCACCAGCTGGCTGTTGCTGGACTCGGAGTCAGCGCCCCCGGAGCTGCTGGTGCCCACCAAGGGCAGGGAGCTCCACTCGACACTCTTGAGATTGTGCTCCTGGTGCCTACAGCACAGCTCTGAGCTCCACTGGTCAGGCGGTGAGGCTGTTGGGAGCTGCGGGGTCCGGGGGTGCCTGCAGGTCATGACCAACTTGCTGCCCAGGGCTCTGGCTCCTGGACCCCAGCCCTGCCCCCATCTGACCTCCATCAGATGGGAGCAGGGCACACCGAGTTGTGGCCCCAGTCCCTAGGACCCCACCTGGGCAAAGGGCTCATGGGTAGACAGAGATGGCCCCAGAACGATTTCCCTTCATCCCTGACTACAAGCTGCAGGTCAGAGAACTGATGCTCAGAAGGTTTAAATGACCTGTCCACGGACACTAAAGGCTGGAACCTGGACTTTGGTTCACCCCAGCCAAGGCAGGCCCTCCCCTCCTCTCCCTCTCCCCTGCAGAGTCCCCATCCAGTGCAGTTACTTTTGATCTGAGTTGGACTCGAGGTTGGTGAAGAGGTTAGGGTACCGGTGGGCAATGCTGTTCCAGTCCACATCCTCCAGCCGGAAACCCTGGCCAGGGAGCAACAGGCAGGTGACCTGACCCTCCTGCAGGACTGCAGATCCAAGAACATACCTGGAGGGCCTCATTTACCTCCCCAGCAGTGGGGGCCTGATCGTTCTCAGAGAAGTCACTGAGGTCCATCAGGGTCTCTGCCGTCACCACCTGCAAAGGGGACAAGAGGCCAGCAGGCAGGGGCTGCGGGGGGAGCACACCCCTCTGCCCAAGGCCACGCTGCCCTCCAGCCCCCCCAGCACCTGAGGCACACACTTGCTAAGAGCCAGGTGGGAGGGACCACAGGCTTGGTTGCTCATCCCTGGTCCAGGAGGCAGGCCTCCAGGGAGGCCAAGGCCCCTGAGTGGAAGCACCAGTCTGAAGGGGACAGCCAGCTGACCAAGGAGGGTGGGCTGGGGGGCCACCCGTAGCCAGGCTCACCTCCACGCTGCCCGTGGAAGACCGCAGCATGCGGCCCACCCAGGAGGAGCGGGCCAGCTGCAGGAGGCAGGACTTCCGGAAGGCCTGCAGCTCGGCCTCCAGCTGCTGCAGCGCGTCCCCTGTCTGCTGCAGCCGCTCCTCCAGGCGCTCCTTCTCCTGCACCGGCGGGTCGGCAGTGGGCGGGGCATTCCACAGACCCCGCCCCCGGCCCTCCCCACCCTGGCTTGGGCCTCACCCCCCACCCACCTCCACCCCATCCCCAGCCCTGATCCCTCTTGCCCCTCACCAGTTGGGCCTTTTCCTTCTGCACTTTCAACTCCAAAGTCAGCTTTTGGACCTGGTTTTGCAGGAACTTATCCTGACTTCTCGAGCTCCTGGGGGAGGGATAATCTCAGCAGCCCCACCTCTGGGTCCGCAGCCTCTTTACTCATTAGGGTGCCAGGGTCAGGCAGGCGGGTCAGGCCCTGAAGAGGTCTGGGTTGGAGGCGGGGTCTAGGCTGGGTTCAACACCCATCAACATGCTCGGGGGCTAGGGTCTGGGTGGTTTACAGTGTATTAACTTCTTTAGGGTTAGGGCCAGCCGGGGACTGAGTGGTGGGGACCAGTGCACACCACTGACCTCTCGGCCGGAAGCCCAGCCACCTCCTGCAGGATACGGCAGTGCCGGGCTTCACGCTGATTCTGGATGGCCCACCGCAGGGCCTGGATCTCCAACTCCCTCTGCCCCCAGAGCAGCTGTAGGGTGCGGGGGTCCAGGGACTCCAAGGCCGACCTGAAACACCAGCCCCCCACGCTGCTTGGTCAGGCCCTGCTGTCTGGCTGGCCTGGCCCGAGCAGCTGACCTCACCCCTCTCCTCCTTACTGCAGGTTGATGGAGGAGACTATCCTGGTGGAGCTGGGCTTGGCGTTCTGAGGGCTTGTGGGAGCCACCAGGTCTGCAGCGGCACCCGCTGGAGGCCCCACATGGCCACTCACTGGTTCTCGGTCCACCAGGGACGCGAGAGCCTCTTCCTCAGCGTCTTCAGCCTCCTGACAAGACTTGGGGGCCATTCTTGATGTTGCTGGGGGTGCTGGGAGGAGGGGTGGTGGGGCTACACTGGGTCTGGTGTGTGTGCAGTCTGCAGGGCTCTCCTTACACGGCCAAGCTTGTGTATGACAGCCCCAGATGGTACTGCTGGTTCATGGGGTGTCACTCTCCAAGAAGGGGTGTGTGTGTGTGTGTGTGTGAACGTGCGTGTGTGTTTGCCCCACTGAATGGCACACTACCAGTCACCCGAGTGTCTACACCCACGCATTTCTGAGCAGGCCGGGGCAGCAGGGCACCCCCACCCCTGGCACATCTTTGGGTGCTCAGCCATCCCCTGTCGTCTCCTCCCTGTCACCCTTGCCTCCAGGACCTGAACACCTGTCCCCCAGCCTAGAGAACGGGTCCCCAAAGGTGCTGGTCCTTCACTGGTGCGGTCTCTGTCCCCTCAGAGCCAGGGTCCTCCCCAACACTCACCTGAGGCCTGAAGTACAGGCAGGCCTATGGAGAGAAAGGCTCTACAGGGTTGCCATGGATACTAGCAGCCAGAGGGGAGGGGCTGTTTGTTACCAGGAGCTTCCAGGGAGACCTAGACCAGGGCCCAGGTGAACCCTGGCCCCGTCCTTGTCCAGCCTGAAGGAGAAGCTGTGAGGGGCTGACCTGTGGCTCAGCTAACCTCAGTAGACCCAGGGGACACAGAGTGACCCACAGGGCCTGCCATCATCACCCGCTCAGCTCAACAGCCCCGACCAACCCTGGGGAGGCTCCTGTGGGCGCTCCCTGGCTGACCATGGCGGTCACTGGGTGTTGGGGGCACTGCTGCGCTGTGAGTGTATCCACAGGCCAGAAGGATGGCTGTGCTAAGCATGTGACCTCACTGGGGCCCGGCTATCTGGGAAAAGGGAAGAGAGGGAGGGGACAGCCCTGAGAACCTGGGAGAGCGGCTTTCTGAGCTCTGACCAGCAGCGGGCCCCCTTCCGTGCCTTCCCCATCCCCTTTGCCGAACTGACTGCTGCCCCTTTACCTAACCCCTAGTACAGAAGCCTCCCTCCCGGCATCCACCCACAGCTCGAGAGCCCTGTAAGGAGCCTCGGGGCACGAATAATGACAACAATAGTTCTCACTGAACACAGAGTTCCAGAGAATAGC
Source organism: Cervus elaphus (assembly GCF_910594005.1). Classification (NCBI taxonomy): domain Eukaryota; kingdom Metazoa; phylum Chordata; class Mammalia; order Artiodactyla; family Cervidae; genus Cervus; species Cervus elaphus. The sequence goes on from NC_057816.1 coordinate 405,174, forward strand.
AAGGAGAGGTAAGAAGGCTTTCTTAAAGAAATACTGCAAAGAAATAGTGGAAAATAATAGAATGGGGAAGACTACATATCTCTTCAAGAAAATTGGAGATACTAGGGGAATATTTCATGTGAAGATGGTCATGCTAAATGACAGAAACAGTAAGGACCTAACAGAAGCTGAAGATATTAAGAACAGGTGGCAAGAAAACACAGAAGTACTATACAAAAAGAGATCTTAATGACCTGGATACCCACGATGGTGTGATCACTCACCTAGAGCCAGACATCCTGGAGTGTGAAATCAAGTGGGCCTTAGGAAGCATCACTATGAACAAAGCTAGTGGAGTTGATGGGATTCCAGCTGAGCTATTTAAAAATCTTAAAAGATGATGCTCTTAAAGTGGTGTATTCAACATGCCAGCAAATTTGGAAAACTCAGTTGTAGGCCACAGGACTAGAAAAGGTCAGTTTTCATTCCAATCCCAAAGAAGGGCAATGCCAAAAAATGTTCAAACTACCACACAATTGCATTCATTTCACATGCTATCAAGGTTATATTCAAAATTCTTCAAGCTAGGCTTCAATAGTATGTGAGAACTGATGTTCAAGCTGGATTTAGAAAAGGCAGAGGAACCAGAGATCAAATTACCAATACTCATTGGATCATAGAAAAAGCAAGAGAATTCCAGAAAAACATTTACTTCTGCTTCATTGACTATGCTAAAGCATTTGACTGTGTGGATCACAAAAAACTGTGGAAAATTCTTCAAGAGATGGGAATACCAGACCACCTCACCTGTTTCCTGAGAAATCTGTATGCAGGTCAAGAAGCAACAGTTAGAACCAGACATGGAATAATGGGCTGGTTCCAAATTGGGAAAGGAGTACGTCAAGGCTGTATTTTGGCACCCTGTTTGTTTAACTTCTATGCAGAGTACATCATGTGAAATGCTGGGCTGGAGAAATCACAAGCTTAAATCAAAATTGCTGGGAGAAATTTCAACAACCTCAGATATACAGAAGGAGAAGGCAATGGCGACCCACTCTAGTACTCTTGCCTGGTAAATCCCATGGACGGAGGAGCCTGGTAGGCTGCAGTCCATGCGGTCTCGAAGAGTTGGATACGACTGAGTGACTTCACTTTCACTTTTCACTTTCATGTGTTGGAGAAGGAAATGGCAACCCACTCCAGTGTTCTTGCCTGGAGAATCCCAGGGATGGAGGAGCCTGGTACATTGCCGTCTATGGGGTCGCACAGAGTTGGACACGACCGAAGTGACTTAGCAGCAGCAGCAGATATACAGATGATACCGCTCTAATGGCAGAAAGCAAAGACAAACTAAAGAGCCTCTTGATAGGGTGAAAGAGGAGAGTGAAAATGCTGCTTTGAAACTCAACATTCAAAAAAATTAAGATCATGGCATCCAGCATATTAAACAAACAGAGACATCACATTGCTCACAGAAGTCCATATAGTTGGAGCTATGTTTTTTTATATGGTTTTCCATATACAACCATATGGTTGTGTGGATCACAACAAACTGTGGAAAATTCTTCAAGAGATGGGAATATCAGTCCACCTTACTTCCTCCTGAGAAATCTGTGTGCAGGTCAATAAGCAACAGTAAGAACCAGACATGGAACAACAGATTGGTTCCAAATTGGCAAGAGAGTACTTCGAGGCTGTATATTGTCACCCTGCTTATTTAGCTTATATGCAGAGAACATTGTTCGAAATGCCAGGCTGGCTGAAGCACAAGCTGGAATCAAGATTGCCGGGAGAAATATCAATAACCTCAGATATGCAGATAACACTACTCTTATGGCAGAAATCGAAGAAGAACTAAAGAGCCTCTTGATGAAGTATAAGAGGAGAGTGAAAAAGCTGGCTTAAAACTCAACATTAAAAAAACTAAGACCATGGCATCCAGTCCCATCACTTCATGGCAAATAGATGGGAAAACAATGGAAACAATGAGAGACTTTATTTTCTTAGGGTCCAAAATCACTGCAGATGGTGACTGCAGCCATGAAAGTAAAAGACACCTGCTCCTTGGAAGAAAAGCTATGACCAACCTAGATAGTACATTAAAAAGCAGAGACATTACTTTGCCAACAAACGTCCATCTAGTCCAAGTCATGGTTTTTCCAGTAGTCATGTATGGATGTTAGAGTTGGACTATAAAGAAAGTTGAGCGCCAGAGAATTGATGCTTTTGAACTGTGGTGTTGGAGAAGACTCTTGAGAGTTCCTTGGATTGCAAGGAGATCCAACCAGTCAATCCTAAAGGAAATCAGTCCTGAATGTTCATTGGAAGGACTGATGCTGAAGCTGAAGCTCCAATACTTTGGCCACCTGATGTGAAGAACTGACTCATTGGAAAGAACCTGATGCTGGGAAAGATTGAAGGCAGGAGAAGGGGACGGCAGAGGAGGAGATGGTAGGATGGCATCACCGACTCAATGGACATGAGTTTGAGCAAGCTCTGGGAGTTGGTGAGGGACAGGGACGCCTGGTATGCTGCAGTCCATGGGGTCGCAAAGAGTCGGACATGACAGAGCAGCTGAACTGAACTGAACTGATGGTTTTTCCAGTAGTTATGTGTGGATATGAGAGTTGGACCAAGAAGAATGCTGAGAGCCTTCAGCTGAGCAGAATTGATGCTTTCAAATGTTTGTGCTAGAGAAGAAAGTGAAAGTGAAATCGCTCAGTCCTTTCTGACTCTTTGCGACCCATAGACTGTAGCCCACCAGGTTCCTCTCTCCATGGAATTTTCCAGTCAAGAGTACTGGAGCGGGTTGCCATGTCCTTTTCCAGGGAATCTTCCCAACCCAGGGATTGAACCCAGGTCTCCCACATTGCTGGCAGATGCTTAGAAAGTATATTAATCCTGAATATTCCCTGGAAAGACTGATGCTCAAGCTGAAGTTCCAATACTTTGGCCACCTGATGTGAAGAGCCAACTCATTGGAAAAGGCCCTGGTTCTGGGACAAATTGAAAGCAAAAGGACAAGGGGGTGACAGAGGATGAGGTGGTTGGATGGCATCGCCGACTCTATGGACATGAATTTGAACAAAGTTGGGGGAATAGTGGAGGACAGAGGAGCCCGATATACTACAGTCTATGGGGATCACAAAGAGTCAGATACGACTTAGGGGCTGAACAATAACAAATAGTTCCCTTGTCCCTGGACCTGGACAAAAGTGAGCCCCAGACCTGACCCATAAGACCACGCCCTCTACTTTTTGCCCCACCCCCACCCACCTTCATTCCCTCACCATGCATTCATTCAGACTTTCGGCTTTTGCTCCTGCAGGGCTTGTGGTGGGCAGGAGGAAGAAACCCCGCTCTGGGTCAGTCAGACTTGGGAAGTGCAGGTTCTAGACGTCCTTGCTGCTGATCCACACAGACAGCGCTGAGACTATGAGGGGCTCCGGCTGCCGCGCCGGCCTGGGGTCTCCGGGCAGAATAGCAGGACTCGCCTGGCGGAGGAGTGTGTTTACAGCTCGGGCCAGCCTTGGGCCCCACTGAGCCTCAGACAAAGAGCCCAGGGCCTTTGTCCCAGGCAACCTCTTGGCGGCCCCCTCCCCCATCAGGATTGTCAGCCTGGCAGCAGCCGGAGAGGACCAGTGGCCAACCAGCTCCACTCCCTCCCGCCTTGAGCCCCCGACCCCATGAGTCCCATCGCGTCCCAGGCGAGGTGAGGGGCGGTGTCAGCCCCGCTGCCCTCCTGGGTGCAGGCCGGGCTCGCGGGGTCCCGGGCAGGCGCCCCCTCCCTTAGGCGGGAGACTCATCAGACGCTGCGGCTTCTGCGAAAGTCAGCCAGGAAGCGCGGCCAGGCACCTGGCCCACGCGCCGCCTGCGCCGCGGAAGGCAGCGCTCTTCCGCGCGGTGAGCGGGTTCGGGGCGCGCGTGGACCGAGACGCTCTCGGCCCCCGGCGCGGCCGAGCCCCGCCCACACCTGGGCGCCGCCGTGGGCGGGGCGGGCGAGGAGCCAATGGGGAGGTCCAGGGGAGAGGCTCTGTGTAGGTGGCTAATGGGCGTAGGCGCGTGGTGGGCGGGGCGCGCGGCGCAGCCAATGGGGGCGCGCGGGGCGGGGCGCGCGGGCGGCGAGCCAATGGGGCGGCCGGCCGGGGCGCTCCCGCGGCGCTGGAGGCGGCAGGTTGCGGCGGCGCCCGGAGCTTGGCAGCAGCCAGTCCGCGTCCGCATTCCGGAGGCCGGTGAGCGTCCAGGTGAGCCGCGCCGAGTTCCGGGGACTTCGCGGCGCAGGGCGCGGCCCTGGGTTGCTACTCAGACGGAGGGGCGCGAGCCGGGCCGGCGAGGGGGCCACGCCGCACCTGCACCCGCTGCGAGCGGGGACCGCGGCCTCGCCGCGAGCGCGGAGCCGCGCGGTAGCAGGGAGGGGCCGCCAGCGCCGGGTGCGGCGGGTCTGCGGTGCCGAGGGCTGCGCGCGGACGCCCCGCGGGAGGTGCTGTGCCCTTCAAGCCGGGTGGCCGCGTCTGGTTAATGATTTGCTTGGTTCCGGGAGTGGGGCCGGCCGAGAGCAGGCTGGGAAGTGGGGCAGCCTCCGAGCGCTGTGGGAGGGCCCTCTGGTTCCCTCTCTAGGGGGGCACTGGCCTTTGCTTCCCCACCCCCAGGAATGTGCGGCCTCCGTGTGGGGCTGCGCACCAGATGCCGAGGGGCAGCAGTCCCGAGCCAGTTCCGGGGTGCGGGGCAGGCCTGAGGAGGAAAAGCTGGCCAAGCTGTGTGTTGGGGCCAGGCGGGACCTGACCCCGTGGCCCTTGCCCTCGCTGCAGTACAGGCATGCTCTCAGGACTGGCGGCCATGGAGCTAAAGGTGTGGGTGGACGGCATCCAGCGCGTGGTTTGTGGGGTTTCAGAGCAGACCACCTGTCAAGAAGTGGTCATTGCACTAGCCCAAGCCATAGGTGAGTTCCCTGAAGCACGGATGGGCCCAGCAGGTGTGCCTGCAGTGGGGCCTGGCCTCTGGGCCCCATCTGGCCCCCAGGAGGGTGGGGCTGTTTCTGGTCCCTCTTGCCTTTCCCCAGCTGCTCAAGCCAGATGGACTGAAGGTAAGGGAAGTGGGCTGACTGACCCCTCTCCCCGACTCCAGGCCAGACAGGCCGCTTTGTGCTTGTGCAGCGCCTCAGAGAGAAGGAACGGCAGCTGCTACCCCAGGAATGCCCTGTGGGCGCCCAAGCAACCTGCGGACAGTTTGCCAGTGATGTCCAGTTTGTCCTGAGGCGGACAGGACCCAGCCTTGCTGGGAGGCCCTCCTCGGACAGCTGCCCTCCCCCTGAGCGCTGCCCCATCCGAGCCAGCCTTCCCCCAAAGCCTCGACCAGCACTGGACCGTGAGCCCTGCAAAGCACTGACCTTCAGCCTGGGGTGCCCTGGGCAGGCCCCCGGCCCTGTGCCACCCGAGCCTCTAGCTCCTGTAGTGCCGGTGCCAGGCTGCTGTGCAGACCTGCAGGGCCTGGAGCGAAGGGTGCGCAGGAACGCAGCAGAGCTGGGCCAGGAGGCCTTCTGGGAGCAGGAGCTGCGGCGGGAGCAGGCCCGGGAGCGTGAGGCACAGGCCCGCCTGCACGCGCTGAGCGCAGCTACGGCTGAGCACGCGGCGAGACTGCAGGCCCTGGACGTGCAGGCCCGCGCCCTGGAGGCCGAGTTACACCTGGCTGCAGAGGCCCCTAGGTCCCCCTCGCCCACAGCGTCTGTGGCTGAACGCCTGCGCCAGGACCTGGCTGCCCAGGAGCGGCAAAGCATGGAGGTGCAGGGCAGTCTCGCCCTGGTGGGCCGGGCTCTGGAGGCTGCCGAGCACGCCCTGCAGGTGAGCCCGCAGGACCTGCACCCCGGTGCAGGGGGGTGGGGGGTGGGGCGCGTGGGTGTTGGTTTCAGAATCAGAATCAGAGCCTGAGGGTCCTGTGTGCCCTAGGCTCAGGCCCAGGAGCTGGAGGAGCTGAACCGGGAGCTGCGTCAGTGCAACCTGCAACAGTTCATCCAGCAGACGGGCGCAGCGCTGCCCCTGCCCCCACGGCCCGACGGGGACCCCGCTGGCACTCAGGTCAGAGCAGTTCTGGAGGGAGGCCAGGTCAGTGGGGGGCCCGCCCAGCCCCAAGCTGACCTGCTTTTCCCACAGGATCTTCTGCCTCCAGCCAGAGAAGAGCCCCTCATGGGAGGCCCCCGGAGTCCGGCCCTTGTGTCCAGCCTGAGCCCAGAGAGTATGTCTGTCTCCCCCGTCTGGATGGGATAAGGTCCTCCAGTGACCCCCTCAGGCCTCTCAAGTCTGTGTCCTCCCCACAGTTGCCCCCATGAGGCAGAACTCCTTGAGGTAGCAGCTCTCACCCCAGAGTGGACGTCCACAGCCAAGGCCTGCCTAGCCTGGATGACAGAGGCGAGCCCGTGGTCACAGAGGACTCCTTCCACCGTGCAGTGGGAAGCCCTGGAACCTGGAGCCTGAGATGGGACACCTTGGAGCCCTAGGATTCTTGCTGCAGGGTGCACAGAAAGGCTGAAGACTCTTGTCCTAGTCTTTGTTAAATCTGCCAAGACCCTGGAGAAGCTAGGGGCATGGCCAGCCCTGAGATCATAGCCTCCAAAGGCCACAGCTCTTTGTTGGGGACAGGAGGTGCACAGACCCTGTGTTCAACCTATGGGTATGTGCTTGCATGCGGGAGGTATCCTTGCCCACATCCATGTGTACACTGGCTCCCTACCCCACCATTAAAACCTCAAATAACTGCCTCCCATGGCTTGAGCGTGTCTTGAGGCTGCACTGGGCAAGGTCTGCAGGGTCTCAGTAGTCCCCTGAGCTGCCTGGGGCTAGCCATAGTTAAGGGTCCTGAAATGGAGCTCTCCCAGGGACCCGTGGTTATTTAATCCAAAGTTGGAGCTGTATCCACCCACCCCTGGGGAGTGGCCTCTCCTTGTTGGGGGCAGGGTAGCTTCTCTCCTTGGCAGCCTGGGGTTGGATGGTCTGGGGGCCTGAAGTAGCCTCGGCACTGACCTGGGTTTCTGTCTAGATCCCTCCCTTGCCTGACTTCCCTGTCTGGTCTGCTCCCCACCAGCAGCAAGAAGCACTGCGCCCTCTGGGGTGGCTCCTGGATATGAGGATTCAAGGACACACCAGACCCGTCCATCAGGTTTCCTGAGCCTGAGAGCTTGCGGGGGCAGGACTCCTGGGTCTGCCAGGCCCCAGGAGCTTTGCTGACCCCTGGAGGGTGTGCCGCGCTGCCTTCCAACACCCCGCCTCCTCACCCCAGCTGGGCATGGAGCTTCAGCCACATGCCTGCAGCCTTAAAATTGGGGCAGTGTGAGGTCTGAACCACAGCCCTGGTCTGGGGTGGGCCACAGGCTCCCAGCTCTTGAGTTGCAGTCGGGAGAGGCGAGCTCTGTGCCAGCCAGAACCTGGGGAGCTCCAAGACCTGGGTGCAACCATGCACGTTGAGGAACAGAGGACAGGACAGCCTAGATCACAGGGGTCTTCCCGCTTAGTGCGGGGGTGGGCAACTTTGGGGAAGACTCACCCTTCTCCTGGGGTGGCCCATGAGCTGGGCCTGGCGTTCCCTGCCTCCTTGGGGGCAGACTGTAGGGGACATGAAGTCCTGAGTGCAAGGAAACCACCAAGCACCTGGCTTGTGGGAGGAACCAGGAGCAGGCCCTTCCTACCTGAGCTGGAGCAGGGTCGGGAGTGGCTGTACAGGCCTGGTGGTGAAAAGGATCTGGCCCGTTTCCTCTTTGGAGCCCCCAGCCCATTCCCATGCCTGTCCACACTCCTGCCTGACCTGTGACTCTCCTTAGGGTCAAGCACAGGCCATACGAGGTGCAGCCCTGACCACATGGGCTGGTCAGGCCTCATGCTAGGTGGGAGGACTGGGGACTGTCAAGGGGCCTGCTCCCTTCACCTGGATCCCCGACCTGTGTCCACAGGGTTGGGTGGGCCTCCGGGCACAAGCCCTGAGCCTTAGTGCCCTTTCACCTCCCAAGCTGAGCACACAGGCCAGCAGGGCGCAAGGCCAGATGCCATCCAGGCACTCCCCTATACACCCAGGGGTCAGGGGAGGACCAGCCTATGCCCTGCCCGTGTCCTGCGCATCCCCACTCCTCAGAGGACAGCAGGCACAGACCTGGGTGGGCTTGTGCCCCTGGTCTGTCTGTTTTCAGGGAACACCCATTCCTTCTGAAGTCACTGCCAGGGACCTGTCCCTGGTACAAGGTTGCCTCTGGGGATGCTGAGAGCTGTCTTCTCCAGCTTAAAGGGGGTCCTTAGGCAACCCACACATTCCTGGGTGGGAAAGGGGCAGAACTTTCTCCAAGTGAACAAAACCCCACATCCCCCCAAGTTGCCTGAAGTGCTTCAGATCACTAAGCAAATTTTTGAGTTGCTGAAAGGTTTACTTTTGAGTTTTAAACTGTACTTTGAAAACTACAATGTGAGGTGTGCTGAGGGGAGGAAAGGCCAGTGGTCGTTCAGTTGCTCAGTCATGTCCAAATCTCTGTGACCCCCATGAACCACAGCACGCCAGGCTTCCCTGTCCTTCACCGTCTCCTGGAGCTTGCTCAAATTTATGTCCATTGAGTCGCTGATGCCATCCAACCATCTCATCCTCTGTCGCCCTCTTCTTTAGCTCCCCTCAAGCCGGGGGAAGGCAGGGCAGGATGCTGCATGGTGTGAGTACAGGGCCGCCCTCCTTGGGGTTGCTCTGAGGGCAGACTGTGTTGTGGGGGAAGGCACCGGTGCCCTGCCTGGCCTCAGATTCCTGCTTGACCCTCCAGGGGCTGGTTCACAGAGGGTCGCGGGCCAGTGGCAGCAAATCCGCACCGTTGGTTCTCAACCCCAAAGCTGCTGACAGCCTCCCTGCCACCTGCAGAGCCTGGCCTGCCAAGCCTGCTGGGTATGACACTCAGCACACCATATCAACCGCTAACTAGGGTAGGGTCCCTCCTGAGGGGCGTCCACGTCCACACGAGGGCCCAACTAAGCAGGCCTCCCCTCCAGACTGCCTGGGAGAGGGGACAAGCCTGCCGCTGCGTCATCTGCAGGCCCAGAGGCTGCTCTGGGCCTGCTCCACAACCACAAGACTTTCACGGTGAACTTAGGAACACCCAACAGGGAAGACAGGCCTCCAGGAACCCACACCCCTTGGGAGGGCGTGTCTGTGGGCATCGCGAATGCGTCTTCACAGTCGTGACTCCCTTAGTGGCCTCGCTGACATGGCAGAGGGCACAGGAAAGCCAAATCTGCCACTATCTTCTTCAAGAAAGTTCCCGGAGGTGGCCCTCAAGAGGCTAGTTCAGGAGGTCCTGTCCTGAAGTCCAAGGGTCGAACAGTGACACTGGTGTCTGCCCAGGGCTGCCTTCGGCTTGGCAACATCAGGAAGACGGTTGCAGGAGCCCTGCACACCTTGGCACCCTGAGACACACAAGGAGAAGAGAGCTCCCTCCAAGAGGGCATCTGGTCCGGCCTGTGGCCCCCGCATGCAAAGGGCAGCAAAGGCCTCTGAATGTCCCCCGTTTTCCCCACCCGGCCCACTGCTGGCCGCAGACTGGCGCACCTAGTCCGTGCAGCGCCCTCGCCTACCACCCGCCATGGCACGCTCCCTCTGACCCGACGTGGCCGTCCCCTGCCCCCCAGGGTCACAGAGGGGGCGGGGCGGTCGCGCTGCCCAGGGACAGATCAGCCGCTGTCACACGCACAGTGGGTCCGGAGCAGCGCAGTGTGCGGTGGGCAGTGGCTGCCCTGCGCCTGGAGGGACCGCCGTGCAGGCGGAAGAGTCGTCCCCCACCCACGACCCCCGCCTCCCCTCCCGTCCAACTTGGCGGTCCGAGCCCGCAGCCCCTGCCCGGCCCAAGTTCCCGCCCGCGAGCCTAGGACCCTTCGCGCGTCACCTGCGACCCTGCGCGGGGCCGTCGCCGGCTCTCTGCCCAACTTCGGCGGCGGCAGCGGCCCCCTCGCGCCCCCGCCAGTCCGGAACCCCGCGCCCGGCCCGTATGCAAATGCCCAGGTCTCGCGGCCAATGGTCGCCCGAGCCGGGCCCGCCCTGCCGCGCCGCAGCCAGTGGACGCAAGCCGGGGACGGGACGCCGCGCCCACCGCCGAGCGGCCCCTCGCGGGCGAGGCCGGCGCGTTCCTTTCCGCACGTCGGCCTCGGGGCGGGGCCGCCACCTGCCGGGCGGGGCTTGCAACGCCGGGAGGCTGCCAGGCGCGGGGCGGCTCCCCCGCCAGCGGGTGGTACGACCCGAGGCGCTCCCCCGCCGGCCCAGGGTGGAACGGCCCGGGCGCCTAAGCACCCCCCGCCCCGAGTCCCCAGCGAGCTGGGCACCTCCTTGGATCGCCGGGCTCCAGCACACGTAGCACAGGCGGTGCGCTGGCGACCACCTAGTGCACGCGCCTCCTGCACCCACTCCGGGGCACTCTGCCTGGTGGGGAGGGGGCTCCGGCTCTGCCTGGTTTGTGAACTCCCGGTCCCTCGTCGTGAGGGCCCACTGTACCAGGCGCAGGGCCCTGGGCGGCTTGGCCCCGTCCTCTGCCCCGTTCTGTCTGGGCATTGGAAAGGTAGAAACCAAGGGAACGGGCCGTTTCAGCCCTGGAGTCAATCCTTCCTGGTGGAGCCCCAAGGAGGCAGCCGGGGGAAGCGTGGTCCTGTGCCGGGCTCTTCACACTCGCTTCTCAGCCACTCGGAGGCAGAATCATGGGTCATTGGAATCCCTAGTCAGGCAGAAAGGTGCCCGGTCCCCTTTTGTTCTCCACTGTCCAGTCTGGAGAGTTAGGGCTGGGGTTCCCCTCCAAAGCAAGAGCTCCCCGGTATCTCCGCAGCCTCAGCCACCTGGCTTTCTCCTGCAGCCCTCCTGCCCCCAGCTCACCGCCCTACCCCTCGCCCTCTCGGATTCACAGAGGCCTGAGCTGGACCCACCAGCAGCCACAAACCGTCATGGGTCCCTCCTCCCCCTTCCCACCATCCGGGCCATTTCACTTCTTCCTTCAAATCCGTTGCCCAGGTGGATAAGTGCAGGGCTCCAGCGAGGTGTCTGACCCTGCCTGGGACCTCAGGAGTATGAAACCTGAGTACTGGAATTCAAGTGCAGGGTATAGTGGGGGGTGGCCCCCTGTGGGTGGGGAAGGAGCGAGGAGCCTGATTGGTTCTGTTGGAGGTCAGCAAGGCCTGGACTGTGTGGATCTGGAAGGAACCCTTAGGATCCTGTGGGATCCCTGAGGAGGCCCACGGCTTTGGGACAGGGCGTGACTGGGGACAGGCAGACGGGCAGAGGCTTGGAGGGGAGAAGCCTGGGGTTCTGGGACAGGGACAGGCCGGAAGTCAGGGTGACTCCGAGTTCCTGCCTCACCCTGCTGGTCTGACCCCCCAGCCGTGTCCCCTCCAGTCCTGCTGGCTCCCTTACTACCCTCTACAGTAGGTTGAATGGTGCTCCCTCAAAAAAAAAAAAAAAAAAACACGTTATATACAAATGCGTAGACCTGGGGATTGTTACCCTGCTTGGAAAAAGGGACTTCGCGGCTTGATGAGGTCATCCCAGGTTATCTGAGTGGGCCCTAAATCCAATGCCAAGTGTGCTTTGAAGAGACAGAAAGGTGCACACACCCAGGGAGCAAGGCAACACATAGTACTAAGGCAGAGGTTGCCATTAGCCGAGGAGGCCTGAAGCACCAAAACCCAGAAGTGGCAAGAAAGGATTCTCTCAACAGATTTCAGAGAAAGCACAGGTGTCAACCTAGATTTTGGACTTCTGGTGCTCGGGACTGAGAGAGAAAAAATTTGTGTTCTGGGACACTGATACCCTTGCCTTCCTATGTCAGGGATTGTAGCCCTGCCTGTCTCCTCCCCCTGCTCTGGCCCTATGTGTTCATGCAGGTTTGATGGCAGGCGAAAGGGCTGGCCCAGGCTGGACAGAACCAAGGCAACTCCTCGTCCAGCTCCGCCCTCCTGCATGCATGAGGAGAGCAGCGTGTATCCTGTGTCTGGGCCTGCCTGGGCCTTGAGGAGCAGGAGCAGGGTGTGCCAGTGAACACCAAGGAACCAATGAGGGCTGCAGGGTACAGTTTTCTCGAAGGACACAGGAACAATGCTGATGGTGGGAAGGGGTCCACCTGCATGTAGGAGTGTGAGTTGTGCGTATCAGCATGGAAAAAGGTACATCAGTAGGTGGAAGGACAAACATGTGCCTATGTTCTCACCTTGGCCCAGTTTGGGACCAGACTGGTGGTTCTGGGCAGTTTCATGGGGACACAGCTCAAGTGTGAGCAAAGCCTGGCATGGCTGGGTGGGTTGTACGCCACCCAAAGATGCCTGCTGAGGACCTGTCACATCTCATCACAGGTGCATGTTTATTATGGATGACAATTTTCCAGCAGCTTCCAACAACAGCTGCGGATGAAGGTGGGAGGGGCTGGTCCCACTCCAAGGGGGCTCTAAGTTGGCCACAGCTGCTTGTCCAACTCCTTCCCTGGAGCTTTAGTGGCATGCTCCCACCCCCATTTGGGACCCTCTGGTGGGTGGTGGTCTTTGGCAGGTAAGTGTGTGTAGAAGGGCCCACACTTGCCAAGAGTAAGCTAAGGAGGAGGGGGAGGTGTCTGATGCAGGGCATTTACTTTGCTGGCCCCCGTCCAAAGTTCTGTTCCTGTACTCACCCATCCGGCCCTCAACATCTCTATTGTATAGGTAAAGAGGCACAGAGGGGTTGAGAAACTCTCCCAGAGTCATGCCATCCATACTTAAGCAGAGAGCCAAAGTATCCTGGGGCTTCCCGGGTGGCTCAGTGGTAAAGAATCCACCTGCCAATGCAGGGGTCATGGGTTCAATTCCTAGTCTGGAAAGATCCCATGTGCTGAGGACCAACTAAGTTCATGCACCACAGTACTAAGTCTGTGCTCTAGAGTCCAGGAGCCACAACTACTGAAGCCGGAATGCTCTAGAGTCTGTGCTTTCCAAGAGAAGCCACTCTAATGAAAAGCTTGCCTACCACAACCAAGAGCAGCCCCACTCACCACAGCTAGAGAATGCCCATGTGCAGCAACAAAGACCCCGCACGACCATAAATAAAGAACTAACTTTCAAAAAGTGTCCTGTGTTTGGGTACATGACTGGGGTGACACCCAACAGGTACTATGCTATGCCAGGCACACACACACATAGAGACATACACACACACACTCCCACACACACACACTCCCAGACACACACTCCCCCCACACACATATACACAAACACACACACACACACATACACACTCCCCCCCACATACACACACACACACTCCCCCCTACACACACACACACTCACCCCCACACACACACACTCCCCCCTACACACACACACACTCACCCCCCCACACACACACTCCCCCCTACACACACACACACTCACCCCCACATACACACACACATATACACACACACATACACACTCCCACACACACACATATACACACACACATTCCCCCCCACACACACACACTCCCACACACACACATATACACACACACACTCCCCCCCACATACACACACACATATATACACACACACACACTCCCCCCACATACACACACACATACACACTCCCACACACACACTCACATACTCCCAGACACACACTCCCACACACACACACATATACACACACATACACACTCCCCCCACATACACACACACGCACACCCACACACACAGACACAAACACACACTCCCACACACACTGATACACACAGACACATACACACTCCCACACACACACGCACACCCCCACACACAGATGCACTCACTGCCACACACACACACACACACACACACACACACTCCACAGAGAAGATTCGCTCCAGAGGCCCTCACCTTTCTGGCACCATTCATTCTTCCTCTCTGCAAAGTCCTTTCCAGAGCCTGTAAACACATGGGTTATTTTTCCCATAAACAGAAAAACAAAACAACCCTCTCAGCAGGCTCCTTCTCCACTGCTCCACTTTCGTTTCCCTGCTTGGTGCTCCCTGGCAATGATCGGTCGGCTTGGCTTCTCCTTGAACCCCTCCAGCTGCCCCCCAAAACTGGTATCCTCTGGGTCACTGGTGACTTCCACCTTGCTCCACCCAGGCATCCCTCTTGATGTGCTGCTCCCCCACCCCCCACGCTTCCAGGAACCCTCCTTGGTTTCCCTTTTTACCTGGCATCTCACATCCAACCCCTCAGCTAACCCAACCTCAGTTTTTTTTTTTTAATTAAAAAAATTAATTTTTAGTTGGAAAGTAATTACTTTACAATATTGTGTTGGTTTCTGCCATACATCAACATGAATCAGCCATATGTATACATATGCCCCTTCTCTCTTGAACCTCTCTCCTCCCACCCCATCCCATCCCACCCCACCTCTCTAGGTTGCCACAGAGCATTGGATCTGAGCTCTGTGTACACACAGCAAATACCCACAGGCTATCTATTTCACCTACGATAATGTATACGTTTCAAAGCTACTCTCTCAGTTAGTCCCACCCTGTCCTCCCCCTACCCGTGTCTGTTAGGTCTGCGTCTCCTTTGCTGCCCTGCAAATAGGTTCATCAGTACCATCCTTCTATAGTCCATGTATATGCATTAATAGATGATATTTATCTTTCTCTTTCTGACTTACTTCAATTCTGCATAATAGGCTCTAGGTTCATCCACCTCATTAGTACTGACTCAGATGCATTAAGGCTGAGTAATATTCCACTGTATACGTACGGACCACTTTTTTTTATCCATTCATCTGTCAATGGATATCTAGGTTGCTTCCATGTCCTAGCCTCCTAAATAGCATTGGAATGAACATTGGGGTACATGTGTCTTTTTCAGTTATGGTTTCTTCAGGGTATATGCCCAGTAGTGGGGTTGTTGTGTCATATGGTAGTTTTATTCCTAGTTTTTAAAGGAATCGCCACACTGTTTTCCATAGTGGCAGTGTCAATTTACCTTCCCACCAGCAGTGCAAGAGGGTTCCCTTTTCTCCACACCCTTTCCAGCATTTATTGTTTGTAGATTTTCTGATGATAGCCATTCTGACCAGTGTGAGGTGATACTCCTTTGTAGTTTTTTTTTCCCCTTTGTAGTTTTGACGTGCATTTTTCTAACAAGGAGTGATGTTGAGCATCTTTTATCCCTTAGGTTCTGCCTTCATAACCTACCAGAAGGGGATCGCTTCCTGCACCTTCGCTTCCCCCAACGGAGCCTACATCTCTGTGGGCCCTGAGGGCTGCAGGGTTACTGAAGTTGCCTTCTTACTGGTCCGCGGCCCGCCCCACCCAGTTCACCCGCCGCCGCCGCCGCCGCCGCCCGGGGCTCTTAGAAGCCAGCGTCTGTCCCCCACCCAGCCCGTGGGGCTCCGCCCTTCTGGGGTCCCGGCAGCTGCCCGCGTGCTCCCCACAGCTGCCCCTTCCGCCAGCACCTATCGGCCAGGTCCCTCCTCACCCACTAACTACCACCGGCGAGTCCTCCTGGCTCCCGAGTCCGGGACTCGGCTCTTCTGTCAGAGCACGAATCCGTTTCTCACACACCGAGCGGCGCACCATCCACATGCTTCACTGTTTACTGCGTGCGGCCCCGGCGGGACTCTGGGCTGGGGACTCGTCCTTGCCCAGCACCTGGCGGAGCCCGCGCACAGGGTCCGCAAGTGTTCGGTGGCGTGAACGGACGGCCCAAAGCTGCTCGGCCGAGGGCGCCGACAAGTAGACCCGGGCAAGCTCTCTTCGGCTCGCGCTCTCGGGGTCTGAGAGATGGGGGTGGGGGGCGGGGGGAGTTGTGTGGGCGGAGCCACCGCGCGGGGCGGGGCCCGGACTGGGGGCGGGGCCCTAGGTGTGCTGGGCGTCCGCTCCCATTCGCCCTGGGCGGTGAGCAAGGATTGGACTGTACCACATTTCAGACGGGGGAGTACCTCTCGGATAGCCCACAGGCGAGGGTTTAGACTCTTCAAGTTCTTCCAACAGACTGGTCTGTCTGGACTACAGCAACGCATTAAACAGTGTTCCCAAGGTCTCGAGATACCTGAGCTCAGGTAGTGGCGCCCTCCTCTACCTAAGACGTTTCCTCCCCTCCCTCGTCCCAATGGTACCCACCAACAGGCGGGGCGGGAGAGCCCCGGAAGCCGGCTCCATGTACTTCCGGGTCAAGGAGCGCGCGCGGCGGCGGCAGCGGCGGTGGCGGCCGGGCCTAGTTGTGCCTCTTGCTGTGGCGGCGGCTGCGGCAGCGGCGGCGAGTGTCGGGGAGCGGCCGGCGAGGCGCACGGTTCCGGGTACGTGCGGGCCACGGTATCCCGGGTTTCAGAGCGCCCCAGCCGGAGGGCCGCTCCGGGCGCCGCGCGCTTTGTCTGAGGCCTGCCCGGCGGTGCGAGGCCTGCGCTGCTCAGGCCCCGGGCTGACGGGTGGCGGCAGTCTCCTGCAGGCGCTGGAGGCCTCGCGCAGAGGCCGGGCGACCCGGGGCCTGCAGGCGGGTTCCCGGGCGGCGAGGAGACCTCCGCCTCGTCCTGTGGCACCCGCCCCCTGTGCTGTCGCTCTCCCCGCTCTGAGAGCGGAGTGTGACCCTTTGCTAACTCGTCTCCAGCTCCTCGTCCTCTTTGCTTTTATTGTTTTTGTCTGTGTGTCGACAGGCCCGTGTGGTTGTTGGGATGGTCTCCCGCTCCTTAACTCACGTAGTCTTCATAGCAGCCTGTCAGGAGTAGGTATTGGCCTTCCTGTTTTTACAGATAAGTAGATTAGAGTCTGGAGATGTTAAGTAATTTGCCAACGTCACACAGCTGCTGTATGCTGAGCCAGGGCCGGTTGTTAACCTAAGCCCTGATTCCGGCCCATGGTTTTTTTTTTCTTTTTTCTTTGTAACAAGGATTGTGTTACATCGTTGTCAACTTTGTGGCGTTTATATGCTCTTCTTGCTTCTGCAACAACAGAATAGTAGTCACCTGGTGAACCACAGTTTGGCCATTGGTCACTTGGACAGAACCTGAGGCTGAAGTGAGGTTTGACTGGGGCTTTAGCACGCCTTCCCTCTCCCTGAACCATTGGTGTTTTTCCTTAGGGAAAGAATGTTGAGTCAGAATGACAATAGCTGGTTCTCCTTTTGCACCAGGCTGGTGGCAGGGCCCTGACAGAGCCAGCCTGACTTTGGTTCTCCCAGCAGCCCACTGTAATGGACTCTTGGTGTCTCTCTCAACCCTGCCAAGACCTTACTGGACTCTTAATTTTTTTTGGTGGGGGAGGGGGTGGTGGTGGGCTCTCGCTTTTTGACTTGTATTGCAGCTTAACAGTTTCAAGGTATTGTAGCCGCTTTGGCAGATGATGAATGAAAAATGAGATTCGAGCCCATTGGACCTGAGCCACTGGACTTAACACCCTTGCTCAGGGCCTGGGGACAGGCACCCAGGTTCTTGTCATGGCACAGCTGCCAATGACCACACCGGAAAGCCTTTGGGGTCCTTAGTTGGGATAAAAGGTGCTTTCATTCCCTGGATTTGAAAATAGAGGGAAATACTACTTTTTGTTTAAATTTTCCCCTGGTTCCCCCAAGTCTGGAGACTGAGCAGGAAAGCCATAGAGCACTGCTGGCACTGCCCGAGGTGGCCAGCAGCTGGGAGGGGCCGTGGTGTCTCCTGCAGAAAAGGCTTCCTGGACGTTGGTCTGGAACGTGCGAGCGGAGGTGGGGATAGTGGATCTGGGCAGGCACATCTGAGCTGGGACTGCCACTGGGGCCGGTAGGTCCTGAGCCAGGGTCACATTCCCACAGTGTTTTGAGTGTTTCTCCTCATGGAGAAACAGGCTCCCAGGGGTCCCTAATGTTGATCTCTGTTTGCGCAGCTGCTTGGTCTGGGAAGTACCTTCAGAGACTCCCGGGCTCTTCTCCTGGGTGCTGCCAGAAGGTACTATGTGTGACCATGCAGGGAAGGGAGAGGGGTGTTGGGCGGCCTTTGGAAAGTGTCCTCCCTGGCTGTGATGGGAGAACACAGGGCTTGAGGGATTAAACCCCACATGTTCAGGGACATGGGGAGTCAGCCTCACTCCAGAGCTGGTGTCCCTGGCAAGTCCCCGTGGACCAGACCCCATCGTGGCCACACTGATCTCTTCTGACAGTGCTCTGAGGCAGGCCTCAGTCTCAGTTACTGAGGGAGAAGCCAGAGGTTCCTTGTGCTTTTGACCTTGTGCGAGTGAACCGTCCCTGAGCATGCTCTGTGGTCTCCTTGGAGGGTTACATTTTCTGAAGTTTGCCCTGGTACTTTCCTGGGTGTGAACACTGACCCCCTTCATAGGCTGAGCGTCCCCGACGCAGGACCCACGCCGCACGCAGTCAGGCAGGGTAGGTAGGTACAGGAGCAGGTGTCCTAGGGTGGCGCTGTGGAGTCTGGGCACAGGTCCAGCCTGAGGCTTGTAGGTCCTCTACCTGCAGTGGCCCTGCCACCTCCTTGCTCACAGGAGGGTGCCGTGCTCCTGGATGGACACTGGCACCGTCCAATCCTATGGGTGGTGCGTCTCCAGAAGGGGTTGTGGTCGGGGCTCAGGTGCAAGATAGCGAAGGTCCCTGCCGTGTTGCTGACTCACCAAGCAGGGGAGTGCAGACCCTTAGTTTAGCAGGACTGACTGATTTTCTCACCATTATGGTACTAGGTAGAAAAAAAGTGGTGACTTTAGGGGGTTCATAATTTCAGTTGACTACTTCCAGATAGACGCATCATCTGGCAGGTGGTGATTTAGTGAAATTAACATGCCCTCGCTGTTTTAAAAGACATCGTTCCAGAGCCTGATGCTTTGTCTGGGATGTGAGGCACCCTGGCTGTGGCCCTGGCCTCAGCCCCATCAGGGACCATTCTTTGGGAGCATCTGTACAGCGGTGGTGGCGATAGCTCCTGCCCTGGGTGCTAGTTGATGCACGTGAAGTGTGCAGTGTGTGACCCACGGGAGAGAAGCCTGCGCGGAATCCGGGAGGAGAGGCTTTCCTGGCTTCTGGGCTCACTGCTGTCCGCCTCCCCTCCTGCCCCGGTTCTTGCTTTGCTTCCATCCCTCCAGTCTTGCTCCTTAGATGTGCAGACTGGACTCAGAAACGCACTGTGCCACAGGGAGGGGTCTCCTCTCGGGGGCGCTGGGGAAGTGAGTAGCCCTGATGGGCAAGGAGCCCTTGTTTGGAGACCAGAGTCAGAGGCCCTGGTGCAGGAGGGTGCTTGTGTCCCTTTACGTCTGAGGTCACTGGGCTCGGTCTTCGCCGTTACCCTGGCAGTGGCCTTGCAGAGGAGGCAGGCTCGGCACCCCCAGTTGGTGATCAGGAGCCCAGGAGCAGGTGGACATGGCAGCCTGACCCCTGCTCCCCACAGCCCTGTTCTGCTCCTGGGTAGGCAGGTGACTTGGCCGTGTTCCGTGGAGGGGCCGGGGCCAGGTCAGAGGAGCCCCAGCTGGTGCCATTGGCCTCTCGTGGGAGACAGGTGTGCGGAGCTGGGCTGGCCAGCCGTTGCTGAGGGGGGCATCCCACGGGAGTGTGGGCAGAGGGCCAGCTTGGCACCTGGACCTTCTGGCGCCCATCCTCTGCTGAAAGCCCCGCTTTGCCTCAGCTTGTGATAAGCCGTTTCCCTCAAGCCTGGCCTCAGGTACCCGGGGAGTGTTGAGGTGTGGCAGGTGCCTGAATAAGAACACGGCCGGTCTGAGGCTACATTGGGTTTGTTATAAGTTGGCATCTGACTGTGAATGTGGCTCTGTAGACAGGAGCCAGTCTCTTGTGTGTGCCTTCACAGTTCTGAGCCAATTCTGTCTCCTATGGTGCGGCGGGGACACGTGTCATCAGGAGGGTGATGTGTAGTGATTGTCCCTCCCCCTTGCGGGGGAGCTTAATGCAAAGCCTGGGACAGAAGGGACTTACTTGACCCTGGTTTCTTCCAGAGCTGAACGCCCATGTCCAGCGATGGATGACGACAGCCTGGAAGAGCTTGTGGACCGAAGCCCGGGGCCTGATGGCCACCCAAGACTCTGTCCTGCTGCCCTGGCCAGTGATGCTGGTGAGCCGCCCCCCACCCCTCCGCCCAGAGTGGGGAGTGAGCATTCATGCTTTGCCCTTTAATTGCACAAGTAGCACATTGTTTGGTCTTTATTTTTGACGTAGTCAATACAAATATGTTCTTAAATCCAGCAAAAGCTTCCACCCTGCCCAGCTCACCCTCACTGCCCTGACCTGGGGGCAGGGTGTTGCCAGGAGCCCGGTTGGCAGACGTCCTCTGCCCAGCCCTGCTCTTTGCTGCTTCCGCTGTGACACTGCCCCTCGGGCCTGTGTTCCCCCTGCTGCTCTAGAAGGAGGCAGTGATGCCCACAGCGGCGCCTCTGAGGACGACTCGGGCAGCGAGCACAGCGACGAGGAGGATGCAGACGGGGACCTGGAGGATGGATCTGGTGAGAGCACGGACGTCCTTGGGGCCCCCGAGTCTCCTCGCGCCGTGACAGGGTTGCTGTTTACAAAACAGCCTTGGTGAGCTTGCTGACTTCACCACACCTGCCAGCTGAGGCTGTGAGCTGTCAGGGTGACACTGCCTAACACAGTGACCTTCTCTGGCAGTCCCCTGCGGTGGGTTTTGTCTTCAGCTGGGCAGCTGGCTTGTGTTGATGTGGGCTGACGACACAGTGGATAGGTCTCTTTCTTGTCTGGTGATAGCAGGAGGGTAAAGTGCCTGAGAATAGGGAGTAGCGTGAAGGGCGTTTGCAGGGAGCGTGCAGCTGGACAGACCTGCGGGCAGAGTGGGCCCGGAGCCCGTTACAGAGCAAGGGTAGGCCAAGCCCTGGGTCCCGTGCTCTTTGACAGACTCCTGAGAGAGCCAGCAGAGGCATGGGGTGACTTATGAGGCTCCCAGTCTGCACCTCCGAACTTTGGTGCAGGGAGCTTTGCTGTACGCATGTCCTGCCCCGAGTGCCATGCACCCACTGCACTGCCTTCCTGGCCGCCCTGGCTGGCGCGTGGCCTGTGGGCTCCCCAGACTGTCCCGCCCAGCCCCTCCCCATGTGGCGCTGGGCTTCGGGAGCTTGGCTCACCACTGCTTCCCTTCCAACACTGCCGCTGGGACCTGCGTGGATATTGAGGCATCCGCCTGGTCTATCACAGTCCTTGGATCTCTGTGGATATGAGCATTAGAATGTTGCAGAGAGGTAACCCCTCATGTTTGGGACAGTGCTTGTGAAGGAGCAGCGTGAGTTTGCAACCCTGGGTGCCTTGGTGACACGTTATCCCAGGGTTAGATTTTTTACTTCTCTGCAGAAACAGGCGGTTCTGGGTTGAATCTGCAGGTTACAGTGGGGCTGTTCCACTTGTTTTTGCAGATGGAGTTGGGGCTTGGCGCCGAGGACATGAGGTCCTTGTCAGTTCAGCCCTGGAGCAGAGATCAGAGGGCCTGTTGGATGCCAGTGGACAGGGGCTCGGTGCAGGGGGCTGGAAGACGGGCAGGGGCTCACCGTCTGGGGCAGAGACAGTGTGTAAAGAAGCAGTTAGGTCAGGGTGATAGATGCCAAGGGTGTGTTTAGGGGACATCATGGGAAGGGAATGGGCTCGGGCTCTTTGGTCCTGGGTTGGTGAGAAGCTTCCAGAAGGACAGGTCTCAGCTGTGATCTGGAGGGCAGGAGGGTCAGCGGGGTGGTGGTGGACGTGGGGCGAGGAGAGTTTTGGGGGGACAGCTGGCACAGAGCCGAGTCCCAGGAGTCCCGTGGGTAAGGAGGTGCCAGTGGAGGGCAGGCACCTGGAGGCCACGGCTGCAGCTGAGGGGCACCGACCCGCCACGACACCCCGCATTCTCCAGCGCCAGTCTGTGAAACAGGCGGGCCAGGAGGGGATCTCCAGCTGGTGAGAACCTAGGTGGCTTGCAGGGCCTGCCTTCAGAGACGTGACCTGCACCCTCACAGTCTCATGTCGGCCGAGCCCCCTTGCACCTAGCTCTTTCTACCCATCTTGTTGTTTTTCTTGCCATAGTGTTGATTCCTGAAAGTCACTTGCTTGTGTCACTGTTTGCTCAGTTTTCAGCTGTAGAAACATATTGTCTGTTCAAGTCTTATGATGAAAGAGGAGGACTTAGGACTCTGACCTGCCGCCTCACCAGCTGTCCAGGTGGTGCGCACGCGCCCTCCTGGTCTGCTCAGCATGCCCCTCGCCAAGCAGCCCTCCGCCACAGGTCACTCTCAGCTCTTCCCCGGTGGTCCTGCCCTGCTCACGGGACCCTTGCCCTCACCTTACCCGGGTTTGCAGACGTGCCACCAGCTGCCACTCTGGGCTGGCACCCGTGTCTGCACCTTCCTCCTCCTGGGCCCTTGTCTGTCTGGGACCTGATCCCGCAGCTCCGGGACAAGGTGGGCGGGCGGCTGGCTCAGGGCCTCAGCGCCTCACTGCTGGTGGTCGCTGCCCTCGGGCGCCCAGGGCATGCTCTGGGGGTGGGGGCGCCACAGGGTCTGGTGGCCTCAGATGCCAGTTCTCTGCCTTCCCCTCAGCTCCTGATCTTCTGGAATTCTGGAGGAAGAACCAGAGCACCTGGTTCTCGTGCTCCACCTGCTGCTGCCCCCTTGGCCTTAGCCAGTCACGGATTTGCGCCAAACCACTCTCCAGAATTTTGTGGACCCCAGCTTAGTTGTCTTACTTTGTAACAGATTGTCACAAACACAGCGGCTGAGAATAGCACACTTGGTGTCTCAGTGTAGTTAGTAGTCCAAATACCAGTGGCTAGTCCTCTGCTCAGGTCTTGCCCAGTTGACATAAAGGGGTCGCAGAGGCACCGTTCTCATCTAGGCTCAGGGTCCTCCCCCAGGGTCCGGCTTGTTGCTGGGTTTCAGGCCCCACAGTGTGGGGCTCTCGTCCTGTCTCTGCCTGGGTGGGACCCCCTCTCCTCCTCGCTCAGGTCCTGGAGGCCACGCCTCAGTGGACAGGGTGCATCAACCCCTGTTCTTTTGGGTAGTACAAGCAGCCAGAGAAAACTGCTCTTCCAGCGTGTGTGGTCACCTCACATAACAGCAGGGTCTCGGGTGTGTGAGGACCCCGCCCACCACGCCTCTAGTCTTGTCCGGTGTCACTGTGAATTGTATCTTTATTTACTGGGGTTTAGTGGGGAGAGAAAACGGAAGCACATACTGACTGCTGTGTTGAAGCTGAATGGCCTCGGAACCTTTTGGAGGTTGATAAGGGCTGTGGTGTGCAGCTTGCCTGGTTAGGAATTTGTGGTCTCTGGTCCCAGAGGAAAGAAAAATGAGAGCCCTGGAGGAGAGGCCTTCCCTGTAGGTGGCAGCTCCCTGACAGCTTTAAGAAGGTGCTGGTGGAGTGAGGTGTCCTCCAGAGGCCGCCAAGCTGCGCCCAGAGGCCCGCTGACCCCTGGGGGCTGCCTGCCTCCTGCGGGGGTTCTGATTCGGCTCCAAGTGCAGCTGGGGCCTCGTGCCTCCTGGGCTCCAGTTCACAGACTTGTAACCTTGCCTCTTAAGGTTCCGAGGACTCTGAGGAAGATGGTGACGACATGGACACGTTAGCAGCAGTGACAGATACTCAGGGAACGCTGGAAGCCGGTGGTGCATTTAATTCTGATGACGACTCTGAGAGCTGCCCGATCTGTCTCAATGCTTTCAGGGAGCAGGCTGTGGGGACACCCGAGAACTGCGCCCACTACTTCTGCCTCGATTGCATCGTGGAGTGGTCCAAGGTGCACGGTGTTTCTTCGGGCTGGGCTCTGTGTGGGTGACCAGCCCCTGGCCGGCCTCTCGGTGGTCTGGGTCTCTGCTCGATGGTGGGGCTGGGGGGCCCCAGGTGGCGTCCGAGCCTAGTCTCTGCTTTGTCTGCGCTTTGGGCCCTTGGGTGGCTGGTGAAGCTCACTCTGGGGAGCACAGAACGAGAAGAGGGGGTTTGTGGCCAGAAATCCCGGGAGAACCAGGGCAGCCTGCATGGCTGAGCTGGCTGGTAAGTGTGTGCTGAGGGGTCAGCTCACAGACACGGGGCCTGACTCGTGAGCGCAGCAGTAGCGCACACGGGGGTCGTGGGTGCCGCAGGGTGAACTCTGGAAGCACTGCCCAC
The DNA here is from genome assembly GCF_910594005.1 of Cervus elaphus. Lineage (NCBI taxonomy): Eukaryota > Metazoa > Chordata > Mammalia > Artiodactyla > Cervidae > Cervus > Cervus elaphus. Next base: position 429,178 of record NC_057816.1, read on the forward strand.
CCCTCTTCTGAACTTTGTGAAAGAACTCAAAGAAGGGTGAGTCCAAGGACGAGTGGCCGCAGCTCTTTTTTGTGAAAGTAACTCTTGACTCCTAAGAGAAATTGTGTTGAGGTGGTGTTAACAGTGACAGTGATTCAAGATTATGATACAGTTTTTATTTTTCTTACAGAATGCCCATTCCTGTCCAGTTGATCGAATTATATTTAAATGTATTTGTATTCGAGCTCAATTTGGCGGTAAAATCTTGAAGAAGGTAAGTGTAGGTGCCCCCTCATGTGTATTACATTGGTCCGCATCTCATGGGAAAACCTGCCTTCAAAAGGCGCTTTGCTCTCCTGAAGTGCTGGTTGCGTACACGTGAGAAATCTGCTGAAGTGCCACTTGCAGCTGTGGACCTCTAGCCCGGGTGGGCGGTGGTGCCGTGTGCCTGGCCAGTGTGGGCTCCCTCCCTCCCCTCCACGCGCCTCTTGTGTATCTCTGAGCTTCTTCCTTCCTGAGCCATGGCAGCCACGGGAGGGGAGGTCAGGGTGGACCCCGACTTGGGAGAGGCGGCCAGCTCTCGGGACCAGACTTCTGAAGGCACAGGGCAGGACCAGGAGAGCTGAGCACAGGTGTCTTCCTTGCTGTCTGGGGCCTCCACAGTCTCCTTTTGTTGAGGAGTAGAGTTAGAAAGTCTCAGAGAAGGAGTTCCCTGGTGTCCTGGTGGTTAAGACTCCCTTCTCTCACTGTCGTGGCCCTGGCTCCGTCCCTGGTCGGGGAGGTCCCTGCAAGCCTCAGGGTGCTGTCAGAGACGATTGCTGATACAGACTTGCCGCACTTCTTCTCAGTGGGTTGGTTGCAGCTGGAGATGTGTTTTTTGTTTTTACTGTGGAGCCAGAGGTGGTGGGGACTCCGCTCTGGACATGCAGATTTCCCAAGTCTGTGTGGGTGACCGCAGCCCCCATCCTTCCAGGGACGGCCTCCTGTGCCCTCCCGCACTCTGCTGTCCTGCCCAGAGGCCGCGGGAGTGCAGGCACTTTCCCTGCAGGCCGGCTCTGCTTAAGTACCTGTGAGTGAGGGCGGGCCCTGAGCCGTCCTCTGCGGGAAGGGAGAGGTGGTGCAGGGCCCCTCACACCAGCAGGTCTGGATCTGGCGGAGAGCCGGGAGGCGCGGGGAGGCCCTGAGTGCCCGCCTGGCGCGGGAACAAAGGTGGGGAGCACGGCGGGGAGGGAGGAGCAGACGCTGCTCCTCGGGGTGGGGTTCGGGGCAGGAGACCGAGGCGGCTCGCCCCCACAGATGGTGCGTGCTGGCAGCACTGTGGGGAGCAGCAGTGACTGTCGAGGGGCAGCACCCACTAGAGGCCCGGGTCCGTGTCTGCCCGCCGCCTCCCCACTCTGCAGCACCGCCCACGGGCCTGCCTGGCTCGTTGTCACTCTGCCCTGGGGTCCTTCGGCAGCGCACACCTTGTTCTCCATTGAGTAGTTTCTTTCTCAGGGCTCGCTGTCCTGAAACGGTTAGAAAATGCTAAAACCACCACGTGCGTGTTACTTCAGAGCCCCTGGGCCCACAGAAGCTGTGCAAGTGAATCTGCTTTGGGTCGATTTACGATGATACGAATGGCTCTGGGGCTTGGATCCTGCTTGCTGTTTGCTCAGCGCGCTCTTGTCCCCAGATTCCAGTGGAGAGTGCCCAGCTCGGGGAGGACGAGGATGAAGACCCGACCTTCTGTGAGGTGTGTGGCCGGAGCGACCGGGAGGACCGCCTGTTGCTCTGTGACGGCTGCGACGCTGGGTGAGCCCCTCCCCGTCTTTCTGGCCTGGCTCCGAGGTGGAACCCCCTGATGTGCTAGAGGGGAGTCTGTGGGCCGCTGCTCCGCGCATCACACCCACAGGCCTCCCTGGCTGTGCTCGGCGCCGGGAGCCCCCACAGGTCATCTGAACCCCGGCGTCTGCCGCTGCACCCACTGGCCTGGCCTCAACTCACGTGCTCCATCCCCTCTACCCCTCCCTGCGGCTGCTTCTCACTGCCGTTTACACCCTCCCCATTCCCAGCCATCATCTGAGACTGCTTGCAGAGGTGCACCCTACACCTCAGGACGGAGGGCAGACGCGGGAAACGCGGGGTGTGGGCGGGCGGGACCCGCCCAGTGTGCAAGGCTAGGCCGTGGGGAGCGCCCCCAGCCGGGCGGGTAGGCAGGATGGGCTTCCAGCTGAGCTGTGCCCTGTGTCCGCGGCAGCCTGTGGTTGTCGTCCCTCCACGCGGTGGGGGCTCCTGCTTCCCGTCAGGCGCGCTCCTCGCTCTGGAGCAGCGTGGGTCCTGGAGGGCTGGTGCCTGTGGGGTGGAGCAGACGCTGCCTGGGCCGCCCGCCGGGGCCTGCTTCCTGCCGTCTCCCTGCCCCGAGGCAGCAGGGCCCTCCTCAGGGCTTACACCACTAAGAACACGGACCTCCCTCCTTCCTCACGGCTGTCGGCTACATCCTGTCCTGTGACAGCCCCGGAGGTCTGACCGCGGCGTGCCTGCCGCGGCAGCCCCAGAGCTCAGCCGTGTCTGGGGGCGTCACGTTGAGCCTGTTGTCACTCTGGATGTGGAGGGCAGAACTGCGGCCCTGGTGTCCAGCCCACGGATTTTGCCATCATGTACCGTGACCGTGGGACGTGGGGCAGACCGCATTCTCTTCCCAAGTGCAGGTGGCTGAGCAGGAAGGGGCTGGAACTGCGGGACGCTGTCTGGGAGGCCACACGCAAGGGAAGGAGAGGCTGGTCCTGGCGTAGGCATGGTTACCAGCCTTGCCTCTGGCTTCCCTGAGCCTGAAACCAGCCTGTGTGTCTTTTGGCGGTCTCATGGATGTTGGGGCACTGGGGAGTCCCAGGTGGGGCTGTTCGTTTGCCAAGTCTTAGTTTTTCTTTAAGCTTTTTACCTCTTTGGGGGTATAGGGACTGCACCACGGGGCATGTGGAATCTTAGTTACCTAATCAGGGATTGAATCCAGGCCCTGGCAGTGAAATGGCCACTGAACCACCAGGGATTCCCCCTGTTTGTGTTTGACTTAATGGGATTTATTCGTGATTGGGGACCTCTCCACGCCAGGGCTATGCCGTCACCGTGGGAGGGGGTCGTTCCTGTAGATGTGTGAGTGCTGCAGGCCTCCTTGAGGAGTGGCCATGGGCATCTCCTGGGCTTGAGCCTGCAGCTGTCTTCTCCCTGGAGGAATTTGTGGGTGCAGACTGGCTAGGTGGAGCCCCCACCACCCCCGCCAGCCTCTGCGCCAAGATCCTGGGGTGCGGTGGTGAGAACACAGTTGAACCGCGCTCAGTTTTGGAGACGTTTCTGTGAGACACTGCCGCTCAGTGTTGGGTGGTGTCCTTGAGCCTCACTGCGTCAGAGGGATTTCTCAGGCTGAAATCTAGTTTGGGTTCTGGGTGCTCCTTGGTGCTGGGGGTCAGCCTGTGCGTCCGCCCACTGGGTGCTTGGGTGAGGCCCAGCCTGGGGGTCGGGGCAGGCTCTGCCTCCCTGCGGCCTCACACAGGGCAGAGCTGGGAGCAGCAGGAGGCTCTGCAGCAGCGGCCAGCCCGGGCTCGGGTGTGCAGCGTGTGGTCGGCGCTGTCTGGAGTCCTCAGGGTGCTGGCGCTGGCGGCTCCTCCCCGGCTGCTCGCCTCAGGACAAGTCAGGAACCACCACAGGGCAGATGTCACTGTGCAGAACTGGTGCGGGTGTAGCTCCTCAGCGCTGGGGGGCGCGGGGCCACCTCCATGGTGGTGGGCAGGAAAGGACCTCCTAATGACCGCGTCCTTGGAGACCACCTCCCAGGAATGGTGGGCACCACCCATCCAGCTGCCAGTTTGGTGGCTTCAGATAGTACATGACCCATGAAGAGTTGAGCAGCTGTTGGGGGTCCTTCCATAGGGCAGAGATGCCCCGAGGCCTGTGGTGGAGGTCCAGCTGTCCAGAATGCCTGAGAGAGAAGGGAGCAGACTGGTCCCAAGCTCCAGGCACAGTCGCCTGCCCCGTGTCCTCGTGAGGGGCATCACAGTCAGCCCAGGCGGAGCCCCAGTGCTGCTGTCGGGGCGAGGGAGGCTTTGTGTCCCCGCTCTGCTCTCGGACACCCGTCCCAGGGCCTGGACTGCACCCTGGTGACCTCACTTAACTTCACCACCCCTGCAGGTCCATCTCCAGATGCAGTCGCATTGCAGGGTTAGGGTTGGATGGGGGGTACAAGGGCACAGCACCACGTGCGGGGCGCCGTCGTGAGGCTCAGACACCCTGTTGTCCCCCAGATACCACATGGAATGCTTGGACCCCCCTCTCCAGGAGGTGCCTGTGGATGAGTGGTTCTGTCCGGAATGTGCTGCCCCCGGGGCCGCTTCTGCCGCTGGTAACGTGCTGCCTGCTCTCAGGCAGCCCAGACCCTTCCCATGGGGGCGGGCACCTTGGCCCAGGGAGATGGCGTCAGGCTGTCTGGCAGGAGTGGCTTCCAGTTGGACTCCGGTGTGGGGGCGGGGGGGCTTCTGAGGGCCCAGGTGCCAGGCTGGTGCCCCCTGCCTTCCGTTCCCGACTCCCCCTGCCAGGGCCAGGGCACGGCGGAGTGCGCATCAGCCCAGGGTGTTTTCTTCCAAGACACGGGTCCCGTGAGTGAGGAGGAGGTCTCCCTGCTCTTGGCTGACGTGGTGCCCACCACCAGCCGGCTTCGGCCCCGCACGGGGAGGACCCGGGCCATCGCCAGGACGCGGCAGAGCGAGAGGGTGCGAGCGACAGTGAACCGGAACCGGATCTCCACGGCCAGGAGGTTCCAGGTGGGTGCCTGTGGCCTTCCATGCTGGCTGTGTGCAAGGAGCAACGTTGAGGGGGCCTGAGGCGGCAGCAGTAGCCGAGAGCTGGCCCCAGGGGTGCTGGGCAGCGCCGTCACCCGCAGGGGCTGTAGTGCTGAACCCGGAGGGCTGAGGGACTTCGTGGCTGACTTGGGCCCAGGACCCCACCGCCAAGGCCCATGGTCCACTCTCCTCAAGGCCCAGGAGCGCTCCTCCTGCCTTCGTGCCTGACCTGCCCGTCAGGAGGCCTCCCCAGACCCCACTCCCCGTGGGCACTCGGGAGCCCCCGCAGCCTGATGTCTGTCGCTGCAGCTCTGGGGGCTCGGGGTCCCCAGGCTCCCCCGAGAGGTCTGAGGTGGTTCCGCCCCCGACCACCATCCTGTGCCGTGCAGCGCGTCCCCAGGTACCTCATGTCCTCTCTGCTGGATGAGACCATTGAAGCCGTGGCTGCCGGGCTCAGCACAGCCGTGTACCAGCGCCCCGGGCCGCGCGCCCCTGCCCGCCGCAGGAGGAAGGGAGGTAGGCGTTCCCAGCTCTGGCTGCCCGAGGTCCCTGCTGTTGCGCCCGAGGCCCTGCAGGCCTGGGGTTTGGGTTTGGTTAGTCCCTCTGAACACCCTGTTGGGGGGCTGTTGGTGTGGCAGCACCCCGAGTGTGCATCAGATGACACAGCCTCCCCGAGTGGGTCAGGAAGAGCCCGCAGGGTCCATGTGAAGGTTCGTGCTGTTTCCTTTGGGCCGGGCAGCCCTGTGCCTGGCTTCCCTGGGTGGGGACCGTTGAAGTAATTCAGCATCTGTGCAGCTGCAGTGCTGTTCACATTTTCTGGGCTTTTTCTGTGTTAGTCTTGGTAACTTTGTCCCAGGAAGTTCGGTTTCTCCCAGGCAGAAGCTTTCACGGAAGGTCAGCATCCTTGGCGGTTCCTGCTCTGTGCTCTGTCTGTATTTGTTGGTCAGAATTCTGCTCCGTAGAGGAGCTGGCCCTCCTGCTTGACTACTTGTGTGAATCAGAAGACATGGATTCCTGTTTCATTGAGTGGGTTACAATCTGTGGCCTTTTGAAAACCAGTGTTATTGAGACATATTTGCCGTGACAAATGCATCCACTCTGGGCACGTGGTTCCCAGTGAGGCCAGCGAGCCTTCCAGCCGGGCCCTGCTGTCGGTGCTCTCTCTGCGTCCGTGGCTCTCGCTCGGGAGGTGCTGAGTGTGTGTTCTGGTTTGTCACCAGCAGTGACCTGGGGTTCCATGTGGCGGGTGTGTGGGTTCACTTCTGTTCCCTGGTGAGGGACGTGCTGCGGCTTGTCCCTCTGCCTGTGCTGCGTGTCTGGCTTGTTCGGCGGTGAAGCTGCTGTGCGGATCCCTTCTCGTGGGAGGGTGTGTCTACCGCTCTGGCTCGGTAGAGAGGAGGAGACCGGCTGGCGTGGGAGGGGCCGTGTCAGAGGCGGCCACCCCGCTCCCAGCTGCAGTTTGCGCCTGCAGCAGCGCCGCGTTCTTGCCCGGCTGGACCTCATGTCCTGCATCTTGGGCGTGTCCTGGAGCTCACAGGCCCGTCTTCCTGTGCTCCCAGGCCTCCTCAGAGGACAGGCTGGGTGTAGAGATGAGACCTGAGGGCTCCCGGTGGGCGGTCATGGTTCTCTGTACCCAGAGGTCACGCTGATCCCTGAACTGCAGGCTCAGGTGAGAGGTTCCGCTTCACCTGTCTTCCCCTGACTCTGTCACATCCGTGACCTCACATCTCAGTCCCAGCAGCTCACCCTTCGTCTGCAGCACCTGGAGAGGCGGGCTCACCTCTGCCGTGTCCTGAGCCCCCTGTACTTCGGCTGTCACGTCTCTGCAGGTGTGGTCACAGCTGTGGAGGCTGAGGGACTCGGGCACAGGCCCCGTCACCTTCTCCCCAGGGCCCGGCCGTGTCCCCCTCTCCTCTTGCGTTACTTTGAAGCACATCCTCATTTTACCTGTAAGTGTTTTGCAGCATGTTTCTGGAAGAGAGGGAGTGTTTCCTCTGACTTAACCCCGAGGCCGTTGTTACACCTGAGGAGATGAGTAGTAATTCCACAGCCTCGTGACACAGCCTGTCAGCATCGGAAGTTCTAATTGTGTCACAAATGTGATGGAATTTTAAAGTAGTTTACGTGGAGCTGGAGCCAAAGCGTTGTGCTGTGCTGGGGCTGCGTGTCACGTGTCTCTGTCCTCTTGATGGGGTGGAACGAGCGGGTCTCCTGGTGGGCAGATCACGCCTCCTGAGTGGCTGGAGGCCCGAGGCTGGTTCAGGTGTGGGTGGAGTTCTGTTGGTCTCTTGTCTGCGAGTTACTGAGGAGACGGCGGAGCGGCTCCCTCCTGACGGGCCGCTTCGCAGAGAGTGGTTTCTGAGGCCGGCACAGGTTCACTGGCACCGGGCCTGCTCCTGTGTTGACTAGTTCTTATCCCTGAGCTGGGCAGCGTCCTCCAGTGGAGAATGCGTAGGGCTCTCAGCTTCACCATGGGCTCAGGGACCCGGACTCGGTGTACACGCTTCCACCGCACAGTCACGAGGGTGGATCTCTGTCTTCCTTGGAACCCACTTCTGGGTTGAGATTCCTGATTGCTCCAGGGCTGTGGGAGCAGTGCGGCCCCAGGGCCCCCTGTGGCTGCCTGGGCTCCTGCCATCGCCCAGAGCACCAGGTGGCTGCTGGCTGTGCAGGGTCATCCTCGGTGTGTTTGCTGGAAACGAACCGTGAAGTCCCCTGTTTCCCAGCCTCTGGGAGCACTCCTCAGGGTGAGACCACTGAGCAGATCCAGGGCTGGAGGCCTGGTTTCCTTTACTCTTGATTGTTGGACTTGTGTCTTCTGACTTAGTGTTGTTCCATAGTGGTATAGACCATCTCCCTGCTGGTTCTAGTGGTCAGGTCTGGAGGTCAGAGTAGGCTCAGACTTGCCCTGTCCTCGCTGTGTGCTGGCCGCCCCCCCCCCCATGGGGACGAGTGTAGAAACCCCGTACCAAGAAGTGAGGGAGCAGTGCCCCCAGGTGGGGTGGACAGTCAGTCAGCCGAGTCTCTCGGGGACAGCGGGCTGGGGCACACAGCGAAGTGAGTGCTGTCAACGTGCTCTTGGCAGGAAGACGGAAGAAAGCGTCAGGAAGAAAGAAAGCCCCATCCAGATCGTCTGCAAAGAGCAGGGGCTCAGGGCCAAGGTTGAAGAAACGCCTGGGTCGTGTGAAGAAGAGGAAAGCACAGAAGATAAAGGTAGCCTTGGACGGGGTCTCACTAGGCAAGCTCTCAGGCCTGTGTGCTGTGGGGTGGGGGGTGGGGGGGGCAGTGGGAGGCACGGAAGGAGCGTCTCTGTAATTACTTGGAGATTCACCGATAAAGACGCACATTTCTGCAGCGTGGACTGAGGACGGGGTTGAAGCGAGGTGTGTTCAGAGCACTGCAGAGTGGCTCCTGGAACCACAGGGGCCTGTGGGGCCAGGCCGCCACCTGTCGGGCGCTTGTGCCCAGGGTAGCAGGCTCCTGGTGTGAGGCGGGTGGAGTGAGGCCTGGGCGGGGTCCTTGTGTGATGAGTACCTGTGCCCCTCAGACTCCGGGGCGGCCAGCCCTCTGCCCCCCGTTTGGTGCCGTGGGTTCCTAGTTGAACTGGCATTTCCTGAGGCCGTGGATCTCAGCCCTGTCGTTTCTCCCTCTTACCTGGGTTCAGAATGAAGCCACGGCTCGTTCGCGCATCGCACGGACGCTGGGCCTCTGCGGGCCGGCCCGCGGAGCCTGCACCCCCTCCGTGTACAAGCCTGCAGACCCGTCTCTGGGACTGATGCGTGCCGACATCGGGGCAGCCTCTCTCTCCCTGTTTGGAGACCCTTATGAGCTGGACCCCTTCGACAGGTGGGTGCAGAGGGGCTGGGCTCTCTCCCTCAGGCCGGTGGACATGCCACCTCCGGTGGGGCCTGGCTCATTCTCGGGGTTTGCGTTTGTGAAGTTCCTTGCTCTGAGTGGCTCTCAGACCCCATTAGGTGGTGAGTGAAAAGAGCTCTGGGCTCCCTCGGCGTGTCTGCCCCCGTCCCTCCCGACTCAGAGGCTGGGGCAGCTGCTGACACAAGGTCACTGTGCAGGGCCCCGGTTCGGTACTGAGTCACAGGGCCTGCTGAGGGGCCGCTCGCTCTGGAGGGTGGGTGGGAGGCTCCCTGGGCCTGGACGTGCAGGGTCACCTGCCCTTTGGCCTGTGTTCTTCTCCAGTGGTGAAGAGGCGTCTGCAAGCCCTGCTTCCCCTCTGAGCGCCAAGAGGAGGGTTCTGTCCCGGTCAGCCCTGCGCTCCCACCAGCCTGTAGCCAGACCTGTCTCCATGGGGCTCTCCAGGTGTGTCCCGGGGGGCAGGACAGGATGGGGTGCAGGTGGGGCGCAGGCCTCCGAGGACAGTAGACTCCATGGCGGGTGGGCACTCTGCCACCCGGCACCCTGAGACCTCTTGTGGCCTCTCCCCAGCTCGTGGGTGAGGAAGAGCTACGGCCAGTCCCAAGCCAGGGGCCTGGGACGCAGGGACAAGGAGGGGGTGCAGGGACGGCGGGGGCTGGGCACGGATCCAGCCTTCTCCCCCAGCTGACAGTCAGACTGCTTGTGCACGCCCGCCTGCTGGTGGAGCTGGGGCTGAGGGCCTTGCACGCGACTGTCCCTCCCCCCGCCGTCCTTCAGTGGGAGCCGCTGGGGGGCAGGTCTCGTTCCTGCCCTCGGGGTCCCTGCCTGCACGGGGGGCACCAGGGCTGGAGGGGCTGTGACAGCAGGGCCTGCCCGGTCTGCTTGCAGGAGGAGTGCTCCCACCACGGCCCCCCAGCTGGAAGTGGACGCAGAGCCCAGCCCTGACCTGCTGGGGAGCATCCTGTCTGGCCAGAGCCTTCTGATGATGAATGGCGCCGACATCGTCATCCACCGGGACGGCTCCCTCAGCGCCAAGAAGGCAGGTGAGCAGCTGTGCCCGCGGCCCCTTGCTGCCCTCCGCACGCCCAAGCTTGGGGCCACGCGTCCCAGAGGCAGTCTGCGTGTGGCCGACCCAGCGGCCCTAGGGTTTACTTCCGAGCAGTGGGTGAGGGCGCTGAAGGTGGCTTTCCGTCACTTGCTGATAACGCAGTTGGTGGTGGGGTTTCCAGGTAGCCCACTGGCCCTCCTCGCCGCAGTACAGCTGCTTCTCTGTTCTCACAGCCCCAGGAACCAGCGCAGGGCCCTCTCCACAGACCTGGGCCCCAGCGGGTTTCAGGGTGGAGTGGGTCTGGCCGTGGAGGGCAGGTTAGGCCATACAGCTGCAGTCAGCAGTAACCTGGGGTGCTGCCCCCTTTTCAAGGGTCCGTCAGGGCCCAGGCCCTTTCTGACCCACAGATAGCATAAAGACAGTGCAGCAAGCAGGAGGGGACGCAGACTGCAGCCTGAAGAGCCCACGGCCCCACCCTCCACGCGCAGAGCTGAGCGAGCAGGAATGGAAACTGCGCCGCGTAGGGAGGGCATGCTGGGGGAGGTGCGCTCCTCACAGGGGCCGCTGGGACCTCCGGCGCTTGGCCTTTTGTCTTTCAGTGCCAGTTTCTTTTCAGCGGAACTCACCTGGTCCATCCAGAGTGCCAGAAGGCGCCGGTGGGCGTCAGTCAGGAAGCGGGCCGCAGAGCTCAGGGCCCAGCTGCCCGGGCAGGGCCGCCCCCACCCCCACCCATGTCCCTGCACTCCTGTCGGGAGCAGCGGCAAAGCCTGACTCCTCGGTGACACCTAGGTTGGGCCAGTCTCAGACCTTGTCTAGTGAGAGCAGACCTGGTATAAAACAGAGTGAGGATCACCGGTTTAACGGCGACAGCAAGCACTCTCTGCCTCTCGGGTCTGCGGCGTTGAAGGTCTCACACAGCAGCTCGGACTCGCCCTCCAAGAGCACAGTGCCGGGACAGGCCCCAAGACCAGCTCCCAGGCGGACAGACATCTCCGAGCTCCCCAGAATACCAAAGATCAGGAGAGATGGCAGCCGGGGGGACGAGGTTCCCACCAGCAGGCAGGGCGTCGAGCTCCCCAGCTCCTGCATCAGCCGGCTGACGGGCAGGGAGGGCCCTGGACAGCCTGGCTGCGGGGCCCGGGTGGAGGGTGAGCCCAGCAACCGGGGCGCGCAGGAGCCCAGCACGCGCTCGGGGGGGGCCCCCCAGCCCCCCAGCCCGCTGGGGCCCACCCGGGGAAAGGGTGTTGGCTCCACCTTTGAGAGTTTCAGGATCAACATTCCTGGGAACACAGCCCATTCCGGCAGACTGCTCAGCCCTGGCTTCTGTAACACGTTCCGGCCGGTGGACAGCAAGGTGCAGAGGAGGGCGAGCCCCTCACCCCTCTTCTCTGTCAGGAAGACAAAGCAGCTCAAAAGTGAGATCTATGACCCCTTCAACCCCACGGGCTCCGACTCCAGCTCCGCCAACAGCAGCCCTGAGCGTCTGGGCCTTCTGCCCTCGGAGATCACGCGAACCATCTCTGTGGACAGTCCCAAGGCCCCAGCACTGCCCCCCGCGCGCTGTGTCACCTCCTACACGGTGCAGACCGGTGCGGGAAAGGAGCCGGAGCCCCCCCAGGGGCCCTCCAGTCTGTCCGCGCTCCAGGACGAGGAGCCCTGCGCGCAGGCACAGCAGCCGTGCCCCCCGGAGACCTGGGGCGAGGAGGCCCTGCCAACCCGCAGCTCCTTCTTCGGCTCCGAAGGCCGGACGGTGACCTGCGTGACTGTGGTGGAGCCTGACACGCCACCCAGCCCGGACACCCCGCCTGCGGCCACCCACAGGGTTGTGGAGCTGCGCTCCCCCACCCGCTCCCGCTCCCGGTCCAGCTCCCGCGGCCGGAAGAGAGGCCCACAGCCGAGGGCAGCCACCAGGGAGCACTGCGCCGGCCGCTCGGGCTCCCGCTCGTCCCGCTCAGGAGACCGGAGTTCCAGGTCTGCCTCGCCGGCAGCGGGCGAGGACCAGCCCAAGAGACACCGGCCCAAGGCCCGGGGCCGCAGGTCCTCCAGCGAGCGCTCCAGCAGCCACGAGCGCACCAAGCGCAAGAAGGCGAAGGACAAGAGCAGGGAGCGGGGCAGAGGCTCCTGGGGCCGCAGCCACCGGAGGTCCCGCTCCCGCTCTGGGAGCCCTGGGAGCTCGTCTCACGAGCACCGCGAGGGCCGCAGGAAGAAGAGGCGGCGGTCAGGGTCCAGGTCTCGGGGGAGGGAGTGCTCTCCCCCCAGGTACCCCAGGGAGAGGAGGGGGCGGCCCCGGGACCGGCACAGCTCCCGCGAGAGGCGGCGGCGAAGGTCCAGGTCCCCTAGCCCGGAACACCGGCCCCGGGCACACCGACGCCCTCGGTCCAGGGAGAAGCGCCCGCGGCCGCACCCCCACTCCCCTGAGCGGAAGTTGGCCCCAAGAGAGGCTTCTCCAGCACCCCCTCCCCAGGAGGAGCCCAGGCCAGACAGGGAGCCCCCGGCCAGGTCCCCGGCTGGGCCCCCACCCTCAGCGGGAGCAGACAGCTCAACAGAAGGGCCAGAAGTCGACAAGACTGTCCCAGTCCCGGAGGTGCTCGCCGAGTGTCCAGCGGAGGATGTGGACTACGGCGACTCTGTGGAGGCGGGGCACCTCTTTGAGGACTTTTCCAGTGACACCATCTTCATGCAGCTTGATGACATGAGTTCCCCGCCCTCCCCGGAGAGCACGGACTCTTCCCCGGAGCGCGACCTCCTGCCCAAGCCCACCATGCCCCCAGCGGGCCCCCAGCACGACACCAGCCTGGCCATGGCTGTCATCCGGAGGGAGGTGTCTCGGATCCATGGTGAAGATGTGGCACAGCCCTCGCCTGGGACCGAGGTCCCCCAGGAGAAGCACTCGCTCCAGCAGGACGCAGACGAGGCCGCCACAGTGCCCTGCGCCCTGGGTGCCGAGGCCCCAGGCGGGACACCTGTGGGGAAGGAGGAAGGCCCCTCTCAGAACCCTCTGCTGCGGGCCAAGGCACTGGTGAAGAGGGTCACCTGGAACCTCCAGGAGGCGGACTGTGGGGCCCCTGCCCACGACAGAGGCCTGTGTGAGTAGGCGCTTTGGTGGGGGCGGAGAGTGATCCTTGGGTGACTCCCAGGCCGCCTTGGTCATGGGGGTGGGATGGCGGCACCTTCCTTGGGGTCCTTGCTCCAGGACGCTTTTCTGAAATTTTCCAGCCAGGAGGCAGCCTTGTGGCCTGGAGGGCCCCAGAACACCCACCCCCGTATGTTGGCCCCCAGAGACACCACTTCACAGGCCACAGAAGCCCCCGGAAGGAGTCTGGGAATCTGATGACGTGGGCCCCGTGGCTGGGCTCCAGCAGGCACCTTTCTCTGAGCCGCCTGCCCCTGCTTATGTGCTTCCAGAGCCTGGCTTCCCCCCAACTGACCCCTCTCAGGTGGGCCCCTGGGCTGGAGGGATGTGGCCTTGTACCCAGGCCACGCAGGCTGGGCTGGGCTGGGGCTGAGGGCCGCACGCACCAGCCCTTTGCTGCCTGGGCTCTTTGGGTTCAGAAGTGGGGGGTTGGGGGCACGGGGTACTGAGTGTGCCGAGGCTGAGCAGGCCGCACTCTCGCCCAGGTACAGAGCCCCAGCCTGCCCCCCGGCCCAGCCCTGCCGTCGGGCGTCCCGCCGTATGCACCCATCAGCCAGCCCGCGGTCCAGTTCCTCCTCCAGGGGAGCCTGCCCCTCCCGGGCTGCGGGGTGGCCCAGAGCCTGGCCCCAGTGTCCACCATCCCGACTGCAGCCTCAGAGCCCGCTGGCCACGCTTGCACCACCGCTGCTGCCAACAACTCTGAGGAGAGGACGGCTCCCCCCAGGCCAGCCCCAGAGAAGGCCAAGAATGAGGAGGTGAGACCCCCTGCTCCTCCTCCAGGGGCAGGCGCGGGCCAGTAGCCCAGCGCCGAGCCCTCACCGGTGTCCTCGCCCCCAGTACATGAAGAAGCTGCATGTGCAGGAGCGGGCCGTGGAGGAGGTGAAGCTGGCCATCAAGCCCTTCTACCAGAAGAGGGAGGTGACCAAGGACGAGTATAAGGACATCCTGCGCAAGGCGGTGCAGAAGGTGGGAGGGGCCTGTGAGCCCTGGGCTGGGGAGGTGGGAGGGGCCTGTGAGCCCTGGGCTGCGTGGCCACACCCCATAGCCCCTCGCTGTAGCCGGCCACTTAGGTGCTTGGGGTGTAAAGGCGGCTGTTTGTGAGCGGTTGTTAAAGAGTTTGAGCAACATCACTTTTAACCCCACTTAACGGCTAGGAAAATGAGCCCCCCGCCCCGAGAGGCGGACATGCCAGATCGCCTCAGGAGGGCCGTCAGCCACCCTGTGGACAGAGCAGACAGACGCATGTCAACCTGCCCGCCACCCCTCACAGGGTCCCCAGGGCCTGGTCCCCATGATCCATGACCATTTTGGGCGCAAAGGGATGTCTGGGTCACTGTCCCCCCGCCCCCCCTTCTCCAGATTTGCCACAGCAAGAGCGGGGAGATCAACCCCGTGAAGGTGGGCAACCTGGTGAAGGCCTACGTGGACAAGTACAGGCACATGCGCAGACACCGGCGGGCCGAGGCTGGCGAGGAGCCGCCCGCCCAGGGCGCGGAGGGCTGAGGAGCAGAAAACGGGACACGCCCCGCCCTCCCGTCTTCAGGGTTCCTGTGATCACACGTGGTCTGTGCACCTGTCTTGCTCGTAGTTTAAAACTGGACTTTTTTATATGTACATTATAGATACACACTGTTCCCATTGTGTTCTAATTTATCAAAAATGGATTCTCTTTAGAAACGTCTGATTGGCTCAGTACTTGAACGGTGGTGAGAAAGGGGGGGCCCGGGGCGGGGCACTTCGCTAGTCAGCCTTTTGCTCCCTTGTGTTTCACAGATAGTTGCTCGAGTTTATACTTGGCTCCCCCACTCCCAGGGGGCACCCTCCCTGTTGGCAGTTCCCACCAGCCCGAAACAGGCCTTGGGCACAGCAGGTGGAGCCCCGGGCACAGCGGCACGGGGGGCCGCCTGTGCACGCCGAGCAGTTTGTTGGCTCTAAAGCGTGGCCAGAACTTTCACTGAAGTAGAAAAGGGAAGGGCTGTGCCCAGGGGCCTGTGGGGGGCGGGGCCCACAGTGTGGTCTGCTGAATCCACGATGCCCCTCCAGAGTCCGAGCTTCAAGCCTACCCCTAGTGGACACTGGTGTGGTTCTTAGAAGCTCTTTTCTTTCTTGGCTGAGCTGTGCGGCATGTAGGATCTTAGTTCCCCAACCAGGGACTGAACCTGTGTCCCCTGCATTGGAAGTGTGGAGTCAACCACTGGACTGCCAGCGAAGTCCCCTTAGGATCTTTTTATTGGATTGGGAGGGGTTGGGGGTCTGGCCTAGGCAGCTTGCTCCACTTCCATCATGAAATGCTCCAGGAAGTGCTCCAGGTCCTCGTAGAGACTGTTGGAGCTGGAGAGGCAGAGGCTGAGGCTGCCACTGTCCAGGGAGGACACACCTTCGCGCTGCACAGCCTCCAGGTACGTCCGGCACAGCCACGGCTCCAGCTGCGGGGAGGGTGCTGTCAGGCCAGGTGGGGGCTGTGTGCAGCCTCCCCCTCCCGGGGACCCGGCCCCTCACCTTCACCAGGACCAGGCTCTTCTCCTTGGGCCTCCCCACCGATAGGTCCTGCCCGAAGCCCAGGTAGATGGTGTAGTGCGGGGAGCCGAGGCGCTGCCGGGCCCGGAACTCCACTAGTTCTGTGGAACAGGGCTCTGGTGAGGGGGTGGGGCACAGAGGGCCCGCAGCCCCAGGGCAGGTGCTTCACTAACCTTGGAAGAAGGTGCCAAAGTCAAAGATGGGCGTGTCACAGTCCCTGGGCAGCAGGCGAGCAGGGGTGGAGGCGCTTGCTGAGCCCAGGGGCCCCCCCACCTCCCAGTAGACTTTGCACTTGCCCAGGCGCCGGGCCCACAGCCACAGCCCCCGGAGCTCCAGCTGCAGGCCCGGGGCCACGTGCTGCAGCAGCGTCTCTGTGTAGTGGAGCTGTTTCTGGTCGGGCAGCTCGGCAGGGCTGGGGAAGGCGACCTGCTGGGGCCCTGAAGCCTCTCCAGCTACACCAGGGGGGCCGTACAGGAGCACACAGCTCCGACGCCCCACCACCTCCTGCAGCACCGTGCGGCCTTTATACAGGATGGTCAAGTCCAGGGCCCCTAGGCTGGGTTCTGGCTGCAGACCAAGCTGTGAGCAGCCAAGGCCAGCCAGGGGTGGCTCCCCTGCCATTGGGGTGCAGGCACTGGCAGAGGCTTCCATGTGGGGCTCCGCCTCTGGGGGCTGCCAGGGCTCTGGGGGTGGGCCTGCATCTGGAAAGGAAGAGAAGTCTGAGCTGACACCTGGGCCCCCAGCTCCTCCCTTTCCCACACGTTCCCTGGCTCCTGGGGCTGTGGCCTGAGGCTGGAGGCCCCACCTTCTCTGTGGCAGGTACAGCTCCCAAGCAGAGGGCTCTGGGTCTGCAGAGGCCCAGCTATACTGGCCCAGCTGTGACCAGCACCATCCCTGCCAGGCACCCCCTCCCCTGGGCCCACCCTCTCTCTCCAGGCACTCTGCTGCCTTGCCTGTCCCTGCAGGGTAGAGCACCCCCCACCCCCTGCAACAGGCCCTCACCAGGAGCCTCTGAGGGGATCAGATCCAGCAGATGGTCCTCCAAGCAGCTCTGCTGCAGCGCCTGGATTAAGAGGTCCCCGGCATCTCCAGCTAGGCTTGGGGGGCAGGGTTCAGGGTTCAGCTGGTGCCCCAGGCTCTCACCAGTATCTGCTGCCAGGCATGGCCCAGGGAGCCCACCCTGCAGAAGAGGACAGCGACATCATAAATGAGCTGCCCCCAGGCCCAGGAAGGGAGCAGCCCCAACCCAAGATGCAGGAGTGCAAAGGGGCCTTACCCTTGCAGGTGGGGCATCTTCTAGGGCCTTGTCATCCCCCTGGTCAAAGCCTAGGCCTTTTGAGGGAGAATTAGGGTTGGGGAAACACTGAAGTGAGGCGCCTGGATGTCAATCCCCCCTTGCTCCCGGAAGTTGGGCTGCGCTTCCCCTTCACAAGCCCCAGCGGGCCCATCCGCTTCCTCTCACACAGACCCCTTCACTCCAGTCCTGCCACCCCCCTAATAATCTGGCACCAGCTTCTCCAGCGCCAGTTTCTAAAACCTAAAATCTGACTTAGCAGCTACTCCTAGGACACAGCACAGTCCCCCTGCCGGCAGCACCCCCCGGCCTTCCTCACCTCCATCCCCCGGCTCGGAGCTGATCTTGTACACCTTATGAGGGTCGGTAGGGTCCCCCGAGTTGTCTTCCAACATCACAAAGCGCTGCGTGCTACGCAGCGCACAGCGGAAGTTGGTTTTCCAGGAGGCCCGCAGAGCACTCTCAGGGATCGGCAGGGCACTTCCACCGCTGCGGGGCGGCCACCTGCCACGGGCCACGGCCCAGGCCTGAGAAAGACAGTGTGGAGCACGTGGCCTGGACATGCGGGCCGGGGCCGGCCCTCCCCTTCCCGGGCCGAGCTGGGGTCTCACCTTAAAGATGCGCGAATCGGCCTCACCCAGGTCCTTCCTCGCGAAATGCTTCCAGGGTACGCGGAAGCGCGTTCGGGCTGCGTCCAGCCACCGTAGCCCCTCATAGCGGCCGCTGCTGACCTCGCGCAGAAGCCAGTCTCCAAAGAGCACGCGCGGGGTTCCCCTGCGGGCGGAGCAGCCAGGTGTCAGGGCGCACGGGGGCCGCCGGGGGCGTGGGGCCGGCACGGGGCAGGCAGGCGGGCTCACCGGTCTGGAGCCTCGGCCATTGGTCCCTCCGCAAAGGCTAGGCCTGGAGAGAGCGTCACGCCCTCCGCGCAGAGGGCTGGGGTCGCGGGGCGGTTGGGGGTTGGCGCAGGAAAGAGGAGGGTTGTCTGAGTCTCCACAGGTAGTCCCGGGTGTTAGAGGTCGCAGAAGCGGGCTTCGCGTCACAGCGTTGCGGAGGTGAGTCCTGGCCAAGACCGCGCTGGATGTGGCCGGCGCGCGCACGAGGCGTCAACAGGTTTTGAGCCGGCGTCCGAGCTGGACCCTACGGGGGCGTGACGGGAACGGCCGCAGGAAAACGAAACCCGGCGTTGCGGAAAAACGAAACCTAACCCGCCACGCCCCGCGGCGCGTCACCGCCACCTCCCCGTCCAGGTCCCCGAGTCCCGGACCCGGGCCCCGCGCCGTCATCCGTGCAGCCCGCCCCCTCCTGGTCACTGCTCCGCGGAGCGCGTCCCGGACCTGTGCCTCCGGCCGACCTCCGGTCACTGCTCCGAGAATCGACCCCGGAGTCCGACGAGGCCTTCACTCGAGTTCTTCCCAAGTTGGGTCTCCCCAGTACCTGGCTCAGGAGTCACCCGTGGGGAGACTGCTCCCCTGGGGCTCGCGAGCGAGCACCTTTATAGTGGAGGGCCGGGGCCGGGGCGGGGCCGGGAAGGGGCGGGGCTCCAGGGACCGTGGAGGGAGTCACGTGCGCCGGGGGCGGGGCCGAGCGCAGGTGCGCAGGTCGTGCTCTTCCGCTGCGGCGGGAGGCGGCACGGGGGGTCCCGGCGACCCTGGACTCAGCCCCGGTGCTGCCCAGCTGCTCCCCTCGCTCACCCAGCGCAGCGGGGGCTGGGGCCAGCAACCAGCGTCCCGGGAGAGGCCGTGGGATAAGGCGGGGGTTCCAGAAACAAAACCTGGCGCATCGCAGAGCGGAAGAGCGGGTGATGGGCGCGTGGGAGGGGCTGCGGCCGCGCTCTTTGGATTCTTATCCGGTGACACTCACGCAAGAATACACACACACACAAAAAAAAGAATACTCAAATACTGCCGAGATTAAAATACTTGGAAAGGGATGGAAAAACACCGGCGACCCGGAAGGAACGGTAGTGGTCGGGGGGCGGAAGTCTTGCCTGAGGGCCGCCCCGAGGAAACCAGTCAGGGGATTCGGGCCCCAACTCCGTGACTCTGGGTTCCGTTCGTCCATAGCCTCTGTTCTGTGCACGCACCAGCTCCACGTGCCACCCTAGGCTCGTGGCCACCGTCGTTCTGGGCCACACCCCCCACCGCCAATCGGTCCAGCCACCTGGACCAGGTGCCTCCGCGGGCGCCCCAGAGCATTTACTGCACTCACTGTGGCCACAGGTGCCGCAGTGTGACCCTCGGGATGGTCCCGGAGCCCACGCCCTCCCACACGAGTCCTTGAGGGGGCTCCTGGCCAGGTGGCTCCTCAGCCTCCCCCAGACGAAGAATCTCCATGTCGAGTCGGCCGTGGTCAGACCAGGAGAGGAACTTCCTGGCCACCAGCTGGCACCAAGCCTGGGAAGCCCCTCGCGCAGCAGGTGGTTTCCGGGAACCGGCGCCTGGCGCTCAGAGCAGTGCCGGGACCAGCCCGCCCCTCGCGGCTCCCACAGCGCCCCTGGCGGCCAACAGACGCCACGCGTCCCCGCAGAGCCGAAAATGTTTTATTCTGCGCGGTGGAGTGTGGGGACAGCCACCAAGTCGACTCTCGGGGTCCAGACTCTGGGGGGAGGCGGCGTTAGAAGTGAATGGAGTCGGTACCAGGAGCGTCTTGGGCATCCGCAGCCTCGTCGCCGCTGCCCTCGCTGCCAGAGTCGCCAGCGCCGCCGGCTTCCGAGGCGGGCGTGTTGAGAACCACCACGTCAGCCTCCGCGCCGATGTCCTCTCCGAACCACACGGCCTTGTAGCCACCCTCAGGCCGCCGCTCCTTTGTCAGGATGGACCTCACGGCCGCCGGGCTGCCCCCGTCCGCGGCCGTCGCAGGGGCCTCTGGGACCCGACGCGGGGTCTCAGGGCTGGGCGGCTTGGGCTCCGGGGGCTCCGGCTGGGCGTGGCTGGGTGAAGGGCTAGGCGCCGGCGCCCAGTTCGCGTCGTCGGAGTCGTTGAGGAAAGCCTGGTTGTCAAAGCCTTGAGGCTGCGGCTCCTAGGGGTGGGCAGGAGCCGGCAGTCAGCCAGCCGCCAGCTGGGCTTGGCCACCCTGCCCCCCGCCCCCGACACTGGGGGACGGGCGCTCTGCCCCTCCACCCTGCTCCCCAGTCTTTGTGGCGTCCCCACCCCGCTCTCCTCGCCTCTGCGCCCCATCTCCCACGCTGACCACCGGCCTCCCTCCGTCTCCCACGCTGACCCCTGCCTCACGCTGCCCAGCTCTCCACCCTGCCCCTCTCCACCACCCCGCCGACTCCAGCTGCTCTCTGTCGCGTCTCCAGTCGCGACTCTGCACCCCCCCCTCTCCTGGCCCTCCAGCTCCTGCCCCTACGCCCAGAGCCTCACCAGCACTCGGCCAGAGCTGCATATGAGTCGGTGGCCGTAGTGCTTGTAGACGAGGACCGTGAGGGCGATCAGAGCCAAGAGGAGCGCTGCACCCAGCACTCCACCCAGTACCGCCATCTCTCCCTCCGAGAAGCGTCGGTCCCCAGCCTGGCCTCCGTCTGGCCTGCCTTCTGTTCGGGTTGTTTCAGATGTCCCTGCGGGCAATGTGACTGCTTCCCACTTACTCTCACACCCCAAGCAGTCCCAGGCTGAACTGCGGGAAGCTCAGGACACCCTGAGGGCAGGCCAGGCCTGGCACCAAGGGCTGAGGTTCCCAGGGGTGGGTACACTGATCCCCCACAGGGAGCCCAATAGGCCCAGCTGCTGGAGAGGGTGGGGAGGGGGCGTCAGTGCCCGCCAGTTCCAAGTGGGAGGCTAAGGGAGCCACTATTCCAGCAAGGAGATGCGTGCGGCACGGAGCCCGTGGACTGAATGACGCTGGGAACTGGGGGTCACTGAACCCCGAATCGGCTCTGCCCCAACCCCCACACCTTCTCCAGTTTAACTCCTGGCACCCTTAGGACCTGTCTCTCCCCCAGACTGGAACAGACCTCCCTTGGGATTTCATGGTCATGCTGGGCTGACCTGGGGTCAACCGTGCCCCACGGTGATGACCCAGTCATGAGTCAGGGAGCATAAGGGTGACTCAAGGGTAATGGGGGTGCTACCTGGAGTCCAGGTGCTCCTGCTGGACCCAGGGGACGTCGGTGGAGAGGTTCCTGGTTTCGAGGTCTGTGCTGAGCCCCCGCTGGGTGAGGCTGAGGTTGGGGGGGAGCTGGTTCCCCCACTGGGGGGCCCCCCAGGCATGGAGGAGGCCGGTGGCCCCAGAGTAGTGCCTGAAGAGGGGTGTGGGCCAGTGTCCCCCCCAGAGCTGGTTGTGGAGGACCCCTGAGAGGGCTCAGGGGGCCGGGGGGCTTCTGAAGTGGGGCCGCTTGAGGGTCTGGTTGCTGAGCCCCCGCTGGGTGAGGCTGCGGGGGGGGTGGGGCTGGCTCCCCCACTGGGGGGCCCCGCAGGCGTGGAGGCGGCCGGTGGCCCCAGAGTGGTGCCTGGGGAGGGCTGCAGGCCCGCGTCTCCTCCAGAGCTGGTCGTGGAGGACCCCTGAGAGGGCTCAGGGGGCCGGGGGACTTCCGAAGTGGTGCTGCTCGAGGGTCTGGTAGTTCCTGCCGTCTCTGGGGACGTGGGGGGGCCTGGGGGGCCTGGGGCCAGGGACAGGGCTCGGACTCGCCACTGCCCCCAAAAAGGAGCCCTCCCCCTGCCAACCTGGGGTCCTTGGGAGGCTCACCTGTGGGAGAGGGCTCCTGTTCTGAGACCTGAATCTCCACGACCGTGGCCGCTGTGCCTGAAGTCACTGTGTTATTGGCCTTGACCTGGACAGGAAGGGGGTTTGTCCCTCCTGGGCTCCAGTTGAACCCCTGGCCCTCGGAGACCGCCGCCCACCTCTCACCTCGGCATAGAAGACCCCGGCATGCTCCAGTGAGGCAGCAGTCAGGACCACTTCTCCTTCCATTCGGAAGTTGGAGTTGTTGGTGATTTGATACGTGATGGCTGAGTTGAGGTCCTAGATGTGGCCCCAGTTAGTCCTGGGCCCAGGCTGCTCCGCAAACTGCTCCATACCCCCCCCCCCCCCCCGCCAGCAGGAGGCCAGGCAGACCAAAGGAACAGGCGGTGCCTACTGGGAATTCAGGGTCCTGGGCCCGGATCCTCAGTGGCTGGGAGGGGTCAGCTGCATCCTTGATGACCACGCCCACCCCGGAGCCAAGCCCCACAGTGCCACGATACAGGCTCTGGGTGAAGTGGGGCACGCTCCCGTTGGCGTTCTGGGCCTCCACCGTGACCTGGGTCACGGAGTATCGGGCGTTATCAGCCTGCTCGCCCTGGGGGTTTGGGAGACAACAGTGACCAGCTAGTCCTTGAACAGCGTGTCCTATAGCTGTGGGCCCGAGCAGGGCCTCGTGCGGGCACGAACCTTGACCACCAGAAGGAAGGTCTTGGCGTTGGGGATGCTCTTGGTCATGGTGAGGTTGCCCGAGTCGGCACTGATGGAGAACGTGCTATCCTCGTTTCCTGAGAGGACGGAGGGAGTGTTTGGCCTGGGTCCCCTCTGGAGGCCTGAGGTCTGCCCACGTAGGGATGGGCTCAAGGTGTTCCCTGGAGAGGGAAGTTGGGGGCTGCTGCCCACTCACCACTGATGATGCTGTACTTGATGGGCTGGTCGATGCCCCGGTCCCCGTCCACAGCATAGACGGGCCCAGGATGCAGGATGAGGGGGCCTGGCTGTGGGAACAGGGAGGGGCGAGGACCCCTTGGGGCTGGTGCTGTGGCCGCTGCTTGGCATCCCTGCGCCCCTCCAGGCGGCCAGGGGTCGCTACCCGTGGGCAGCCAGGGACACAGCCCAGGCGTCCAGCACCACCCTCCACCGCAGCTCCTTGGATCTGGTGCTAATGAGTCAGTTTGCCCAGAGACACTGGATCAATCTGAACATGCATGTCTGTCTCAAGAGGCAGCACTCACGGACGGGAGGGTGCACCTGGTGGCCGTGCCAGGCCCCGCTGCCCTCCGGCGCCTCAATGGCCCCCAAGCCTCCCCAGCATCCTCCCCCAGCTCACTGCCACTCGCTGGGTCCCAGGGGGCTATCTGGCTGTGCCCTGAGGACAACTGGACCCAGTTCCCTCACTGGCATTTCAGAGGCCCTGGCCACCACGGCCTGGGGCAAGATTGGTTTATGAAAGAATGTTCACTCTTCCCTGAAAATGACAAGCACTCCAGCCCCCGGCAGCCAGGCCCCGCGCCCCTGCCACCCTGCTCCTTGGGGTCCCCCGGTACCAGTCTATGGCCGGTGGGCACAGCCCCACGGTACTGGGCATGGATGCAGACGAAAGCATCCGAGTAGCTGCAGGGCAGGAACCAGGGGGGCCGCAGGTCGACGGGCTGCACCTCCAGGACCAAGGTGGCTGTGGCTGTGTGTCTGGGCTCCGTGGTCTCCTCCTGTGTGTCCTGCAACAGCCCCGCCCTGTGATCAGGCCCGGGCACTGGGGGCTGAGGCCTCGCGCGGGGCCGTGGGTGGGAGTGGCCTGCTCACCCGGGCCAGCAGCCGGAAGGTCATGTTCGGCCACCTCTCCAAGTCCAGTGACCGGTCCAGCCGCAGTGCTGGTCGGTTCACACCCACCAGGGAGAAGAAGCTGCTGGCACCCTAGGGAGGTAGGGGACTCAGCCGGGGAGGATGCACCGGGGTGGGGGGCGGGTGGCGGTGCCCAGAGCAGGGAGCTGGGAGCACTGACCAGGGTGACCTCTTGGAGGGTGTAGAAAAGGACATCGTCTTTGTCCTGGTCCTGGGCCTCCAATTCTGTCTCTGAGATGACGGTGGTGTTCACCCGAGTGTCCTGGGGGACGGATGGGCTGGTCTGGCTGTGACCCTGACCCCCAGGCTCAGACCCCGGCCTCCAGATGCCCCATCACCCTGACCCCCAGGCTGAGACCCTGGCCTCCACATGCCCCACAACCCTGACCCCCAGGCTCAGACCCTGGCCTCCAGATGCCCCAGATGGTACCGGCCACCGCCCCCTCCCGCTCACCTCAGGCACTTCCCAGACCTTGGTCTCATAGGGGAACCTGGGCGGGTTGTCATTGACATCCAGCACGGACACAAACACCTTCAGCTGAGTCACCTGGGGGAGGGAGAAGGTCCCCGGCCAGGCCGGGTGAGCTCATTCCGGATGCTGGGGTGCACCCAAGACAGCTCTCCACCTGGGGCTCCTGCTCCAGGCGCTACAGACAGGGAACAGAAAGTGATTTTAAAAGCACAGAAGTGTGGGACTTCCCCGGTAGTCCAGTGACTGAGACTCCGAGCTCCCAACACAGGGGGCCCGGGTTTGATCCCCAGTCCCTTGTGGCTCAGCTGGTAAAGAATCCGCCCGCAATGCGGGAGACCTGCGTTCGAACCCTGGGTTGGGCAGATCCCCTGGAGAAGGGAAAGGCTGCCCACTCCAGTATTCTGGCCTGGAGAATTCCATGGACTATATAGTCCACGGGGTCACAGAGAGTCAGATGCGACTTTCACTTTCTTTTCTTTCAGGGAACTGTTAATAGATCCCACATGCGGCAGCTAAAGACCCCATGTGCCACAACTAAGACCAGGTGCAGGTAAATAAATAAAAATAAAGATTAAAAATAAATAAAAAGTACAGACAGAGGTGTGGATGACCTGGAGAAAAATAACACAGGCCTTGTGGGGTGCGACCAGCAAAGCCCCAAAATGAGGAAAATGGCAAAACAATCAAATTTCTTCAAACATGAAACAGGGGAAATCAGGAAACCCGAAGAGTGAAAGGGACGCGGGAGCAACCTCAGCAGCTGCTCTAGGTGGGCCTTGCTGGTGACTCGATTCAGGCAAGAAACTGTCACAGACGCCTCTGGCCCCAGGGGAGTGGGGACACGGGGTGTCGTACTGCTGAGGGGTCCCTGCCTTCCCTGGGGTGACAGCATCACCGTGGGAGCGGAGCCGTTAAGAAGCAGCCTTATCTTTTAGAGGCTCATCCTGAGGTTTCCGTGGTGCGCTATGATGTCGGCTGCGGGCACCCACGGGACTCAGGGAAAACCGAAGAGCCGGCTGCTGCGGGGGAGGGAGCGCAAGGGTGGGCGCCTCTCCGAGGATGTGTCTATCCAGGGAGCCGGCTGGGGGCGGGCACCGTTCTGCCTTGATTCGCTTCATTCGGGAGGCGGGGACCCCTCTCGGGATCCCTTTACAGGAGAGACTCTTTCTCCTGCTGCGCCCTGGGCTCGGTGGGGCCACGGGGGGAGTCAAGGACCGGCTGGAAGATGCTGCTGACAGGGCCCCAGGTGGACGCCCGGGGTGCGCAGGACCTGGCCTGAGGCAGAGGCAGCAGATTTGCTGGGGAGGGACGGGGGAGGGGAGGACGGAGCTGGCGGGCGGGGTGCCTCTCCGGTGGGCTTGGGGGACCCACTGGGCTGGGGTTGGGAGCTCGAGGCACAGTCTGCTGGAGGCAGTGTGGCCTTGCTGGCACAGAGGTGACATCTGAACACACGCCACCGGGCGGGGTCAGCAGGGAGTGACCGCGGCCAGGCAGGGTGGAGCACAGAGGTTCAGGCCAGGGCACTCTAACGTCAGGGGCGGGTGGGCTCGGGGTGGTGGGAGGGGTCTGGGGGCGCACTCACCACGGCGTCCCCGCTCCTGCACTCCAGGTGAGCCAGCAGCATTGTGTTCGCCTGTGAGGGGGTGGGTGTGGGACTCACCTGACCGGCTGGCCCCGCCGACTGTCCCCATCTCCCAGCTGAGGAGACGGAGCACGGCAGGTGCTGGCTCGGGGTCCTGTCCCCTGCCCTGCGTCCAGCGAGCATCAGGGCCCAACAGCTTCACTCCCTGAGGGGCCCGCCCCAGAGACCGGGCCCTCAGCCAAGCCTGGGGGCCCGAAGGCCCCTGGGCAAACTGAGACCCAGAGATGCCCAGAGAGCCCCTCTCTGGGGAGGAGTGTCAGTGCCCAGGTGGGTCCCACAGGGCGTCCCTGCCGCCCCCACGGGCACAGCCAACCTGGGTCCGCTGTCCGCACCTCATAGTCCGGGGTCACGTTGAGAAACAGCTGATTCCCCTGGATCCGAAACGCAAAAAGGGTGGACGAGGGTCCAAGGGTCACCTGCTGGCCCTCGGGGACGTAGATGTCCAGGAGGGGCTCCCCGGGGTTCGTGTTCTCCTTGACTGTGAGGGACGTCTTGTTCACGGAGCAGACTGGACGTTGGGGAGGAAGGGTCGGTGCTGCCAGCCCCCCGCGCCCCGCCCAGCCCCCTGCCCGCTGGTCAGCCCCCCACGCCCCGCCCCCACGCCCCGCCCAGCCCCCTGCCCGCTGGCCCGCCCCCCACACCCCACCCAGCCCCCTGCCCTCTGGCCAGCCCCCTGCCCACTGGCCAGCCCCCCCGCGCCCCGCCCAGGCCCCTGCCCGCTGGTCAGCCCCCCACGCCCCGCCCCCGCGCCCCGCCCAGCCCCCTGCCCGCTGGCCCGCCCCCCACACCCCGCCCAGCCCCCTGCCCTCTGGCCAGCCCCCTGCCCACTGGCCAGCCCCCCGGCGCCCCGCCCAGGGCCCCGCGCCCCGCCCAGCGCCCCCCGTCCGCTCCACACCTGTACCCTGGGCCTGGGCCACAGCTGCAAACAGCAGCGGGAGCAGCAGGACCCACGTCCCCATCTGGGCGGTGGCGGCGGGCGGCTGTGGAGGGTCCGAGCCCGTCTGCTGTCCAGGACCCGCTGAGCCGCCCGGTGCTGCCTGGCGCAGTCTCCTCCCGGGTGACCTTCGCCCCCGCCAGGCGCCGCCCCACTTTATGGTCCTTTACAACCGCCAGGCCACAGGCCTGGCCTCCACCAAGGGGGCCCCCGTAGGCCGCCAGCCAGGCCCCTCTGACCGCCAAGAGGGGGAGACCAGATCCAGGCCACGTGCAGGGGCTGATGGCTCTCGCCCCACAGACCCTGAGACAGAGGAGCTCACAGCTGGGCAGGGGGAGTGGGAACTGGGGCCTGGACTGGGGGGCCGGGGGGGACTGGCTTCTGTGCTCACTGTGTCCCCCGCATGTGGGATGCCCCTCTGCTGGGCTCCTCTGCCAGAACCATCACAGGACAGAGCCAGTAGTCAGCCCCGTGAGGTCCAGGCCCACCTCCTCTCCCCTACTCAACCCTCTAGGTCTGGAAGGGGAAGGTTATTCGTGTCCCAGGGACTCCCCTGCCTGTCCCAGAAACAAGCTGGCTTCCTCCAGGCAAGGCTGGGTGAGCCCACAGTGACAGAGATGGCAGTGTTCCAGGGGCAGCTGGCAGCTCTGGGGGTGCACCCTGGGTGCCAAAAGAGGGGCATCCTGGTGAGGAACCTTAGCCCAGGTCCCCAAGCATCCTGCCTCCATTTCCTTGGCCACCTAAGCTCGGTAGGTGGGAGACACCAAAGGGTGGGGTCCAGAAGGGGAGAAGGGCCTGCTGGAGGCAGTGTGGGGTGGAGTCTTCCCCACCTCCTGGCCTGAAACACCTTCCTGAAACAGCCCTGCCTGCACCCCTGGTCCTCCAAGGCCTCCTGCAACCCCAGCACTTCTTGGGGTGTCGTCACCGGCCCTGCCCCACAGGCCCTGGGTGGTCAAGGCGCTAGGCCAGACAGCAGGCTGGGCTGTGGGGCTGAGATCATGCTCAGGTCCTCCTACTGGGGAGTGGCCTCCTGGGCAACGGCTCCTGCCTGTCACTTCTTCCTGCTCGGCTAAGCCTCCCTGCCCCGTCCTTGCCCCTTGCTAGGCTTCAAGAATACGTGAACCGAGAACATCCAGATGTCCAAGCTGGATTTAGAAAAGGCTGAAGAACCAGAGATCAAATTGCCAACATCCATTGGATCATAGGAAAAGCAAGAGAATTCCAGAAAAATATCTACTTCTGCTTTATTGACTACACCAAAGCCTTTGACTGTGCAGATCACAGTAGACTGTGGAAAAATTCTTAAAGAGATGGGAATACCAGACCACCTTACCTGCCCCCTGCCAAACCTGTATGCAGGTCAAAAAGCAAGTTAGAACCAGACATGGAACAATGGACTGGTTCAAAATTGGGAAAGGAGTACATCAAGGTTATATATTGTTACCCTCCTTATTTGGTCCCATCACTTCCTGGCAAATAGATGGGGAAACAATGGAAAAAAAGAGAGACTTTATTTTCCTGGGCTCGAAAATCACTCTGGACAATGACTGCAGCCATGAAATTAAGACGCTTGCTCCTTGGAAGAAAAGCTATGACAAACCTAGACAGCATATTGAAAAACAGAGATGTCACTTTGCCTACAAAGGTCCATATAGTCAAAGCTATGGTTTTTCATGTCCAGCTGAGAGCTGGACAATAAAAAAGGCTGAGTGCCGAAGAATTGGTGCCTTTGAACTGTGGTATTGAAGTCTCTTGAGAGTCGCTTGGACTGCAAGAAGGTCAAACCAGTTAATCCTAAAGGAAATCAACCCTGAATATTAATTGGAAGGACTGATGCTGAAGCTGAAACTCCAATCCTTTGGCCACCTAATGCGAAGAGCTGACTCATTGGAAAAGACCCTGATGCTGGGAAAGATTGAAGGCAGGAAGGGAAGGGGAAGACAGAGGATGAGATGGTTGAATGGCATCACCGACTCAATGGACGTGAGTTTGAGCAAGCTCCAGGAGTTGGTGATGGACAAGGGAGCCTGGTTGGTGTGCTGCAGTCCATGGGGTCTCAGAGAGTCAGACACGACTGAGAGACTGAAGAACAACACCCTTGCCCCCTCACCACTGCCCCCCTCCCTGGGAAAGGAGCTGGGGGACATGTGAGTCCCCCACGGTCTCTGAATGTTTGCTGTGTGGATGACAGTGGTGCAGCCAGCTTCCAGGGAGCCCAGGGGATGGGCAGCAGATAAGGAAGTGGGCAGATGAAGCTCCTCGCTGGCTTCCCAGGTTTAAAGGACAGCTGGGCGTGGCCACGGCCCTAGACTCCAGAGACAGGATCCTCCTTCCCTGGACAGCCGCGCCCCACAGGAGCTTTGAGGGTACCAGACCGCAGTGCACAGAGAGAGTTCACGGGGCTAGGGTCTGAATTCCTCCTTTATTGGTGCCAAATGCAACCCCTCCCCCTCCTCCCACCCCCTCCTCTGTCCAGGCCCCGCTGGAGGATCCTTCTTCCTCAGGGCCTCATCGGGTCCCCTCAGCAGTCGGGACGGCCGGCTTGGACACCATGACCCCTGCCTTCAGTGCAAGAGGCATCTGGAAAGACCAGGCTTGATCCTCGGGGGGCCTCAGGGGCGCCCTGCAGAGACAGCCGGGTTAAGGATTGGGGGCTTGGCGCGGGAGCCCACGCCCGCCTGGGGACAGCAGGCCTCTCTGGTCACCAGCGCCGCAGCATCCCCTTCCCAGGCTCCTGGACCGCGGTTGTGCCCGAGACCCAGGGCGCCTCAGGGAGGGAGTCGCTGGAGGAGGGATGGGGGGAGCGCTACTGCTCACCAAGCCTGCAGGGTGGGCGCGTCCGACCACAGCAGGCAGAGCGGGCCCTCCGCAGACTTGGTCCAGGCTGTGCCGTTCTCTGCGTCCTGCTCGCTGCCCCCCACCCCAAGTCAGGGTTAGTCTGGAGTCGGGGCGCTCCCCCACCGCGTCGCTTGTCCCCCGCCAGTCCCTCACCGGCGCTCCCCACCAGGCCCCGCTCCTCACCCGCCTTCCCCCTCCAGGCCCCGCCCCTCACCCGCCTTCCCCTCTAGGCCCCGCCCCTCACCCGCGTTTTTCCTCCAGGCCCCGCCCCGCGCCCGCCTTTCCCCTCCAGGCCCCGCCCCTCACCTGCGTTTTCTCCACCAGGCCCCGCCCCTCACCTGCGCTTCCCCACCAGGCCCTGCAGCAGCCGCTGCAGTCGCGCGCTGTCCCTTAGGCGGCTGAGCTCGCTTGTGAACGTCCCGTCCGAGTGTCGCGGGGCCCTGCGGAGGGGACGGGAGGGCGGCCGCGGGTGGTCAGGGCCGGGCAGGGGCAGGATGGGGTGTGGGGGTGGGAGCAGGCCCCGGGGCCGCAGGCTCACCTGGGCGGCGCGGGGCGCGCGGCGCAGCCCCCGAGCAGCAGCGGCGGCAGCAGCAGCAGCAGGACCAGTGTGGCCATGGTGTGCGCCGGACAGGGATGAGCTGCCGCGAGGCCCAGGCCCCTTTATAGCGGCGCCCGGAGCGGGAGCCAGGCGGGCGGGCGGGCGGGGGTCAGCGCCGCCCCGGCTCTGCGCCGCCAGAGCCGCGCCCCATCGATCGCGCGGGAAGGTCAGGGCCGCCCCCCCAGCTGTCGCCCCGGCAGCCCGCCCGCCCCTAGCGCCGCGGTGGCGCCCCTCGGCAGGCCGGCGGGGATCGGGCGCCCGGGGACCGGGGGACCCCTGTGGGGGCGAGGAGCGGAACCTGCGGGGGAACGGCCTGTGCGAAGTTTAGAGGCGCCAGCGGAGGGCCGATGAGGCTGTCCAGAGGGCCTGGAGGGGACCCAGGCCGAGGCCACCCGAAGCCGCGGACCGAGTAACCTTTCCCCAGTCTTGGGACGCGGCAGGGCGCGGGGAGCGGCAGGCCGGTTGGGGGTGGGCACTGCGGCCGCGAGAGACTAGGGCCTGGGGCGCCTGGGCCTTCCTGTGCGTTTCTCCAGGCGGGAGACCAGAGCCTGCCTCGGCCCTTCTACAACCAGCACTTCTGAAATCCTTACACAGAAACTGCAAATCGAATCAGTGGAGTTGTAAACCAGCAGCTCTTGTGTTAAACTTCATGTGCATTTATAGTAGCTTGCAGACTGTTTTTTAGAACAGTTTTAGGTTTACAGAAAAATCGAGCTGAAAGTATGAGTTCACACACACACACACACACACACACACACACACACACACACACACACAGAGGCTCCCCAGCACCAGGCATTCATTTGGGACATTTGTTACAAATGATGAACCAATATTGTACATTATTGTTAACTACATCTGGGATTTTCTGTTACTAATCATTTTGGTGTTACATATTCTATGGGCTTTGACAAATGTGTAATAACACGAATCCGCTAGTGTGGATGCTACCTCACAGAGCTTTCCTGCCCTAAAAATCCCCTTCATGCCACCTGCCTGTTCATCCCTCTGTCCCCAGCACCTCACCTTTTTACTGTCTGTAGTTTTACCTTTTCAGGAATGTCATATGGTTGGAGTCATACAGTGTGTGGCCTTTTCTCATTGGCTTCTTTCACTTACGCAAATTTAAGTTTCCTCCATGTCTTTTCATGGGCTGACAGCTCATTTCTTTTTAGTGCTGAATAATATTCCATTGTCTGATACACTCACCTACTAAAGGACATCTTGAGTTGCTTTGGTTGCTTTCAGATTTTGGCAATTATGAGGAAAGCTGCTATAAACATCCACGTGCAGGTTTTTGTGTGGATGTAAGTTTTCAACTCCTTTGGGTGAACATCAAGGACCGTGATTGCTGGATTGCATGGTAAGAGTATGTTTGGCGTTGCAGAAAGCCACCAAATAGTCTTACAAAGTGGCTGCACCAGTTTTGCATTTCCACCGGGGCATGGGTCGTGGTATCTCATTGTTTTCTGTATTTGTATTTTTGAACAATTGCTGTGGCCTCTTCTTGCACAAATTTGGCAGATTACAACCCCTAAACTTTAGCAGCATTGACCAATTAATCACATTCATGAGAATACTCAAAACCCTGAGTACTCATTCAGATTTTTTAGCACCTCAAACACAAGTGACCAGGCAGATCTTCATAGGCAGGATCTTCCTATCTTAAAAAAAGAAAAAAATCAAAAAAAAAAAAAAAAGAGAAAAAAAAAAAGAAAAAAATCAGCATGCAGGCATATTGACTTCTAAAAAATTAACATACAGTAAAAGATAAATTATGACTTAGGTCTGGATCGAGTGACTACCACCATAATCGGGGATACAGAACAAGCCCATCGCTTGCCTCCTGCTGCCCACAGAAAGGGTCCACCCTGTTATATGACTTAGCAACTGAACAACAGTAGCTTAGTGGGCAGTAGCTTAGGGCAAGCCCGCTGTCCTACTCTACTCTGATCACAGCGGCTCCAGGTCCCAAGCGGTCACTAGTACAGAAGGACAGACAGGGTGAGGTGAGGCCCAAGTGGCAGAGCCGGGCAGGGCTGAGGCAAGGAGGGGCAGGCAGGCCTGCGGGTGCCAGTCGTAGGGGAATTTGTAACCAGCTGCCCCCATCGCGTCTGCACAGCCATTCCCGCTGTGCCTGCTGCTGGCCGGTGTCCTCCACACCCACGTGTGGCCGGCTCAGCATTTCATGCTGAAATGCAGCAGATAATGTGGGCCAGCCTCTGATGGGAACTGGAGATTCAAGCAATGCACGGCTCAGGCCTGGCCTGGTTTGGACCCTACTTTGCAACACAAGCTACATGACAAAACATCACGTGGGACCCACAGATTCCAGGGAGAGCCCCAAGGTTTCCCGGGATGTCAAGCCCAGCTGGGTCCTTGGCACACATAAAACAGTCAGGTTGTGTGAATAGCTTATTCAAAGCCTCAGATCAGACATCATTCTGTGTGGGGGATCCTAATAATGGCCAGTTTCGGGGTCCAGGATTCTTTTTTTTTTGGCAGGGTTGGATCTTAGTTCCCTGACCAGGGATCAAACCCAGGCCCTCGGCAGTGAGAACGCAGAGTCCTGCGTACTGGTCCACCAGGGAATCCCCAGGGTCCAAGATTGTGAGGAAGAAAAAGCAGCTTTATTTTTTCACAGTAGAACATAGCAGAGAACGTATTCAAGGCCTAAGAATATATCTCACTGTGACACAGTTGTATTCTCTGAATACTAAATCACCAAAAATATTCTTTTTTGGGGGGTTTTAACTAAGATTTAAATGGGCTTCCGTGGTGACTCAGAGAGGACAGAATCTGCCTACAATGTGGGAGATCCAGGTTCAATCCCTGGGTTGAGAAGATCCTCTGGAGAAGGAAATGGCAACTCACTCCAGTATTCTTGCCTGGAGAATTCCATAGACTGAGGAGCCTGGCAGGCTTCAGTCCATGGGGTTGTGAAGAGTCAAGACACAACTGAGCGACTAACACTACTACTACTAAGATTTAAATGTCAAGTTTAATTGTGTCTACTCTTAGCTCTACATTCAGTGTTACAGGAGGGCACTGGAAAGAATTCATTCTTCCAGATCTGTGACCTCTTCTTTCACAGAACTGCAGAGGCCAGTGTGCCTTAGACTACCTTTGGCTGGGTGCTTCAGGATATGAACTTGGGGCCCAAACTTGTTGTTCTGTTTAGTCGCTAAGTCGTGTAATAGAGTGTAACCTTTCTGTGGCTTTAATGAACGTCCCCTTTTACAGAGCAGAAAAAGAGAAATCACTTTACTCCTTATAGAGAATTAAAGACATAAAAAAGTAGACAAACTCCCAGGTACCATTACTCAGCTTCAACAATTTACAACGAACCTTACCTACCCCTACTGACTTTCTCTATTTTTTCAACTTAATTTTGGAACAGATCTCAGAGCTTGGATCAGCTCACCTATGAGGATTTCAGTATGTATCTCAAAAAGGTAACAACTCTGAATTGTCAGCTACCCGACAGAGATCGTCAGGGAGTCTGGCTGATCAACCAAGCTGAGTTATCTGAATTATTAAACCTGAGCCAGGAAGGGCAGGGCCTGGGAACAGTCCAAGGGGTGTCAGGGGGAGGTTGTTACAGGGTGCAGTTGCTGTAAGAAGGGTCTTTTAAAGCAGGAAACTGATAGGGACTGAGAAAAGGTTATGAATAGTTTAGGACTGGTGAGCACGGGGACAACGTTCTGCACGTTAACATGAGGAAACTTACAATGTTTTCCTATGTCTTGTCTCCTGAGTAATTAACATACTATATGGGAGATGCCCCCATATATTACCTCCCAAAGCATCATTATTTTACATTTCAGATGCAGATCTGAGATTTATGCTGCGCGTGGTGTGAAGTACTGAAGCTTTGTTTTTTTCTACTCGGCTCCCCACTGTCTTCCAGTGTCGTTGCTGCTGTGGACCAACCTTCTCTATGCACTTAGATCTGTGTCCACACTCTCCATGCATGCCATCCGCCCGACTGTCACCCTGCCTACTATCTTAGCTACAGTACCCCCGTTAATTTACTATCATAATTACAGTAGTTTTATAAGTCTTCATATCTGACAGATCAAATTCATTGACCTTGCTTTTCTTCAAGAGTGTCTTAGCTATTTTTGACCTCCTGAGATCAGTTCAGTCACTCAGTCACGTCCGACTCTTTGAGACTGAATGAACTGTCTTGGGCCATACCATCCTGAACGTGCCTGATCTTGTCTGATCTTGGAAGCTAAGCAGGGTCGGGCCTGGTTAGTACTTGGATGGGAGACTGCATGAATTGCAGCACACCAAGCCTCCCTGTCCATCACCAACTCCTGGAGCTTGCTCAAACTCATGTCCATCGAGTCGGTGATGCCATCCAACCATCTCATCCTCTGTCGTCCCCTTCTCCTCCTGCCTTCTATCTTTCCCAGCATCAGGGTCTTTTCCAATGAGTCAGTTCTTCGAGTCAGGTGGCCAAAGTATTGGAGCTTCAGCTTCAGCATCAGTCCTTCCAATGACTATTCAGAACTGATTTCCTTCAGGTTTGACTGGTTTGATCTCCTTTCAGTCCAAGGAACTCTCAAGAGTCTTCTCCAACACCACAGTTCAAAAGCAACAATTCTTTGGTGCTTTGACCTTCTGAATTTCCATATAAATTCTAAGATCTACTTGTCAAGGTTTACAAAAAGACTATTAGGAGATTAATGAAAACTGCATCAAATTGTTGGATCAATTTTAGAATTACAAAACTCTTCCACAAAATATGATCAAAGCAAATCCAGCAGCACTTTTTAAAGGATTATACACTAGGACCAAATGGAGATTTATCCCAGGAATGCAAGGGTGATTCAACAGAGAAAACTCAATCAGTGTAATACATCACATTAATAGAATGGAGAAATACATTTAATCGTCTCAATGGATGCAGAAAAATGCATTTGATTACATCAACACACTTTCATGATAAAAAGACTAGATAATAAACTAGGGACAGAAAGATATTTCCTTAACATGATTAAGGCCTTATATGAGAAACACAGAACTGACATCATATTCAATGAGGAGGGACTGAAAACTTTCCCTTGAGCTCAGGAAAAGGACAAGGGTACCCACCTTTGTTGCTTCTATTCAACATTTCCTGGAAGTTCTAGCAAGAGCAATTAGGCAAGAAAAAGAAATCAAAAGGCTTCCAAAATTGGAAAGGAGGACATCCCTGTGGTGCAGGGACAACCAAGCCCCAGTGCAGGGGCCCCGGTTCAGGTCTGGCCGGGGAACTAGGTCCCACGTGCCACGGCTAAGACCTGGCACAGCCAGATTAAAGAAAAAAGTAAATCTCTATTTGCAGGTAGCATGATCTTATACACAGAGAACACTGGGGGGAAAAACACAAACCCCCAAACCTGTTAGAACTAATAAACAAATTCAGCAAAGTTTAAGGATATAAGCTTGAAATATAAGAATGAGTTATACCTCGACACAGTATCAATGGGCAATTCAAAAATGATATTAAGGGAGTAATTCACGGGATGTCCCTGATGGTCCAGTGGTTAAGAGTCTGCCTGTCAATGCAGGGGACATGGGTTCAATCTCCTGGTCCAGAAGGATTCCACATGCCTCAGGGCAGCTAAGCCCGAGTGCTGCAACTGCTGAAGCTCATGCACAACCTGGAGCCCATGCTCTGCCACAAAGAGCAGCCACTGCAATGAGAAGCCGCCGCACCACAGCTAGAAAGTAGCCCCTGCTCGTGGTCACTGGAGACCCTCCTGCAGCAACAAAGACCCCGTGCAGCCATAAATAAATAAGTAAAAAAAATTTAAGTAATTCATTTGCAATAGCATCAAAAAGAATAAAATTCTTAGTAATAGATTTTAACCAAGAAGGTAAAAGACTTGTACACTGAAAAGCAAAAACCATTCCTGGAAGAGATTAAAGAAGGCATAATAAGTCAATCTAATGTTCATGGGTTGGAAGACCTAATATTGTTAAGATGCCTTTGCTCAGCAATGATCTTCAGATTCAATATGCTCCCTACTGAAACCCCAATGACTTTTTTTTTAATAAATGGAAAATCCAACTCTAAAATTTGTATGGAATTGCAAGGAAATCCAAGTAACCAAAACGTTCTTGAAAAAGAAAGACAAAGTTGGCACAGTGGCTGATTCAAAAACTTGCTACAAAGCTACAGAAATCAAAACAGTATGCTAC
Source organism: Cervus elaphus (assembly GCF_910594005.1). NCBI lineage: Eukaryota > Metazoa > Chordata > Mammalia > Artiodactyla > Cervidae > Cervus > Cervus elaphus. The sequence continues at coordinate 465,031 of NC_057816.1, forward strand.
TGGTGTTATGGACAGACATAAAGATCAGTGGGACAGAGCTGACAGCTCAGATATAAACCCACACATCTGCTAGCAATTTATTTTAAATTAAAAAAGTATTGACTGTGCCAGGCCTCAGTTGTGGCACACAGAATCTTTAGCTGCAACACTTGAGCTCTTAGTTGGAGCTCGTGGGGTCTAGTTCCCTGAATGGGGATCAAACCCAGGCCTGCTGCCTTGCGTGTATGGAGTCTTATCCACTGTGTGACTGGAGAAGTCCCATCAATTGGTTTTCGGTGAAGATGTCAGGACTATTTAATGGGGAAAGAAGAGTTTCTTCAATGGCATTGGAATAACTGAACATCCACATGCAAACCTATGAAGCTGAACCCTTACCTCACACCATATACAAAAATTAACTCAAAATGAGTCAAGATCTAAATTATTTAATCTAAAACTATAAAACTGGAAATTCCCTGGTGGTCCAGTAATTAGGACTCTGTGCTCTCGTTGCCAAGGTCCCAAGTCCAGTCTTAATCGGGGAAATAAGATCCCACAAGCCACACACATGACAGAAAAGGGAAGGAAAAAAAATGTCTTACAAAAAAATAAAATAAAACTCTTAGAAGGAAATACAGCGACAAATCTTCATGGCCTTGGATTTGCAATGGTTTCCAAAGAAGTTGTACAAACGACCAAGAAGCACATGAAAGATGCCTTATGACTTCAGGGAAATGCTCTTCAAAGGCACAATTTCATAGAATTACTGATGAAAGAAATCAAAGACTATCTAAATAAATGGAGAGATGTACTATATTCATGAATTCGAAGACAATATTATTAAGATGTAAATTTCCCCCAATCAAATTCCCAGCAGGGCTTTTTTGTAGATATGGACAAGCTGATTCTAAAATGCATATACACAAGGACATCCCTGGTGGTCTACTGGCTGAGACTCCGAACTCCCATGCAGGGGGTCGGGTTCCATCCTTGGTTAGGGAACTAAATCCCATATGCCACAACTAAGACCAGGTACAGCCAAGTAAATAAATAAATATTTTAAAAATAAAATTTATACATACAGACAAAGGAACTAAAATAGTCAAGACAATTATGTGAAGGAAAAAATTTAGAGGACCCGCACTGCACGATTTCATGACTTACTATAAAATCACAATAATCAAGACTATACTATTGTTGAAAGATATGTGGACAATGAAACTGAGTAGAGAGTTAAGAAACAGCCCCACAGAAATATGGTCAAGTGCTTATGGACAAAAGTTCAAAGGCAATTCCATGGAGAGAAAGTCTTTTCAACAAGTCGTGCTGGGATAACTAGACATCCACAGGCAAGAAAAATTAATCAATTAATCACATCAGTTCATACTTTACACATAAAAAAATAACTAAAATACACTGTTAGGAGAATGAAGAGACAGTATTCCTCTACAGTCTGGGAGGAAATATTTTCAAATTACACATCTGACATTTTTCCCCATTTTTGTCTGCAAGACATGTCGTGATTTTTTTTTTTTTTTTCTGTGCTGCACTCCAGTATTCTTGCCTAGGAAATCCCATGAACAGAGCAGCTTGGGGGGCTACAGTCCATGGGGTTGCATGGGGTCACCAAGAGTCGGACATGACTGAGCAACTCACACACACACACCACACACACACACACACACACACACACACACGGCATGTAGGGTCTTAGCTCCTCAACCAGGGATCGAACCTGTGCCCCCTGCAGTGGGAGCATGGAGTCTCAACCACTGGGCCCCCAGGGAAGCCCCACATTGTGGTTTTGATTGTCATGTCCTGAAGGTTAAGGACTCTGAGCACTTTCTCAGGTGCTTATTTGCCTACTGAACATAGTTAGGGTTAGGATACCCTCTCGTGTAAAGTGCCTGTTCAAGACATCTGCCTTTGTTAAAATGGGTTGTCTTTCTTTTCTTGTTGATTTGACAGGTATCCTTACACATTGCAGATCTGCACCCTTTGAAGGGATAGGCTATCCACTCGAGTATTCTTGGGCTTCCCGGGTGGCTCAGACGGTAAAGAATCCACCTGCAATGTGGGAGACCCGGGTTCGATCCCTAGGTTGGGAAGACCCCCTGGAGGAGGGTATGGCAACCCACTCCAGTATTCTAGCCTGGAGAATCCCATGGACAGAGGAGCCTGGTGGGCTACAGTCCCTGGGGTCACAAAAAGTCAGATGTGACTGAGTGACTAAGCACACATACACACCACATATTGCTTCTATATTACATTCTTTCCCCAGTCTGGGCTACCTTTTCACTCTTTTTTAAAAAAATATATTTTCTTTGTATGCAGATTTCCAGTTTTTTAGCATCACATGCCTGTTTTATTTCTTTCTTTATTTGGCTGTGACAGATCTTGCTTGGGGCTTGCGGGATCTCTCGTTGCGGCTCGTGGGCTTAGTTTCCGCGAGGCACATGGGATCTAGTTCCCTGACCAGGGATCAAACCTGCCTCCCTGCACTGGAAGCCAGATGCTTAACCACTGGACCACCAAGGGAAGTCCCTGGGCTGCCTTTTCACCCTTAACGGTGGCAGATGTCTGAGGACAAGGAGGGAGACTCAACGCTGATCAGAGGCTGGGCTGGCCTCACTGCTTGGCACCCAATCCGAGATCACAGAGCCAGGCCTGCCTTGTACTTTCGTCTTGTGAGAAAAGTCACTAGTATTGTGAGTTCTCTTGCTGAAGGCTTCAGGAGGGACAGGAGTCTGCCTGTCCCTGATCCACATGAACGTGACTGAGGTATTGAATGCGATGTGGACCCAGGTGCCCATCTACACCACGTCCTGCACACGCATTTCCTTCATCAGGTCTCCTGTGACTCTGCCCCTTGTGAGTATCATCAAGGTATGTCTCTTCAGGGCCTTTGTCTTCTGTTTCACTCACACAGGGAGCTCGTGTGTGGGGCATGCAGGTTGAGAGGGTTCTCCTTTGGGGCTTCTTTTCTCTGTGAGAAGGACGTGACTCAGGTAAGATGTGTCTAATGAGCACATAGAACTCTGGAGACAGCTAAGCTCCGGGTGGCCTTCTCGTGGCCTTGGCTCCTGCTACCGCCTCCAGGCTTTGTGGGGTGAGCTCATTTTCCAGGCTCAAAGGGGCACACAGCTTGCTCAGGGTGATGGAGCCAGGATCAGGGTTGCCCACCTGGGGGAGGAGGAAGGGTCAGGCAGCGGTTGTAGATTGGAGAGTGACTGAGTGTGGTCCAGGCTGGTGGAGAGGCTGCTCTGGGGAGTTGGGTGCATGGACCCAGGCTGAGGTCTGCAATCATTGCAGGGGGACATGAAGGGGCCAGAGAGGGCAGGTTGGGTTGGGGTGTAGAGAGAGGAGTGCGCATGGAGGGACAGAGGGGGGGCCTGGGCTGGGGTGTGCCAGCGTCTGGTGGAAGCAGCCTGGAAAGGATGCCCCCCACGCGGCTCCACCCGGATGGAGTGAGGAGTGGCTCCACTTCCGCCTCGGGGGTCTGAAGAAGCATCTCCGGAGGGGGATGCCCAGCCTGGACCCATGCAGGGTCGCGGGGGTCTCTGAGGCCGGACTTGGTGGCGCTGGCGTGGGTGCCCGCAACTCTCGAGGGATGGTCGGGCCGCCCTTTCTTCCCGTGGGTTTCTCTGGGCTCAGGCCCGCGCGCCGTCCCGCAGCCCTGCGTGGCAGAGAGCGATGCTGGGCCCGCCCATGCCAGTCACATCCCTTCACTGGGCCGGCGCTGGGCCGTGGCGTTTGTCCATCTGCCCGGCTCTAGGGGCGAAGGCCAAAATGGGCCCAAACTGGGTGCAGCTTGGACTGCCCTGGGGTCCGCGGAGCCGGGCGACCGGGGCGGGACTAAGGCAGGGCTGGGCGGGCCCAGGGGCGGGGCTCCAGCGCGCGGCCGGGACCGTCCGAGGTGCTGAGCGGCCGGCGGGGCGCGCGGGCCGGGCGCCATGGGGAACCGCAGCGCCGCAGACGCGGACGGGCTGCTGGCGGGGCGCGCGCCCGGCGCGGGCGTCGGCGCCGGGGGCCCCGGGGCGGCGGCGGCGCTGGTGGGGGGCGCGCTGCTCATCGGGGCGGTGCTCGCGGGGAACTCGCTCGTGTGCGTGAGCGTGGCGGCCGAGCGGGCTCTGCAGACGCCCACCAACTACTTCATCGTGAGTCTGGCGGCCGCCGACCTGCTCCTCGCGCTGCTGGTGCTGCCTCTCTTCGTCTACTCCGAGGTGAGCCCGCGTCGCCCCCGCATGCGCACCCTCACCCGCTCCGGGTCCCCTGTCCCGGCCACACGGAGGACCGAGCCCGACCCCGCCGCTTGGCTTCTCAGGATCCTGGAGCTGGGCGCTGTGCGGTTCCCAGGACGACCGGAGCCGGGTCCCCGCTGAACCTCTCTCCCTTTCTCCATCCCGCTGTCCGTCTGTCCGCTCTGCGGTCCGTCCGCCCTCCCACTCTGTCCCTCTCTCCGCTTCGCCTTCTCTGTTACCCAAGAGATGCTTCTGTCCTTCAAGCACAGACCCTAATAACAGGCGGCTTTGGCAGTCCAGCCCCCCACCCAGCCCCCTCCGCTGGGTTCCAGTCCCCCAGGGGGAGCCAGCTGGATAGACTGGCAGAGGCAGGCTTACCCCACACCGGCTCCCCTGGGGCAGAGACACAGAGGTCACCCCACGAGGCCACAGCCACACAGAACCACACGTGCTCACACATGAGCCGACCCGGGCAGGACACCCTCACTCCTGCGCCGAGCAGCTCACAACAGGAGGGACCCTTAGCTTCCGGGAGGTGCAGGGCAGTGAGCCTGCCTGGAGGAAGGGGACGCCGCCCCCCACCAGGGCCGGGGAAGGGCCTTTGCCAGAACCTGGGTCCCAGAACCGCCACACCCAGGTCAGGTCTGGCCCTCGGGTGGGTCCCCCTTGGTGCCAGCCATGTCCACTCTGTAGTTTGGGCAGAGAAAAGCTGCTTAGGCTGAGTTGGGGACGCGGTGTCCCGGGCTGTGGGGGGAGGGGAGGCATGGTTTTCTAAGGTGGACGGTGAGTCCAGGCAGCGCTGGGCAGAGGCCAGCAGGACAGGGACGGGCATGACCTACTGCCCCCCCACCAGAGCTGTAGACAGACGTCACAGTGACGGCTCTTAAGCTCCTAATCGTCCCAAATCAGCAGGAGGGGATTTAGAAGGGGCGGCTGTCTGCTCCTTTGCCCTTGATGGGGGCGCTGGGCACAGGGCCGAGTCTGGTACTTCCTAACAATGATGTGGGTGCTACCTTTGCCCTCACTTCAAGCGTGCGGGGACGAGAGTGGGATGACCTTTCCAGCATCCCAGAGACAGAGTTTCAGCAGACAGGCCAACTGCGCGTCTGCTGGAGAGGGGGATGGGTGCTGGGCTCACACTCTAGGGCATCAAGGTCCCCACCTGCAGGGAGTGGCCCCGCGCACGCTGAGCCCCACAGCATCAGGGGTCACAGCCCGCCCTTGCCTACGCCCCCAAGAGCCCCCTCCAACCCGCAGGCGTTTCCTAGTTCTAACGGGAAGGATGGGAGGTCTCTGGGCTCTGGCCTGAGGGGAGGGGAGGACCGCCCAGCTTCCCCAGGGCTTTCCTGCTCTGGCTCCGCTGATATTCAGCTCCCTCGCTGCCCGCAATAGCGGGGGTCAGGAAGACATCTGGGGGGCGGGGCGGGGGAAGGTCAACTTCCCACGACTAATGTTGCTGCGGCCCCTCCCCGCGCTCAGGTGCAGGGCGGCGTGTGGCTGCTGAGCCCCGGCCTCTGCGACGCGCTCATGGCCATGGACGTCATGCTGTGCACAGCCTCCATATTCAACCTGTGCGCCATCAGCGTGGACAGGTAGGCCGCCCCGTCCCGCCGCCCTCACCGCGCTCCCCGCAGGTTCGTGGCCGTGGCCGCCCCTCCCCGCCGCCCTCCGCGCGGGTTCGTGGCCGTGGCCGCGCCCCTCGGGCCGCCCCGCCCCACCGCCCTCACCGCGCTCCCCGCAGGTTCGTGGCCGTGGCCGTGCCCCTGCGCTACAACCGCCAGAGCCGCGGCGGCCGGCAGCTGCTGCTCATCGGCGCCACGTGGCTGCTGTCGGCGGCGGTGGCAGCGCCCGTGCTGTTCGGCCTCAACGACGCGCGCGGCCGCGACCCCTCCGTGTGCCGCCTGGAAGACCGCGACTACGTGGTCTACTCGTCCGTGTGCTCCTTCTTCCTGCCCTGCCCGCTCATGCTGCTGCTGTACTGGGCCACGTTCCGCGGCCTGAGGCGCTGGGAGGCAGCCCGCCGCGCCAAGCTGCACGGCCGTGCGCCCCGCCGACCCAGCGGCCCCGGCCCGCCCGCCCCGGACGCCAGCCCGGCCGCCGACGCCGCCCCCGCCCCCGATGTCGGCCCGACCCCCGACACCACCCCCGCCCCGGACGCCGTCGCGCCCCCGGACCCCATTGCGGCCGAACCGCCGCCTCAGGCCCGCCGGAGGAGACGTGCCAAGATCACAGGCCGGGAGCGCAAAGCTATGAGGGTCCTGCCGGTGGTGGTCGGTGGGTACCGTCCCCGGGGGGCGCGGCGGAGGGGAGCGGGCGGTGCGCAGGCCGGGGGGCGTGGCGGTGACCCCGCCCCGCCCCGCCCCCAGGGGCCTTCCTGCTCTGCTGGACGCCCTTCTTCGTGGTGCACATCACGCGGGCGCTGTGTCCCGCGTGCGCCGTGTCCCCGCGGCTGGTCAGCGCGGTCACCTGGCTGGGATACGTCAACAGTGCCCTCAACCCCGTCATCTACACCATCTTCAACGCCGAGTTCCGCACCGTCTTTCGCAAGGCTCTGCGCCTCTGCTGCTGACAGAGCGCCCGCGCGGCCTCCCCTGGCCGGGACCGCCTGGCCTGGGGCTTTGTAGGAGTAATTAAACAGATCCCGGGTCACCTGCTGGGAAGGCTTTGGGGGGGCCAGGAGGAGGCACCCCCACTGGCCCCCATCTGGTCAGTTAACCCTTTCCTTCCTTCGAGGAAGGTCCTGGTTGAGCCCTGGGCTGGGCAGTGGGACGACACGGTGGTGCATGCCCGGGAACAGGGGTGCCCGTGACCTGGGAAGGCTGCCTGGGTTCACACCCTCCTCTGAGAGCTGCCCTCCCCCACGCACCCCCACCCGACTCTGCTCACAGGCCAGCGGCCTCCTCCCCTGTCCTGGTGGCCCGTCCAGCCGCCCTGCCCCCACTTTGGCAGCCCCCTCAAAGTCAGAATGCAGCTCCTGGCCTGCCCACCGAGGCCTGAAGCCCAGGAGAGGGGCCAGGGGGCTGGGTGGGTTCAGGGAGGGCCAAGCACGCACCTGCAAGGCGCTCAGCCATCCTCTGCCCAGGTGGCCAGGCCCAGGGCCAGAGCAGCTAGCTACCCGCCCCCCGCCATGGCGTGACCCCCCGTAACCTGAGGCAGCCCCTCCTGGACTTCACCTGGGCCCTCTCAGTCCCTGGCCGTGGATGCCACGCCGCTCCCCAGTGCTGTGGCTGAGCGCTCTGGTCAGGGACCCTGACCACTGAGCTGGCCACAATTGGGTGCCAAGTCCTTCTCTGGAAGGAGCTCCTGTGGGCTGTGAGGTGACAGCATCAGGCCCAACCTCAGGATGTTAAGCTGTTCCAATGGAAAGAGGGGCCACCCGTTCCCTCTGTGGGTGAGCACCCTTTCCTTCCCAAGGGCTCAGCTGCCACCTCCTCCAAGAAGCCTCCCCTGACCACCTGCAGGACCAGCCTGTCCATATCACCCTGGGAGAGACTTGCTCTCAGGGAGCTGAGCACTGAGGGATGGGGAGCCTATACAGGATGCTGTGTGCCTGCACCACATGGGCTGACACGGAGGGAGAGGGGCCCTGGGCGGGACTCTGGCCCTGGTGGCTGCTCCAGCCTCCAGCAGCTCCTCCCCTTTGAAGCAAGAGGACAGCCACAGCACGTACCCTGGGTCTCTTCCAGGGAGGAGCCCCAGTGCCCAGGGAGGGTCTCCCAAACCCAGGTGGAGCCCCAGTGCCCAGGGAGAGTCCTCCAAACCCAGGGAGGAGCCCAAATACCCAGAAAGGGCCCCAGATGGTACAACCGAGCCTGGTCAGGATACCTGCTCCAGAGCTGGGCTGGTGATCCCTCTGAGAACCTCAGACTTGAAGTGAAGACCAGGGAGGGACCCACTGGGCTGAGGGCAAGGTCAGGGTCAGAGTCAGGGTCAGGACTGGAGCAGGGGCCCTGACTGTGGCCGCCGGCCCTGCCGTGGCTCCACGTCCCGCAGGTCCACATGCCACACCTGTGCCCTGAAGCCCATCTCTGCCATGTACCTGTTGGGCCTTCTGTGGTCACTTCCGGTGGTCGGAGCTAGTTTCTGCTGCTGCCAAGAGGATCTCCACCGACAGCAGCCGCACTCAGTGTGGACACCAGCTGCTCTGCCCACCCCCCAGGGTCTGCGTGGAGAGAGGCCACGCCCCATCTCCTCTCCTGTGCTGGGGATGGGGTGACCGTGGCCCTGACAGGCCAGGCCAGTAAGTGCATCTCTCGTGGGGGTGGGGACGTGGATGCGCTAGAGCCTGCTGCTATCCCTGGGCCGTCCCCACTGGTCCTGTGTGCAGACTCCAAGAGGGGGACAAGCTGGAAGAGGGGGACAAGGCAGGGGGAAGGGACACGGTGGGCCAGGGAGGGACAAGCTGGAAATGGAGGGCAAGCTGGGCAGGGGAGGGGCATGGAGGAAACGGCGGACAGGTGGGCCGGCAGGGACAGGTGCAGATGCCGGAGTCTGGCCGACCCGGGGGCCCACCAGGTGCCTCAAGGGTCCCAGCACTGGGCAGGCCCACTGATGCCACGCATCTCTGCACCTCAGCAGAGGACCAGCACCCTGAGGCCACTGTGCTGCGCTGACAGAAGCCGACCCTGCCCTGTCCCTGGGGGCTGCGTCTGGCAGGAGATGTGGTCAGAAGGCGATGCTGTTGGAAGCGCTGACACAGAACTGAGGGTGTAACCCATGCTTGGCGCCCGGACAACTTCTGGAAACCTCCTGACGTCCAGCGTGACCCAGAGCCAGCTTCACAGGCTTAGAAAGCATACATTTTGGAAAGTGCCCCCAAAACACATGGTCCCCAGGCTTCCGTCCTGAGGAGAAGCTGCCCCTATCCCAGGAGACCCTTGCCCAGGATGGCCTCCCTGCAGGGTCTGGTCCAGAGATCTCTGCACTGCTTGCAGGGGGCCCCTGGCCGGAGCCGGACACCAGGAAAGGATCCGGCACCCTTTGCCTATGGGCTTCATGCCTGCTTCAGTCACCGCTTTAGCCTTTTCATGTTTGGGGGGACTCCTTCCAGGGTTACAGCCATCTCCAGCCCGTTCTGCCGAGACTGACATGCCTCCCCCGCCCTCTTAAGCTCTGCAAACCCCAGGAGGCCAGGCCTGGCCTTCCCTGAGGCGGTGGAGGTGTGAAGAGCAGCTGAATAAAACCCGAATAAGCCCACTTAGTCTGTAGAGGCCGAGCAGAGCGATGGCAGAAACTTCTGGGGGCAGGGCCCTCCCCTGCAGCCAGGCTGGGCGTGGGGACAGGCCCTGGGGCTCCTGGGCGCACAGCCTCCTCCCTTGGGCCTCCAGCCAGCCCCTGGGCTCACCCGGAGCCAGCGGCATCCCCAGAGGCCATGTGCGATGGACTGAGAACCTTCTGGAAGCAGGAGCCGGGAGATGAACGTGGCAGAACCGTGCAGGGGGCAAGCGTCGGGGTCAGAGTCTGTGACTGGGGCAGAGCCTCCACCTCCTCAGTGAAGAGAAGGCGGGGCACCGCAGACCCAGGGCTCCCCCAAAACTGGCGCTGGGCATAGATGGGCCAGGCTTGGGAACCCACGGGGACCAGGCCCAGGCTGCCGCCTTGCTGGGTGGGACAGCTGGGCTGGGGCAGGAGCCGTGCTGGGCAGGTCCCCAGCGGCCCAGCGCACTCTTGCAGAGGAGGGCGACAGGCCAGGGCACCTCATCACCCCTGAGCCTGGACAGTGGGGCGTGGTCTTCCCAGCTGGCGGCTCTGGGACCCCTGCCGGGCAGGGCCCTTCCATTCATTCAAGGCTTCTGAGTTGCACGAAGAACAGCTCCACAGGAGGTCAGGGCTGGAGTCGCCTGTCCAGGTGGGACAGGGGTGTCAACTTTATTGACAAGACACATATATGTACACGTGTGTTACAGAACACGACACACCCGTAGGGAAGACTGGACGCTCATGATCCAAGGGATTAAAAAAAGCACCACGAGCATCGGGGGCTCAGGCCGTGTCCACCAGCAGCCACGCGGAGGCCAGTGCCCGCCACCCGGAGCTTGGCAGTGGGAGCATGCTGCCAGGGCACCGGTCGCCTGACGTCCACTCCTAACTTGGCCAGCAAGTTCCTCCTTGTCCTCAGAGTCCCCTGTCCTCCAGGGTCCTTCCTGGCCACAGAGGCCCCACGAGCCCTCACACGGTGACCTTCTCGATCACGCCCTCGCCGACGTGGACGTCGTCCCCCTGGACAGTGACAGTTGCAGACTGACCACACATGTGCTGGTGGTCCTTCCAGTCCTGCAAGGAAGGACAGACTGCGTCACGGTTCCGAGAGTGATCGCTCACCCGAGGCCGCAGTCCTTCATGTGCTGAGAGCCAGCATTCCTGGGCAGGGGGCGCCCAGCCTCGACCCCCCTATTTAAGGAACCCGCTCAGAGACAGCCTGGATGACCCTGGAAACACATCCACACTCTGATCTGGCGGCTTCCTCCCTGGGATCAAGGAAACATAATCACACCTGCAAAGAAATACTTGTATCTGATATTGCTGCCCGCCGTGTTATTATTTATAATTGCCCAAGTGAGACCACTCAGCGTGTCCACAGAGGGGCTGGGTGACCGTGGCCCCCAGGAGGTCGGGGAAGACGGCCCACACCTGCCGTCAGGGTAGGAGATGCCGCCCCCGCTCACAGGCTCTGGAGGCCTGACAGGGTGTGGTTAGTGGAGACGTGGACCCCGAACACACGAGAGGTTAGGGTTCAGTGAAGCATAAGACACGAACGAGCATCACACACGCGGAGGAGCAGAGGCTGGGGCGACCCCGGGAGCGGGCTCTAGCTGCCTGTCTCTGTGCTGTCCTCTGCTTCCGTATTTTCTACAATAAGTGTGCCTTATTTTTACAATAAAAAGGTGAAATTTCAAATCATTACAGGCATACCTGGGAGATAGCAGAGGTTCATCTCCAGAATAAAGCGAATGTCACAGCAGAGCCAGCTGCACGGGCTCAGCCGTCCCGGCTTGTTTGGGCTACGTTTACGCTGCACTGTGGTCTGTTCAGTGTCCATGGACCGAACTCAAAAAACACTCTACTCCTGAAAATGCTGACCATCGCCTGACAGTGCTTGGAGGCCACAGACCTCTCATTTGTAAAAACACAGTTATCTGAGAGGTGTAAAAAAGCAAGGTCTTAAGAAAAAAAAAAAACCAAGGTCTGCCTGTGTATCGAAAGAATAAACGAAATTTTGTGAAGTATAGTTGATTTACAATGTTAATTTCTGCTGTATGGCAAAGTGATTGTTAAACATGTATTTTTTCTTTTACATATTCTTTTCCATTGTTATCTATCATAGGATATTGAATATAGTCCCTGTGATATACGACAGGAGCTTGTTTTTTCTCCATCCTAGTTTTCACTGCACCCCCCCTTTGCCCCACCCTCCTTGGCAACCACATGTCTGTTCTCTGTGCCTGTGAGTCTGTTTCTGTTTTGTAAACGAGTTCACTTGTATCACTTTTTAGATCCCACATGAGTGATATGATACTTGTCTTCCTCTGTCTGATTTACTTCACTTAGCCTGATAAGCTCTGCGTTTGTCCATGTTGCTGCAAATGGCATGATCCCACTCTTGTTTATGGCTGAGTAATATTCCATTGTGTACATGCACCACGACTTCTTTATCCATTCCTCTGCAGATGGACACTTAGCTTGCTTCCATGTCTTGGCTATTATAGATACTGTTGCTGTGATCACTGGGGTACATTTATCTTTTCAAATTAGAATTTTGTGTGGATATATGTCCAGGATTGCTGGATCATACAGTAACTCTAATTTTATCAAATTAAGGAAACCTCATACTGTTTTGCATTGTGGCTACACCAATTTACATTCCCACCAACAGTGCGGGAGGGTTCCATTTTCTCCACATCTTCAGCATTTGCTGTTTTCAGACTGAAATAAATTTTTAATTTGAAAATTACCTGACTATGTAAATCTATATAGTACGTAAAACAATGTGCGTTGGGCTCAAGTCCACAATGTTTCACACTATACATAAAAATTAGCTCAAGATGGATCATAAATCTTAACACAAGAACTACAGGGAGTTCCCGACGGCACAGAGGTTAGGATCCGGCACCTTCGCTGCCATGCCCAGGGTTCGACCCTGGTTGGGGGACTGAGATGCAGTAAGCTGTGCATGTGGTGCAGCCCCCAAAATAATAATAAATTAAAATAAAAATTCAAAAGACTTAAAATTATAAATGTTTCAGGAAAAAATAGATTTCCCTGACCTTGAGTCAGGCAAAATTTCTGAGATACTACACCAACAGCGTGATCTCCATTAAAAACATTTTTAATAAACTGGGCTTCTTGGGACTTCCCTGGCCATTCAGTGATTAGGACTCTACACTTCCACTGCAGGGGACATGGGTTCAATCCCTGGTTGGGGAACTAAGATCCCATAAGCTGCATGGCATGGCCAAAAATAAAAAAGAATGAAAATAAAAAATTTTTAAAAGCTGGGCTTCAAATTTGTATCCAGACTGCACAGAGACGTCTCCACACTTGATAAGGAGAACAATCCCATTTAAAAATGGGCAAAAGATTTGAATAGACATTGCTGCCCAAAGGATATTCAACTACCCAAAAAGCACACAAAAAGTTGCTCCACATCATCGGTCATCAGGGAGACGCAAACTAAACCCACTGACGGTGCTGCAGGCCCAGTGGCAGCAGGGCTACAACCAGAGGGCAGGAGCGAGCGCTGTGGATGGGGCGGACTTGCACTGCTGGCCAAGCTGAGTTTCCTAACAGTCACACACAGGTCTGCCCAAGTGTACATGTGAATGTAGCCCAGACAAGCAGCTGCCCTCCGGGGAGCCCCTCGTGAGTGCCCACCAACACTCACACAGGGGGTCCGTCCAGACATCCGTTGGCTGACGGCTGGAGAACAGGCGAGGTCCAGCCACACCAGGCACAATGCCTGGGCCCCACGGGGTGGACCTGAAAGCACGCTGGTCGGGGGAGCCGGATACAGGAGACCACAGGCGGCACGACTCCTGTCACAGCAAGCGTGCAGAGGGGGAAGCGACAGAGGAGGAGGCTCCTGGTCTCCAGTGCCCGGGGGCATCGGCCTGAGGGAGCTTTTGGGGGTGATGGGAGGTCCTAAAACTGAGTTGTGATGTTTTCACACTGCAAACTTACTATAAATCGTTGAATTGTGCACTTAAAATTAGTGGATTTTATGGTACGTAAATTCTACCTCCTTCAGTGAAGGTATAACACAAACACACACACACCCCCCCACACACACACTCAAACGGGATTTGGAAAAAAATAGAGTCTGCACCTAAAAGTGGAACAGGTCATGGCCGGTCCCACTCTAGAAAGGGAAGCAACAGCAAGCACCCCCAGGTCTCTGGGGAGCACAAAGGGTGGATGGAGCCTTACTGCAGAGGGCCGGCTGGAAGCCTCACTGCAGAGGGCGGGCTGGAGCCTCACTGCCGGCACCACCGTTTATCACAGGGACCTGCGGGTCCTAGTGAGTGTTCATTTTTGACTGCACATGAGAATCAGGGTTTTTAAAATTCACTGTACATTGATTTTTGCAAATAAAGCCAAAGCCTATGCCTTTATCAGGACAGCATGTTGAAAGAGGACAAATCTAACACAGTCAATGGAAGCAATGGCGTCTTCGTCTACAAGGTTATACCCAAAACTTAAGTGCCCAATTCAATAAGAGTGCAGATGCTTTTAGTCAAGATGGTATCTGGCTAAAATGATTGCGTCAAGAAATAAACCCACGAATCTTTCTGGGATGGTTCAAAGTCAGGGACGCCAGCAGTCAGCTGCCCTCTGGGATCACAAGCTGGCTCCTCCTGGCAGTCCAAGCTCCCCACAGTGACCCAAGCACAGCAGGCAAGCAGGCGCCCTGTCCTCAGTGCCCAGCCCACTGGTGAGACCAGGGAGAACCAAACACGTGGGTCTCTTCCCCAAGTGTCCAGCCCGACACACAGGCAGGGCCCAGGAGCAAGCTGGGAGCCATGGACATGCTTTCCACGCTGTGCTGACCTCCTCAGCACCCCCTGCAGCCCTGAGATGCAGAGGAGGAAAGTCCCACACACCCTGGTCGTGGGGTCATCCCTGCCCACCTCTCGCTGGAGGGCGTCTAAGGACGGGAGCTGTGGGCACCGCAGAGGCTGTGTCCACCCACGCAGCTCCAGGTCCCAGGCAGCCCAGGCAACGCAAAGGACGACATATGCCACCACTTGTCCACCCATCACGTTACCTTCTCTCCTTGTGAAAAATTTCCAGGAGAGGCGAACCCCACAGGCCCCCAGCCCACTGCTCGGCCTCGTACTCTTGAGTAAGGGCCAGAAAACCAGCAACTGCTACTCCCTCCAGCCTCCTAAGGGTCAAAGGCCAAGGGGTGGAAGCAGAAGTGCAACCGCGCAAACAGCCAGGCTCTGTGACCAGGTGGCCAGGCTGGGGATGCTGACCGCGATGAGGTCTGGGCCGCGGGTGAGCAGCGGCTTCCACTGCCACAGCCCATGGCACAGGAGGCTGCCTGGGGGCCCTGCTGGGGCCTGGGGACACAGGACGGGTCGGGGGGCCTTCCTCGCACTAGCAGATGGGGTGGGAGCGGGGCCTACCTAGCACTGGCAGGCGGGGCGGGGCCTATCTCGCACTGGCAGATGGGCGGGGTGGGGGCGGGGCCTACCTTGCACTGCAGATGGGGCGGGGCTGGGGCCTACCTCGCACTGGCAGGTGGGGCGGGGTCGGGGCTGGGCCGGGGGCGGGACCGGGGCCTATCTCGCAGGGGCAGATGGGAGGGGTGGGGGCGGGGCCTACCTCGCACTGGCAGATGAGGGGGTGGGGGCGGGGCCTACCTCAGCACTGGCAGGCGGGGCGGGGCGGGGCCTACCTTGCGCTGGCAGAAGGTGGAGCAGTAGTTGACCTTGTGGCAGCCGGTGCACTCGCTCAGGGCTTCACGGCCACAGTTCACACAGGACTGCTGCAAGAGGACAGGGTATCAGTGGTGGGCACGCCGCCCAGAGAGACAGAAGGGGGGCAGGTGACCGGGACCAGACTGACCCGCATCTCCTGCCCTCGCCTTACAGACTCTGAGCAGGAGGCAGGGGGCTGGATCACATACAGGCCAACCTCCCTCCAAACTGCAGGGATTTCATTTCCACCCAGCATGCAGAAAGCAAACTGGAAGGGCCAACATTCTCAGGCGTTCAGGGCCAGCCCCTGAGTGCCAGGCCCTGGAAGGTCCCCAGCTGGGCCCCCACTAACAGCCTGGGTGCCCCTGGTCCTGCATCCCAGGCGTCCCCAGCCCACCAGCTGGGCTCCATGAAGTGGGCCTTCTGTGTGCTTTCCCCACAAAGCGTGACACTGCTCCTTCTAAAGCGGGGAGGGGCGGTAGGGGTCGGTGCAAGGGGGTGATGGGGCCGGGCCAGTGTGTGCAGCTGTGACCCACGGTGGCAGGCAGCCAGGACCCCAGCACGCTGCAGGCCAGGCCCCTGCTCCGACCGGTGGGGGACTGTGTTGGCAAAAACAGCATCCTGTGTCTTGGTTCCTGTTCTGGATTCAACTTCCTTGTCTGCTGACCACAATGCTGACCGACACTTTCCACCTATAACCTGCCACCCCCACTCCTTCAGGAAACTCCTGCATCAGAGAGGCAGTAAGCTGGCTCGTCCCTGCCTCTCCTTTCCAGGACAAAAGAAGCAGCATGAAGTCTGTGGCCACACAGAGATTCGGGGGGAAGCAGAGGTCCTGCAGAGCCCCCAGCAGCCGCCTGCAAGGTCTGGGACCCCAAGGACCCTCCTGTCTCTCATCTCAGGGAAGCGGCCTTCATGCCGCACCCCGACCCCCACCAGCACCTGGGCCCACCCTGGCTGTGCTCCCAGAACCAGGGCTATCCTTGGACAAGAGCAGGCACTGAGTAAACGCCTCTCACCACAAAGGCCTGCATCGTGATGAACCTTGTGGTGCACGTGCCACTTTTGTACAGAAAGTATTTCCAACCCCTTGGGCCTTCCCAACACATCCCCTTGGGAAAACGATTTCTTAACCCGAAATAAGCAGAAGCTCGGAATCTGAGTCAGGCACATTAGCACACATGCAGGTGGAGGCGGAGGGCAGAGAGCGCCCGGGGCGGGGTCTGCACACGCCTGCCAGGACCCACACAGCTCCACGCTGCCAGCCAGCAAGGCCCAGATCTTGGTTCCTAAGACCATTCATTCTCCACGGCTGATTCCAGGCCTGGGGCTGGATGGCATCACTGATTCAACCAACAGGAGTGTGAGCAAACTCCCGAAGACAGTAGACGGAAGAGCCTGGTGCGCTGAAGTCCATGGGGTCGCAAAGAGTTGGACATGACTGAGTGACTAAACAACAACAGGGCTGGGGCAGGGAGCCCCCAGTGTGGGCCTGGGGGGTCTTCTAGTCCTAGAGAGGAGGAAGGAGTTCAGAGGGGCAGGTAAGGGACTTGGGAGACACTGAGAGAGTTCCAGCCGCTGAAGATGCAACAACCTAAGCAAAGCACATAACACGGGCCCCCTGAGTCCACCCAGACACAAATAAAGAGACCAGAGACAATCTGCAGGGGAGGGTTCTGGAAACACCCCCACACCAGCCCTGTCCAGGAGGAGCCCCCGCCCCCAGCGTGCCCAGTGAAGAAAAGAGGGATTGCTGCACTTCACAGCTGGACCCTGGGGTGAGATAAGGCCCTGAGAAGAGAGAAACGCGGGAGCCTCCCCCCGGGCAGCCACAAGAGACAGCGCTGCTGACCCACGGGCACCGGGCTTCCGCCAGCACTGAGAACAGCGTCTGCTGTGTGCCCGTGGCGCTGGCCGGAGCCCTCAGCACAGCGGCTCTTCTGACCACACTTGCCTCTTGACGGGAAGGCGGGTGACCAGCGAAGGCCCGAGAAGGAGCCAGGGACATGGACACGGACCACAGCACAGGCCCAGCGCCCTGCAGCCACATGGCTGGCTTCTGCTGGACATGGTGCCCTTGATGGGAAGGGTGTCTGGTCTTCTGCCCTGTTTAATCTCTGCTGAGCTAATTATACACACACAACACAAATGCCCCATGGTTAAAACTGACTAAACATCTCTGATAGTTCAGTTGGGCTAAAATTTGATTTTCTAAGATATTCCACATAAAACATCCAAGAAGGCAGCCCTGGTTCCCTCCCTGGGAGGCAAGCGCCTGGGTCTTCACGTGGGGCCCCTCCATGGACTCTCTGCTCCCCACTACACACGACCATCAGAGCTGAGGAGCACGCTGTGGATGCCTCCCAACAAGGTCTACAGCAACAGTTCCTCTGGGGCCACCTCTCTCCATGTGATCCATGGGGCGGGAGGTTCCTCTCTCTGTGTAATCCGGGGCAGGGGGTCTCTCTCCATGTGATCTGTGGGGCGGGGGGGTTCCTCTCTCTGTGTAACCCAGGGCGGAGGGTCTCTCTCCATGTGATCTGCGGGGGAGGTCTCTCTCCGTGTGATCTGGGGCGGGGGGGGGGGGGGGGGGTCTCTCTCCATGTGATCTGTGGGGGGGGGGGTCCCTCTCTCTGTGTAATCCGGGGCGGGGGGTCTCTCTCCATGTGACCTGGGGCAGGGGGTTCTCTCTCCATGTGATCCAGGGCAGGGGGTCTCTCTCTGTGTGATCTGTGTGGGGGGGTTCCTCTCTCTGTGTAATCCAGGGCGGGGGCTCTCTCCGTGTGATCCAGGGTGGGGGGTCTCTCTCCATGTGATCTGTGAGGGGTCCTCTCTCTGTGTGATCGGGGGTGGGGGTGCCTGCCTCTTGCATGCATGTGATCCAGAGTGGGGGGATCGTCAGTTGTCCAGAAGCCCCTCCACGACAGACCCGTGCCCCCTCCACCCCCAGCCTTCTGGCTCCTTGCCACCCAGACCCTGAAGGTCACTCCTCACTGCTGCCACATGCTTCAGGGACACGTTTTGGGTGCCTCACTTGCATGAGTCAAGTCATGACCCCTCAGTCCCCAGATGATCCTGGCGAAGGCTCCCCAAGGAGCCTGGTTCCCAAGACCCAGCGCCCAGGCATCATGGTCAGCAGGGGCCATGGCTCAGATGCATCAGCAGTTACAAAGGTGAACACACTAGGTATGGAGGGTGGTTAACTGACATCTGCAGGAAATGGAACCAGGTCAGCTGAGGAGCCTGGAGCCACCAGCCCTCACACACACGAGGACACCAGCTCCACCTATGTGATGCCGGAACCCAGGACGCCTGTTTCCCCTGGCCGTGTGTCCAGCTTACAGGACAGCCATGTGAGGACACGTCACACCACCGGCTCCCGAGAGAGGATGGGCCTGCCTGTGAGCCCCCGCCGGTGTCAGGGCTCAGGATATGGACATGTGATGATGTCCCGGTGGAGAAGGCTCAAGCCTCTCACTAAAGGCTGAGCATCTTCCACCAAACAGCACTGTTTAGTATAAGGGCATTTCATATCGCATTTCTTTCTTAGAAATACATGAAATTACAAACAAAATGCACAGCCCAGCCTTTCACGGGTGGGGACCTGAGCAACCCTGCTGTGCCAGACACTCCTGGCTGACCCGCCAGACACACATGTCAGGAGGTCTGCACAGCAGGAATTCAGCTTCTGGACCCTTCGTGTGGATGAGCCCGGCTGTGACTGTGGGCTGGTCCTATCTGAGAAACAAAACCCAGGCAGCTGAGCCAGCACAGGGCCCTGAAAGTACCCGCACGACCCAAGCAGGTGGGGCCCCGTGTTGCATCCTAACCTAGACTTGCTCTTTCCGTCCATCTGTCCTCAGAGAATTTTCACAGAATTTACTTGTAGTTTTATTCTGTGAAAGAAAGTCCACGAAAATCTATGAAAAATGTAAAACCGAAAGTTAAACCGCTTCCTTTTGCACTTCCCTCCTGGGATGAGGTTCCGGGTTCTGTGCAGTCAGCAGCCCGAGCCGCCTGCCCACTGCCCAGCTGGTCTGGCTGCTGGGGTGGGGGCTCAGGGAGGCCTCCCCACACCCGCACTCCCGGCCCTGGACTCTAAGCAAGGACCAGGGTCTCCCCCACACCCCCCAGGCTCAGCAGGGGGATGGCAGAAACGATGGTGGGCACTGGACAGGCAACCACAGGGGCACACAGGCTGGCAGCTCCTTAGAGAGTGAATCTGGAGCCACCATGGGACCCAGTGGCTTGGCTCCCAGCTTCACACCCTAGAGAAGTGACAACACACATCCATACAGACAGCTGTGCACGAATGTCAGAGCACGTTCACCGTGGCCAGAAGTAGAAACGCTGAGAACGTCCACTGATGGCAGAGCGAAAAAGTGATGGGGCGACTGGTATTTAGTCATAAAAAGGAGTGAAATACTGATCCAGGTTACAGTGTGGATGCATCGTGGAATCACTCTGCTCAGGCAAAGAAGTCAGACACAAAAGACCACATCCTGTGTGATTCCTGTTTCCAAGAAACACGCAGAACAGGCAAAGCCAGAGACAGGAAGCGGGTGAGTGTAGTCGGGTCTGGGTGGGTGGGAACAGGCAGTCAGAGAGAAAGCAGGCAAGTGCAGTGGGGACCTGAGGGTGGGTGGTGGTGGTGCTCACAGGTCCGGGGTTTCCCTGGAGGTGAAGAGGCCTGGAATTGATGGGGACGGCTGAATGAGTGTGAACAAGCTGCTGGACTGTGTGCCTTAAAGGGTGAATCCTGCAGCCTGTGCACCGCATCTCAGCAAGAAAAAGAAGACGATTTCATTATGCATGTTAGGGATTTTTCTAAAGTATAAGATCATAAATATGTGAACATGTGAACACACGAAAATAACTAAGACTGAAAAAAAAAAAGAATAAGACTGGTTATAATGCAAAACCAGATACAAATAAATATTTAAAAAAGAAAAGTAGTAAAATGCTTATAGATGTGAAATATGCAAATATTAAATGATTTAAAAGTTGGCCTCTGAGCAGCACGAGACCGTCGCGGCTCAGGCACAGCCTCCCAAGCCAAAGGGGAGAAGGAGCAGCCTGCAGGCTGACCTCCCAACAGTCACCACGGAGCCAGGAGGCAACGATCTGAGGTCTGGAGAGAGGAGAGCAGGCAGGGATGGAGGGGGCCTGGTTGGGGGAGGCCCTGGCAGGTGGGGCAGGAATTGGTGGGGCGTGGGGGGAGGATGCTGAACCTGGGGTTGGGGGAGGGAAGGGTGTGGGCAGCAGGCTGAGGCTGGAGCTGCAGATGGCCGAAAAGAGGAAAGCGGATGGGCCGGTGCACGGTGGCCACAGGCTCTGGCCGTCCCCAGGGAGCCAGCACGGGGCTGAGCCAGCAGAAACAATGGGCGAGACAGCTGGGCCCACAGTGCCCCCATGCCCTCCAGGAGAGCCTGAAACCCCCACGTGAGAGCAGCAGCAAGGCCACCCCTGTCCTCCAGACCAGGCCTACAGACACGTCCAGCAACAGAAACCGAGACAGACCCCTGCACGACGGCTGGGAGAGCAGCCAGCTCAACTGCTTTGGAGGACCAAGTCCAGCACTTCCCAGGTGAGCAGACAGAACCCAGCAGAGCTCAGAGCTCCTGCCTGGAATCAAAGTGCCTGGAACTAGCAGGAGCAGGGCGTCCCCAGGTGCAAGGGGAAGAATGAACACAGCAGATCCTGAGACAACCGGAAGGTCAGAATCAGCCAAGACCTCAGAGAGGCAACGGTGAAGATGGTCCGTGAACCAGGGGAAGAGGCAACCGCGCTAAGCGGCCCTCGGGACTAATCGGAACAGAGGAGCCTCCAAAAGATGCAGGCGGGTTTTCAGTCCACTGCCTCCTGGCTATGACAGTCCCCCCAACCTCCCCTCCAGATTCTGCAAGCCTCAGCAAAACAAAAACATAATTAATACTCCGATAAAACCTTCTTTCCTCTTGTCTACAAAAAGTAGTGCTAAAATGAAAAACTTTTTAATATAGATTTGGTGAGAAAAAAACAACATGACTCATTTACAAATAACCGTCCACAGCTACTGCAACCAGGAACACCCCCTGCTGCCCGCTCTCAGCCGGCCCCGGCCACTCGAGAGGGCTCCGGGCGCCAAGCAGCCGCCCCCACGAGGGCTGCGGGGTTGCTGGGGGCTTAGGGCCCTTGTGCTGCAGGAAGCGCTCTGGGCCCAAAGCTTCCAGGCCCTGAATGTGGGACGTGAAGTACCCACGACAGCACCTCTGGGGCAAGACGCAGGCGCAGAGCTGGCCTCCTGGAGGGGCAGATGCCGGACAACGCACAGCCGGCCCGCCCGCTGCCCCGAGAGCACAGCAAGGATGCTGCTCCATCCTGTGACTGTGTCACAGGAGACGCTTCCCCGGGGAGGCTGCCTAACTGGACGTGCGCCGTCTGCCACAGGTGGAACGTGTGTGAGAGCCGAACGCCTGAGGGGGACGCCCGCCCTCGCCAGCAGAGAAGCTTCACTTGTGTGTGCAACACCAGCGCCCCTGCCAGGGAAGGCGGGCGGGCGCTGCAGGCGGGCGCAGACCCGCAGCGCGGACAGTACCTCCTTCCTCTCGGCGTCCGCCTGGGCTCTGGCCTGGGCCGCGGCGGCCTCCCGGTAGGAGCTGGCCTGCTTGGCCTGTTCAAACAGCGTCTTCAGTTGCTGCGCGGTGCTGAGCAGGGAGTTGACCATCTCCTCCAGGTACAGCCAGCTCCGCTGCTCCGACACTTCCAGCCCGCTGACCACCGCGGGGGAGACGGCTTTGGTGGGGGTGGAGGGCGGCGCCGCCAGGGCTGGCAGGGACGTCAGCACTAGCCCGAGGGAAGCAAAACAGAGCAAGGAGTCAGCAGGTCGCCTGGCTCCAAGGGACCTCCGTGTTCTCATCGAGTCTGGTGCAGAGCGCAGGCCTCGAGGGGACCTAAGATGCTGCAGGTGCAGAGATGCCCTCACACCCCGGCTCCCCCTCCAAGCCCTACTGTGGCTACAGCTACCCGACCACGGACGGCGTGCCAACTGCAAGCAGGAGCTGAAGCCTCCTGGTTTCATTTCTGCTCACACAGAAACCTTCAGGGCCTTCTGTGGGCACGGGGGTGTTGCGGCACAGATCAGGGCTGGCAGGGGGCAGGTTCCTCTCAGCTACAGAAGAAATCACAGGGGTGGAAAGGGAACCTGGTGCAATGCTGACTCTGGACACGATGTGGAGACTCACACTTTGGATGCAAGAGGGCTGTCCATCTCTGTCCTGAGAGGCCTGGGCAGAGATGCCCCGGGGGAGATGTGTGCACCCAGGCTGTGCTGTGCATGTCTGCCTCCTCCAAGGAAACGCCCTGACGGGAGCACCGGCTGAGTCCTTGGTGCAAATGCCCCACCAAGGCCCGTTTCCAGACCCCAGGTGTAACCACTAGACAAGAGCTACATGAGATGCACGGTCAGCAGTCAGGAGCCAGACCCATAGAGTGGCCAGACCTCAGCTGTGAACCCCGCCCCCCAGGAGGGCAGGGGCCTAGAAGGACAGGACCCTGAGACGAGCCTCCAGCCCTCGCTGCGCTGGACATGAGGGGACAGGCAGTGTGACAGGGCAGACAGAGGGGGCAGCAGCTGCTCTCAGGGGCCCCGCAGGCTAGAGCAGGACACACCCTGACACAATCACCCCAGGAACAGGCTGCACCGCCCTGAAGAAAACAGGAAGCCATGAGTCCACACTGGAACCAGTGAGGAGCAAGTAGGCAGGAGTGCAGAGACATGGGTGGACACCCCCGAGGCTGGCCGCAGCCCACTGGGGCTCTCCTGGGGCTGGGGCTGGGCTTTAGGAGATGTGTTGGGGGAGGCAAGTACTGACAATCACAGACACACACACACAGGGATGTCCTGTCAAGCTTCAGGCCAGCGAGTCACAAACACGCACACTCTCACACCTGAAGCTGGCGGGACAAGTGTCCTCAGACACTGACCCAAAGCAGGATCGCAGGTAGAGGCTGCCCGGATTCTAGGTTCTGCAGGGCCCAGGGCACCAGGTGAGCAGCCTTGCCCCACCCGGAATCGGGCAGCAGCTTCCAGTCTACAAACACAGGACTGCCTCCCCCGACCTCGGGAGCGGGCTTCCTTCACTCACCTATTTTGGGATGAGACGTCGGCAGTGCGGCCTCGGGGAACGGTGCGATCTGGCAGCTGTCCTGATAACCGGGGTAGTGGGGCTCCGGGTGGCCGACCCTGCACGGGGGCTGCACGCCCGCTTCCTGCACTGTGCGGAGAGGGGCACCATGCCTGTGACCCCGCTGCTGCGCGTCCAGCCAGGCAGCCCCCGAGCCCACACGTGGAGGAAGTGGACTGTAGGGACGACTGCGCTGGGGGCCCAAACGGAACCAGACCCAGAACTGACGACCGCGCGGGAGGCCCCGACGGAACCAGAACCAGAACCGACGACCGCGCGGGGGGCCCAGACGGAACCAGAACTGACGACCGCGCGGGGGCCCAGACGGAACCAGAACCAGAACCGACGACCATGCTGGGGACCCAGACGGAACAGAACCGATGACAATGCCGGGGACCCAGACAGAACCAGAACTGCACAGGACTGGGTGGGCTTCTGCTGCTCCTTTCACTCCCTGACGTGGCCTCAGAGTTTACAGATGCACAGGGCGCCTCTGCCCGCTGGCTGTCTCTACAGTCCACGAGCGGCCTTGGCTTTTCAGGTCCTGGTCCTGCCACCACCAGCCACGCCCCCAGCCCCCACTCCCTCCTTCAGGGTCTCCGTGGCTCCTGCCGGTGAAGGGGGAGCCTCTCGGGGCCAAGGCTCCAGGGCTGAGACAACTTGCCTGTGGCCCCCGCAAAGACGTCGCCCTGGGCTGGACTCTCCGAGATGACAGCGGTGGCCTCCACAGTGGACGCCCGGTCAAAGGTCAGCGCGCCCGAGGTAGTGATCTGTCCTGAGGGGGTCACGGTGACTGCAAGGGCAGGGCAGCTGTCACTGCGCCAAGCCAGAAACCCAGCGATGGGGCGGGGGTGGCGTGGGGTGCGCATCAGCGCCTGGGGGCCCCCAGTCCATCTCCGCAGGGCAGCGCCCGGCGCCAGTGAGGGCAAGGCCCACCCCCCCAGAGGCAGCTCCTGCTGTTGGATCCTAAACACACACACGCATGTACCCTCTCTAAGGAAAACAGTCTCATCAAAGCTGAAGAGAAACAGCAGCCCCGCCTCCCAGCATCTCGGAGCTCCGTGTCCTCCGGGCCAACCAGCCCCCGAGGACCCGGGTCACCTTGCCCACCACCTCAGGAGCTGGGTCGTGGACAGTCTCTGAGGACCCGTCAGCCCCCAGACCTTCCCTCCCTTCGGGTCTCCCCCGTCCCTGACACCGTCTCGAGGTTTCAGGAGCAGGGGCTCCTCCCTCAACTCCCATCAGCCTCGTCTACTCGCGTGGGGTGTACGCAGCCTCTGAGGGCAGGGGGCTACCAAGACCCAGACCCCCGGGCTTGGCATGAAGCCGCTGCGGAGGAGAGGCACGGACCCAGGAGGCCAAGGGGCCTCTGGGAGCAGGAGCTGTACCATTTTAGACCCAAAGCCCTTGGCCACACGCGTGGGCAGGATGTGCTCAGGGCATGTGTGGTGGCAGCGGCCCCACGGACACTCACAGGTGGTGGCGGCAGTGGCGGGGAGCAGGGTGATGTTCTTGGGCGCATCCTTCTTGACAGGCGTGGCCGGCAGCTCACTCTCCTTCTTGCGCCTCTTGTAGGGCACGAAGAGCCTAACTGGGCCGCTCTAGGGGGTGGGGGTCAGAGTGAGAGAGGGAACCGCCCCAGACTCTGTCCCGATGGACGCCCTGCCCAGGGACACGCCGAGCTCAGCTCCCTTCACCCCAGTGCCTCGAAGTAACAAAAGAGGTGCTTTCAGGGAGAATGAGTGAGTAGCAGTGCTGCAAACAGTGAGCATCATCCACACCAGATTTTTTAGGAATTCCCAGAAGACAGAAAACAAACGGGGACCAAAGAAAAAGGGAGAGGGGCCCACGAGAGCAGGGGGCGCCCCACAGACCCAGACACGCAGGAGTAGAGGCCCTCAGTGGGGCAGGAAGGCAGGACAAGGGGAAGGTTAGGGAGCCTCCCGGCTTGTGCCCGAGACCCCGTGGGCTCACTGGCCCTTCTGCTGCCCTTTCGCATGTGTTGTGGACCCAAGTGTGGACTTTCTTCTCAACCCCAGGATTTCCGCTGGGCTCCTCCCTTTTGTGATTTTCTCCACGTGATGAGACGTTGTTGTCACACCTCCTGGGCTGAACTGTGAGGTCCCAACCAGCAGTGTGGCTGCATTAGGAGTAAGGAGGGTGGGGCCCTAACCTGGTGGGATTAGTGTCCCTGCAGGAGGAGACACCAGAAAGACCCCCTAACTGCCACATGAGTGAAAGCCTGCAGGCCAAGAGGAGACCCTGCCAAGAGCAAGCCAGCACTCGGACCTGGGCTGCCGCCTCCACAGCTGTGAGAAAGCCCACAGGTACTACAGCTGCCCCGGGCGTGGTGCCCGGCTATGGTACCCAGGCCATGGTGCCCGCCCCGGCCCCGGCCCCGCAGACTGAGACGGAGACCAAGACCCCTACTGAGAATGCTTCCACTCTGCAGACACAGAGCCTGCCTGGAAGCCCCACCAGCTGCTGCAGCGGGAAGTGTCTACTGCCTGCTGCTGTTCTTCTGTGGGGCTCACACATCCCCGTTCCTTTACATGTCTCGTGATTTCTGTTGAAGCTGGACATTCTGGGCGCTGTACTGAGCCACAGTGCAGATGGCTGCTCCCCCCAGGCTCCCCGGCTGCAGGCCTGCACAAGCCGCCCCCTGTGGCCCCTCCGGCCAGCAGCAGTCAAGCTGCTGCACCAGCTGCTGGCTCTGCGGTTTCCAGCCGACTGCGCTACCCTCTGCAAACGGCCATGCTGTGGGATCCAGGCACCTGGGGCTCTGTACTGGGGGCTTTTAGGACACACCTAGAGGAAATGCCCCAGGCAGTCATTTAGCTGGCACCTGCCCCACACACCGCCCCATGCGGGGCCTGGGCAGCACTCACGGCCATCAGCCTAACTCCTTGGTCCTATCACTGCCTCCGCCGCGGGGACCTGCATTGCGTTGGGTACGGGCGAGCGGGGCCGGACGATGGGGCCAGGGGCCTGGAACAGAGCTTCCCCTCAGCCAAACGGGCACACGGGGAGGGAACAGGCCCTGGCTCACACACCAGACTCACAAGATTCTCCTGAATAAAAATATTTTTTACTGTATGCCCCCAGGACAGCTTTCAGACATCTTAAGCAGGTTTTTTCCATTGTTTTGCCAATGAAGATTATGTTTCTGGGGAGTTGGTCCATGGGGCTCTGCAGACCACCATTCCTGACGTGGAAGCCAAAATGTGTCCATTTGATGAAGGAGACATACGAGATTTTATTTCATGGATTGCACCTTTGGTTCCATGTCTAAGAAATCCCAAGTCTGACTTGAGATCACAAAGATTTTCTTCTAAAAACTTTAATTTTGTTTTCAACAAATCTGACTCTAGAATCCACTTTTAATTCATTTGTATATAAAGTATGATGTCTAGGTCAAGGGTCACTTCTATGCCTATAGTGTCCAACTGTCCCCACACCTTGTGGGTCCGAGTGTGGGTGACTGGTCTGCCCCTAGATTGATGGGCCCCCCTCCGCAAAACCACACGCTCTCTCCCAAGGACACCACTCGACAAGTCTGGGGGTCCTGAGCTGTGATCCCTCCAGCCTTAGTCTTCATCCTCAAAGCCATGCTGTAATCCCATTTCCTCTGCCTTTCCATACAAATCTTAGAATCCTTAAAATCCTGCCAGGACTGTGAAGGGAGCCATGTCAAACCTGTAGACCCCTCTGGGGAGAAGAACACTTTTCCCACATAGAGGCTCCCACCCCACGGGTCCAAAGCATCCCTGAGTTCTCTTCTGGCAGCTTCTAGCTTTCAGCATCTAGGTTCCGCCCCGCAGGTGACACCTCAGGGTTCCGGCATTTGCAGAGACCACGGACAACCCTGCTGTGTGTTCCACGCTTTCTGATGGGGCAAACCTCCTGCTCTGCTCCTTTGACCCCTGCAAGACCTCCAAGAACATACCTGCTGGTCCCCCCAAGAAAACTTTAAAAGCATTTTATTCTCACACAGATATCCTGCTGGGTAATTCTTCGGCCACCTGATGCCAAGAGCCGACTCTCTGGAAAAGACCCTGATGCTGGGAAAGATTGAGGGCGGGAGGAGAAGGGGGTAACAGAGGATGAGATGGTCGGATGGCATCACCGACTCACTGGACATGAGTTTGAGGAAACTCTGAGAAACAGTAAAGGACGGGGAAGCCTGGTGTGCTGCAGTCCACGGGGTCACAGAGAGTTGAACAAGACTTAATGACTGAACAACATTCTATGAGAATCACGTGTAATCTGTGTACAAACTAGACAGCTTCAGAATATTTGGTTTTCCCAGTCAAGAACGTCTCTCCAATTGTGCTTTCTTCCACAGCTGCTAATAGTTAACCAGATGAGCAATCGAACTTTAAAAAGAAGGACTTCCCTGGTGGTACAGTGAATGAGAACCTGCCTGCCAATTCAGGGGACACAGGTTTGATCCTTGGTCTGGGAAGATTCCACAAGCCGCAGAGCAACTAAGCCCACGTGCTACAACTCCTGAGCCCGTGCACTGCGACTGCGGAAGACTGCGTGTCCCAGAGCCCTGCTCCACAGTGAGAAGCCACCACCCACTGCAGCTGGAGAAAGCCCGCACAGCAACGAAGACCCAGGGCAACCAAAACTAAATACGTTTTTTAAAAGTACTACAAAAAAAAAAAACTTTAATGTTTTCTTAAGAGGAAACCTCATGAAGCAGGTTTTCAGTTAATTCTGAGACGTTTAAAAATCACACTCAACAACAGAAAGACCAAAACAAAGCTGGTGGCTCACACATCACAAACTGGCGTCACACTGAGAGCCACTCAGCAAGGTCAAAGCCGGTGAAGAGGCCCGCCTTTAAACGGTCAGGGGTCAGGCCGAGGGAAGACTTCAAAGGCATTAAGTGTGCTCTACACTAATCAGTTCAGTGTAGCCTTTTTTACAAAATGATGTCAAAAATGCAAAACGTAAACTAGCACCTTGTCATCACCATTAGAAAACGGGGGCCGAGACTGTGACATCACGGAGGTTTATTTTATCTAAGAAAGTTCCCTTCAGGCTCTCCGAGCAGTCCTAGGGCCCACTGAGGCCTCAGCCATCAGAGCAATATCCGAACGACAGAGTCTGAGGGGAAACTAAGGGGGAAGCAGCCAGAGAGGAGCTGACGGGACCGGGGGCACTCACCAGGGTCATGTCATCACAGCAGGCGGCACAGGTGCAGGAGGCTGCGTGAGGGTTCAGGATCCCATCCTGGGGATTGGAAGACACCGCGACACGGAAGAAGGTGTGAGACACCGTGACACGGGAGAGGGTGTGAGACACTGCGACACAGGAGAGGGCATCGAGACACCGCGACACGGGAGAGGGTACCAGAGACACCGCGACACGGGAGAGGGTACCACAGACACCGCGACACGGGAGAGGGTACCAGAGACACCGCAACACGGGACAGGGTTCAGAGACACCGCGACACGAGAGAGGGTACCTGAGACACCGCGACACGGGAGAGGGTATCTGAGACACCGCGACACGGGAGAGGGTACCAGAGACACCGCGACACGGGAGAGGGTACCACAGACACCGCGACACGGGAGAGGGTACCAGAGATACCGCGACACGGGACAGGGTTCAGAGACACCGCGACACGAGAGAGGGTACCTGAGACACCGCGACACGGGAGAGGGTACCAGAGACACCGCGACACGGGAGAGGGTACCAGAGACACCGCGACACGGGAGAGGGTACCAGAGACACCGCGACACGGGAGAGGGTATCTGAGACACCGCGACACGGGAGAGGGTACCACAGACACCGCGACACGGGAGAGGGTGTGAGACACTGCGACACGGGAGAGGGTACCAGAGACACCGCG
Source organism: Cervus elaphus (assembly GCF_910594005.1). Classification (NCBI taxonomy): domain Eukaryota; kingdom Metazoa; phylum Chordata; class Mammalia; order Artiodactyla; family Cervidae; genus Cervus; species Cervus elaphus. The sequence goes on from NC_057816.1 coordinate 494,198, forward strand.
ACACGGGAGAGGGTACCAGAGACACCGCGACACGGGAGAGGGCGTGAGACACCGCGACACGGGAGAGGGTACCAGAGACACCGCGACACGGGAGAGGGTACCAGAGACACCGCGACACGGGAGAGGGTATCTGAGACACCGCGACACGGGAGAGGGTACCAGAGACACCGCAACACGGGACAGGGTTCAGAGACACCGCGACACGGGAGAGGGTACCAGAGACACCGCGACACGGGAGAGGGTACCAGAGACACCGCGACACGGGAGAGGGTACCAGAGACACCGCGACACGGGAGAGGGTACCACAGACACCGCGACACGGGAGAGGGTGTGAGACACTGCGACACGGGAGAGGGTACCAGAGACACCGCGACACGGGAGAGGGCGTGAGACACCGCGACACGGGAGAGGGTACCAGAGACACCGCGACACGGGAGAGGGTACCAGAGACACCGCGACACGGGAGAGGGTACCAGAGACACCGCGACACGGGAGAGGGTACCAGAGACACCGCAACACGGGACAGGGTTCAGAGACACCGCGACACGGGAGAGGGTACCAGAGACACCGCGACACGGGAGAGGGTACCAGAGACACCGCGACACGGGAGAGGGTACCACAGACACCGCGACACGGGACAGGGTTCAGAGACACCGCGACACGAGAGAGGGTACCTGAGACACCGCGACACGGGAGAGGGTATCTGAGACACCGCGACACGGGAGAGGGTACCAGAGACACCGCGACACGGGAGAGGGTACCAGAGACACCGCGACACGGGAGAGGGTACCAGAGACACCGCGACACGGGACAGGGTTCAGAGACACCGCGACACGAGAGAGGGTACCTGAGACACCGCGACACGGGAGAGGGTACCTGAGACACCGCGACACGGGAGAGGGTACCAGAGACACCGCGACACGGGAGAGGGTACCAGAGACACCGCGACACGGGAGAGGGTACCAGAGACACCGCGACACGGGAGAGGGTACCAGAGACACCGCGACACGGGAGAGGGTACCAGAGACACCGCGACACGGGAGAGGGTACCAGAGACACCGCGACACGGGAGAGGGTACCAGAGACACCGCGACACGGGAGAGGGTATCTGAGACACCGCGACACGGGAGAGGGTACCACAGACACCGCGACACGGGAGAGGGTGTGAGACACTGCGACACGGGAGAGGGTACCAGAGACACCGCGACACGGGAGAGGGCGTGAGACACCGCGACACGGGAGAGGGTACCAGAGACACCGCGACACGGGAGAGGGTACCAGAGACACCGCGACACGGGAAAGGGTATCTGAGACACCGCGACACGGGAGAGGGTACCAGAGACACCGCAACACGGGAGAGGGTACCAGAGACACCGTGACACGGGAGAGGGTACCAGAGACACCGCGACACGGGAGAGGGTATCTGAGACACCGCGACACGGGAGAGGGTACCAGAGACACCGCAACACGGGAGAGGGTATCTGAGACACCGCGACACGGGAGAGGGTACCAGAGACACCGCGACACGGGAGAGGGTACCACAGACACCGCGACACGGGACAGGGTTCAGAGACACCGCGACACGGGAGAGGGTACCAGAGACACCGCAACACGGGACAGGGTTCAGAGACACCGCGACACGGGAGAGGGTATCTGAGACACCGCGACACGGGAGAGGGTGTGAGACACCGCGACACGGGAGAGGGTACCAGAGACACCGCGACACGGGAGAGGGTACCAGAGACACCGCAACACGGGAGAGGGTACCAGAGACACCGTGACACGGGACAGGGCGTGAGACACCGCGACACGGGACAGGGTTCAGAGACACCGCGACACAGGGCAGGGTATCAGAGACACCACGACACGGGACAGGGTATCAGAGACACCGCGACACTGGACAGGGTGTGAGACACCGCGACACAGGAGAGGGCATCGAGACACCGCAACACGGGAGAGGGTACCAGAGACACCGCAACACGGGAGAGGGTACCACAGACACCGCGACACGGGACAGGGTTCAGAGACACCGCGACACGGGAGAGGGTATCTGAGACACCGCGACACGGGAGAGGGTGTGAGACACCGCGACACGGGAGAGGGTACCAGAGACACCGCGACACGGGAGAGGGTACCAGAGACACCACGACACGGGACAGGGTATCAGAGACACCGCGACACGGGAGAGGGTGTGAGACACCGCGACACAGGAGAGGGCATCGAGACACCGCAACACGGGAAAGGGTACCAGAGACACCGCGACACGGGAGAGGGTACCAGAGACACCGCGACACGGGAGAGGGTACCAGAGACACCGCGACACGGGAGAGGGTGTGAGACACTGCGACACGGGAGAGGGTACCAGAGACACCGCGACACGGGAGAGGGTACCAGAGACACCGCAACACGGGAGAGGGTACCAGAGACACCGCGACACGGGAGAGGGTGTGAGACACTGCGACACGGGAGAGGGTACCAGAGACACCGCGACACGGGAGAGGGTACCACAGACACCGCGACACGGGAGAGGGTACCACAGACACCGCGACACGGGAGAGGGTACCACAGACACCGCGACACGGGACAGGGTTCAGAGACACCGCGACACGGGAGAGGGTACCTGAGACACCGCGACACGGGAGAGGGTATCTGAGACACCGCGACACGGGAGAGGGTACCAGAGACACCGCGACACGGGAGAGGGTACCAGAGACACCGCGACACGGGAGAGGGTACCAGAGACACCGCGACACGGGAGAGGGTGTGAGACACTGCGACACGGGAGAGGGTATCAGAGACACCGCGACACAGGAGAGGGTGTGAGACACCGCGACACGGGAGAGGGTACCAGAGACACCGCGACACGGGAGAGGGTACCACAGACACCGCGACACGGGAGAGGGTACCACAGACACCGCGACACGGGAGAGGGTACCACAGACACCGCGACACGGGACAGGGTTCAGAGACACCGCGACACGGGAGAGGGTACCTGAGACACCGCGACACGGGAGAGGGTATCTGAGACACCGCGACACGGGAGAGGGTACCAGAGACACCGCAACACGGGAGAGGGTACCAGAGACACCGCGACACGGGAGAGGGTACCAGAGACACCGCGACACGGGAGAGGGTACCAGAGACACCGCGACACGGGAGAGGGTACCAGAGACACCGCGACACGGGAGAGGGTGTGAGACACTGCGACACGGGAGAGGGTATCAGAGACACCGCGACACAGGAGAGGGTGTGAGACACTGCGACACGGGAGAGGGTATCAGAGACACCGCGACACGGGAGAGGGTACCACAGAGACACCGCGACACGGGAGAGGGTATCAGAGACACTGCGACACGGGACAGGGTATCAGAGACACCGCGACACGGGAGAAGGTGTGAGACACCACGACATGGGGCAGGGTATCAGAGACACCGCGACACGGGACAGGGTGTGAGACACCGCAACACGAGAGAGGGTACCAGAGACACCGCGACACAGGACAGGGTATCAGAGACATCGCGACACGGGAGAGGGTGTGAGACACCACAACACATGAGAGGGTGGCCCATAAGTGAGATGACAGGGCCAGGTTCCAACCAGCTCCACCCTGACCCCCTGTGAGGATGGAACCCATCATTTCCAGAACCTCTCTGCATATGTCATCCACCTCTCCCATCCAGGGAGTATGGGCGTGACGCCTCTGCCAACCCCAAGAGCTAAACTGGAAACAGGAGTGGGGACCCTATCCCTTTGGATAAGCTCGAGGAGAGACACGGTTGGTGTCTTTCAAAAAGTCACGAACAGAGTTACTCAGTCTTACTGTGTCTCTCCCCCACATACGTTATTAAACTTCCGTTTGATTTTCTCCCGTTAATAAATAAACTCATGTGCACTCACTCAAACGGAAGCTATGTTGCCTCATCCATTCCTCATCCTTGCACAAGGTACCGTGCAAATGTCCTTAACATCCCATTTGAAACATCAGCAAACAAAAGGTTAAGCAACTTGCCCCAGGTCACACAGCAAGTGAATGGAGGACTCAAACCCTGTCTGTCTGACTCTGGCCTGCGGGCCTTGAGAGCCCCATAGCCGACAGCGTGGGAGGCAGGTGGCAGGCGGTGGGCGGTGGGAAGGCGCATGCTGGGGTACCTGGATGAGGCACTGCAGGGGCCGCCCTGCATAGCGGATGCTCCTCTTCCAGTCTTTGCTGCTGGCCCTTCCTGCCATGGCTTCAAACTCGGTGGGGCTGTACCAGTTCTCCCCCTGCTTGATACAGCGACCCCGGCCTCCTGAAAAGACAGGCCACCTGCTGTGGTTCCTGCTCACGCCAGGCCAGCTGCCCCTTGGCACCCCGCTGTGAACCCACACCAGTAGGCATTGTGTCTGACCACCTGCCCAAGCGTCCACCTGCTGCCCTGGGCACCATGCGCTCGACCACCTCCCTCATGGAGCTGATGACCTTGCCCACTTGCAGAGCTTCCTGCCGACCGGACACCAAGTGGACCCAAGACCTCAGGAAACAAGGGCCAGCCCTACCGCCTCCTAAAAGTGCCCATTTGCTTAACTAGTCTATGCCATTACAGCCTTCCTTGACCCCAGCTGCAGAAAGAAGGCCACCCTCAAAGGAGAAGCAGTGGTCTGAGCCCAACCCAGCTGGGTCCACCCCTCACTTACCTGGGTCCACCCCTCACCCACCTAGGTCTACCGCGCTCAGGCCCATCCCCCGCCCACCTGGGCCCACCCACATCCCCGGGCCCGCCCCCTTCCTCCCGGGCCTGGCCCCGGCCCCGCCCCCCGCCCACCTGGGACCACGCGGGCCCACCCACATCCCCCTGGGCCCGCCTCCCGCCCACCGGGGCCCGCCCCCTTCCTCCCGCCCCGCACCCCGGGCCCGGCCCCGCCCACCTGAGCCGAGCCTGCTCTTGTACAGGGTCCCGCTGATGTTGCGGCAGCGCACGGGCAGCTCGCTGTCGTAGACCGACGGGTCCCAGTTGTACTTGGTGACCCCCTTCTCCTGGCCGGGAGCCAGCGGAGTCGGAGGGGACTGGGGGCCTTGAGCAAAGAAAGCGCCGCGAGCGTGAGAGACCCTGAGCGCAGCCTGGACCTCACGGAAGCTCACGGGTCCTCCTCAGCTCAGCACCCTGCCCCCCACAACTCTGGGCAACTCTCACTGCCTGGAACATTTTCTACTTAAACAGTATTCGATATTCGAGTTCCCCACAAAACACAGAAGCTCACCCAGGAATACACTCCAGCGGCCTAGGGGGCGCTTGGCCCCAGAGGCCCGGAGCGGGCGGGCGGTCAGTACCTGGGGTGAGAGGGGCTGCGGGCGCCTTCAGCCCGGCGGTCTCCACGATGCTGCCGTCCGTGTGCACGACGATGAGCGTGGCCTTCTCGGGGTTCAGGCTGTCCCCGATCTGCAGGGCTGTCCTGCCTGACTGCAGGACAGAACACCCACTGTCTCAGGGACAGCCGTGGCACCCCTCTGAACCAGGCTGTGGTCCCCCTGACAGGTTCCAGCTGACACCGCCCCCAGGGGGGACCCCTTCCAGACGCCGAGCCAAGACCAACCAGAGGCGAGGTCTGTGTGACCCCAAGCAGACGCTCACATGGCGTGTCCAAGTTGGGGGATAAACACGCTTCTGGCCCAGGAAAGGCCTGCCCTTCTGCCCCGGAAGCTCTCACGAGGTTACAGGTCTCAAAGGACGGTCTCCAAGAGGCCAGCTCCATTGGTACAGGAGCCAAGATCCACTTGGTACGGGACCCCTTCTCATGCCCCAAGTCCCACCCAGAGATGGGGCCTCCCAACCCACACTGCCCACAAGCCTCCCCGGGGCCTGTATGCTGCTGTGACCTCAACTGCCTCCCCAGGGCCAGCGAGACGCCCCATCCTGCCCATGCGGAAGCTGAGCCCACCCCGACTGCCCCCAGGCACACCTCACAGCCTCGCCCAGACAGCCCTGCAGTGGACTAGGGACCCAGGTGCACCCCGCACACCAAGGTCTGGGATGCGCTCCTGCTACCACGCTGAGACGGAAACAGAGAGCCAGAAACCTTCGCTCCTCTCTGAAAACGTTGCCTTCACAGCAGAGGAGGTGAGGAGTTGACTGCGGGGTTGAGGGCCCTCACCCATGGGCGCACACACACACTGGCCTGCTCTCACAGACCTGCAGGGTCTCTGCCTCAGTAAGGGCGTCAGCCCTGCGTGAGTGTGAATCGCTGGACTCGTGCGACTCTGGAGCAGAAAAGCAGAACGTTTTGTGCTGGTCCAAGAGCCACAAAGGGTCTTTCTATTGAGGCAGGTGGGATGCACAGACACTTGAGCTGCCCTCTCACTGTTGGCGTCCAGGAAGGTCACACCAGATTCCGGGCCTTCCTGTCCTCAGAGACCTGCAGGGTCTCTGCATGGACTCGGGGTGCCCTAACTCCCCAGCCTTCTGGACCAGAGAGCCTACTGTTGGGTTGGACACGCCCGAGGCGCGGAGCTGCTGCCTGGCTGCCGGCTGGTGTCTCCAGGCAGCAGAGCATATAAACCCACATTCTTAAACCTGCATCCCCGTGGCCCTCACCGTCCTGCCGCCCTCACGCTCAGGAGCGAGCTCTCTGTCCGTCACTGTCCCAGTGACAACTCTGCTTTCAGGTGTACACAGTCCAGGTGTGCTCCCCGCTTCCCCCCGGGCGCTCGGTGGAGGGCAGGCTCAGGGTCCCCGGGGAATGGGCCGCCCTCCTCGGGCCAGAGTCGCCCCCGTGTCTTACCAGCACGTGGCCTGAGAGCGAGGCGGCATTGGCCACAGACGTGGTGAAGACGTTGTCCGCCGAGGCACCCACATTGGCTACTGTCACGGTGGTCACCTCTGCAACACAGGAGCCTGACTCAGCACCTAGCCAGAGCCAGAGGCCACCAGGGGACGGGGTGGCGGGCAGTTGCCACGGCAGGTCCCTGAACTGCCAAGGGAGGCCTAACCCTGGGCATGAAATGCCCGACCAATGTTTCTAGACCACAGTCTGATCGACCTGGTCCTTCCAAGGACATGAGGCTACCTCTCCACCCCCGCAGAGCCTGCCACGCACAGTGAAGACCCACTGAGCCAGCCACAGCTCTGCCAAACTGCCATGGCCTCCTGCTTCCTCCTAGGAAAAAAAAAACAAACCAAACACCCAGAAGGAGCTTCTCAGATCCCAGAGTCCCCTCCCCTGTTGTGGAAACCCTCCCAGACCAGGGTCAGCACGGTTCTGGCTGAGGTCTAGTCCTCCCTCCCCCTCCATCAACTCGACCTGCCACTGATCTCTTCTTCCTGAAACCCATCAGACCTGCTGGTGCCCCCCGCCCCCAACATGGAGCCTGGCCCCTCCCAGCAGCCTGCACACCCCACCTCCCTGCACCCCACCGCCGCTCACACCTGGCTGGCTGCCCTGACAGCCCCCCCATCAATGCTCGCCCCACTCCGGGGGCAGCACTGTGTTCCAGAATGCCCCGAGCCTAGGTGGGGCTGTTCCTGGCGGAGGTGCTCAGATTGACAGAGGGTGTCACACAACCTGTCCACCTGCACTCACTGAACTGCTCTGAAAATCCCTGTCCCCCGTGTGTCTTCTCCACCGTTTCCCAGGGAGCCTGGGGCTAAGGGGCCTGAGCCCCTCCTCAGGTCTACACACCTGGCCTGCAGCCCAGAGGAGGCAGCCTCAGCCCAGCACAGTGTCCTGTTGAGCTACCGAAACCCAGGAGTCACCTGACCTCAGCAACTCACAAAAAACAAGTTTTAACACACTCAAAAAACACAACTATAAAACTTTGCAAGAAAAAAAAAAACACCTGACATTGGGGCTTCCCAGGTGGCTCAGTGGTAAAGAATCCACCTGTCAATGCAGGAGACATGGGTTTGATCCCTGGTCTGGGAAGATCCCACATGCGGCAGGACAAGTAAGCCCAAGCACCACAACTACCGGGCCTGTGCTCTAGAGCCCAGGAGGTGTAACTACTGAAGCCCTCACACCCTAGAGCCGAGCTCTGCAAAAAGAGAAGCCGCTGCAGTGAGAAACCTGTGCACCACAGCTAGACAGCAGCCTCCACTCACAACCAGCGGCAGTGAAGCAGCAGCAAAGCCCAAGCAGCAATAAAGACCCAGCAAAGTAAAAAATAAAAAATTTTTTTAAAAAATCTCATGTCAATACATTTCTCTGATGATAGGACAAACAGCATCATATTTCTTTTCTGCCTTGAGAAAAATGTGCGCAAAAATAACATAAACCTGAAGAAAAACCTAACTATTCAAGATCTCAACATTAAACCAGTTTAGCAACAAAAATGGAACCCTTATTTAAGGGCCACAAATCCTTCTTCTCATGCTTCTGCAAGAATCCCAAAAGACCACAGCACAGGCAGACCAGAGGCAAGGCAGGCAGCAGGGGAGCTGGCCCCACCAGCGCCTCCAGCCCAGATAAACGCAGGAGCACCTGGATGCGGAGGCCGCTGTCCAGTTCTGAAACCCACGAAGTTCCTTCTGGAAGGAGAGCCTCAGGACACTCCCCAGGGGTTCCAGCGCCTGGCTCTGTGGGCCAACCGGGAGCCTCGTGTGGGAGGGACCATCACTTGGGAGTCTCTATCTCCATCGGGATGGTGCCCCAGGGAGGCACAACCTCTAAAGGGCGCTTGGGGGCGTGGCTCAGGAACCTTGAGAATGAGCATGTTCTGTTCATCAGCAACAAAAACGTGGAAGGGAAGACCCATCAGGGAAACGGGGGGGCGGGGGGGGGGCATGGGGACAGGCCAGAGCGGGGACTGAGGAACAGGGTCATGGCCTCCAGAGCCACTGCCCCCAACACTTGCGGGCCCGCCCTGGCTTGAGCGCGCCTCACTCCCCAGGGCTCGAGTCCCATCTGGACCCGGCCAGCAGAATTCTAGATGACCAGACACGCCCATCCCCGCGCTCCTCCAGGACAGGACCTGGCTCTGACCCCCGTGTAACCAGCAACCAGGACATAAGGAGGAGAGAACGGGCAGGGCAAGAAGCAGGTGCTGAGAAGGTTCCAGAAGGAACGCAATCCTGAAAGGAGGGAAAGGCGTTCAGGGAGCAAGTGTGCGGCAGAACAGGGCCGGGGCGCTCCCCGGGGTAGGTGTGCAGGGACCACCGGGCACACGACGTGCGTGCGCGGGTGCGCTGGGCGGAGGCAGGGCAGGTGTGAGCGGGGGACGAGAGCGCGGGGCGGGCGCGCGGCAGGTGCGGGCAGGTGGGCGCGAACCGCGGGCGGCCGGCACTTGCCTGCGAAGGCGGCGGCCGCGGCGGCCTCGTCGGGGCCGGGTAGGGCCTCGGCGCCCATGTCCATGTGCCCGGGCTCGGCGGCCATCACCGCCACGGCCGTCACCCGCCGCGTCTCGCGCTCCGACTCCGAGTCCCCGTCCTCCTCCGAGTCCTCGTCCCTGCTGAGCACCGGCTCCTCCGCCTCGCCTCCCGCCGCGGCCGCGGCCGCCGCCGCCACAGCGGCCGCGGCCGCCACCGCCTCGGCCAGGCCCAGCTGCTTGGCTGCCGAGTCCGAGTCCTCCATCCGGACTCCGCCGAGCCCGCCCGAAGGCTCCGGCCGGGGCCGCCCGAAGGCCGGGACGGAGCCCGAAGCGCGCCGCCCGAGGAGGCTGCCCGAGTCGGGCCGAGCCGAGCCGAGCCCTCCAGAGGAGGGTCGCCCGAACAGAGCCGAGCTGAACCGAGCCGAGCCGAGGCCGCCCGAGGCCGGCTGCCGAGTCGAGCAGGCGCCACCCGAACAGGAGCCGAACCGGCACGAAGAGGCCCGGTCGAGCCGAGCCGAGGCCTGCAGTCCAGAAACGACGAGGGCCGACGTGGGCCGAAGTGGGCCGAAGTGTGGAGCCGAGTCAGGCCGAATTGGTCCGAGGCCGCCCGAGGGTTTCCGAGAGGCTCCGCGCCAGACCTCCTCTGCGCTCAGGAGGCCGAGCCGGCGTGTCCCCAGCCGGCGAGGGCACCTACTGTGAGGCCGACTCCGCCGGCCTCCGACGCGGCGCTGCCCCGCCTGGAGACTCTTGCGCCACCGGCTCCGCCCGCCTCGGGAGCCGAGCCCGCCCGAGGAGGAGCCGAGAGGAGCCGAACGCTCCCGAGCCGGGATCCTCTCGCGTCTCGGCTCTCCTCCTCCTCCTGGCCGAAAGTGCCCGAGCGCTGTCGGACAGGCTAATCGGGCCTCGGCGACGGTTCGGAATCAAGTCCCGAAACGCGGCGCCGTCGGGACCCTTCGGGAGCAGAAGCGAAAATGGCCGAAGGGATTCCGTTCGAGTCCCGCGCCGAGAGGCTGCCGGGATCGCGGCGGACTCGGCGGGCGGGGCGGGCAGGAGCGGGGCGGGGCGGGGCCCGGGGACAAGATGGCGTCTCCGCGGCGAGGTGAGCGGCCGGCGGCGCCTGAGGGGCAGGGGACGGGAGGTCCCGGAGGGCGCCCCGGGAGAGCGGTCCGCTTGGTTCGGTTCTTCCTGGTGCGGGGACACCTCGCGCATGTTATTAACCAGTGGACTTAGTGTGTTCACAAGGTGAGACCGCCGCCCGCAGAGCACTTCCCAAGCCCGCGGCCGTGCGGTCCCGGCTCCCCCGGGCGATGCGCGGCGCCTCTCGACCCAGACGGGCGCCCCTGTGCTTCTCGGCCGGCAGCGAGCGGGACGGCCTCGTGTGAGGCCGGGAGGCGGGGGCTCCCCGGTTCGGCTCGGCTCGGCCCGGCCCGGCGGCGCCCTGCGCGGGGGCCCATGCAAAGTCCGGGCGGCCGGGGCGCTCGGCCCTAGGGAAGAGCCGTTTCCACACCGCCGTCCGGCCCCGGGGGTCTGGAGCGCCGAGCCTGCCGGCGGCGCTGTCCGCACTCTGAGCGCCCGCCGGGCTTCCCGGCCGCGGAGTTCCAAAGCGCGGACAGGTGCCGGGCCGACGGTCTGAGGTTTGCGCGTTCTCACGCGGTGAAAATCGCGTTCACACCAGGGCAGGATCCCTTCACACCCTTCCTGTGTCACCACAGGGAAGATGTTTGTTCTCTTTGCTTCTGCATCTAACTTCTGACACACTAGTGGCTCAGACTGTAGACTCCGCCTGCAATCGCCCCGGGTTCGATCCCTGGGTCGGGAAGATACCCTGAAGAAGGGAATAACAACCCACTCCACTACTCTTGTCTGGAGAGGCCTGTGGACAGAGGATCCTGGCGGGCTACAGTCCATGGGGTCACAAAGAGTAGGACACGACTGAGTGACTAACATGGACACCTGTTCACAGCCGCATTGTTATTGCAGTAGATCATTGACAAAAATGCTAAGTCCTAAAAGCCCCGGCTCTCTTTAGTAAGAATGAGCCTTTTTCTGTAGGCCCGAGATCGTTGGAACACCGTATTTGATTGTAGCTACCCTTGACGTTAACTGTTTAAATCCTATATCGCTGACGTTTTTTTCTACAGCATATTTTCCCTGAGGCCCACCATCTCAGTCTGTAACAATGGGCAGCCGGCAGATCTGAAGTTCTGCAGCACACTGTCAAGAGAAGGGTCAGAAGAGAGGAAACTCCTGATTAGCGGGAAGTCCACCCAAATGGCCACAGGTAGTGAGGCAGCGTAGCTTACCCCCACTTGGAAAAGAACTCATCTGGCATAGAGCCAGCTCTTTCCATATGGCCATGTGGGTTTTATTAATGATGGTGCTGGCACCCACCTTGGCTCCCTGCACTCAGCACCTGCTGCCTCTCGGTCACTCGTGTCCTGTTCCGACCACTTAAGACCTCTTCCCCAAGTGAGACTCCCTGGAGGACCTTGGATCTGCCCGGGAAGCAGGGTCTAACCCTTTGACATTCCCCCCAGAGCTCACTCAGACCAAAGGTTTCTCTCTTCCCTGCTTGGGACTAAGGAGGACGTGGCGTGGGAGAAAGCACCGTCCCACCTGCTGCTGGCAAATTCTGAGTTCCACTGTCGTCTCACGATGCAGGAAGAATGCATAACTGCTGTGTAGTGGGAGAGGGGTGGAAAGAACCTGGATTGCTGGCTTAGGAAATTCTTATTTAGGAAGAGATTTAATTTTATGAATAAAATTCTAGAGGAAAGCAAATGTTTCTTATCAACAACAAAGACTTGTAACCTGAATCAGAAAAGGTCTTCATGTGCACTCGCGTGGCCAGTGTGCAGAAGCCACAGGAGACAAGAAAGCTGCACGTCTGGCTCCTCCCCTGGCGATGGAGCAGATCCCACCGTCCTGGCCTTTAGCCTCGGGCGTGGGTCCGGGCTTCACCTCGTCAGGACGCCCTGTCTCCCAGCCTCAGGTTCAGCACAGCAGGTGGTCAGATCCTCCTTGGAGGGATGACAGGTGCAGAGGTGTTGGAAAGGATCCTCGCTGTGGGCCAGTGATCCTCGACAACAGAACAGGCCAAGACTTGGGGCCTCCCTGACTGGTTCCTTCTCTTCCAGGGAGAGCTTCCAACACGGTGGTATCCTGCTGCTCGGTCCCCTGGCCCTCTGTCAGCCCAGGACCCAAGCCTCCACCCACAGCACCTGCAGTTGGCTCCTGGCTCCTGCTTTTTGCTCCTTTAAGCCCCACCCCCACCTGTCCGGTCAGTTCTGAGTGGGAGGGGCGTCCCCTGCCAGGTGGAGCGAGTTGACAGGCCTCCACCGTGCCTCCTGCTCAGCCCTGCGCTGGGGGGCAGCTGCCTGACTCGCACCCAGGAGGCACAGGAAAATGAAAACCCTCGCCTGGAACACTTAGAGAAATGACAAGTGTTCAGAGCTGAGTAAAGCTCTGGGCAAAAAATTTAACTGTTTCCCCCACCCCCACCCCCTTCCCCTAAAAGAAAGACATTTTCTTTGAACAAAATGAGGAAAAGTCACTTTCTGCTTTCAGTCTTGTAACTGGGACCCAGGTCAGGGCGATGCACCTGGAAGCCGACCTACCGCTTCCAGCCTGCGGTCACCAGAGGTGTGCTGGGTCCTCAGGCGAGGATGTCCTGGGAGGGAAGCCCAGCCCCGCCCCCGATCCCCCAGGGGCCCTGCCGGGCGAGGTGACACAGGAGGCCTGGCACTGGAAGCCTGGAAGGGACGCTGGTCAGGTCTCCATGGCCACCCGCAGGGGCCTGGGCTGGACCTGCCCGCCTCAGGGCCTCCTCTGTTGGCCTCCCTGGGGCGGGTGCCCCGCCAGGGCTGTCTGCCGGGCCTGAGAGTCCTTAACCTCTGGCCAGCTCTCGTCGCTCCCGCTGCAGATGCTGCTCTGCCTGAGTGGAACGTACTATGCCCTGTATTTCCTAGCTACGCTCCTGCTGCTCGTGTATAAAAGTAAGTCATGTGGGAAAAGGCAGCAAGAAGGTGTGGGCGCCCTCGCACCTGTAACGAGAGCTCCGCTCTGTTGCTGGTTTGTCTCCAGGTCAGGTTTTCACTTATCCTCACAGTTACCTGGTCCTCGACCTGACTCTGCTCTTTCTGATGGGGATTCTGGAAGCAATTCGGTTATACTTCGGTGAGTTGACTGAAAACCATGTGGTACTTGAGATAACAGCGTTGCTAGCTTTACATGGAACCTTTAAACTTGTCACTGTATGTCACAGTTCACGTCCCGAGGCTCCCACGGTGCAGAAGCCCTGATAGAACTTTGCCCCCTCCCTGCTTCACAGCTCACCGCCAGGCCCAGGCCTCCCCACTCCCAGTTGTAGGCGCACGTCTCTAAATGAGGTCACGCTGTGTGTTCCCCTCCTGCTGTTGGAACGGCAGACAGAACAGCAGGCACAGCCGGGGGGCCCCCCAGTGTGTGACGCAGGAGTGGGTGGGTGACACACGGCCTCTGCCCCCGCCCTGTCCCCAGGCGCCCCTCACTCCTGGGGCCCCAGGGCATCTTCTGTGCCTGCCCGCTGGTTTATGAGATGTGCCGCTGCTTTGTCTTCTGGTAAGTGTGTGTGACACCTTCCAGAATGGCAACACAGAGTAAAACATTTTTGGAAATTTTAAAGAAAATCCTCTCATTTCACGTGGAATTAGGGAAAGCTGTCAGAAAACAGTTGGGATCACTTTCAGAGATCCAGACTCCCTCTCCCCTCCACACTGCTGACCTGGAGACCCAGAGCAGGGCCTCAGTGAGGAGGGGCACTCCGTCCCCCATGAAGGTCACTCAGGAGGGCCTCATGTGGGCACTCCCGTCCCCTCTGATGGTCACTCAGGATCGCTCCCTGACGCCCTCAGACATCACATGGCAGTCAGAAGCTGGCGCTGGTCTCACAGCCATGCCACCGGGGCCCTCCCGGGTGCCCGTGTCTGGAAGGCCCTGCCCGCCTATCACATCTGTTCTGCTTTCCAGGTGCCACGGGCAACCTGATGGAGGCTGAGGTGCCGCTGGCCGCCAGCCTGGTCCTCACCATGGGTGGCGCCCTGCTGTCTGCCTACTTCCTGCTCTGGCAGACCCTGGTGCTGCGAGCAGACACAGCCCTCGGCGCTCCACTCCTGGTGCTCCACAGCCTGGAGGCCATCCTGGAGGTGGTGGCCATCGCTGCCTTCCTCAGCTAGGCGAGCAGTGCCAGGCCCTTGGGACAGCCCTGGACTCCTCAGGGCAGACGGTGCCCCGGCTCTCACCTTGAGCGGGAAGGGCATCTTCGTGCTCACCAGCCACAGTGTTAGACTGTGTTTGCGGCAGGGTGTCTGCGACGCAGAGGTGGGGCTGAGCACCAGGGCAGAACAGAGTGCTGCGGCAGGGCCGGGCGGCCCTGGGCAGGCTCGGGGGGCAGGGTGGGGATGGAAACTGAGAGGGTTCCGGTTCTGGCTAGTGACCCCTGGGGTGCGGGGGGATTGAGACCCTTCAGAAAGCAGGCGGCCAGGTCAGAGCCTCCTGGGGTCCAAGGCGCCTCACCCCAGGCAGGGGCTGGAGCTCTGTGCTCCCCCTGCAGCTTCAGGGCAGCTCGGGGGTCCTAGGCTCTGCCTCCCACAGGAGGTACTTGCTGGCTGCCTAATCCCCCTTTGCCTGGGGCTTCTCAGGAAAGGTAATCCGGATGCCGAAGACCCGGGGAGCTGGCAGCAGCGTTCTCTGGGGATTTGTGTCATTCACAGATCTTCTGTGAGTGCTCCCAGGGAAACCTGAGCTGGTGTTTTCTAGTGACCTTCCTGCATTTATATCAGTTGCACATTTTCTCTGTTTAGAATAACACTGTGCTTGAATATCTAGATATTTTCTCTGCATTGTATCTTTAAAATAAAGGAATGTTTGTACCTCTCTGAACTGCTCCTGACTGAAGCCACCTGCCTCCAGGCTTCTCCCTCCGCCCAGGTCCGTCAGGGCCCAGGCCCAGCGGCTGTGGAGCAGCACTCCGCCGGCCTGGGCCTCCTTGGGGCTGGCCTCAACGAGGAGGGCCGAATTATCACCCCACTGGTCTTGTCCTCAGGGGTGAGTGGGTGCGGGAGCGCCTCTCTGCCTCCTGTGGAGCCCCACCCCCTGCACCCCTCGTGGGCTCCGGGGGCCTCCATGGATGCCACAACCGCTCCCTGTGGCAAGATGCCTGATGCCTTCCGGGTTCGCGACTCTCCCGAGGATCTGGGCCAAGCCCTAGACACCCCCATCGCTTTGGCCACAGGGCACGTCATCTTCGAGGTGGCCACAGGCAGCCTGGGCCTCCAGGCTCCCAGCTGCATCCTTGAGGGGGTCAGTTCTCCCGCTCTGAGGAGCAGAGGGTGCCCACCTCAGCGGCTCCCTTCTCCCATTTTGCCTGTTCAGGCTCAGCCTCCAGGAAGAGCAGGCGAGGGCAGGCTTGCTTTCCCCTCCGGGTTGTCAGCAGAGGGGGAGAATCAGGAAGCCAGGCCTTGCCAGGGCTCAGGGGCAGGGCTGGGCCCCAGGAAGAAGCCACTCCCTGCACCCCTGTGCAGCTCATCTGGCACCCCAGGTCGCGGGCAGGGAGGTCCCCACAGTGTAGGAAGGGGCAGTGTCGCCGACACTCCAGGACAGGGTGCCTCCTTCCCCAGGGGTTCCTGGCAAGCTGCCTGACTCTCCTCACCCTGGAACTCTGGCACCCCACACACACTTTCCTGCTCCCCACACCCAGGAGCAATGTGGGAGCCCTGGGGGCGCCTGCCCTCCTCTCCACTTCCTCTTCATCTAGCTTGGTGGGCAGCGCCATCCTGCAGGGTCAGCTCAGGAGGAGGAAAGACAGAACTACGGGCAGAGCTTGGGGCTTGGCCTAAGGCAGGGGGTTGCTGTCTGGAGCCCCTTCACACCAACTGCCTGGCCACTCAAGGACAGCCTGGGCCACAGGCATCCCAATCCCCGCCAAGGAACAACCCCACCCCTCACGGAGTGCCCACCTGGGCTGACCCGCGTGAAGAAAGATGGACACCTCCCTGCCCCCCACCTGGCCGGCTCAGGGCACAGGACTGCAGGGTCTCTGACCAATGGTCCTACCTTCGAGACTCACAGACCAAAGCACGGCCCTGGCGCCCTCTCCAGACCAGAGGGGCATCAGGCGAAGAGGATGGGCCCCGGTCCCCGAGTCCTAGGGCCTTGCGGCTGGGGGCACCTAGCAGGGGCAGGTCTGCCCTCCCCGGGGCTCCGCAGGCAGCTCGGCCTGCCGGCAGGACCTCTGAGCGTCAAAGTGCGCCGTCCTGCGCACCCCCGCGGGGGACGGGCTCGCGGCCCCGCCCGCGCGCCCACCGGCGCCCCCGCTCTCCCGGTGGAGTTCCCGCAGGGAGACGGCGTGTGTGCTGGAGGCTCCGTCCGGGAGCCTCTGTCCGGGAGCCTCGGGGGGCGGGGCGTCCGCATGCCCCCGCCCCTGCCCAGGGCCAGCCCGCGCGAGGTGACTCTAACCTGCCGCTCAGGTTCCTCCCCGCGCCCCGCCCCGGCCCCTACGCGCGTCCCTCCCTCCTTCCGAGCCAGGCACCGACAGACGGGCTGGTGGACGCGCGGACGAAGGGACCAGCGCACGGACGGCCAGGAGCGGGGCTGCGAGAAGAGCAGGTGAGCGCCCCGACCCCGCTCGGCGCCCGCACCCGCTCGGCGCTAGAGCGACGGGGGCCGAGCGCACGGACGGCGGGTCCCCGGGCCTCGGTTTCCCCAGGTGGCGGCACGACGCGGGGCTCCGCCTGGGTCTACAGGCCGGACTGGGACGCCCGGGGCATCCGCGAGAGGGGCCTTCCCTGGGCTGGCGGCCAGGAGCCGGGGCCTGCGGCCTGGCCTGCCCCGTCTGGTCCTGGGGCGGCGCCGTGAGCTGGGGATGTTTGTAAGCCAGTGTCTTCTGAGTCAGACAGCCCCTCCCAACCTTGGGCTTAGTAGGAGGAAGCCCCTCCTCCAGAAAAGAAGGGGTTCTCCTGCCCCTCAAAGGCCTGGGACCTGCCTCCCAACCCCGATGCCGGGCAGGCTGGGGGCTCCTTTGGGGCCGACACGAGGTGCCAGCCAGCTTCCTGGGTGTGGGAGTGAGCCCCAGTCCATGGTCAGGCCTTCGGTCAAGTCTGGGAGTGGGAGGTGGAGGGCGGGAGGAAGCTGGGGGCCCCGCCGTCAGGGGCCGGGGGCCTCCAGTCCTGGTTGGGCTGGCCTGACCTGGGCAGCCCCTGTGTCTCAGGTATCTGCCGTGGCAGGGGAGGTCTGTGGGCAGGGCTCCCGGGCTTCTGAAGTGCCCACTGACCACCTGTGTCCCTGCCCCCACGTAGCCAGCCCCAGCTGTCCTGGGAGGCAGGGTCTGGCTGCGACTCCTCCGCCTGTGCTTGGGCAGCCCCACCCCCGGACCCCCTAACCCGCCCCAGCCCTGCCCCTTCAGGCCTCCCCTGGCCCTGCCCAGGGCAGCAGTGGCTCCTGCCCCACCCAGCAGTGCCCGCAGCGTCCAGACCTGGGCACAGGCCAGCCGAAGGGGCTCCCCCGACCCAGGGCCCCACCTGGCTCCCCGGTCTCAAGCTGACTCCTCCCCAAGGTCACTCTTCTGGGAGCTGGAATTTGAACTTGGAGCTGGTCCCTCCGCCCTCCCTGCCCTGCTGGGGCCTCCTCCCGGCCAGGCCTGACCCAGCACAATATGCGGTCCTCCCCATGCACCCGGAAAATGGCCACAGTGAAACCGAAGTGCAGCCCGCGGCCCTCAGGGCCAGTGCCCGCCCCACCCCAGCCAGCCGAGGCCCATGCTCCCCACTCCCGCCCTGCAGGAGGCCCCCCACCCAGCTGCTCCCCAACCCAGATGCCAGCGCCTGGAGTCACCTTCCTGGCCGGCCCTGAGCCCCTCACCCCTCCCCAGGGAGCCAGAGAACAACCCAGGTGTTCGCCCACAGGCCTGGGTTTCACCCAGGGGTGTGTGTGTGTGTGTGTGTATTGGACACACGTGCCTAGCACCCTCAGCTCAGCCCTCCAGGAGTCCCACTAAACAAACACTCCGGTTCACCTACTGAGGTCAGAAGCATTCCGGACATTCTCCACGGAGAGATGGACAGAGGAGTCTGGCCCAGTCCAGACCCTGGGGACGTGTAGGGGGGTGACTTGAAGCCCCCAGTCCCTCAACCCTCCTGGGAGCTTCTCTGTAGGTAGAACCTGGTCAAGCCAGAAAGTCCTAGGCAGTCCCTGCCCTGGGTGCCAGCACCCCCGGCTTGTGACCCGAGCCTGCAGGCCCCTAACGCTGAAGCCACAGAGGGATGGCGTCACCGGTGACATCCGCTGGGAGCAAGTGTGGGCCCCAGGGTCCCCTCGGAGCACAGAACCCCACAGGCTCTGCTTGGCACCCAGCGGGCGGCTCCCTCCGGCTTCAGCCTGGGCTCTGTGTCCCCAGGCCCCTGCCTCCCTCCCCAGGCTCCCGCCTCGGCCTCTGCTCCTTCCTCCCTTGTCTGGCTCTCACCTGCCTCAGGGCCTTTAAACTTGCTCTTCCCTCTGCTTGGAAAGAGCCTGCTTCTCCTGAGGCCCCTGCAGAGCCCCGGGACATCTTCCTCAAACCTCTACTCCAGACAGCCTTTGGGGGTGGGGCCCCCCTGCTGGCACACCCTGGGGGTCCCTGTGGAGGACCGATGGTCTGAGGAGCGATGGGGGTGCAGTGAACACCAGCTGGGACGTGGAGCAGGACTGGGCCTGGCGTGTCCAGAAGGCCGGGCTCTGCTCCCTGAGGACCACCTGCCCAGGCACCCTGGGGAATCCGGCCAGGCCCTGTCCTGGGGGGTGGGGAGGAGGAGACCCAGGCCCCACAAGGGAGCAGCAGGGCCTCAGCCGGGTCCAGGTCTGGCCGAGGGGTCCGCCTGATTCCCCTGTCCACTCAGGTGTGGGCCGGGCACCAAGCCCTGGGCTCTGGCCACACTGAGGTCTGCCCTCTTCCCACCAGCCACTGTCGAGGACGCCATGAGCCAATCAGGGTCCGTGAGCTGTTGCCCGGGTGCCGCCAAGTGAGCCCCCGCCCCACCCGCCCACCCCTCAACACCCCCACCCGTCCAGCTGTCCCCAGGGAGGGGTGTGGCACGGCCCCGCCCTCACCAGCCCCTCCTCTGCAGTGGCAGCCTGGGCCGGTCTGACGGTGTGCCCAAGATGAGTGCCAAGGACCTGTTTGGTGAGTGAGGTTTGAGAACAGGAGGCTGGGGACAGCTCAGCAGGGAGGGTCTCCCCCTACTGCCCTCCCCAGGGCTGTGCCAGGCCCCCACCAGGGAAGGCAGGTCAGCCTGGGCCCCCAGAGGAGGCCCTTGGGCCCGAACCAACCAACAGGTGCTCAGGCCCTGCCCCCAAACTCTGGCCACAGAGCAGCCCTCCCCCAGCAGCCAGTAAGGGGAGAGGCCTTACAAATAATTCAGGGAGCATCAATATTGATTCTCTGTGCTCCTCTCTGCCACCCGATCCTGATCCTCCAGGAGGCTGGGGCTCCTGCTGGGCTGAGTGCCAGGTGTCTGCTCCCAGAGGGTGGGGCCTGGCCAGCCCCCCCGCCCCCAGCTCTGACCCTCCCCCAGTCACGCAGGCCCTGGAAAGCCAGGAGCCCCAGGAGGGGCAGGGAGATGGTCGCTGGCAGCTCTTGGAGTTGGGGCAAGGCCTGGACCAGATCCCTCCCCAGGCAGGTGGGCCTGGGGCCTCCGCGGTGGGGAGGCTGAGCCTCCTACACCTGCTCCAGGGCAGACCCGGGCACAGCTGTGCCTTCACCTCGCGGAGCTGGGGGTCCCTCCTGAGGACGGAGGGAGCCCCGGGTCCTGCCAGGAGAGGCCGCCCCCCACTCCGTGCGTCTGCGCCTCTCCTGGTGGTCGTGAGGGGCCTACAGGCAGCCCCGCCCTGGTCTCCCCTCCGCCGGCCCTGGCCGCCTGCGGGGCTGAGTGACTGTGTGTCCTGCTCAGAGCAGAGGAAGAAATACTCCAACTCCAGCATCATCACACACGAGACCTCGCAGTACCACGTCCAGGTGAGCCCCCCACCCCGAAGGGCGCTCTTCCCTCTGTGCCCGGGAGGGGCGTGAGGCCCAGGAGGTGCGGTCCCGCGGACAGTCGGGGAGCTCCCAGTGTGAGCGGCAGGGGACGCCCAGGGTGGCAGGGGGCGAGGATGGGCTCCGGAGCCCCCGCAGCCCTCAGGCGGGATGGCCCAGTGCGGGGTTGGGGGACTGTCCTCCTAGCCCCACAGCGGAGGCAGGAGCGGGAGGGCGGGTCAGACACAACTTCTGAGCTCCTCCTGGGGGCCTTGACAGCCACTCCCACGGAGCCTGAAAGATGGGCGCCCGCACTCTAGACCAGCTGACAGCTCAGGAGGCCTTTGCTCCCGGGTCAGTTTTGATTCACACTTAGAACCCAGGAAACATGTTTTTTAAATGACCTTCCTGTTCCTGGCAGCTGGCAAGTTCCTGGTTCCTGGTCACTGTCCAAACCTGCGGGACAAGAGGGTGGGAATGGATGAGGAGGGAGGGAGGGGGGGCCCTGGAGCAGGAAGGTGGGGGACCGGGGGCAGGAAGGTGGGGGGACCCGGAGCAGGAAGGTGGGGGGACCTGGACCAGGAAGGTGGGGGGACCTGGAGCAGGAAGGTGGGGGAACCTGGAGCAGGAAGGTGGGGGACCCGGAGCAGGAAGGTGGGGAGACCTGGAGCAGGAAGGTGGGGGGTCCTGGAGCAGGAAGGTGGGGGACCGGGGGCAGGAAGGTGGGGGGACCCAGACCAGGAAGGTGGGGAGACCCGGAGCAGGAAGGTGGGGGACCCGGAGCAGGAAGGTGGGGAGACCTGGAGCAGGAAGGTGGGGGGTCCTGGAGCAGGAAGGTGGGGGTCCTGGAGCAGGATGGTGGGGGGACCCGGACCAGGAAGGTGGGGAGACCTGGAGCAGGAAGATGGGGGTACCCTGGACCAGGAAGGTGGGGGACCCGGACCAGGAAGGTGGGGAGACCTGGAGGAGGAAGGTGGGGAGACCCGGAGCAGGAAGGTGGGGGTCCTAGAGGAGGAAGATGGGGGGACCCGGAGCAGGAAGGTGGGGGGACCCAGAGCAGGAAGATGGGGGGACCTGGACCAGGAAGGTGGGGGAACCCTGGAGCAGGAAGGTAAATACTTGCCTCCCCGTGGAACCCTCCATGCCCCAGAAGCCATGTGGGTCACTGCTTTCTGAGCCTCAGCCTTCTTGTCTGTAGAGCGGGTCCACTGAGCCAAGGGCGTCCTGGGGCTCTTGCCCAGGGCCATGCTGTGATCGGCTCCTCCTGCCAGCCTGCACAGGAGGCCATCTGTGGCCTGCTACTGGCTCAGCACCCAGGGCAACCCTCCACAGAGGGACTTTGCCCTCCTGGTGAGGAGACACTTGGTCACTGGGGCCTCCCAGCCCTTCTCCTAGACTTTAGTCCAAACTAGCCTGTGAAGGACCCCAGCTCAGGGCACCTTTCCTGCCCAACCAGCAGCCAGCAGGGCTGAGGAAGTGGGCGTTTGTGGCCCCGCCTGCATTCCCTGGTGGCTCAGTGGTGAAAGAATCTGCCTGCAGGAGATGCGGGTCTGTGGGTTCCATCCCTGGGTCGGGAAGATCCCCTGGAGAAGGAAATGGCGACCCGCTCCAGTATTCTTGCCTGCAAAAACCCCACAGATAGAGGAGCCTAGTGGGCTATAGTCCATGGGATTGCAGAGTCAGACACAACTTAATGACTAAACCACCACTCAGATGAGGAAACGGAAGCCTAAAGAGAGAGGTGGCAACAAGATCAGACCGACCGTGGCAATGGGAGGGGGCGCCCAAGGCTTGTGGATTTGTTTCTTTATTCCAAACTAACACACTGCGAAGTTGACCTTGGGGGCTGGAGTGTGAGGTTCTGTGCCAGCAGGCTCAGGACGCCGGGCGGCTCTGTCCTTTTTGGTTGCAGCCGCCCCCGCCCGAATTTTCAACAGCACTGCTCTGCCCTCCATTCCTGCAGTTGAGCGTTTTTGAGAATCCTCTAAAACTGAATTCATAGTTTACAACTATCTTTGCTCTTCTGCTTGGTAAACTTATTTCAAAGATGCTGTGTGTACAGAAGAGAGTTCTCCAGGTCGCAAGCCCCACCTGGCCCCTGGACCCTTCGTGGGGTGCTGCCTGTGCCCACATGAGATGTATAGACTGCTTATTGAACAGTGGGGGGTCCTTTGCATTCAGCTAAAGGTATATGGATTATACCTCCCAGTCTGGCTTGCCGATGCACATGCATTAACTATGTTGAAGCGGGCAGAAATGTTTACTTTTGATGACTTCCAGTCACATCCATTTTTTTTTTTTTACATCCATTTTTTTCTTTAATGGTTAGCTTGTTTTGGGGAGCTTGAGAAGTCTTATTCACTTGGTCATTGCTTGACCCAAGGCTCTGAAAACGTCTTGCATTTTCTTCTAGATACTTTGTAGTTTGTGTATGTGCTAAGTCACTTCAGTTGTGTCCAACTCTTTGTGACCTCAAACCCAAGTCTCTTGCGTCTCCTGCTTCGGCAGGCAGATTCTTTACCACTAGCACCACGTGGGAAGTCCCACTTTGTAGTTTAGGCTGTTACATTTAGGTCTCTGTTGTTGTTCAGTCTCCAAGTCCTGTCTGACTCTTTGAGACCCCAGGGACTGCAGCACGCCAGGCTTCCCTGTCCCTCTCCATCTCCCGGAGTTCACTCAAGTTCATATCCATTGCATTGGTGATGCCATCCAACCATTTCATCCTCTGTCGTCCCCTTCTCCTCCTGCCCACAATCTTTCCCAGCATCAGGGTCTTTTCCAATGAGTTGGCTCTTCATATCAAGTGGTCAAAGTATTGGAGCTTCAGCTTCCGTGTCAGTCCTTCCAATGAGTATACAGGGTTGATTTCCTTTAAGATTGACTGGTTTGATCTCCTTGCTGTCCAAGGGACTCTCAAGAGTCTTCTCCAGTACCACAGTTTGAAAGCATCAATTCTTAGGTGCTCAGCCTTCTTTATGGTCCAACTCTCACATCTGTACATGACTACTACAAAGACCATAGCCTTGACCATGGAGACTTCGGCAAAGTGATGTCTTTGCTTTTTAACACACTGTCTAGGTTTGTCATAGCTTTCTTGCCAAGGAGTAATCATCTGCTAATTTCATAACTGCAGTCACCATCTGCAGTGATTTTAGAGCCCACAAAGAGGGATTCTGTCACCACTTCCACCTTTTAGAGCTATAATCCATTTTAAATTCATTTTTTGGTTTGAGACTCAAGGTTAACCTTCCCTGTAGAGAGTTGCAGTTACAGGGAAGCTATTTTTTCTCCCTCATAATCATTTTGGTGCCTTTGTCAAAGATTGACTATTTGGGCCTGGATGGTCTGTTCCTGGATTCTCTGTGTTTCATACAGTTTTACCTCTTCCTAGCTTATTAACCATCTTGAAATCAGGCAATTTTTTTCTTTTTCTTTAAGGTTTTCTTGACTATTCTAAGTTCTTTGGGCTTGCATTTACATTTTAGAATCAAATTGTCCATTTTTACCCCTCCCCCCAGAAGCCTGCTAGAATTTTGATTTGCACTGAGTCAAGTCTAAGGATCAGTTTAAGGAGACTTAACATTGAGGCTTTCCCATCCATAAACATGGCACCTCTTCACTTATTTATTCTTCTCTAATTTCTCTCAGGCCTTTTTTGTGATTTTTTACTGCAGAGGTCTCAAGGCTCTTTGTTAAAATATTCCTTAGGTGTTTGATTTTTATATACTGTTATAAATTATTTCATTTTTTAAATTTAATTTTCAAGTTGTCTGGTAGCATTTATTTTGTACAGTTGAATTTTGTAAAGTGATTGAGTATCCTAAGATTTCGCTGAATTCATTTATCTGTTTCAGGAATTACTTGTAGATTCATTGGATTTTTTATGAGTCATTTTGTCTGAAAATACAGTACTTAATTTCTTAATTTTAACCACTTCGTCTTTCTTACTTTATTGCTCTTGCTAGAACCATCAGGATAGTGCTCGATAATAATGATAGTGGGCATCCTTGCCTATGTCCCATCTGGAAGAAAGTATCCAGAATTCCCTGTTTCTGTAGATACCCTTTACGAGAATGAGAAAGTTCCTTTCCATTCCTTTGTTTGCTGAGAGTTTCTATCCTGAAAGTTGTTGAGCTTTATCAAGTGCTTCCTCGGTTGAGATGTCCTTACTATGTGGTTAGTGTACAAGTCATGCTGGGTTTTTGGCTGCGCTGGTCTGGCTGTGCTGCACATGCGCGTCCTCTCATCGCCGGGCACCGCCTTCTCATCGGGACGGCTTCTCCTGCGGCAGAGCGGGGGCAGAGGCACTCAGGTTTGGTAGTGGGGGCACATGGGCTTAGCTGCCCCTCAGTATGTGGGATCTTCCTGGAACAGGGATGGAACCTGTGTCCCCTGCTTTGGGAAGCAGGTTGTTAACTACCAGACCGCCAGGAAAGTCCTGAATCACTCTGTTTCTTTAAAATGTGGAGCCAGCCTTGCATTTCTAGGATAAATTTCATTTACTAATGGTTTATTATCCTTTTTATGTGTTGGCAAGACTGATTTGCTAATATTTTGTTAAGGATTGTTTGCACTAATATTTATTAGCACATTGGCCTGTAGTTTTCTCTTCCTGCAACGCCCTTGGTAGGTTTTGGGATCAGAATTATGTTGGCCTTATGAGTGGAGCGATGTTGCTGCTCCTCGCATCTTCAGAAACAGTTAATGGAAGGTTGTGACTTCTTCAAGTATTTGTTAGGATTCACCTGTGAGGCCCTGAATATGGGGTTTTCTTTCTGGGAAGGTTTCTTTTATTATGAATTCACTTTTATGCCTGTATGATCTCTAGTGATGTCCCCTCCTTCCTTCTGGTTATTGATCATTTGTGTTTTCTCTATTTTTTTCTTGATCAGTCTTGCTAAGGGTTTATCAATTTCATCAATCTTTTCAGAACCAACCTTGGGCTTTGTTGATTTTTCTCTCTTTGTTTTACTAGTTTGTTGGTTTCTGCTCTTAATTTCCTTCTTTCCACTTACTCTGGTTTCCTTTTTTAATACTTATTTTATTTACTTGGCTGTGAGAGGTCTTAGTTGCAGCATGCAGGATCTTCCATCTTCATTGAATCTAGTTCCCTGATCAGGGATTGAACACCCACCCCCTGCAGAGTCTTAGCCCCTGGACCAGCAGGGAAGTCCCACAGGGTTTCATTTGGTGGTCATTTTCTAGTTTCTTAAGAAGAATGCTCAGACCATTGATATTGCCTTTCTTCTTTTCTGACATTCATATATAGCTATAATGTTCCTCAAGGGACTCCTTTAGCGGTCTCCTGCAAGTTTTGATGTTCTTGTTTTGATTATCCAGCTCAGAATTTTTTTAAAATTTTACTTTATTAGAGTATAGCTGATTTACAACGTTGTGTTAGTTGCAGGTGTACAGCAAAGTGTTTCAGTTACACAGATAATCCTTCTTTTTCAGATTCTTTACCCATATAGGTTATTATAGAATATTGAAGATAGTTCCCTGTGCTATACAGTAGGTCCTTGTTGGTTATCTATTTTACATAGATATGGTAGTGTGTTAATCCCAGGGTCCTAACTTATCCCTCCCCCAACTTTCCCCTTTGGTAACCATAGCTTGTTTCTGAAATCTGTGAGTCTGTTTCTGTTTTGTGAGTAAGTTCGTTTCTATTGTATTTTAAAATTAGATCCCACATATGAGTGATGCGTGTTAGTTATTCAGTCATGTCCGACTCTTTGAGACCCCATGAACTGTAGCCCACCAGGCTCCTCAGTCCATGGAATTCTCCAGGTAAGAATACTGGAATGTGTTGCCATTCCCTTCTCCAGAGGATCTTCCCGACCCAGAGATTGAACCCTGGTCTCCTTCGCAGGCAGATTCTTTACCACTTGAGCTATACAGGGCAGTCCTATATGAGTGATACCATATATTTGTTTGACTCACTTCACTTACTGTGATAATGTCTAAACCTATCCATGTTGCTGCAACTTGGAATATTTTCTACTTTTCCTTGTGACTTCTTTGACCCATGGGTTGTTTAGATTTTTCTTCTTTTTAAGCATTTAGCAATGTAAACATTTATAGGTATAAATTCCCTCTAGCGCTGATTTTGCTACATCCCATAAGTTTGGGTATATTTTGTGTCTACTCTCCTTTGTCACTAGGTATTTTATTTTCCTGGTGACTTCCTCTTTCACTCACTTGTTTGAAAGTGTGTTGTTCAGTCTCTACAGATGTGGACCCAGAGTAATTTAGAAAGGTGTTGCTCAATTTCCGGTTAGTAGGGTTTGCAGTTACTATCGATTGCTGATTTAACCCCACTGTGTCAGAGGACACAGGCTGTGTCTTCAGGGGATTGGAACGCACGGGCAGTATGCTTGGTATGCTTTGCAAACAGACCCTTTGCTTGACAGTCACTGCGTGTTTCTGGCCCCTCTCTAACCTGCCCGTGGACCTGTAGCCTGGCCTCTGAGTTGTGCGGCGCGCGGCCTTGTCCCTGTGCCACGTTCCGCACATGTGCAGGTTGCCTGGGTGGAAACAAGAGGGAAGCCCCTGGCCCGGTCCAGTGTCACCAACTCCTCCCGGAGCTGCCAGGCGAGGCGCCCCCTTCTCCACGTCTTAACCGGCCAGTGTCACCCACAAGGGCAACAGAATGGGGGAAACTCATTCTTAAAGGAGTAGTCTCACGGCTTCAATCTGCAATTCTGGTATTGAATGAGTCTGCATAAAATTTTCTTCTTTTGTTTTTTGACTGCACCATGTGGCTTGTGGGATCTAAGCTCCCAGACCAGGGACTGAATCCGGACCCCTCGGCAGTCAGAGCTCAGAGTCCTAACCGGTCACCTGCCAGGGAGGTCCCCGGCATATAATTTTCTATATTAAAAGATTATTCCATATCTATTTTCCTGTAGACTCTCTGTTCATACCTTTTGTCAGTTTCTCAATTGGGCTGTTAATCTTTTATATTTATTTACGTATTCTTTCATTATTTATTCATTTACTGTTGGTATCCTTAATTATTAAACAAAATAGAGCTCTTAACAAAGTCAGAACTGTCACTATAATACATACCAGTCTTTTTCTATTTTAAGAAAATTAACCTGCATCAAATCTATTATAGCTATTATTTGTGTTTTCTCACTTTTTTAAAACTTTGTATGTGGTATTTTTTTCACAAGCAGAATATTTTTTTAGGTCAAATTTATGGGTTTTGTCTTTTATTTCCTTTTTTTTGTGTGTGGCCACGCTGCGTGGCACGTGGGGTCCTAGCTCTCCAACCAGGGATCGAACCCGTGGCCCCTGCAGCGGCAGCCTTAGCCACAAGACCCCCAGGGAAGTCCTGATCTTCTGACTATCTGGGTTTTCTTCCTGGCTTAGCAAAGTCCCCCAGGGAAGAAGCATTCTGAGGTTATCTGAAGTCACCCAGTATGTCACCTTCACGCATCTATGTTCTGTGGTTAAGCCTTGCCTGCTTAAGGGTTTATGTCAGTGTTTACCCAGCTGTCCCAGCACCGTTTCCTGAATTCAGCAAAGGTTGGCACGGACACTCGGGGGCTCCTAGGAGGACAAGACACCCAAGCTAGGCTTCCAGAGAGAGGAGTGGGCGGGCAGGGCCGGCCGGCCAGGGGCCCCCGTGGGCTGCTTACTCCCTCCCTACACATTCACCGGGGGCCTGCCATGGGCCCGGCCCTGTCACAGAGGAGACAGCGGGCAGGAGGCAGAGAAGCGCGTGGTACCCCACATAAATCAGATGACGATAAATAAAAGGGCAAGTCAGGGACGTGGTGACAGGGAGGCTGTGACTGGGCACTCAGGGAGGGAAGCACCCAGGAGCGTCTGGAAGGAAGAGTGAGTTGGGGGCAGCCAGGCGGGCAGAGACGACAGGGTGGAGGCCTTGCCCGGCTGCAGGGCACCAGGGGGACTGCATCCCCCAGCCCATGAGTGCACGAAGCTAGGCGGGGGGCGTGTGCAGGGCTGCTGAAGGGTCCACTGGGGCCTGTCTGTGGCCGCCACAGACAGCCCCAAGGCGGGGCTTTGTCTCTTCAGACCCCCAGGGCAGGGCTGTTCCCCTCAGACCCCCAGGGTTGGCTGTGGCCCCCTCAGACCCCAAGGCACAGCCCCTTGGCCCTCGACACCAGGAGGGCTGCACCCAGGGTGACGCCCTGCTCACCCACCCAGCACCTGGCTACGTTCATCATGGACAAGAGTGAGGCCATCGCGTCTGTGGAAGACGCCATCCGGAAGCTGGTGCAGCTGAGCTCCAAGGAGAAGATCTGGACACAGGAGATGCTGCTGCAGGTCAACGACCAGTCGCTGAGGCTGCTGGATATAGAGTCGCAGGTACCTCGCCGGAGGAGGGCGCTGGCTGGTTCTGCCGGGCGGGCGCAGGCCGCGACGCAGAGCTCTGGGCCTGCCTGTGGGACCTGAAGGCGGAGGGCAGAGGGCAGGGAGGACCGGGCAGGGCTGGAGTCAGGGGAGCCGCGCCCCACGGGGCCACGTTCCCCGCCCCTCCTCCCCCACCCCCGCCAGAGCCCTCCAGGGCTGGACGAGGCGGGCCAGCAGCGGCGTGGAGCTTGCCGGGTGCCGGCCGCGTCTGTGTGCGGGCCCCTTTCTGCGCCGTGTCTGTGGCGTGAAGGCCGCAGGCCAGTCAGCCCGTGTCCATGGCGCCCCCTCCCTGAGCCCACGGCCGTGAGCCGGTCCCAGCCGCCTGTCCCCCAGGAGGAGCTGGAGAACTTCCCTCTGCCCAGCGTGCGGCACAGCCAGACGGTGCTCAACCAGCTGCGCTACCCGTCGGTGCTGCTGCTCGTGTGCCAGGACTCCGACCAGAGCAAGCCCGACGTCCACTTCTTCCACTGCGACGAGGTGGAGGTGAGGCGCGGCCGCGGGCTCGGGGGCACGCGTCCCTCCTCAGAGCCGGCCTGACGCCCCCCGGCCCCCACCCTGCAGGCGGAGCTCGTGCACGAGGACATCGAGAGCGCGCTGGCGGACTGCCGCCTGGGGAAGAAGATGCGGCCGCAGACCCTCAAGTAGGCGTCTCGGAGGGGCTGGGGGCGGCGGGCCTGGGCCGCGGGCTGCACCGGGCTGAGCCGCCCCTCGTCCGCCTCAGGGGCCACCAGGAGAAGATCCGGCAGCGGCTGTCGATCCTGCCCGCGGCCCCGGGCCCGGCCCCCATCCCCATCCAGCGCTTCGGCGGGGACTCCCCTTCCACCAAGAACCGAGTGGGCCTGCTGACGCCGCTGGGAGAGCTAGGTGGGCCCCGCGGGGCGGGGCGGGGGGCGGCAGCGGGGCGGGGGGCGGCGGGCCGGTCAGCTGCAGTTCTGCCCGGTGCAGGCCTCCGCCGCCGCGAGTCGCTGGAGGAGGAGCCGCGGGCCGCGCTGGCGCAGAGGATCGAGAAGGAGACGGTGGGTCTCGCACGGGGCGCCCCAGGCACTCCGGGCCCCTCCCGCGGCCCGGGGGCCAAGAGGCAGCAGGTGGGGGTGTCCCTGCAGAGGGTCGGGCCGCCTGAGGCTGACCCCTGCCCCACTCTGGCCCTAGCAAATCCTCAACTGCGCTCTGGACGACATTGAGTGGTTCGTGGCGCGGCTGCAGAAAGCGGCGGAGGCCTTCAAGCAGCTGAACCAGCGCAAGAAGGGAAAGAAGAAGGGGAAGAAGGGGCCGGCAGGTGCGGGGCGGGGCGGGGGCGGGGGGCAGAGTGACCCCTGAGCGGGGAAGGTGCGCGGAGCCGGTGGGCAGCCTCAGGCTGAGGCCAGACCCGCCGGGCACGGCGACAGCGGGCGGGCCAGGCTCACGTCCGCCCCCGCCCCGTCCAGAGGGCGTCCTCACGCTGCGGGCACGGCCCCCCTCGGAGGCTGAGTTTGTGGACTGTTTCCAGAAGACCAAGCTGGCCTTCAACCTGCTGGTGAGGGCAAGGCCGCCCCGTCCCGCTGAGCTGACATGGGGGATGGGGCCCCCCTTGTCCGCGGCACCGCACCCCAGCACCCGTGTGCCCGCTCCCCTCCCCCCACCCGCGGGTCTGCTCCCCTCCCCCCACCCGTGTGCCCGCTCCCCTCCCCCAGGCCAAGCTGCAGAAGCACATCCAGAATCCCAGCGCGGCTGAGCTGATGCACTTCCTCTTCGGACCTCTGGACCTGGTGCCTGGGGCTGGGGGGAGTGGGGACCTGGGGGCTTACCGGTGACTGGGAGAAGCAAGTGCCCACCTTGGGCAGTTGGCTGGGGCCGGCATCCACGCTCAGAGCTGTGGACACAGTGGGCCAGCCTGTGGCGCTGCCTGGGGGTAGAGAGGTTGGGACATGGGGGGAGGGGGTTGGAGGGAGGGGTTGCGGAAGGCGGGAACCGGCCAGCGGCCCCCTCTGACCCCCTCTGTTCCCCCCAGATCGTCAGCACCTGCGGTGGCCCGAACATCGCTCGCTCTGTGTCCCGGCCCCTGCTGTCCCGCGACGCTGTGGGCTTCCTGCGTGGCCACCTGGTCCCCAAAGAGATGGCACTGTGGGAATCCCTGGGGGAGACCTGGACACGCCCCCGGTAGGCAGGCACGGGCCACACCAGGATGGGGTCCTGCGGGGGGCGGGCCGGGGGTCCTGAGCGGGGCTGGCTCGGTCAGCGGGCACAGCTCACCCCAGGCCCTCCCGCCCCAGCTCCGAATGGCCACGGGAGCCGCAGGCGCCCCCCTACGTGCCCAGGTTCCACAGTGGCTGGGAGCCACCCCTGGACGTGCTGCAGGAGGCCCCCTGGGAGGTGGAGGGGCTGGCAGCTCCCGCCGACGAGGTCAGAGCTCCTGCAGCCCCTGCCGGCCCCACCTCTGCCCGCTGCTCATGCCCACCCTCCTGGCCCAGCCCCTGCCGCACACCAAACCTGGGCACCCGCTTCCCCACAGCCGGCTCCAGTGAGCCGACCGTCCTTCAGAAACTCCCCGAAGCACAGCCTCGGTCCGGAGTCCACGCCCCCAGGAGACGTCGTCCCCCAGGTCAGCTCCCAGCACACTCACAGGTAAGCTCCCCTCAGGGTGACGGGGGCGCCGCTCACCCCTCCAGTCATGGAGGCTCTGCTGTGGGCAGCATCACCGGCTCAATGGACATGAGTCTGAGCAAGCTGGGGGAAATCGTGGAGGACAGGGAAGCCTGGCGTGCTGCAGTTCACAGCGACAGCTGCCCTGGGTTCAGTGCCACCAGGTGGCGGCCAGAGGCTCGTTCCCAACCGCCAGCGCGTTTCCGCACTGGAGCTGGGTTTCCTTTCAACTTTGTTGTGTACAGTTGAGGGGGAAACGTCGAAAGCACCCATAAATCCACTACCTAATATGTCATCTTTTTCCGTGTTTCCACGTTTATGCTTTAGAAACATGTAGAAATGTACTAAACCTCTGGACTTATGTGGTCTCACTGATCGCAGTCGCCCAGTTGGGGCCGATTTAGACCCAGCCTCAGGGCCTGAGGGGAACGGCTGAGGGTCTCCGTGGGGACAGCCTCCCTCCCCCCAGCCATACGCATTTCCCTGGACCATATCTCCCAGCCCCAGGGCCGAGGGGAGTCCCCGTCCTTCCTCCCCTTCCCTCATCCTCTGCTCTCAGTCATGCTCTGGACTTGTGTGGGGAGCACCTCACCTCTCAGACCCCAGGATTCAGTCTCAGGAATGGAGGAGCTGCCCCTCCTTCCACCCCACATCAGGAGCCTGATGCCCCTGGTCCCTGGCCTAGGGTCACCTTAAGAAACATTTTCATCCTTTGATCTCCAGCCTCTGGCTGGTCCACCGAGCCGTCCTGACACACCCCCAGCCAGGGCCCCAGGAGCCACCCCAGCCCCACCCCCACATCCCCGGGCCCTGAGCCCGCACCTGGGTGAGCGTTGCCCTTGTGCCCTAGCAGTGGGCTGGCCAGGAGGGATGGCCCAGCATGGGCGGCAGGCACAGGCCTGCTCCATCCGGGGGCTGGGACGCCCCATGCGGTGCGGTGCATGTCCACGCTCTGTCTGCAGCGCCAGAGGGGCTGCGGCTCTGAAAGCATCTGCCCGGCCCCTGATGGTCAGCTGATGCTGGGTCCCCTGGGGGCTGGACCTGGCGACCCCTGAGGGGGCCTGGGCTGGGGCGGGCCTTGCTGTGCCCACAGGCCCCCGCGTGCCACCCGCCTCCACTGCCCCCCCACGCAGGGGGCCCCAGACGCAACGGGGCTGTCACAGTTTCCATCCCAGCTGACAGCCGCAGCCTCTGCGCCGCAGACGGGAGGCAGCTAGCACCTGGGAAGCTGTGCCCCGCCTGGCCCTGCCCCAGGCCCAGGAGAGACCCCAGCCCGGTGCGGGGCCTCAGTCCCTCCTGTTCCACACAGAGGCTACGAGTCTGCACCAGCCATGGCCAAGTACGTCAAGGTCCTTTATGACTTCACGGCCCGCAACGCCAACGAGCTGTCGGTGCTGAGGGATGAGATCCTGGAGGTGAGTGGGGGCTGTGGGCGGTGGGCCCCAGAGAAGGCGTCTGCCTGACCCCGGGGCTCCACTCTGGGTCCTCAGCCTGGCACCCCAGCATAGCCTGGCTGATCCCCCTTGGGGATCTCAGAGGGGTGTCAAGCGCCCCTGGGCTGGGCAGGACTCAGGACGAAGGAGGACTCACCCCGTGCTGGGTGAGGACCCCCCAACCCAGCAGGGCCCTGTCATTCACATCCACCCGGGAGCCCCCTCAAGGCACTTCCATGTTTCATGCCAGCCCTGAATCCAGGCCACCCACTGAAAAGTGGAGCGGCTCGGGGGCGGGGGTGATCTATATCCACAGTCAGGCTAGAGGCTCAGGAGACCCCTGGGGGGAGCGGGAAGAGGGTGGGAGGCCGGGGGGCCAGGGGTGCTGGCCAGGGTGTGATCATCGTCATGGGACCGGGCGGGGGCCGGCTCAGAGGGGACTGCAGAACCCTCTTTGGCCCGTTGGTAAAGAGGGGCTCTCCCTGGTGGTCCCCGAAGCCCACACTGGTCCCCATGGCTGGGGGGGTTGGGAGCTGTGGACCAGGGTGATGGCGGGATGCCCGGCCTGCAGGTGCTGGAGGACGGCCACCAGTGGTGGAAGCTTCGGAATCGCAGTGGCCAGGCAGGCTACGTGCCCGGCAACATCCTGGCAGAGACCCGGCTAGAGGACGCCCCCCAGGAGCAGGTGAGGGGAGGTCTGCCCTGTCCTGCTTTGGGTCGGAGGGGCAGGGCTGGGTCTTGAAAGACCCAGGCTGACCCCTCCCTGCGGGGGCTGAGGAGAGCTCCAGGGTCTGGGCTAAGGCTGGGAAGGTGGGGGCCGGAGCAGGTCCTGGGGGTGCAGGGAGGAACGGGGAGTGGGGGGAGAGGCCTGGGGAGGGATGCCGAGCTGATGTAAAGGCGCCCCCACCCCGTGCTCTGCCCCCCTCCCCCTGCAGGGAGTGAAATACTGGGGTCCTGCCAGCCCAACCCACAAGCTGCCCCCCAGCTTCGCAGGAAACAAAGACGGTGAGGGATGGGGCCCCTGGACCCCAGTGCCCCGCATCCCGTTGGGAGGCGGCGGGGGAGGGGAGCCCTCGGTCCCAGCGGCGCGGGTCTGAGCCGCCTGACGCCCGCAGAGCTGATGCAGCACATGGACGAGGTCAACGACGAGCTGGTGAAGAAGATCAGCAACATCCGGACGCAGCCGGCGCGGCCCTTCCGGGTGGAGCGCAACCAGCCGGTGCCCCCGCCGCTCACCCAGGCGTCCGGGCCCCGCGAGGTCCGCGCCTGGCTGGAGGCCAAGGCCTTCAGCGCGCGGTGAGAGAGGGCGGGGCGGTGGCGGGGCGGGGGGCGAGTGCCCGGCTGGAGGCCCAGGCCTTCAGCGGGCGGGGGCCGCGCTCACGCTGGCGCTCGCCCCGCAGGGTCGTGGAGCACCTGGGCGTCCTGACCGGCCCACAGCTCTTCTCCCTCAACAAGGATGAGCTGCGGAAGGTGTGCGGGGAGGAGGGCGCCCGTGTGTACAGCCAGCTCACCGTGCAGAAGGCCTTCCTGGAGGTGAGCCCGCCCGCCCCGTGGTGCCGGGACCGCGGCTGGCGGGACCCTGACCGACGCCCCCCTCTCCCCCAGAAGCAGCAGGGTGGGTCGGAGCTGGAGGAGCTCATGAGCAAGTTCCATTCCAAGACCCAGAGGCGCGCAGAGGAGGACAGTTAGGCCTGCGGCTGGGGACGAGCCCCGCGGCTGGAGTGTTATTTTTGTTCGCGGACGTGTTTCAGACCCTGGACTCGGATGGACAGTCGCGCTGGATGGGGCCCCGGGGACCTGACCTCGGGCTCGGCGCTGCCCCCGCGCACGCCCCCGGGGCCCCCACACACTCTGCAGCCAAACTTGCCGCCAGGCGGTGCCAGCCCCTCATCCACCTGCCCCCTGAGCCTGGGGCAGTGCGAGCCCAGCCCCAGCCCCAGCCCCACCCATCCCCCGCCCCTCCCGGAGGCCACGGGAACCCCCAGAGCGGGCAGGGACCTCTCCTCAGGCCCCGCCCGCCCCCGCACCCCTGTTCTTCTGAAGGGCCGGCTGCAGGCCGAGGGCAGCAGACCTCAGCCACCCCGCTGCCCTTGGCTCTGAGCTGGCCAGGCTGGTGCCCCTTGTGGGCGGAGACCGTCTCAGCAGCCACCTAGTGCAGTGCTCTCCTGGGGTGGCCGGGAGTGGGGGGCCTCCACCCCCCCCCAGGAGTGGGATGCTTGTTGTACTCCTTCACCGCCTGGAGGATCGAGGACGGACTGAACCCTATTCACCCGACGACTGGCCCTGGGTGCCCCTCACCCCGCCCCCCACGCCTGTCCCCAGCACCCCCCACGCCTGTTCCCAGCCCCCGCGGAGCTCAGGTCTCAGGCCTGCTCGCCTGGCCTGCTGTGCGGTAGGAGGTGAGTCTCGGAGCCCTGGACTCTCGGGGTCACACCCCAAGGAGGAGAGGTGACCCAGGCTCGGGATCCACGCCATTAAACCACTTCAGCCTCCCAGCAGCCCCGTGTCTGTGTCCTGGAGGTGGGCTGGGGTCACTGTGGGTTCTGGAGCCCCCCTGGGATTGCACGTTTGGAAGAGCTTTTGGGCAGAGGCAGGCAGTGGCCAGGCTGGGCTGGGGACGTTCTGGTGAGGCTGCTCACCCTTCCACACCCGGGCGGGAGGGCCCGGAGGACACTCCTGGGAGCTGTGGCTGCGTGCCTACTGTGGGAACGTGGCTCTCCCAGCCCCAAGGTCCGGAAGGCCGGAATGGGAGGGGTGGGAGCAAGTCTGTCAAACCTCCAGTCGGGAGGGGGCATGAGTCACTGGGTCAAGATCGAAACTAGACTCGGAGGGTGAGCCCCAAGCCACGGGAGGGGCCACAGAGAGGGCGTGGGCCCGCGGGGCGGGGCAGGCAGCCGGCGAGGATGGGGCCGGTGCAGGGACGGGGGCCCTGAAGGCAGGGGTCAGGGGCGCGCACAGGCGCCTGGCCGGCCGGCGAGACCACACCACGCCCACCCTCGGCGGCGGCTTGTGGTGCCCTCTGCTGGCCGCTCTGCGAAGCGGCCGGCAGGCCAGGAGGGGGCGCGCAGTACCTGCTGCCAGCCCGTGTACCCCCAAAGCCGGGGGAGGACCCACCCGGGGTTCCAGGGTCTCTGCCTGGTGGGCGACCGCAGGACGTTTGGACACAGAGGCTGGTTGTGCCGTTCAGGGTGGGAGATGGCAGGAGTAGGGGACTGTCCCCTGCCGGGCTGGGCCTCAGAAACCCTGATGACTCGCAGCTGGGACAGGCCATTCTGGGCCACGTCTGTCCGGCTCAGCCCCCTGGTCAAGGTCAGCTGGGCAACACCGAGACTGACCACCTCGGAGCCCTCTTCCTGGGAAAGGAAGGTGCTCCCTCCAGCTCCAGGCCTCGAGAGGAGGGTCCTTGCTCCCATGCCTGGGCGGGATCCCACAGACAAGGAGCTTGAGAGGAAAAGGGGAGAATTGGGCATCCACCTTCCCACCAGAAAGCACAGCCCCTGCTGGGCCAAGACTGCCAGCCCCCCTGCTTGGCTGAGACCCTCCCCCAAGCAGGCGTGAGCACCGCGCCCCCCCCCCCCCCGCTCCCAGGGCGGCCTCTGCGGGCCCAGGGGTACCCACACTAGATCTGGAGGTCAGAGGGACAGCCCCCAGTGCACCCTCTGTCCCCACCTAGCCAGGCGCTGTCATTGGCTGGATGGTCTGGACTTTGGGGACCCTGCCTCTAGGCTGGGTGATTTGTCTCTTGGGAGCCCCAAAACCTACACCTGCCTCCTTGCCCAGCCTCCCTCCTCCCCCCAAAGGCCTCCTCCTGCCGTGGCCCCCTCTTGCCCGCCCTGCCTCTTGG
Source organism: Cervus elaphus (assembly GCF_910594005.1). Classification (NCBI taxonomy): domain Eukaryota; kingdom Metazoa; phylum Chordata; class Mammalia; order Artiodactyla; family Cervidae; genus Cervus; species Cervus elaphus. The sequence continues at coordinate 530,776 of NC_057816.1, forward strand.
GCAGCCTGAGGGGAGCCCACTCCCCCAGCTCCCAGGCCCGCCTTTCCTGCCCAGGAGCTGCTGGTTCTGAGGCGCCCCCGCCCCAGGAGTCCGCTCAGGTCAGGGCTCCCTGTCCCCCAAGGACAGACACGTGCAGGGCCCAAGTCACTCAGCTATTGGGGTCCCTGCGTGCAGTCCCTGTGCTTCCTGCCCCAGGGCGTCACTCTGCAGGGCTGCCAGGTTAGGGGGTGCCTGAGCATCTCCCGCCCTGGGCCTGGCGACCTCAGGGCCCCAGAAACAGGCACAGACAAGGCACGGAGGGCCAGGGGCCCTGCTTGGAGCCCCAGAGCGGGGCAGAGCCCGGGGAGGCCCCAGCCACTCCCCCCCAGCCCGCACTGGTCATGCAGGGGAGAGGTGGGGTCTGATGGCACAGCCTGGGGCGGAGGGCGGGGGACGCGGAGGTCTGACTGCGGGCAGAGTGGGGCCATCTCGCCCGGAGCCGCCCGCCCAGCCCCTGCCCAGCGCCCAGCTGTGCCGCCCACGGACGTCCCACCAACAAGGCTGGCTCTGTGCTGGGGACAGGCTGTCTTTGTGACTGTTCCCCCACTCGTGGGCCTCCGATTCCCCCTGTCTCCTCCCCTACTCGGGCCGGACCAAAAGGCCAGTGGGGCCCAATGCCATTTTGGGTGGAGATTCTTCTTTTCCATTTCTTTCTGACTTTTTCAAAATATTTGACTCACTGAAAGGTTACTGCACAAAATAGCACAGGAGGCAAGATGTCGTCACACCTGTATCAGCCGCCGGGATCCCAATAAAGGCACAGCGTGCGCCTGTCACCTGGGGAAGGTGTGCTTGGCAGGGCGGCTTCGTGGGTGAGGGTGGTGCTGAGAACAGCTCCATTCGGAGAAACAAAAACGGTTCCTATTAACCCTCCCCCCAAAGGCGATTGCTGTGGGAATTGCTGGGCTTCCACGAGGGGCAGAATTAAAGTCGGGGGCACGCGGCCTGTTCTGTAGTTACCCCCACGAAGCATTCTCCCCGGCGGGGTCCGCAGGTCCCTGGGGAGCCCTGAGCTCTAGACGATCGTCATAACAAGACAGCAGTATGTTAAAGGTTGGATTGTATCCCCCAGCTCATATAAGGTGGGGTCATTAGGATGTGCCCTAACTCAGCATGGCTACTGTCCTTATCAACAGAGGACACTTGGTCATAGACACACACAGAGAAAGTCACCTGAAGACAGAGGCAGGGATCAGGCTGACACTTCTATAACGTGAGGAGCCTCAAAGATCATAGCCAAGCTGGACCAGAGGGAGTGACCGTGCTGACACCTGGCCTTGGACTTCCAGCCGCCAGGACTTTGAGACAATGAATTTCTGGTGTTTAAGCCTTGAAGGTTATGATCCTCTGTTACCACAGCCTCAGAAACTAGTACAGGGTGATTCGGCTTTTTCACGGGGCTCCCGTGGGCACGGATGGTGCAGAAGCCCTGGCGGGTGAAGCTGTTGGCTCCTCGGCGAGGATCCCGGCGTGGCCACGGGCAGGATCCCCTCACACACACCCCGGGGAGGAAGTGCCCGAGCAAGCCCCGGGTCTCGGGGTGAGCCAGCAAACACCCCTGATGCAGCAGACTTCAGTCTGGGCCCTTGGGTGTCAGCCTCCTGCAGCGCTCGCTCGGGCGACGGGCGAACCCCGACCCATGCTGGGCCGGCTGTGCAGTTCACACTTGGGGTCTTGGCAGGCGTTTGCCCCCAAACAATAGAAACAGCAGACAGTCTTTGTTGCCATGGGAAATTCGAGCTTTCTACTGGAAATTGGCCTTCTCTGGTGGCTGAACTGGTAAAGAGTCCGCCTGCAATGCAAGAGACCTGGGTTCAATCCCTGGGTTGGGAAGATCCCCTGGAGAAGGAAATGGCTACCCACTCCAGAATTCTGGCCTGGAGAATTCCATAGACTGTATAGTCCATGGCGTTGCAAAGAGTCAGACATGACTGAGCGACTTGCACTTTCACTCACTGGAAATTAGAATTTTGGAACCTGCCAGCATCAGTGAGACAGCTCCCCAACCTGAAGGCCCTTCTCCAAGCGTGTGACGTAGTTGTGAGTCCCACGTGGACGTGGAAAGGGAGACTCTGAATCAGCATTTTCCAAACAATCATGATTCTGATGTTACAGAATCACGGGGGCCAGAGACCTGTCCTTGGAGCGAGATGGACCAAGATTCCCCAGGGCCCCAGTGAGTCGCACCCGGGGTGGGCTCCCCGTCCAGACGGAGGCCGCCCGGAGAGACGCCCTGAGCTAGGGTTCAGTGTCAATCGCAGGAGAACGTCCTCGATGACCCGAGAAGGCCGCTCACCTGCTCCTGGTTTCTAGCTGAGAGTCCGGGTGAGGCTGGGTTTTCTCCAGATGCTTCGACCAGGATGGTGTCCCCAGCAGAGTGAAGGTGGACATGGAGATGAGGTCCAGCTGCTACTGGGAAGCCTGATATCAGGGAGATTCGTAAAGACATGTATTCATGCCACTCTTCTTATTTTTCATAGAAATCTGCTCTTTATGTGTTGAATCCTGGCTCCCCAAAATGCCATGAAGGGACATGTGGATAAAGCTGCTCGGGCTCAGCTACCCTGACAGTCTTGGCAGGGTCTGGGGGGTGAGGGTAAGGTGTGCATGAGATTTGAGGCTGGGACTAGAATTGGGCAAATTCAAGACATAATTGGTTCAGGATTGGTGAGCACATAGAGGGTTAGAAGTGAGTTTAGAGGATCAGCTGAGGAAAATGGCGCTGTTGATGTTTTCTGCAACTGTCTGTCACTGTTATTGCAAAAGAAAGAATAAATGTGGGTCTTTAAATTTTCACAGTTTTATTTTCTAATACAGTAAATATGGGTGGATAACACCCACAAGTGAAAAGTTCTTTGGGGCCCTTAATAATTTGTAAGTGTGTAAAAGTGTCCTGAGGCCCAATAGCTTAATAACTGCTGACACAGAATTTATGAGGAGACCAATAATAAAAGACGGAGCCTGGGGAGCTGGGCATCCCCGGACGGACTGGAGAAAATGAGGGGTGGTGTCCATGTTCCCCAGGGAAGCTGGGCTGCAAACGTCCCTGGGCAGAGGCTCGGACTCGGCCACCACCAGGAAAGGCGCACACTCCACTTCCACCTCTCAGACGGGCAGAGCAGGACACAGGCTGAGGTCCAGCACCGCCTGTGATGTGCGGGGAGGTCTGGGATGTCCCCAGAGGACCCCCCCAGGGCGTGGGGAGCCAGAGAGGCCTAGGCGCAGAGACGGGGCACAGCGGCCCCGCTTCAGGTGGCCCGGGTCCGCTTGGGCTTCTGACCAACTGAACACAGAGTGGAGCTTCCCGTGACCCCCTCCTTTGATGGGATTAATTTGCTAGAGCCGCTCACAGAATTCAAGAAGCCACTTTACTTAGTAGATCGTTAGTTGATTATAAAGGATATTAAAGAGTATGAAAGAACCGCCAGATGGAGAGGTACCCAGGCTGAAGTTTGGGAGAGTTCCGAACGCAGGGGCTTCTGTCCCTGTGGAGTTTGGGGCATGGCATGTGGAAGCTTTCCCGATCACCAAGCTAGATGCTCTCTGAACCTCCTTCTTTTGGGTTTTCATGGAGGTTCCATCGCTCCAATTGTGGTTGTTTACCCCATTGTGGCTCAGACGGTAAAAAGTCTGCCTGCAATACAGGAGACCCGGGTTCGATCCCTGGGTTGGGACAATCCCCTAGCAAAGGAAATGGCAACCCACTCCAGTAATCTTGCCTGGAAAATCCCATGGGTGGAGGAGCCTGGCAGGTAAAGTCCATGGGGTTGCCAAGAGTCGGATGCCACTGAGCGACTTCACTTTCACTTTCACCCTATCCTTGGGCTTTCCTGGCGATTCATGTGGTAAAGGAGATGCCTGGGATGCAGGAGACCCCTGTTCTATTCCTGGGTCAGGAAGATCCCCTGGAGAAGGGATAGGCTACCCACTCCAGTCGTCCCCTTCTCCTCCTGCCTTCAATCTTTCCCAGCAACAGAGTCTTTTCCAGTGGGTCAGTTCTTCGCATCAGGTGGCCGAAGTATTGGAGTTTCACCTTCAGCATCAGTCCTTCCAGTGAATATTCAGGACTGTTTTCCTTCAGGATTGACTGTTTTGATCTCCCTGCAGTCCAAGGGACTCTCAAGAGTCTTCTCCAACACCACAGTTCAAAAGCATCAATTCTCCCACGGTCAGCTTTCTTTACGGTCCAACTCTCACATCCATATATGACTACTAGAAAAACCATAACTTTAACTAGATGGGCCTTTGTTTATAAATAAATTCACTTCTTAACCTATCAATCACTTTGTCTCTCACTGAATTCTTTCTGCAATGACACATCAAGAACCTGAGCTTTATTGGGTCCTGAAACAAGTCTGTGATCTCAGTGGGAAGATGGAGGGTTAGTCTGTAGTAAATGGTCTCAGGACTGGCCTGGAGGTCCAGGGGCTGGGAGCTGGCCTTGTGGCGCAGGGGATGCAGGCTCAGTCCCCGGTCAGGGAACGTCCCCCGTGCCTGACGCTCTGGGAACGCTGAGCCCTGCGCACCACTGGGGGCCTGCGCTGCAGTGAGACAGCCTGCATGGCGCCCCGAGGGTCCTTTGGGCCGCGGCTGAGACGCGTTGCAGCCAGATACATTGAATGAAATAATGAAATATTTTTTAAAAAGTATCCACCTGCCAATTCAGGCATACGGGCCCAATCCCCGGTCCAGGAAGTCTCCGCATGCCACAGGATGACTAAGCCTGTGTGCCACAGCCGAGGAGGACCCAGCCAGACATAAAGAAATAAAAAGATTAAAAGGACCAGACCCTGCACACACCCCAGTCTTGTCAGCAACCCCACCCTTCGGAAACTTTGCAGAAGAAGAATGCAGGACTGTTACTGCCTTGATCCTTATTACCCACTGCTGGCGATACAGCCTCTCCCTACTCACCAGGGAGAGGGGCACAGTTCTTAAGGCGCTGGCCTAATGTGTTTGCCCGTTGCTTGGCAAACAAAGCCACCCTTCCCTTCTCCAAAACTGTCTCCATATTTCTGCTTGGCGCTGGAGCACAGAGAGCCAAGCTTTCGGCAGCACTGGCCCCTCTGGGTCAGTCAGAGCCGGCCAGCCGGCCCCCGGAGAGCCTTCTCCCAGGAGCTCTCCCACCACACCTCACTCCTTCTGCGACCCTGAGGCTTTAGCTGTACCCCAGCCCCCTAAACGTACGCTTCAAATGCTGGCCCCGCACAACACCTGTCTGGGTTTGTGTTAGAGCATCCACGTGGTGCCACAGTGCCTGTGGGTTCTCTGGACTCCCCCTTTCTGAGCCACACCGGCCCCTGAGGTCAGAGAGTTGGTGGACGGGGCACCAGCCACCGCCCTGCACCATCGTCACAGCTGGGGCCAAAAACCCAGCCTCTCTGCCCAGTGGGACTGAGGCAAGCCTCAGAGACAGACCTTTGGGTGAAGTTGAAAAGGAGAGCGTCATTGCTTTGCCAGGCAAGGGAGACACAGAGGGCTCATGCTCTCAAAATCTCTGTGTCTCCACCCTGGGATGATAGTGACAAAGAGGGCGTGATCAGCTCGTGGACATTCTTCTGATGGATTCATGGTGAGGTAAGCAGGGGTCCACATCGTCACCCTTCGGGTCCAACTGGCCTGGGGTCTCCGTGCTTGTGGGCAGCATGTCATCATTAATCGTTCGTTTCCCCCACCTGGAGGGGGTCTCAGCCTCTGAAGAGCTCAGAGATGCAGCTGTGTGTCCGCTGATGGGGGAACAAGACCTGCCCCCAGGCTGCCCTTGACTGCTTGCTTCTCCCTGGTCTCAGTGAAAAAAAATAATCAATAACCATTCTAAAAATGAAATAGAAAAAAAATGGTTTGAGCCAACCTGACAATTATGACCCTGGAGACAGTCTTGAAGAAGCTGAGGACTGTTCCGCCCAATCGCGGTCAAGGCACGGTTACGAAAGCTTTTGAGACTAAGGGTTACAGGACATGTGGACCATTTACACAACTCAGATCTGCAGCACAGAGGGCGACTCTACAAGATTAAGAAAGAATGTTGGCCCCTAAGGAGGTTAATGCAGACCCGCCCCACACCCAGAAGTGGCGGGGGGAGCTCAAACGGGTGGAGAAAAGCTTCATCATTACATTTTTCTTGTCATAAAATGTGAATTATATCTCATCACGAGGTTGGGAGAAACGTCCAGTGTTCCCTGAGTCAGCACAGTGTCAGGGGCCAGGTCCGTGGACACCTCCCTCCTGGCCCGAGTTCTGCAGCTCCTGGAAGTGACCATGGCCCCCGGAGCCCTGGCCCAGCCAGACCCCCTCCTCCTGCCCGGCCCAGCGCCTTGCCTCCGCCGCGTTGTATCAGCTGTTCTCAGCACACAGGGACCTCAACTGTGCTGAAGACCTGACTGAGGCCAGGGGGTGGGTGCCTGCCACAGCACAGCCAGGGTGGGGCCCCCCTCCCCCTCCCCCTCCCCCGGAGCTTCCCTCCTCTCTCCCCTCCTCTCTCCCCTCCCTGGGGCGGGGCCCACATGGGCAGAAGGCAGAGAGACGGACCCAGCGGACTCCACGCCCCACCTCTGTGCGACCTTCCACCCCAGGACGCTCACGTGCATGTGTGCCAAGTTGTGCAGGGTCTGACTCTTTTCAACCGTATGGACTGTACCCCACCTGGCTCCTCTGTGCCTGCTATTCTCCAGGCAAGAACACTGGAGTGGATGTCTTAGCTGCTCAGTCGTGTCCAACTCTTTGTGACCCCATAGACTGTAGCCGCCAGGCGCCTCTGTCCATGGGATTCTCCAGGTCAGAATACTGGTATTCTTCTCCAGGGGATCTTCCCGACACAGGGATCAAACCCGTGTCTCATGTTCTCTGTATCGGCAGGCGGGTTCCTTACCACCAGCACCATCTGGGAAGCCCCCTAGGACACTTATATTGGGAACCAATAGATGCCAAGCAGGTATTGTTTGTGAGGGTTTGTATTTTGTTGTGTTTTGTGAATTGTCTACACTGAATGACCACTACCCCTTAAAAATACCGAGGCAGTATTCTCAGAGCCTGCCCTGACCCACAATCAGCCAGGCTTCCTGAGCAGCCAGAAAACAGACTTCTCAGAAAGTTCCTGGAGGGAGAGACTTCCAGGTGGCCCAGGGGTTGATTCTGCACCTCCAATGCAGAGGCTTCAGGTTCCATTCCTGGTGGGGGAACTAGGGCGAGCACTGCTAGTAGAGAGCCACACGCTCTGGAGCCTGAACAACCGCAGAGATGCCGTTGCGCCGCGAGGAAGAGCCGTGAGCCCAACCGAGACTGATGCAGCCAAAAATCAGTTAAGCAGAGAAGGCAAGCTCCCCCCGGAACCGATGCTGCTGGTCCTGCCTCACCCTGAAACCTCGGCTGTAAAACGCGCCCATCACCCAGAAAGCCTCCTCGTCCCTTCTGAAACCCAGCAGGACCTGGGGGCTGCCCGGGCACAAAAGCCCCTCTGCGTCCCTTGCTTCCCTTTTGTTGAAAAAGTTTCTAATTTCAGCCCCTTCCTGAGTCCAAAGAGCAGGGACAGGCAGTTACTAAACACAGAAGTGAGGGAGACAAGGTTAAACAAGAGAAGCAAAGACAATAGTTGAGGATATAACAGCCCCAGCTGCTCCTGCCAGGATTCTCCGAGCTGTCCTTCAGGAACTAAGGCCTCCCCGCCCGGTGGATGGTGAGACTTACAGACACAGGATGGCAGACTCCAGACTGACTGGAGCCAGAGGCTGAGGACTGAGATTCCTGAAACGTTGAAACGGTTCGCCTCAGACGGGCTCAAACCCACGTGACCAGGACTCGGACCCAGACTAAACCCATGGTCTCCCAACTAAGACTACACAGCTGGTCTCAGGACTCAATGAAGCTCAGGTTCTCTGTGCCTCAGCACAGTGGGAATGCAGTGAGAAGCAAGGTGTTAGGCAGAAATAGGTTTATTAACATAGGACATGTGTAAAAGATACAGTTGTGGTGGGGAGGAAGTTCTGCCCAAGGATTAAGTGGGCTACAACTCTGCCCACTTCCTCTGCCCAGGGGAGGGGCAATGACTGCCCTGTGCAGGGAGACAAGAGACTTACGTCTCTAGCTCCTCCTTTGCGTCTGGCAGGAGACTGACCTTATGAGGGTGAAGTAGGGCTGTCATAGTGACGATTCAAGCCCGCAGAAGGGCGGTGACACTGTTCTTTCACCTGATGGCCTGGATCACTGTTGTTCACCCAGTCGTGTCTGACTCATTGTGACCCCATGGACTGCATGCAGCACACCAGGCTTCCCTGTCCTTCACCATCTCCGAGTTTGCTGAAACTCATGTCCATTCAGTCGGTGATGCCATCCAACCATCTCATCCTCTGTCGCCCTCTTCTCCTGCCTTCAATCTTTCCCAGCATCAGGGTCTTTCCCAATGAGTCAGTTCTTCGCATCAGGTGGCCAAAGTATTGGAGTTTCAGCTTCAGCCTCAGTCCTTCCAATGAATATTCAGGACTGATTTCCTTTAGGACTGACTGCTTTGATCTCCTTGCAGTCCAAGGGACTCTCAAGAGTCTCCTCCAACACCACTGTTTGAAAGCATCAGTTCTTTGGCACTCGGCCTTCTTTATGGCCCAACTCTCACATCCATACACGACTACTGGAAAAACCATAGCTTTGACTATATGGACTTTTTTTGGCAAAGTAATGTCTCTGCTTTTTAAGATGCTGTCTAGGTTGGTTATAGCTTTTCTTCCAAGGAGCAAACGTCTTTTAACTCCATAATTACAGTCACTGTCTGCAGTGATTTTAGAGCTCAAGAAAATAAAAGTGTCACTGTTTCCATTTTTTCCCCATCTATTTGCCATGAAGTGATGGAACCTGATGCCATGATCTTGGTTTTTTGAATGTTGAGTTTTAAGCCATCTTTTTCACTCTTCTCTTTCACCTTCACTGAGAGGCTCTTTAGTTCCTCTTTGCTTTCTGCCATTGTTGAGCTACCAACTTCCCTGGTAGCTCAACTGGTAAAGAATCTGCCTGCAGTGCAGAAGACCTGGGTTCGATCTCTGGGTTGGGAAGATCCCCTGGAGAAGAGAACAGCTACCCACTCTAGTATTCTGGCCTGGAGAAATCCATGGACTGTATAATCCATGGGTTTACAAGAAATGGACAAAACTGAGTGACTCACTTTGTCCAGTGGCCACAGGACTAGAAAAGGTCAGTTTTCATTCCAATACGAAAGAAGGGCAATGCCAAAGAATGTTTAAATTACCACACAATTGCACTCATCTCACATCCTAGCAAAGTAATGCTAGTAGTAATGCTCAAAATTCTCCAAGCCAGGCTTCAATAGTACATGAACCATGAACTTCCAGATGTTCAAGCTGGATTTAGAAAAGGCAGATGAACCAGAGATCAAGTTGCCAACAACCATTGGATCATAGAAAAAGCAAAAGAATTCCAGAAAAACATCTACTTCTGCTTTATTGATTATGCCAAAGCTTTTGACTGCATAGATCACAACAAACTGGAAAATTCTTAAAGAGATGGGAATATCAGACCACGTTACCTGCCTCCTGAGAAATCTGTGTGCAGGTCAAGAAGCAACAGTTAGGACTGGACATGGAATAACAGACTGGTTCAAAATTGGGAAAGGACTACATTAAGGCTGTATGTTGTAACCCTGCTTATTTAACTTATATGCAGAGTACATCATGCGAAATGCCAGGCTGGATGAAGCACAAGTTGGAATCAAGATTGCCGGGAGAAATACCAATAACCTCAGATATACAGATGACACCACCCTTATAGCCGAAAGTGAAGAACTAAAGAGCCTATTGATGAAAGTGAAAGAGGAGAGGGAAAAAGCTGGCTCAAAACTCAACATTCAGAAAACTAAGATCATGGCATGCAGTCCCATCACTTCATGGCAAGTAGATGGGGAAACAATGGAAACAGTGACACTTTTATTTTCTTGGGCTCCAAAATCACTGCAGATGGTGACTGCAGCCATTATCCGTGTATAATGCAGACACAGGATGAACAGTGCGGGAGAGAAGAAGCCAAAGGGCAGAGAAAATTTTTTATGTTTACATTTTGTTTGTCTTCCCATAAAATGTGAATTTTATTTCATACTTCTAAACTTAGTACTACTTTCCTAGGAGGTATTCCCAGATGTGGTTCCCAGTATCAGTGGCCTATCCTGGGCTCTGGATCCACAAGAAAAAATGAAACCACAAGCCTGATTTCAGCCCCTCCCCAGCCTCCAGGCCCACCCAACCTAGGAGGGCTTGGAGCAGCTGCCAGGCCTGTGCAGGGTACTGTGGGGGTCCTGGACATGACACCTCTGTGTCTCCATTTCTTTTATTACAGGAAACAGCTTTCACTCAGCCTCCATGACCTTCCCTGAGTTTCAATGGCAGATTCAAGTAGTTGTTCTTTAGGGAAGGGAGGGGATGTGAGAACAGGTAGAAAAAACAGTCAAGGGCAGTCTTAGGGCAGGGTCCTGCTTTCCCATCAGCAGACAGACACATCTATATCTTTGAGCTCTGCTGCAGGCACTGAAGTTTCTCCAAGTGGAGAAGTTAACTGTTAATGACAGCGTGCTCCCGACAAGCATGGAGACCCCAGACCAGCTGGACCTGAAGTTTGATGGCGTTGACTCCTGCTTACCTTACGAACTTATTAGAAGAATGTCGACAAGCTGATCATACCCTCTTTGGATAATTAATATAAAACTTGTCACTATCTTCCCCAGGTGGTTTTGAAGACAGGGGCCCGCTGTGTACCTCTTTGCTGGCAAAGCAATAAAGCTGTCCATTTCTTCTTGCTCTTGTTGTTTAGTCGCTAAATTGTCTCCAACTCTTTGGCACCCCATGAACTGTAACCCACTAGGCTCCTCTGTCCATGGAATTTCCCAAGCAAAAATACTGGAGTAGGTTGCCATTTCCTACTCCAGGGGAGCTTCTTGACCAAGGAATTGAACCTGTGTCTCTGGCTTGGCAGGTGGATTCTTTATCACTGAGCCCCCTGGGAAGCCCAATCCTTTTCTACTTCACCCAAAACTCTTTCACCGAGATTGGATTCCACACCAGAGTACAGAGAAGGTGAGATTTCGGCCTCAAGGAGAGGACTTGTATCCTGGGTGCCCCTGCCCTCAGGACGGCCGGGGGGCGAGGGGGGGCGAGGGGCGGCGACCCAGACCCAGGCCCGCATGCCCAGGGCCCCTTCTCATTGTCTCTTGAGGCGGCGGCTCAGACGCAGAGTCTCAGGAGTCCAGGTCTCTCTGAGACTCCGCTCGACCGTGGCCTGAAGCCTCAGTCTTAACCGCTTGATGATCGCCGACCCTCACTCCAGTTCCCGCTGCAAACGACAGAGGAGGGAAGTGAGTCGGCGCGCCGTCGGGGACCGCGCCGCCCTGGGTGTGCTTCACTCGCGGGGCGCTCCGCCGCGGGCACGGATCAGTCTGGGGAACTAGTCGCTCCCACGCCCCGGAAGCGCCCCGCTACAGGGGGTGCACGCTCCGGGAATCACGGCCCCCAGGGACCGGGCATGGAGGCGGGCGCGCCTCTCCGGGGATCACCGCTCGGGGGTTCATCGCTCCCTAGAAACCATCCAGGGGCTGCATCACCAGAAGGATGTACGTAGCTCCGGCATAACCGCGTCTGGGAGCATACCGCCCGGGGGACTCATCGCTTCGGGAAGCCGCCCCGGGGCACATCGCCCGGGGTGCGTACAGCTCCTGAGGCGCAGCTCCGGGGACCGGGGGCCGGGGGCCGGGGGCCGTGTCGGGGGCGGGGCGGCCCTCCGGGGCACCGGGCAGCCCTCCGGGGGGCGGGGCGCCGTGTCGGGGGCGGGGCCCCGCCGGGGCCAGCGCGCAGGTCCGCCCTCCCGTGCCGCGTCCGGATTGGCTGCGGCCGGGGGCGGGGCCCGCGGGGCATTGTGGGCCCCCCGCTCGCTCCGCCGCTCGCCATGTCGGGCTCCCCGGTGAAGCGGCAGAGGATGGAGAACGCGCTGGACCAGCTCAAGCAGTTCACCACAGTGGTGGCCGACACGGGCGACTTCCACGGTGAGGCCGCGCTGGCCCCCGAGCTCAGGGGGCGGGCCGGACAGCAGTGAGGGACTTCGGGCGCGCGGGGCTCCGGCCGGCCTGGCGGTGTGGGGGAGCAGGGGAGGGCCCGGGAGCGCGGGCGCGCGGCTGAGGGGCGCCCTGGAGTCGCAAACCACTTGTGGTTACAGGGGCAGTTTCGTTGCGCGAATGTTGAGCAGGAATATGAGTTAGTTCTGGGCCCAGAGAGACCAGACACTGCGAATGACACCCCCTGCTTGTGAAACCCCGTGTTGCACACACTTTCCACCCCTGCCCAGGGCACAGCTGTGCACGCTGGTGACCGTGGCCGGGTGCGGGCCAGTTAGACGTTCGCCGCCTGGGACCAAGGAGCCCCCGGGGGTAAAACCCCACTCACTGCAGGGAGGCAGGCAAAGCTTGCCCCAGGTTTAGGTTTTCCTGGCTTGACTCACCTTCCTGGGAGGGAACTGGGGGGCTTGGCCTTCCCATCCTCTGCAGCACAAACCCAGACCGGGTGAGCCTCCATTCAGATCTGCTGGGAACCATGAAGGTTGTCAGAGAAATAGTGAAATGCTCCGTGGCTGGGAGTGCTCCGGGGCACACGGTAGGGAAGGGACTTCCTCGTTTCTGCTTTCTCATGGTGACTTGAGAAACAGGCTTTATTTCCTCTTTGGTAAGAATAAGACTCTTATCTCACAGAGCTGAGGAAAATGAGTAAGCATGTTTGGCTGCTTAAATATAAACGTTGGAGACGGTGATGGGCTTGAGTCCAACCTGTACATTAAACCAGCTGACAGAAGGTTCCCTCCTGGTCAGAGCTGGGGTCCCTGGAAAATTCCAGCTCCCGCTGACCTGCGAGGTCACTGGCCTCTTTCCACCCCTCCCACCCTGGTCCAGGCCCCTGGCAATGACCTCACCAGGATAGAGGGTCTGGGAAAGTGGCTGCACATCTTTCTGCTCCTTTTTGGTTTTTGTTTTTGGCTACACTGGGTCTCTGTTGTCGCAGGGGCTTTTCTCTGGTTGCGGCATGCGGGGGCTGCACTCCAGCTGTAGTGGAGGGCCTCTCACTGTGCGTGGTCTCTCTTGTGGAGCATGGAGTTTCAGGCTCAGGGGCTTGGTACTAATGGCTTGAGGCTCAGTAGTTGAGGTGCACCAGGCTTAGTTGCCCCGGGGCATGTGGGATCTTCCGGGCCCAAGGATCGAACTCATGTCCCCTGCATTGGCAGGCAGATTCTTAACCACTGCATCACCGGGGAAGTTGTTTGCTCCTTCTTAGTGTGAAGTATTTCCCATCTTTGCTGAGTCAATGAAGCCCTGGTCTGTATTGTTTTCCTGTTGGGTTTCACTGGGCAGCAGCTGCAGGCTGGCTGGTCTTAGGGTTAACTCTAACGCTTAAGTTCTGTCAGTGTAGGCCCAGCATGTCTGGAGGAGTCTTGGGGAATGTTTGCTTTATTTTCTCCTCTTTAGAAATATTTAAACTCAAGTGCTGACATTTAAGATTGCTAAGTGAATGTTAACGACTTTGTTTAAAAACACGTTTATTGATGATGTGTACATCACATGTGTGTGTTTGTCTCTTTGTGACCCCATGGACTGCAGCCCACCAAGCTCCTTTGTGGAATACTGGAGCAGGTAGCCATTCCCTTCTCCAGGGGATCTTCCCAACCCAGAGATCTAACCTGTGTCTCCTGCATTGTAGACAGATTACTTACCAACTGAGCTACCAGGGAAGCCCATATATATCTAAATCTTACATAGTTGTAAATTCAGTTTTACGGTCGCTTTATGGACTGAAGGGTCTTGCCTTTGGGGTATCACAAGGCTCTTTGAAAATAAGTCAAAGCTGTAGATGCTCTTCTCAGCACCATGCCCCATGCCAGGTTTTGTATTCTGTTTAAGGGTCCCTGGAGCCTGAAGCCCATCTGTTGACCCCAGATTTTGTTTTTAGTTTTGTTAAAAGTCAGCTTTATCTAGGTACTATCTTCAGCGCATTACACTGGGTTTCAACACATCTGTGTAAGCTCCACTCCAGAGCATGCTTTCTTAACTTGTTATTTTGAAATAATTAATAGACTCCAGGAAGTTGCAGAATTAGCCCACAGGGTCCCACGAATCCTTCTGCCGTCACTCCCCCGGGTGTTCTGTGTGGCCGTGGTGTGACAGCAGAACGGGGCACTTGGTACCAGCACGGTGCTGTGAACAGGCTGCAGGCCGGCCCTGTGTTCACTGGTTTCCAGCTGCGCAGAGGAGGGGTCGTCCAGGACAGTTAGGATACAGCTGTTCTCAGCCCCTGAGAGCCATCCCCCTTCCCTGTTTTCCATCTCTGTACTTTTGTCATCAGAAGATACTTTGAAAATGCTAACTTGCCAAATCAACTTACGGAACCGGCTAATCCTGGAAGCTGAGTTTTGATGAACTTGAGCTCAGCACTGCCCTGTGACAGCCGGGGCCTCGAGACTCCTTGGAATTCCCACCTGGTTATCGAGAAGGAACACGTGTGTTAAAAGAGAATAGTTTGAAGACCCGTGTCCAGCCCCTCTGCGGCTGACCTGGGCGCCAGCACCTCCGGACGCTGCCAGTCTCCTCCTGGCCGCCTCCCTCCTTGCTCCTTGGCGCTGGCCAGCTCTCGGCTCTTGGCACAGCCGCTCGCTGGCTTAGCCTCCAGGTTTCCTCGCTGCATGCAGCTGCCTCTTGGCCAGCCTTCCTGCATGAAGTGCGGTCATGCCCTACTTGGCTCTGTTCCTGTGTTTAGGGCTTGCAGGGGTCGTCTCAGGTTTCTGGGTGGAAGCGGGCACTCCACTGACCCCTGCTTCCCACAATTACTTCCCAGCCATCGACGAGTACAAGCCCCAGGATGCCACCACCAACCCGTCCCTGATCCTGGCTGCGGCACAGATGCCCACCTACCAGGAGCTGGTGGAGGAGGCCATTGCTTACGGCAGGAAGCTGGGCGGGTGAGTGCGGGGCCGTGGCTGCCAGCCGGGTCTGCTTGCTTCCCGCCCCTGAGGCGGGTTCTCCAGTGTTTTAGGCTCCGGGAAGGAAAGCTGTCTGCTTTCTTGCGGGCATCACCCATTGTGAGTTTTGGTGGCAGGAGCGTGTGGACAGCACCCCAGAAGTCCTTCCCCCGTTTGTAGTCAGTGTCCTCAGCCCTGGCAGCCGTGGAGCTGCTTTCTGGCATTTTGTTACCTTCTAATAGTTTTGTTGGAGTGAGAGTCACTGTCTCAGTGAGCAGTCCAGTTCATTCTGATGCGTTCACGTGTACAGTGGTGCAGCCACAGTCCAGTCCGAGAATGTTATCGCCTCCTGGAATGTTCTCTAGTGCCTCCGCCTGCGACCAGACTGGCTCGTCTCTCCATATACTCGCCTTTGCTGGATATCATGTTAAATGTTCATCTGGGTGGTACTGCTCAGCTGAGAGTGGGCTCGCAGGGAACAGTGGCCCCTGGCAGGAGCTGTGCTGGGCTGGCCTGTCCCTCTCTGGCACCCGGCTGCTGAGGCCAGCCGTGTGCAGGGGTGGCAGTCACGCCCTGGGCCTGCCCTGCCCCCCGACCGTGCACCCCGTGCTGGCGGCTCCCCTCACTTCTCGATGCTCCTGGAACTGGTGACCGTGCCCTCAGTGGTCACCAGACTGGCCCTGCTCTCAGGCCAGAGATGCTTCCAGTCCATCCTGGAGCCACGCTGTGCACCTTACTCACCCGCCCAGGCAGCGTCAGAGCGGTTGGGGAGAGTGTTTTGTTCAAGCCCGCAAAGACGACAGGGCTCAGCTTGACGGAAGGAAACACTGGGGATGAAGGTGGGCTTGGTCGCACAGTGGGAACGCGCTCGGTGCCCTCACTGGTCGCGTCAGAGTGGGGAGGAGGGTGGCTGCGCTCAAGTTCCATCCCTGGTCGGGGAACTGAGTTGTCCTGTGAGATGTGTGGTGTTGCCAAAATTTAAAAAAAAAATGGAGAAAATGGTAAGTTTTCTGCTATGTGTGTTTTATCATCACTTTAAAAGTTTTTTAAGAAAAACAGACGGTGGGAAAATAATTTGGGGAGCAAGTAAGAAGTTTTGTAGAATCCTGTGCATTTAAACCTAACAAGCTTCTAACCTAATTTTTTCCCTTGGAATTTCAGGTCACAAGAGGAACAGATTACAAATGCTATTGATAAACTTTTTGTGTTGTTTGGGGCAGAAATACTGAAGAAAATTCCAGGCCGCGTATCCACGGAAGTGGACGCAAGGTAAGGACGCAGGGCTGACGGGTGGGGGGTCAGGAGCAGCAGCCGCTGTTGTTCGCGGCTCCCCACACGGCCACGCGCTGCTCTGGGCACCTGGTCTCCGCCCTGCGTCTGCGTCGGCCCCCTCAGCCGCTGCAAGCCGGGCACCCCGTCCCCCGCAGGCTCTCCTTTGACAAGGACGCGATGGTGGCCCGCGCCCGGCGCCTCATCGAGCTGTACAAGGAGGCCGGGATCAGCAAGGAGCGGATCCTGATAAAGCTGTCTTCCACCTGGGAAGGAATTCAGGCTGGAAAGTAAGTGTCCTGTGAGTGGGGAGCTGCTGGGGCCTCTGCCCGTCCCGGGTGGGCCTCTGGGGCAGCGGGCCTGTGCGGTGCTGCCAGCAGAGGACAGAGTGGGAGTCGGCTCCCCCCAAGCACGCTGGGTGCGGAGGAGGCAGGCGGGCGTGGGCAGGACGCTGCCCTGGCGCCCAGGCTTGGCTGTCCTGGGAGCGCCCGTCCACCCCCACGGGTCCCTGTGTTATTACGGCCCCGCAGCCTTCTGCCTCAGTGCTTCCGAGGGACGGGATCGCGCCGCACGTGGCCTTCGTGTGTGGCTTCCCTTGCTTGGCTCGTGTTCCAGGTTCACGTGCGCCACGCCTGTGCTGGAGCTGCGTCCTCCTTAGGGAGGTCTCCGTGTGTGTGTACAGCGCACCTTCCAAGCACATCCTCCTGGGGCACACGCTGCCTTTGTCGGGTGGGGTTGCTGGCTCGGTGCTCGTGGCAGTGGCCACCGAGGCGGCCCTGTGCCCCCGAGGCTGTGCTTCTGGACCGCTGCCCTGCGGCCCGGCAGCAGGGCGCCTCTGAAACCGTCTGCTGGGACAGGAACTCGGCTGGCAGATGGTAGAGCGTGGCCAGGCCCCCTTCTCGTGGCTGGCCCTGACGTGTCATCTGGGGGACAGGCTTTCTGCAGGCTGACCCGGAGGGCAGGTGGGGGCCGTGGGGCCGGTGAGGCTGTGGGATTGAGGCAGGATGGTGCTGTGGTTGGAGCCGACTCCGTGATCTCCAGCCCAGAGATTCCTTTTTTTTTTTTTTGGCTGTGCTGGGTCTTCACGGCTGCCTGGCTTTTCTCCAGGTGGGAGGGTGGGGGCTTCTCATTGTGGCGGCTCCTCTTGTTGCGGAGCACAGGCTCCGGTGCTCCAGGCATGTGGGATCTTCCCGGACAAGGGACTGAACCCATGTCTCCTGCACTGGCCCAGCGCAGAGGTTCTGTGACGAGGGGAGGACTGTGTCTGCAGCTTTCAGGGGACTTCTCGCCTTGGTCCCTGTTCTGAAATGTGGGTTTGATGAGGTTTGGTCGCCACAAGCCACTGGCCTGAGCTCATGCTGGTGAACGTTCCAGAATTACTCACGAGGGTGGAGCGACCCCATCCCTGCCCCTCAGGGACTGACTCACAGGCGCGCCCCGTCCCCACAGGGAGCTGGAGGAGCAGCACGGCATCCGGTGCAACATGACGCTGCTCTTCTCCTTCGCCCAGGCTGTGGCCTGCGCCGAGGCCGGCGTGACGCTCATCTCGCCCTTCGTGGGCCGCATCCTCGACTGGCACGTGGCCAACACGGACAAGAAGTCCTACGAGCCCCAGGAGGACCCCGGTGAGTGGGGCAGGGGGTGCCTCATCCTGCGCTCTCGGGGGGCCCCAGGACTGAGGGTTGGGCGGCACGGATGGCAGCTCCGGTGTGTGTCCCCAGGAGTGAAGAGCGTCACCAAGATCTACAACTATTACAAGAAGTTCGGCTACAAAACCATCGTCATGGGCGCCTCCTTCCGCAACACGGGAGAAATCAAGGCCCTGGCCGGCTGTGACTTCCTCACCATCTCACCCCAGCTCCTGGGGGAGCTGCTCAAGGACCACAGCAAGCTGACGCCCATGCTCTCAGCCAAAGCAGGTAAGACCGCCGCCTCCCGCCTTCCGCCAGCCTAGGGCCCCACGGGAACCGGTGCCTTGCTCTCTTGAGGCTGTGGAACCTGGAGCCTCGGGGCGGGCTGCCTCTACCCGGCACTGGGCCTTGTTGGGCGAGGGCGGCTCTGAGCCCACAGCCCGGGCATGTGCTCCGCAGCCCAGGCCAGTGACCTGGAGAAGATCCAGCTGGACGAGAAGGCCTTCCGCTGGCTGCACAACGAGGACCGCATGGCTGTGGAGAAGCTCTCTGACGGGATCCGCAGGTTTGCTGCGGACGCGGTGAAGCTGGAGCGTATGTTGAGGGTGAGCGCCGGGGCCACGGTTGGGACGGGCATGTGGGCAGGAGGGGCCAGGGGGCGGGAGGGCCCAGGGTGGCAGGCCTGGCCAAGGGCAGGGTTGGGGGCAGAGGGCAAGCCTGGTGGGCGCACCAGCTCACACCACTCATCTCCAGGAACGGATGTTCAGCACAGAGAATGGAAAATAGCGCCGCACCTGAGGCTGGACCACGGATCTGTGCGTCTCTGAATTGGGGCCTAATTGCACATGCTTTGTGATGAATCTTGGATTTTTTTTTACTAATTGGAGTGGGGACGAATCATAGATTTCTGATTTTATGTAAAATTCTGCTCAGCGCATTAAAGCCCTTTCTTTTCCTTCTTGTCTGTCTCCTTCCTGGGGCCTGATGAAGGTGGGGTTAGGTCAGCAGCCCCATGGGGACCCCCAGTCAATGGTGACAGCCCCTTGCCTGCTGCTGGGCACTGACCAGAGGGCCTTGACTCTGAAGGCGGGGACCCCCAGCCTTCTAGGCTGTGCCTATGGAGCTGGGCAGGGCGTTGCTGCCCTGCCAGACGGCCTGCTGTGGGGACAGCCGGCGCCCCCCGCCCAACACAACTTCCTTGGGCCCAGGTTCCTTTGGGGGTGGTGGCGCCACCTTGTGGGGACAGCGTGACGTGTACGGGCCTCAGCTTCCACCCCTCAGACCCGAGCAGCGGGTGCAGACGCTTCGCTGCACCATTTGGACTTTGCAACAGGTGTGCTGCGCTGTGAGCGCTTGGCGGGGGGAGGTGATGAGGGGTCCACGAGGGAGCCCCTTCCACTCCAGCCCAAGTTCCTGGAACACTGAAGGGGGTCAGGGGAGGGAACGCAGGGTTGGGGGGATGGCCCAAGAGCAGGAGGGGGTGGTTGGGTGTCCAGGTCTGCACCAGGGGGGCCAGGTGTTGGGGCGGGCCTGCGGGACACACTTCGGGTCTGGATGTGCCCACTCCCCTCCATGGGGGCCCTGCCAGGCCAGGCCTGTTCCCCACAGCTCCCTGCAGGGAAGCGGGGCCCCTGGGAGTGTGGCTCTGGAGCTGCCTCTGGCCGCCCTCCCCAGAAGCAGGAGCAGTGCTGGGTGGGCAGGGCTCAGGGCAGGCGCCACGTGGGCTACGCTGCCTGGGCGGGGCTTCTCCCAGCCCCCCGCGACTGCCTCGCCAGTTTGGGTCAGAGGGCCGCGGCTTCCTGCAAGCCTCCAGCAACCCCAGACTCCCTGCGCTGAGCTGGTCAACAGGCTGTGTCCTAGGAGGAGGTGGAAGTCGCTCACCATGCCGCCTGGCCCGGGGCCTCAGCGCAGACAGCGGATACAGCTGACACGTGAAGGCCACCTGCTCACGGGCCTGACCCCCTGCAGCCAGCGCCGTGGGACACCCTGGTCCCCCGACCTGGCCCCGTGCCCTCCCACTAACGGCCAGTCCACTGTCACTCTCCTGGATATCTCACCTGGTTTTCTTCACTGAGCATGATATGAATACTGTCCATTAACAGGAACACTCCTTTTATGGAAGCTACGACTCATCGAAAAGAACCACCACAGACGTCCACACACCTTTTTCGTGGACTTGGAGCTCAGGGTCTGTTTTCAACACTGAGCATGTGGAAAATACTAGGGGCCTCTTTCTGGGTCCTAGGCCACCTCCCCCCCACCCCAGTGCCCTGGGCCTGGAGACCCGGCCACACGGGGCCAGCGAGGAGGGCTAGGGAGGGCTGGGGAGGGCCCTGCCCCGCAGAGCCTGCCCAGGTCAGGTACGGACACTCAGAAGATGCCCCTAAAAGGTCATCATTTTTCTTTTTTATTTGCGTTACCATTTTAATAAATGCTTTTGTCCAGCCAGGTCCATCACCAGCTGGTGCCGCACACGGGATGGCTGGTGAGGGGGCCCAGGCCCAGGGTGCGTAGGCCAACAGGCATCTGGAGCTGCGGGCACAGAGGGGCGCGTGGAGGGCCACGGCCTGGTCTGCGGCGCCTGGCCGCCTCCCTCCTCCTCCCTTCCGAGGGGCTGGCCAGGGCAGAGCTAGGCTAAGAGGTGACACACATGGGGCGGGGCAGCTCCGGGGCTCAGCTGTGAGCCACAGGCCGGGCGGGCACCCTGAGGACGCTGGAGAGTGCCCAGAGGCTGCACTGGAGTCTGCTGGCTGGACAGCCACCTGGCAACCCAGGACCGTCCGCCACCCCAGGATGGCCGGCCACACTCCAAGAGGAGCTCACGCCACGTCCACCTGGAAGCAGGCGTGGCCGTCAGGACCTGGACACCACTCGGCAGGCGGCCGTGTGCTGTACCCACGAGCCTTTCTCCTAACATCAGAAGGGACATGGAAACGCCGCAGCGTCCACCTGAGTCTACCCTGGCCTTACATGGGGTCACCATCGGGTCTGAGACCATGCACCAGGCCAGTGTCCGCCCCCACCAAGGCCCAAAGGGGTGGGGACACCACAGGGAGGCCTGGGAAGACCCTCAGCACAGGAGCGGAACCCCAGGGTCCTGGCCAGCAATCGCCCCAGCTTCCCGGAAGGCTCTGCGTCCCCCCAGGACTGTGCCCCGGGGCCGGCGGGCAGCCCGCTTGCCTCCCCTCCCCACCCCACCCCAGGGAGACCCACCACGGTCAGCGGCACGGCCCATCCCCCAAGGCTGACCCCGTCAGGGCGGATCCTCAGAGCCCCCCAGCAGTTACGCCAGGGGCCAGGCAGGCCGGGTGTCATGACGCAGGGTCTCGGGGGACACCCAGGACATCTGGAGTTGGCGGCATCTGCTCGGGGCCTGGTTCAGGGCCTCGTCACTTCCTGCGGGGTAGACACCAGTTCAGACAAAGAGGCTGGGCACCAGGTGGGGTCCCACCGCCGCCTGCCGCGGCCCCTCACCGGCTGCCGCAGAGGAAGAGCAGGTTCTGCACGGCCGGGACGGTGGAGCTGGCGTTCTGCCCGGTGACCAGGTGGCGGTCCAGCACCACATGCACGGCGTCAGGCTCGCTGGCTGCAGGAGACCCCGAGCGCCGGGACCTCAGGCCGCGTGCAGGGCGGCCCCCGAGACCCCGCCGCCCCCACCCCGCCATCCCAGTTGGGGCTCCCACAGCCCTCTAGACGCTCAGCCCAGCCGCTCACCACTGAAGCAGGCCCCTGCGTCCTTCACGAAGTCCTCCACGACCAGGGGCAGGTGGGCGAAACCTGGTGCCCGGACGAGCTCGTACACAGAGGGCTGTGGCGCAGGGGCAGTGCCCAGGGTCAGCGGGCCGTGCCCCCCCCAGACTGCCCGTGGGGAGGGGTCCACAGCAGGGGTGAAGCTTCCCAGGTCCTCCCCGGCATCAGGACACGGGGCCACCACCAAAGTCCAAGCAGGTGAGCTCAGGGTCGAGGGTCGGGCACAGAGCCCGACAAGGGGGGCCACAGTGCCCCCAGAGGATCCCCCCCAGGACCCGCAAGCAGTCACCCACTCATCGGGCACAGAACAAGGCCCCAAGGGGCCCCCGCTCCAAGCCCCCTGCTCTGAGCTGGGGTCTGAGCCCTGACCAGGCCAACAACTGCTGGCCCCCAGGGGCCTCGTCCCCCCCCCCCCCAGGGGCCCCACCCCGCGGCTCCTGCACCGCCACCCCACCCATGCGCACTCACCCCGGTGACGCTGTAGCCTTGGAACACCCAGGACCTGTCCTCGCTGGTGGCGCAGCAGAGGGCGGCCACCCCGTGGCCCACAGCACAGATGGGCTCTGCAAGCAGGGCCAGCACCGGCTTGACGCCGAAGCCACCCTGGCCCCACCGACACCCCCACCTCCCCGGCCCTCCCAGACAAGACTGGGGTTTGTTCAGAGCTTGGATCCCCTCAAGGGGTTCAGGGGCCAAGAGCCAGGCTTGGCGGGAGGAAGGCGGCTGCTGTCCACCCCTCACATGGGCGCACCGTCGCTGCCCATCAGAGGCGCCTGACCCGGCCTCTGGGCAGCGCCTGGAGCCCCCTCCTCCGAATGCAGTGGCGGGGGGGACCCCGGCCCTCTGCTCAACCCCAGGCCCCTGGCTCCAAGCACCCCTCTGAGAGGGCAACCTGGCACAAGTGCGTTCCCACGGCCGAGTGCCCAGACAAGCACTGCCCGTGGAGGCCCCGTTTCCGCCAACAAAGGACGCTTTGTGCAGCCCTGGGTTTGCCCGCTGGTCCCGATGCCAGGCCAGGGCAGTGTGCCACGTCCTCTTGGAGCAGACACGTCTCCTCAGAGCAGTTTTCCCAGCCCCCTGCCCCACCGCCACCCACAGACCCCACCAGGAACCAAACCAGCATCCTGCCTGCCCACCTTGCAGGGGGCGGGGTTCCCAGCCCACAGCCCCGGAGGGAACCAGGCCGAGGGAGGGGCAGTGGTGGAAGGGATGCCGCACCTTTGTGTGTGTGTGCGCGTCACACACGCGTGCATACACGCATGTGCGTCACACACGCGTGTATACACGCTGAGTAAACCTGTCCACTCACTGGTCAGGACCATGGCGCTCCACACTGACCCCAGGCGGCTCCTGAAATGACTCGGCATTCCCACCAAAAACCTGAACCCCAACGAGGCCCACGAACACCACCTCCCACACCCCCACCAGACACTCCTCCCTGTTAGCGGGGTCCCCTCTCCCATGAATCTCATACCGCCCCCCAAGCCCAGGCCTGGGGCCACCTACTGCTCTCGGAGTGGAAGTGCTGCAGGATGCGAGCCAGGGACCCACTGCTGGCCAGGTCCACCAGGGCCCCGGGGCAGCTGGGGATGAGGAGGGCATGGTAGCGGGCACCTGGGGGACCACAGCCCGGTCAGTCACAGATGACGAGGCCAGCAGCTGGCTCCTCTCTGCTGCTGCCGGCCAGCTGCCAGCCCCACCAGCTAAGGCTCCCGAGACCCGCCAACCACCTGCCTGCCCGCCAGCTCCCTCCGCTGCTGGGAGCTCTGGCCAGCGGATGGGACATGGCCCGGATGGTCACGGTGCTCTGTGGCAAGCCCCTGAATGCTCCAGGAACACGGGTGCCTAGTTTGCGGTCAGGACCCAGCGGGAACTGCACCCCCAAGGCCCTCCCAGGCTCCGCACCGTCAATGGACTCCAGCTTGGCGGGGCTGGCGTAGGCTTTGAGGCGGAAGTCCTGCACCCAGCGTGTATTGCTGTCGTTCACGTCGACAAAGTCCATGGTCTTCCCCTGTGGGAGCCCAGAGGCCAAGGGTCAGCACCTCACCCCCTGCTTCTTGCACATGGAGGCTCCAGAAAACTCTGACAAGGGCTGGGACTGCTGGCAGCCACTCGGGACAAAGGCACCGTCAGCCCAGCCCCTCGGCCCCTGCTGGCCGCAGTCCCCGCCTGTAAACTGGAAGCAGGTGTCCCAGGCTCCTCTGGGGGGACTCTCAGGGCAGTGTCCCCAGGGTCCCGGCCCCTTGGGTCCCCCCAGGGATGATGTCACTATCCTGGAGACAAGGGGGACTGGACTCACCCCGGGGGTGGCCACTTGCAGGTTGAAGGCAGCGCTGGCCAGCGTGAAGCAGTGGAGGAAGGACGGGGCTGACACGCCTGCAAGGAGACGCAGCCCGCTGGGTTCGGGGCTTCTCCCAGCCTCGACCACCCTGGGGAGCAGCCCTTCACCCCACCTCACCCAGGGCCCATTCCGCACATGGCTGGGGGCAGCAGTTGTAGCTTCCTGACCCCCTCATCCCCCGAAGGGGGTCTCTCTCTCCCCCAGCCTGACCACTACAGGCGTTTTCCAGAAGGCAAACCCAAGTGTGAGGTTCCCTAACACTCCATCACCAGGGACTGACACCCCCACACACCCACCGATTTCAGCCAGAGGGGGGCAGTGATAGAGGCCTGCGGCTCTGGAGCATGGGCCGTGGCCTCTGTCCGCAGGGAAGGGGGGTGCATGCAGGATGGGGCGGCGGGCCCCTTCCCTCATGGAGCTGCTGGCTCCTGTGCCCCACCCTCTTCTCTGCGACCAGGGAGAAGAAGGCTCCCGGTTGGGGCTGAGACCCCATCACAGACACCTGCTTCTGAAGTCACGGGATCTGCATCCTTCCGCCTTTACTTTAATCAGGGGACTCCACCCCTAAACCTCACCTCGGACCTCATCTCTCTATCAGTACCTGCACACTGTACATAGTCTGCACATCTGGCAAAGGCAGTCTCCCCAATTCTGCCCGGTTCCTCCAGCCCCCTCTACCCCACCGACTTTGGCCCAGAGCCCCCTGAAGGGCCTACTCATCCTGCCCACAGAGCCATGCCCCCAACCCATGTCCTCAACATCCCTCCCGGGGGTCACACCCAGGCCGGCGCGACCCCTCCTCACCATTACCCTGCTCCCAGCAGTCACCCACGACTCCAGGACTGAACCCCACTCTCAGTGGCTCAGCCTTGACCTCTCCACGGGGTCTGGGTGCCCCTCAGTGTCTCCGTTCTGGGGAAAAGCTCAGGGGCCCCGCCTGGGGCTCAGCACACTGCGACTCCGTGACCCGCTGTCCTTGCTTTCTCGCCCACTTGGGCAGCAGCTGAAGTCAGGCCGGAGGCAGGCTCCAGAGCAGGACCTTGGGACCCGCCTGAGCGCCCCGGCTCCCCGCCGAGCGATCTCCTCGCGGAGGCCGAGGCGCCGGGCGCCCCGCCCGCCGGCCCTGAGCACCCGAGGCCTCGGCCGAGAAGCGGCGCTCGTGGCGCGGGGCCCGGCCGCCCGGCTCCCCTCGTACTTTCACCCGGACACAGCCGGGGGGCGCGGCCCGCGAACCGCAGGGCTCCGGAACAGTCCCCCACCGCGTCCCCGGGCGGCGGCCGGGCGCACTGGCCAGCCCGCAGCGAGCGCCACCGCGGGCCGCTCTCCACCGAAGCCCGGCTCGGGCGGGAGCGCTCGCGGTCCCGACCCCGCCCTCGCGGGCCTCACCTTCCGCGGCGCCGCTGGCCACGAGGAGGCAGGCGGGCCGGCTCGAGAGCCGCTCGGACGCCATGGCGGGTCTGCGGGGGGCCAGCAAGACTGCGCGTGCGCGGGGCGGCGGGGCGCGTGCACGGGCGGCGGGGCGCGCGTCCGGGCGCGGTGACGCGCCGCGCGGCCTAGGGGCGGGGCTGAGCGTCTCTGGCCCCGCCTCCCACCTCGAGTCCGGGTCCGATTCCGGGTCAAGTCCGCCGCCCGCCGCGAGCCGTCGGGCGCGTTCCCGGACCGCGTCCGCGGTCGTGGCCGCCGGGGTCCGCAGAGAGGTCTGAGCTGGGCCGCTGGACCGCAGCTGCACGGAGCAGACTCCTAGCCCGACCACCGCTCGCGGTCGGGAACATGGTTCCTGCCCCTTCCGAAACCCAGGTCGGGGCCGCGGGCCAGCCTGCAAGGAATGGGTTCCGCGTGGCATTTGGCAGCTTGTAGGACGTGGCAGCGGTGGTAGCATGCGGCCTCCCCGTCCAGAAGCCTCATTCTGGGTCTGGCAGTGGTGTGCCTGTCAGTGTCGGCCCCTGAGTCCAGTGGGGAGGACACCCACAAGATGACCTGTCAGGGCGATTGAGGTGTCCCCTGGGTGGGCTGGGAGCCTCACCCCTTCCTGAGCGGGTTCTCATACCAGGGAGGGCTCCTACCCTCACGTGGGAGGGGGCAGCGGTGAGGAGGCGCCTGTTACTGAGGCCCGGCCCTGAGGCCAACACCTGGGCCGGGTGGCTCACTGCACCTGGGCATGATGGTGGGCGCTGCAGGAGGAGTGACGGGCAGGTGTCTGCTCCTCTGAGGGCAGGCGCAGGACCAGAAGGGCCAGCAGCCCAGCCCAGGCCAGGTGACTGTCTCCTGGTCCATCCCTCAGTCTAGAAGCGAGAAGAAGGGGCTCCCCCTTCAGAGCCCCCCGCCCCATCCTGTTGAGCCCCCTCCCACAGTCTTTGCCCCGGGTCACACCTGAGGTGTCAGCTCACCTGCCTCCCCCTGGGCAGCACCTACACGCTATGCAAGTTCCTGATCATCGGACAGTGAATGCCCAGTGGAGCAGGAGGCAGGGGAGGCCTGGGGGCCGGGCTCTGCTACTGGGGCGTGGCGCGGTTGAACCTGGGCTCCTGCAGTTATTTGGGCCCCTGAGGCACAGAGTACCTGGGGACCAGAGGTCATTTAAGTTTTCCTGCAGCAGCGTTTCATTCCTGTCCCCAGAACCTGCTTGCCCTGGACGCCAAGAACAGGTGACTGGGAGGCCACTTCTGGGGGACTTTCTGCCCAGTGGGGCTGGCCAGTGCCTCAGGTCTCCTCTGCTGTCTCCCCTGGCAACTTCCTCTTTTCAAAGTATATCTGAGCCTTTCCCTGGGAGCCATTTCACTTCCTATTTCTATCTCCTGAATGCTGGAACCCACCTCTCTGCCCATCAAACTCCTAACCATCCCTCAAAGCCCATGGGCACCAAGGCACTGTCTACCCAGTACTCCCTTTCTGAGAACACCCCATGCAAGGACTGCCCTGAGTGCCCCTTTATCTCAGTCGGCCTGCTGGGTGGACCTCCCATCTAGGTACTTGGGATTGAGGCTCTCTCAGGGAGGGTGTGTCATGGGCAGCCCAACTTCCCAGACAGGCAGCAGAGGGGCCCAGGTCCCGGGCCAGGAAGCATCCCTCTCCCCATCAGGGCTCAAGTTTCTTAGCTCTGGGCTCTCTTTTGGCCGAGGTTGGGCTGGGAGGCATCCATAGACTTAGATCCCAAGTACCTGTGTGTTGTGCTGCAACGGCCCCTAAACCTAGGCCTGCCGAGGCCATTGCTGCCGGCTGGGCACAGGGTCCCTGCACCTTGAGCAGAAGCATCGGCAGGACTGTTGAGAACGCGCAGACGCTGGTTCCACTGCTGCCCCCAGGCTGACAGTGCCTGGCCAGCAGCTGTCAGGCAGTGGCGTTTTGTGGCCTGGAGTGGGGTGATGCGACAGGGAGGCAGGCCCTGCCCCAGTCTGGCCTATCCCAGGGCCAAGGACATCAGGACAGGGAGCGACAGAGGCCTGGGGGGTCCAGAGGAGCGTCTGAAGGGGATTTCCCGCAAACACACCTCCAGATCCCACAGAGCTGGACGGGGCGCCAGCGTGGGTCCCAGGGGCGTCTCCCGAGCGCTCTCTGCAACACAGCAGGTGTGCGCTGCCCTCCAGCCAGGACAGGGGCTGCTCTCGGGGTGCAGGTGGCGGCATGGGGCTCTTGTCTGCTCAGTGGCCCTCTGATAGCCAGCACGGCTCCATGGGCTGAAGGCCCCAGACAGAAGCACAGGCAGGGCGGTGTCAGTCACTGGGATGCCAGGAGCCTCTGCCTGCCTCGCCCTGTTACCTCCCTGAGGGCAGGGAGCTGTGGCCAGGGCGGGGCTAAAGGCCCTGGAGTCCAGGCCCCACTCGGCATCCATGGGAGGGTCCAGAGCAGCGGGTCACCGGCCAGCTCTGCCCTCCCCAGGCCTCCGCCACTCTGCCCTGGTGGAGGAAAAGAGGTTCTGGAGGCCCCTACCTGGCCTGAAGCACTGGACTGCCCCTCCCCCGGGTGCACCAAGAATGAGGTCCCAGGTGGGTCCCCAGAAGGGAGCTGCACACTCTTGGGGGAGGAGAGGGTGCTAGAGAGGAAAGCAAATTGGACTCCCACACACACCTTCTGCATCCCCGTACAGTGACCCCACGTGTGACCCAGCTTACCCTGGCGGCCCTGCCACGGGGCCTCTGGCCCTAGACATGCTGCTACTGTCTGAGTTCTCCTGGCTTTCAGATGTCCTTGTAAGCCTGCATGGGGTTTACAGTGTGAACTTCTTATATACTGAGTACTTTTTATACCTGGTATTTTGTTTAGACCTCAAAAGTGGTACTGTAGTAAAGGTCATTGAAGTCAGCCAGGGCTTCCCTGGCGACTCAGCTAGTAAAGATCCACCTGCATTGCAGGAGACCTGAGTTCGATCCCTGGATTGGGAAGATCTCCTGGAGAAGGGGAAGGCTACCCGCTTCAGTATTCTGGCCTGGAGATTTCCATGGACTATATAGTCCATGGGGTTGCAAGGAGGACACAACTGAGTGACTTTCATTTTCACTGGGCGTCCCCAAGAGGTTTCATTTTTCATCATTTTGGAAGCATCCCTACCTTCCTAAAGCTTAGGCATGCTATGAACCAGAAACTGAGGGGCTTCCCTGGTGGCCCAGTGGCGAGAATCCACCTCGCGACACAGGGGATGCCGGTTTGGTTGCTGGTCTGGGAAGACCACACGTCACGCGGCAACTAAGCCCGCAAGCCACAGCTACTGAGACCCTCATGGGCTGGGAACTGTGCTCAGATACAAGAGAAGCCGCTGCAACTGGAAGCCCGCTCACCACAGCGAAGAGAGCAGCTCCCACTCACCGCAACTAGAGAAATCCCACGCACAGCAGCAAAGACCCAGCACAGCCATAAACACATAAATAATTGTTTTAAAAAAAGCTGAGCCTCAGAACCCTCATGGCACCCTGGGGACCTCAGCTGCCCCATTCTAACATTCCCTGGAAGGGGCCACCAGTAACTGAGCATGCGTGGAAATTCAGAAGAAATAAGGGAAGAAGAGAAACATAGCATCCCTGAAGCTGAGATGCTGTTTCTTTTAGTGAAAATGAAAATCACTCAGCTGTGTCCTCTTTGTGACCCCATGGACTTCCATGGGATTCTCCAGGCGAAATACTGTGTAGCCTTTCTCTTCTCCAGGGGATCTTCCCCAGCCAGGGATTGAACACCAGGTCCCCCGCATTGCAGATGGAAGCCAGAGAAGATTACAAACTAGTATCACAAAAGTACAGTGTGGCCTTGAGGCAGGTGCTGGCAGTGTGCAAAGTGGCAGCAGGAGCCAGTCACCTAGGGGCTGAGGGGGACCCTGCACGGCCTGAGCCTGGCCCGAATCCTCTCTGGGGGGAGAGGAATACCACGAGCTCCTCGGCTTAGTCCCCACGGAACCTAGGTTCAGATGGCTTAAAGGCCTCGCTGTGAGTAAATGCCAAGAGTGTTAGATTAGAAAAGATTCCAGAAGGTTAGACAGTAAAGGGATCAACGGTTATGCGTGATAACTTGAGATCTGGGAACTTCTAGACACAGGAAACAGATGCAAGCCAGCCACTGAATACAGATAAGTGCCATTTGGCAAAGGCTTGGAATATGAGACACATAAAGAAATGCACGCAGGAGCGCCCTGTGGTCCAGTGGTTAGAGCTCTGCGCTTTCACTGCCTCGGCCAGGGTTCAATCCTTGTCAACCTTTGGTCGGGGAACTAAGATCTCACAGGCCGTGCAGCCCGATCAAAAAAAAAAAAAAAATCCTCCAAATAAATGAGAAGAAGGCCTCTCATCCGCAGAAAAACAGATAAATGGCACCAACAGAAAAATCAGAAAAGGCACAGCCCAGATAGCCAAGAAGTTAGTAAACAGTAGCAGTTGGCTCTGTGCAGACGGAATGACCCAAGGTGGCCCTGATCAGACGGGCTGTCAACCTCGAGGGCTTTGCCCACTCCCGTGTCACTGGGCAAGTGGCATGCTTTTCATCCGGCCACCCCACCTCTGAGCAGGTCCCCGAGCGAACTGTCTGCTGGGCCCACAGTCGCGGCAGCCGACAAGTGGAGGCAACTCAGCGTTCATCAGCGAATGATAGATACACAAAATGTGGTCCACGCATAGGGTGGGACTTAAAAGGAAGGAAATCCTGACACAGGCTACAGCATGGATGACCCTGGAGGACATGATGCTCAGAGAAATAAGCCAGACACAGAAGGACAAATCCTGTCTGACTCCATTCACCTGAGGTCGCCAGAGGCGTCGCCCATAGAGAGAATGAGCAGGTGTTTAACTGGGACTGAGGGTCAGTTTGGGAAGAGGAATCGTTTCTGAGGGCCGATGGGGTGACGCTCCCACAATGTGGAGGTGCTCAGTGCCCGGGACCTGTGCACCCACAGGGTCAAGATAAAACGGGGGTCACAGTGGAAACAGTGGCTGACTTTATTTTTAGGGGGCTCCAAAATCACTGCAGATGGTGACTGCAGCCATGAAATTAAAAGATGCTTACTCCTTGGAAGGAAAGTTATGACCAACCTAGAAAGCATATTAAAAAGCAGAGACATTACTTTGCCAATAAAGGCCTGTCTCATCGAGGCTATGGTTTTTCCAGGAGTAATGTATGGATGTGAGAGTTGGACTATAAAGAAAGCTGAAAAAAAAAAAAAAAAAGAAAGCTGAGTGCCTAAGAATTCATGCTTTTAAACTGTGGTGTTGGAGAAGACTCAAGAGTCCCTTGGACTGCAAGGAGATCCAACCAGTCAATCCTAAAGGAAATCAGTCCTGAATATTCATTGGAAAGACTGATGCTGAAGCTGAAACTCCAATACTTTGGCCACCTGATGTGAAGAGCTGACTTATTAGAAAAGACCCCAGATGAAAGATTGAAGCCAGAAGGAGAAGGGGACGACAAAGGAAGAGATGGTTGGATGGCATCACTGACTCAATGGACATGAGTTTGGGTAAACTCTGGGAATTGGTGATGGACAGGGAGGCCTGGTGTGCTGCAGTCCATGGGGTCTCAAAGAGTCGGACATGACTGAGTGACTGAACTGAACTGACTGAAGAATCTGCCTGCCAGCGCAGGGACACATCTTTGGTCCCTGGTGCGGTTACACCTGACTCAGCCTGTGGCCACGCCTGCTGAGCCCTCACTGAAACCAGAAGCCACCGCACCGCAGCTAGGGAGCAGCCCCACTCGCCACACCTAGGGAAGGCCCGTGTGCAGCAGTGAAGGCCAGCGCAAAAATAAAAAAGGAAAACTAATAGAAAACTGAGGCAGCGCCCCGAGAGAGTCATCGTGTCCGGAGGGCCAGACCCTTAGCTCCTGGCTATGGGGACAGAACTCACCTTCACAGCCACCCCCATCCTGCCCCGAGTCTCCACAACGGCAGGAGACTTTTCTTCTTCTTTTTTTGCATTTAAGGTGCAAGCGGAACAGAGGGAGCGGGAGAGGGGACCAGCTGGCTGGAGAGGGATGGCGTGGGCAGCTGCAGGGCCTGTGGACAGGCGGGCTGGAGGCTGCAGCCATGGGCTCCGGTGCCTCCCTCGGTGGCTGGGCCTGGGCCAGGTGGTTCAGGGCGAGGGGCGCGTGCCCCAGGGAAGCGCCCCAGGTTTGTGTGGGCCTGAGGTGTGGGTGCACAGCTGGGGGTGGGTACCCGGAGAGGAAGCCCAGCAGCTTTAGGAGGCCCGTGAGGGGAGTGACCCAGGCTGACAAAGGCAGAGAAACTTCCAGAGCCCGGGGGTGGGGAGCCTTGCTCCCAGGAAGCCCGCACTCCGAAGACCCCCAGTTGGACGTCTGGCCGGGTCGGCTCAGGGGAGGATGGCGGGAGGAGGGACCCCAAGCCGTACAGCGGCCTCCTCCCCCACTGCCTGGGGATGGGAGCTTGCTGCAGAGGGGGGCACAGAGGCCCAGCGGGGGGCACGGCCCCCTCCCCCGACACAGCTCCAGGCCAGTCAGCCCCGCGCGCTGGTGCGGTGTCCCAAGGTCCGGGCCGGGGGTGGGTCCTGCAAGCTGGGCCTGGGTCCTCTAGGGCCAGGGCTGACAGGAAGGCCAGGCCGCAGCCATCTGGGTAGGGCCGGGCCTGGGCAGAGCCACAGGTGGAACCCACCCGGGTCAAGGGCACCAGGTGGTGGGAGGGGCTGGGGTGGGGCACCAGGGGGCCCTGGCCCTCCCCGGAAAGCCTGCAGTGTGGATAGGTGACCCCCCACACCCAGACAGGCTGCCCCGCCTCTCCCGACCGCGTGCAGCTGAGGACGCCAGCCCAGTCTTTAGATAACAGTTTATTTCAAACTGACCTCCACTCAGGCCCAGGGTTCCAGTGGCCAGCTGGTCAGGCAAGGGCACATCGGGCTCCCAGTGCCCACTGCCACCAAGACATGCTCCCAGCAGAGCGCGGTCTCCCTGCAGGCTCGACGGGGCTGTGGCCGAGGGTGGTGGTTGCTTGCCCAGCGCTTCTATTCAACCTGTTATTGCATTTATACGCTTCTTAGACCCCCAAGGACCCTGGGTGGGCAGGAGGGGCCGTCTGCAGGCGCTGGGCAGGCATGGCTGCCTCCCCGCCAGGCTCTCACTTGCCCCCAGGACAACCGCTGCAGAATGGGGAGGGGTTCAGGGCGGGAAGCGTAGGGCCCAGCTTCAGGGGCCGCCTGGGTTCCAGCCAGAAGGTAAACTTCAAGAGCGCCTCTGACACCAGCCTGTGAGCTTTCTGTCCACCCAGCCAGGGCTCAAGCGAGCAGGCAGGAGGCAGGGAAACTCAGCTAATGGGACCACCCACCTTGGATCAGTCCACTGAGGCTGCCCACCCAGAGGAACCCCCATCCTGGCTACACGCAAAGAGCGGAAATGGGACAAACAGCCACACCCTTTAATGTCCCCAGGCTGGCTGGACCCTGCTCAGAATCCATCCCAGGCCCCTGCCCAGCCCTGCTACCCTGGAGGTTCATCAGGAGCTGCTGCCAGGAAGATCACAGGACCACTGGGGCCCTTGGCACAGGCTGGCACACTTGGGCAGGCAGGCCACATTCAGAGCCTGCTTCTCTGTCCGTCCGCCAGTGCCTGGGTCCACACAGAGCCCCCACCCCATGTCAGGGACCCACCCGCAGAGCCTGGGCTCCTTCTGCCCTTGGGTTCGGAGGGGTAAGTGCTGGGGACCGCTTGAGGGGGCTGGGTCTCCACTGCTGTCGGGGCCTGTCCACCTCTCTCTCCCTCTGCTTGTATGTGGGGGACACAGTATAGGTATTACATATGTATAGATAGCGGAGTGTGAATTCGGCATGCACTAGACTCCCAAGGTCTGTACAGGATGTGGCTGTGCCCAAGCTGGCCACCGGCCATCATTTTTTTCGGACCAGGAAGGCGACCCCAAGAATCAGGGCTGCAGCAGCCACAGCCACGCCCCCGGCCACCAGCAGTGGGGTCAAGTTCTCGAAAGGGCAAGGCCCTCGGCTGCTGGGGCCCCCACCGGGGGCCTCACCCTCCTCAGCCCCATCCCCAGGGCCCTTGGGCTCGGGGGCCGCGTCAGGGGCGCTGGGGGCCGTGGGGGCTGGCTTCAGGTTGCTGTGGTTGTTGAGAAGGGCCGGGTCTGCCTTGGCCGGGGTCTTCTTGGCAGGTGGCGGCGTGGGGGCTGCCGGCGGCTCCTGCTTCTCCGCCTGGGCCTCCTTCTTCCCTGGCTTAGAGGACGGGGCCTTCCCGTCCATGGCGGCAGGGGCTCGGGCCTCGGCCGCGGCCTTAGTGTCGGCCTTGGGGCTGTTGGTCGGCTTCCCTCTGGACTCCATGCTGGGTGTATGGGCGGGCTGTGCAGGGTACGCGGGGGCAGGCAGGCGTCTGAACCACGGCAGCTCAGGACAGTTCACCCCTGGGCATCCTATGGACCTGGGGGGGAGACCCGATGAGACTGGTGTCCTTGCAGAGACCCGCTCAGCTCTCTGGACCCTCCTCTCCCGAGGCTCAGCCTCCAACTGGCCTCAGCCACCTCCTGAGAAGCCTCTCCGAGCACACAGGCAGGTGCTGTGGGCCCCCTTTAGGCTGGGGTGTTGGGATGAGACCTGCCAGAGGCTTTAGTTCCCTCATCTGTGAAATGGTCTTGCCCACGCATGTCCTGTGTCCATCATGTCAGCCCATGGTGGGGAGGTCCTGACCGGGAAGAGAGCACCCACCCAGACCCGAGGAGGGTGTGTGGCTGGGGAGGTGGCTGGCACCCCATGGGTCTGGGCAGAACTGACCGTGTACCCTTCTCGGGGCTGTGTGGGTTCGGGGTGGGAGGGCAGCGTGGGAACCCAGAGTCTGGGCTTTCAGGCACATGGGGTCATAATGGGCCCAAGGTCACCAGGACCCTGATCGGACAAAGCCAGGGTGTCTCCCCAGAGGCTGGAGAAGCCAGTGGGAAGGCAGCGACAGGCCTGGGCTCCCAGCCGGTCATGGACCCCCTCTCAGCGCCCACCCCAGGACCGGCCTTGCCTGCTCCAGCTTCACAGCAGGGATCCCTTTCTGACCCTGAGGTCATGCCTGCCTCTGGGGGAGGAAGAAGTCCTTGGGGTGAGCCTGGGGTGGGCACCCCCAAGGCAGGGCCAGGCAGAGACTGGGCGCTCTGGGCAGTAGGGAAGGCCTGGCCCTGATCCACAGAGTCGGGCATGGGGCAGGGGGCTGGTGGCCTCACCACTCTGGACCCATCTTCCCTCCCGGGAGCAGACCCCACTGTCCACAGCTCCTCTGGGAGGCTGAGGAACTCCACCTGCGCCTGCCGGGGGAGGGAGCCTGTGTGGGAGGCATCGGCCCAGGACCCCACCCTGGCAATGCACACTGACACAGTGAAGGTCGCCTGAAGGTCACGCGCGGGAACGGGGGTGTCCTGGGGAGGACTGTCCCACTTCCAGGGAACCCAAGAGCCCCTCACCCCTGTCATTCTGGAGGGGCACCCCGCTGCTGGGCATCAAGTTCCCAAAGGGCAGGTGGTCCAGGCTCCCCCTCCCCCAGACCCTTGGTTATTTGGGGCTCCTATTGACGTCACCGGCTGCCCCTCCCCCTCCAGGTGGCTGCGCCCAGGAGAGCAGGGGGCCCCGGAGCGCCCCCGGTGACCTTCATAGCGGAGAACCGTCGCTCTGTCCAGGGGCCCCGCGCCCCGCTCCCGCCCCAGATCCCGGGCCGCCGAGTCCCCGCCGCCTTACGCTGCTGCTCGCGGCGCTCCCACCTCAGGGCCGCGAGCTCTCTGCGGGACCACGGCCGACCTGACGGACGGCGGCGGGCGGCGGCTGCGGATGCAAGAACTGGGAGTTTCCCACAATGCTCTGCTCCCGGCGCAGGAAGCGGGGCGGGGACCGCATCAGCGCGGGCTCCGCCCACCTGCTCGTGGTCACCACAGCGCCCCGGAGCGGCCGGGACCTCTGGGGCCCCCAAACCCAGCTCCGCTTTTGATCCGAAGGGTGGCTTAGCGTCAAGAAGGTGAGCAGCTGAGGCTGGCTTTCTTGCATCCCCATCAGACCTCGAGGGAGTCAAGAGGTCATTCTAACCAGGCTCCGCTACAGCCAGTGTGCCAAGCATGGCTGGGCAGGCGGACTCAGGACGGCAGGGGGAGGGGAGCCAGTTACCACACGAGGGGGACGCCCTTCACCCCCAAGAGTCTAGGAGAAGAGACATCTACTTAGAATATTTATTTATCTTCTTACAGGACAAGACACAAAAAGTTACAACTTCTTAAAACTCTTCAAAGGAAAAAAATATAATTCTGTAAGCAGCAGCAGCAGCTTCCAAGGTACAGATGTGACGGGAGAGAGCAGCTCCCAGGAACAACCGTGAACTGGGGGGCCCAGGCCTGAGCCCCAGGTAGTGTCACTGGGAAGGGGGCTCCGGGGAGGGGCCCAGGGGTGGGGGACACAGCACCGCCACATCAGATCAATCACCAACACGACCAC
The DNA here is from genome assembly GCF_910594005.1 of Cervus elaphus. Lineage (NCBI taxonomy): Eukaryota > Metazoa > Chordata > Mammalia > Artiodactyla > Cervidae > Cervus > Cervus elaphus. The sequence goes on from NC_057816.1 coordinate 566,667, forward strand.
GTGGCTAGGGGCGGGGCAGGTCAGGACGAGCTGCCTCAGTTCACAACATCGAGGGCCGGGGAGGGCGGAGCTTTACTAAGTGTGGTCAGGGGCCTTAAGCAGAGGCCCGGAGGGCAGGCTAGGCCCGGGGAAGACGGGAGGGGCAGCTCCTGGTGCCCCCCAGAAGAATATGCTCCCGGGCTCCATACTGGTCCTCATGCCTGCCCTCTCCTCTGGCCCACCCGGTCCTTGAGGGGGCGTGGCTTCAGAAGTAGGGGCGGGCGGAGACAGATTCCTGGACGGGGTCACTGGGGAGTCAAGGGCACACACCCACGTGCTCACATACTCCTGCACACACACACACACACACTGCCTGGCCACATGGGGACGGCTGGAGCCCCCCACAGCAGAGGGCGGCCGCCACCCGCCCCCAACATTCTCTCTCTCTCTCACACACACACACACACCTCGCATGAGCTGGGTCCCACAGTGGGGGCGGGGGACCTGTCCTGGGAGTCAGCACTCAGGGCCACCCCCCGTCTAGGATTCCTGGCTCAATATGGGGGGCAGGAGAGCCCGATCCTCCTGCAAGGCTGGCCAAGGCAAGAGAACAGCAGCGGGGGAGGCTGGACGGACAGACGGAGGGGTGGACAGAGCCGCTTGTGCTCGGCAAGTTAATAAATAGGTTTGTGCGGGGTCCCCTCTGTGGACTAGGGGCCAAGCCTCGGGGACAGGAGCTGGTAGACTGGAGGGGAGGGTCCAGCTTGCCCAGCCCAGGCTGGGGGCCCCCAGTCCAGAGACCAGCTCTATCCCTGGGGGTTGTTCAGACTGGGGCAAAGGTGGGCAGGGCTGGCTCCAGGAATGTAATGGTTTCGGCCTTTTCTAAGTAAGTAAGACGTTGATCCCGGGGGTTGTGTAGGCAGGACCCCGCCAGGCACGCGTGTGCACACCTGCACTCCCCCTCTCCCCACCCCCACCCATCCGGGTGGGGAGAGACTCTCGTGCTTTCCCCGGTGGGGGGGCTGCCTGCCTCGGCCCCCTCTCTGGTTCTGCTTGACTGGAGGGCGAGGGGCGGCTGCCAGGCTCAGGGCTGGACGCGTGGCAGCCCCAGCAGGGTCTCAGCGATGCCCAGGAAGTAGACCACTTGAGCGATGCCAAACAGCGGGGCGATGACCAGGGCGCGGCAGTAAGCGCCCTTCAGGAAGGCGGAGGGGCCCTCGTTCCGCAGGATCTTCCTGCAGGGAGATGGGGGGCGGTCAGAGCCACGGCGCTGGGGCTGCCCTGCCCTCCCCGCCCCTCGGGGCTCGCCCACCTGGCACAGTCCAGGAATCCCGAGTAGGTGTCCTCATTGATGCCACGCTGCAACGACTGGAGCCGGGTCTTCACCACTGCAAGGGGCACGCGGGTCAGCGTGGGCCCTCAGCCTGGACCCACCCCCAGCCCCGCCCTGCCCCAAGCTGGGCACCGACCGTCACAGGGGTTGACGGCCACGGCGGCTGCACTCCCAGCCACGCAGCCGGCCAGGAAGGACACGTAGAAAGGCGACTTCTCCCCGGATGCTGGCCGGCCCAGCTCATTCAGGTTGGCGAAGAGGGGGAAGTAGACGATGGAGAAGGGGACATCCCTGTGGGGGGACCGCGGGGTGACTGGCTGGGATTCGTGGGGCAGACAGGTGGATGGGTGGGCCTCCCCTCGCCCTGCCTGCCCCCCACCTGAGCAGCGTGGCCCCCAGGCCCTTGTAGAGGCCAGCGATGCCGCGGCTCCGCAGCAGGTCCCGGGTCAGCTGCGTGGCTGTGGGGCGGGGGGTGGCTGGAGCCTCCACCGAGGGCTGGCCACTCCCCTGGCCCGAGAGCTGGGCCTGGGCGGACAGGATCTTCCTCTGGGCAGCTGGGGAGAAAGGGGGCGGCCTGCTGGTCTCCCTCCAAGCACAGGGTGGGGGCGGGGATGGGGTCCAGCTGGTGTCCCGCCATGCCCCACCTCCCCCACACCCTCACCGAGGCGGCCCGCGTCCTGGAGCTGGATCTTCAGCATCTCCATGGGGGTGGTCACGATCACCTGGCAGGTGCCTGCCCCGCAGCCCGCCAGCATCTCCTTAAACAGGGTCAACTTCTGCCTGCAGTAAAGAGGGTGGGGCTGCAAGGCAGAGTCAGAGGACCCTGCAGCTGGGGGACGTGAAGGGGTGGGACCAGTGAAGACACAGGCAGCTCCCCCCACCCGCCCTCCAGTAACAGGCACCGAGCCAGAGAGACAGCCGGCTCACAGCGGGGCCAGGGACGGGCTGAGGACTGTTCTCAGCAAACAAAACTGGAGGCGGAGTGGGCGGTTCAAGTGCTCCGTGGGGACTACCGCCCTTTCAGCTGCACCCTCAGGTGATAGGGAAAACTGGCCAGTGCCCCCCAAATCTCAGCCTACAAGGGGCAGCAGGCAATGGCTAGGGGCCAAGGACCCCTGGGGCCTGAGCACCGCGGATTCAGCATCGGAGGAGGAGGTGGAGGAAGAAGCCCTGCAGGTTGGGTGAGGGGCCCCCAGGACGACCTAGCTTTTGTCCTCTGGAGGCACAGCTCCCCCTCCCTTCGTGACTGTGGCCCCCAGCAGTCAACCGAGCCCCTCACCCGTCCTTGGAGAGCTGGTATCGGAAGAAGTCATTGGCTGCCAGCTTGATGGCCTTCTCGGGGGTGACGAGGGTCAGGTTCACGGCAGCTCCTGCATGGCGCGCAGATGGGTCAGTAGCCGGGGCCGGGAGGCTCTCAGCGGGCACTCGCCTCAGTTGGCAGAGCCATCCCCCCGCCCGCTCACCCACATTTGTGCCTGGCAGGGGCGGGGGCCAGCGGGGACGGGGTGGGGGGGGGGGGGCGACGGGGTGTAGCGGCTCCTCCTCCAGGCGACCCTCCCGGTCCAGCGGGTGGGCCTTCGTGAGGAACACTCCCCCTGCCGTATAGAGGTGGGGGCCTGGGCGGGGGGAGGGGGGCACATCCAGCTTGGGGTGGGCCAGAGCTGAGGAGGCCCTCTCTGTGTGAGGACTCTGCTGCACAGCGTCTGGGCAAATCCAGGCTTGGTGGTGTCTCCTAAGCAGCTTTGCAGTCAGGCCCCGCCCCCCTCCCCCAGTGTCCTGGCACAGACAGGGTCCTGCCTGTCCCGGGAGTCGGCGAAGCCGCTGCGATGGACACACAGGTCCCGCCATGCTGGGTGCTGGCAGCGGTGGAGGACGGGGCTGAGTGCTGCCCTTCCCCACCCCACACCCCGTGCAGGTGCAGCCAGCCCCCACGGGGCACGTCCCCACCATCACACCAGGCCCTCCCGCCCCCTGCCCAGCCTCACCGCGGTACATCCCGAAGTAGCCCTCTGAGCGGATGGTCTTGATGAGGCAGTCGGACCTGCAGCCCCGGGGGGGAGGAGTGAGCCAGGGGGCAGCCAGGGTCCAGCTGATCCAGGCAGGAGCGCCCCCAGGCCTGTCCTCCCCCCCACCCCAGCCCGCCAGCTCACATGCTGGTGTACACGCGCTGGCCATTCTGCTGGTTCTGCAGCCTCGTCTTGGCCAGGTCAATGGGGAACACGCAGGTGACCCCGATCAGGCCGGCGATGCCGCCATTGATGAGCTTGGCTGGCAGGCTGCGTGGGCAGATGGAGGTCAGGCGGCCTCCTCGGCCATAGGTCAGCAGGGAGGGAGGGCAGGGTGGGGTGAGGCTGGGCTGGGTTCTGACCTGATCTGCTTATCGGCCATTTAACTCAGGAGCACCCAGGTAGGAGCCGCGGAGCGGGATGCCAGACAGTGGGGGAGGGAGCGCAGGGCGGAGGCGGGTCCTCTGCTTTCAAGGGTGTTTCCAAACCAGCGCTTCTGTCCTAGGAGAGAGGGGACTGCAATCAGCGGGGGTGGGCAGACAGGAGAGGCACACCAGAGGAACAGGCTTCCCCATCTCCCTCCCAGGTCCCCCACAGGGGCTCCGAGCGGCTCCCCCAGGCCCCCAACCCCACTCAGGTGGGCCACATGTTGTGGGCTCGCAGCGTGCAGTGAGGCCCACCACCTGGCCCCATCCCTGGGCCACCTGGCTTCCTCTCAAGATCCCCCACCAGCGCGTCCTCCCAGCTGGCCTTGCTCACGCTCACGTGCAAGGAGCCCTTTAAAGGGCCAGGCGCCTCCTCCCCTGGGCTGGGCTGTACCAACCCCATTCTCGAGCAGCCTGTTCTGTCAGGATGGGGGTGAGAGAGCCCCAGGGCCCCCGCGGGGCTCAGCTCACAGCTGCCCAGGTAGATGCGGCCAGCGCAGGTGCAGACCCTGCTCCGTGGCAAATCCAGGCTGGAGCCCCAGACCACCGCTCCCCTGGAAGAAGCAACCACAGCCAGCCCTGTGCCCACCCTCCCAGGAACTTCACCCCCTGACTGCCCCCTCCCTCACAAGCACACACGCCCAAGGAGGGCGGGGGAGGGCGGGGGATGGCGGGGGAGCCCCCCCCAAGGAGGGCGGGAGATGGCTAACCCTCTGAGGCTCCCTGTGTCTGGTCCACCACCTATTCCGGGGGGGCAGGCCCAGTAGGCCCCTCTCTCTAGGGGCAGGGCTGGGGACCAACAGCCAGCCCCAGGGGCCTCCTGCGGGGGGCGCCCCCCAGCCCGCGCCGAGACCAGCTGTCCCTGCCTCGCACCCGCCGCGCCGCTACTCGGGTCACACGGCTGGCTCACGCCTGCCGTCGCTCGCGGACCGGTGGCCTTCACCCCGGCTTCCCCGGGTCGGGAGGCCCCCTGCCCCCTCGGCAGCCCGCCGCCCCCGCCGTGGCCCCGCTCACCCCGGGCGCGCAGGACCGGCTCCTCCACTGCTCCTCCTGGAGACTCCAGCCCGCGGGCGGGCGGGCGGGGGAGGGCCAGCGGCCCGGGGCGGTGCCGGCGGCGGGGATTGGCTGCGGGGCGGGGCGGGGCGGGGCGGGTCTGGCGTGGGGGGGGGCGACTTTCTCTTTCAGTTTGGGCGGGATGAGGCGCCCTGCCGCCGCGGGAGAAAGGATGAGAAGGGGGTGTGACAGCTTCTGGGAGACTTGGGCTGGCCTCCGAGCCCCCTTCAGCCCGTGAGGCAGCGGGTCTGACGGGCTAACCCAGCCAAGCCACGCAGCCGGTTCGAGGGGCCCCAGCCCGCGGCTACCGTGCACCCAGCTGCTCCTCCGCGGCCAGCAGGCGGGCTCTGGTTAGGGCCCTGGGACCCCAGGAATGGGGCTCTCTCTGTGCCGGGGCACAGGGAATCTGCAGCTGTGGGGTGGAGATGGGCTGTGCCCACCTGTGTCTGTGAACCGTGTGTCTTCTGGGAGGTGCATTTCAGGGAAAACTCATGCAGGAGCGGAGAAGACACGCTTGTCTGCTGCAAAGGCCAGGGGGTGGCTGGATCACAGAAACCCACCGGCTGCCACCCACACTCCCAAAGCTCTCTGCCCCCCAGATGCCTCCCACCCCACTTACCCAGAGCCTCCGTGCCCCAGTCTCAGAGAAGAGCCTGACCTCTGCACTTCAACCTGACTCTCTCTCCCCACCCCCACTCCCCAGGTGCAAACGCCACAGCCGATTGTTGTCCCCGACCCTTGGGGACAAGGTCCATACTCTGCCCTCTTGGACCTGAGCAAGCCCACCAGACCCCACCCCCTGTCCAAGGTAAGGGACACCTGGATGCTGGGGTCCCGGAAGTCGGACAGACTCTCCAAGGTGGGGAGGGGAGCAGCTGTCCCGGGAGTATAGGCAGGCCTGGAGATCCGAGCCTGAAACCGTCAGCCCTGGGTCCCACTCTGCGCGCTGGGAGGGGGAGACGCTTTAGAACCGAGCAGTGTGGGGAGGGGCTCTGCCAGGGGAGAACTGGCAAGGGGTCCTCTGGACCAGGAAGCCTCCTTTTCCTGTCCTCACTCAGTGGTTACTACCACCTGCTCATGAGAGCTCGGAGGGCCCTCCCCTTGCACCCCAGGTTGCCATAGAGACCCGGCAGCCCCAGCCAGGCCTGAGGCCCCGGGCTGTCAGCCCTCCCTGTCCCCGCTGGCTCCCGCAGCGTCCTCAACCGGGGTTGCAGGCGAACTCTGAGCTGAGCTGTGACAGCTCAGTTCAGAGGCCACCCGCAGGATCATGCTGCTGCCTCCAGGCCCCCCAGGAAGTAAAATCTGCCACGAAAGAAGCCCCTGGACTCCCTCACCCCCAAGAAATGAAAAGGCTGTGAGGCTCCAAGTCTGCTGCTGGCCCTTCCCTCCCCATTCATCCCCCCCGCCCCTTGCCCCGGGGAGGCACTTTCAGTCCCAACGGCTGGAGGGGCGCCAACTCGGCGACAAAGGAGGCGCGGAGTGGGGGCTCAGAGCTGCGACTGGAAGCCCGGCTCAACTCCCCGTCCAGCTGGAAGAAGTCCCCATGGGGCCCGGATCGCCATGCTGAAGCCCGCCAGGCGATGGCGACTTCAGCCACCCACGTGTCCACGTACATCCCGCAGGGCCCCACGTGAGTGTCCCCCACGGCCCGGCTCGTTCCTTGGGGACTAGCCTCCGTCTCCCGACCGGCGAGGACACGTGTGCGCGGGGAGCGCGCCCGGCACCGCCCGGGGCCCGGCCTCCCACACTCCGGCGGCAGCGGATCCGAGCATCCGCCGGCGCGGGCTCCGCAGAAACCGCCTCGTCCGGGCAGATGTCACTTCCCACAGCCGCCGTGGTGCCCCTGGCCCCCGCGGCCGGGCGGCACTCGGGTGGGCTCAGCGGAAGGAGCCGCCAGGCGGGCACTCACCGCACGCTCTGCCGCCGCCGCCGCCTCTGCCGCCGCGCTGGCCTCCCCGCCTCGCCGCGCGCCCGGCTGCACCTAAGCGCGGGGGCGCGTCCGCTCGGCGCCGCGCGCGCTCCGCCCCCGGCCGGCGGCTGGCTCGCGGACTCCGGCTCCCCCTCCTGGCCGCTACGGCCACTGCGCTCAGCAGGCCTCGGTCCGGCGCCAGCCCGCGCTCTAGGTCTCCAAGGGTTTTCACTGGGCGTTCGACCTCCCCTCGGGTGCATGGGCCAGGGACTACTCCCGTCGGGCCAGCGGATGGAGGGTGCGCTGGGACGAAGTGTCCCTAAGGGAGGAGCCGTGCGAACTCAATTGGCCAAGCAGCAGATCCCCAACCAAAAGGCAGATGTGCAATTCCGCACAGGACAGACTGTATTCATGGGGCAGCAGCTGTTAACTTTGTAGCTGGGACTCCTCTCCCTCCCCGATTGGGACCCAATGCAGGCGCTGGGCGCAGACCAGCAGGAATGAGGGCTGTGCGGAAGGAAGTCTGTACAGAGGCCTGCTTGCAGCAGAGCAGGGCCAGGCCTCAGATCACCTGGTCGCCCCTGGCCTTCCACCGGCCTCTCCACCCAAGAAAGTCAGTGCTGAGACAGCGACCAGGCCAGTGTATGTGTGTTACACGGGTGGGGGGGTCACTTTGTTCACACGCAGGGAAGATTTGAAAGCGGGAGCCTCAGGGTCCAGCCCGAAATCTGGGGTCTAGGTCTGGGCAGGCTCTAGGGAGGGTGATGGCGACCGGTCAGGAGAGGCAAGGTTCCTGGGGGCCAGGCTCGTGTGCTGGAGGCCCTCCTGGTACTTGCGGCGGCCAAGCTCCAGGACAGCCCGCACCTCTTCGGCCACATCCCGCCGGTCACTTTGCTCCAGGGCCTGCACGAGGCGCCCCACGGCCCCCGGCTGCCCAGCCTGGCGCTCCGCCCAGGAGAAGAGCATGTGGCGGATCTGCCCATCCAGGTCATCCCTAGGGGGACAGAGGTGCAGTCAGGGGGGTGCCTGCCAAGACAACCCGCCACGCCCAGGGCCTTGCTTTCCCTCCCAGCACAGGGGCCTTGCTCCGTGGGCCAGGGGTGGCCAAACCTCCCTATCCTGCCCATCTGCCCTGCCCCCCTTCCCTGGACAGAACCTCAGCCAGCCTCTGGGGGGGAGCCAGCAGGACGAGAGGCTCAGAACTCACCGGAACTCGTGCCGGATGCGCTGGAGCTCACGGTAGGGCAAGCCCAGGTGCAGGGCCACGGCCGGCCAGTCGGGGCCCAGGCGCCTGGCCACGTTCAGCAGGTTGCTCTGGGTCAGGAAGCCAGTCTCGGCGTCGCCCAGGTTCAGAGGCGCCAGGGAGAGGCCAGCCCCCCAGGCCGGGCCCTCGCATCCCCGCAATCTCTGCGGGCAAGTCGAGGTGGCAGTGAGCTCCGGCCTCACCCCAGCCCACCCCGGCGGCTCCTCCCCCATCCCCTCCACACGGGGCTCCCCAGCCAGGCCTCACGGGCAGCTTGATGGGCAGAGTGGCCATCCACAGAGCAGCTGTGCCCCTCTTCTGCCGGGCAGCCTCCGCCTCCTCAGGGACCACCTCCGGCACCTCGCCCCGGTAGAAGGACACCTGGCGGGGGAGGGGAGCTTCAGCGCTCTGGCCTTGGCCCGGGCAGCCCGGGGCGCCCACCCCACTGGCCCACCTGGCCCCTCACAGCCCGAGCCCGTCGGTCCAGGGCGGTGGTCACATACACCTCCTTCAGGTTCTTCAGGTGGGAGTAGAAGACAAAGCACACCCTGCCCTCCACGCAGTCCGGGCGGTCTGTGGGCACAGGGGGTGGTCAGCAGGGACTCGGGGGCAGACCCAGCGTCCCTGCTCCAGGTGCCAGGGGCCACACCTGCATCGATGTCAATTCCCCTCTCGAAGGCAGCAAAGAACTTCTCCCCCTCAAACATCTCCACGGTGTCCGAGGGCTCAGGGCCGCGGTATCGCTCCAGCAGCCGCCGCAGGGTGGCGTCCACCTGGGTGGGGGGGGACCCACTGGCTGGGTGCCCGATGCCCTGCACCGCCCCCACAACCGCCTCCCCCAGCCCGCCGCCGCTGCCCCCACCTTGTTGCGGGGCAGGCACTGCAGCAGGACCTGCTCGGGGTCCCGGCGTCTCTGCAGTGCGATGAGGTTCACGCGATGCAGCCGCAGCCGCTCCCAGGCCTTCCGTGCCAGGCCCCCCACGCAGGTCTTGGTGGTGTACCAGAGCCAGTACCTGGGAAGGCGAGGGTGAGGGGGGCCCTGCAGGCCAGGGGGCGTGGGGAGGGGGCCGAGGCAGTGGGGGCACTGACCAGGAGAAGCGTGTGACCTGGAAGCGCGCGTACAGGTGCGTGAGCTCCAGGGCCACCTGCGTGGTGATGTCGTCCCAGGTGGCCGCGGGGGCGGCCCGGTGCAGCAGGTGCAGGCAGGACCGGTCCAGACTCAGGCCTGGGTGGGGGAGGCGGGGGCGGGGGTGGCGTGCCGACTGAGGCCTCTGGCCGGGCGCCCCTTCTGAGCAGCACCCTGCCCCGTGCCCGCACGGCTGCCCTCACCTGTGATGCCAGGCGGCAGAGGCAGCTGCACGGTGACTGGCCGAAGGAAGCTGGAGGGGCCGCTCTGCGAGAGGCAGAGCAGGGGGCTGGCGGCCGCCTCGGGCTCCCCCAGCAGGGCCGGCAGCTCTCTGCGGCCCACGTGCACCACCTGGAGCAGATGGGCCGCCCGAGCGGTCACTTCTGTGCCCAGGCGTCCCCACCACCCCAGCGGGCGTCCCGGCCCTACCTGCATGCGGACGTGCCGGGGCTCCTCGGTGGCCCCAGCGGGGAAGGTGACCCTGACCCCAGCGTGTCCCGAGGAGCACAGCAGCGCCCCCTCTGGTGGCACCAGGCAGGCATCAGACACGGGGCGCGAAACCACGAGGAACCAGGAGAAGTGGGGCACCTGGCAGTGCGCCCAGAGCCGCTGGCGCGGGCGCAGAAGCACACGGTCAGGACCAGCGGGCCGGAGCAGAGCCGGCCCTTCCCAGACGGCCCGGGCCGCCCCCACCTGGGGCGCCTCCTCCTCCAGGTGGGTCTCCAGGTCGCTCCAGCTGTCGTCACTCAGCGTCCTGACAACCACCTCGCGGCAACGCCGGGCCCGCGGGGGCACAAAGAGCAGCCACAGGCCCACCTCCTGCCAGGCAAGGGGGGACGTGAGCGCCAGGGTCACGCCGGGCCCTCCTTGCTGGGGCCCTCGCCCACACCCGCCCTGCCCTGCCCTGCCCCAGCCATGCCTGCTGGAAGGCCACCCCGTGGGGCTGCAGCTCCAGGACACCGCTGAGCAGAGCGTCGTGGGGACCCAGGGGCACGAGCCGCGGCTCTGGCAGCCACAGGCGGTAGCGGATGGTCACGGGGGCAGCAGTGGCCCCTGCGGGAAACTGCAGGCGGACGCCGCAGGCCAAGGTCACGGAGCAGCCTTGGGGCGTCACGGCAAAGCTGAGGGAAGACAGGTGGGCACAGGGTCAGACAGCAGGGTCCCCTAGGTCTGAATCTGGCGCCCCAGGCACCTGTGGGAGACCCCCGAGGCACGGGCAAGGTGTACAGTGAGGGCAGTGTGGTGGGTGGACAGAGGCTTTTCCAGCCCGGCCCCTCCCTCACGCCATACCTGTCCAGATCTGAGGTCAGCAACAGCCTGGGCATTTCTGGGACCATGGGTGTCCCTGGGGAAGGAAAGATGGGCTGTTAGGCCAGTTATGACACCTGCGCCCTGACTGTGGTCTGCCCCCAGCCCCACCGTGACCCTACCTGGGGGGCTGAGGGGGTCAGGAGGGGGCCTGCCCAAGGGGTTTCCTTGCAGGCGCACAAAGGGGGCATCCAGCAGCTCAGGGGGCACGTCCCGGAGCTGGTTGTCCCGCAGGTCGAGCCGGGTGAGCAGCGGGAGGCGGGCCAGGCTGGCGGGCACCGAAGCCAGGAGGTTGCTGTGCAGAATGCAGAGCCGCAGGGCCCGCAGCCCGGCTGCGGGAGGCGCCAGCTCAGGGCCTGCAGAGGACCGTCGTGGCTACCCGCCCCCAAGCGCCAGTCCAGGCGGCTCGCACCGCAGGCGTCCGGGGAGCCCTTTCAGTCTCCGCCCCTAGCTGGACTAAAGAGCTCGGGGAGGCCTGTGCAGGGGGGAGCCTCGACAGCCAGGGAAGCGGGGGGCACGCGAGGGCTGCCGGGGAGGCGGGCCGGCCCGGGTGTACAGGGCACCGCGGAGGAAAGACGGCCGTGGAGGAGGGCAGGGCAGCCAGCGGCCCACAGGCACTCTCCACTGGGCCAGGGGAACCAGGGCCGCGACTCACCGAAGGAGCCGGGGAGGCTCTGCAGCCGATTGGAGGCCAGATTGAGCTCGGCCAGGCTGCCCAGGCCTCCGATCTCAGGGGGCAGGGCCTCCAGCAAGTTCCCAGAGAGATCAAGGCGCTGCAGGCTGGACAGGGCTCCCAGGGCTGGGGGCAGCGTTCGCAGGCGGTTGTGGGTGACGGCGAGGAAGGTGAGGGATGGGAGGGCCCCCAGGGCCGCGGGCAGCTCTGAGAGGCAGTTACGAGACAGCAGGAGGGCATCCAGGCCACACATCTGGGGGACGCAGGCCGGCAGTGTCTCCAGGCTGTTGAAGCTCAGATCCAGGTGGGCCAAGTGGGCTAGGCCACTCAGGCTGGCGGGCAGCGTGGTGAGGGAACCCCGGAGGCAGGCACCCAGGGCATCCCGACGTTGCCCACCTGATGGGGGAAAGGCAGACAGACGTGGCCTTCAGAGTCAGAGACCCAGGTGAGCTCAGCTCTGCTGGCCAGGGAAACGGGTGCATGGAAACACAGAGCTCCACCCCAACCCCACCACAACAGAGAGAGATGGACAGATGCTGCAGAGCCACCGGCAGGTGAAGCAGGCAGACACAGACGGTGCGGCCTCATCTCAGCTGACAGCCATCACCGGTGACCCACCCCTGGTAAAAGATCTGCCCTGGCGTCTGCTGGAGACACCACTGTGCAGCTGCTAGGTCCGGGAGCCCGGGCCCAGCCAGCTTCCTCTCGGGGGAACACGGCTGGGTAGCGCTGTGCAGGGAACAGGGCTGGGGCTGGGGCCGGGGTCCACCTTTCAGGACCAGGAAGCAGAGGCAGGAGCTAGAAAGAGGCTGGGACAGGGCTGGGACTGGGGGGGCTCACCTTTGAGGACCAGGGAGCGGAGGTGTGGCAGGCTCCAGCACAGCCGGGCCAGGGCAGCCTCCAGCAGCTGAGGGTCCTCGTGGCCACTCAGCTGCAGGAAGTCCACCTCCAGCAGCTGAGGGGCCTGCTGGGCACACAGGCGCAGCAGCCGGCGGCAGCCTCCAGGGTACAGGTGCAGGCTCAGCCGGTTTCCGGCTGGGAGCAGGGGCGCCTCCAGCCCTGCACCCGCAGCCTCTGGAGCATCTCTCGCAGCATCTTCTGGGGCCGACGTCGCGGGCACCGGCCCCGCCTCCACTGCAGCCATCGCCCACCAGGCGTCCTCGGGGGCCAGACATGTCCCAGCTCGCCAGGCAGGCCTGCTCAGGCAGGGCCCAAAGAGGCTGCAGAGTCGGGGGAGGAGTGGTCTGGGCGTCCTCCCAGCCAGAGCAAGGGGGACTCAGGCTGGAGGGAGCCAGGCCCACTGGTCCAGAGTCCAACGCCTAGGCTGGACAGACTGTCACTGACATGGGCTGGGGAAGAGAACTCCCTGGGGCTGGGAAGGTGGCAGGCAGGAGACCTGTGAGTGCAGAGGGGCTTGGGGACAAGCTGAGGGAGTGGGGGAGGGAGGCCTCACACCCCCAGTCTAGAAACTTGGCAAGGGACTCCTAGTCCAGACCCCCGCAACGCCGCCTGCCGGGCACCAGAGCCCCACCTCCAACCTTCACATTTCTCGGCTCCGACCGGAGGCACTGGTTCTCATCTACCACGTGGGGGCGGTGGCCCAGGCAAGGACACGAGTGATCCTGCCCGCGTCTGTCCGAGCAGCGCGAGGGGGTCCTGAGGACGGGACCTACTTCCTGGCCCCTGGAGGAGGACTCTCCCGCCACTTCCAGCTCGCACCTCAGTCCGCAGGGGAGGTCCGTGCACCGCGCAGTCGCCGCCCCCACCGCTTGGGGCGTGTCCTGGGGGAGAGACAGCACCGTAACCCCCCCCCCCCCCCCAATCTCCGCGTCCCCTAGACGCACCCGCGGCCCGCGCGTCACCTGCGCTCCCGGCGGCGCGTTTCCGGGTCCGGCCGCGTGGGAAGCTCGCCTCGCGCCGGCAAGGTCCGCCGGCAGGGGTCTCAGGGTCCCGCCCGCCCTGCCCGCCCTGCCCGCCCTGCCCGCCCTGCCCGCCCTCTGCCGGACAGACCGCCCCGCCGCACTCAGCTTCCTGTCGGCCGGCGTGCGTCTGTGCGACCGGCCTTCCCGCGGGAAGGCCCGCTTTTCGCGCCACAAAACCAACCTCTCCGAGGTTCTCGGGCTCTGGACCCGCTCAGCTCTGGCTATGCATTCCCGCCCCCGTGTTAAAATGAACTAGTGCGATCTCTGGCTGCAGGGGGTACTGAGGGCTGATCGCAGTTGCCGCCCCACACCCACCTCCTACCGGAGGTCAGCACCGAAGTCCCCAGCCAGCCCCCAAAGGCCTCCTCTCAGGTCCTGCAGAGCTCAGGGCCCACCTTCCATGACCCTATCTTACGGGAGCACTCTGGGCCACCTCCCCGCCCCCTCGCCCCCAGCGGGCTTCCCCATAGGCTGCCTCCTTTCTCAGCGTCTCACAAGAGAGGAAAAGGAGATGGGAGAGATCAGATGTGGCCCAAGGCCACTCGGGGAAGGCCAAAGTCAAGGACCAGATTTGCCTCTCCGGAAAGCCTTCCCAACTGGTCCTTCCACCTCACAGAATAGGTGCCTGTGAACATGCACATCCACCCCAGCCTGTTCTGCCCCAAATGACACCTCTGTACCCTCTCTCCGCCACCCTCCCCAACTACCAACATCCTTCCCACCTGGACGGGCAGTTCCTGCTAGGCCTGTGTTCTCCCCAGTTCGTATTCCCCCTTCAGTTTCCACATAGCTGCTAGAATACACACACACACACACACACACACACATGCAGGAACATCATTCAGACTTAAAAAGTAATGAGTGATGGCCATCGACTCAATGGACATGAGTTTGAACAAACCCTGGTAGATAGTGAAGGACAGGGAAGTCTGGCATGCTGCAGTCCATGGGGTTGCAGATCGGACAGGACTGAGCCACTGAGCAACAAAAGGTAATGAAATCCTGACACATGTTACAATGTGAATGAACTTTAAAGGGCATTACACTAAATGAAATGAGCCAGACACAAGAGGACAAATACTGTATGATTCCACTTATGTAAGATCCCTAGAGCAGTCAACAAAGAAATAGAAAGTAAATGGGAGCCAGGGGCTGGGAGAGGGATGGGGCTTTATTGTTTAGAATTCAAGAAGAGGAAAAAAGTTCTGGAGATACACTGTGGTGATGGTTGCAGTTGAACGCAGTGTGATGGTCATTGTGAACGTATCTAGTGCCACTAAACTGTATGATTAAAGTGGTTTTACAGTATGTATTATCGTACCATTAAAAAAAACACAACAGGCCACTTTCCCGTGTGACTGCAACAGTCCCATCCTTGCCAAATGGTGTTCCTCACTTTACCCCAGCTGTGTGACCTTCAGCAAAAAAACCTTTCTGTGCCGACACTCATCGATATAATAGGGTTTCCGTGGGGCCTGCGTTATCACATCCGGGCTTGGCCCTATCACGAGCCCGCCTGGGCTGCCTGCTGCCTCTGAGCCCATCTCCAGCCACCTTAGCAAGGCCTTTACTCCTGGGGCCTGATGCTAGCCCAGATCTTCGCAGAACAGGCGCTCGCTCACCCTTCAGCCCTCCTCGCTCAGGGTCTACGTCTACCTCAGTTAGGACTGCTTCGTTTAACTACTCTGTGTCCGCGCACTAGAACCTAAGTTCTGAGGAAGCAGAACCGGGCCTGCGCCCCCCAGGACTGACGCCAGCCTGCAGCAAAGTCCCCGACACGGAGTGAACGAGGAACGTGGGCTGTGTCCGCGGGGAAGCTGATGTCACTTCCGAGAGGGCACGGTCCGGGTGGGGGCGGGTCACACGGGCGTGGACGGTTCTGGCTCCGCTCCTCCGAGCAGCGGTGACAGAGCCTCCCAGCTTCACCTGGGGCCCCCGCCGTGGCACTAGGGATGGGGGGAGCAGCGGCTGGTTTCCGCGGAGTGAAAGCTCGGGGCGGCTCGCCCGCCCGTCTGGGCCCGGCCGGACAGCCGGCTCCTGTACGCGTAGCCTGCCGCACCCCCTCAGCAGCGCCGGGCCACGTGCGGCCCGCAGCGGCGCCCCCGTGCTTCCGGTAGCCGTGCGCCATGGGACTTGTAGTTCGCCGGCCGCGTCCGCCGCTCCTTCAGAGAAGCGACCAGCGCACAGAGGCCGCGCTGCATGCTGGGAGCTGTAGGCGCCGCGTGGCATCCTGGGAACCCTGAAGGGAGAAACGCTACATTCCTGGCTCGTGCCTCTCTCAGCCCCACTTCCCCCAGGGATCTCGGGCGGCAGTCGCCCCACTATATACACGAAGACAGCCCTGGAACTGCCTTCCGCCTTTGCGGTGGCGGCTGCGCGACAGACGGGATAATGGCGTCTCCTGCGTCCTCATTGGCTAGGCATCTCGTGACGTCACTAGGAGGCGCCCTCGCGGGGCGCCGAGCGCAAGTCCCGGAGGCTTCTGGGTAGCGAATTACTCCCGCCCCCAGCACCGGCGCTTTCCTTTCCGTCCCTGACGCCGCCGAGGTCGCACGCGCGAGGCTGCTCTGCCACCGCTGAGTGAGTGGGCCGGGAGGGCCGGGCCGTGGGGCCTGGCCGCGGTCGTGAGTGCCGCGGGGGGCGGGCGGGGCAGGGCGTGGGCCAGGCCTCGGCGGCGGATCCGCACCAGCCGCGCGCGGCCCGGCACTAACCTCGCAGGGACCCGAGGCCGCCCGTAATGCCGTTGTCCTTGTCTCATGCGCTAGGATGCGTTACGTTGCCTCCTACTTGTTGGCCGCCCTCGGGGGCAATTCCTCCCCCAGCGCCAAGGACATCAAAAAGATCCTGGACAGCGTGGGCATCGAGGCAGACGACGACCGACTCAACAAGGTAGCCGCCTTGCAGGGGCCCGAAGACCCCGCCGACCCTCTACTCCGCATACGGGGCTCCCTCTCCTACCCAACCCAGGGAAGTAGGTTGCCGCGGGTTTGGTGGGAGGCCTTTGCCAGCCCATGTGGTTTTGGAACTGCCCTAATGTACCGGTACAGCCCAAACGAAGAAAAAATGGAGATGAAGTCAAGTCCGCGTTAGCGTGGCTCAGTGGGAACAAGTCACGTGTAAGCTTTTTTTTTTTTTTTTAAGTGAAAACAAGTCCACCTTGACTTTATTTTTTTGAACTTAATATGGTGGTGGTTTACTTGGTAAGTCGTGTCGGACTGTTGCAATCCTGTGGGCTGTAGACCGTCAGGCTCCTCTGTCCATGGGATTTCCCAGGCGAGAATACTGGAGTGGGTTGCCATTTCCTTCTCCAAGGGATTGCAGGCGGACTCCTGCAATGCTAGCAGATTCTTTACCAACTGAGCTACAAGGGAAGTCAAAAATACGTGCCATGCTGTGCTTAGTCACTCAGTCTTGTCCGACTATGCCACCCCATGAACTGCAGCCCACCAGGTTCCTCTGTCCATGGGGAGTGTCCATCCCGACCTAGGGATGGTGCTCAGGTCTCCCGCATTGCAGGTGGAATCTTTCCTGACTGGGCCCCCAGGGAAGCTCTTGCTCAACCTAGTGAAGGTTATTTTGATATGTATTGAGTGTAAAGTGAGATATTTTGCATTTTTTTCAGCAGTAAGTTTGGGAGTTAGTTTCCACGTGTGGGGTGTCTTATCTTACCTGTCCCGAGTGGGTCATAACTGTGGTGCGGAGCAGGGGGGTGGGGTGGGGTGAGGTGGCGGCCTCTGGTGACCCTGCTTCTCATGTGCTCTAGGTCATCAGTGAGCTCAACGGAAAGAACATTGAGGACGTCATTGCCCAGGGTGAGGTCGTGTTTGAGGCTTTCGTTTTCACGGTCCATTCTAATCCCTGCTGGTCAGCCTGTGACCTGCCAGGCTTCGCTTGTGGACCAGAGCACCCTAGAAGCCTTACCCAGAGGAGTGAGCAGGGTTGCTATGGGCTCTTGCCATGGGCGCTTCTAGACAACCTTCCCGGGCAGGGCAGCAGGGTGCCTGTGCTCTCGGTGGGATTCTGTAAACAAGCCTCACCACTCTTTTGTGGGGGGCTAGGACTGACCACAGGCCCCTGCCCTTTCCAGCTGGAGCTGGACTTGATTGGAAGTTGAGCTTTTGGGGAGCTGTTTTTGTCCGTGGGTCCATGATAGGGCAAAGGCAGCCTTGTCTGTGAGCTCACTGCTGGGGCTGAGGATCTGGACACTGGGACGGTGGGTTTTACCTGCCTGTTCGTAAGCATGTTTGTTCAGCTTACCTCCCGCTTAGGGCGCTGTGGACCTACAGGTGTGCTGGGGGGTTCCAGTGTCTGCGAAAATGGGAATCTTACATGGACCCTAACGAGCTGGACAGTGTCTCTTCACTTTGAGATGACGTTCAGGTGGAACACCTGCTCTGGGCTCACCTCCCCTTGGGTCTCTGCAGGTATTGGCAAGCTGGCCAGTGTGCCCGCGGGCGGGGCTGTGGCCGTCTCTGCTGCCCCAGGATCCGCAGCACCTGCTGCCGGTTCTGCTCCAGCCGCAGGTAAGTGGAGGTTCAGGAGCTGTTGGTGCCACGCACTGGGGTCTGTCTCTGCCGGGTGTGTGGCCTGCAGTGCGACTGAGCTCGCCACGCTTTCTCCCCACAGCAGAGGAGAAGAAGGAGGAGAAGAAGGAAGAGTCGGAGGAGTCAGATGACGACATGGGCTTTGGCTTGTTTGACTAGAGTCCCGCTTCCCTGCAAATAAAACCCTTTTTATGTATTTCCTGAGTTACCTGTGAGTGCTTTGTTAGTGTGGTCTCTGCATCCTTGTCTCGTTCTGGGATGAACCAGGACCCTTGCTCAGTGGAGTCTGAAGAGTCAGGAGTGGGGAGCCTGGGAGGGGGTACTTCCTGAGGGTCTTGAGTATGGCCAAGCCTTGAGCCTCCTTCTTGGACATTGTCGCGGCTCCTGAGGACTGCCAGGGTCTTGGAGGGAATAAGGCTTTCGGGGGACTCCCCGTCCAGAAAAGCTTCCGAACCTGGGGAGGGTGGCCTCTGCTTTCTGAGGCGGGTGCCTCCAATTGAGGCCAGCAGTTCCCATCAGATGGAGTGGTTTCAGTTACACAAGGGGACGTGGTGCAACCGGATTCCGCTGTAGGAGTCGGACTCCTCTGGCCTTTTTCGAGTCAGCACCCCAGCTCCACCTTAGCTCCTGAGCAACTCGGGTGTCATGCAGCTGTCTGGTGGCCACTACCTTTGCTGGGCAGATGTGGAAGTGGCTTGCAGACAGCAGTGCTGGCCGTGTGCTCTTCAGGTCCTTTAGTGGCAGGCCTGCCCATGCCCCTTCTGCCAGGTTCTGGCCTAGAATATGGGGCAGAGGGGAAAGGCCCTCTCACTGCCCAGTTCAGTTCAGTTCAGTCGCTCAGTCGTGTCCGACTGCGACCCCATGGACTGCAGCACACCAGGCCTCCCTGTCCATCACCAACTTCTGGAGCCCACTCAAATTCCTGTCCATTGAATTGGTGATGCCATCCAACCATCTCATCCTCTGTCATCCCCTTCTCCTGCCTTAAATCTTTGCCAGCTTCAGGGTCTTTTCCAATGAGTCAGTTCCTTTCATCAAGTGACCAAACTATTGGAGTCTCAGCTTCACCATCAATCCTTCCAATGAATATTCAGGACTGATTTCCTTTAGGATGGACTGGTTGGATCTCCTTGCAGTCCAAGGGATGCTCAAGAGTGTTCAACACCACAGTTGAAAACATCGATTCTTCATTTCACTATCCTGGCCCTGTAGCTGTTGGCAGTCTTCACTGCCAAGGTCTTGGGCCTCTGCCCGCTAATGCCAGGCCATCCAGTAGATCCTCTGCCTTTCTGAAGGCTGTGCTGTGGTGGGTAAGTACTCGGAGCTCACCCTGCATGCAGTAGGCCTTTATGGAGCTGTGGGCTCAGTTTCAGAGGAGAGTGGTGAGTGCAGCATAGGAGATTGTGGAGCAGAGGGGCGGGGACCTCGGGAAGAGGCCCCAGGGCAAGGGGTGCTGCCCTGAGGAGTGGGGGCTTGGACGGGGGTGAGGGCCATGGTAAGGGGAAGAGGTCTGGGTTGTGGAGGCTGGGGAGTTCTGTGTGCCTAGGGACACAGCTGACCCAGGGCTGGGGTCCAAGGCTAAGGTATTGGGGCCCCTCTCAGAGGAGTGGACCCAGCGTCCAGGGGCAGAACTCACAATCCTAGGCTCAACCGCTGAAAAAAAGAGCCCTGTAGGGGCAGAGGACCCCTGCCTGGCGTTCAACAAGCCCCAGGGATTCTCATTTGTACTGACGGGGGAAGGGGCAGGTCCGCCTCCCACTCCACAGGCAGGATTCTGGGAAGGGCTCGATGTTCCTGGCTCCAGAACTCCTGGTCCCAGGGGCCTGAAGGGAGGGTTATGTACCCAAAACAAGTCAGCTAGTGTGTGGAAATGGGAGCAGAGGTCTCCCCGCACTGGGGCGGCACAGCCTCATTCCCTCAGAAAAGGCCCGGACACTGGCCTCCCACAGCAGGCTGCGGGGACAGCCTTCCTAGGCCCCTGGTTGAGCTCACCGTGTCCAGCTCCTCCTTGGTGGCCCACCCTGGTGACCCCCTGAGGTCTTCAGGCTGGCCTTGGGGGTCTGTTCCATTTCCACTGTGTCCCCCCTCATCTCCTGCTGTGTCCAGCAGCCTCCCCAAGCGCTCAGGCACCCCAGTCCTGTGCTGTACCTCCATCCAGAGCATTCGGGGTTCTAAGTCAAACACCCTCACCCCCTGCCCTCCCTTTTCCCAGGACCCCACTGCCCTCCCCTCCTCCCACCCAGGGCCCTTGAGAGTCTGCAGGGAGGGTGGCCCTTTGCCTTCCCATGGTTCACCCTTCTCAGTCCTTATTTGACCTTGCGGAAACACGCTCTCCCACTTCAGCCCAACCCCCTCCCCAAGTGGGGCTGGTCTTGCTGACTTTGCTCACTGCTCTACTGGTGCAGGCTCCCATGCCAGGCGCACATGCCAAGCACGGGTGACCTGGAGCTGAGGACTGGTTGGCATGATGCCAGATGGCCCTGTCCTGGGGAAGCCCTGCTCTGGCTTTGCCTGGGGCTTGATTGGGGAGTGGCCCCAGGTTGGGTCCTGAATCAAACTCCTGCCTGGGGAGCAAATGTCAGGGGTGACATGCACCCCTGCCTTCAGCATAGGTAAGCCCCTTGTTTGGGAGGTGGAGTGAGGTGCCGGGTGACCTGGTGGCTCAGCAGTAAAGAATCCCGCCAATGCAGGAGACATGGGTTTGAACCCTGAGTCCGGAAGTTCCCAAAAAGGAAATGGCAACCCACTCCAGTATTCTTGCCTGGGAACTCCCGTGGACAGAGAAGCCTGGTGGGCTACAGTCCATGGAGTCAGAAAAAGAGTCAGATGGGACAGAGCCAGTAAACAAGTGAGGTGCAGGGCTGGTCTCTAGATACAGGTCAGGCTAGCCCTGCCCTGCAATCCAGGAGAAAAATGCGGAAGGGGGTGGGAGGGTGACGTTACCAGCACCTGCTTGGGCAATTAGTGAGGGCGGGTCAGGGCTGGAATCACCCGGAGTAGACCCCACAGCCTGAGGAGCTGGGACAGGAGGCGGGTGGAAACCAACTTAGTGCCCAGGTAGAGCTGGCCGGGCCGGGAGGTCTGCTGTGTGTCTGAGACCCGGTGTTCTCTCTGCAAACTGTGGTTTGCACGAAGCCCTGTGTGTTTACGGGTCATTCTGGTCCCTGGCCCGCAGCGAGCTCCTCGGTGGCCCGGGCGGGCGGAGGCCTACGCCTGACGGAGGCGGGATGCTGCCTGGACAGCAGCGCCCTCCGCTCCCGGGTGTCCAGCTCAGATGCCGACGTCCCGGGCCTGAGCGCGGCCGTACCCACTCCTCTGGGCCCCCGTCCGCCCCTTTCCGCCTTCCACGGTGGGGGGCGGGGGAAGGCAGCGGGAGGTGGGGGACATGTACTTCCGTCCCGGCCCGGCCACTGTCTTTGGCTGGGCCGCGGGTGGTCGCTTCCAGCGGGCTGGACAGCGGGCGGGGTCTCCGGGTCAAGGTGGGCTTCCGGGGAGGGCGTGGCCTCGAGCCGAGGGCGGGGTCTCGGAGCCGGGCTCCGGGGAGGGCGGGGCCTCGGGCGTGGCGTGGCCTCGGAGCCGGGGGCGCGGCCGTTCCCCGCGCGCCCCGATAGGCCCGCGTGAGCCGGCTCCGCCCCGCCCCCCGCTAAAATCGCAGCCTCCGCGCAGAGTCCCCAGCTCCGCCGGCTGAGACCCCGAGCCACAGCGACCGAGAGGCCAGCGGCCGGTGTAGCCCCGGCTCCAGAGCGAGCGGCCAGCGCGCGGCGCACAGGGCGGCCTGCGGAGCCCGGGAGCCCGGCGGGCTGCCACGATGTTCCCCAAGGAGACTACATGGAACATCTCGTTCGCGGGCTGCGGCTTCCTCGGCGTCTACCATATCGGCGTGGCCTCCTGCCTCCGCGAGCACGCGCCCTTCCTGGTGGCCAACGCCACGCACATCTACGGCGCCTCGGCCGGGGCGCTCACCGCCACGGCGTTGGTCACCGGGGCCTGCCTGGGTAAGGGGGCCGGGGGGGCTGGGCAGATGCCCCTCGCGAGCGTGGAGCGGCCCCTTCCGTCACCATGGGGAGGTGGGAGGGGTCTCTACCCGGGACTCGGGCCGTGGGTCCAATTCCGGGCGCCAGCCAGGGGCGGGGCCTGCCTTGTTTTGCTCCAAGGGTGCCGGGGGATTGGGGTAGGGCCCGGTGCGCCTCTGGGCCGAGGCTGCCGCCTAGGGCCCGCCTCTCGGGCGCAAAGGTTGGGGGGCGGGCAGGTGCAGCAGGAATTATTTCATTGGAAAGAGAAAGTAGTTCGTGGGCGGGACCTCGAGAGTCGGGGTGGGGCCTAGGCCGTCCGCCTGCCCCGGGCGTAAGACCGGGTGCCAGCGGTCACTGTGTTCTGGGGCTCCGGCATTCCAGACTGCCGTGGCCCCGGGGCCAGGTATGGAGTTGGCTTCTGAGAGAGCGTCTGGGCACTGTGGCCTGGTGCCTCCCGAGGACTCCTGGAGGAGGACCTGGCAGGTCAGGCCTGGGCCTGGCCAACACAAGCTCTCTCCGGCTCTCTCGCTCCTGGCGCACCGCCCACTGTGGGCCCGGGTCCGTGGCTGCTGCGAGACGTTTTTGCCCCCACCATGGGGCGAGAGGCGCGTGGAGACTGAAGTCCCAGAGTCGGCTTCCTCCACCCACACTCTTACGGCGGCCCTTGCCAGTGATGTTTACGGCACACGGAGGTCTCCGGGAGGCAGCCAAAGTGACAGAGGGATCATTAGCTTCTGGAATGCCCCGCCCAGCAGGAGCCTGTCCAGGGTTCTCTCCTGCCCCCTGCCGGCGACCTTTGCCCGGAGAGGTTGGGCGGGGAGGAGCAGAGTGGCCCCGCCCCTTCCCTTCCAGGCGGCCTCCGCCCGGTGCCCCTCAAACCCCCTGTTGGTCCCAGGACACCCCTAGGTCCGTGGTACCTTGTTGAGGACATAGCTCCCATGGCACCTCCCCCCAACACACACTCCCAAGAAACCTTCCTCACGAGTGCCGGTGGTCTTGGGCAGCTGGAGCCTCCACCCTGTCGCACTCCTGACCCCAGTGGTGATCCTAGCGCCTCCGGGGCCTTCCTGCCCCCTGACTACTCCCGGCCGGCTCCCACTCCAGCTTTGTCCCTGGCCAGTGCCCATGGCCCCCAGAGCCATGTGGAGCGGCTGCAATGGGATGCGAGTTGATTTCATGCCCCCCGGGCGGCACTAGGGTCTGTGGATCTGGATCTGGCCAAGTGGGTGAAGGCTGAGGCTGCTCAGAGTTGAGACTGTGGCTTCTACCCTTCCTGGCGGGGCTGGATGCCAGGCAGGCCAGGCTCTGTGATTCATGGATCAGGGAGAGAATTGGGAAATTCCGGGCAGAGGGCAGGCCGTGGCCTCAGCTGTGCCCTCCCAGGAGCCCCTCTCTTCCCAGGAACAGGTGTCCCAGTTGTGGGCCAGGCTCCACGGACACAGAGGCTCCTCCGGGGTGGACAGGGCTGCCTTGAGTCTGTGCCGTGGTCCCTGGGCATGGAGCCCTGGGGAAGGTGCGAAGCCCAGGAGTGCTGGCCCGACTCTTGGCCCTCTTATTCTAGGTGAGGCTGGCGCCAACATCATCGAGGTGTCCAAGGAGGCCCGGAAGCGGTTCTTGGGCCCACTGCACCCTTCCTTCAACCTGGTGAAGACCATCCGGGGCTGCCTGCTGAAGACTCTGCCTGCTGATTGCCACGAGCATGCCAGCGGCCGCCTGGGCATCTCTCTGACCCGTGTCTCTGATGGCGAGAACGTCATCATAACCCACTTCAACTCCAAAGAGGAGCTTATCCAGGTGGGCCCCGCGGGCCACACTGGGGCGCAGTAGGAACCCCGAGGCCCCTGCTCACTGCCCCCTCTCTGTCCCTACCCTCCAGGCCAATGTCTGCAGCACCTTCATCCCCGTGTACTGCGGCCTGATCCCCCCGTCCCTCCAGGGGGTGGTGAGTATCCCCTGGGCGCCCTGCCTGGGTGGCAGGTCAGCTCCTGCGTGGGGGGTGGGATGAATGCCCCCCAGCCCCGCCCGCCTGCTGGCCTGTTGCCTCACTTCCCCAGAGTGTGGGGAGGAGCGGCATCTGTGCCCCCCTGTCGGTGGCCTCACTTCCCCAGTTACTCAAGAGCCGGCCAGCCCCGCGCGGATGCAGGTTTCCGGTGGCTGTTCTCCCCAACCCCACAGTCTGGCCATCTGTTCAGCGGCCAGTGCCCAGTGGGTGAAAGGCCCAGATGAAATGGCCCCAGGGGAAGGGCCGTCAGCGCCCCCTGCCGGGCCCTCCCTGTATGACCCGGTGTCCCCGCCACAGCGCTATGTGGATGGCGGCATCTCAGACAACCTGCCGCTCTATGAGCTCAAGAACACCATCACAGTGTCCCCCTTCTCGGGCGAGAGTGACATCTGCCCGCAGGACAGCTCCACCAACATCCACGAGCTCCGAGTCACCAACACCAGCATCCAGTTCAACCTCCGCAACCTCTACCGCCTCTCCAAGGCCCTGTTCCCGCCCGAGCCCCTGGTGAGGCCCGCCCTCGTCACTGGCATGGGGGACAGCTGCCCGGGGGCCTCTCCTGGCGATAGCCCACAACCCGTTCAGCCTCTGTCCAACCTGGATCTGGCTCTGGATTCAAGTTAGCTTAGGGTGGGGTAGGGGGATGGTGCAGGGACCCCGGGGACCCCAGGGGGCAGAACAGGGTGTGCCTGGCCCCCTGCCCCAGTTTATGCCTCCCCCTGCCTCAGGTGCTTCGAGAGATGTGCAAACAGGGCTACAGGGATGGCCTCCGCTTCCTGCGGCGGAACGGTGCGCGGGCTGCCCGGGGCTGGGTGGGCTCTGCTTGGCCGTCCCCTGTGGGCCAGACGGCCGCAGCCCCGCTGATGGCCTGTCGCGTCCTCCCCACCCAGGCCTCCTGAACCGGCCCAACCCCTTGCTGGCGCTGCCCCCCAGCCAGCCCCCTGCTCCTGAGGATGCAGATGCAGGGGAGGGGGCGGCGGCCATGGAGAGGACTGCTGGGAAGGATCACCTGCCTCCGCCCAGGGAGGATCACATCCTGGAGCACCTGCCCTCGAGGCTCAATGAGGGTGCGCGGGGGAGGGGGGCCTGGGGGGAGGGGGTAGAGGGGTCCTGGGCTCCGCCTTCCCCACCGACCTGCCACCAACTAACCGCCCTCCTGCACCCACAGCCCTTCTGGAGGCCTGCATGGAGCCCACGGACCTGCTGACCACGCTCTCCAACATGCTGCCCGTGCGTCTGGCCACAGCCATGATGGTGCCCTACACTCTGCCCCTGGAGAGTGCGGTGTCCTTCACCATCCGGTGAGGAGCAGGAGGCGGGCCTCCAGGACGGACTTGGGAGTCACCCCTGGGTGGTGGGCACACAAGGAGAGAAAGAGACGGCTGGTTTAAGATGCTGCAGAGATGCCAGGTCGGGCCCCAGAGCCAGGGCACAGACCCGGCCGGCCCGGCCGCGGTCCCTGAGCCCATGCCTTGCGCCCTGCCCCAGCTTGCTTGAGTGGCTGCCCGACGTCCCCGAGGACATCCGGTGGATGAAGGAGCAGACGGGCAGCATCTGCCAGTACCTGATGATGCGCGCCAAGAGGAAGCTGGGCAGCCACCTGCCCTCCAGGTGAGCCCCTGCCGCCGTGCCCACCCCGGCCCGCAGCCTCTGGGGCGACCCCCACGCGAGCCCACCGCCCCTCCCTCCTGCCCTCCGCAGTCTGTCGGAGCAGGTGGCGCTGCGCCGCGCCCGCTCGCTGCCGTCCGTGCCGCTGTCCTGCGCCGCCTACAGCGAGGTGCTGCCCAGCTGGATGCGCAACAGCCTGTCGCTGGCGGACGTGCTGGCCAAGTGGGAGGAGTGCCAGCGGCAGCTGCTGCTCGGGCTCTTCTGCACCAACGTGGCCTTCCCGCCGGACGCCCTGCGCATGCGTGCCCCCGCCGGCCCGGCCCCCGCGCCCCCGCAGCACCCGCCGGGCTCGCCCCCTTGCTGAGGGCCCAGGGCCCTGGCCTTCCGGCCGCGGGGCCCCCGTGCTGAGGGCCGGGCCCCCCAGTGTCCCTGCCCCGTGAGGCGGGGCCCCGGGGCCGGCTGAGCTCCCCTCCGCAGCCCCTCTCCATCCCCCTGCAGACTGAGGAGCTGCCCAGGGGGGCTTTGCGGTCCACCAGCGGCTCACTCGCTGCACTGAGGAGGGCGGGGTAGCCCTCCCTGCGTGGCCGCAGGGGCCCCTTGCCTGTGCCTTAACCTCCCCTCGGGGACCCGCCCTGGTTCCGGGCCAGCGTGCTGGGGCCCCCACCCCTGCGCCCCCTACCCGGCGCCCCCACCTGTGAGCGCAGTATTACTCCTGAGAACTTTGCACCTGCTCCACCGGCCACATTTTTTCATGTTTCTGAAGAATGTGTGTGAAGAATTATTTATTTTTGCCAAAGCAGATGTAATAAATGCCACAGCTCAGCCCTGCCTCCTTCACTTATGTGTGGCGCCCCCCAGCCCTGCCGCCCGCCCCCCTCACATCGTGTCTCTGCAGCTTCAAGCCACGGATTCCCGGGGTCCTGCCTGCCTCTAGCCTGGCATTCAGGGCCTGCCAGCCAGCTCTGGGGCTCCCCCTCAAAGCACTGAGGGTTTCCTACGCTGCCGCCCACTCCTCTGGCTGGGACCCTTGGGCACAGCTTTCCAAGGGTCAATGAAAATATTTGGGATCAAGATCCTTGCAAAATAAAAACAGAACTGTTTAGTTTAGAACTTAATGGTGTCCTGGGGGTGTGGGATGATTAACCGGTTGGATGGCTGTGGAGGCTGAGGTTGCCCAGCTGAGTGTAGGGGAGAGGTGGGCAGCGGGGGGCTGCTCCACGGTGGGCCTTTGGCCCCAGGCTTGTGGGAGGTGTGGGTCTTGCCCCTGTCATCAGGAGCCTCCCCGCCCCCAACAATGTACCCAGCCTCCTGCCCGAATATAGGAGGGAGCAGGTGTGGTGAGGGGGGCTGGGTCTTGTGGGTGAGATATGCTCTCGAGGCCTCCTCTGCCCTGCCTGGGCAGTCTGAGGGGAATGCGGCCAGCCCCCCTTGGTGACCACAAGGGCCCATGGGATGAGGGGGGTGTCTGAGAGGAGCAGGACGCTTGGCTGGCGGTCCAAAGCTGATTCCTGCTGGGGGTTTGCCCGCGCCTGCCCTCCGCGCTTCCCCATGGCCGCAGCCCCCAGCCAACAATAACGGTCGGGCTGGGGCTGCGACCGGGAGAGCCGGCTTGGCAGGTCCCCGTGCGCCTGTGCCAGGGGCCACCCCTTGGTCTCAAGGTCCCGTCCCGTAGGCCCAGCCGGTTCTAGTTCAGCAGGATCCCTGGGGGAGCGGAGGCCTCCAGCCCCAAGCGCTGCCAGGAGGGCCCCGTGAGGCCAGCTCCAGGTGGGTGCAGGGCAAGGCCGGGACCTGGGAGGGGGACCCCTGTGAAGAAGCGGGCATATTCTCCCTGCGCAAGGAGGTCACACACAGGCCCCACCCAGCACCTTCTGGCAGCCCTCCCCCAACAGGAGCCGCAGTCAAGGCTGTGCCCCCAAGGAGGGTTTGGGGTGTCTGCTGAGACAGGGCCCTCCTGCCAGCACCCCCAGTCTCTCCCCTCACACATACAGGCCTCTAAGGCACTGATTTAAATACCATGTTGTAGTATACTACTCGTTTATTGTTTTAAAAAAAATGGGAAAAGAATGTTGGAGAAGCATAGGGAAGAGAGGAAAGTCACGCCACTCCTAGAGATAACCGTTGAAAATATTTTGGTCTATTTCCTGCCTGGTTTTTCCTGCACGCTCTTCGTCGCCTGAAATAGGGATCCTGAGGACTGCCCCCCCACCCCGGCCTTGGCCCTGTGCAGGAAGTGTCCCTGGGGTCGTCTCCACCCCACCACGAGCTCAGGCTCGGACAGGACAGACCCTGGGGGTCAGGGGCTGCATGCAGGGGCGGGCGGCGGGCTGAGTGCCGGGCTACAGGGCAGTGCCGAGAGGCGGGGACTCGGCGGGGACACGGCGACGGCGGCGGCTCCGCCCGGCCGGCCCTGCCGGGGTCTCGGTACTGGCGGGAGGACAGCCCAGTGCGCGCAGGTGTGGCGGTGAAGCTCCCAGGTAGGCAGGCGCCTGGCGGGTCCCCCCACCTGCATTGGCCGCGTACCCCCACACCCGCCCCCCCAGGTCGCCACAGGGTGCACGGATCCCTGCGTATCACGCCCAGGGACTCCGGTGTCCCTGGGGGCGCGCAGTGGCAAGGGCAGGGCAGACTGGGGCCCCAGGACGTGGGGGCTCAGGAGTCCTCCCCTCTCCGCTCCGCGGTCGGGACACAGCTCAGTTTCCGGCTGGGACGGCCCTCGGGTCCCAGGGAGCCAGGGAGCCGCTGGTGGGGTGGCTTGCCCGCGCTGGGGGGTGGCGATCCCGCGCTGGGGGAGTGGTCTCCGCCCACGTCCCCTTCTCCCGCCCTTCCTCAGACCCGCCCTCTTTATCGGTCGTCCCCCTCTCCCAGGAATTTGGTTGGGGGGGGGTGGAATCACAGTCCTGGACTGAGGCGTGATGACCCCAGGGTCCCAGGTCGAGGGGTGATCCCACACTGGGGGTTGGTTTCGGGAAATTCAGGGGTCAGGGCTTTGTGGGAACGACAGGTGGTCTGATGAGCGGGCACGGCACCCCCCGGAGAAGGAGGCCAGTGTGGTGGCGGGCATGGTGCCAGCAGGAAAGGCTGCTAGGCTAGACCCTGGGGTTCCCGACAAGGGCCTTGGAAGGCCTTGAGGCCCACGTTGGACCCTGCACCTGCCCTCCTTGGGGCCCCAGGTCGGTGGGAGGGGCTGCGGGCGGGGAGGGCGGAGCCAGCCCGCCCGCCAGCTGGCAGGAGGCGGGGCCCAGGGTCCGCGCTGAGAGCAGCCAGGACGGGCTGGTACTCCCACTGGCCCGGCCTGGTCAGCCCTGTGCCCAGGTCAGCAGGACGTGTTCAAGTCCTCTGCGGCTGACCGTTCCCTCACCCGAGCACTTGCCCCCTCCCGCGAGCCCCCACCTCATTTTCTGTCACAAGATCTAGAGCAGCCCCCAGCCCACCCCCACCAACGCAGCCTCTCCTGCACCTGCGGCTTCGAGGGTGGCCAGGAGCCTGCCTCGCTCCACCCAGGCCCCCGCCCGCCGGCGCCACTGCCTTCAGTTGGGCCACACGCCCCCTGGCGGCCCCTCTGCCAGGCCCTCTCCCCCTTCCCATGGGGGCAGGGAGGCTCCTCTGCGCCCCACCTCTGGGTGCCCACCGCTCCTGCTTAGCCCTCGCACCCGCTCTGCCTGCCCTTCTCCTTTCCCCTCGTTTCTTCTCAGCTCTGCTCAGGCCACCGAAGGCTGAGCCCACCTCCATGGCCAACCCCGGGAAGCCCGGGGCTGGGGAGGCCCAGGAGGAGGAGGGGTGGGAGCAGGGGCGCACCCCGGGGCCCCCGGCCACGATGCTGGAGCAGGCCCAGGAGCTGTTCCTGTTGTGCGACAAGGAGGCCAAGGGCTTCATCACCCGGCACGACCTGCAGGTGAGCCCCCGCCCCCAGAAGCCGCCCGCCCCCGAGGCTGACCTTGGCCACTCAGCCCTGCCGTCTGCCCCGCCAGGGCCTGCAGAGCGACCTGCCCCTCACGCCCGAACAGCTGGAGGCTGTGTTTGAAAGCCTGGACCAGGCGCACACCGGCTTCCTCACCGCTCGGGAGTTCTGCCTCGGCCTGGGTGAGCCCAGCCCCTGAGCCCCGCCCCCAGCCCGCTGGCACGTGTGACTTGGGGCCCACAAGGTCAGCAGCCCACGCCCATCCGTGGCCTCCCGCCGGGGCACACACACAGACTCCACGGGGAGCCTCCAGATGCGGTGGTGTGCTCACCAGCTCCCACTCCTCTCCCAGAGCCTAATCCCAGTAGGGCTGGGAGCCAGGCGTGCCTCATTCTGGCCTGAGCCCAGCTGTCACCTCCCATTCCCAGGACGGGAGTCGGACCAGAGTAAGGAAGAAAAACAGGAAACCAGGCTCAGAGAATGGGCAGGATATGAGAGGGGGCAGTGGGCTGAGCTGTGGGGGGTGACAGTCTCTCCCTCCCACGCCTGCAGGCAAGTTCGTGGGGGTGGAGCCCACCCCCTCCCAGGCTCCAGAGGAGACCTTTGAGTCGGGTTGGTCGGATGTGCAAGGCGCCGGGGGCTCCGTGGAGGAGGACGAGGAGCTGCTCTGCTCGACGCTGGAGCAGCTGGGGGTGGCCCGGGTCCTGGGCGAGTAAGTCCATGTTGGCTTGACCGCAGCACCCTCCACTGCTTGGTCCACCTGCGCGCGGCCTGTCCACGTCGCCTGCACACTTGTTTCCAGGCAGGGACCCTCGGCCAGACTGGGTCCGGCCCTCTCAGCTGCCACTACTGTGGGCCGGGCGTGATTTCCCACAGAATTTGCATTTCTGGAGTCAGCAGTCACGGCTACACCCAGCACAGGCACATCCCTGGGTACACAAGGACACAACCCCACTTGTACACACCTGGCCAGGCCAGCCCTGCAAGGGTGAGAGCACCCAGAAGAGGACGCCCTGTTTGTCCAAGGCTACAGGGGCCTCTACGGGCTTACCCTTCAGGGTGGGGGAGTCCTCACTTCGGCTTCAGCCCCTACCCGCCCCCTCCAGGCAGCGGGCAATTCGGACGCTCTGGACCCGGCTGCAGCATGAGCGGCCGGAACTGCTGGGCTCCTTCGAGGACGTTCTGATGCGCGCCTCAGCCTGCCTGGAGGAGGCGGCCAGAGAGCGGGACGGCCTGGAGCAGGCTCTGCGGCGGTGAGGGCTGGGAGGCCGGGGGCTGCCGGAGGGGCTCCTGGCTGTGGTGCTGGCAGGCTCTAAGCAGCCGTCTCACCCGCGGTTCCCCGAAGGCGGGAGAGCGAGCACCAGCGGGAAGTGCGGGGTCTGTACGAGGAGATGGAGCAGCAGCTTCGCGAGCAGCGCCAGCGCCTGCGGGATCAGGTGGGCCCAGCCCCGGCTCGCGGGTCTCCCCGGGGATGCCTTCTTGGACGGAACTGGTCCCACCCGCGCCCCTGCCGCCCGCGGGGGCTCAGGTGTCCCCGCGCGTCCTAGGGCCTCCCCCGGGAGGAGCGGAGAGGCCACCTGGAGCTGGAGCTGCAGAGTCGCGAGCAGGAGCTGGAGCGCGCGGGGCTGCTGCAGCGGGAGGTGAGCGGCCGCCGCGCGGAGGGATGCATGGCGGCCCAGCCCGGGCCCAAGCCCCGCTGTCCCCCACGCACTCCCTGGCTACTTGGGGGCCTCTCTCCAGCCTCGAACCCCCGCTTCCCCAGCTGGAACAGCAGCTGCAGGCCCGGACCTCCGAGCAGCTGGAGGCGCAGGCGCAGAACGCGCAGCTGTGGCTGGCCAACGAGGCGCTGCGGACGCAACTGGAGGGCGCGCAGGAGCAGCTCCGCAGACTGGAGGGCGACGCGCAGGGCCGCCGCGAGCAAGCCCAACGGTGCTGGGGGCGGGCCGGGCCCTCGGGGGCGGGCCCCGGGGAGGGGCGCGCCTGGAGCTCCGGGCTGCCGTCGCCCCCGGTCGCAGCCCCGCCTCTGGGGTCTCTGTGGGGCGGGGTCCTCCAGGGGGCCGTGGGGCACCCCGAGTCGCCTTCCTGCACCCGGATTACCACCTCCGTCCTGCAGAGACGTAGTCGCAGTCTCGAGGAACATGCAGAAAGAGAAGCTCAGCCTCCTGCGGCAACTGGAGCTCCTCAGGTGCGTCCGGAAGGGGTCCGCGCCGCTGCCGGCTCCCACCCAGCCCCCATCACCGTACCCCCACCGCGAGGAAGCCCTTCCGTGCCCGCGTCCCCCACCCAAGCGTGCTTCCTCTTGAGACCCCTCAGAGCCTGTAGACTCCTATTCCCCAGGGAGCTGAACACGCGGCTCCGAGACGAGAGGGACGTCTGTGAGGCCCAGAGGCTGGGCATCGGCCGCAGAAAGGCTCTGAGCTCGGCCCCCCTGCTGGGCGCCCCCTGCTGCTGCTGTTGCAGTAGCTGGGCTCGCCCCCCCAGACGTGGCTCCGGCCACCTGCCCAGTGCCCACTGACCAGCCTGCCTGACTCACTGGGCCTCACCTGGCTACCTGGAGAAGCCACCCCTTGAAGGCGACTCGGCGTGGCTGTGGGCTCTCCCCAGTGAGCTGCCCAGCCTGCCTGACTTGCAGACATGAAGGAATTAACCTGGGGGGTCAGGGACTGATGTCCCTCCCTGCGGTCCTCATCCTATCCCCAGTGCATCAAAACTAGCGGAAAACCCCTTCCTCCGAATAAAGTCCACTGACTTCGTTCTCCTCGGTCTCCCCTGTGTGTGGGAACTGTAGAATTTGGGAGGCACACGCACCAGGCATCCTTTGTCCTTGTGTGTCCACTGGCCATATCTGCAAGCCCTCACCGTCCATCAGAGTTGTACGGACGAAGGGACTGAGGCCAGTTGGCCAGGAAGCGGTGGGCGGGGTGCCCTGACCACCCCCAGCCTCCAGGGCCACCCCCTCCCCATGCCAGTCCTCACACAGCCCTGGGTGGGCTAGTTCAGCCCACTAGAGTTCTGAGGCCCGGGGGGGTGGGCCTGAGCTGTCCCCGGTGCCCCTCAGCCCTGCCAGCCCGAGCCTCAGGCAGGGAGCAGGGGACGAGGGCCGCCCACTGTCTGGGGAGAGCTGTCCCCACCGACGGCGCCGCCTCGAGCTGCGGCCATTCTGCTCTAGCTCCCCAGCGCAGCCGGTCGCAGCCTCTGCCCTCGTTCCCGAGCCTTTCCCCACCACTCCCAGGCGACACCCTCCTGTCTGGACCCTCTCACGCCGTGACCCAGGCCTTCCCTGCAAGCCGTACTCCGCACGGCGCCCAGAGAGGCCCCTGTCTGCTCCTGACCGCACCTCGAGGTCCTCCCCTGGGCCGGCTCGCGTCTGCCCCGGCGACCCCCGCAGCCCCCGCTCCTCCCGAGGCGGGCGCCCTCGGGCCGCAGTCCGCCTGGCCTCGGCCTCCTCCGGTGGCCCCCAGGCCGCCGCCGGGGCTGCTGCCCCGCCCGCGCGCGCGGAGCGCTGTCCGGACCCGCCTGCGTCGCCGGCCGGGGGCGGGGCCTACGGGCCCGGGGCGGGGCCCGGGGCGGCCCCGCTCGTCTCGGTCGCAGGCCCCGGCCGGCTGCGTCTTCTCTGTGCTCCGAGCCGCCGCCGCCGCCGCCCCCGCCGCCCGCCGCCCCCGCCGCCCGCCGGACTCGGACGCGTGGCCGGTGAGTGCACCGCCGGGCGCCGACGACCAACAGCTGCGCGCCTGGCAGCCCCGCAGGCTCCTACCGGGGGTAGACGAGTGCCCGGAGGCCCGGCGGGCCGAGGGTCCGCCAGGCGAGGGCAAGGCGCCTCCCGGGTCTCCGGACGGTGCTGGCGGCCCCCGCGGGCCGGGGCCTCCCCCCGAGCACCCCACGCGCTGCGCGAACACCGGTGCCCTCCGGTCCGCCCGGTGCGAGTGGGCGGGCCGTGCGCCCCGCCTGGGCGTGGGGGTGGCGGCGGCGGTGACTTCATCGCGGTGACGCGCGAATTCCTCACCGGCCTGGTGGGAGCAGAGCTGGGAATCCCCCACCTTGGGGCGTGGGTCGCTGACAGGCCGGGCTGGACTTCGGGAGCCGGGGGTGGGGCGGCCGTGTCCAGGGCAGCGGGAACTATTTCTGGCCGGCCCTTCCCTGGGGGCTCACCTCCTCCGGGCACTCCCGGAAAGGCGGCCCGCTCCTCAGCCCTTCGCTCGAGGGCGGGCCGCGCGGGCGGAGCCTGTGCCTGGAACCAGCCTTCCCGGGACCCCGGACCCCCGGGCGGGCCCAGGTCCGCCGGCGCGGGGTGTCTGCGCCTTTCCTTCCCAGGCAGCAGCCACTGCCGCTTCCTGGGGGAAGGGCTAGCTACAGGCCAGGTGGCAAGGCTCAGACTAGGGGGCTTGGAGGAGGCGTGCGGTCCCTCCCAGGATTGGACTGTCCAGAAATGTCTCTGCCCTTCCCCGCCCTAGCCCAGGCCAAAATACCGGGCCTGGCCGCTCCCTTCTCCGCGGGCGGGGGGCGGAGCGGACACTGCCAGCTTTGGAAGGCCGGCTCGCGGCCAATACCTGGGTCAGCTACAAGGAGGGATGGCGGGATCCTGCTGGTCCAGGTTGAGCCTGACCTGCGGCCTGTCCCTGGCCCTCTAGTGGAGCCTCCTCAGGCGGGAACTTCTGTCTACCTGCCCTACAGAGGAGCCATCCCACCAGCCAGGTGAGTGCTGGGCGCGGCAGCTGGAAGTCCAGCTCGGGAGGCACTGTGTCTGTCTGGAAACAGGGCCCCAGGGCTCTTCTGCCCTCTGTGTCCCCACCCAGCTCGTGCAGACACCCCAGAAAGGAGAGGGTGGGGTGGCTCTGGGGAGGAGCACAGCTGGAGCTACACTTTGCCCTGGTCCCTGTGGCTGTCCCCATTCAGGAAGGACCCCCCCAGGTCTGGGGGTGGCGCCTGCCAGCTCTGGTTGGAAGTAAGGAAGGCCGGCCCTTTATGAGGCCTGAGGGCCTTCTCTAAGACCACAGGACTAGGCTAGAAAAGCACAGATCAGTCTACCTTTGAGCAGCTTCTGCTGCCTGCCCGTCCCCCCCAGCAGCCAGCAGGATCCTGCCAGCCTGTGACGTGGGGCCCGGGGAATGCTTGGGGTGGGGTGGGGTGGGGTGGGGGGCCTGTCTGGGCTCACCCAAGGTGCCTGCTGGGCTGTTCTACCTGGCTGCCCGTAGGGCTGAGTCAGCCCATGGTGGCTGGGGGTCCTCCATGCCTCCCCCACTGTGCCGAGCGGGGGTCAGGGAAGCCAGGCCCCCCAGGCTTCATCTGGGCTGCGGGCACCGCATCTGCCCTTGCTGCCCCGAGCAGCCCTTCCGGGAAGGGTCCTGGTTCCCACAGACACCCCCAGAACCTTCACCCAGGCAGGCGGTTGGCTTGGCCCCAGCCTGGTCTGGACGTGTGTCCCTTCCTCCTCTCTCCGCTGGCATTTGGCCGTCCTCCCGGGCAGCCCCTCCCCCACCTCCTGGCCCCAGGATGGGTGAGTTTGGGGAGAAGTCGACAACATGTGGCACCGTCTGCCTCAAGTACCTGCTCTTCACCTTCAACTGCTGCTTCTGGGTGAGCAGTGGGCACCACCTTTCCCGACCTCAGAAGGAGCCTGGCCGGGGGTTCAGGCCCGGGGCCAGATGTGGTGACCGGTGTGCACTGCCTGCAGCTGGCTGGTCTGGCCGTCATGGCCGTGGGCATCTGGACGCTGGCCCTCAAGAGCGACTACATCAGCCTGCTGGCCTCGGGCACCTATCTGGCCACAGCCTACATCCTGGTGGTGGCGGGCGTTGTCGTCATGGTGACTGGGGCTCTGGGCTGCTGCGCCACCTTTAAGGAGCGGAGGAACCTGCTACGTCTGGTCAGCGGGGCTGGCCGCACTGAGGGTGGGGGTGGGGCTCCCTGCCAGGCTGCCTGGGGTTGGTTCTGGGTTAGGAGGGGTTAGAAGGGTGATGGATGAGACGCTGCAGGACAGACTGCTCTGCTCACCTGGGAGGGGCTCCCTGCCCACCTGTGGGTCCCCGTATCCCAGCTGGGCCGGTAGAGGGAAGACACCTGAGGAGGAGCACTGGGAGGCCTGGGAGTCCCCCCGCCCTCACCTGCTGCCGGGGGCCCCCACCGTGTGGCCACCTGGCAGCTGAGGGCAGTGGCTCCGCTCTGTCATGCCTGGCACTGGGAGTCCTCACGGAATGAGGGTGTCCGTCTCCCAGCCCACCTGAGTCCCTGCCACCTCCCCCCAGTACTTCATCCTGCTCCTGATCATCTTTCTGCTGGAGATCATTGCAGGGGTCCTGGCCTACGTCTACTACCAGCAGGTGAGGGCTCGGACGTGGACGTGCAGGGACACACGGCCGTGAGCTGGACACGAATGTGCAGGAGACGTGTGTTCATAGGGACACAGACACCGACACCCTGGGTCACACACACACAGGCAGGGCGTGCGCGTGAAGACCTGCATGTGCACACGCATGTAGGCTGGGAAGGACATAGACATACAGGCTGCAGTGCTGAGCTGAGCGCGTCAGGCCCTGGGGGTGGGGGAGGGGTCACAGGCGGAGGGTGGACCACAGGGATGGCCAGCTGGCCCTCTGCACCCAAGCTGCCTGCTTGGGGGCCCTGGGGGAGGCAGGGGATCTGGAGTGCCTTCCCTGCTGCCAACCCTGCCCACAGCCATCTGGGTGACTCCCAGCCACCTGGCCCCCACAACCACCCGTCCGAGCCAGCGTCCAATGCCCTTTCCCTGACCCCAGCCCTTCCCAGAGTCCTCCTGCACACCCCTGGTCTACGCCCACTCCCACCCTGCCCCACCTGGGAGTCTTAGACCAGGGCTGCAGCCGTCCCTCCCGCACCCCAGCTGAACGCAGAGCTCAAGGAGAACCTCAAGGACACCATGACCAAGCGGTACCACCAGCCGGGCCACGAGGGCGTGACCAGCGCTGTGGACAAAC
The DNA here is from genome assembly GCF_910594005.1 of Cervus elaphus. Classification (NCBI taxonomy): domain Eukaryota; kingdom Metazoa; phylum Chordata; class Mammalia; order Artiodactyla; family Cervidae; genus Cervus; species Cervus elaphus. The sequence goes on from NC_057816.1 coordinate 602,659, forward strand.
TGCAGCAGGAGGTGGGCGGCTGTGGGGCACAGGTCGGGTGAGGCTCGGGGCTCTGCCTGAGCTCTGCTCCGCTGAGCTACAACTCTGCTGTAGTTTCACTGCTGCGGCAGCAACAACTCGCGGGACTGGCAGGACAGTGAGTGGATCCGCTCGGGCGAGGCAGACGGACGAGTGGTCCCCGACAGCTGCTGCAAGACCGTGGTGCCTGGCTGTGGGCGGCGGGACCACGCCTCCAACATTTACAAAGTGGAGGTAGGCCGGTGGGGGCCTGCTGAGCTGCCGGGATGCTGGGGGCTGGGTGGCCCCACCCCTGAGGTGACTGGAGGACTTGCCGCCTTCAGCAGCCCCTCCACCCCTGCAGGGCGGCTGCATCACCAAGCTGGAGACCTTCATCCAGGAGCACCTGAGGATCATCGGGGCCGTGGGCCTGGGCATCGCCTGTGTGCAGGTGTGTGTGTGTGTGTGTCTGGGAGGGCTGGGCATCACCCATGTGCAGGTGCGGTGTGTCTGAGGGGGCTGGGCATCACCCATGTGCAGGTGCGGTGTGTCTGAGGGGGCTGGGCATCGCCCGTGTGCAGGTGTGTGTGTGTGAGGGGCTGGGCATCGCCCGTGCGCAGGTGTGTGTGTGTTGGGGGCTGGGCATCGCCCGTGTGCAGGTGTGTGTGTGTGGGGCTGGGCATCGCCCATGTGCAGGTGTGTGAGGGGCTGGGCACCGCCTGTGTGCAGGTGTGTGTGTGTGGGACTGGGCATTGCCTGGGTAGAGGTGTGTGTGTGTTGGGGGCTGCGCATCACCCGTGTGCAGGTGTGTGTGTGAGGGGCTGGGCATCGCCCGGGTACAGGTGTGTGTGTGTTGGGGGCTGGGCGTCACCCATGTGCAGGTGTGTGTGTGAGGGGCTGGGCATCGCCCATGTGCAGGTGTGTGTGTGTGGGGCTGGGCATTGCCCATGTGCAGGTGTGTGTGTGGGGGGCTGGGCATCGCCCATGTGCAGGTGAGTGTGTGTGGGGCTGGGCATCGCCCATGTGCAGGTGTGTGTGTGTTGGGGGCTAGGCATCGCCCGGGTACAGGTGTGTGTGTGTTGGGGGCTGGGCATCACCCATGTGCAGGTGTGTGTGTGTGAGGGGCTGAGCATCGCCCGTGCGCAGGTGTGTATGTGTGGGGCTGGGCATCGCCCGGGTACAGGTGTGGTGTGGGGGGGGCTGGGCATCACCCAGGTACAGGTGTGGTGTGTGTGGGGCTGGGCATTGCCCGGGTACAGGTGTGTGTGTGTTGGGGGCTGGGCGTCACCCGTGCGCAGGTGTGTGTGAGGGGCTGGGGCCGACGTGCTCACGCTGGCCGTGTGCGTAGGTGTGTGTGTGTGGGACTGGGCATTGCCCGGGTACAGGTGTGTGTGTGTTGGGGGCTGGGCGTCGCCCATGCGCAGGTGTGTGTGGGGGGCTGGGGCCGACGTGCTCACGCTGGCTGTGTTCATAGGTGTGGTGTGTGTGGGGCTGGGCATCGCCCGTGCGCAGGTGTGTGTGTGAGGGACTGGGCATCGCCCGGGTACAGGTGTGTGTTGGGGGCTGCGCATCACCCGTGCGCAGGTGTGTGTGGGGGCTGGGGCCGACGTGCCCACACTGGCCATGTGCGCAGGTGTGTGTGGGGGCTGGGGCCGATGTGCTCACGCTGGCCGTGTGCGTAGGGGTGTGTGTGTTGGGGGCTGGGCATCGCCCGTGCGCAGGTGTGTGTGGGGGCTGGGGCCGACGTGCTCACGCTGGCCGTGTGCGCAGGTGTTCGGCATGCTCTTCACCTGCTGCCTATACAAGAGCCTGAAGCTGGAACACTACTGAGCACGCCCGCGGGCGGCCGCCCTCCGCTGCGCTGCAGCTTCTTGCGACGCATTGACTACTGACACTCCTGAGAGCCAGGGTGCTGTGGTCCAGGAGGCGACTCTGCCCCCTCCCCTGCCAGAGGGGCTGTTCTGCTGCCTGGGCCCCCCACCGTGCCATCATCATGCCCTCTGGGGACTCCCAAGCCCCAGAGGCAGCTTCAAGTGCCTTTAGCTACACACCAAAGTCCCAAGACCTAAGGTCAGCCCCACCTATCTGCTGGGCTGGGGGTTAACAAAGGCCCCCCTCCCACCGCCGTCTTCTTTGGGCTGAGGTCGTGGCCTTGGGATGCTCCCTGAGGCCTGTGCCAGTTGGGCAGAAATGGGCTGGCCTAGGGGAGCCAGGCAGCAGCCAGTGAGTTGGCCCCAGGTGCCTCCCCCAGGCCCCCCGGGTACTGGGCCTCCTCCTCAACTGGGGAGGAGCCCTCTGGGCCGGGCCGTGGCCGCTCCCCCCCGCCAATCGCCATCTGCAGCCTTGTACTGCCTAGGTCACCGCCGTCACCCGCCCCCAGAGGCAGGACCCTGCGGGTGATAGTCACTGCTGTACTCCATGCCTAGGACTGCTCCTGCTACTTGATAGGTGCTCAATAAACATCTGTGGAATGGATGGCTGAGATGACTTCGCTGACAGAGGTAGTTCTGGTCTCCAAGAGCTGTCACGTGTGCCCGGCAGAGTGGACAGACCCACCCCCAGGGCTGCACCAGAGGGGGCGGACGCGGGGTGGTGTGAGCTGAGAGCTGACGGGGCTCCAGGGGGTGGAGGCCGGGCCAGCTGCAGACAGGCCTCGCAGCAGCTCAGCCGTTCCTGATGCAGGGCCGGTGATGCGGCAGAGCCACGAGGGACTGGGGCTAAGACCCCAGGAAGTGGGTGACTGGACCGCTTGCCATTTTCAAAGGCCCTTCTGGCCACCGCACAGGGACCAGGGACGGGAGGGGTGTCTCGGGAGCGAGTCAGGTGGGGTCTGACAGGATGTCTGCTGGCAGGGCAGGGCCAGAGAAGGACGCTGGGCACTGCTCATCAGGCACCTGGGCAGGTGGCCCCAGGCAGGCCGCCTCCCTCTTCGTGCCCTCTGAGCTGCTGGAGGCGCCAAGGCCTGCCTGAGTCCCGCTGAGGCGACAGCTTTGGGTTTTAAGCCTCAGTCTGAGCTGGAGCGGGATGAGCTGCTCCCCACCCCCGCCCCCGCCAGACAGCTCCCTAGCCAGTTTTCAGGGCAACGCACTTAACGCCTGGGTACTGAGAGCCCATTCACGACAGATGCCAGCAGAGCCGCCTCAGGGCACCTCCCACCCACTGTGGGGTCTCAGGGCTGGCTATGGAGGCACGTGCCCTCTGGAGGGGAGCTGCCTGCTGGCCTTGGGTGCAGCCTGGAAGCTTCTGGTGGCAGCACCCTCAGGATGTGCAGCTGTGACCACGGGGGCACTCCACTCGGAGCTCAGAGTCTGGTGCTTTAGATACCGGGGGAGGAGGTGGGGGCCTCTGCTCTTAGCTGAAGGGCACCCAGGACAGCGCTGTGGGACGCCACTGCCCCCACCCCGAGCACTCGTGTGCCTCCTGTGGGGCCAAGTGCGCCCACAGAGGAAGGAAGCCTCGTGCTGACCGCTGCCATGTGGAAGGCCCACCCTCCTCCTGGGCCACGAGGGCCTCGGGCACCTGCGAGTGGCCTCATGCACCAGGTAGAACCCAGGAACCGGCAGGGCAGCCCACAAAGCCACACCAACTGTCAGGACCTCCTGGCAGTCCTCAGCAACGTTTACTGGACAGTTATTTCCAGAGAGGAAGACCCATGCCAACAGAGCCGTGGGCAGGCATGGCTTTCGGCGCCCCACACCCCAGGGGAACAAGCCACGGGTGAGACACCGCCTGTGGCATTTCGGGGTCACTTCTCCAGGGGCGCGTAGTTGAGCAGCTTCTCGATCAGGTCCACGTGGGCAAGCAGCATGCGGCGGCAGCAGTAGCGCTTCAGGCCCAGCGCATCCAGGGCGTCCCTGCAGGTGGGCAGAGAGATGGTTGCGGCCTGCCCGTCCTGGCAGATGGAGGGCCTCTCCCGGCGGTAGCAAACCCTGCTCGGCTTGCTGTGGGACCTTCCGTGGCTCTGCTCCCCGTGTGGGAGGGAAGACCCCTCTCATCTCCCAGAGACACAGCCCCGATCACCCTCAAAGCCTCCTGTGTGTGGACACCAACGTGGTGCTCAGGAAAGGGGCGGCCTGTTCGGGTAACCCTGACCTGGGGCATCTTGGGGAGAAGTTTGGGGCAGGCTGCCAGCATTCCCTTTGCACTCTGGTCATTCCAACAGCCTCCTCGGAGCCTGGTGCAAACACTGAGGCCATCCGTTGCTTCCCCATTCACCCAACGCAGCTGAGAACCTCACCTGGCTGGCACACTCCGGGTCCCAGAGATTCAAACTTTGCTAAGGACGGGGCTGTCCACACAAGGACCAAAGGTCAGACTCGTCTAGAGTAGACTCGGACAAGTAAGGTGGTGACTGCAGAGCCAAGGGGCAAACACGGAAGAGAGACCCCACAAAAGCCTGATTATGAGGGCCATGTCATCAGAAGCTTGTCCAGTGTCCTAAAAGAGCCTGTGAGTCTGCAGGACATGGTTTGTTGTTCAGTTGCTCAGTCGTGTCAGTGGCCCCATGGACTGTAGCACTCTAAGCTCCTCTGTTCTCCACTATTTCCCAGAGTTTGCTTAAATTCCTGTGCATTGAGTTGGTGATGCTTCCTAACCATGTCCTCCTCTGCCGCTCCCTTCTCCTTTTGCCGTCAATCTTTCCCAGCATCAGGGTCTTCTCCAATGAGGACACGGGGATGGGCCTAATAGCAGGGAGAACTTAGGGAGCTGATGGACAGAGGCGGCCAGGGGCCTATTTGCGGTGGAGGCGTGGAGACGACCCAGGATACCCGAGTCCCCAGACACCAGCGCTTGACAACCAGCTCCCCTCCTCTGCCTGAACTGCGCGGTGGGAGATGCTTTCCTGAGAGCAGGTCCGGAGAACAGGGCTGGTAAAGGCTCCGAGAATGAAAGCCTTGCCCGGGTCACCTGGGATCTGATGAACATCCCTTGACCCAGACCTGGAGTCCGGGACCCCTGACTGCCGCCCCAAGACCCCAACCCCTCAAGCCTGGATCCTCGACACTCGCCCGAGACGCCGACGCCGCAGCCTGGGGCCCCCCTGCTCCCGCCCCGCAGGCCGGCGGCCGGGAGCGCGCCCCTCACCCTTCGGTGTACTCGGCCTGCAGCAGCCCCAGGTAGGCCTCCCACTTGTTGCCGACGATCTTGCCGCACGTGAAGCAGCGCACGGGGATGATCATGGCGGCGGCGCGGGAGCCAGAAGCTTCACTGCCCGGCGGCCCGACGCCCGGATCTCCCGGCCCTTCCGCCCGGGCGCACCCATGGCGCGGGGGTGCCGGCCCGGCCCGCCCCCCGCCCCGCGGCCGTCCGGCGCCGCCCGCATCCGCCTCCCACCGCAACGGCGCCTCCTCTGCGCGGGTCCGGGGTCCGGGGTCCGGAGCCCGGAGTCCAGGTCCCGGGTCAGGGGCGGGGGTGTGGGGCCGGTCTGCGGCAGGAGCCCCCCCGTCCGCGCTTTGGTACGTCCCGGCCTACGGCGTCCGCGCGGGGCCGCAAGGGCCCGGCGGCGGCGTTCGCGTTCCTCGCGCCCGGCTGACTGACGCCGCGCGGCGGGCGCTAGGCAGGTACAGCGCCCCCGCCGGGACGCGGGCGGAGTGCTGCAGGGCACGCTGCCCGCTGCCCGCTGCCCGCGCCCGAGCCGGACCCGCGCGAACTGAGCGCAGAGCCGCGTCTCAGCAACAAGTTGCGAGCGGGGTCTGGGGCGCGGAGAGTAGCCAGAGGGGCCAGGCAGGGGCGGCCTCTCCGCCTGGAGCCGCTGCCCGCGGGCACTCGGGGGTCTCTGCGCAGAGTCCGAGGGACCCTGGAGGTCGCCGCCTGGCCGGGTCGCCCGCACTGTAACGGTCCCGGCCCGGTAGCTGCCCGTATCCCTGGCGGCGGGCGGGCGCGGGGCGACCCAGCCAGTGGGGGGCTCTGGCCGGCGCCGTGGTCAGCTTGGCCCCCCGCTTGCCTTCTTCTCGGGGGAGGCGCTGGCGGCCCAGGCCCCAGTCCGCGCTCGGCCGGGGCGGGCGCCGGTGACCCGGGAGCGCCGGCTCTGAGGGTCGGGACGGCGCTCGGGGTGTCTTTTGAGCTGAGACTTGAAGAGGGAGCCGGGCAGATGCCGGCGAAGGGACCCCGGGCTGAGGCCGGAGGCCGTCCCTGCGGGACAGAAGCTGTGGGAGCTGGAGGCGGTGGGGTTTAAAGGGAGCGGGGGTGGGGGGATGGGGGGTGTGTCTCCGGAAGTGGCGAGAGGTGAGCCCCCTGATCCTGTGACTGGGGGCTGGGGGAGGGCCGCGCACTGAGAAGCAAGGAAGGCTCCCTGGAGGAGGCGGGCTTTGGGCTGAGGAGGGTGGCCTGGGCACGGTGGGGCCCGTGACCCAGGCACCTAGGCAGGGTCTCCTCACGTTTGCTGGCCTGGGGCGTCAGGGTCTCTGGTTGGGGCGGGTGGGCCCGCGTTGGGTCCCAGGCGTCAGCGCAGAGTCCTCCTGGGGTGGGTGGTGGACTCTGGATGTAGGCAAGGGGCAGGGAGGTGGAGGTCCTGGGGTCCTTGGGAGGCTGGCCAGCGCTTCTGCCAGTCTGGAGTTTGGCCCTGGCCGCCTGCCCCAGTGGCGTTCGCTGTCCCGCACCCTGGCACGTGCGGAGCCACGAGCAGAAGCCACTTCCCTGCCCTGCCTGCCCCCCCCTTCCCAGGCTGACTGGACGCACATCCTGTCCCCGCCTGGGATGGGGCCTTGAGTCACAGCGGCCTGGGGTGGACCCAGGCTCGGCTGCAGAGGCGGCTGCGTCTGCGGAGGTGAGGGGGACAGGCAGGATCTGGGGTGCCAGGCGGGGGGCTCTTCTGGAGCAGGGGTGGATGTGCGTGGGCTTCCTGGGGGAGGGGCCCCTGGTCCACCGCACCCCGCTCTGGCCCAGCGGTTGTTTACTCCCAGAGACTGAGGGGCCAGAGAGCCAAGTTGACATTCCTGGAATTCTGAGAACTGCGTGTGGATTTGGGGGGGGACTCCTCCCTGCAGCTCCCTGGTTTCCCAGGAGGGGCTTGCTGAGCAGCTTGGTGGCACCGGCCACCAGCACACATGTGCTCAGAGGCCCCTTGGGGCACTTGCCCTCTGTGCCCACTCCGCCCTGGCTCAGGCCTGGCCAGGCTGGACCTGAGGACCCTGGGGGGCCTCACCTCAGCCTTCTCCCCCGCTGGGCCTTCTCCGTCCCCTGTGGGTGCTGGGGGAGCAGGCTGGGCGTAGTCTAGCTGTCCTCAGGGTGGGCAGGGGCAGAGAGCGACCCAGAGGCCCGGCGCACTGGTCGGGGCATGGAGGGGTGGGACAGGCCTGTGGCGGGGGCCCTGGGGGTGAGCGCAGATGTGGCCCAGACCCCGGGCTGGCCCGGAGATGGGCAGGGAGAGTGAGGTGCTGGGTTTCCGAGGAGGCGGGGTCCTTCCCCCAGAGGCAGGGGCACAGGGCGGGAGGGCGGTGCTCACATGTGGTCTGGAACCCGTGCTCCGTACTTCCTGCCAGAAGAGGGTCACTTCAGGGCAGGCGGGGGACAAGGGGAAACCCATGATCCAAACTTCAGCTGCTCAGACCCTGTGGCCTGGGTGTTGTCCTGGAAACGCCACCTGGGAGACGGAGCTGCCCGGGAGGCAGCTGACCCTGCGCCCCGTCCCGGACCACAGCCTCGGCCTCCCCTTCTATGAGGTGGGGGTCTGGAGGCCGTCCAGCTGGAGGGGCGGGGGTCCCAGCTCAGCCCTGAGCATCCGAGCTCTGGCTGCTCTGGGTAGGCTGTGTGGTGAGCGGGGTGCGTGGATACCTTGTCGGGGTTTGATGGGGTATTCACCCACCTGCTGCACCCGCAGTGACCCTCTGGGCCCCGGGGACTAGGGTAGCAGGCGGTGTTTGCAGGCCAACTGTGCAACCTAGTGACCGTGGACGGGCCGGCCCTTGAGGATGGCCCGCTCAGCCATGCCTGGGGCTCCCTGTGGGCACTGGTGTGTAGGGGGCGTGCTGGGCTGGGGTGTCAGTGCCCGGGTGGGGCAGGGGGCTGCCAGGCCCCAGGGTGGTGGGAGGGTCCTGAGCTCGGGTTGGCCTCACTGGGCCTGGGGAACTGCTGGAGGCCCCTGGGTGGCCTCTTCCACGGGGACCCCTCCCCTGGAGGCAGTGTCTTCCAGCCCAGGGGGAGGAGAGCCTGTGGGCCTGGGTGCTTGCACGCCCCTCCCCCGGGGCTGGGGGCTGAAGCGGCAGCAGGAAGGCTGGCTCCAGAGGCCTGTTTGTGTTGGCGGGGCCTCCTGGCTCCTCGCAGCTGCCTCGGAGCCGACAACCTGGGGGCCCGGGCTGGGCGGCCGCTCCGCTCTGCACCCTGAGCTGCGGACACGCTCGTGGGCTCCGCTGGGGCCCGTCCACCCCAGGCCTCCGAGGCTGCCGGGCCAGCACTTTCGGTGTTCGGGAAGGTCCTCCTCTGAGTTGGGTCTCGGTCTGGCCAGGTAGGTGCCCACCCTTCAGGGCTTCCTCCAGTTCCGGGCCCCAGAGGGTCCCAGAGGCCCAGCCCAGGGCTGGCAGGCTGGGCTAGGGCTGTCTTGGGCTTCTTGTGTCTGCCCCATCCCAATTGCCTGGTCTGCGTGTTATTCTGGGCACCATGGCCTGTGGGGTCCTGCGCACAGAGGAGGCCCAGAGCAAGCCAGGGGGCAGGAGGCTTCCTGGAGGAGGAGGCCGGGCTAGGTGAGGTGCGGGGGCAGCCGGGTCCTGTCCAGTCCTGTCTGGCCCTGCAGCCGCCCCTCCGACTGCAGGCTTGAGTCTGGGCTGCCCGGGATAAGGGTGGGGCCCTGGATTCAGGGAGGGGCACGGCGGTCACCTGTGGAGGGTCCCAGGGCTGCCCTGGGTGGGGGTCTAGGGGGGGTTGGCGGCTGGGAGGGGTGCGGGTGGAGCTGCCCCTCAGGGTCTGGCTGGGAGGCCACCCGCTGAGCCCAGGTCTGGGGGGTGCGGCTATGAAGGCGGCCTCAGGCCTGGGAGTGGGGGGCGGGGGGGCATGGGTTTCAGTGTCCGCAGTGTTGCTGTGAGCTCCTGGGAGGGGCTCATCAGAGAACACGGTGGGGGGGTCCCCCTCACGCCCCTGCCCTCCGTACTTCTGGGTCTGAACCCCTCCCTGGACGCAGCCTCCCCGGGCGCAGGGGCACAGGGGTCGCTGAGGTGGGAGTGGGGTCCCGGGCCTGGTCTGGGTGCCTCCTTTCTTGCAGTGGTGGGTGGGAGGGGGCGGGTCTCAGGTTGCCAGGCTTCCACCCGCTCAGTGGCTTCGTGTCTGCCGCAGGTGTGGGTTTGAGAGGACACTCAGCAGCGGGTGGCCCGGGAGGGAGTGGATGTGGGGGTGGGCAGGAGCGGGGGGCGCTTGAGTGGACAGGGGGGTGGGGGGCGCATGAGCCTCTGCTGTCTGCTGCCAGCTGCTGGAAAGACCACCAGCTCCCCCGCCCCCGCCGGGCTGCAGGGAGCCCCTGTCCGAGGGGTCAGGCGTGGGGGGGGCGGAGTGTGACTCTGGCCCTCCTCCCCCGCAATCCCTGGCTGGTAATGGTGACAGAGTCCCCTGCTCTGCGTGAGTGCATTAAGGGCAGATTAATGGGCCTCGTGACTCATCGCTGGCTGGCTCCATGGGGAGGCTGGGGGCTCAGGACATCCGTCTCTGGGAAGCGGGAGGGCGCGGGGTGCAGGGCCCTGAGGGACGTGGACCCTCAGGTGGGGCTCCGGGCTGCAGGGTCGCCGGGGGCTGGATGGCCTTCAGTCTGCTGACCACGTGTGTTCCCCGTGCATGTACCCACATGGGCACGCTTGTGCCTCCGGGCACCTCAGAGGGTGGGGAGGCAGCCCCAGGGTCGGGCCATGAGTCTGAGCATGCCACCCCCTGCCCCCAGCTGGCCCTCTGTCCCCGCAGGGACCCCACCCCGGGTGCAGAGACCCCGTGGAGGCTGGAATGAGGCACAGCGCGGCCTCCACTCTGCCTGTCTTCCCTCCACAGGCTGCGGCTTTGGCCTTGCTGACTGCTCGCCTGCCGGCTGGCTGGCCCTCAGGGCCATCGGGCACCGCCCACCTTCTTCCCCGGCAAGCCAGGTAGGGCAGGGCCCGCGGTGGGGCGGCGGGGCGGCTCCACCATGCCTGGCCCAAGGGCCTCGCTGGCGGAGGCTCTCCTATTCCCGGGACAGACCGGGACTAAGCCAGCCCAGTGTGACCCTGTCGGCATGTGTCACTGGGGTCCCGCTGCTGGGGGAACTGCTGGACGTCGGGGACGGGGTCCCGGGGCTGGCGGCGACCTTGTGCTCACATCTGTGTTCCCGCTGGCCCCGGCATCCTTGGTTGTCTCCTGGGTGAATCTCAGCTCAGGCTCAGCGGCTCACCAGGGTGGGGGGTGGACCGGAGCAGGGTTTTAGAAACTGGACAGGGTTTTCAGGAGTCCTGGGGCGTTGGCATGGTGTTGGCCGAGTGAGGCAGGGGAGAGGGCACCCTGGGTGCTGGGCCCCTTGTGGGAGCCAGCCAGCCTTGCAGTGGGCTGAGGGATGGAGGGGAGGCTCCGGCCCCCGTCCTGTCCTCAGAGGCGCTGCCCTTCAGCCTGCCTGCTCTCAGGGCCCTGAGTGGCCGTCCCTGGCTTGGGCGTGTGGGCTGGCAGAGTTGGGGCAAGGGGGAGGTGGCCAGAGGCTGCTGGGGGCCCCCAGGATCTCCAGGGGTCACCGCTGCCACTTGCTGCCTCTGCGGAGCTGCGGCCAGCGGTCTCTGCAGAGCCTGCATGGGCACCCTCCACAGCTCGCGTCGCCACTGGGCCCTGGTCGGCGGCGTGTCCCTTCTCGGGCCCAGCAGGGCTCAGGCTCAGCTTCCTCACTCTCACTTTGTCGCCTACCCCCCCAACTTTTTCTCCCTTCCCCCTTCCCTCCCCCGTGCCTTCCTTCGCTCTGAGTTCTACTGACCTTGGGCGAGTCCTTCCCTCTTTTGACTTCAGCTTCCTAGACCATCTGTCGGGTGGGTGCTGCCCTGGGTGGCCTTGGTGGCCGGGTAGACCCAGTCTAGGACGGGGGGCTTCCCTGCCTGTGGCACCATCCTCCCCGGGGCTGGGCCCCCTGCTGAACGGAGGGGAGGAGGAGGGCTGCAGGCGGGAGGGGAGGGGGCATCTGGGCCTCGGGCGGGGGTCTTCCCTCCACACCCAGGGCGTCCACCAGTGGGGTGGGCTGTGGGGGCGCAGCGGAGGGGCGTCTGTCCCGCCTGCCCGAAGCAGCACAGGCACACAGCACTCTGCCTGTGCAAGGGGCCTCGGAGCTCGAGTGTGCTGCCGCGAGGGGCTGGTGCAACGTGACAGTCAGGGCACCTTGGTCAGAGATTACGGAGACTCTCAAGACAGTGGCAGCAGCGTGTTCCACCCGCGAGGGGTCCTATGTGACTGCACGTTGCACATGCCCGGAAGACAGGACCAGGGCAGGGGCAGAGGGGTCCCGTGGGCTCAGGACCTGGGGTCTCTGGCCTGCCTTGGGCCCATTGATGACTCCTGCGCCCCTGTGTCTGGCTCCCTCAGTCTGAACACATCCGCTCCTGCCTGGCAGGGTGACCACCCTCCCGGTGCCCCGGGGGCCCCAGAGCGCCCTCCCGGCTTCTTCTCCCTGCCCCGGCCCCTCCCAGAGGCTCGTCTTTCCAGTCGCCCCTCTGCCTGCTCTCCCGGGACCGCCCCCGGCTTGGGTCCCCAGGCTGACTCAGGGCCCCGCGCAGCCCTCGCTGGCCCAGGGTGGGCCTCTTGTGCACTCTGGGTGTGTTCGGGCTGCACCCCCTGCGCTGCCTCGATCTGGGCGGAGGACCAGAGTTGCCCCCCGTCGCCCTCAGACAGCAAGTGGGTCACCCCTCATCTGCAAAGCGCTTTGCATTTCGCATGTTGTCGGAGGCCGCCGAACCCAGCCGCCAGCGGGGTCTCGGTGCGCTGCGGCTTCCGGGCACGGCCGGGGCTGGGAGCTGCCGGGCCCCGCGCCCCCAGCCCCCTCCGGCGCTCTGCGGGCGGGCGGGGTGCGGGCGGAGGAGCGGCGGGCGGGGCGCGCCGGGGGCGGGGTCCGCGGGGGGCGGGCCGGGGGCGGGCCGGGGCTGCGATTGGCCGGCGCCGGGCGGGACGGCCGGAGCGGCGGGGCGGGGTCCGCGCGGGCAAGGCCGGCCGGGCTGCGGCGCGCGGGCAGGTGTCCGCGGCCCGCCGCGGGTCCGAGTGGAGCGGCGCGCCGGGTGTCCCCGCGGGCCGGGGCGGGGAGCCCGGCGGCCCCGCGCGATGCGCCGCTCGAGCACGGACGAGTCCACGTACCGGCGCAGCCCGTCGCCACCGGGCAAGGAGCCGGGCTTCGCGCGCGGCGGCCCCTTCTTCGGCCTGCACGCCAGCCCCGGCCCCAAGGCGGCCCAGGCGCGCTACACGTCTCCCAAGGGCAACAAGTACGTGGTCTTCTACCTGGACCTGTCCTTCATCTTCCTCCTAGAGCTGAAGCGCTGCAGCATGGCGCGCGGCTGCCTGCAGGGCGTCAAGTACCTCATGTTCGCCTTCAACCTGCTCTTCTGGGTGAGTGGCGGCGGCCCGGGTCGCCGCTCCCAATGGGGGCGGTAGGGGGGAGGGGACACTCGGGACGCTGGCTGGGGGTGTGCCTGGGGTCGCTGGGGCCAGGGCGGCGCGGTTCCTGGGGGTTCCGGTACTGCTGGGGTCCACCGAGTCTGCACCCTGGTCGGCAGCCCTGCGTCCCCACCGCTCTGTCTCTTGCTGAGGCCGGACGTGTCCCGCACCTGCCGCGGGGTGGCGTGGGGCCCTGCGCCTGCCCTCTGCTGGGCCGCTGGCTCCTTCCCCTCCGCCGCGCCCTCGCTCTTCGTGGGCACAGCCTCCCCAGCAGACCGGCCTTCCTGGCTCCAGGGAGCGCACTTGCAGAGGGGCTGGGCGGAGGTGGGTGGCGGCTGGGGATGGGAGGGTGAGCCCTCTGCTGGACCGGCTCCTGGGCAGGACAGGGGCTGGGGGCCAGCGGGAGAACTGTCGGGCCCCTCTGCTGTTAGAGAAGCGGGGCGCTTCTCTAACTTTATCTAAGGTGGCTGGGTTTGCTCAGATGAGGTGCCTGTGTCCAGGGTCAGAGCTGTTGGTGCTCTGGGGGGCCCCCTCCCTTGAAAAGCCCAAACACTGGAGGACAGAGTTGCCGTCCAGACCCGGGGGGGGGCTGGGCGCGCCTGCAGGGGTGCCACAGTTGCACTGGGAGCAAACCCGGCCGGGCCTGGGGCCCACCATCCGGGCTGCGGGGCCTGCGGAGAGATGATGCCAAGGTCATGGGCGCTCCATCGTTAACTCCCCACGCTGCTCTCCTTCCACGGTGGGGGCGTGGGGGCGTGGCTGTCCCTCCTGCGGGGGCTCTGGACCCCAGAAGGAGGCCGCCGACTGTAACTCGTCCGCCTGAGCTCCACTTACCTCGAAAGGCTCAGAAAGCACCACCTTGCTGCACCTCCCGTCTCTCCTGGGCTCTGGCCTAAGAAGTAGGGGGTTGCTGGGAGGGGCGGGAGGCTCCTGCCCTAGTTGCCCACCTCCCCAGGCGTCACTTGAAGGGTCGTACTCTGCAAGGGGCTCCTGGGAGGGGCTGGACCCAGGCTGGAGCTGAGAAGTCCCCAGAGGCCAGGAGTGAGCAGCAGAGGTGGCTGAGGCTGAGCTCTGCCCAGGCGCATGGGGTGTGACCTTCTCCTCCTTGGGGGACACTGGTCAGGAGCGGGGGACACTGGTCAGGAGCGGGGGACGCTGGTCGTGAGTGGGGACACTGGTCAGGAGTGAGGACACTGGCCAGGAGCGGGGGTCACTGGTCAGGAGTGAGGACACTGGTCAGGAGTGGGGGACGCTGGCCAGGAGGGGGGTACGCTGGTCAGGAGCGGGGGACACTGGCCAGGAGTGAGGATGCTGGTCAGGAGTGGGGACACTGGCCAGGAGTGAGGATGCTGGTCAGGAGTGGGGACACTGGCCAGGAGCGGGGGACGCTGGCCAGGAGCAGGGGATGCTGGTCAGGAGCCGGGGACACTGGTCAGGAGCGGGGGACGCTGGCCAGGAGGGGGGTACGCTGGTCAGGAGTAGGGGACGCTGGCCAGGAGGGGGGTACGCTGGTCAGGAGTAGGGGACGCTGGCCAGGAGGGGGGTACGCTGGTCAGGAGCAGGGGACGCTGATCAGGAGCGGGGGACGCTGGTCGTGAGTGGGGACACTGGTCAGGAGCGGGGGACGCTGGCCAGGAGTGGGGGACGCTGGTCAGGAGCAGGGGACGCTGGCCAGGAGTGGGGGATGCTGGTCAGGAGCAGGGGATGCTGGTCAGGAGTGGGGACGCTGGCCAGGAGCGGGGGACGCTGGTGTGTGAGCGGTGAGCCGCTGGCAGGGTCCGTCTGCCCCGGGCAGTGTGACGGGAGCGGGCTGCGGGTGGCTGTGTGACTGGTGAGCAGGAAGGGTGGGCGGCGGCAGGGGGAGGTCCTGGAGGCGGGGCGGGGCAGGACCTGCTTCTCCCCCCCTTCCGGCCTCCTTGGAGACAGGGGTATCTGCTTGTTGGGAGCAGGAGAGGGGGCCCTCGAGGGGCCTGTGCCTGGGGGCAGCCCCCTGAATGGCCTGGCAGATCTGTCTCTGCCCTGTGAACCCCGAAGGCGCCTCCACACCAGCTGCAGGGTGGACACGCCCCACTGATGCCTGCCGTGGATGCCGTCTCCTGCCCCGGAAAGAACAAATCAGGAAACCCTGGGGACCCTCTCCAGAGCTAGGAAATCCAATCCTTTTATTATCCAATTACACTTCGCGGCCAAGCGCCCTGGGCCCGGGGGCTGGCTCGGTCCCTCCACACCCCACCTTGGTGTCCGGCGGCCTCGGAGGCCTGGGGTCAGAGGGGGGACCCCCAGGAAACACGCTGAGGCCAGGGGTGGTGAGTGTGACCGGGGGCTGGCTAGACCCCCACCCTGTCGGCCCCTGTGCAGCCGGGCCCTTGTGCTGCTGACGAGGCTGCGGGGGGTGGGCCAGAGCCCCCCTTTCTCGGGACCAGCACCGTTGCTCTCTGGGGGTGCTGAGCCCCCACTGGAGGTATTTTTGCCCCTGCTGTTTCCCACTCGGGAGAAGTCCCACTCCAGAGAAGCTGAGGGGAGGTGGAATGCCGCTTGCAGGTCAATGTGCAGTGACCCCCCCGCCCCGCCCCGTGGCTCCTTCCTGCCCACAGCCCGGCAGGGCATACTTGTCTTTGAGTCGCCCCGGAGCCCCCTTCTCCACTGCAGACCCCGCTGGGCCCACCCCGCACACTGGGCGCTCTCCTCCTGGGCCTAAGCCAGCCTCTCCGGCAGTGCCTTCTGCCCCTCCGTCCGTCCCTGGGGGCTCTGGCTGAGGGTGGGCAGGGGGCTGGCTCTGGAGGTAAGCATGCTGTGCTGGACGGACTTCCCCTGGGGGCTCCTGGATGGGGTCCGGAAGGGCCGGGCTGGGGCCTCCAGCCTCAGGTCCTCGTGTGGATCTGCTGGGTCCCGTGTGGCCTGCGGGTCAAGAGCGCGGCTCAGGAGTTGATGGTATCCCTGGGGCTTGCGAAGGGGCGCCCTGAGACGGAGCCTGGAAGGCCCCGGCGGGCTGCAAGGGGCACCGGGGAGGGGTGAGGCCCAGGTGCCGGCCGACCCCCAGACTCTCCTCCCACCCAGGGCCGCCGGGCCCTCCCGGGGAGGCACAGCCCCTCTGGGGACACCACTGCCTTCCAGGGGCACCGCTGCTTTCCAGGCATGCAGGCGGTGGGCAGCCTAGGGCTGGGGTCCCCGAGTCAGTGCTGTCTCCTGGGGAGGAGGGCTGTGTGCGGGCTCAGGAGGTGGTGGTGGGTCTCAGCAGCTCCTGGGCACTCTCCCTGCCCCTCCCCAGCTCCGGGTGGGTGCTCAGGGCTCCCCGGGACAGTTTCTGCAGCCCTAGGGGTGATCTTGGCAGTGGGGGTGGTCCTGAGTGGAGGCAGGACTGATTCTGAAAGGCGAAGGTGCTCCTGTGACTGGCTGGGCCTCAGCCTGCAGCCCGGCCACTCCCGGGTGTGGTCAGCTTCACTGCGGTCCCCCAGCCCCGTCCAGGCAGGAGCGCTCCCTGCCCCGCCTCCCCTGCAGCGTGGGCCGGGCCCGCCTGTGGTGCTGCGGTGGGAGCCGTCCCTGCCCCCGTCGTCTGCTGCCCGGGCTTCTCCACTCTCTGTGGATCCTGCGTCCCCCACCAGCCCGGGGGCGCTTGGTCTTCCCCTTTGACGAGCTGCCTGGCCCAGGTGTCCCGGGCCGCTGGAAGAGGGGCCCAAGGGCCCAAGGGCCCTGCAGACCTGGGACCACCTCCCCCAGCGCCCCTGCCGCCAGGGAAACAGGCAGGCCGAGGGGCCCTGCTGGAGGTCATGGGGCAGGGTGGGGGTCTGTGGACCTCAGACCACGTGACTGCTCTTGGCTCGGGCCTTCTTGGGGGGCTGGGGGCAGCTGTGTGTCCTGGTTCCGCTTTCTTCCTGCAGCGGGGAGGGGGCGGGGCGGTGGGGGTCCTGGTGGGGGTCCTGCTGCCAGCGACCACAAGCCAGGGTGGGTGGGCAGCGAGTGTGGGAAGTCGGGCTCCTTGGCCGTCCCGGTCAGGTCAGGGGTCAGGATGCCACAGGATGACTGTCCGGCATGAGGCCCGTCCCTGGGACCAGCAGCTGGAAGACAGGCCTCTGGGGCCCAGGGTTGGTCCCCTGTGGGGGCAGCGGTGGCTCTCCCTATCCCAGCCCCACCGGCACGCCAGCCCTGCTGATCAGGGACTGGGTGGCTTCTCACATGATTGGGGGTGGCAGCAGTTAGTCAGGGGCCCCTGGGAACTCTGTTTGGGGCAGAGAGGTGTGGCTTCAGCCCCTAAGGGGGCTGGGGGGCAGTGGAGAGGCCCCAAGGCCTGTGTGGGCGGAAGGGGTGCAGCCCTAGCTCCCTGCTGAAGTCCGGCCTGTCTGCTCCCCAGCTGCCCCAGAAGGGCAGCCCCCTCCTCTCGGACACCAGCCTCAGGAGGGTTGGTGGGCTGGAGCCTGGAGGGACGTGGGGCTTTCTGGAGTCTAAGGAAAACAGTTAGTCAGTTGCACAGATTCTTTGTTTTGGCCGCGTGGCACGTGGGCTCCTAGCTCCCGGACTGGACCAGGGGGTGTGCCCACTCCACTGCAAGTGCAGAGTCTTCCCCGCTGCGCCGCCAGGGCAGCCCCTCCATTGCAGACTTTCCGCTCCCCACCAGGGTGGTGCACGAGCCTTGGCATTCGGGCCCCCAGCCCCCGCCCTGGGCACCTGCAGACCTGATTTCTAGCCCGGGGACAAGTTTTTCCATCTGTGAACTTCACAGGGATGGGCTCTTCCCTTCCCCTGGGGCTGTTCTTGGCTGGGAGGGGGGTGTCACACCCGCCCCCGTGCCCGGCCCCACCCCCGAGATGGTGCCAGCTGCCCGGTGAGGGGCTTCTGACACAGGCTTGGCCCCTGTGGGCACCAGGCCCTCCACCACGTTCCAAGGATTGGGCCAGCTGCCCGGCCATCTGCCACGCCAAGCCACGTGACTGGAGGGCTGGCGCCCCCCGTGGGCCTCACCAAGGGGCCCCACCTGCCTAGCCCTAGGCCAGTCCCCAAAAATATGTACAAGAAGACAGATGGCAGGAGGTGGGGCATGCGTGCCAGGCTGGGCACAGGGGGCAGCGTGTGTGCTCTAAGTGTGAGAGGGAGACAAGGACGCCCTGGGGACTGCGGGGCTGGCATGGGGACCCCGGGGGCGCTGCCATGGGGGGGTCTGCTCCAGGGCCCCAGCGGGGCTGGGGAGGGGCAGGGAGGACATGGGTGGGGTGGGGTGGAGCCCCCTGCCCACTGCTGCCCGCGGCCCTGTCCTGGGAGGGACCCAGGCCCTTCTGCGTTTGCTCCTCTGTCTGGGTCTCCCACGGCCCATTTCCCCCGTACTCAGAGGCTGTAATTTTCCTGCCAAAATGTTTTAAAAGCTGCCTACGCAGAAGCAGCTTCACAATTACAGGTAATTTTCTTACCCATGTGCCCACATCGTGTTCGCGCTGTTATTGGTGACTGGTCTGTGCCTGAGTGTGGAGGGCCGGGTGACGTGTCTGGGTGTCGTCGTGGGCCGGGTCCGCGTCACGGCGTGTGAGGCCACCTGGGTGACGCCCCTCCGGGTGGGCCCAGGCCCTTCAGGACGCTCCCCCCAGATGCCCTCCCATGACCTCCCCCGGGTCCCCGTGGGGCCAGGGGCTTGGAGGCGCTTGTCCTGCGGAATGGAGCCGTCCACACTGACCTCGAGGGTGGGGCCGGCTGGCTGCCTGTTGGGTTTTAGAGGATGGTGCTCCCCTCTGCTCAGAGGCAGCCCCCCACGCCCACCAGCGCCGGCCTGGGGCTGAGCCCCTGGAGTGGGAAAGGGTGCTGCGCAGTCAGCGGGGACGAGCAGGCGTGGGACCAGGGTGCCCGCTTCAGCTTCCTCCGGGGGGGCAGCCCCCACCCCTGACCTGGGTCCCCCCTCTGCTGAGACTCTGGGCAGAGGCCAGGGGAGCCTGTCCGTGTGTGTGTGGTCCACACGGGCGCCCCAGGTGCCCCAGGAGAGCCCGGGGACCTGGGGTGGCCCTGGGCGCCCGTTTCCTGCCCATTGGCTGGTGGGAGGGCTGTGACCCGCGCCCGTCCCGGCCTCTTCAGGGTCCCCGGATGGTGCCCCCGGGCAGGGGCGGGTGCCCTGCTCCCTCAGGGCGGCCTTGCCTGCGGTCAGCACCGTGGACAGCTCTGTCCCGGTGCCTGGCGGGGGCCAGCCACGCGGGGGTCATCCTGCTCCCACAGGTGGGGCACACAGGCGTGCAGACGTTCCTTATGGGGACACACTCACATGTGCACACGTCTCATTATGGGAATACACACACTCTCATACGTCTCCTTATGGGTACCCACACACTCATGTCTCATAATGGGGACACACACACGTCTCCTTACAGCCAGCAGACCCTGCCCAGCCTGGACACACACACAGACACACACTTCCTTACGGTCAGCAGACCCCACCAGCCTGGACACACACACAGACACACACTTCCTTACGGTCAGCAGACCCTGCCCAGCCTGGACACACACACAGACACACACTTCCTTACGGTCAGCAGACCCTGCCCAGCCTGGACACACACACAGACACACACTTCCTTACGGTCAGCAGACCCCACCAGCCTGGACACACACAGACACACACTTCCTTACGGTCAGCAGACCCTGCCCAGCCTGGACACACACACAGACACACACTTCCTTACGGTCAGCAGACCCCACCAGCCTGGACACACACAGACACACACTTCCTTACGGTCAGCAGACCCTGCCCAGCCTGGACACACACAGACACACACTTCCTTACGGTCAGCAGACCCTGCCCAGCCTGGACACACACACAGACACACACTTCCTTACGGTCAGCAGACCCTGCCCAGCCTGGACACACACACAGACACACACTTCCTTACGGTCAGCAGACCCCACCAGCCTGGACACACACAGACACACACTTCCTTACGGTCAGCAGACCCTGCCCAGCCTGGACACACACAGACACACACTTCCTTACGGTCAGCAGACCCTGCCCAGCCTGGACACACACAGACACACACTTCCTTACGGTCAGCAGACCCTGCCCAGCCTGGACACACACAGACACACACTTCCTTACGGCCAGCAGACCCTGCCCAGCCTGGACACACACAGACACACACTTCCTTACGGTCAGCAGACCCTGCCCAGCCTGGACACACACACAGACACACACTTCCTTACGGTCAGCAGACCCTGCCCAGCCTGGACACACACAGACACACACTTCCTTACGGTCAGCAGACCCTGCCCAGCCTGGACACACACAGACACACACTTCCTTACGGTCAGCAGACCCTGCCCAGCCTGGACACACACAGACACACACTTCCTTACGGTCAGCAGACCCTGCCCAGCCTGGACACACACAGACACACACTTCCTTACGGTCAGCAGACCCTGCCCAGCCTGGACACACACAGACACACACTTCCTTACGGTCAGCAGACCCTGCCCAGCCTGGACACACACAGACACACACTTCCTTACAGTCAGCAGACCCTGCCCAGCCTGGACACACACAGACACACACTTCCTTACGGTCAGCAGACCCTGCCCAGCCTGGACACACACACAGACACACACTTCCTTACAGCCAGCAGACCCTGCCCAGCCTGGACACACACAGACACACACTTCCTTACGGTCAGCAGACCCTGCCCAGCCTGGACACACACAGACACACACTTCCTTACAGTCAGCAGACCCTGCCCAGCCTGGACACACACAGACACACACTTCCTTATGGTCAGCAGACCCTGCCCAGCCTGGACACACACACAGACACACACTTCCTTACAGCCAGCAGACCCTGCCCAGCCTGGACACACACAGACACACACTTCCTTACGGTCAGCAGACCCTGCCCAGCCTGGACACACACACAGACACACACTTCCTTACGGTCAGCAGACCCTGCCCAGCCTGGACACACACAGACACACACTTCCTTACGGTCAGCAGACCCTGCCCAGCCTGGACACACACAGACACACACTTCCTTACGGTCAGCAGACCCTGCCCAGCCTGGACACACACAGACACACACTTCCTTACGGTCAGCAGACCCCACCAGCCTGGACACACACAGACACACACTTCCTTACGGTCAGCAGACCCTGCCCAGCCTGGACACACACAGACACACACTTCCTTACGGTCAGCAGACCCTGCCCAGCCTGGACACACACAGACACACACTTCCTTACGGTCAGCAGACCCTGCCCAGCCTGGACACACACAGACACACACTTCCTTACGGTCAGCAGACCCCACCAGCCTGGACACACACAGACACACACTTCCTTACGGTCAGCAGACCCCACCAGCCTGGACACACACAGACACACACTTCCTTACGGTCAGCAGACCCTGCCCAGCCTGGACACACACAGACACACACTTCCTTACGGTCAGCAGACCCTGCCCAGCCTGGACACACACAGACACACACTTCCTTACGGTCAGCAGACCCTGCCCAGCCTGGACACACACAGACACACACTTCCTTACGGTCAGCAGACCCTGCCCAGCCTGGACACACACAGACACACACTTCCTTACGGTCAGCAGACCCTGCCCAGCCTGGACACACACAGACACACACTTCCTTACGGTCAGCAGACCCTGCCCAGCCTGGACACACACAGACACACACTTCCTTACGGTCAGCAGACCCTGCCCAGCCTGGACACACACAGACACACACTTCCTTACGGTCAGCAGACCCTGCCCAGCCTGGACACACACAGACACACACTTCCTTACGGTCAGCAGACCCTGCCCAGC
The DNA here is from genome assembly GCF_910594005.1 of Cervus elaphus. Classification (NCBI taxonomy): domain Eukaryota; kingdom Metazoa; phylum Chordata; class Mammalia; order Artiodactyla; family Cervidae; genus Cervus; species Cervus elaphus. The sequence goes on from NC_057816.1 coordinate 623,989, forward strand.
CTGGACACACACAGACACACACTTCCTTACGGTCAGCAGACCCTGCCCAGCCTGGACACACACAGACACACACTTCCTTACAGCCAGCAGACCCTGCCCAGCCTGGACACACACAGACACACACTTCCTTACGGTCAGCAGACCCTGCCCAGCCTGGACACACACAGACACACACTTCCTTACGGTCAGCAGACCCTGCCCAGCCTGGACACACACACAGACACACACTTCCTTACGGTCAGCAGACCCTGCCCAGCCTGGACACACACACAGACACACACTTCCTTACGGTCAGCAGACCCTGCCCAGCCTGGACACACACAGACACACACTTCCTTACGGTCAGCAGACCCTGCCCAGCCTGGACACACACACAGACACACACTTCCTTACGGTCAGCAGACCCTGCCCAGCCTGGACACACACAGACACACACTTCCTTACGGTCAGCAGACCCTGCCCAGCCTGGACACACACAGACACACACTTCCTTACGGTCAGCAGACCCTGCCCAGCCTGGACACACACAGACACACACTTCCTTACGGTCAGCAGACCCCACCAGCCTGGACACACACACAGACACACACTTCCTTACGGTCAGCAGACCCTGCCCAGCCTGGACACACACAGACACACACTTCCTTACGGTCAGCAGACCCTGCCCAGCCTGGACACACACAGACACACACTTCCTTACGGTCAGCAGACCCTGCCCAGCCTGGACACACACACAGACACACACTTCCTTACGGTCAGCAGACCCTGCCCAGCCTGGACACACACAGACACACACTTCCTTACGGTCAGCAGACCCTGCCCAGCCTGGACACACACAGACACACACTTCCTTACGGTCAGCAGACCCTGCCCAGCCTGGACACACACACAGACACACACTTCCTTACGGTCAGCAGACCCTGCCCAGCCTGGACACACACAGACACACACTTCCTTACGGTCAGCAGACCCTGCCCAGCCTGGACACACACACAGACACACACTTCCTTACGGTCAGCAGACCCTGCCCAGCCTGGACACACACAGACACACACTTCCTTACGGTCAGCAGACCCTGCCCAGCCTGGACACACACAGACACACACTTCCTTACGGTCAGCAGACCCTGCCCAGCCTGGACACACACAGACACACACTTCCTTACGGTCAGCAGACCCTGCCCAGCCTGGACACACACACAGACACACACTTCCTTACGGTCAGCAGACCCTGCCCAGCCTGGACACACACAGACACACACTTCCTTACGGTCAGCAGACCCTGCCCAGCCTGGACACACACAGACACACACTTCCTTACGGTCAGCAGACCCTGCCCAGCCTGGACACACACAGACACACACTTCCTTACGGTCAGCAGACCCTGCCCAGCCTGGACACACACAGACACACACTTCCTTACGGTCAGCAGACCCTGCCCAGCCTGGACACACACAGACACACACTTCCTTACGGTCAGCAGACCCTGCCCAGCCTGGACACACACACAGACACACACTTCCTTACGGTCAGCAGACCCTGCCCAGCCTGGACACACACAGACACACACTTCCTTACGGTCAGCAGACCCTGCCCAGCCTGGACACACACAGACACACACTTCCTTACGGTCAGCAGACCCTGCCCAGCCTGGACACACACAGACACACACTTCCTTACGGTCAGCAGACCCTGCCCAGCCTGGACACACACAGACACACACTTCCTTACGGCCAGCAGACCCTGCCCAGCCTGGACACACACAGACACACACTTCCTTACGGTCAGCAGACCCTGCCCAGCCTGGACACACACAGACACACACTTCCTTACGGTCAGCAGACCCTGCCCAGCCTGGACACACACAGACACACACTTCCTTACGGTCAGCAGACCCTGCCCAGCCTGGACACACACAGACACACACTTCCTTACAGCCAGCAGACCCTGCCCAGCCTGGACACACACAGACACACACTTCCTTACGGTCAGCAGACCCTGCCCAGCCTGGACACACACACAGACACACACTTCCTTACGGTCAGCAGACCCTGCCCAGCCTGGACACACACAGACACACACTTCCTTACGGTCAGCAGACCCTGCCCAGCCTGGACACACACAGACACACACTTCCTTACGGTCAGCAGACCCCACCAGCCTTGGGCTCGAGCTCCCGTTTCATCTTGGGGTGTCCCCGAGGGTTCAGAGTCCCAGCCGGGCTGCGGCACCCCCTGTGGCCATGCTGGCCCGCCCCTGCCCCCCGGGGCCAGGCGTCTCCCTGGATTCATCACCGCCTGGCCTCCTCTGCCTCTTCTTCCTGTTTGAATCGATTTTTGTAAGGAGCAATTATGAAGTTCAGTAAAAGCTGCAGTGGTCAGGGGAGCGGGCTGGTGTGGGTTCGGGGGTGGCCCCTCCCGGGGGACGGCTGGGGCCGAGGATGCGTGGGGAGACCCGGCACGGGTGACGGGCCGGGCGGTCAGTGGGCACCTGGTGGGCTCCTCACCGTGTCCCCCTGTGTCCCGGCCCAGCTGGGCGGCTGCGGCATCCTCGGCGTGGGCATCTGGCTAGCGGCCACGCAGGGCAACTTCGCCACCCTGTCCTCCTCCTTCCCATCGCTGTCGGCCGCCAACCTGCTCATCGTCACTGGCACCTTTGTGATGGCCATCGGCTTCGTGGGCTGCATCGGGGCCATCAAGGAGAACAGATGCCTTCTGCTCACCGTGAGTCCAGTGGGGGAGCAGGCCAGGCGGGGGGCAGTCTTGATGGACGCACGTGTACACGCACCCCCACACATGTGCCAGGCAGAGCCCCTCCGACTGGTACTGGGACTGTTTTCTGCGAGACCCCTCCCCCAGGACTCCCTCCCAGCTCCTGTCCCAGCCCTCTCGGCCCCCCAGGACCCTGTGCGGGGCGGCTGGGGCCTCCGTGCGGGCGGGCGGGCCGCGCGGCTGAGGCTGGTGGCCTGGCCCGCAGTTCTTCGTGGCACTGCTGCTGGTGTTCCTGCTCGAGGCCTGCATCACCATCCTCTTCTTCGCCTACACTGACAAGGTACAGCTGCCCTGCAGCGGGCCTGGGGCTGCACCCTCCCACCGGCGAGGGGACAGGAGGGGCTGAGAACTGACCCCAGGGATCCCAGGTCTGCGTGGACAGACGCCGGCCAGGCCTGGCTCTGGTTGCAACCACAGGTCCTGGAGGCCAGGCCTGGGGGAGGCGCCAGGAAGTCTGAGCTCACAGATGGCCCCGTCTTCAGCTGTGTGTCAGCTTGATGGGGACGCCTCCCACCCCCCACCGCCGCTTAATGACACATGTGAGGGTGCATTTACGGGTTTATTCTCTGGTTTTACCCCAACACTGTTATTTTTTGTTCATCTGGTTTAGCTGTGGCGGCTGGAGCTCTTTCTGTGGCTCCCACATCCCTTACCTGCTCCTCTGGCACCTCCCTCTCTGGTGCTAGGAGACACCCCCCAGGTCCATCTTGGGGGGCCCCTGCCCCAGCCCTGGAATCGGCCATTTCTCCAGGGAGCCTGGTTCCTTTATGGAGAACGAATGGTCTTAGGAACCAAGAGCTGGGCCTTGTAGGCCAGCCACGCGGAGCCGTGGGTCCTGGTGGGCGTGTGCAGACGCTGCCCTGGGTGTTCGGTGTGTCTGTCTCCATCTGCAAGTTAACCGCCAGAAGCTCGTGCTGACGCGTCTGCGTCCGACCCCGTGCTCAGCACGAGAGGCGCAGGGAGACCTTGGGGCGCTGGAGCCTGGCGGCGCCTTCTGGGACGGGTGACTGTGGGGAGGGGGAGGGAGGGCACCGGGGCCGGCGCGGGTGCGGGTTAGGCCGAGGTGGGTGGAGCTGGCCGCAGGGTGGCCCTGCCGTCCTGCAGATCGACAAGTATGCCCAGCGGGACCTGAAGAAGGGCCTGCACCTGTACGGCACTCCGGGCAACGTGGGCCTCACCAACGCCTGGAGCATCATCCAGACTGACGTGAGGCGTGGCGTGGCATGGCGGGGGTGGGACCCGGGCGGGGCCAGGAGGCGTGGCGGGACCGGGCGGGGCCCCATTCGCGCAGAGTCCCAACCCGCCTCTCCTGCAGTTCCGCTGCTGCGGGGTCTCCAACTACACTGACTGGTTCGAGGTCTACAATGCCACGCGCGTGCCTGACTCCTGCTGCCTGGAGTTCAGCGAGAGCTGCGGGCTGCACGCGCCTGGCACCTGGTGGAAAGCGGTGAGTCTGTGCCCTCCGGCTGGCCGTGGCCCGGGGTCGTGGGGGCGGAGGGCCGACCTCGCGGCCCCCGTGACGCCGACTCTTCCCCCAGCCGTGTTACGAGACCGTGAAGATGTGGCTCCAGGAGAACCTGCTGGCTGTGGGCGTCTTCGGGCTGTGCACGGCCCTGGTGCAGGTAGGAGGGACCCCACCCCAGCCCTGAGCCTAAAGAACAGGGCAGTGGGGAGTCTGGATCCCCGGCAGAGGTGCAGGGGGCCTCCCTGGGGATTGTCAGGGACAGCGTCCACGGGGAGGTGACCTGTGACGCCTCAGGGACAGACTCCTGAGTGGAGGGTCTGGTGTCCTGGATGGAAGCACAGCCCGGACACGTCTGCAGAGGGCTGTGCGCCAGCTGTGTTCCCACACCCCTGCCCCGGGCTGTGTGTGTGGGGGGGTGGTCACAGGGCTGCCTGGTACAGAGCGAAGGTGAGCAGTGCAGACCCTGGTGAGGGGCCGGCCAGCCAGCCCCTGCTCCCCAACCTTCGTGCAAGAGCTGAGTGCCAGCCCCTGGGGGAGCACAAGCAGTATCAGGGCAGCCCATCTCTGGGGTGCAAGCAGGGGTCACAGCCAGACACTCCCAGAGGGGTGATTGCAGTAGGATAGAGGGGTGGAGAGCAGCTGCTGGGGGCCCAGCCTGGAACCTCTGGGCCGTGAGACCAGCCAAGCCCAGGGTGGCCAAACCCACCCCAAGGGGACAGCGGGTCTGGGTCTGGGTCCAGCCCACGGGGTGCCTCTAGGCCTGTGCGGGGCACGCAGTGCTGGAGGCTTCCCAGGGGACGGGAGTTCCAGCCCACCTGGGATGCCGCGGGTGCAGTGATGGCACTGGCCGCTGGCCGTGGTCCTGAGTGGCCCTGCCCAGCCCCTGCTGTCTCTGCAGATCTTGGGCCTGACCTTCGCCATGACCATGTACTGCCAGGTGGTGAAGGCGGACACCTACTGTGCGTAGCTGCCCGCCACGCAGCTTCGCTGCCAAAGGCCGCCGCCCACCTGGGGGACGGCCGTGCCCCCGTCTGCCTCTCTTGCTGCAGGACCTCTCACCAGCCTCAGGAGTGCCATGCCCGAGCGGGCGGCCAACGACCAGCCACACACACCCCCGGGGCCGGGGTCTGCAGGGGTTTCTGGCGTTTTCCTCGTCCAAGTGTTCTCCACCAGCCCTGTCTGGGGCAGGGGGTGGGAGGTGAGGGGCGCCCCACTGGCCCTGGTGCTGGAGACGGGCCACAGGCTGCTCCCCACACCCCACAGCGGGGCCGTGGCGGGCTCCGGGCACGTCTAATAAAGTGTGGGCAGCAGCCCCCCACGTGTCTTTCAGTGCCCTGACCCATGGGCCCTGCACCCACTCCCACAGCCTGGTACTTGGAGCGGGGCTCCCAGATGGGCACCCCCACCGCCTGCACGGGTTGGCAAAGAAGCCCAGGAGGTGGGCTCCAAGCTGCAGCAGAGAGGGGCCCCGAGTCTTGCTGACCCACCCATGGCTGGTGCTGTGGGCCCGTCTCTGTGCCCCGCTCCTGACATGGGGGTGCTCCCCCAGCCTCAGGGCTGCCTCCTCCCCCAGGGGTGTCCTTCTGAAAGGCGCTCAGCCCCATCTTTGCCATTCTTTCTATTCACATCTTGTTCCTGGAAGCTTCATCCCTAAGTGTCACTCCTGGGTTTTGTGAATAAAGTCAGGATGGAAGCAGCTGTCACAGGGCCCAGACTGGGGAAACGGCTGAAGTGCCCAGAGGCACTCCCGGGCGTGGAGGCCAGGGGGAACCCCTCCTGGGCACCCAACCCTCCCCCCGGCTGAGGCAGGTTGCTGGCCCCGGCGCCCGCAGGCCCACCCTGCCGGCCACCCCCTCATGTCCCTTCGGTGCAGCATACCTTCCCTGAGGACCCCTGGGCGGCCACTGACCACCGCTCAGCTCAGACCACCAAGGGCGCCTGGCCCCTCCTGGCTCCCGGCTGCCCACCCCCGTCCTATCCCATCCCTGTGTCCCCCCTGTCCTCCGTGGAAGCCCCCAGAACACCAGAGGTGGTCAGAAGTAACCGCAGATACACACCCAGAACATCTCTAGGCGCCACAGGAAACCAGTGGGAGTGAGAACAGTCTGGCCAAACTTCCCCAGCCCCGCCGGCACCCTCTGCTCTGTTCCTGCGGCCCCGCTCGTGCTTCCATCCACCTCTGCCTGAGGCCCCTGCTTGGCGGGCTCTGCCATCCCTGTGTCTCGCGGAGGACTTGCAGGCCTGTTGACTGTTTCCCCTCTGCTCCGCGGGGCACGTGGGGCCCTTGTCTCCAGGGCCCCCTCTCCCCTGTGGATGCCCCCAAGGGTCCGGCCCCAGGACCCCCTTCCCAGCTCCCCGTGCCCTTTGCTGGTTCCCCCATCCTCCAACCCAGACCGAGGAGCCTTCTGCTTGGCGTCGGATCACCCTCTGGCTCCATATCGACGTGCTGACCACACGGACCCTGTGGCGAGTCTGCCCCTCCTGGCCCAGCCCTCACCCTCCCAGCCCGAGCCTACAGCTTGCCCTGGGGGCCCTGGCAGGGGGGGACTTCGGACCCACCGTCCCAAGAGCCTGCCTACACCTACTGACCTGAAGCAGCCAGTCTAGAATCTTCTGTGTGACCCACACCGTGAGCTGCTGGGCTCTTCCTCAGGACAGCTTGTGAGGGTCCAGCTGGGCCACGACCCTGAGGATGGGACCCACCCTCTTAGAACCCCCCCCAGCCAGGCCCCCCAGAGCTGCGCCTGTGCTCATGGGCAGCAGCGCCATCACAGAGGGAGCCCTCTGCGTGGAGCCGGTGGGCTCGCCAACAGCAGGGCCGGGGCAGCTGTCCTTCGACTCCCAGCAACAGTGGCTCCTCCCAACATGCCCTCCTGGTAGAACAGCCGTAGCCGGCGGGCAGCGGCCCACAGTGAGCTGTCAGTGACCACAGCCCATGCCCTGCTCTGGGGGGCCTGCCTCTCTGAGCCCCGGTTTCCGCCACGCCTTTGCCATATGGTGCCCACCAGGCTCCTGGGTGGGAGGCCGGTCCCTTTGCACGGCCCTGGGGTGACGCCTGCCGGAGCGTCCACAAGGAGAGGCACCTGGGGTTGCCCTGGAGCCTCTGAACCCTCAGGGACTGCAGGCCACCGCTGCCTGTGCAGTGGGGACAGTGGGCCCTGCTTCAACAGCCAGCGGAGGGCATGCAGCCAAGGCTGGGCGGGAGGGTCTGCATCCTTAGCTTCCCCCTGGTCCTGTTAGGACCCCCTGCCCCAGGTTACTGCCCTGAGGGGCCTGGGTTCCCAGCCTGCTTGGTCCCCGCAGAGGCCGCAGCACACACAGCTCCCGAAATGGAAAAGAGTCTGTATTTCGCACATCAGTCCCTCTGTCTCTTGGAAAAGGGCATGCTGGCTGCATGCAGGTCCGGCCTACAGCAGGTCGTAGAAGTAGTCCAGGCCCTGGCCGAGCTCCCAGATGGACAACCCCACACCCAGCTCCTGGGCCAGCTCCAGCCGCACCTGCAAGGACTGAGGCGGAGGGAGTATCAGCCCGGCTGCACCAGCCCTGAGGCCCACCTGCCCGCTGCCACCTCGCCAAGGGCCGCCACCCACCCGCAGCCCCAGCCCCACACGCACCTTCAGCGTCGGATAAAAAACGACGTGCCTCCCGCCGCGGCTTCTGCAAGAGAGCAAACCCTTGGTCCGCGGCAGCCTCCACTCCTCCTGGCCCCGCCCCGCCAGCCCAGGGCGCAGGTCTGTGCCCCTCCTCAGGCCGGTCGGGCCTCAGGGCAGAGGCTTGTCCCACGCCCACGGGACCCCAGCCCAGGCCCTCCCCGACACTCACTTCTTGTACTCGAAGAAGTGCTCTGCAGCCTGGCTGTCCCACACCACCTGGGGCCGGTGGTCCTTCAGCGTCTGGATGTACCTGGGGGAGACGGGCTGTGGGTGCGGAGCCCTACCCCGCCCACCCAGATGGGTGGGGGCGGCCTTTGCCATCACAGCAGGTCAAGGCTAACTGGGGCAGCATGTCGACCCCCAGTGGTCCGTGGAATGCCAGCGACACCAGGCGGGGTGGGAGGGCCACGTGGGGTGGCCTGGGCACGATGAATGCCAGGAAGCAGGACCACAGGGCGGGTTCTTGAACACCCAGGCCGGGGCTGTGGTTGGGGGGGAACAAGGGTCCCGACAGGCTGCTGAGATGTGGGGGCCGGGACACTGCCCTGACCCGACAGCACCACGGGCGGAACGAGGCTCTGCAATGTGGGTGCAGCACTGGCCGGGAGGCACAGACGGTGCTCCTGGGCCCCACCCGCTGGGGACACGTGAGCAAGCCCTGGGAGCAGCCTCGGCTCCGCGTGCCCTCGCCCCCTTTCCAGGGAAACACTGGTGTCTGAGCCCTCTGGGGACCCAGGCTGTCCTCCCTGCCTCCCCGCTGTGGACGCAGCTGCCCCAGGCCTGCGGTGGGCCCGCCTCACTGCCAAAAGGCACCGGTTTCAGACCTGCCCCCAACACACACGGCAGACGAGCTGGTTTCCAGGGCGCCGCGTGGCCGGGACAGTGGGGCCTGCAGCCCGCACGGCGTCTCCCTGGCCAGCAGCCGGCGCCCAGACAGGCTGGGGGGGGGCGGAGTGCGGCCGGCCCGCCCCCGAGCCCAGGGGGGCGCTGTGTGCTTTGGGCTGGACCACTGACACCAGTGGGGTGCTGGGGGGCAGGGCTGGACAGAGCAGTGGGGAATCCACGGTGGAGGACGTGGGGCTCCCCACAGGGTCTGGGCCAGGACCCACAACCCCCCCCACACCAGCTCCAATTGTCCAAAATGATGGCATCATCCTTAACCACAGTCACGCTCCTGGAATCACAAGGATCACTTGCCGCTTTGGAGCCGTCTGCCCTGAGGCTAAGGTGATCTGGGACGTGGGGTGGGGTGGACGTTTCTGAGCCCCCGAGTCCTGTCCTGGGTCGGGCAGATGCTGCTCAGCAGCTGGCTCCAGGCCCTGGGGTTTCGGGAGCCCTGGCCACGCACTCCTCATGGGGGGCTGCCTGCTGGAGCAGGTGGGCTGTGGGGGCAGCTGAGGCTGCTCTGTTGGGGTCAGTTCCTCATCCCAGAGGCTAAGGCCGGGCAGTGCCAGGGCTGGGTCCACTCAGGACCCCATGCTCACTGGGGTGGGAGGTGGAGGGGCAGGGAGTGACCGCCTGGGTGGGGACAGCTGAGCAGACTGCTGTGGAGTGAGAGCAGGACCACAGGGGCGGCCCAGGTGGAGGGGCTGCGGTGGGCGGCAGGGGTGAATGAGCGAAAGGCACAGACGGGGCCGCGCGGTCCCTGAGCTAAAACGGAAGGCCTCGGCCATTGGCCGCCTGACCCATCTCTGAGAAACGTCCCGCCCAGGCAAGTCACAGACGGACCCCATCCCAGGTCAGTGGCCTCAGGGGCCGGGGGGGGCCGCCGAGACGTTGTGGAAACAAGAGGAGGTGGCCGCACAGCCTGACGAGGTTCTGAACGTTGCTGAGTCAGGCGCTTTGCCACAAGCGGACCTCACAGCGTGTGAATGACACCTCCCCGCTCAAAAAAGTTGTCAGCCTTCGGGAAGAAGGGTTCAGGGAACAGCAAAGAGAATCATAGACGAAGACACAGCAGACAGGTCGGCGGAGGATTCAGGGCCCAGAGACGAGCTGCACAGCTCCCCCACTCTGGGTGAGTGAGCAGAGAGCAGGCGGAACGGGGGCTGTCAGGGCGACGGGGAGACCAGCCCGGGGTGGGCTTCCCGCCCCCCACTGGGGCCTGGGCGCCCTGCGCTCTCTGCCGTGGCCCCTGCAGGACTGAGGGCCCCTGGGCAAGACATGGCTGGTGCTGCAACCCACACAGGACCCGCCCCGGAGGGCGCCGCCTCCGAGCTGCTGAGGACCTGGCTGGGCGTGTGGAAGGCACAGGGTCCTCTGCTGCAGGCCCACACGGGTAGTCCGGTGGGCACCACCACAGGCGATGCGAGGAGGCACCCCTTCCCCCATCTCAGCTCCCAGGACCCACAGGCAGTTTACACGGAAGACCTCACGTCACCCACAGGCAGCAGCACCCCCGTGGGACCCCTGGAGCGTCCCCCAGGGGAGACCCGGCAGGGATGCGATGAGTGGTCAAAGGTGCATAGGGAGGCCCCGGGCACAGAGTGAGGGCAGGAGGCTCAGGAGCCCAGGGGGTCCGCGAGGCCCAGGGGCCGGTGGAGGAGAGGGTCTCAGCGGAGACGGGCCAGACCCAGAGCTGCGGGAGCTGCCAGCCCCGTCCAAGGCGGCGCGAGACCCGGGCAGGAGGGCCGCACGGGCAGCCTCCCCAAGCCCTGTGGCCTCGACCCCGCGCCCCCTGGCCTGTGAGTGGTGGGGGAGTATTGCCGGGCATAGCCCAGCCCTGGGCCCGTCTGGCTGTGTTCTGCCGGGGCTGGCTCTCACAGAGGTCCCGGCGGCCCCTGAGCAGAGGCAAGCCCAGTCTGGATGCTGCAGGGGAGTGTGGGCCCACTTGGCCTGGGGGCCTTCAGGGGGCTGGGCGGGCACCCTGACCACCAGGGCAGTGCGGCAGACTCCCAGAGTGGGGGTCAGCAACCACGGTGACCCCTGGATCAGCACCCAGGCCTGTGGGGGTCGTGAGTCTGCACGTGGGGTGCCCGGCCTCCCGAGGCTGTTTCACGGCCACCGCGACTCTCAAGGTCGGGGAGCAGTGAGGCCGTGGGGCGATGGGGCCTCTGAGTCACCCAGGCTGGAGAGCAGAGGCAGTGGCCAGCGCATCCAGAGTGTAGACCGCCTCCCCGCCGAGGCAGGCGGGAGGCCATGAGACCCCTCCCACTCCCCGGCAGGCAGAGCCGGCCTCCCGCCCCTGCTGGAGGCCCCGGCTGTGTGAGGAGCAGATGGGAAGGCGCTGATCCCCCGCTGTCCCTGGAGGGGCCCGGTGACGCCTGCCACACACGGCCAGGTCAGCGCCGGGGAGGCTGAGCCGGGAGGGTGGGTGGCCCAGGGACAGGCCGGCCTGGGCTGCTATCAGGAGGGCAGCAGGGCGCCATGGCCCCAGGCTCACTGCCCCCACACCTGCTGGTCGCCCGCTCAGGGCTCCTGGGGGTGTCCAGTGAGGGGCACGTCCTGGTGGGCTATGACTCCGGGGCCCTGGGCCTGTGAATACACCCACTCCCTGCAGAGGCAGCCCCCCCACCCCCCAGACAGGCCTCCATCTGGGGCCTCGCTGAACTCTCCCATCTGGCACCCCAGATGCGCCTGAGGGGGGCTACTCCCTGCCCCGCAGAGGCTCTGCCCCTGTCCCCAGAGCCCCCAGGCCTGAGGATGCAGGGGATGGTCTGGAAGGAATCGGCTGTGGGCAGAGGGTGTCAGGGCAACCCGGGCCAGCCCCTGCCCAAGGCTCCCCCAGGGCAGAGGCAGCATACGCCCCAGGGCCCTGGGGAGGAGGTGGCAGCGGGCGTGGTCACCAGGCCGAGGGAGGGGCTCTCGGATGGGCTCTGCTGGGCCTCCAGCAGCCGAGGGGGTTGGAGCAGAGCCCCAGGCCTCGTCTCCCTGGCCGTCCACCCTGCTGAGGCCTTGGGAGGAAGGGCCTTGGCGAGATTTCCCAGCAGCCCCCTGCCCATGGCCCCTCAGAGACCCACATAACCCCTCAGGACAGCAGTCACCCCACCTCAAACTCCTTCAGCCTCTACCCAGTGTAAGCGCCCTGGGCAGGACCCAAGTGGGCGCCTGGAGGTCAAGGGAAGCGGGCGGCACCCTCTGGGGTCCGTGCCCTCTGGGGTGGTCCCTGGCACGCCCCTGGGCCCGGGAACCCTCTGCCCTGCCCCCACAGGCTGCCCTCCCTGTTCTGCCTCCAGGCACGGTGGGGGGCCCCTCAGCTGGGTGACCTCAGCAAGCCCAGGGCAGAGCCTTCCTGTCCAGCTTCCCCCCACGGCGCTCCCGACTCCAGGGACTCGCCCAGGAAACACATGTGGCACCCCGCCGGGTGGGCGGCTGCCGAACAGCCTCCTGGAACTCCCGAGGCCAACCAAGGGCCAACCCAGCGGCCTGTCCCTCCGCAGGGCAGCCCCGAGGGAGCACAGCACGGGCGGGGCGAGGCCAGCGGGCAAGCGGCCGGTGCTCAGGCGCTGGGCGGCGTGCTGTGTCCCCACGGCCAGCGGGCCTGCAGGTGATCCTGCCCACGGGGGGGCAGCAGTGGGCACACACACTCGGATCACTGGCCTCAGGACGGTCCCTGCTCACAGGACAGCTCACAGCGTTCACGGGTCGCGGCAGCTCACAGCATGAGGACAGGGGGCTGAGAGCGCGCGGCTGGGTGAAACGCACGTGTGGCCCGAGCAGAGGCCCCCGGAGAGCCGCTCGGGGACATGGAGGGGACAGGGCTGGCCTGCCCGGCAGCCTCCACACACACACTTGGCGTCCCAGACAAAACCCCAGACGAGAGCTACCGGGATACACGGGAGGAAGAGACCCCGCGTAGGACATGACCAGGAAACGGTGTGTGGGCTTGAAGACAGCAAGGAAAACTGAGCCAGAGAAAACAGAAACAGAGCCCCCCGAGACAAAGTGAGGGTCGCCGGGCAGGGGCGAAAGAGACCGCCTGACACACAAGTGTCGTGGGCCTGGAAAGGGAGGAGAGAAAGGGAGAGCTGAGAAGCTGGCTACCACCTTCCCAAACACGATAAAAAGGATAAGCCCCAAGGTTTAAAAAGCGCAGGGAAAACCAGGTGCAAAGAACGTGAACAAATCTCCGTGAAGGCGCGTGGTTGTCGCAGTGCAGTGGGGCTGGGCAGGGACCAGTGTGGAGACCACGTGGGGGTGAGCAGGTCGTGGGATGAAGCGCCCAGGCTGTCTGCGCAGCAGCAGCTTCAGAGCCCAGCACAGACAGCCGACACCGAGCAGGAGCGCGACCGCGCGGCCGGGAACACCAAGGGCTCATCCAGGCCACAGCAGAGGACGCTGGGGTGGCAGGCCACCTGTGCCGTGTCAGGGACACTCCCGCTGACACAGGGCCAGAGGGGGTGCCGGGATGGCACCCCGCGGACAGCCGGCCTGAGATCAGACCCTGCCCGGCCTCGCCACTGCAGCCCCCCACCTCCCGGAACAAGGGTGTCGTGGTAGACGGGGCCGCCGGCTCACCTGGCCCCGATGATGGGCTCGCGGGCGTCCTTGGAGGCCGAGTAGTCCATGCCATAGAAGTTGAGCCCCAGCAGGATCTTGCTCCGCCACTTGGACTTGGGGTCCAGGACCTGGACGCAGGCTCGCACCCAGGGCAGCGGTGCGTTGGGGCCAGCCCTGCAGGGTTGGAGAGGAGTAGGCTTCAGCACCGGGCCGAGGCCTCGGGCGCCCGGGTCGCAGCAGGAGTCCACGCACACCACTGCAAGGACAGCAGCAGACAGACGGCCACGCTGGACCCGGGCTGGGTGTCTACTTCGCCCGGGACCCTCAGGCGGCAGAGCGCTCAGCGGAGGCCCGGGGCAGCAGCGTGACCCCCGACACAGGAGCACCATCTCCTGGGCGTGGAGGTGGGCCCAGTACCCGGCATGGGGCAGCCAGGGCTGGGAGGCATGGATGGACACCCTGGGATGGCATTCCCATGGGGTGGCCAGCTGCCCTAAGTCACCCCAAAACAAGAAGGTTGCCTGACACAAGGCCAACTGTGGGCTTTGGGAGAAGAGACTGGGCCCTTCGTGATTCTGGAGCTGCGAGCTGACCAAGGGACACAGCCTGAGCAGGCTGGTGGGAAGCAGGACCTCGCCCAGGCATCCAGTGTACAGGCCCGCTGAGGGCTGGGCACCTGTGTGCCGAGCCAGAACGCGGGGCCCCGGGCGCCCCACTCACGGCTGTGCTGTGGAGTAGTCGTAGGTCATGAGGCTGAAGCCGTCCAGCACGGGCGCCAGCTGCTCAAACTCTGTGTTCGTGAACATGCCCAGCTTGTTGGTCCTGCAAAGAGATGGTGTGGTTTCCATGCCCACCTTGTGGTCACAGCCTCTCCCCAGCTGACCTGGGCTCAGCGGAGGACGGGGCATGCCGGCCTGGGGCTCCCAGCTCAGGCCCCTTCCGCCCCTGCTCTAGGAAGACACCTCGGTCCCTTTCCCAGAGGTGGGCAGCGCTTGGGTGCATGAGGTGGCCTGCAGCTGGGTCACGGCTCCAGCGGAGATCCCCACCTCCTGCCCAGGCCCCAGAGGCCTCTCTCACGTGGGCAGGGGCAGCCCAGGCCCGCCTGCTTCCATTCAGCCTCAGGCACGGTGCCCTGCCTCTGGGGGCCTCAGGTCTGGGCAGGTGGGACACAGCTGACAGCCAGCCCGCCTGCCGCCTGTCCCTGGGCGGGGCGCAGGGGACTCTGCGTCCCCCACTGTGTGGGCAGAGAAGACAATCCGTCTTCTCGGCCAGTGCCTCCGATCCCTGGGCAGGGGCGGCCCACCATGTGGACCTCGGCCTCAGTCACTAGTTCCACGGAGTCCAGGCGACCCTAAGACATCCCATCACCAGGCTGCCCCAAGCCCGATGAGCAAAGGCCCCTGCCCCCAGCCTCCGGCTTCAGAGGGAGGGGCCTGGAGGCCTGACCCAGGCCTCCCAGAGACACCAGGCTCCTGGGGACTGTGGCCAGCAGCCCCAGAGCCCTGGGGGACACAGGCGAGAACCCCTGACAGGCACTGGCTGTGGCCAGGAGCATGGGACGCAGCTGGGAACCAGACGTGTCCACTGGGCGGTGATGGCCACAGGCTGGGGCCATGCTCCAGACCACCGTGCTCAGCCGGGAGATGCCGGGCAGCGTGGACCCCACAGCGGCCCCCAGTGTTTCAGGCCACGCTCCCTGCTTCATCCCGGCCCCGACAACCACCCGACACCGTGAAGCCGCAACCCCCAGGGCAAAATGCAGCCTACTGGGCTGGACACCCCAGCCCCACCCCGGACCAGTCCTCTCCAGGCCGAGCATCCCCAGGACCAGCGCAGACCACGCACCTCCCTGGCCTTGCCACTGAGGGCAGGTGGGGCGTCCCCCGGCCCACGGACACTGCCCGCAGAGCTGTATCCACGGTGGCCCAGCAGGCAAGATGGTGGGCCTGCTGTCGGCTCCCACCACTGCCCGCTGCAGGCCCACCCCAGGGCCTCCTGCCTGCAGCCGCCCTACGTGGTCAGAGCAGAACCGTGCCTGTAGGTCCGGCCATCCCCACCCGTCAGCAAGGGCCCCTCCCCTCCGGCTGGACCTCTGCTGCCTGCACCCACTGTGTGTCCAGGGGTGACCCCTGCCCACGGCCCCGCTGAGCCTCCACAGTCTGGCCCCAGGCCACCCCTGGAGCTCAGGAGACGTTAACAGGGGTCAGCCTGGGCAGGGGTGTCCCCCCTGGGGAAGGACCCCACCCACCCCCTTCCCGTGGTGACCCTAACCCCGGGGGTAGCTGGAGGACAGCTGGGTGCAGCACCCATCAAGGGGGACACCCGCCCATGAGGATGCG
Organism: Cervus elaphus; assembly: GCF_910594005.1. Classification (NCBI taxonomy): domain Eukaryota; kingdom Metazoa; phylum Chordata; class Mammalia; order Artiodactyla; family Cervidae; genus Cervus; species Cervus elaphus. Next base: position 639,655 of record NC_057816.1, read on the forward strand.
AGCTCCCTGCGGGGAAGGTCCTGGGAGGGAAGTCGGTCCACCGTGCCTGAGGTCAGCTCCTTCCCGGGGTCCGGGAGCTCGATTCTCAGAAGAAACAGCCTAAGGGGCTGAGGCGAAGACTGACTCAGGGCCCTCCTAGAGCAAAGATGACGCAAAGCTCTAATTAAACCTGTTGACTGGCGCTGGACCATCAGTCGGGGCCACGCTGTGACATCGGGAGCAGGGCTCAAGGTCAGGATGGTCACCCGTGCCAACAGAACCCAAATGGGAGGGGGGGGGGGGACATAGGCCACCGGCAGCAAAAGGCTGCCACGAAGACACGCTCCTGGGCTGCTGTTCCCACGGGCAGCAGTGCCGCCTCTAAGAAGAGACTGACGCGGCAGAAAAACCAAGAAATTTGTTTACAGCTCACTAGTTCCTCCGCTGGGCTGCTGTCCAGAAGTGCGGGTAGAGAAGGACAAAGCCAACGAGACAAAGCCTGGCCACCGGGGCCTCTGCAGGAAGGAAGGCTTGCTCACCAGCACGAGGGTGCAGCTGGACTGTGCCCCTAAGACGTGCCCGGGGCCAGCAGAGGCAGCCATGCCCAGGACCCCGCCGTCAGCCTGCGCCACACAGGCCAGGGCCCCCGCCCCCGGTCTCCCTCTCACTGCCCCCCAAGGGCGCGTCCCTCCCCCCGGTCACTGCCGAGGGAGGGAGCCCAGGAGCTCAGGGGGCAGAGAGCGTGCTGGCTGGAAAGCTGCTCCCCACCCCGTCCCGAGCCCACCGCCCTCGGAGCCCAGGCCTAGGGGTCAGCGCCCCCAGGGGTGTCAGGCCCGCTCACCCTCCCTCACACCCTCCAGCACATGGGGGTCTGCCCTGCACACCTGTCAGCAGGAGGGGCCTGCAAGGGGGCCAGTCCCGCCCGCGACCCGGGCCCTCCCTGGGCTGGAGGAGCTCCACCAATGGCCCCGACGGCCAATCACAAACGTCAACTGGGGCTCCGCCTGTCCCGACCCACCCCAACCGACAGACACCAGAGATCCTGGAAACAGATGCTGCACCTGCAGCTGAGCCCACGGACCACGCGTGCGTCCACTGCCCCAGCCCTCCAGACCAGGGCCCCCACCCCAGGAGGACCACTGGCCCCTCACACAAGTGTGTTCCACGCACGAGCACACACTCAGAAGCGTCGGAGGTGACACCTGGGGCCAAGGCCCTCCCGCGGGCTGGGGGCGTCAGGCACAGGAAGGCAGCCACCCAGAGCTGCTGGGGCGGCCTCTTCTGTGTGAGGCCAGACAGCAGGGTCCAGAGGCCACCCGCCCCATCCCACTCACTGGCCCGAACTCTGCAGTGAGCTGATGACTGGCCCCTCTGGGCCCCTGCCACCCCTTAGCTCAGCCCCTCAGGTCCCCACCCGGGCCTCCTCCGTGCCGGCCGTGGGCTGGATGGTGGTCAGGCCACAGCGCTGACAGCCGGCACCAGGTCCAGCTCCCTGCCACGGGGCTGGGGTGGCAGGAAGCGACCAGGCTGAGCGGCAGGAGGCCTGGCCTGAGGCAGTCTGGGCCCTGAGCTGCGGACCTGCGAGGACGTGCCGAGGACACTGAGGCATCCCACGTGCTGATGGGGTCCCCCCCAACACGGGCAGTGGCCAGCGTGGCCGGGCCAGGTGGGGGCCAGAAAGGACCTCCCGGGCGAGCAGGCACAGCACTTACCCCGGGGCGACGGCTGGCGGGATGACCAGGAAAGCCAGCAGCCGGGCCTGGTGCAGCGCCTCAGCCATGTGGGTGAGCAGGTGAACGAGGCCCCTGCAGAGGAGCGGAGGATGGGTCACCCTCCACCCAACCTGGCCTGCATGGCCCCCGACCCCCGAGCCACAGGGGGCGGAGCAGAGAGGGGCCGTCACCTCTGGACCCTCCTGGATAGCAGCCAGGCAGAGATGAGGAAGGAGCCCGTGACCCTGGGGTGCTGCAGGCAGGGGTGCCCTACACCCAGGGCGCGGGGGCAGCTCTACTGACGGGGCCTTGTGCTGGGGCCCTGACCTCCCGCCCAGGGAGGCTGCCTTGACTGCCCACCCCCCTCATGCAGTCACCCCCACCCCAAGCAGTCGCCGACACACAGCTCCGCCTTCCTCAGCTCCAGGAGGGCAGTAAGGACAGTCAGCGGCGACTGCTCCACCAGGCGTGCCTGGACCCAAGGAGAAGCATCTCCATGGGCAGCAGGCTGCCAGGTGAGGGACAGAAAGGCAGACAGCCCATGGCTCCTCTGGTCACGAAGGGTGCGGGACGTGGCGGCATCTCAGGTCTGGTGGGCAGCGTCCCCGGGAACGCCTGTCTGGAGGCACCAGCCCCGGGCTGCTGGCCGTGCGTGGACCGCGGAGCGGCTGGTTCAGCCCCCCAAAGGCCGCCCTGCCAGGAAGGCAGGTCTTGGGCCAACTCCGTGCTGGGTCCACTTTGGCCTGGCCCCACACTGCCTGGGCGGCTGTGGGCCCAGCGACCGACCCAGGTCCTCCCCCACAGCCCCGCAGGGCCACCTCGGTCTGCAGCAGAGGCGGCGAGTGCCCCCGCATAGCGCGGGCAGGTGGGGGGGCCATGCGCCCTCAGCCCCTCTCAGCTCGAGCCAGTCTGCACAACGCAAGGCGGCGCGGGGCACAGCTGCGGCCCACCCTGCGGAGGCGGGCACGGGGCGGCCTCTGAGTCTCGTGGGGCCCACCCTCAGCGGGGGGACCCCAGGGCCAAGGAGACGCCACTCCAGCCTCTGAGTCTCGTGGGGCCCACCCTCAGCGGGGGGACCCCAGGGCCAAGGAGACGCCACTCCAGCCTCTGAGTCTCGTGGGGCCCACCCTCAGCTGGGGGACCCCAGGGCCAAGGAGACGCCACTCCAGCCTCTGAGTCTCGTGGGGCCCACCCTCAGCGGGGGGACCCCAGGGCCAAGGAGACGCCACTCCAGCCTCTGAGTCTCGTGGGGCCCACCCTCAGCGGGGGGACCCCAGGGCCAAGGAGACACCACTCCGGCTGTGGCTGTGGGCTCAGGGATGCCCCCGGGGGACACATGGGCTGCAGAACCCAGGTCGGCCCCTCCCTGAGGCCGGGAGCTGGCACACCGCCTGTGCCCTTGGCATCCATCACCATCAGTGCCTGCTCGGCTTTGGGGACCACCCAGGGGGCTGAGTCTCTGAGAAGGGGAGGTGCTCTTGTGGCCCAGGGGCAGCGCCTGCCTGGCGGGCTCTGCTGGAACGAAGTCCCCAGGGCTTCCCGGGGCCGCCAGCCCACTGGCCTGCCGGCATGAACGCAAGAGACAGGCTTCTTGCCACAGCCAGGCAGCTCCCACTCGCTCCTCCACAGGAGGCTGTCCTGGGAGGGGCCTGGGGACCTGCTGCCCAGGGCTGGGACAAGGTGCATCGCCTTCATCACACACCCAGGGAGCCGGGTCCAAAGCCATCTGCTGGGCTGGCTGGCCCGCACCCTGCCCCTGCCCCGCCGGGAGCCCCGGCTCGTCCTGCCGCATGCCTGCTGTGCAAACCCTCCTAGGCCGCCCGGAAGAAGCCATCTACCCCCGCCCCGCTCAGGCGTCCTCAGCAGGACGGACCACGCAGCAGGGACCGAGGCAGAGCCCGGCGGGTGCAGGGATCATCTCTCAACCAAAAGCCACCAGAGGGGCCACCAGAGTGCAGTGGGGGGTCAGCTCCCAACACGGGGCCCTCGTTCTCCACCCGTCCTCCTTCTCAACTCCGGCCTCGGGGCGCCCCCAGGGAACAAGTGCACACGGGGGAGCCTTCCAGAAGCACCCACAGTGGGGGAGTGTGGTCTGAGCAGAGAAGCAGGAACCACAGTCGCGCAGGCATCTGGGCTGCCCCCACCCCCAGCCAGGCAGCGGCGTCTCCCCACCCCCAGGCAGAGCCCAGCAGGCCAGGCTCCAGGAGTGGCTTCCTGGGCCTTGGGTGGGAGTCCCGGAGCCCTGCACGGCCCCTCAAGAAAACCCTCCTGCTGCACTAAGAGGCCTGAGGATGCTGCCTCCGGGCAGGCGGAGAGCAGCCCGCAGCTGCTGGAGGGATGGAGGGAGCCCTGCCCGCGGCCCCCAAGCCGGCTGAGGCAGGGCCGAGGATGGATGGCAGGACCTTCTCCCAGAGGAGCCCATGGCCATCTGCCGCAGGCGCCCCGGTCCTGCTGGGCCACCTCCTCGCCAAGTCCCCTGAAGGCCCCATTGGGCCAGCCCCATCGGTGCTCAGCCGGCCATCAGCCCGCAGCCGCTCCCAGGCTTCCTGGAGCTGCTCTGACCTCGGGGTTCCGCTCCGGCCCCGGCACAGGCTGTGGGAAGACGGCCCTCCCCCCAGACGAGGTCCCTCCACGTCCGGCCTCAGCCTCTTCCCGACCCCCACAGCTGGGAAGGACCTGGTGCACGCCCCGCGCCCCGCACGCCACCCAGGCCCACTCACACATGCTTTTGGACCAGCAGCTGGTTCCAGACCTCCACCACCAGGCCGTCGAAGTGCTGGCCCTGGAAGGACAGGGGCAGGCGGGCAGGGCTCCAGGAGGAGGGGCTCCTGCCTGCGGCAGGCAAAGCCAACCCTGGCTTCCCCCTCCCAACTGCAGGCCCGAGCAGAGAAGCTGCAGCTCTTGGTCCCGGCCACTCGCATGCCTCCCCAAATACCCCCTGGGGCCCTGAAGGGCTCTCTCTGCCCTACAGCCTGGCACCGGCCTGGGTGATGCGTCCCCCGGGAGGGCAGCCCCTGCACCCGAGATGCACGTGGTCAGGAGGGAGCCCCGGGCATCACCTTGGCCACCTGGACGACAGTCCTGCTGAGCTCCTCAATCTCATCCTCGCTGTCCAGGACGCTCTGAAAGTCCTCGTACGTCCAGTCCTCGAACCGTAGACGGGGCACTGGGGGCAGACGTGCAGACCGTGACCCTCCTTGCCGGCCTGTGGCCTCCAGAGCAGAATGACCACCACCAGTAGTCGGGTGGGCCCCCCGCTGCCACATGGCCTGGGGAGGGAGGGGCACGGGTGGTGCGGGGGACGCAGTTGCTGGCCCTTTCCTCCCTTCACCCATCAAGTCCCTGAATGCCCAGACCCCAGCTCGTCCGGCTCCTTGTTGCCCGGCTCTCACTGGACCATCCCCCACCAGCTCCCCGTGAAACGAACTGCAGGTCCTCTCCCAGGCCCGGCCCCCTCCAGGCCCCAGTGTACTTGGCGATGCGTCCCTCCCTCACCGGCCATGGGCTCTAGAATGGGCAGGGCAGGGTGAGTGTCACCCCTGGGCATGGCCCCCAGGAGAGCTCCATGAACCCTCAAGGGTGAATGGAGAGATGGGAGGGAAAGACCACAGGGGAAGGGGCTGGCCTTGCTGGGCTGAGCAAGGTGGGCAGCAGGGCCACTGGGGTCCGGCTGGACCGAGGCCATGAATGCTGGGCTGGGGCGGCCTCGTTTCTGATCCGTCAGAAGAGGGACCAACACGCTAGGCAGCGTGGCCTGGGTGAGCAGGCAGGTGTGAGGACTCTGGGTCCCTCCCCTACCCAGCGCGCTCCAGGACCTCCACCTGCTGGGGTGGGGCCTAATGGCCCACAGCCCTGACCCCCTGGGCCCACTGGACTCACCTATGCGCAGGCCCTTGGCTTGTTTCCTGACTGCCCGCACCCACCCTGTGGGACGTGGAGAGGATGGTCAGCGTGGGGGCACAGCCCCTGCCCCTGCCCCCTGACCTGACCTCCCCCAGGAGGAGGGGCTGTGGGCCCAGCGCAGGAGCATGGAAGGGAGGTGGCTGGGGAGTCTGGGGTCCTGCGCCCGCCCCCCACCCCCCCACAGAGCAGCCAGGGCTGGGGGCAAGTGGCCGCACCAGGGCCACCACCCCAAGGGGCCCGGCCCTTCTCTCAGAGCTGAGGGCACCAGAGAGCAGGAGCTGATGCTGCCCAGCTGTCCTCTGACCCACGGGCCCCCTAGAGTCAGGGAACCCCGCTTCTGGTCAACACATCCTCTCTCTGAAAACAAAGGGGGAAACACCCAAGCAAACTCAGGTGCAAAACATGGCTGTCAGGACAGCCAGACCCTCGCCTCCTCCCGGCCACTGTCCTGGATGCCTCCTCCATAGATCCTCCCCGGGACACCGTGTACAAACCGCTGAGGGAGAATAGGGATGCAGCTGAATGCCAGGCAAGCATGACACTCAAGTACTCTCACATGCAGACTCACTCGTCTTTACACACACACACACACACACACACACACACATACACACACACACACTCTCACATTCACTCTCCCAGACTCACTCGTCTTTACACACACACACACACACACACACACTCTCTCACATTCACTCTCCCAGACTCACTCGTCTTTACACACACACACTCTCTCACATTCACTCTCCCAGACCCCCAGGATGGGCACAGACAAGCGATGGCATCAGAACCTTGGTCTACGTCGTCCAGGCCTGTGACCTCGAACATCTCGCGGCCATGCCTCCTCAGCTGCAGCCACACGGGGGCGACATGGGTGAACTTGCCCCCGAAGATCTTGGCGACATCGTAGCCGTGTCGGTTCCACTGGCAGAGAGGGGAGAACGAGTGAGCCTGTTGGCAGTGGGGGCCAGAGGGCACGACCACCTCCAGAGGGGGCTCCGCAGGGCCGCCCGCCTCGTGCGCAGCAGGACTCTGTCACGACCCTGGTCCCTCTGCTGGGAGGCATCACTTCTACCGCTCCCTCGGTGAGAGTGCCCAGGGAGGTGAGGATGCAGACCTAAGCAGCCACCCTGCCCTCAGGGTCCGCCATCCACCCCTGGCCCGGCCTACCGGTGTGACGTAGCCCAAGACGTCCCCGGCGAAGTGCTTCTTGTGGGCCTTGGCCGAGCAGTAGCTGCGGTGCTCAAGGACGATGTCCTCAGCCTTGAGGTCCGTCACCACCAGACCCCGCTCCTGGGCGGGCTTGCCCGAAACCTGAGTCTGAGGTGGGAAGGCAGGGAGGACGCGGTCAGGGCGTGTCCCCAGGCTGAGCCCCGGGGCAGCAGCGTCCTCTCAGTCAATAGGGACCCTGTCCCAGGACCAGCGCTGCTGACCGAAGCCTGCAGGGCAAGGCCATCAGGCGGGGTGGACAGTCCCTGAAGACTCACCCTGCCTCCCCGGGCCTTCCCAGAAACCCGCACAAACACAGCCACACTCGGCAGAGCTCAACTGACTCGCCCCGCGAAGCAGGGAGGAGCACAGGGGTCGAGGGAGGGAACCGGGGCCACGGGCAGAGCCACGAGGCCAGTGGGGCAGGCCTGCCCTCGGGCCCCAGCACCAGAAGCTGCTCCCTCCGAGGCCGGCCAGCTGGAGCCCCGAGAGGGACGGTGCTGGCCTCCCGGAGGTGAAGCTCCCCGCTCACAGTTGGCTCCCAGGCCCCGGCGCACAGCCCCCAGTGGGCAAGGAGGTACGATGGTCAGCCCTCTGGCAAGTCCCCAGACCACCAACCTTCTCCTGCAGTGTCTTCGAGGCAGCCTTTTTGGCATCTGACTTCGACAGGGTGGCGTGCACAGAGCTGCAGGCCAGGGCAAGCCAGAGCGTGCTGAGGAGTGCCCGCATGCTGAGCGGGTCGCAGCAGGGTCTAACCTCGGGGTCCAGGGGGCTGCAGAGAGACAGAGCCCGTGGAGACCCCGGCAGATGGGTGTTCCCCCTGCCTCCCAGGTCCTGACGGAGCCTGGGGCCTCCCAGCACTAAGCCGGGCAACGAGCCAGCCCCGACAGCCGGAGTCCAGCAGCCAGCATCGCTGGGCCCCGGCTCCCCCAGACGCCTGAAAGGGCATTCCCTGTTGCAGGCCAGGAGCCGTCCCACTGCCTCAGGGCTGCCCTAACCACAGCCGGCCGACTGAGCAAAGCTTGGCCTCCACCCTCCACAAGCACAGAGACATTCTGGCTACCGGCTACTGGCTTGAGTGTAAAACCACAGAGCCGTGCAGAGGACTAGAAGAAAACATGCCTGTGTACGTAAACTTGGGGCGGAAGCTGGACAGAGGGATGCTTTTCCACCTAAATCAGCATCAGTAGAAGCTACTAGCAAAATGTCTACATTATGCTACATAAAAACATGACCCTTTCATTTAGCAGATAAAAAACCGGTTTAAAGAAATAAAACACAAAACAGTAAAATACTTGACAATGAACTTCTACCCCGTTTCTATAGATGACATACAAAGATCTCATACAAATTAAGAAAAAAAACACTCCCAATAAGAAAAAAAAATCACTCTGTAAAATGCAGAAAAGACGTGAAGAAGTGTAACACACAGAAACACCCCATAACACAAACCCCTCACAACACACAGACCCCCTCAAGCCCCAAAAAGAGCATCTCGGCTCTCGGCTTCACCAGCAACCAAAGGAACGGACGCTGAGATGAAACAGCATCACCACCCCCACTACCTCCTCGCCTCCCCGCTGTGAGGATTATCAGGATGACACAACCTCAAGGACCATGGCAGCTTCACCCTCAGAGCTGTTCCTGGGAATCCAAGTTCAGGTGACAACCTGGTCACAAATACTGTGCTTTCCGACCGGTGTTTCCTTTTTTTCTTTTATAAAATTCCACTTTGAGGGACTTATTGTCTACATGGGAAACGTTCGAAGACACTCACTGCAGCTGTTCAAACCCCACACTCCCAGATGCTGGTATCCTGAGGGCACCGCGGTGCTCACAACCCCCCAGTACAAATGTCACAACGTGCACACGCAAAGCATGATCGTGTCTTTATTGAATCTCTCAGACGAGTGCGCCCACAGCAAGGAGGGAAGAGGACGCTAAGTATATGTGCAGGCTGCCTGGTGTCTAGTTGCTCTCTTTCCCTGGGCTTCCCCACTGGACTCTCATCCCACCAGCACCACCACCCCGCCTCCACCTCCTTCTCTCTGGGGACAGCTGGGCAACACGCAGGGCCGGGCCACGTGCACTCCTTGTTGAGGTTTTGAGACAGTCGGCGTCAGAGCCTGTCGGGTCAACAGTGTCTCAGTCTCGGCAGCACGTCCCCTCTCAGCCTGACCAAAGTCCAGCTGGTCCAGAGGAGACCCCACAGGCAACCCAGGCCCTTGCCCATTGGGCGGACACCCCTGGGGACACCAGAGCCCTGGCCAGGCAGGGTGTGCCCTGTTGGGAGACAGCAGAGCCAGGCCCATGGCACGCCCGGGGACTCCACCACCACGACCTCCTGGCCCGGAGCTCACTCCCCTCACCCCTGCAAACCTCCCCCTTAGCCTACAGTCCTGCACAGACAGCACACACCCGGTCTAGGCTGTCACCGCCTGGGACCTTCAGGACAGGGCCTGGGTCGGGGAATCCAGGAGCCTCCCTCATCCCACTGCCCCCAGAGCAGCACCCCCGGCTGATCAAGTGCTCTTGAGGGGGGTGGGGAAGGATATGGAGACTCAGGCCTGATTTGCCACCCTCTGTCCCTTCCCGGCCGTAAGATCCATCCAGGACAGCAGCCTCTGCCACCCAGGTCCAACACTGGCCCCTTGCCACCATGGCCGGGGGCCTGGGCTCCTCCTCGGCCTCAGCCTGGCGGTGGGGGCATGCAGCCCAGAACCATCTGGTGCTCCCTTGGTGGGGCTGAGACTGTGACTGCTGAGCTGTAAGGGGCCAAGCCTGCAGGGCATCTCATCTTCAGCCCTGGCCCCCTCAGGCCTTTCACAACTGTGGGTTCCTCCCTGGCCCCAGGGTGGAGGTCAGGGCCCCCAAAGATGGAGCAGGAAAAGAAATCAAGCAGGACCTGGTCCCCTAGGAACCACTCAGCCGTCACCTGGAGGCACATTCTGTGGCCCTTCCCAGCCTCTGCCCATGGCCAGCTGGTCTGCCTACTGTCCTGCCTGCGTTGAGACCCCTCTGCCCACTATCTGCCTGCCCTGTGACCCGCGCTTTCACACCATGGGAAAGAAGAAAGAGGAAAGGATGGAAGTGGGGCTGATCTGGAGGAAGAAGATGGGCCCTGCTGGCTTTTGCAGCCGGTGCAGGGGCAACAGAAGCAGGCCAGGCGCGAGTGGGCCGGCATGGCCACAGACCCTTGCAACCCTGTGCCCGCTCTGGCGGGCCAGCTCTGGCGTGCGCTCCACAACACTGGGGGAAGCACTGAGATCCCAGCTGCTCACACGTGCAGGGCTGCTCTCCAGTGGCGTGGAACTTTCCAGATGGACTGCCTCACTGGGTAGTGGGGACATGCTGGCTGTGATGTGAGGGGTGTTCGAGCCCAGCAAGGTGAGGTGTCCCTGGGGGCTCTGTCAGTGCGTCTGAGAGCCAACTCTTCCATCACACTCTCCACAGAGCTTAGCACACACATGAGCGTCCCAAGTGTGCATGTGTCTTGAGTACACAGGCAGAAAACAGCTGATCGGTGCTAACCCTGCTCTGGGATGCACTCTCACGTTCTCCGTTTCCTTAAGAAACTAGTTTTAATCCAGCCAACTTGTCTCTGCTCAGCGATGTGCAGTTTGAGAGATGCTGACCGCTGCGCACTGAGTGACCAACACCCACACCCGGCGGGACCCAGAGCCGACTGTCCCGTGAACAGAACGGTTTCGTCCCCACATCAAGTAGTGTCCATCAGATTCTCGCCGGTGGGCACAAATTTTGGGGCCAACTGTGTTCCTGCGGGGAGGGCCGAGGGTGCTCTTGGAAATGGATGCAGTGTAAGAGCAGAAGCCCAGCCCTGGCGGAGGGACACTTGCGACTCTGGGGTGCCGGCCACACGGCGGGTAGCAGGTACCGTCGAGTTCCCTCGGCGAAGACAGAGGAAGCCCAAGACAGCCTGCTGGGCGCAGCGGGAGCGGGCGACACTAGCTCGCCGGGGCCCGGGCCCGCCGCCCCGGCCCGCCGCCCCGGCCTCTGGCCTCGGATCTCGGCGGCGCCCTCCAGCGCGAAAAGGCCGCCGCGTCCCAGGGCTGCGGCGGAGGCCGAGAGACAGCGGGCGAGTCCCGGTTCGCGCCGCCGCCCCGCGTCCGTCACACCCACTCACACCCCCTCACACACAACCGCTCGCACCTCCTCTCAGCCACTCGCGCCGTCACGCCCATTCTCCCTCACGCCGCGCCTCCGGCTTTCACACGCACAGCCCGCAGGCTCGCTCGGCGGAGGAGAACCGAGGCCACGAGGTCGAGGCGCTGACGCCAGGCCGCCGCGGCGCCGCTCACCTGCATGTCCCGGAGACGCGCCGGCCCCTGGAGTCGGCCGGAAGACCACGCGAACGCCACCGGAAGTCCCGCCTCTGAACGCCTGAGCGCCGCCGCTAGCGCGCCACGCCAGCTTCCGGGCCGCCGCTGCGCAAGGCACGCTGGAGGGGGCGCCGGGCCGAAGAGGGGGCCTGGTGACAGGCCAGGGCGGGACGGGGAGGGGCGGGGGTTGGTGGGGAGAGCCAAGGGGAGGAGCCTGGGCTGGCAGGGGCGGGGCATGGGCATAAGGGGCGGAGCGAGGTGGAGGGTCGGGACCGAGGCGGGGCGGAGCCTGGCGGACTGGGTGGGGCTAACTCTCGAGCTAGGGGAAGCCGAGGGGCGGGCCGGGCGGGACAGCGAAGAGGGCGGGGAGGAAGGGCCCGCGCCGAGCCGGCCGGGTGGAGACGCGAGCGCCGGGAGACCCCGAGGGCTGTCGCGCGCGCCCACCGCCTCCTTCCGCGGGCCTCGGGTTCTCCTGGGAACCTAACGCTCGCGCTCGAGAGGTGGCTCAGAGGTCTGGGCTCCGGCGAGCGCACGTCCGGCGGAGGACCGTCTGCGCGGCGACCACGTGGGTGACCGCTAGGGAGCGCCGTGGGTTCCACGACCTCTGCTCGGCCAGGCCGGGGGCCAGGAGGACCGCGCAGGCCCGACCTCCCGGCGTTCTCTCCTGGGTGCGGGAATCGCCTCCCCAGACTTTGCTCCCACCTTCTGGTGGCCGCCCCCCAGCCTGGCCCTCCTCTGTCAGCCCCCACGTCTCTCTGGGTGAGCGCTTCTTACTCAGTCTTTGGTTTTGGTCGTTATCCGGGGGCCCGTGGTGCCCACAGTGCTGTCTGGAGTAGGGACACATGCTCCAGACCCTCTGGATAGCCCCTGGACATCGCAAATCCCAGGAATCCTAGAGTCAGCGCTCTCTCTCTCCCTGCCTCTGGGAAGGGCGGCACTTCTCACATGTGGCTCCTACAAAGCTGGAACCCTCCAGAGGCTAACAGTAACCGCCCCCCCCCCCACCCCTAATCTCAGCTCCCAGCTAGGCGAGTCAGTGCACCTCTGAAACAGACTGAACACACAGTCACAAGCAGTTTTGGTGCTGAAGCATCTGACACCTGATACAAGCTGGCGGACCCCCGCCATCCAGAGTTGTTTACAGCACAGTTTCCTGCAGAAAACCACACAGCCCATCCCTGCTGGGCCAGTCCTGACACCCGCCCCATGGCTGTTTCCCCATTTCTGCTGTTCAAGAGGCTTCTCCCTGAACTGAACTTTGTTCTCTTTCTTCCTACTCAGATTTCCTTCTTTCTCTTCCTCCTATTCCTGCCAGCTGACCCCCACAGTCTTTCCAGGGGATGGGGGCTGGTGAATGTGCCAAAGTATGTCACATACCAACCGTCAAGTGTCAGGTTTAAGAGAATCTCAGCCAAATGTTAGGATTTACAGATTAAGTGAAATCTGAACACATTGGGTCGTTCATGTTTCTGGAAGATTTGCAACAATTTGGGGTTCACCATTTAAAATATTTAACCTATTGAGTATGAGTTCTTGAAGTACCTGATATTTTGTTGTCAATTCAGACAAACTGGAGTACATAAAGGGAAATAAAAGATAAATTAGGTTTGAAATGTTGAAAATGCTTAATTAACTGAGTTTGTAGATGGCAGAGGCCCCTTAAAAATGACTATAAAATCTGTTAGGTTTATAAAGGGGATAACAGGGTTTGTAAAATTGAACTTAGCAAGTTAAAAAAATGGAGCTTTGAAATTAGAACATCAATAAATCGAATCCCAATTATTTAAATTTAATGTAAGTCTGAGTATAACCCTCTTGGCTCAGCCCCTAAACTCTCACCCCCAGCACCCGTCGCTGGCCCCGTTGCCTAAGGAGCAGCCTGCCCTGTCAGGTCCAGGCCCTGAGCGGCGAACCCAGGTCTGGCCCACCTTGCCCCCCGCCTGTTGCAGAGGACACCAGAGGACACACCAGGGCAGATGCAGGCCCCGTGGAGCAAGAGGGCCTTCAGAGGCCAGCCCTCCCCCCATGTTCTGGGACACTGCAGAGCTAGAGCACCCCACCTCGGGGGCACCTGGCCAGCTGAGGAGCCCGAGTCTGAGGTGGCCTCTCCAGGGTGACCTTGAGGGCATCCCTGACTTACTGTGGGAACCCAATGCGTGTAGATACCCCGAGAGCACCCACACATGGTTGCCGGTGGTGCCTGGGGCCCGTGGAGCTCCTGGGGCCGGGCTCGTGTCTCCCCTGGGCGGGCCAGTGCCCCCAGGGGCGGGGGCGAGGGGGGTCCCTCTCCTCGCCGGTAGCCCCGAGGCGCCCTTCACTTGCCGAGTCAGCACAGGGTAAGGCGTTCCTGCCAGGGGCCTCCCGTGACTCGTCCTGTTTTAATGGGGTCACCCCGAGGGCAGGGCACAAGCACTATCACCGACGGTGTCCTGTCACTTCTGGGCCTCAATTCGGTTCTCAGGCCGGAAGGCCAGGATGGGGGACGCACGTCCGGATTTCCTGCCTCCCAGCCCTCCCCTGCTTGTGGATGGAGACATCCTCCCTGGGTGCCGGGATAAGCAAAGTCCAGAGGGAGAAGGGCGAGGGCGTGTCACGTGGGGCGGAAGCTTCCAGATGCAACTCCAAGGCCGGCACAGCAGGCCTTCCGTCCTTGGGCCCCGCCCCAGCTCACCTGGCCGGGGCATCACATACTGACCGGCACGTAGGTGTCCAGTCGCCCCAGGGTAGGCTTCTGCGACTGGCAGGGGGCCGGGCACGGGGTTGTGTGCTTGTGGTGTCGCTCCTGGGTTTTAATGCTTCTCGCCACCCCACGCCCCACATGAAAATACCTACAGCAAGGGTGAGATGGTACACGAATCCACAAAGCCAAACGGGCAGCCTGTCTTGGGGGCTATAGAGGGGCACCTGGAGTGGTGGACGCTGGCAGGCTGTCCACGTCCCGATCTCCAGCCCCTGTGACACAGGCCTTGTTTGGAAATAGAGTCTTCATGGTTGTGAGTAAGAAGCTCAGGAAGAGGTCATCTTGGATCTAGGGGGAGACCTCAATTCAATGACCGGGATCCTTAGGAGAGGGAGGAAGATCAGAGATAGACATGGGGGAGAAGGCCATGGGCTGAGGGAGGCAGAGATGGGGTCCCACATCCCCCAGCCAAGGCTGCAGGCAGTCCCTTGAAGCTAGAAGATGCAGGAAATGGAGTCCTGCGTACAGCCTCCAGGAGAACCCACGCTGCACGCACCTTGACCATAGACTTCTGGCTGCTAGAACCATGAGGGTCCATTTCTGCCGTTCCAAAACCATCAGTTAGTGATGATTTGCTGCAGCACCTGGAGGAAACTCTTATGAGTTAGTCGCTCAGTCACATCCAACTCTGCAACCCTATGGACTGAGGCCCACCAGGCTCCTCTGTCCATGGAATTCTCCAGGCAAGAATACTGGAGTGGGTTGCCATTCCCTTCTCCAGGGGATCTTCCCAATCCAGGGATCGAACCTAGGTCCCCTGCATTACAGGCGGATTCTTTACTGACTGAGCCTATGGTGGTGCTAAAGGTCTGGAGTGATATTTTTAGGTATATTTTCTTTCCCAAAGCTGTTTTTCTCAGGCTAATCTTAAAATTGGCATAGATTCCATCAGCTCACCCTTAGAGGAAGGAGCTGCAATGGGTGAGCATAAGCCTGAGACACCCCAAACGGTCCAAAACAAGAGGCCTGTTCAGTGATAGCTGACTGCCTACTGGCCTGGCTGATCTGTGCTTTAAGGTCAAGGGGTGTATTTTTCAACAGGTACCTTAGGGAGACTGAGTCATAGGTTCCTGCTCTGGATTTGAACGGGATGCCTGACCTGGCAGCATCCTGGAGGGGCGCAGGATTTTCATAGCCACCTCTCCCACCCCTCCCCTGGTCAGTGTCATCAGCTGCATTGCTCCTGCAGCCCATGAGTGGCAGTGCTCGTAAGGCCTCTTCAAGCCCAAGGGAAATGGATGTGAAGTGGTCTTTGGGGGCTTTTGGGTGTTTTGGAGAGTTTGTTTTCGTTTCTTTGTTTAAAGAAAGGTAGACTGCTGCAAGCAGCACCTCATTTGTGTGTGTCTGGCATCTTGGAGGGGCTTCCCAGGTGGCACTGGTGGTAAAGAACCTGCCTGCCAATGCAGGAGACATAAGTGATGCAGGTTTGTTCTCTGGGTCGGGAAGATCCCCTGGAGGTGGGCATGGCAACCCACTCCAGTATTCTTGCCTGGAGAATTCCACGGACAGAGGAGCCTGGCGGGCTACAGTCCATGGGGTTACAGAGTCAGACACAACTGAAAGGACTTGGAAGTTTGACTACCCTAAATTTTCCTCCAAACAGACCTTAAGAGCTTGTTTGGAGGTTCCAGCAGGGGAGTACAGCTACTCAAATCTCTTGACCCCAGAACAGTCCCCCGCTACTGGGGGAGGTTGTCCTCTTCGCATGAGCATGCAGCTTCGGGAGGGAAGCATATGGAGCCACGGAGGAGGAAGGGGACACCTGCCCAGCCAGCCAGATCAACCTGGTGATCAGTGGGGTGACAGATGTTGCAACCAAATGGCCCTCGAACGTGAAGTGGTCTTGATGACAAGCCACAAGACAAATTGGGGGGCCATCCTGACATGTCCCAGGCCCTAAGAACATGAGAATCCCACTGACACAGCACCCTCGGGCACGGGAACAGGTGTGAACCAGCATCTAGGTTTGGCAGGTGTAACAGAGCCCCCAGTCACAGCAGCACAAACATGGACAGCTTGAGGGCTCATGCAGTGCAGGGGTGGTCTGAAATGGACCTCCAGCCATCAGAACCGTGCTCCAGGTAGGAGAATGGAAAAGGAGGGGCAGGGATTCAAAATCAGGTCTCTAAAAGTGCTCATGTCACCATCTGTCCTGGGTTGAATTATGTCCTATGAAGTTTCACATGCGGAAGTCCTCAGTCCCCGTAGCTCTGATGGGACCGTATCTGGGTCACTGCAGGTGTAATTCATTAAGAGGAGTTCATACTTGGTCCCTGGTCCAGTATGACGAGTGTCTTTGTAAAAAGGGGAAATTTGGACACAGACAACTGTCGAGGGAAGATGGTATGAGAGACACAGACTGAAGACGGCTGTCAACAGGCCAAGGACAGAAGTCTGGACCAGATCCTCAGTCTCAGCCTCGAAGGAACCAGCCCGCTGACAGCGTCCAGCCTCCAGAACTGGGAGAGAGCACATCGCTGAGTTCCTTTCTCTAGATCATATGCAGGAATTTCCAGCATCTCGACCCTATTTTAACATGGGGCTACCGAATCCAGCTTCCAGACCCTCAACTGCCCAGGCAGACTCACGTGACCCAGATCACCGAGTGCCCCTTGGGATTGGTCTGCTCTCTCAGAATCCATCCTGCACACATTCTGCAGAGTTGTGCCGACAGACACTCAGCTTCCTGCAGTTCTCCTGGAGGCCAAGCCTCTGCATCGGGTGTGACTGTGTGTTGGGACCTCACTCTCCCAGGTCTCAGGGGATGGGGCTGGGCCAGGGGGCTTTGGGGGGAACTGACTTTTCTCCTAGAGTTACCTCTTCAAGGGATGTCATGACTGGGTCTTCAAGTGTGGGGACAACACTGTCTAATGAGGGGAAAAGGGCTGTGGAGGGTGACGGGGCTCCTGGAGAATAGGGCTTGGCATTGCCTGGGCTGCCCCACCCCCCACCCACCTTCTCTGGGCCCCAGCGGGGGAGGCCACAGGTTCACCTTCCGTGTCTCTTTCACAACAACCCGAATCTGCTGTGTGTGACTCTGGGCTGTTTAACTGCTACGAGAGAGGAGACGGCCACCACAGGCAGGTTCCCACCTTCCTGAGATGAGCAGTCAGGGGCTGGAGCTCATCTCTGTCCTCCAGGTGGTCTGGCTTCCTTCAAAGGCCCCACCCACCACAGAGTTCTTGAATTCCTCACGCCCTGCCTGCAGGCCAGGGGATGTGCTCAGTCCCTGGAGCCTGGCTGAGCAATCTTTCCTGGTGAGCACAGGGGGCCACGAGGGCCCAGGACACCACATCTTGTCCCCGAACACGCAGGGCTGCTTGGACCTCCAGCCCTGTCTGGGCCAGGATGCCAACCCCAGTTTTCTGGAAGGTTGTTGTCAGCAACCCCCTCCAGACATTATGGGAAGGAAACTGGGTCACTCGTAAAACTGACAGGCCCAGGTACAAGCAGGATCACTCTGGACACCACGGGCCCTGGCTCTGGGCTCCCCCACCTTTGTTTCTCCTTCAGAATGCAAGGGCCTCCCCCTCCCACCGGCCACGGAATGAGGAGGGCCTGGGAACCAGCACTGGCTGGTCCAGTTCACACAATCCAAGAAATGGAGCACTGCATGTTGCTGAAAGGTTAAGTGACCTGAAGGGCAGGTGAAGGCACGGCAGGAAGCAGGAGGCTGGGGTCTTTCTCATGGCCAGTGGCGTGTCTCATCAGTCTCTGGACACTGACCGCCCCCCGCCCCCCGCCCCCGCCTCAACCCCCCCACCCCACCAACATACACACTCATGTGTAGGGATCCCAGGAGGTGCTGGAAGCCCAGGGTCAGCACTGAGAGAGGTGTGATGCCTGTCCATCTCTAAGCCTGTCCTCCAAGAAGCCCCTCTACTGTGGGCTGAGTTTGCCATCTGTCCATGCCCCGCATGAGCCCCTGCAGCCTCTTGGCACTGCCCTGCCCTGTGAATGGCTGCCAGAGGTGGGTCATGTTCTCCTCGCCTGAGTCCCCTGGCCTAGCTGTGGTAAGGTTATCTCCTGGCCTGGGGAAGCAGGCCCTAGGGGGTCTCTCCTTCAGGAAGCCCTCTGCGGGCCCGCCCTTTGGAAGTTTTGGAAGGTGGTGAAATTGCTGCCTTATATGGATACGGGTCTCCACAGGTTCTGGCTTCCCCTAGGAGTCCCAAAGGACCAGAGCTTGGGTCCTTGGTCCACGGGAGGGAACCTGCCCCTTGTTCTCCTAGCCAGGGTCCATCAGGGGCCGGCCACTTACTGGGAAGTGAGCTGGGATGGGTCTGGGCTGTGGCATTGGAACCTCTCTCCAGACAGACACAGGTTACAGGGCCTGGATAACCCCAAACGAGGAAGGATCCTCTTCAAAGCCATCCCACTTCGTGAAGGAGAGCTTGGCAGGGCCACCTGCTCTCCAGACAAACTCCTGGGGGTCTCTGCCTGCTAAGGCCCCTGCAGTGCACGACGGGTGGGCCCTGGTCCTCACCTCCACCTCCTCAGGCTGCGGAGGTGCGTGGCGGCAACAGTGGCAAAAGGTGCGGTTGGTTACCAAGGAACTGAATTCAACAGTGAGCCCTGGTCCCCTGGTGCTGTCAAGGAGTGGGGGGAAGCCGTCTCTTCAGGGCTCAGTCTCCTCTGTAAAGAGATGGGCCGGCTCTGGACGGACGGGTGATGGACAGCTGGCCCCAGAGCTCTGGGTGGGGACAGGTTCCCCGCGGGAGGCCGGCGGCAAGCGCCCCCAGAGCCGGGCGGGGAGGGCGGTGAGAGGGGGCGGAGGCGGGGCGGCGGGATGGGGCGGCTGGCGGTGGGGGTTCCCGGCGGGGGTCGGGCGGTGAGGATTCTGCGCGGTGGAGCCGGGGGGAGCGAGTCGCGCGGCCGCGGAGGCCTGCGCTCTCTCGCCTCCGCCGGGCCCTCCCGCGGCGCAAGTCTCCCGGGGCCGCCGCCCGGCTGTGCGCGCCCGCTGCCGACGTGCTCGCCCCCGCGCCCCGGCCGCCGTCGGTCGCCGCGCGAGCGAGCGTGCGTGCGTGCGCGCGCGCGCGCGGCGGCCCCGACAGCGGTGCTGGAGCCTGAGGCGACTGGGCTGAGGCGGCTCCTCCCGGCTCCCGCTCCTGCGGCCCGCTGCCCTCTCCTTCGCAGGGCCCGCCAGCCCAGGCCGCTCCCCAGGCCCGAAGATGCCGGCCGTGTCGAAGGGGGACGGGATGCGGGGCCTGGCGGTCTTCATCTCGGATATCCGCAACTGTGAGTGGCTGGGCGCCGGACCGGCCTGCGGGGGGCGGGGGCGCAGGCCGGGGTGAAGGGCTGGCCGGCAGTGGCCTTCGGAGGCTGGGGTCCGGGGCGCGGACATGGAGGGCGAGCGTCCTGGGGTTGGGGCTGGGGTCGGGGCGCGGACCTGGCGGGCGGGGGTCCTGGGGTTCGGGGCTGGGGTCGGGGCGCGGACCTGGCGGGCAGGGGTCCTCGGGTTGGGGGTGGAGTCCGGGGCGCGGACTTGGAGGGCAGGGGTCCTGGGGTTGGGGGCTGGGGTCCCCGGCGCGGACTTGGAGGGCGGGGGTCCTGAAGTTGGGGCTAGGGTCCCGGCCGGGGGTCCTGGGATTGGGGCTGGGCTCCCGGGCGCAGACCTGGCGGGCGGGGGTCCTCGGGTTGGGGGTGGAGTCCGGGGCGCGGACTTGGAGGGCGGGGGGCCTGGGGTTGGGGTCCGGGGTGCGGGCAGCGTTCAGCACCCGCGCGAGGGGCCTGGCTCCGCTGAGGGGCTTCTGGCGAAGCCGCCCCTCCCCAGCATGATGTCACCCCGAGCCGTCTTTCTAGTAATGGAGCATTTAACCCAGCGTTTTCCAGAATAGTGTGCATTTTTCACTGGGAGTGGGAGTAGCGAAACCCGCGTCTTGCGGGGAAGCAGCTGCTTGGCCCGGGTCCTGGCGGCCTGTTAGGCCCTGATTAGAGTGACTCGTTCCCAGGGAATCGGCCCCGGGCGGTGGGGTGGGATGGCCTAGGGGAAATGCTGCTCTGCCCGCTGTCTTCGGTCAGGGACCGCGTTCTCAGCGACGTGTGCCCCTCACAGCGTGGAAAAATCCGCACGGAAAGGTGAACACGGCCGGAGGCGGGGGTGCACCGTTCCTCCACCATAACATTTAACTTTGGTGTGCAGAAACTCCTGTTGATTTTCAGGTAATGTTCCCTTCGTTTGGGCTTCCCTGTGGCTCAGATGGTAAAGAGTCTGCCTGTGGTGTGGGAGACCAGGGTTCGATTCCTGGGTCAGGAAGGTCCTCTGGCAAAGGAAATGGCAACCCACTCCACTGTTCTTGCCTGGAAAATCCAATGGGTGGAGGAGGCTGGCAGGCTACAGTCCATGGGGTGGCAAGGAGTTGGACACAACTGAGCGACTTCACTTTTCCTTTTATTTAATTAAGAAGTAAAACACACAAGACCAGTTTCTTGTCTGGCTTTAATTTTCATTTTTTACCCACCAGACATTTGTGGATTAGAGTGGTTGAGGTTCACTGTATATTTTTAAAAAATGCGTGTAACCACCTGCTGGTTTGTGCTGTTGTCCGGAGCCCTCCCTTGATCGCCTCACTTCCTTACACTGGGATGAAGGACCCAGACTGGGGAAGGTTCGATCTTCTTTTCCTTCCCCTTTTCTGCAAGAAATCCACGTGGAAACACATCCTGAGGTCTGCGCTTTTACAAGTAGGGCAGTATCCTTTTGTTCTCCTTTGCTGTGTAATGTGATTTTCTAGATAATAATATGCATAGTGGTAATGTGTCTTGTAAAGCTAAATGTGGGTGTGTTGCTGCTTCAGGAGACCCTTGGGCCAGGGCTCAGCTGCCTTAAATTAACCTTGACATCTGTCCTTTCTTTGTGGAAGAAAATTGCTTTGGGCGGGTCATTGAGCTTGAAATCCCTTTTCTCAGTTTTGTAGACTAGTTCTCCTAACTAGATGTGTTCTGTGCTGGGTCTGCCACAGCGTGAGATTTTGGCTTGTCGACTGAGTATAGACAGACTTTCTCCACCTCTGCCCTGTGGCATTTGAGACTGATCACTTGTGTGACTCTCTCCTGTGGCCTCTACCTTCTAAATGCTTCAGTTGTGACAACCAGAAATGTTTCCAGCTGTTGCTCTGGGGGGCATCCCCACTCTGGGCCCTGAGCAACTGGTGTGGAGCAGTGAATTAGACAGTGTCTTCAGTGAAGGAGCTGCTGTAAGAAGTGCCTAATCCTTCGGAGGGCCAGGGGTGGGCTCAGGCCTCTGTTTAACGTGGCCCTCTCCTCAAAACCAGCTTTCCCACCGCACCTTGCTACCCCTCATCAGCCTCGAGGCTGTCCTCTCCTGTCAGGACAGCGTGGGCAGTTCGTGGCTCTCTGTCCCCGCCCTGCCCCGCCCTGGAAGCCCCACAGGGTGGGGGCCACACGCCGTGTCCGTGTGGGACGGTCACCCAGTAGCTGAGTAGGCGAGTGCAGAGCTCTCCCCTGGGAGTGATCCGGGGCCTGTTCTGGCCAGGCCCGGTGAACCATGGGCACAGCAGGGAGGAGGAGGAGGTCCGACCTGAGAGCCTGCCGCCTGGTCAGAGCTGCTCTGAGCTTGAGCCCTCGGTGGCAGGTGAGGGGTCCCCGTTTCCTCTGCTTGTGGCTCTGCTTTCCTGTCATGAGAGTGACCCCTGTGCAGAGAGGGTACCTGGACCCACAGCCGCAGAGCTCCATCTCCCCTGCAGACACGGACAGTGGGTGTGTAGCTGAAGTATCTCTGAAGTGTTTCAGCTCTAAAATTGTGGCTTCCTTTACCTTTCTGCATGATGTGGTCTCTTAAATGTCCCCCTTTAGGATCACAATAAACTGTGGAAAATTCTGAAAGAGATTGGGAATACCAGACCACCTGACCTGCCTCTTGAGAAACCTGTATGCAGGTCAGGAAGCAACAGTTAGAACTGGACATGGAACAACAGACTGGTTCCAAATTGGGAAAGGAGTACATCAAGGCTGTATATTGTCACCCTGCTTATTTAACTTATAGCAGAGTACATCACGAGAAACGCTGGGCTGGAGGAAGCACAAGCTGGAATCAAGATTGCGGGGAGAAATATCAATAATCTCAGATATGCAGATGACACCACCCTTATGGCAGAAAGTGAGGAAGAACTAAAGAGCTTCTTGATGAAAGAGGAGAGTGAAAAAGTTGGCTTAAAGCTCAACGTTCAGGAAACTAAGATCATGGCATCCGGTCCCATCACTTCATGGCAAATAGATAGGGAAACAGTGGACACAGTGGCTGACTTTATTTTTCTGGGTTCCAAAATCACTGCAGATGGTGATTGCAGCCATGAAATTAAAAGACGCTTGCTCCTTGGAAGGAAAGTTATGACCAACCCAGACAGCATAATAAAAAGCAGGGACATTACTTTGCCAACAAAGGTCCGTCTAGTCAAGGCTATGGTTTTTCCAGTGGTCATGTATGGATGTGAGGGTTGGACTATAAGGAAGGCTGAGTGCCGAAGAATTGATGCTTTTGAACTGTGGTGTTGGAGAAGACTCTTGAGAGTCCCTTGGACGGCAAGGAGATCCAACCAGTCCATCCTAAAGGAGGTCAGTCCTGGGTGTTCTTTGGAAGGACTGATGTTGAAGCTGAAATTCCAATACTTTGGCCACCTGATGCGAAGAGTTGACTCACTGGAGAAGACCCTGATGCTGGGAAAGATTGAGGGCAGGAGGAGAAGGGGACGACAGAGGATGAGAAGGGTGGATGGCATCACCAACTCGATGGACATGGGTTTGGGTGGACTCCGGGAATTGGTGATGGACAGGGAGGCCTGGCGTGCTGCGGTTCATGGCGTTGCAGAGCCGGACACGACGGAGCCACTGAACTGAAGCGCGAGCTCTGCCTCAGGTGGCGGCTGGCTGCAAAATGCTGCCGGGCCTGAGCGGTGCCCGAGTCCTGGTGCTCCGTGTAGCTTTGTGGCTCAGGTAGCAAGCCAGCTCTGTGCCTCATACATTAACTTGGTCCTGTCTTACTGACTTCAGCCAGCTAAATTTGACTCAGTGAATTTGGTGTGTGGGAGTTCATGAACTGTTTCTCTCGATCGTTTTTAAATATGTTGTTAAAAACATTCTATTCCTTTTATTTAGTCCTAGTTGCAAAATAATTTCTTTATTCAGAAATAAATATGGAGTCATAGGAAGTTGCAAAGAAATGGGCAGGGAGGCCCCAGCATTCCTCAGCTGTCTCCCCCCTCTCATGACAGTATAGCTTCAACACCAAGAAACTGACGCTCGGGGTAGTCACATTTCTCAAGTGTTGTATGCAGGATGTATGTGCGTGTGCATGAGGGCGTGTGTGTATGTGTGTGTAGGTCTGTGTACTTTTTTTTGGCTGCACCACAAGGCTTGCGGACTCTTAGTTCCCCCATCAGGGCCCTCCGCAGTGAAAGCGAGGAGTCCTAACCACTGGACTGCCAGAGAAGTCCCAAGGTCTGTGTGCTTTCCTCAGGTACAGCTTCATGTAACCCCACCTCGGAGAAGATACAGAGCTGTTTCACCATCACAAAGCCCTCTTGTGCCACATCGTGTGGTCAGCCTCTGCCCCAGCCACTCCTGTGTTCTCCGTCTCTGCGTCACCTCTCAAGGATGCCGTGCAGTGTGTGACCTGCTGAGTGAGGCTGGCTTTTCTCACTGGCACAGTCCCTGGAGGGCCATCCATTCAGGCACTGAAGTCAAAAGGAAGGATCTGGGCCTTCGTTGGTGGTCCACTGGTTAAGACTCTGCCCTCCCAATGCAGGGGGCACGGGTTCTATCCCTGGTCAGGGACTAAGATCCCACAGGCTGCATGGAGTGGCCAAAACAACAAACAGCAAACAAAAGGAAAGAACTGCTGAAACTGGTAAAATAATGGCTATTTGCTGTTTATTTGGTTGTTTGGGAACTTTTGTTTGCTTTTGCACGTATGATAGTATCAGCGGAGGAGCTTTACGGATTGACTTGTTGATTCTAGAACATTGCTCCAGATGTAGAACCTGCTGAAAACGTCAGAACTGACTACAGAGTAACCAGGACCGTGCTGAGGGAGAGGAGCGATGAGACTTCATTCTTGTAGAACCCGCCATGTTGCCAGTGGCCGGGAAAATGCCATTTGCTCCTCCACGCACGCGGTGGTGGAAGCTAGGGCTGCACAGATGAGTGGAGACACTTCAGCGGTGCTTGGAGGCTTTTTATTTAATTCCTCCTGGCACTCACTCAGATGAAGGGATTCAAGTGGACAGATGTAATTAGCCATTTGGCCAAAAACAATTTCCGTGTTCTTGGAGAAAGCATGTGGTTTTCCTGCAGGCGCAGTGATTTAACTGAGGATGACTGGCCGTGCCCGTCCTGTGGTCACCACGGAGCTCGATTCCACGCTCCCCCCCCCCCCCCCCCCGTTTCTGTTGGTAATAACTTCGCTGAAACTGGGCACTCCTTTGAATTGTAGCATGACTAAAGTTTAAAAAATTTTACTTGTTTGTAAAATTTCATTTGTTATGAGTCATAAATTGGACATGAAAATTTAAATTCAGTGTAAAACTTCAATGTTAAAATGAAACATAGGGTTAGCACTTGATTTTCCTGGGTAGTAGTAAAGATCAGAATCAGGGATGGTCAGTCTGCATTTTAACTTTTTAAAGTTTTTTTAAGTAAGGTTCAGTTTAATCTTGTCTGTACATTTGAAAAATGCTGACTCTTTGAAAAAAGTGCTCTTGTTGCATATTTCCTTTTGCACTCTTATGCATAATTTATATTCCTTAGAAACTGATTTAGCAAGTTTGTGCCAAGGCTTGGGGACGGGACGGACCTCTAGGCTGGAAGAGGAAGGAAGTCTTTGGTCTGACCACGTTGCGGCTTCCAGGAAGTCCCTGTGTCCCCACTGTGTCCTCCTGGCTCCTCTCTGTTTCCTCTCTGAGATGTCGAGGTGCCCTGGTGAAAAGTGTATTCTCCAGCCAGATACTCAGCATTACCTCTCTTTCCTCTTAAAATGATTTTCACTCCATTCATTTATTTATTTTTTGGCAGTAACATGTGTCAGGATTTTATAGTTGTGAAGTTATTGGAAAGACCGTCTTTTGGGGATTAAGTGGCATTTCTTGGCTTTAAAAAAGTCAAACAGGGTCAGACCCAAGGGTAAGGTTCAGGAGTGCAGTGGGAAGAGGCACTTGGCCTTACTGTGAGCGGACCTAGGGGCTCTGGTGGGAGCTCTGAGCAGCAGGGCTCTCGTTCCTCGGATGTCACTTGCAGGTCTTGGGTGCGAGGTCAGCCTCCCTTAGTTCGGATTTCAAAGCTTCGGAGGCTCCAAGGAGGGAAAGTCTTTGTGAGTCTGTGGCAAACCTGTCTGGTTGCAGTGCTGCCGTGAAGCTCTAGGTGGTCCCCTCCCGGTGAACAGAACACGTGGGGGCCGTGGCCCCGGTCATGTGCTGGCTTTCTCCAAGAGGCTGAGCGGTTCTGAGTTCTGGACAGCATGGGCCTCAGGTTTCAGTTAAAGGGTAGCGTCTGGGCCTGTTGTGTGAAACACCGCTGGGGTTCTGAGCAGCTGACTATGAAGCTCCCAGCCCCAGAGGTGCTTGCAGACAACACATGGGAGGTGAGCTCCTGTCTACGTCTGCAGAGTTGGGGGACTAGGTAGACAGGGTGGAGGAGGTGGGTCCTTGCTCTGAGGGAGCCCCCAGGTTGGAGAGCGGGGGTCTGGGGAGGGGGCAGAGGGAGTAATAGAGGGTCACAGATGCTTGGCACCCAAAGCAGGGAGTGCGAGTCTGCCTGGGAGCACTGCGTGTTTGCCTGAGGCCCTGTGGAGCATCTTTTTCCCTCGAAGCCTGTCTGGTCCTTGCTCCCTACCCTGCTCTGTGTGAGGAAATGAAGGGAGCGTGTGCAGCAATGCGTCCCTCCCTCTGGTCGGCACTGGGCTTGGTGGACCCCACAGGGGGAGTTAGAGAGCCCGTGGCTTCTGTCAGCTCCCATGGGTGCAGCATGGAGGAAAGGGAAGTCACTTCACCATCAGCTTACCAAACGAATTGAGAGATACTCATTAGAAGAAAAAATGAGCAGTTTTCACTAGGTCACAGGATGTCTGAGGGGTCAGACCATAAAACTGGGCTCACTGATGCTGGCGTTGGCCTTCTTCAGAGTCTTCATGACTTTGGGATGAAAATTGACACGGGTGAGATGTCATGGAAAGCAATGTGAGTCGCTTGCCTAGGAGGAGAATTTCAGGCTGGCTTGCAGTGGGTGTTCGCTCGTGGTGGGGAGCTGGGGCTGTGTGCTGAGGTCAGCCCTTGCCCTCTGTGTGGAGGGAGGGCTGTGAGGGATGCCAGGATGCGTGGAATAGAGAACCTGTCGGGAGGAAGCGCCCGACTTAAAGCAATGCCTCGGAGGCCGACGTGGGTGTGGGGCCAACGTGCGGTGCCAGAAAGGGAAGAGGCAGGCTCTGCCTCGCCCGCGCAGCATGCCCTTGGGGTGCAGTCCCTGCTGGGCAACCCTGCCGTGCGCTCGAGGGCGGGGGCTCGGGCTGCTGGGGGAGCCGCTGGTGAGACGTGGGAGCGCACGGTGTGGGCTGGGCCAGCGGTCTGCCCTCGGCAGCTGTGTGCTCCAGGTTTAAGGAGGGCAGTGAGGTGCCCGCACTGGCCTGTGCTCCTTTCTGGCCGACGCCTCTTCCCCGGCTCACTCCTGGCCCTGGGCAGGGGGAGTGGCTGGCTGAGGATTGGACCTGCTCATTAAGGCAGGGGCGTCTGGCCAGTGTTTGGAGTCGGATCCTGATTCTGTCCCTTTTTCTTTCTCACTTTTGCAAATTGTGGCCCAAGACAGCTGGGAGTCTTCATTTTTCCTCAAATTTAAACCCAGTGAGGGAATCCCCCAGCAGTACAGTGGATAGAAAGAGCTTGGTGCTGTCACCGCTGATGGCCTGGGTTACATCCCTGGTCCGGGAACTCAGATCCTGCAAGTCATACAGCATAGGCAAAAAAAAAAAAAAGGAAAGTAAAACATCTACCCCCTCCCTCACTCTGTGAAACTTGAAGGGGTTTTGTGTTCACCCATCCTTGTATTTGAGGTGTTTCCTTTGTGTGATCCTTTCCACCTGCCCTCATCTGCAGGATTGCTTAAAAGTGTGAAGACCAAATCCAAATTGGGTTGCTTGGCTTCTGTTTTGCACTGCAGTGTCTTTTTTTCCCCTTTAAAGTCCCTTCTGATGGCAGCAGAAGGGTGTTGTGAGGATTAGGTGTTCAGTGTACTTAGAGCACCTTGAGCTCCTTAAGGTGGGGTCAGGCGCTGTGTGGGGATCCTGCTCTGCTTTTCCTAAGGTCGTCCTTCCTGTGGTGGGGTTGGGAGGGCAATTACGTGTTTGTGTTGCAGTTTAAACAGCACTGAAAAAGGGGACTGCATTGATACTGAATAGTCTTTTGAAGCACAGTGGGAAAAATAGAGCAATAAAATGAATATTTTGGAATACTTTTGGATTGCATTTATTGCTATTGAAAAACAGCTTTTTCTGGCCGGTTACTGTGAGGGGGGTGTGTCTTGTATGGTGCTACCCGACCAGAACCTTCTTCTGACCCTCGCTGTGCCTGTGAGAGCGGAGCCTCCGGTGATGCGGCGGGTGCTCGGTCGCAGTGCGGCCTGTGGTGGATGGAGGCTCGAATGCATCTGCAGGGCGCCTTCCGCGGGCCCCTGCCCTGGATGCACCCCTCACAGACTCAGGGGCTCTAGCACACGGCTTCCGGTCAGTCAGTTCCCCGTCCAGACTTCGGCTCTCACCGCTCACCTGCGGCCTGAGTCGTCTTCGTCTGGAGCAGCTCCCTGGCCTCCCTGGCTCGGGGGTGGAGCAGGACTGGAGGGCTGGCAGGTCTGTGCTGCTGAGTCCAGTTCCCGAGGCCTGGCCTTTCTGAGGCTGCCTTCCGTGGATGGGTTGTAGGTCCTGTGTCCACAGCCTCCTAGACTGTCTTGGGAAAGCTGGTCACAGAGGGACACGAGGTGCTGTTCTGTTGGGGCTGATGTTTGTCTGATGTGTGCTCTCCGATGCAGCGTTTACTGTAGATCTGACGTAAATCTGCTGTGTAAGTAGCCAAGAAGATACTGTTTTCATATTACATTCTTGTTTTGTAATAGTTTTGATACAACTCCAAGAGTGAAGGGTGTTTTAAAGGTGTGTATTTAAAAATTTATTTCTTTGTTTTTCTGGACTGTATTTTTTGACATAATTGTTCCATTCATTCGTTCATTTGAGAAATCTGTTGGTGCCCATTGCGTGCTGGGCATTATCTTAGGCATCGGGGATTCAGTGCGTAACCGAAGGGACACAGTCCCTGTTCTTTCAGAGACTTAAGTTCTGTGAGAGCAGACAGAACTGACGTCCGCGTTACTCTGTGTATCTGCTCTCACAGGAGTGCGCCTGGTCTCCTGTGCCTGCCCCACGCTTCAGGGAGCTCGGGGATCGGGGCTCTGTTTGGGTCTCCCCTCCCCAGGGAAGTGGTGAGGCTCCTCTCCACTCAGTCACCTGAGAGGTATCCTCTCAGTGACTGCTGTCTTCCATAGTCTGTTGTCCAGTGTCTGAAAACTATTGTTTCCTATATTTTGTTCAGGTTTTTATTGCCTGAAGTGGGAAGGTAGATCCTGACCCTGTTTATGGCAGTAGGTTTGGGAGAGATGTTGAGTGTGTGTTTGGATCCCAAGGCTGGAATTCGGAGGTGAGCGGACGGCGGCGTTGTGTGTAGGTGGCATGTTAAACCACGAGACTCGAATCTGAGCTGGAAGCTGATGGAAGGAGTGGCGATCGTCACAGAAGCTTTACCTCTGTTTACGCAGCTGATCTTCACGGTGATACTTCACAGCAGGTACTGAGGTGCTCCCTGTTTTCTGGAGAGAGGAGCGGAGGCAAAGGAGGCCCAGGCACTGCTCCTGAAATGGTCCCTGAGGACCCAGACCCAAGCAACTGGGGCTCCAGACCTCTCCTCTGCAGCGCGTTGCTGAGCCAACTCTCCAGGAGGATGGCCAGAGCTCCAGATGTGCTGCAGCCATCAGGCAACCTGGGCCAGGCAGGAGGGCTGGCCAGGGGGTCACAGGAGAGGACTGGGCAGGGGGCCTGATGGGCGGTTTCCAGAACAACTGGGAAACGGGAGTCTCCGCCTAGCTTTGCGGCAGAGAGGGGAGGGAGGAGGTGGAGACCCCGAAGGCTGCTCTGACATGGGCGTGCCCTTTTTGATTGGAAGCGGGCACAGCTGTGCCAAGCGGGCGCAGCCTGGCAGCAGGCGCTCGGCCTGCGTCTCCCAGAGCCTCAGTCCCTCCTGGAGACCGCCCACCTTTCTTCTCCTGCTCTCCTCCCCGCGCCCCCCAGCCAGTCCATCTCCAGACCTGGGTCTCCCTGACCGCTCCCTCAGGTCTCCCGGGGCACCTCAGGTTTAGGAGGACATCCGTAGACTCATGGGGTCCTAGGATTGGGGTGTGAGTGTCTTTGGGAGCATTCTGCCTATCACGATTGGGTCAAGAGTGCTTTTTTAAGATTAATTCATTTGTTCAGCAAATTCCTGGGTGCATATTTCATACATTGAACAGAAAAACCGACCAAGAGTGCCCTCGTGTGGCTTATATCCCAGTGAGGTAGACATAAAATAAGTACGTTTAAAATACACTGCATTGTATTCAGTGTTGGGGCTTCCCAGGTGGCTCAGTGGTAAAGAATTCACCTGCCAATGCAGGAGACACAGGAGTTTGATCCCTGGGTCAGGAAGATCCCCTGGAGAAGAAAATGGTCCACTCCACTCTTCTTGCCTGGGAAATCCCATGGACAGAGGAGCCTGGTGGGCTATAGTCCCTGGGGTCACAGAGTCAGACACGATTTAGTGACAGAACACGTGTGCACACATACTGTGTTGAGGGGAATGTAGGGGAAAATAGAAGGGGCTTGCGGTGTGGGTCGGGAGGCTGGGGGTCAGGTTCCTTGGAATGCTGGTGGGTGGGTGGGTAGGCCGCTGTGCCTGCTCTTCAGAGCCGGAGGAGGGTGGGGGTGCGTGGCGGGATCTTGTAGCTGAGCCAGGGCAGGTGAGCAGAGGAAGGACTTGGCTTTGGGGAGACAGGAGGGAAGACGGTTAGGAGCCTCTGGGCCAGGTGAGAAAGGTGAGGACCCCTAGGGGGTGGGGAGGTAGACCAGGAATGACAGGCCAGGGCAGAAGGGGAGCTGTTTTGCCAGCAAGTGCTCCGATGGAGGAGGCGGGTCAGGCGCGGTTTACCTGATGGGTGGGGACTGGCTGGGATGGGGTGAGGGCCGAGAGGGGCAGAGAGTGGGTCGTAGTGCCTGGGCAGGGCGGTGGGGCTCAGAATTTGCTCGCCTGATCTAGTTGCCCACTAGAGCTGCGAGGATGGGGGTCCCTGCTTTGGAGCGTGGGGAGTGTGACTGTTGGAGCAGCGACTCTGGGGGACCAGATCTTCTAAGGCGCCATAGTTAGGGTTGTGGGGGTCATTCATCCTGTATGGCGGGGAGGGAGTAGTGTCATAGTAGGTATTTGGGTGGATCTTCCCAATTATATTAATTTTTGCTAGTTACTTGTCCCTAAATAAATGTTTAAAGAAATGAAAAACAAAATCAAGGATATAGTTTAAGAAAGGGTTAGTCACTCATTTGTGTCTTGACTCTTATTGACCCCATGGACTGTAGCCCGCCAGGTTCCTCTGTCCATGGAATTCTCCAGGCAAGCATACTGGAGTGGGTTGCCATCCCATTAAATTATAAAATAGTTGACCCTCACCCCATTCCCTCATTCCTAAACTTAAGTCAGTTATTTTCATTTCACATTTACTTAAAAAATGTGATTACTTATTCTAAATTATATGCTAAATTGCGTATCAGTCATGGGTGTTTTTCTCCATTTGGCCATTATTTATTGACTTCTTACTGTGGAAGATGAGGAGTTAGCTTACCTAAGCTTTCCTTTTCCCATGCTCTGATGTGTCTCAGTTTTTTTTTTTTTTTTCATTTATTTTATTAGTTGGAGGCTAATTACTTTACAATATTGTAGTGGTTTTTGCCATACATTGACATGAATCAGCCATGGATTTACATGTGTTCCCCATCCTGATCCCCGCCTCCCACCTCCTTCCCCATCCCATCCCTCTGAATCTTCCCAGTGCACCAGCCCTGATCACTTGTCTCATACATCCAACCTGGGCTGGCGATTTGTTTCACACTTGATAGTATACATGTTTCAATGCTGTTCTCTCAGATCATCCCACCCTCGCCTTCTCCCACAGAGTCCCAAAGTCTGTTCTATACATCTCTGTCTCTTTTTCTGTCCTGCATATAGGGTTATCATTACCATCTTTTAAAATTCCATATATATGCGTTAGTATACTGGATTGGTGTTTATCTTTCTGGCTTACTTCACTCTGTATAATGGGCTCCAGTTTCATCCATCTTACTAGAACTGATTCAAATGTATTCTTTTTAATGGCTGAGTAATATTCCATTGTGTATATGTACCATAGCTTCCTTATCCATTCGTCTGCTGATGGGCATCTAGGTTGCTATGGTTTTTAATTTAATTCATCTATAGCGTTTAATTACTGTATGAAAATATTATTCTTAGCTGAGAATGATAATGGTTTGACTCCTCAGAAAGCATTTATTTATTTTATTTGTTCTTGGCTCTGCGGGGCCTTTGTTGCTGCACGCAGCTCTCACTGCAGTGGCTTCTCTGCTTGAGGAGCACAGGCTCTCGGTGCACAGGCTCAGCAGTCGGGGCTCGCAGACCGCGGCGCGGGCTCAGGAGTCGGGGCTCGCAGACCGCGGCGCGGGCTCAGGAGTCGGGGCTCAGGGGCCAGGGCTCGCAGACCGCGGCGCGGGCTCAGGAGTCGGGGCTCAGGGGCCAGGGCTCGCAGACCGCGGCACGGGCTCAGGAGTCGGGGCTCGCAGACCGCGGCGCGGGCTCAGGAGTCGGGGCTCAGGGGCCAGGGCTCGCAGACCGCGGCGCGGGCTCAGGAGTCGGGCCTCAGGGGCCAGGGCTCGCAGACCGCGGCGCGGGCTCAGGAGTCGGGGCTCGCAGACCGCGGCGCGGGCTCAGGAGTCGGGGCTCAGGAGTCGGGGCTCGCAGACCGCGGCGCGGGCTCAGGAGTCGGGGCTCAGGGGCCGGGCTCGCAGACCGCGGCGCGGGCTCAGGAGTCGGGGCTCAGGAGTCGGGGCTCAGGGGCCGGGCTTGCAGACCGCGGCGCGGGCTCAGCAGTCGGGGCTCAGCAGTCGGGGCTCGCAGACCGCGGCGCGGGCTCAGGAGTCGGGGCTTGCCGGCCTGGCGCGGGCTCAGCACCTGTGCTGTGGGCTTAGCTGCTCCGCAGCATCTGGAGTCTTCCTGGACCAGAGATTGAACTCTTGTTCTCTGCTTTGGCAGGCAGATTCTTACCCAGTGTACCACCAAAGAAGTTCTGTTTTTGTTTTATAAATAAGTTCATTTGTATTATTTTAGATTCCACATATAAGTGA
Source organism: Cervus elaphus (assembly GCF_910594005.1). Lineage (NCBI taxonomy): Eukaryota > Metazoa > Chordata > Mammalia > Artiodactyla > Cervidae > Cervus > Cervus elaphus. The sequence continues at coordinate 672,001 of NC_057816.1, forward strand.
TATCACATGATATTTTTCTTTTTCTGTTTGACTTCACTTAGTATGATAATCTCAGTCTATTCATGTTGCTGCAAATGGCATTAGCTCACTCTTTTTATGACTGAGTAGTATGTGTGTATGTATATACATACTTATACAGCATATTCATAAAGAATGTACCTTACGCATGCGTGTGTGTGTGTATCTATATATATGTATGTGAATATACCATACTCAGGGCTTCCCTGCTGGCTCAGCTGGTAAAGATCCGCCTGCAATGCGGGAGACCTGGATTCGATCCCTGGGTTGGGAAGATCCCCTGGAGAAGGGAAAGGCCCCCCACTCCAGTATTCTGGCCTGGAGAATTCCATGGACTGTATAGTCCATGTGGTCACAAAGAGTCGGACACGACTGAGCGACTTTCACTTCACTTCACTTCCATGCCATATTCATAAAGAATGTATATATTCTTTATCTAGTCATCTGTCAGTGAATACTTAGGTTGCTTCCATGTCTTGGCTGTTGCACATAATGCTGCTGTGGACATTTGGGGTGCATGTATCTTTTTGAATTGGAGTTTTTCTGGGTGTGTGTCCAGGACTGGGCTTGCCAGATCATGTAGTAACTGTTTTCCATGGGTGCTGCACCAGTTTCCTTTCCCATCAACAGTGGACGAGAGTTCCCTTTCCTGCACATTTTGAGGGCTTTCTCTCTTTTTTAAATTGAAGTACAGTTGATGTACAATGCTGTGTTAGTTTCAGGTGTATAGCACAGTGATTCAGTTATACATACATGTCTATCTATTTTTAAAGGCTTCTTTTCCCTTATCAGTCATTACAAAACATTGAGTCGAGTTTGCTGGGCTGTGCAGTAGGTCCTTCTTAGTTGTCCACTTTATGTATAGCAGTGTGTGCACATTAATCCCAGACTCCTGGTTGACCCTTCCCTTCTTAGTTGTCCACTTTATGTATAGCAGTGTGTACACGTTAACCCCAGACTCCTGGTTGACCCCTTCTTAGTTGTCCACTTTATGTATATATAGCAGTGTGTGCACATTAACCCCAGACTCCTGGTTGACCCCTTCTTAGTTGTCCACTTTATGTATATATAGCAGTGTGTGCACATTAACCCCAGACTCCTGGTTGACCCCTCCCTTCTTAGTTATCCACTTTATGTATAGCACTGTGTGCACATTAACCCCAGACTCCTGGTTGACCCTTCCCTTCCCCTCGAGGGCTTTTTTCTTATCGGAGTGCTGCTTTGTTGCTGGCATCTGGTTCTTGAAGGTGTATTTTCTTCTATTTGTGTGAGAATATCTACTGTTTTGGGGTTTCCTCCTCTGCGTTGCCCCTTTGGTCTGAATTCTTTTTCTGTAGGTTTGTGTCTGTCCGTCTCTGGCTTGTGCTGTGAGATGGTCCGGGATGCCTCGTGGTCAGTGTCTGGCCATCACATGGACCAGTGATGGCCAGCACCGGTAGGGCTCCGGCAGAGGCCCCGCTGTGGGCCAAGGGGTGAGGGGTGAGGGGTGAGGGTCTCTCTCTCATGAGGGAAGCCGTGTCAGTCGTCTTCTCTGTCTTGGTCAGAGAAGTTCCGGCTCCCTTCCTGCTCGGCGGGCGGGCGGGCGTGGGGAGCCGGTTGCGGCTGGTTGTTCTGGGCAGGGGCGTCTCACTGCTCTGGGGTCTGTCACTCAGCTGTGCTTTCCTCAGCCTCCCTCCAGCGCGTGGTGGTGTCACCAGGCCTGCAGCTCTGTGCTCCTGCTTTTGTGGGGGGTAGCCTGTTGTCTTCTGCTGGGATTTAGGGGGGCCGGGCTGGGGGCGCGGCTGCTGCTCCCTGCGAATCTTCCACCCCGGCCCCCAGGGCCCCCGCCCCGAGGCACCTTCCGGTCCTGAGCCTGTCGAGCTCTCTGACGAAGACTGGATTCTCACTGGTCCTTCCTCCTGCGGGCGGCTGGAGTCCAGCTTGCTCTGTTAGACTGAGTCCATAACCATGGTCTCTTTCCAGCGTCCAGAATTGTGGTGGTATCCACTCTCATCATAATTTTCTCCTTTTAAATAAGCTTTGGACTAATTTTGTGTATTACACACACACAGACACACACACACACCATGCCGACCTTCGTGTATTACACACACGCACACACACACCCATGCAGACCTTCATATATTACACACACGCACGCACACACACACCCATGCAGACCTTCATATATTACACACACGCGCGCATACACACACACACACACACACACGATGTGGACCTTCATCACCTTAATGGCCATTATTTATGCCGTGGATTAATTGCTCCCTGAGGGAAGGTGTTGGGAAAGAATAATGTGGCTTTATGTACTCTTACCTTTGATTCCTAATTGGAGTGATAATACCTTTTATTGTGAACTTAAGTTTGGGTGGGTGGTTCTCACTAGACATGTTTGACATGAGTTTCTAGTAGAATTTCTGAGAGAACCTGGGATTCTGTGGCTCTTACTTTACTTCTGACTCGAGCAGCAAGCGGGTTGGCTTGTTCTCTGTTCACAGAACAGCTGCTTCCTGGGGCTTGGTTCACAGTGCTCCGGGCCCCAGAGGTCAGGGCAGGGCGACAGGGTCTTGGGAGGATCTGTCTCACAGGTGTGACCTGTGGTATCGAGGCAGTTTCTTGCTGGTGATGGAACGTGGTAAATGGAAGTCTGTCTTTGTGGGGATGTCAGTGGATTCTGTAATTGCTGATAATGAATCAGTCAGGAGAGTTTGGATTCCTAACTTTTCAAAGAGTTACTTTTAACCCTGAGCTCAAACTTTTGAAACTAGAAATATTTTTAGAATATATGCCATCATGGTGGAGCACGGAAGGGAGCGTGCGTCAGGTAGGGTGTTCACAGAGGGCCTCTCTGAGGACACAGCACGTGAGCTGGGTCTGGAGGGAGCAGGCTGGGCTGAGTCACCGATGTGGCCCCGCTCCAGGACCTGGGAGCCCTGGGCGCCGGAGCGTAGAGGGTGGGCCCTTCCCTGCAGGCTGTCTGCGCTCTCTGAGGTTTCGTGTCGGAGGCTGCTGAAGAGTCAGGCGAGTGACAGGTCCCCCTGTACGTGAAGGTCTCGGCCTCAGAGGAGGCCTGAGTGGGAGGTGGGAGGTGTTCTAGCTGAGGTGGGACGTGCTGGCGGCAATGAAGGTTCTGAGTGTCCTGGAGCAGAGTGGACCAGGCCCCAATAGGACGGGCTCAGGGACCGAAGCCTTGCGGGAGAACTCCCCACTGGAGGTGAGAGCGTCACCTGCTCCGGTGGCCCTTCCGGGGATCAGTGACGTTACTTGTTTCCTAGCTCACTCGCTTGAAAGCCCTGGGGACCGTTGCGAGTGCAGGATAGCTGCTGCGGTCATGGGGCACATGCAGCGGCGTGTGCATTCCTCACCGGGCACCTGCTGGGCACCCGGGGATATAGCCGTGACTGAAAAACGCAGAACTGCCCACTCCTGTGGAGCTTACATTCTGGTGGGTGGAAACAAAATAAAAAGTTGTGTCATATGGCTGAAGACAGGACGTACAAGAGGGAAACGTGAGGGTGAGGAGGTGGTGGGGGACACAGGGCTGTGGGTTCTCCACTTCAGGCCAGGTGGCCAGGGCTGGTCTTGCTCTGAAGGTAGCAGTTGAGCAGGCTGGAAGGCACTGGGCCATGCCCTTGTTGGAGGGGACAGCAGGTATGAGGCCTTTGTGGGGCGATCGTCCGCGTGTGGAAGAGACAGCAGGAGGGTGCGCGGCTGCCGCGGAGCGCACCCAGAGGAAGGTAGATCGGAGGTGAGGTTGGGGTCCTGGAAGTGGGAGACAGGGAGAGGCCTTGTGCAGAGGCTGTTCTTCCTCGTGTGCTAAACGCTGAGGGTGATGAGATGCGGCCTTTCCCCTAGAGGGGCCGAGCCCTTGTAGCCAGAGTGGTGAGTGTGTGAGGTGAGTAGTGAAAACCAGGGTCATCAGCTCCTCAGGGAGGGCCGGCGATGGTCCGGAGAGGGTGGCCAGGCGTGGTGGTGCGGGTCACGCTCGGGCGGCCTTTCTGAGCTGCAGGGTGCAGGAAGCGGGAGGAGCGCCACAGAGGGGCGTGAGTGGCAGCGGGACACGGCGGGGATTGTGGGGGTCCCGGAATGAGCCGTGCGGGCAGGCGGGGGACGCTATGGGAGCGCTCAGCGTGGCAGCCGCTGGAGCTGGTCCGCGCACACCTCCTCTGTGGGGTGGGGGCCGTTGACGTGTCTTAAACAGCAGAATGATGCTTTACAATTTACCTTTTATTAGTAGAATAGTAATTTTGAATGCAGAGGATGATTTTAGATGAAGTTTGAGGCAGGGAAGCCAGTTAGGTTGATTGCTCTGGTCTGGAGGAGATGGCAGGCATCAAGGCAGGAGGAGTGGAAAGGCAGGGTGGATATTGGGATCCAGGAGTCAGAACTGCCAGGGGCGTGAGTAGGAAAGCACTGTTTACTCATAGTGGCTGGAATTGTGCAGCAGAAATGCCATTCAAAAGGATGGTAGAGTGAGGACCTTGTAAATCCACTCGTCTGTAAAAGCAGTGAAAACTCTGGTAAAAATGGTCAAAATCAACTGTGTTGGAGCTCTGCAAATAAACTAAACATTGACATAATCTCAGGACAATTTATTCAAGAAAAACTGCTGAACCTCCAACTTGACTTCTTGTGATTCTCCTCTGCCATGACCTGGGTCGCTGAGAGCCACATCTTACAGCCATGGCCGTGGCCTTGCAGCTCTTGGAAGGCCCAGATTGGATCTGGGGTCCCTCAGGAGTCCTCTCCTCAGAGTGGTGTGACTGACTGGCCTCTGGCTCTCTGGAGAGCCCATTTGCAGAGCTGACCGGGAGGAGCCCACCCTGTGTCTTTGTTACTGTCACAGCTGGGGGCAAAGAGTGTGGTTGAGACAGTGGGAGTGTCTGCGGCCTGGGCTCTGAGCAGCTCTGACAGACTCCTGCGGATCTTGAAGGCGCGCAAGGCAGGGCTGCGCACGGGGCCCTGGCCTCTCACGAGGTTTAGTCCTGAGTCCTGCACAGAGAGAGCTGAAGGCGGAGGGTACCTGCCTGAGGGCTGAAGGTGCGCCTCAACATGTCCACAAGTCCTGGCGGCATCCAGGACACTCACTAGTCAACACATTTAAAGAAATCCCTGAGCTAACTGAGCAGTGACTTACGCTGGCTGTAAACTGTGGGGAATTACAGACGTTACAGGAAAGTCCTGAACCAGTAACAATAGCAACAGCAGTCCCTGGGGAAGGGGACAGTCTGAACTGCAGGGTGGCCCCAGTGTATTGTCTGAAATACCAGTTTTCAGTAAGAACTGATGAGATGTGCAAAGAAATAGGAAACTGTGGTCTTTACACAGGGAAACTGTAGTCGATAGCGACTGTCCTTGAAAGGGCCCAGACGCTAGGTTTAATAATACTCGATAAGGACTTTAAATTGTCTATTATAAATGTGTTCAAAGAACTAAAATAAACTATGTCCAAATAATTAATACATGAAAGTGATATCTCACCAAGTAGAAGCTATCAGTAAAAAGGTAGACACTATTTAAAAAAAACATCAAATAGAAATTCTGGAGTTGAAAAGACAATAACTGTGAAAAATGAAAAATTCACTAGAGGGACTCAAGAGTAGATTTGAACTGGCACAAGAAAGAAATCAGTGAATTTGGGAATAGGATTTTTACTCTAATTATAAGATGTAAATCAAGGTAAGCACAGATGCAGTTGAGGAAAAGCAAGCAAAAAGAAAGAAGAAAAGTGAACAGGGCTGTAGAGGCCTGTGGGGCGCCGTAAAGTGCACTGTTGTTGTTCGGTCGCTGAGTCCTGTCTGATTCTGTGACCCCACGGACCGCAGCGCGCCAGGCTCCTCTGTGCTTCCTGTCTTCTGGAGCTTGCTCAGATTCATGTCTGTTGAGTCAGTGATGCCATCCAACCATCTCATCCTCTGCCCTCCCCTTCTCCTTTTGCTTTCAATCTTTCCCAGCATCAGGGTCTTTTCCAGTGAGTCGGTTCTTTGCATCAGGTAGCCAGAGTATTGGAGCTTCAGCTTCAGCATCAGTCCTTCCAATGAATATTCAGAGTTGATTTCCTTCCGGATTGACTGGTCTGATCTCCTTGCAGTCCAAAGGACTCTCAAGATCCAGCACCACAATTTGAAAGCATCAATTCTTCTGCACTCAGCCTTCTTTATAGTCCTAAGTCTCACATCCGTACATGACTACTGGACAAACCATTGCTTTCACTATATGGACCTTTGTCGGCAAAGTGAGATCTCTTTTGTGCTTTTTTAACACACAAAACCATTTTTCATAAATGAAATTAAGATATTGCTAAATAAACAAGAATGAGGAAATTTGTTCCTAGGAGACCGGTGCTGCAATAAATATTAAAGGGAAAACTTCCCTGGTGGTCCAGCGGTTAGGAATCTACCTGCCAATGCAGGGGACACAGGTTCGATCCACGGTCTGGGAGGCTCCCACTTGCTGAGGAGCAGTTAAGCCCGTGCACCACTACTGAGCTTTCATGCCCCATGCTGTGCCACGAGAGAAGCCACAGCAATGAGAAGCCTGCTCAGTGCAGCTGGAGAGAAGCCCCTGCCTGCTGCGGCTAGGGAAAGCCTGCATGCAGCAGGATGACCCAGCACAGCTAAGACAAGTTAATTTAAAAAATGCTGAAGGGGATGGTCAGGCACAGTGAGGAGACACTCGGGGGCAGAATACACGCAGAAGTAGAGAGCAGTGGTAAAGACAGCTGCATGGGAAAATCTAAAAGACATTATATTTTTGTAATTTTTGGTCTCCTACCTGACTTAAAAGAAAACTGCATAAAACAGTAGTATTTAACTAATTTTAATATAGTTTAAACAAAATTCTCAGGTGCACAGGGGACATTCTTCAGAACAGACTGTATGTTAAGCCATTAAAAAAAAATCCTCAAATTTTAAAGGATTGAAACCATACAAAGTATGTTCACCAACCACAGTGGAGTAAAATTAGAAGTCCATGGAATTCTCTAGGCTAGAATACTGGAGTGGGGAGCCGTTCCCTCCTCCAGGGGATCCTCCCAACCCGGGATCCAACCCAGGTCTCCCACACTGCAGGCGGATTTTTTACCAGCTGAGCCACAAGGGAAGCCCAAATAAAATTATACTGATGATCTTGTAGTGTTTAAATGTGTAATTTGTATGACAAAACTACCACACAGGAGGAGGGAAGGAACAGAGCTATATTGGAACAGAATTTCTCTATACTATTAAAGTTTTTCTTTTGGCCATGCGACATGGCTTGTAGGATCTTAGTTCCTTAACCAGGGGTTGAACCCAGGCCATGGCAGTGAAAGTGCTAAGTCCAAACCACTGGATTGCCAGGGAATTCCCTAAAATTAAATTTATATTAATCACACTAGATTGTTTTAAGTGTTAATTATGATCCCCAGGCAGCTACTAGGAAAGTAACTAATAAATAAATAAATAGTAAGAAGAAACAGGGAATTGAACTGGTGTGCTGAAAAGCACTTCTGCTTCCTAGATGGCACTAGTGGTAAAGAACTTGCCTGACAATGCAGGAGACACGGGTTCGATCCTTGGGTAGGGAAGATCCCCTGGAGGAGGGCATGGCAACCCACTCCAATATTCTTGCCTGGAGAATCCTATGGACAGAGGAGCCTGGAGGACTATAGTTCATAGAGTTGCAAAATTGGACATGACTGAAGTGACTTAGCATGCATGCAGTACAAAAGAAGGCAGTGGAAGAATGCAGGAACATGACAGACATTAGAAAACATAGCAAAATCGCAGATGTAAATCCTACCTTATTAGTGATTATCTTAAATATAAATGAATTAAGCCCTGGAATTAAAAGACAGATTGGCAGAATGGGTTAAAAAAAAGGCATGATCCAACTAAATAACTTTGTTCAAAAGACACTGTAGATTAATAAAAGGTACAAACAAAAGATACTAGTGAAAGGAAGGAAAACGATGTGCTTTGCAGACAGTAACCAGAAGAGTGCTGGAGTGCTCCATCAGACAAGAGAGGCCTTCTAACAAAAGTCGTCATTAGAGATGTAGAAGAATGTTGTACAATGGTAGAGGGTCAGTGTGTCGATTCTGTTTTTTGGATCGTGCCTCATGGATTGCGGAATCTTAAGTTCCCTGACCAGGGGCTGAACCTGGGCCATGACAGTGAAGGTGCTGAGTCCTAACCACTGGACCGCCAGGCAATTCCCAATTCTAAACCCAGTACCAGAGCCTCAAGATACAGAAAGTAAAATACCCGAAGAAATGACGGGAGAAATAGATACTTCAACAGTAGTGTCAGTAGTTGGGACTTTAGTACCCGGCGTTCAGTAATAGACACAGTGGACGAAAGAGCAGCGGTGGACAGAAGACTTCACTGTCAGGCAGCTGGACCTCACGGACCTCTGCAGCCTGTGCCGCCCGGCAAGAGCAGGGTGTGTACGTTGTTCTCAGGTGCATGGGGGACATTGCTCAGAATACTCTGTATGTTAAGCCATTAAAAAGAAGCCTCAAGTTTAAAAGGATTGGAATCATACAAAGTTTGTTCACCAACCACAGTGGAGTGAAATTAGAAATCAGTAACTACTGTAGGTAAGAATCCCTTAGAAGTATTGGAGTAGCCCTCATAGGCAACAAGAGAGTCCGAAATGCAGTACTTGGATGCAGTCTCAAAAATGACAGAATGATCTCTTGTTTGTTTCCAGGGCAAATCATTCAGTATCAATCCAAGTCTATGCCCCAACCACTAATGCCGAAGAAGCTGAATTTGAATGGTTCTGTCATGACCTACAAGACCTTCTAGAACTAACACCAAAAAAGATGTCCTTTTCATCATAGGGGACTAGAATGCAAAAGTAGGAAGTCAAGAGATGCTTGTAGTAACAGGCAAGTTTGGCCTTGGAGTACAAAACGAAGCAGGCCAAAGACTAACAGAGTTTTGCCAAGAGAACACACTGGTCATAGCAAACGCCCTCTTCCAACAACACAAGAGACGACTCTACACATGGACATCACCAGATGGTCAACACCGAAATCAGACTGATTATATTCTTTGCAGCTGAAGATGGAGAAGCTCTATACAGTCAGCAAAAACAAGCCCAGGAGCTGACTGTGGCTCAGATCAGGAACTCCTTGTTGCAAAATTCAGACTTAAATTGAAAAAAGTAGGGAAGACAACTAGACCCATTCAGTTATGACATAAATCAAATCCCTTACGATTATACAGTGGAAGTGACAAATAGATTCATGAGGTTAGGTCTGATAGACAGTGCCTGAAGAACTGTGGAGGGAGGTTTGTGACATTGTACCGGAGGCAGTGATCAAGACCATCCACAAGAAAAAGAAATGCAAAAAAGCAAAATGGTTGCCTGAGGAGGCCTTACAAATAGCTGAGAAAAGAAGTGAAAGGCAAAGGAGAAGAGAAAAGAAATACCATCTGAATGCAGAGTTCCAAAGAATAGCAAGGAGAGATAAGAAAGCCTTCCTCAGCAATCAGTGAAAAGAAATAGAGGAAAACGAATGGGAAAGACTAGAGATCTCTTCAAGAAAATTAGAGATACCAAGAGATACTAAGGGAACATTTCATGCAAAGACGGGCACAATAAAGGACAGAAATGGTAGGGACCTAACAGAAGCAGAAGATATTAAGAAGAGGTGGCAAGAATACACAGAAAAACTATACAAAAAGGATCTTAATGACCCAGATAACCACGATGGTGTGATCACTCACCTAGAACCAGACATCCTGGAATTCGAAGTCAAGTGGGCTTTAGGAATCATCACTACGAACAAAGCTAGTGGGGGTGATGGAATTTCAGCTGAGCTCTTTCAAATCCTAAAAGATGATGCTGTTAAAGTGCTGCACTCAATATGCCAGCAAATTTGGAAAACTCAGCAGTGGTCACAGGACTGGAAAAGGTCAGTTGTCATTCTAATCCCAAAGAAAAGCAATGCCCAAGAATGTTCAGCTACTGCACACTTGCACTCATCTCACACGCCAGCAAAGTAATGCTCAAAATTCTCCAAGCTAGAGGGTGTGGAGAAAAGGGAACCCTCTTACACTGTTGGTGGGAATGCAAACTAGTACAGCCACTATGGAGAACAGTGTGGAGATTCCTTAAAAAACTGTAAGTAGAACTGCCATATGACCCAGGAATCCCACTCCTGGGCATATACACCGAGGAAACCAGATCTGAAAGAGACACGTGCACCCCAGTGTTCATCGCAGCACTGTTTATAATAGCCAGGACATGGAAGCAACCTAGGTGCCCATCAGCAGACAAATGGATAAGGAAGCTGTGGTACATATACACAATGGAGTATTACTCAGCCATTAAAAAGAATTCATTTGAATCAGTTCTAATGAGATGGATGAAACTAGAGCCCATTATACAGAGTGAAGTAAGCCAGAAAGATAAACACCAATACAGTATACTAATGCATATATATGGAATTTAAAAAGATGGTAACAATAACCCTATATGCAAAACAGAAAAAGAGACACAGATGTACAGAACAGACTTTGGGACTCTGTGGGAGAAGGCTAGGGTGGGATGTTCTGAGAGAACAGCATTGAAACATATGTATTATCTAGGGTGAAACAGATCACCAGCCCAGGTTGGATGCATGAGACAAGTGCTCAGGGCTGGTGCACTGGGATGACCCAGAGGGATGGGATGGGGAGGGAGGCGGGAGGGGGGATCGGGATGGGGAACACATGTACATCCATGGCTGATTCATGTCAATGTATGGCAAAAACCACTACAATATTGTAAAGTAATTAGCCTCCAACTAATAAAAATAAATGAAAAAAAAAAATTCTCCAAGCTAGGCTTTAACAGTACGTGAACCGAGCACTTCCACATGTTCAACCTGGATTTAGAAAAGGCAGAGGAACCAGAGATCAAATTGCCAACACCCGTTAGATCATAGAAAAAGCAAGAGAATTTCAGAAAAACATCTATTTCTGTTTCATTGACTATGCTAAAGACTTTGACTGTGTGGATCACAGCAAACTTTGGCAAATTCTTAAAAGAGATGGGAGTGCCAGACCTCCTTACCAGCCTCCTGCAAAACCTGTGTGCAGGTCAAGAAGCAACACTTAGAACCGGACATGGAACAATGGACTGGTTCAAATTGGGAAAAGAGTACGTCAAGGCTGTATATTGTCACCCTGCTTATTTAACTTATATGCAGAGTGCATCATGAGAAATGCTGGGCTGGATGAAGCACAAGCTGGAATAACATTGCTGGGAAAAATATCAGTAACCTCAGATATGCAGATGACACCACCCTTATGGCAGAAAGCAAAGAGGAGCTGAAGAGTCTCCTGATGAAGGTGAAAGAGGAGAGTGAAAAAGCGGGCTTAAAACTCAACATTCAAAAAACTAGGATCATGGCATGCAGTCTCATCACTTCGTAGCAAATAAATGGGGAAACAGTGCAAACAGTGAGAGACTTTGTGTTTCTGGGCTCCAGAATCACTGCAGACGGTGACTGCAGCCATGAAATTAAAAGATGCTCCTTGGAAGAAAAGCTGTGACCAACCTAGACAGCATATTGAAAAGCAGAGAGATTACTTTGCTGACAAAGGTCCGTCTAGTCAAGGCTATGGTTTTTCCAGTGGTCATCTGTGGATGTGAGTTGGACCATAAGGAAAGCTGAGTGCCTAAGAATTGATGCTTTTGAACTGTGGTGTTGCAGAAGACTCTTGAGAGTCCCTTGGACTGCAAGGAGATCCAACCACCCCATCCTAAAGGAAATCAGTCCTGAATATTCATTGGAAGGACTGATGCTGAAGCTGAATCTCCAATATTTTGGCCACCTGATGCAAAGAACTGACTCATAGGAAAAGACCCTGATGTTTGGAAAGATTGAAGGCATGGGGAGAAGGGGATGGCAGAAGACGAGATGGTTGGATTGTATCACTGACTCGGTGGACATGAGTCTGAGCAAGCTCTGGGAGTTGGTGATAAACAGGGAGGCCTGGCGCGCTTCAGGTCCGTGGGCTCACAGAGCGGGACATGACTGAGCGACTGAACTGAACGGCAGGAAATTCACAAATCTGTGGAAATCAAACACCCTTCTAAATAGCTAGTGAATCAAAGAAGAGGACGCAAGAGAGGTTAAAAAAATACACTGAGATAAATGAAGATAAAATCACAGCACAGCAGGGACTTGCTGGCAGTTTCGTAGTTAGCACTCTGTACTGTCACTGCAGAGCGCCTGCTTTCAGTCTCTGGCCTCCGGGGAACTAAGATCCAACAAGCTGTGTAGTGTGGCCCCCGAAAGAAAAAAGACAAATAGCCTAATTAAAGATGGGTAAAGTAGATACACAGATGTCCAGTTGATAACATAAGCCATTAGGCAACTGCACATCGAAAACACAGTGACAACCACTTCTCACACACTAGGATGGCTGGGGTAAGAATGATAGACAGTAACAAGTGTTGGCAAAATTGTGGAGAAATTGGAACCCTGGCTCATTTGTGGTGGTGAGTAAGATGGGCTTTCCTGGTGGTTAGTGGTAAAGAATCCACCTGCCAGTGCAGGAGATGGGGTTTGCTTCCTGGGTCTGGAAGATCCCTTGGAGAAGAAAATGGCAACCCACTCCAGTATTGCTGCCTGGGAACTCTCACGGACAGAGGAGCTGGCGGGCTACAGGCCGTGAAGTCCCAAAGAGTTGGACAGAACTGAGTGACCAGACAACAGAGATGATGCTGCCTTTTGGGAAAACATCTTGTCAGTTCCTCCAGGTGTTAAACATGCAGTTGTCATATGACCCAGCAGTTCTGCAAGTGTATATTCACACAAAATCTTATTCATAGATGTTCATAGCAACACATTCATAGTAACCAAAAAGTGGTAACAAACCCCAAACTCATCAAGTGATCGATAACCAAATGTGGCACATCTGTATAAAGCAGTGTTATCCAGCAGTGAGAAGGGATGAGGTACTGACCCATGCTACCTTGAAACAGTCGTGGCGTCTTTTGTAAGTGCTGAAGGAAGCTAGCCACAGAAGAACATGTACAGGTTGTTTGCGTGTGAAGCATTTAGAGGAGGTGAAGCCGTGGAGATGAAGAGGGGAGCCTGGCTGAGGAGGGAGGGGTAGGGGGTGACTGCGGGAGGGTGTGGTGTTTCTTTTTGCAGAGGTGACCATTTTCCAAAATCAGACAGTGGTGATGGATGCACGTCTCTGAATGTACTCGAAGCCGTCGAGTGGTGTGCGTCAGGTGAGTGAATTGTGGGACACGTCAGTCACGTCTCACTCTGCTGTTAAAATAAGACACACTGTTGGCGTTGGTCGGGACCACGCTGCTTTGATCTGTGGCACAGCAGCTCTGTGTTCCCTGGAATCTTGGGTTCCCATCCGCTGTTTGAAGGGTTTCTGCTCTGAGCTGAGGCCCAGCCTTCCTGTGCACCAGAGGTAACGAGAAGAGAGCGCTCCGGGAGTAGTCCTGGCGCCCTGCGTGCCCTCAGGGCCTGTGGTGTGGCCCTCCTCGCACCGTGTGGGGCTCCTGCGGGAGCGGCAGGGCCCGGCCGGAGGGGCGGTCTTCCCCGCGCCCGCCCTCTGATTTCAGAAGCAGGCTTTGCTGTGGTCAGTTTTGGGCCTTTGGTTTCCTCAGTGAAGTCATTTTACACACAGACTAAACTTTGTTTCGATCGAATTTTATTGTAAATTTCAGACTTACTACTCTAAGATTTTCGCGGTTTGCTGTGATAGGCCCCTGTGATTTTGTGTGAAGGTAGGCTGTTCTGAGAACACTGCGTTGGGAGCTGATGAGCGCGGCCAGCAAACAAGAAGGGGCAGCTAACCAGCACGTTGTTAGCCCGCGTGTGCTTCCAGGAGAAAGGCCCCGGCGGTGACTCTAGACTCCAAGCTGGTTTTCAGAGCCTGTCCCCCTAGAGCGCGCTTTGCTCCCGACTGGGTGCATACTATAGCTGGTTTGGGGGCGGTGGTTGTGGGCTGGCCTGGGTTTCTCATTAGCCCCCAGAGCTCCGACACCCACTGTGGGAACTGCCTGTTAGAAGCTTGCTGTTTTCTGTGGCCGACAGCCTGCCGCGTTCTGGTGGGGTAGGCATGGGGGTCTCACTGCAGGCCTTTGAGGCCCAGCCCCACACCTGGTGCTCTGGCTGTGGCCAGCCCGTCAGGATGGGCTTCTTGAGTCGGGGTGGGCAGCCTCCTCTCCTTCTCCAGGGCTGTTGCTTTATCTGGAAAGAGCAGCCTTCTTGCTACAGCTGCTCCCAGCAATGCGGGGCGGCAGGACTTGGTGGCGAGATGCTGGGCCAGGAGGGCCGGTCACTCTTGTGAACCTGAGGTGGGGCCACACTTGTGTTTCTCCCCGGCATCCTCGCCACGCGGAGGAGGGTGGCGGTTTGGTGAATTTGGGGCATAAGTGTGGATTTGGACGTGTTGATCTGTGTGTGGTGTGTCTCCCTCATGGCCATACTCGAAGCTTCACCTGTTCGGGCGAGTCAGAACCTGAGCAGTTCCTGGGTGGTGGGGGTCGGGAGGGCCGTCCCTGGGGCTGTGAGCGTCCCTGGGGCCGTGGGGGTCCCCAGGGTTGTGGGGGTCCCCAGGGCCGTGGGGGTTTCCGGGGCCGTGAGTGTCCTCTGGGCCGTGGGGGTCCCCAGGGCCATGGGGGTCCCCAGGGTTGTGGGCATCCCCAGGGTCATGGGGGTTTCCGGGGCCGTGAGTGTCCTCTGGGCCGTGAGTGTCCTCTGGGCTGTGGGGGTCCCCAGGGTTGTGGGCATCCCTAGGGCCATGGGGGTCCCTGGGGCCGTGGGTGTCCTCTGGGCCGTGGGGGTCCCCGGGGCCGTGGGGGTCCCCAGGGTTGTGGGTGTCCTCTGGGCTGTGGGGGTCCCTGGGGCCGTGGGCATGCTCCGGGCCATGGGGGTCCCCGGGCTGTGGGGGTCCCCAGGGTTGTGGGTGTCCTCTGGGCCGTGGGGGTCCCTGGGGCTGTGGGCATGCTCCGGGCCATGGGGGTCCCCGGGCTGTGGGGGTCCCCAGGGTTGTGGGTGTCCTCTGGACCGTGGGAGTCCCTGGGGCCGTGGGCATGCTCCGGGCCATGGGGGTCCCCGGGCTGTGGGGGTCCCCAGGGTTGTGGGTGTCCTCTGGGCCGTGGGGGTCCCTGGGGCTGTGGGCATGCTCCGGGCCATGGGGGTCCCCGGGCTGTGGGGGTCCCCAGGGTTGTGGGTGTCCTCTGGGCCGTGGGGGTCCCTGGGGCCGTGGGCATGCTCCGGGCCGTGGGGGTCCCCGGGCTGTGGCTCAGGCACAGCCTCGCCCTGCGGAGTGGGAGCACCGCCAGCCCGTGAGGGCCAGTGTGTATGTCCTCGGTCCCCAGGGTGTCGTCTTCCCCGGGTGATGAGGGCACCCAGGCGCAGTCCAGCCAGTGGACGTGGTGGTCCAGCCCAGACCCAAGCCCCCTAGGATCAGAGATCTGAGGAGGTCTCGTTTTCTTCCTTGTATCAGCTGCTTTTTCCCAGAGGTTCCAAGGATTTTTTTTCCTTCCTTTTTTGGCTGTTCGTTGCCGTTGCAGATGTGTTAGCTGGCCAGGGATGGCCCCGAGCTGTCAGCTGTGAGGCTTCGGCGGCTGCGGCTTGTGGGCCCTGGGGCACAGGCTCGGTAGCTATGGTGAGTGGGCTTAGCTGCTCCGTGGCGTGTGGGGTCTTCCTGAATCACGGATTGAACCTGCGTCTCCTGCATTAGCAGATGTATTCTTTACCACTGGGCCGCCAGCGAAACGCTCTTCGTTTCTATTTGATCTAAATGATTCTGTCTCTCTTCATCTTCAGCTTCTCTTCAGGCCTCTGTGTGTGTCCTTCTGTTCTTTCTCTTTCTGGCTGTGCCGCACACTTTGTGGGATCTTCGTTCCCTGGGCAGGGGTTGAATCCAGGTCCTTGGCAGTGAGAGCACAGGGTCTTAACAGCTGGACCGTCAGGGAACTCCCTGTTTTTATTCATTTTTTAAATGATTTTTAAATGTCTATCTTACCTGATTTCTCTTACCTAGTATCTGAATTGTTCTGTGTTTTTTAGTCCCTTCTCCGCTTTTCTTGCTGCTCTCCAGCTTGTCTGGGGCTGGCGGTTCCGGTGCTGCTCTGTCTGTGGGGCTGTCTGCCTGCTGCGTGCCGTCTCTGTGTGGGCCTGACTCAGCCCCCTGTGGTGGTGGTTTACGAGAGGTTGGTCCTCTGGACTGTGGTGGGCTGGGGCCCAGGGTGGCCCTGCTGTCCCACAGACGCCCTCCTCTGTGTCTGCACTGGGCACTGCTCTTGGTGTCTCTGAGCCAGGAGCAGTGCCTGCCCTCTGCCCCGCTCCTCGCGCTCTGCCCTGGGGGCAGTCCCTTCTCCCTTTTCATGCTGTTCATGGGGTTCTCAAGGCAAGAGTACTGAAGTGGTTTGCCATTCCCTTCTCCAGTGGACCATGTTTTGTCAGAACTCTCCACTCCGTCTTGGGTGGCCCTACACGACATGGCTCATAGTTTCATTGAGTTAGGCAAGGTTGTGGTCCATGTGATCAGATTGGTTAATTTTCTGTGATAGTGGTTTCCAGTCTGTCTGCCCTCTGATGGAGAAGGATAAGAGGCTTATGGAAGCTTCCTGACGGGAGAGACTGAGGTGGAAACTGGGTCTTGTTCTGATGGGCGGGGCCATGCTCAGTAAATGTTTAATCCAATTTTCTGTTGATGGGCGGGGCTGTGTTCCCTCCCTGTTACTAGACCTGAGACCAAACTTTGGTGGAGGTAATGAAGATAATGTCGACCTCCTTCAAAAGGTCCCATGCAGGCAGTGATGCACTCAGTGCCCCAACCTGCAGCAGGCCACGGCGACCCACGCCTCTGCTGGAGATTCCTAGATACTCACAGGCAAGTCTGGGTCAGTCTCTTGTGGGGTCACTGCTCCTTTCTCCTGGGTCCTGGGGCACACAAGGTTTCATTTGAGCCCTCCAAGAGTCTGTTTCCCCAGTTCTGTGTAAGTTCTGTAATCAAATCCCACTGGCCTCCAAAGTCAAATTCTCTGGGAGTTCTCAGTACCTTTGCCAGATCTCCAGGTTGGGGAATCTGTTATGGCTCCTGGTGGTGGTTTAGTTGCTAAGTCTTGTGATCCCAGGGACTGTAGCCTGCCAGGCTCCTCTGTCCATGGGATTTTCCAGGTAAGAATACTGGATTGGGTTTGCCATTTCCTTCTCCAGAGCACCTTCCCGACTCAGGAATTGAACCTGGGTCTCCTGCACTCCAGGCAGCTTCTTTTCCAATGGAGCTACGAGGGAAGTCCTGTGGGGTTATGGGTCCTAGAACTTTCTTAGCAGTGTGAGAAGTTCTTTGGTATAGTTGTTCTGCAGTTTGTGGGTCATCTGCTTGGTCATCTGCTCTCTAGTGGGTTAATGGTGACCTCCTCCACGAGGGCTCAGGTCACAGGCTGTGTGACCCTGGGACCCCCACCCGGAGCCATGCCCCCACGCAGGAGGCTACGAGGTCTGGCTCAGGCTCTGGGTCCTGGTGCTCACAAGGTTTTTGTTTGCACCCTCTGCGCAGCTCTGGCGGGTATGGGGTTTGATTCTAAACGTGATTTCACCCTTCCTGTCATCTTGTTGGGGCTTCTCCTTTGCCCTTGGACGTGGGGTATCTTTTTTTGGTGGGATCCAACATTCTCCTGTCAATGGTCGTTCAGCAGTGAGTTGTAATTTTGGAGTTCTCACAGGAGAAGATGAGTGCACATCCTTCTACTCCGCTGTCTCGCCAGGTGAGGCACAGCTGAGTGTCACTGAAGGCATGAGGGTGGGCGTCTAGGGGGAGGACATGAGCAGGAGGAGCCGCGGGGACACAGCCACGCTGTGCCTTCAACCGCCTGATGCGAAGAACTGACTCATTGGAAAGGACCCTGGTGCTGGGAAAGGTTGAAGGCGGGAGGAGAAGGGGGTGACAGAGGATGAGATGGTTGGATGGCATCACTGACGCGATGGACATGAGTCTGAGTAAACTCTGGGAGTGGGTGATGGACAGGGAATCCTACGTGCTGCAGTCCATGGGGTCTAGAGATTTGGACACGACTGAGCGACTGGACTGAACTGGCCCTCTCCTGCCTCCCCGCCCAGGTGTGTTGCCGTGAGGCCTTGTGACTTTCTGTGGTTTCCTTGTCGAGGGAGCTGTGCTCAGAGAGGCGAAATCATTGCCCTTGGTTGCAGAGCAAACCAGAGGCAGTGGTTGGATCTAGCCTTAGTGCCCCACTCCAGAGCCTGCTCTTGTCCTTGGGAGAGCGTGCCCGCCGTTCATTAAAATAAATGTGTGTGTGTGTGTGTGTGCTGTAAATCGACCCAGCTTAGGCTAAAAAGCCCCAGCTTCGTGCCCCCGCCCGGTCTTGCTGCCCGGAGGCAGGGCAGCGTCCCCGTGGTTCCCCTTGCTCCTGTGTGTCCTTCCCCCTGATCTCTGAGCCTGAGCTGTCGATCCCCTCCGTTCGCCTGGTGCCCTCTTCACTCCTTTCCAATCCTCTGTCATTTCTGCTCAACTAAGTTCCTGCCACGCAGGCCTGTTTCCCTCGGGCTGGCGGATAGAGCTGAGTTCGCGTACCGGGGAGCAGCACATACCAGCTCCTGCACCCTCGAGAGGAGCACACGCCAGCAAGGGCACACCCCCGCGGGCCCTCCTGCCCCTGCTCAGGCCAGGCGTGGGGCGCCACCTGCAGGTCCTGTGGGCGAAGGCGCCCACGACCTTGTTTCCTAGCCCTTTCACCCAGTCGGTAAAGCCTACTGCTGCAGAGGTATTAACGTTTTCAGGAAAACTTAATTGCGCTTGACCCACCGCCCCGCCTGCAGCTTTGTAGGGTGCCCTTGGGTCCTGGGGCGCCTCTTCCACAGGGCCGGCCTTGGAGCTGGGAAGGAGAGTCAGTCCCCTTGGCCCGCCCCTCACTCCCAGAGCTGACCGCTGTGCTCGTGTTACAGACACCCAGCCTCTACTCACCCCCACCCCCACTGGGAGCATCGTCTCCCTGAGGGTGGAAGTGTTGTTTTGACCCGAGTCTGGGCACCTTGGGCAGGGCCCGGTGGGAGGGCGTGCCTCTCCGCCGGCCGGGCCTCGCTGGAGCAGAAGGGCTCGCAGGAGGGCTCTGTTATTTCGGAGCTGCGCAGCCCTGTTTGTCAGCAAGTTAGTGGTGAAAGAGCTGGTGCCGGGAGCGCCCGGGGGGCTGCCTCTCTGCGGGGTGGGATCAGTCCCACAGGGGCAGCGGTGGGAGCTGGGCGGTGGGCGCCGTGTCTTCAGGGCGTCTGTGAGCGCCCAGCCTGTCGGCGGTCCCGGGGCGGTTGCTGTGGAAACCTCTTCTCCCTCTGGGGTAGGGACTTCCTTGCCTGCCCCCAGAGGCCTTTGGTCGTAGCTGCACTCCTGCTTTGCAGAAGCAGTGGGATGTTACACAGAGGGAGCGCACGACTCAGCCTGCCTGTGTGATGAGCAGCCTCCTCTGTGCAGTGTTGCTGAGACGTGTGGCCCTGGGGGGCGGCGTCTGCCCCTCAGGCCTGTGTGCACAGCTCTCAGTGGACTGAGATGAGCACACAGGCCGACCGTGGCGAGGAGGGTGAGGGGCTCAGAGCAGGGTGTGGGGTGTGGCTGCCTGCAGTTAATGCGTCTTCCTTCCTTCTTTATGTAATAGACGGTTCCCAGACTTCACTGCTTACTATAGACGTGCACCTGTCAGATTTTGTGGGCCTGGAATTTCATAAAGAAAGAAAATGAGAAGCCTACAGTAATTAAAACGTGACACTTTAAAAAATGATCTCGAAGTAAAAGTCAGCTTTAGGAGCAGTCGCTTAGCCGAGCGTGGTTTATTACGGAGCATACTCAGCAGCGCTGTGAGAGCGCCCCGGTCCAGGACTGGTGAGAAGGCGAGCAGAGCTGACCGTGTGCTGCTGGGGGGCTCCCTCACGCGAGGGGCGTCCACGGACTCACTGGTCCTGGCGAGGGGCCGCACGCGGCTGGCTGGCCTCCCTGGAGGCCGGTGGCGTCTGCCCTTGGGCTCCTACGAGCCTGATTCTGCCTTTAGCTCTGATGTGCCACTGTTGTCAGGGAAGAGGTGTTTGTTTAGAAATCAGTTAAAGTGATGCCTTTGTGTTTTCTTTTTTAGGCAAAAGTAAAGAAGCAGAAATAAAGAGAATAAACAAAGAGCTGGCAAACATTAGATCCAAATTTAAAGGTAAGTGTTTAACCTTTGTCCACACACACAATATTCTTTTGTAAATTTTGCAAAAGGGACTTAATCTCTTAATCTCATCTTTATTTTTTTCATTTCAAATCAAAGTGAAGGCAGTACAGATGCTGTCCTGGCTCTGTTGATGTTTAAAGTAAAGCTGGTGGTTATTCCGGAGTTGTTTGATGGTGTATGTAGCGTTGATCCTGGATAGCGGGGCTCCTCCCCGGTCCAGCCTTTTCCTGGAGCTGGGGGAACACTGGCCTGGAGCAGTCCCCCTGACCCCGACTCTGCTCCACAGGGTGCAGGAGCCCCAGCCAGCTCCCTGCTCTGCCTGGGGGCCCCTTCCTGCCGGAGGCATCTTCAGCTGTGTCTGCGTAGTGAACACGCGACCTCTTTGCCGGCCAGCCTGAGGGGCGGGCGCTCCCTGAGCGGCCACATTTGGGAGAATCGTCAGGTGTAGATTTTCATTCTTGGGGCATAGAATGTCTCAAGGGACATTCTATGTCCCTTAGGACGTAGAATTTAAATTTTCAGTAAATTTTTACAAATTTGAGACCTGGTTCAAATCTCTGCACAGACGTTAGCCAGAGGAGTGGCTGAAATCACCTAGAAAAAGTGCGTAGAGGAGAGGGCGGGGTGAGCCCACGGAACAGAGGGGCCGCGGACGGCAGGGCTGCTGGGCGGTTGCTGCTGCGAGCGAGCGCGGGCATCCAGTGCGGTCAGGACGCAGGCCCTCGTGGGGCCAGGGCTGGTCCTCACGGACTCAGGGAGGTGTTCTGTCTTACTGTTGACCAGTCCAAGGTCCTCTGGGAGGCCTGAGAAAGTCTTGGAATTTTATGTGGAGTGGTTTGCTTATACAAATGTTTCTTGTGTGTGTGTGTGTGGGGGGGGGATGTCTATAACTTTCATTGCTTAAACTTTTAAAAAATTTAGACTTTTTTGTAGAACAGTTTTATTTATTTTTAAATTTTTATTGGAGTGTAGTTGCTTTACAATGTCTTTTTTTTTTTTTTTTTAATTGTTTTTGGCTGCTGCTGGGTCGTCGTTGCCTTGGCAGGCTTTTTCTGTTGACAGTTGCAGCAGCCTGGGGCCTTCTTTGGTAGAACACAGGCCCCAGGGTATGCCGGCTGCGGTGGTTGTGACGCGTGGGCCTGGTTGCTCTGCATCACGTGGACTCTTCCTGGACCAGGGATCGAACCCGCCTCCCCTGCACTGACAGGCAGATTCTTATCCTCTGTGCCATCAGGGAAGTCCGTGTCTGTTTCTGCTAGACAGCAAAGTGAATCAGCTCTGCGTGTACATATGTCCCCTTATTTTTGGGTTTCCTTTACATCAGCACAGGCCACTGAGGAGAGCCCCATGCTGTGCGGTAGGTTTGCATTACTTGTCTGTTTTACACATGAGTGCTGACTCACTTCAGAAGTGTTTGACTTTTTGTGACCTTGTGAACTGTAGCCCGCCAGGCTCCTCTGTCCGTGGGATTCTCCAGGCGTGAATACTGGAGTGGGCTGCCATGCTCTCCTCCAGGGGATCTTCCCGACCCAGGGACCCAACCCTCCTGCATTGGCATGTGGGTTCTTCACCACTAGCGCCATGTGGAGACCTCAGTGTGTGCATGTCAGTTGCAATCCCCCCAGTGTTCGTGTATAGCAGTTGTAGGTTCCCAGCAAGGTTGAGAGGGAGGTGCAGAGACCCCTCAGGCCCCCGCTGTCCCCACAGATGTCCCGGCGCGCGCCTTCTGTCACAGCCGCACGCGGAGCCGTTCCCTGTGGGGATGCCCTCCGCGTGTTTCCTCGCCCCCCCGCCCCCAGCCCCCGCTCCCGCTGGCCTTGGTGCTCTCTGCACGGCTCTCCTTTCTAGAAAGTCACAGCGCTGGGGTCGCAGCATGGCCTTTTCCCGTTTGCTCCTCTCACTCAGTTACATGCATGTAAGATTCCTTCGTGTCTCACTGTGGCCTGACAGCTCATTTCTTTTTAGATGACTCCTATTCCATTGTTCAGTGTACCACAGTTCGTTTATCCATTCACCTATTGAAGGACCTCTTGGTTGTTTCCAGGTGTGGGTAGTTATGAATAAAGCTGCTATAAACATCAGTGTGCAGGTTTTACTCTGGTTGTGTTTTCAAGGAGCGTGACTGCTGATCACGTGGTGAGAGAGTGTGCACGTTTGTGAGAAGCCACCCAGCTGTCTCCACAGGGGCTGCGCGTTTGCATCCCACTTGTGAACTGCAGCCGCCAGGCCTCCCCGTCCTTCCCCATCTCCCGGAGCTCGCTCAAACCCCTGTCTGTCAAGTCAGTGATGCCATCCAACCATCTCATCCTCTGTCGTCCCCTTCTCCTCCTGCCTTCAGTCTTGCCCAGCATCAGGATCTTTTCCAATGAGTCAGTTCTTTGCATCAGGTGGCCAAAGTATGGCGCTTCAGCATCAACATCAGTCCTTCCAATGAATATTCAGGACTGATCTCCTGTAGGATGGACTGGTTGGATCTCCTTGCAGTCCAAGGGACTCTTAAGAGTCTTCTCCAACACCACAATTTGAAAACATCAGTTCTTCTGCTCCTTGGCCTTCTTTGTAGTCCAACTCTCACATTCGTAAATGACTGCTGGAAAAACCATAGCTTTGACTAGACGGACCTTTGTCTGCGAAGTTATGTTTCTGCTTTTTAATACACTGTCTAGGTTTGTCATAGCTTTCCTTCCAAACAAGTGTCTTTTCATTTCATGGCCGCAGTCACCATCTGCAGTGATTTTGGAGTCTCAGAAAATAAAGTCTGTCACTTTTTATTTTTTCCCACATCTGTTTGCCATGGAGTGATGGACCAGATGCCATGATCTTAGTTTTTTTTTATGTTGAGTGTCAAGTCAGCTTTCTCACTCTCCTCTTTCACCCTCATCAAGAGGCTCTTTAGTTCCTCTTCACTTTCTGCCATTAGAGTATCATCTGTGTATCGTAGGTTGTTGATATCTCCCAGAAATCTTAATTCTAGCTTGTGAGTCATCCATCCCAGCATTTCATATGATGTACTCTGCATATAAGTTAAATAAGCAGAGTGACAATATATAGCGCTGTTGTACTCCTTTCCCAATTTTGAACCAGTCCATTGTTCCATGTCTGGTTCTAACTGTTGCTTCTTGTCCTGCATACAGGTTTCTCTGGAGACAGGTAAGGTAGTCTGGTATTCTGGTCTTTTTAAGAATTTTCCACAATTTGTTGTGATCCACACAGTCAAAGGCTTTAGTGTGGTCATTGAAGCAGAAGTAGATGTTTTTCTGAAATTCCCTTGCTTTTTCTATGATCCAGTGGATGTTGGCAATTTGATCTCTGGTTCCTCTGCCTTTTCTAAGTCCAGCTTGTACATCTGGAAGTTCTCAGTTCACGTACTGCTGAAGCCTAGCTTGAAGGATTTTGAACATAACCTTACTAGCATGGAAAATGAGCACGATTGTGTGGTAGTGTGAATATTCTTCAGCATTGCCTTTCTTTGGGATTGGAGTGAAAACTGACCTTTCCCAGTCCTGTGGCCACTGCTGAGTTTTCCAGATTTGCTGACATACTGAGTACAGCACTTTAACAGCATCATCTTTTAGGATTTGAAATAGTTCAGTTGGAATTCCATCACCTCTGCTAGCTTTGTTCCTAGTAACGCTTCCTAATAAGGCCCACTTGACTTCACACTCTAGGATGTCTGGTTGTAGGTGAGTGACCGCGCCACCACGGTTTTCTGGGTTGTTAAGACCGTCTCCCGTCTAGCTCTGTGTATCTTTGCCGCCTCTCCTTAATCTCTTCTGCTTCTGTTTGGTCCTTGCCATTTCTGTCCTTTATCGAGCTCGTCCTTGCATGGAATGTTCCCTTAGTATCTCTGATATTCTTGAAAAGGTCTCTAGTCTTTCCCATTCTTCAAAGTCTTGGAGGGTGGTTATCAGTCAGAATGATTTTTGTCCCCAGGGCCAGAGGCTGGTCCAGCTGGGTTTAGCGAGCTACTGCCACCTACTGAGTGGAGGCCAGGGAGGCCACCAGACACCCCAGAACCGTCTGCCTGAGGAGGCCCAGTGCCGAGGTTGAGCAGCTGGGCTCTAGGAGGAAGTCAGCCCAGAGCTCACCAACAAGAGGCCTCTTTCCACTTCAAGCTGAGCCCTGAGATGCGTGCCCTGAGGCGGGAGTGACCTGGGAGCCAGCCGCCCTGTCCCAGTCCTCTGGAGGAAGAGGTGACCGTCGCAGGTGGAGCCATGCAGTAGGCGTCACCTACCATCTGCAGTTGACTTTTCAAGGGTGTCGTCTCAGCACCGTCACAGAGGAGCCCGAGGGTGCGGCCGGGGCCAGAGGCGTGACGGCAGCGGGCTCGCAGGGGCCTCTGAGATGAGACTCCGAGGGCGGCAGAGCTGG
Source organism: Cervus elaphus (assembly GCF_910594005.1). NCBI lineage: Eukaryota > Metazoa > Chordata > Mammalia > Artiodactyla > Cervidae > Cervus > Cervus elaphus. The sequence goes on from NC_057816.1 coordinate 696,562, forward strand.
GCCACTGCTTGTGAAGCAGTGAGACAAATGTGGAAGCTTCAGTGGGGGCCTTAGACAGTATTAAAGGGTACATAGCAGGTTTTGAAATAAGACCAAATGGAAATTCTAGGAGCAAAACATGAGTGACTAAAATAAAGAGCTCACATGGATATAACAACACACTTATTGAAGAGAGACGGTGTCCTGGAAGGTGGGTGAGGAGGCAGCCTGTCCTGAGTGTGACGAAGAGTGGGTGAGAGACGGGGGTGGGGGACGAAATTTGGAAGGGTTGGCTGGCCTCCTGGGAGGAGAGAGAGCTGGTGTGACAGACAGCGTGTGCAGATTCGTGAAGCTCACTGAACCTCAGACGCAGAGGCCGCAGTTACAGTAAATAATGAACTCTACATCCAGAGACACCGATGTGAGAATGCTGAGCCTGCGACAGGAAATGTTTGAAGTTGCCAGAGGGGGTGGGAGATGGGCCCTCCTCCCAGGAGCCGTACGGCCCGGCTCGTCGGAGGACCAAGGAGCAGCGGGGCGGGGGCTGCTATCAGCGCGCTGGAAGGGGCGGCCCCCAGCAGTCTGCATCTAGCTGCTGGCTCCATGAGAACGAAGCTAAAAGAGGCTTTTCCAGACAAAAACGGAGAGTTTCCACCAGGAAGCTTGTGCTAATGGAAAGTAAGTGACCTGCTTCAGGGCAGAAGCAGACAGTCCGGGAGGCCGACAGAGGAGGACCGTGGTGGGCATGTGGGCGGCGCATGGGCCGCTGGGGGTGTTAGATGTGCACAGGGCGTGGCGTCCTTGGCGACAGACAGCTGGAGGTGGGAGGCATGGACAGGGCCTGGCACCAGGGCAGCGTCCGTGTGAGACCTGGTCCACGACGGGACCGGCGGCCACAGCCTCGTGTGCAGCTTCCCTGTCGAAGCCTGAAGGCTGCCTCTGGTCTCTGCCGGGCAGCCCTGGACCCCTTGTGGGCAGGTGGCTCCCCTGCCCTGGCTGCCTGGCTGGCCTGGGAACTCGAGAGAGGGGGTCAGGCTGCTTGTGGACACTGGTGGGCCTGCCCTGGGTCCTGGGGCCTCTGGAGATGGCCGCTGTGCTGTCCTGCCGGGGGTCAGGTGTGTCGTCTTGGTGCTGGGCTTCGGGGGACGTGTTCACGTGTGCATTCACTGCTGGGTGCTCACTTGTCCCAGGTGCTGGGGTAGAAAGACGAATGAAAGGAGTTTCTGTAAGGAATGTATGTTTTACAGGTGTAAAGAGACTTGGAAAAAACATCTGTTTTCATTGAGGGAGCGTGAGTGTGTGCATCGTGGGCTCATTCATCCGTCCTCCTGCTTGGGGGCCTTCGCGGCTTCAACACGTGCCATCCTTTTGCCTGTGTGCTTTCGTCTTTCGCTCTTTTCTTTTTTTTCTGGGAGATTCTGACAAAATTTTTTAAAAATTGCCTTTCTGAGATATAACTTAATCAGTCGAGTGTGCATTGTGGGTTTTAGCAAATGCAAGTATTCGTGCAGCCACCCCCACAGCCAAGGTGGAGAGCGTCCCCTGGGAATGTCCCCTTGTGTCTCTGGCACCTCGGCCCTCCCCGCCTGGCAGCGCGGACCTGCCCTCGGTCAGTGCAGTCCTGCTGCTCTTCCTGCAGCGGAGGCCCCCGTGTCTGCTCACTGACTTCGTGTGTGCCTTCGCGGTCTGCCCGTGTCTTGGCAGGCTGAGTGTGGTGCTGGCTCCCCGTGGGCGTGGTGTAGAGCTGCTGTGAGTCCTGCGTGCGGGGCTGGTGTAGACGCGTGGTGTCCTTCCCTTCAGGAAGGTGCCTGAGGGTGGAGCCGCTGGCTCGCGTGATGGCTGCGTGTTTGACCTTCTAAGAACCTGTCCCGCGTTTTCTGGAGCTGCTGCCCCGTTTTGTGCCCACTCGGCCGAGTGTGAGTTCCCGGCTCCTCCGTGTCCTTGCCAGCACGTGGTATGACTAACAGTTAAGCCTTGGTTCTCCCGGTGGGTGTGCAGTGGTCCCACGTGGCTGTAACAGTGGAGTGCAGTTGGGCCTGTGGGGTCCTGGGAGGAAGCGCTGGTGCCACAGTCCTGCAGCAGCTCGCAGCCCGGGCCATGCAGACTGGCTCAGGGGGACCACGGGGCTCCCTCTTCGTCCACGCTCGGCATGTTGCTGTTCCCCCTCTCTGAATGTAGGCAGGCACTCACTGGGGGTTAGGGCTGGTGCTGAACGTGTCTCTGTGAGAGAGGGGTGAAAGAGGACCCCAGGTGGACGTCCTGCAGGAGGATGCGGTCACCGGGGCTCGGACGCCGTTCCCTGGAGACACTGGTTCTTGCCCTGTGTTGTGGCAGCACCAGGGCCAAGACTCCTGACCGTTCTGGCACCGTGACCCTGCCCTTCCTGCGAGCTCTGCCTCTAGTGCGTCTGCGAGTCTCTGCGTCCCTCACGTGGCCTGGCGCTGTGGGGGCCGGAGCTGCTCTCCAGGGGTGAGAGGGGGGGCAGCACTTCTGGCTGCTCATCAGAGGAGGCTTCCAGAGGTGATGGAGAGCAGTCTTGTCCTTGAGGGGCGGCCAGGTTGGGGGGTAAGGCGGGGTTGCCTGGGCCCTGTGCCCTCACCTCAGATGCTCTCCTGTGGAGACGGGGCGGGGGTCCCGTCGGGAAGCAGTGAGCCGGCTCCTCCGGTGCAGGTCACAGTGGGAGGAGCAGGAACAGGCCTGCTCTGACTTGATGTTGTTTGATTGTTAAGTAGAATGCCAGTTTGCTGCTGAGAAGGACGGGGGTTTCAGAGCTCCCCGAGTAAGGTGTCCAGCTGGCTGGCTGACTTGTGATCCACTGTCAGCTCAGGCGCCTTGGGGGGTCTTTCTTCTCAGTGCCCTTTGAGTTCGGCCAGGGCTTGTCCCGGGACGCAGGGGACTCGCCCTCGCAGAGAGGGCCGTGGCTGCTCTCACATTCCCGGCTCCCATGTCCTGCTTGGCCCTCGACCCTGCGGTCAGGGTCAGTGCAGCGCCTCACTCGAGGTGGCCGTGCTTCCTGCTGTCACCTCTGCAGGCTGCATGGGGATGCAGCGCACGTCTCGGGTGAAAGGAGAACCTCTGCTTTTAAAGCGGCACTGTCTGTGCTGACAGCGACCTGTCATGAACCTGCCTTTCCATGTCTCCTGGGAGAGGCCGAGTCTCGCTGCCATCAGGGTGGGGAAGAAGCCCTTCTGGTGGTTTTGTGTGACTTCGGGTGGGTGATTTCTCCTAAGGCTGGGTGAAGCGAGAGGTTATTCAGAGTGTGTTCTCCTGCCTAAATGAATAAACATATCTGAAAGGTTAGGCTGCCGGAAGTCAGGGTGGCGCTGGCGGGGCTGATGCCCTGGCTGTGCTGGGGGGCTGTGTTCTTGCTGCCTGCCTGGGGGGCTGGCTTGGGGTCTGCGAGGGACCCAGATGCGTGGCTCTCCTGTGCCGACCAGCTCAGCAGCGCTGGGCATGAGCCTCACAGTGCGGCGGCCTGGCCGGCTTCCTGGAGGTGGGCCCGGGCATCCTATTCCTGCGCCGCCCCTTCCCGCAGGCGACAAAGCCCTGGACGGCTACAGCAAGAAGAAATACGTGTGCAAGCTGCTGTTCATCTTCCTGCTGGGCCACGACATCGACTTTGGGCACATGGAGGCTGTGAACCTGCTCAGCTCCAACAGATACACCGAGAAGCAGATTGTGAGTGCGAGGCAGGGCGCTGCTTCTCACCGGGGCCCCTGGCGCTTTGCTCTTGCTCTGCCCCTCCATCTGTCTGGGGATTTCCCTGCTTTCGGTGGGGGTTGACGGGAGGGCGCCCTTTCCCGGGGGCCCACCTCAGAGGGTGGGCGGGCCCTCACCCCTGCCTGCGCAGCACAGCCCCTCCCACCACCCCATTCCTGACCCGGCACCGCGTGCGAGTGCTTTAAGGCAGGAGGGCAGGTGTCCGCGCCTCCCCCTGGCGCCAGGGCCTTCCGAGGTGAGTGCAGGTGTCTAGGCCCTGAGGGCCCCCAGGCCTCCTACCTCTGGCCCTGTATCCCCTTGGAGTAACAGTATTTGTGTTTTTTCAGGTGTTACAGAGGAATATTTTCCTCTTATTTGTTCAAAAAACTTAACTTACAGAAAGTGAAAAAATACCCTCGATGCCCCAGGAATTTTGTTAAGTATCAGTGTTTACTCACCAAGAAATGAGCTTCCCAAGTGCTAGTGGTAAAGAGTGGGCACTAGTGGTAAAGCTTCTGCCTACCAGTGCAGGAGATGTGGGCTCGATCCCTGGGTTGGGAAGATCCTCTGGAGTAGGAAATGGCAACCAGTTCTAGTATTCTTGCCTGGGAAATCCCATGGACACGGAGCCTGGCGGTCTGCTGTCTGTGGGGCTGCTGAATCAAACACGACTGAGCAACTAAGCGCATGTGCGGGTGCACACACACAGACACACACACACTCACACACAGACACACTCACACACACATATACACTCACACACCCTCACAGACACACACACACACCCTCACACACACACACACACCCCCACACACACACCCTCACACACACACCCTCACACACACACACACACACCCCCACACACACCCTCACAGACACACACACAGTCACACAGACACACTCACACACCCTCACAGACACACTCACACACCCTCACAGACACACACACACACCCTCACACACACACACACCCCCACACACACACCCTCACAGACACACACACACTCACACACACATATACACTCACACACCCTCACAGACACACACACACACCCTCACACACACACACACACCCCCACACACACACCCTCACAGACACACACACAGTCACACACAGACACACATACACAGACACACTCACACACACACACCTGCACACACACACACCCTCACACACACAGATACCCACAGACACCCACACACACAGACACACACACACCCTCAGACACACACCGACACACACCCACACACACACCCACAGACACACACACACTCACACACCCCCACACTCACACTCACACACACATATGCACTCACACACCCACCCACCCACCCACACATACACATACCCTCACAGACATACACACACACACTCACACACAGACACACACCCCCTCACAGACACACACACACTCACACACACACACACCCTCACACACATACACACACACACAGAGACACACAGACACCCACACTCACACACACCCACACTCACACACACCCACAGACACACACCCACACACACTCACACACACACCCACATCTGCACACACACACACACACCCTCACACACACAGACACACATAGATACCCACAGACACACACACTCACATACACACCCACACACACCCCCCCACACCTGCACACACCCACACCCACAGACACACACACACACACACGCACTCACACACACACACCCTCACAGACACCCACACTCACACCCACACACACACACTCACAGAATCCTACAGACACACACACACCCACAGACACACACTCCTGCACACACACACACACTCACAGACACACACACACACTCCTGCACACACACACACACACACACCCTCACACACACTCCCACCAATAAATTACTGAGTGCCTTCCATAGTCCCAGCAGTGTGCTGGGGGCTGTAGGGACACTGACCGTAGCAGGGGTGGACTCTGCTCTCCTCCAGGGGTGAGGCCATCAGACAGCCTCCTGCAGAGAGCGGAGCTGTGGCCAGTGGGAACTGAGGCGGGTGGAGTCCTCTGGACTCTGAGCAGTGGGCAGCTAGTAGGCAGGGCTCTGGGGGGAGGAGGACCTGAGCTGAGGCTGAGGACAAGAGGTGCGTGGGGGCAGTGGGGACAGACAGGGCACCCATGCGGTAGGCCCATGTGTGGGAGGGCAGGGTGGCCAGAACCCAGAGCGGGAGGCGAGCTCTTCCTGAGACTGACGGGGCTGAGAGGCTGCTGTCCCTGTGTGGGGAGGGTGTGGACTGTGGGAATGGCAGGAGGCTGGGGTTTGGCCCGGTGGTGAGCGGACACTGGGGCTCTGAGACAGCTGAGAGAGGGAAAGTGGTCTGCAGTGTTCCCATCACAGCTGAGGCAGGTCCTTCCATCCTGTTCAGGTCCCCGTGGACGAGTGACTGGGGTGGGGGTGGGGCTCCAAGGTGTCTGATGCCCGTGGGGACGGTGCCTCTCAGGTTTGTCCTGCAGAACTGTCCGAGGGGGGGATCTGGGGACGAGACTTGTGTTCTCGGGAGAAGGCAGGTGGGTCCTCTGTGGCCTGATCGCAGCAGTGCGCTGAGCAGACTGGGGTGGGGCTGGGGGCCAGCCGAGTGTGTCCAGCGGTGGTCTCTTTCCTCTCTGGAACCCAGGGCTATCTCTTCATCTCCGTGCTGGTGAACTCCAACAGTGAGCTCATCCGCCTGATCAACAACGCCATCAAGAACGACCTGGCCAGCCGCAACCCCACCTTCATGGGCCTGGCCCTGCACTGCATTGCCAACGTGGGCAGCCGGGAGATGGCCGAGGCGTTTGCGGGGGAGATTCCCAAAATCCTTGTTGCCGGGTATGTGTCTGGTGGCCTGCTGAGGGCACAGTCACCTCCTGCGTGCGTAAGTCAAGTGTGTGAGTCCTGAAGGCTCCATGGGCCTCTTGGCCTCTTAGCCTCCCGTCACAGCCGTGGGTGGAGGTGGGTCGGGATTGCAGGCTTTGTCGTCAGGAGGTCCATATGGGCCTCTGTCCTTGGGGCCCAGAGCCTCACTCTGCCTCCTCTTGGTCCCCACGGGCTGAGGCGGGCCCAAGCTTGATTGCGTGAAGAGCCCGAAGCAGCCTTTTCCTGTGTGTTCCTCCAGCCTCCTCACGGGTGCGCCTCTGTTCCCCGGGGGTCCCGGGGTGTTGTCCGTGGGCTCCGTTCCCCGGGGGCCCTGGGGTGTTGTCTGTGGGCTCCGTCCCCTGGGGGCCCCGGGGTGTTGTCCGTGGGCTTCGTCCCCTGGGGGCCCCGGGGTGTTGTCCGTGGGCTCTGTTCCCTGGGGGCTCTGGGGTGTTGTTCGTGGGCTCCGTCCCCTGGGGGCCCCCAGGGGGTTGTTCGTGGGCTCCGTCCCCTGGGGGCCCTGGGTGTTGTCCGTGGGCTCTGTTCCCCGGGGGCTCGGGTGTTGTCCGTGGGCTCTGTCCCCTGGGGGCTCCCAGGGGGTTGTCTGTGGGCTCCGTCCCCTGGGGGCCCCGGGTGTTGTCTGTGGGCTCTGTTCCCCGGGGGCTCTGGGGTGTTGTCCGTGGGCTCTGTCCCCTGGGGGCTCCCAGGGGGTTGTCTGTGGGCTCCGTCCCCTGGGGGCCCCGGGTGTTGTCTGTGGGCTCTGTTCCCCGGGGGTTCTGGGGTGTTGTCTGTGGGCTCTGTTCCCTGGGGGCTCTGGGGTGTTGTCCGTGGGCTCTGTCCCCTGGGGGCCCCCAGGGGGTTGTCTGTGGACTCCGTCCCCTGGGGGCCCTGGGTGTGGTCCATGGGCTCTGTCCCCTGGAGTCTCCCGGGTGTTGTCCATGGGCTCTGGGCCATGCTGGTCTCATGGCTGCCTGTCTTTCAGAGACACCATGGACAGCGTGAAGCAGAGCGCCGCCCTGTGCCTGCTGCGTTTGTACAGGACGTCCCCGGACCTCGTCCCCATGGGTGACTGGACGTCTCGTGTGGTACACCTCCTCAACGACCAGCATCTGGTAGGTGCCTCTGGGTCACGTCCACCCTCTCCTGCGGGGCAGCCTCTTTCGGGTCAGGGCCACATGAGCAGCCTTGTGTGACTTCCAGGACACTGAGGGGGATGTCCCTGGCTCGGCCATCGAGCTGGGAGAGCCTGCAGGTAGGGCCTGGGAGCCCCTCCCCTGGGGTCAAGGCAGATGAGACAGGATCTTTGGCTCACACTGTCCAGGCATTGGAGGGTCTCCTGCTTGGTAGGTGCAGAGACAAACAACATAGCCTAGCATGTAGAAATGCTATGTCCACAGAGCGCCTGCAGAGACGTGTCTGTCTGCACCCCATTTCAGGGTGCCGTGGGGCTGTCCTGTGGCCCCAGGGGCTCTGGCATGCAGCCCGCCTAATCCACATGGCTGGACATGAGCCAGGCCCGAGCCTGCTCCGCATCGTCGGCCAGGGCAGCGAGATGTGGAGTGAGGCAGTGTCTGGGTTGGCCGTGAGTCACAGGCCCTTGTCCATGCTGACGCTGGGAGGCGGGGTCAGGTAGGAGCTCATGCCGGACAGGTGGCTTTGTCTTGCTGGAATCATGTCCTACAAACGAGAGACTCAAGATTCCATGTGGAGTTTCCCATTGAGCCGAGAGTTGTTAGCATGTTAGCTGGTTACTCCGTGTTTTCCCAGAAGAGAAATCTGCCGGAAGGATTAGATGAGGACTACACGGTCCGCACAGGTATACCCTCGGGGCGAGAGCTGGTGGCCGTGCGGGCTAGCCTGCTGTGGGACAGCCTGCCAGCGTCCCTCCATGTCCCCACACTCTCGGGGGAAATCGAGTCTGCACAGGTGACCTCTCCTTGGGGCGGGGGTGTCTCAGCCAGGAGGCCCTGCTCCTTGGACGTCTCTTTGCCCAGCTGTCTGTTTACTGTCTGTGTTCTCGCGTGCGTGGCTCTGTGGCTGGGGTGTGGCTCGGCCCTGTGTGGTGCTAGGCCGCAGGAGCCCAGCGGCGGTTGGCAGGGGGGCTGCGTCGTAGCCCAGGGTGAGTGGGCACCCGTCTTCTGTGGGCGTGGCTCCTGTCACACCCCTCCTAGCTTTGCCACCAGAGGCCTGGGGTTGGCTTCTTTGCTCTCAAGGTCGGGGATCCCCAGGAAGAGAGTCCCTCGTCCACCCAGAAGCAGCAAGCAAGCCCTTCTGAGAGCAGCAGGGGAGGCGGGGGGGCTGTGATACGCAGAAAGCTCCGCATCCGGCCAGGCCCCTCCTGAGTCCAGAGTGGCCCAGGCGTTGCCTGGAAGGAGGGGGAGGAGGCAGCCTGGGCATGGGGGCCCCCAGCGCTCTCCTTACACCCTCTTCCTGCACAGACCCCTGCAAGCGTGCAGGGGACGTGGGACACCGCGCTGGGTGGCTGACCAGCTCCCGTGACCTCGCTGCGGGGTCGGGTGTCGCCCAGGCCTGGTGGGGCTCCCGTGACCTCGCTGCGGGGTCGGGTGTCGCCCAGGCCTGGTGGGGCTCCCGTGACCTCGCTGCGGGGTCAGTGGGGCTCCCGTCAGTGGGCAGAGACGTGGCTTGGACCACATTTGAAAATGGGGAAGAGTGGGCTTTGCTGTTTCCCACGATCTCAGATTTGGGTTGTAAAGATTCATGTGAGTCTGAACGTAGCGTGTCCATCCCTCTGCGGTCCACACGGAATGACCTAGGTCAGGGGCAGCGAGGGGGTGGGCGGGCGGATGCTGGGGCCTGGGGCTGCTGCCCCGCGCCGCCTCGCTGAGGCACGGCTCTGGGTTGAAGCCTGCTGGGTCTCCAGGTTTGAAGAGAGGGGTAAGCAAGGCACCCGGCGTGTGCACCTCGCTTTCTCGAAACATCGAGGGCTGATGGGAGTGGCCCCACGGTGGCGTCGGGGTGTCCGGTTGTTGGTCTGAGTTGTTTAGAAGATGAGTTTAAGACGAGAGGCAGGTCCTCTGGTGGGCGTCTGAATGTGTGTGTGTCCCCTCAGGGTGTGGTAACTGCCGCCACCAGCCTCATCACCACCTTGGCGCAGAAGAACCCGGAAGAGTTCAAGACCTCTGTGTCTCTGGCCGTCTCCAGGTTAAGCAGAGTAAGTCTGCGGAGGGGAAGGGAGCTCACGGTGGGTTTGGTCTTTGTCACTTTATGTACCTGACGTGTGTCCTGTCCAGTAGGCATGGCCTTTGGGCAGTCTGTGATTCGGCGGTGCACGTGGGTCTCGGTTAGTGACGGGTGGGCTTTTCTCTGACCCCGTGTCAGAAGTGTCCTGTTGGCGCAGCAAGCGTGCAGGGCAGAGCCCTGCCCCCAGCGGCCGCTGCTAACGAGGGCGCGTAGCACCAGTCGCTCTGTGACCGGCTCACTCTGATCATCAGGGTCGTGAAGTCATGGAGCCGTTTCTGCTGCTGATGGTTGACGCGTGTTGCCAGGCAGCGTGTTCACCTGTCTGTGCCTTGCCTTGCCCAGCGCTCGGCTGTCCCCTCGGGAGGCGCTGGGTCCTCGGCCGCCTCCCCGGCCTGCAGCCTCTTGGCCTTAACCCTTCTGGGCACTTGGTCCTGTTGCTTTCTCACCTAGTCTGCATTTTCTCAATCACCCATGAGCTGGGGCAGCTTGGCGTGTTTACTGGCTTTTAAAAAAACTTTTTCTCAAGATAACATCCTTTTATTTATTTTGGCCACACCATGCAGTAAGTGGGATCTTAGTTCCCTGACCAGGGGTTGAACCTGTGTCCCCTGCTTTGGGACCATGGCATCCCAGCTGGACCACCAGGGAAACCCTTTATTGGCATTTTGAATACCTTCTTTTGTGAAGAGCCTGTTCAGTTTTTCACCCATTTTTCCATGATGTCATCTTTTTTGTTGTTGTAAAAACTCGTATTTATTTCTTTGGCAGTACCTCTTGGCATGGAGAAGGAAATGGCAACCCACTCCAGTATTCTTACCTGGGAAACCCCATGATCAGTGGAGCCTGGCAGGCTACAGTCCATTGGGTCCCAAGAGTCAAACATGACTTAGCAACTAAAGCACCTCCCGGCATGTGGGATCTTAGTTCCCTGACCAGGGTTGAACCCACTCCCTCTGCAGTGGAAGTGTGGACTGCCACAGAAACCTCCTCTTCGTATTTTTTAGATATGAACACTTTGTTGGTTAGATTGGGTTAAACCAAACAAAGTTTCCAACATTTACCCATTACTGATCTACAAAAATGCCAGCAACTTTATGTGGTTCAGCCCACTCTGTTTAAAAATCTCGTCCTGCTCTACACCTTGCCACCTCACTCTCTGGTGAAGTCTTCTGTGATCAGAAACCGCACGTTTTAATATAGTCCGGCTCCCTGATCCTTTCCTCTGGGATTAATGCCTTCGTGTCCCCAAACGTGTGGTCTGCCGCTCTTCTGCGGGCTCATTGTAGGTTGACAGTCCAGCTGAGCCGGCGTCACTGTGCGCTGAGTCACGTCGTGGTCCCAGCACCGCTGTGAAGGCGCCTTCCTCCACCCAGACCCTGTTTTAAACTACAGTGACCTGCCCTCAGCAGACGCCCGCCGCTGTCTGTGCATCCTGGCGCCAGCAGCGTGGCTTCGGGTTAATTTGCTGTCCAGTGGCAACAGTGTCCCCCGCCCCCAGAGTCCTGCCGGGGCTCCCTTTATCTGTAGGCCAGTTTCAGGAGAATTCAGATCTTTGCAGTATTAAGGCTTTGAGTCTACAGCCATGGTGTATCTCTCCATTTACTTAGTCTTTAGTTTCTGTCAAATATGTTTCATAAGTTTTCAAGTAGAGGTTCTTTTTTGTTTAAGCTGTCTTTATATACTTTTATTTTAAAAACACTTCTCAGTGATACCTTAAAAACGTTATCTTTTATAAACGTCTGTGCTGGTTTGTGCAGGTGGACTTTGAATGCTGCTCTTGATGTTGGCAACTTTGCCAAACTCACTTATCAGACCTGGCAGTTTGTATGTAGATTGCTTTGGGTCTTCTTTGTATTCCGTCACGTGTTCTGTGGACAATGACAGCTTTTTTCCTTTCCCAGTCCATATTCGTTTGTACTTTCTGCTTTACTGCTCCAATCTGGACCTCCCCTGCAGTGTTGAAAGTGAAAGGTGATTGGTGCGTTTTTCTACATTGAAGGGAAGGCCTTTGATGTTTTGCTGTTAAGTATGACATTGGCAGGTTTTGTCCCATGTCCTTGTCCTTTGCCACATTAAGGAAATTCCCTTTTATATCTTTGCTAACAATTTTATTATTAGCTGGTAAAGCCATGTGAACTTAGGGTTTTTTTTGTGGGGCGACTGCTAATTATGATTTCAGTTTATTAAGTAGTGAGGCTTCAGATTTTCTTTTATCAGTTTTGTTAAGTGGCCTTTTCTTAATCGTTTGCTAACTCATATAAATGTTCAGGTGTATTGGTAGAAAGTTACTCTGTTGGCCCTGCGCTGTGGTCTCCCTTCTTCATTTTGTTGTTGGATATTTGCCCTTTTGTTTTGCTTGATTTATCTCATCAAGTATGTAAGAATTTCTTTTGACTTTGTTGGTCCTGTTTTGATTTTTGTACCTTATTACTCTCTGCTTGTATCTTTATTGTTTTCTTTTCTCTACTGTCTTTGGGCTAATTTGCTAGTCTCTTCCAAACCCTTGAGATTAATTCTTCAATACTTTTGTTTTGTGTTTGTTTCAATTATGTGCATTTAATGCTCTAAGTTTAACTCTGAGCCTGGTTTAGCTGCCTGAGGGGCATTGGAAAGGCACCCTTGGGTGGCCGGCTGTGTCCCCGTGGTGGTGTGCTCTGGCGTGGTTGGTCCACTCCGTGTGTCTGCACCCCCGGCTGCTTCTGCTGGGCTCCCCACTGCTCTGCGTGGCCTGGACGCACCCGTTTCAGGCGACCTAGTGTCACAGCCGAGCTTTGTGAGGGGAGCCGCAGTAAGCCCCAGCCATGGGGTGTGGGGAGGCGCAGGCTGTGGGTTTGTGGGTGTGTGCTGTCTCCGCGTGCGAGGGGGTGCGGGTGTGTCGTCTGCCTAGACCCTGTGGTGTGAGTGGTGGGGTGTGAGTGGAGGCCGTGTGCTCTCGGGCCTGCCTGAGGACGGTGGAGCGTGAGGCCAGGCGGGAAAGACGGGGCTCCCCACCCGGGCTCTGGAGACCTGGGTCCTGAGGGTGGGGCCACTGTCAAGTGCTGCCTACCCGCAGGTCTGTGTCCCTCGGGGTGGGGGTGTCCTTGTGCAGTGGCTCTTCTGGGCCTGGGGGGCTGTGCTCCTGTCCCTCAGACCTGGACAGGCGTGTCTGTTCTCAGCACACGGCGTGGGGCTCTTGGGTACGCCAGCCACCGCCCCCCATCTCCCTGTGCTCCCTCGCAGATCGTGACGTCGGCCTCCACAGACCTTCAGGATTACACCTACTATTTTGTCCCTGCCCCCTGGCTGTCCGTCAAGCTCCTGCGGCTCCTGCAGTGCTACCCACCCCCAGGTAACAGCCGAGCGCAGAGCCTGGGGGAGGGCCTCTGCAGCCTTGAGTGTGAGGTCTCGTGTTGAGCGACTGAGCATGCACACACACGCACTCTTGTTGACAAGCCACCTCTCGCTCTCCTGGTGCCGGTGCCGGCTCCCTGGGTCTCTCTGCTGCTCTCACAGCTCTGGGCTTTCCCGGAGCAGCTAGTCGAGGACACTCACTTTGTCACGACTAGGATGAGCTCTGCTTCTGTGTATTATGTACATGTAGGGTCAGATCCCTGTGGGTTTTTGAAACAGTCTTTTAAAATAATTCTTGAAACCGGTTGAAACTTCACATCCAAAATTGTTAAAAGTTTGTGTCAAGGATATTGTTATGTTTGTTTTATTCTAAAATATGGCAAGTAACTAGAATCACTGGTTTGACAATGCTCATGAGAATTCCTGTTCCACACTTCCCAATTGCCTTCTACAAAGATGGCTTGTAACCTTCTCACTTTAGTCTTCATTTGCTTTTGTACAGCGTATGTCTGTTAAATTCAAGTCACTTCGTGTCCTGAGCGTTTTTTATACTAAAGTGTGAGCAGGCTCGGGGCCCCATGAGGCCTCACCTCTCCTGCTGGCGGCCCTCCCCAGCAGCAGGGCAGTAGTTCTCTCGGTGGAACTGGCCACTGCCTTCTTACTCCCAGACTGGGGCGACTCCGAGCCCCTGGGGGTGAATCTCACTGTTGCCTCCTCCTTTCAGCCCTGCCTCTGCCCTGGGCGGCTTCGGGGACCCTGCCATCCCCCTGCCCAGGTGCCTGGGGGCCCGCCTCCCCTGAGTGGTGGTTAAACAGGTGCTTTAGATGCAGTATGATGGTTGTTTCTGGAGTTCTGATATTTTTATTACTTTCTTGGTCTTTCTTGGTCTGGTTTGACTAGAATTTTAAAATTTTCCTTTTTTTTTTTTGTTGCTCTTCATATGTTTTCTCTGTTTCTTTTGTTAATAGCAGGTAGTGGGGAAAAAACCTTTCATTCCCCCCCACCCCCTGCCAAACTTTCATATTAGGTGTTTTGTCCATGTCTCTGAGGTTTTATTTTCCTCAACTTATATAATCTATATTTCAGCAAACACTTGTGTCTGTTACTTGTGTTAAAACATACACGTAGTCACCCTGGCCATCAAATCCTCTTACTTAAGCAGCCTCAGGGTTTGAGTCAGGATCCTCGCCTTCTGTCATCAGGTGTGAGGCGAGGGTTACCTTACCGGGCTGGGGCAGGGCGAGCCGCGGGGAGCCGGCCAATGGCTGTCTGTTTTGCCCAGAAGATCCTGCAGTACGTGGCCGCCTGACCGAGTGCCTGGAGGCGATTCTCAACAAAGCCCAGGAGCCGCCTAAGTCCAAGAAGGTGCAGCACTCCAACGCCAAGAACGCCGTGCTCTTCGAGGCCATCAGCCTGGTCATCCACCACGACAGGTGGGCCGGCGCGTGCTCTGCCTCAGCCCTCCGCACACAGCTGGGTGCCGTGGTCTCGCCTCCCCAGGGGGCTCCCCCTCCTCCTGGGCGTCCCACCTGGCCGGCCGCTCCCAGGGCCACCCAGGAACGCGGCGTGAGCGTGTGTCCCGCGGGCTGCGTGGGTCGAGGTTGTGTGTGGAAGATGTGTGTGAGGAAGGCGTGTGGAAGCCATGTGGGGTGGGGTGGGGGTGCTTCCAGGTCCCAGCAGGTGCACCCACCTGAGTGCCGTGCTTCCACAGGGCTGGGCGCTGTTAACAAGCTCCCCCACCGGGGAGTTTTCCAGTCTTGGCTATGTCTGAAGGGCACAGACGTCACGAGGACAGAGTGAAAAGCGATCAAAGACCCCCCCACCCCCCCAGGGTGCATGGAGCTGGTGCTTGAACACTGGTGACCTCTGTGTACCGTCTCCACCTGCGTTTACCTTCTCCAGTCGGGGCTTTCGTCCTCCTGTTGGCCAGGCGGGCTCTCTGGCTGAGCGTGTCACCCTCTGGTCAAGGCATGATGAAAACTGGGGCCCCCTGGCCAGTTTGGTGTGGAGGCTCAGGTTCCTGGCTGCCCCTGGCCCTCTGGACCCCCGTGGATGCCCTGGGGGCCCTTGTGTGGTACTAACCAAAGTGAGCGTCAGGCCTCGTGTCCTGGGAGGCCGTGGTGGCTACGATGGCGGCCCCGGCTGAGCGGGGGACCCCTGCCCACCTGCCTCTCCCGTCTGTGCAGCGAGCCGAACCTGCTGGTCCGGGCCTGTAACCAGCTGGGCCAGTTCCTGCAGCACCGGGAGACCAACCTGCGCTACCTGGCCCTGGAGAGCATGTGCACACTGGCCAGCTCCGAGTTCTCCCACGAGGCCGTGAAGACGCACATTGAGACGGTCATCAACGCCCTGAAGGCAAGCGCACTCTGTTCTGTATCTCTCAGGCTGGGTGGGAGCTACTGGTGGTTCTGGGGTCCCGCATGCTCAGCTCAGGGCGATCTGCTCGGATGCGTGGGTTCCTGGGTGGCTCTGCGCTCTGCCCCCCAGAGACTATGCCCACATAGGCCGCTCCCGCTGGGTCTGGCATGTGAGCAGACCTGCAATAAAAGTTGAGATCAGTGAAACTGTTCTTTTTGGTGGAAGGATAAGATATTTTGTCCATGTCTGCAAGAAAACTCCCTCTTTGCCAAAGAATATTTGCTTTCCCAGGGAATTCAAATTCCAGAGCAGGATATTCTGCTTTTATGAGGGTTTGTTCCTCAGGGTCAGACACAGCTGGTCGTGCACGTTAGGAAACCGAAGGCAGGCAGGGAAGTTACAAACCACTGCCCGGGTCCTGCGCTAGAGCTGAGAATAGGTCTGACCCTGTTCCTTTGGGTTTACGTGTACTTAATAGACATTTTTGGTGTGAGTTTTTAATGTGAGGGCTTACAAAGGTTTGGAATTTGCTTTCTGGCGTTTTGAATTCCTCCTGGGTGGTTGTGGCATCTCTCCCAGGCACCGCCTGGATCAGAAAGACGCCCTTGTGCGCGGTGGCGGGCTCTCAGCAGCACCTCTCCTCCTTCTGGTGCCGTGGAGCATCTGCGCCTTCATTTCTCAGGGTCTGGGGTGGGGCCGGGAGTCGGCACGGTGACAGGCTCCCAGGTGACGCAGAAGGGGCCAGTCTGTGACCACACAGTGGGTGGCCTTTGACCCCCCTCTGCCCCCAGGGACAGAGCATGAGCTGGTCTGTCTGAGAGCAGGAGCCAGGGGACAGTGGTTGATGCGTGGGGCTAGGGCTCTGCAGGACGCTGGGCTTGGATGGTGAGGGGGGTGAGCTCCAAGGGGGCACTGGGACAAGGGAGCCCCCCCACCCCAGCCCAGCGCCCCTCATGCTGCTGCCCCTCTGCTCACCCCCAGACGGAGCGGGATGTGAGCGTGCGGCAGCGGGCTGTGGACCTCCTCTATGCCATGTGCGACCGCAGCAATGCCCAGCAGATTGTGGCTGAGATGCTGAGCTACCTGGAGACGGCGGACTACTCCATCCGAGAAGAGATTGTGAGTCTTGCGGCCTCTGTCATCAGGGCCTCTGCGCTTGCATCTGAGCTGAAGTGTTTCTTCACAGGGTCTGCTACAGGCTGGATGAGCGTGCTGTGCTTCATTCAGCTTTTTTATCAGTGTTTTCAGTAGAGGTCCAGTGTTTTAGAGTCACTCTTCGGAGGCCCTGATCCTAACTCTTCCCCCTCCCCTGCAGCAGCCTCGGATGCAGGGGGCTTAGCACGGAGGGAGAGGGTTAGGGGCATACCAGGCACTTGGGCCAGCGTGGCGGTGAGGGGCCTCCAGTGTCCAGCTTTAGGGGCAGCTCTGGGCTCGAAGGACTTGAAGCTGAGGGCAGTGACAAGGCGGGTGTTCCAGGATGACCTCTGGGGTCATTATGGAGGGTCGATGTGGAGGCCAGAGAAGGTACAGAGCAGGTGGACAGGGTGCTGGGGCGTGGTTGGGAGTTCAGCCCAGGGGCAAGGTGAGCGTGAGGGCTGCCGCCGCCAGAGGGCTGGGCTCTGGGTCCCTGGTGGATGCTGCCCAGGGCGGCTCCGTGCAAGCGGAGGCTGTGCCTGGGGAGGCAAGGGGCTTGCTTCTTCCCACAGCCCGGAGCAGGCACCCCGGGGCAGCAGAGAATAGGGAACAAGTGAGTAGGGCTGGTTGGAGCAGGAGCCAGTGACCTAACCGAGCACTTTTCCAGCGGGGCTTCCTAGGCATGGGCGTGGCTTCCTGGGCGTGGGCGAGACTGAGTGCGGGTGGGGTGGGCGGGTCCACTGTGCCTCTTGCAGAATTCCTTCTCCCTTGTTCTACTTAGCGTGCTCTTCCGCGTCTATCCTGGAACCTTAAACTTGGGCTATTCCTTTGAGAAGCTAGGGGGTGCTCTGGCGCGGGTTCAGATCTTCTGAGTCCCTTCCTCGGCGGCCGTGCCCTGCAGGTGCTGAAGGTGGCCATTCTGGCAGAGAAGTACGCCGTGGACTACACGTGGTACGTGGACACCATCCTGAACCTGATCCGCATTGCTGGTGACTATGTGAGTGAAGAGGTGTGGTATCGCGTCATACAGATCGTCATCAACCGGGACGACGTGCAGGGTTACGCCGCCAAGACTGTGTTTGAGGTGTGCAGGCCTCCCTGCTTCCCTGCCAGCTCTGGGCCCACGTCCACCACCACTGCTGTCCCAGTACCATGTCTCCCTGATTTCCACATGGCTGCCCCGGGTGAGGTGCTCTGGTCGGTCAGAGGCTGCCTGGGCAAGGTGCCCAGGGCAGGGGGCTCCGGCTGGCCTCCATGTGCCCCTGCCCCTGTCCAGGGTCTGAACTGTAATTTTTGGGAGCAGCTCTTGTTGAAGGGGTGGGATCGACCATGGACCTGTTCCTGGGGCTCCCCTGCTACTGACTCCTCTGCTGATGTGGCCAGGAGGGGGCACAAGGTGGGCAGTGTGGTTGGAAAGAGTGTGGAGGGCTCAGGAGGCTCTGGGGACTGTGGCAGCGCGGGCTCCCCGGGGAGGCCCCTGGGCCGCACTCCTGGCTCTTCACGCTGCTCCGCCGCTTTCTCCGGAGGCCGAGCCTGTGCCACCTCCACCTGAGCGTGAGCTCTGGGGCGCTGGGTTCACGGGCTGCTCCTCTGCAGGCTCTGCAGGCCCCGGCGTGCCACGAGAACCTGGTCAAAGTTGGCGGCTACATCCTTGGGGAGTTTGGGAACTTGATAGCAGGAGACCCGAGGTCCAGGTGAGTCGCCCGGGGCCAGAGCCCCGGGGCCAGGTGCTAGTCCTGTGCCCCAGCTCTCATCTGACGGCCTGCTTGAGGCCAGCTGATATGATGAAGTCCTGGGACAGCCAAGAGTGAAGGCATGTCCGTCAGGACAACGGTGCAGATCATGGGGATTCTGAGGGAAAGGAGGTGTGGCTGGGGGCCAACGCTATCTCGGGGGAGCCTGTACTTGGCCTGGAGCTGGACAGGTGTAGGCCCTGGCGAGGGTGGGGCTCCTCATTGCTCCCTGCTCAGCCATCCCGGGGGCTCCGGCAGGGCAGGCCCCGTGCAGCGTGC
Organism: Cervus elaphus; assembly: GCF_910594005.1. Taxonomy (NCBI): domain Eukaryota; kingdom Metazoa; phylum Chordata; class Mammalia; order Artiodactyla; family Cervidae; genus Cervus; species Cervus elaphus. The sequence continues at coordinate 715,129 of NC_057816.1, forward strand.
GACAGAGAGGTGACCTGTGCCCCGTGTGTCCCCTCCACCCCACAGCCCCCTGACCCAGTTCCACCTTCTGCACTCCAAGTTCCACCTGTGCAGCGTGCCCACCCGGGCGCTTCTCCTGTCCACCTACATCAAGTTCGTGAACCTCTTCCCGGAGGTGAAGGGCACCATCCAGGACGTGCTGCGCAGCGACAGCCAGCTGAGGAACGCTGATGTGGAGCTGCAGCAGCGCGCCGTCGAGTACCTGCGGCTCAGCACCGTTGCCAGCACCGACATCCTGGTGCGCCCCCATCCCCGGGCGGCCCTGTCCCCCCGTCCCCCCGTCCCTCCCATCCCCCCACTCCCTCCTGTCCCCCGGCTGCCTGGCACCCCCCGTCCCCGGGCCGCCCGGTCCCCTCCATCTCCCCGTCCCTCCCATCCCCCCCATTCCCTCCTGTCCCCGGGCCGCCCTGTACCCCCGCCCCCCCCCTCTCCAGGCCGCCCGGTCCCTGCCATCCCCCCTGTCCCCCCCCGCCCCCCCACTCCCCCCTGTCCCCCCCCGTCCCCAGGCCGCCCGGTCCCTGCCATCCCCCCTGTCCCCCCGTCCCCCCCGTCCCTCCCATCCCCCCACTCCCTCCTGTCCCCCGGCTGCCTGGCACCCCCCGTCCCCGGGCCGCCCGGTCCCCTCCATCTCCCCGTCCCTCCCATCCCCCCCATTCCCTCCTGTCCCCGGGCCGCCCTGTACCCCCGTCCCCCCGTCCCCAGGCCGCCCGGTCCCTGCCATCCCCCCTGTCCCCCCCTCCCCCCCGCTTCCCCCTGTCCCCCCCTCCCCCCCACTCCCCCCTGTACCCCCCCATCCCCAGGCCGCCCGGTCCTCCCTGTCCCCCCCACTTCCCCCTGTCCCCCTCCTGTCCCCAGGCCGCCCGGTCCCCCCCCGTCCCCCCCACTTCCCCCTGTCCCCCTCCTGTCCCCAGGCCGCCCGGTGCCCGCCATTCCCCCTCTCCCCCCCGTCCCCCTGTCCCTGGGCCGTCCTGTCCCTCCTGTCCCCCCCCCCCCGCCGCCCCCGGGCCACCCTGGGTGGGGGCTGGAGGTCGTGGGGCTTTGTGCTGTGCTGACCTGGGCTCCTTTCCCACCAGGCGACTGTCCTGGAGGAGATGCCCCCCTTTCCAGAGCGCGAGTCCTCCATCCTGGCCAAGCTCAAGAAGAAGAAGGGCCCGAGCACCGTGACCGACCTGGAGGAGGCCAAGCGGGAGAGGAGTGCCGATGTCAACGGGGGCCCCGAGCCCGCCCCGGCCAGCACCAGCGCTGTGGTGGGTCCCTCCCGAAGGCCCTGCCTGCCCGAGCTCCAGGGTGCCTGGTACTGAGGTTCAGGACCCCGGATGGTGTCCTGGGTGGGCTGACCTAGACGCAGTGTCTGTCGTTAGACTGTCAGATGGTCATCTGGGGTCCACGGTCAGCTCCCATGTCTCTTCTTGGCTTTGGATTTGGAAAATGTGGTCATTCTTGTGTGACGGCTGCGTGGGGGGCTCTCCTGCCTCCCCGGGCTGGTTTCCAGTGCCCCCACATCCTGGGGTCCAGTAGTGAGCGTGTTAGAGTGAGCGCCCTGTTCACACAAGTGCCCTGAGAACATGCCCTCTGACGTCTGTTGCCGACGACGCCGTTTTGAGAGTTGTATTTCCTCTCTCGTCCCCACTGGGGGGTGCTCCCGACCACCGCGGGCTTTGTGGCTGCCACGTCGGGAGGCAGCCTGGAGAGCAGGCCCCACCCTGGATGCTGGTGCAGCGATGTGGCCAGCCACTCACACCGTCCGGCAGCCTCTGTAAGGACGTGCCCGGGGTGGAGGTGCCCCGTGCCCACAAGTGGACAGCCTGGGCCCGGGTGGTTTGCTTGTGTGTGGCTCCAGGATTTTTGTTTGTGAGCCCTGGCGCTCTGCGTAGGGGGGTGCTCACCTGACCCCGGGCCTGCCTTGAAGCCTGTGCTCACGCCTGGCCCCTGGCTTGGGGCCCATCACAGTTAGGACTTCGCACCTGAGCCCTGATGCCGGCTCTGCAGAGGCACCCATGGTGGTGCTGGGGACGTGAGTTCTTATTTGTCCCCAGGGCTCAGGTGGTCTGATGGGGGTGGGAGAGGTGAGGCAGGAGGGCAGGGAAGGGCCAGGGTCTCTCCTGAGTGGGGTTCTCGTCCTAGGGCTTCTGCCTCCAAACTCAGAGGGGAGGCCCTGCCTTGAAGTGACACTGAGATGTCTGGGTTTTATTGGGAACCTGTGATGCCTTTCACTTCTGTGTAGCATTGGCAGAACCCCTTTGACTTAGGGTTGCATGTCCCGCCTGGAGGTGGTTTTCTTGGACTGTCCTGGGGGCTCGGCTCCTGTGGCCCCAGGACCCTTGTCTGTGCATCTGTGGGGGTGTCTGCAGGCTGCCTGTCCCCTGGGCTTTGGGCTGGCGGGGGAGCCCAGAGCTGCCCCCTACCCCATGGTCTGCAGCACTTTGAGCAGTGTAACCTGTGCAGACTGTGCACCAGGCCAGCTCCCTGGGGAGGGCCTCCTCACATCCTGAGAAGAGGACGAGATGGTGTAGAGGAGTGACTCCAGTGTTGCCAGGTGGAGGCCCTGCGAGGGGTCTGGGAAGGGAGCTGGCATCCTGGGGGATCTCCCCAAGGAACCGCCTAGCTTTTGTGTGTTCACATTTGACTTAGTGGTACAAAAGGGTTTTTCTACCTTAGAAAGCATTTGAACTTCTTCAGGAACCAGTGATAGATGTCTTGCAGCAGGTGGTGGGGTCCACAGGGGCTCAGGGCCCCTAGGAGCAGCCCTGAGCTGGTGGGCAGGCTCCCAGAAACCATAGTGACATGGCTGGTGGACGGGGTTGCCTGTGACTTGTCCCCCAGACTCCCCAGGCGCACCAAAGCTTCTGCTGATCCTTCCCCACCGGCCCTCTGGGCCCTCCCTTCTCCTGGGGATTCCAGCCTGGCCTTTTCTGCGCCTGGCGCCACCCTGTCTGCCAGCCCGCTTCCTGCTGTGGCTGGACCTTAGTGCACTGCCTCCCGTGAGTTCTCAGGCCTCCCAGACCCACAGCCTCTCTGCACACATGTATTCTGTGATGCTTCCTTGTCTTCATGTGGAATCCATACATGAGATCATCTGCCTCCACATGTAGTTGTTTAAGAAATGCAGTGCAGTGCTCTGCATATTACAGGGAGATGAGTAGTGACTTGTGCTGAGGTCGTGGTTTCATCCAGGATGTCACCCAGAGCTGGACGTCCTGGGGTGTGAAGTCAAGTGGGCTTCAGGAAGCATTTCTGTGAACAAAGCTAGTGGAGGTCATGGAGTTCCAGCTGAGCTGCTTTGAATCCTGAAAGATTATGCTGTTAAAGCGCTGCACTCCGTATGCCAGCAAGTTTGGAAAATTCAGCAGTGGCCATAGGACTGGAAAAGGTGAGTTTTTATTCCAGTCCCTAAGAAGCTCTGTGCCAAAGAATGTTCAAACTGCCTCACAATTGTCCTCATTTCAGTCCTCATTTCACATGCTAGCAAGGTAGTTTTCAAAATTCTTCAAGGTTGGCTTCAGCAGTATGTGAACCGAGCACTTCAAGATGTAGAAACTGGATTTAGAAATGGCAGAGGAACCAGAGATCAAATTGCCAACTTTTGATCATTGAGAAAGCAAGGGAATTCCAGAAAAACATCTACTGCTGCATCATTGACTGCACTAAGCCTTTGTGTGGATGACAACAGACTATGGAAAATTCCTTAAGGAGATGGGGGTACCAGACCACCTTACCTGTCTTCTGAGAAACCTGTGTACAGGTCAAGAAGCAGTAGTCAGAACTGGACATGGAACAATGAACTGGTTCCAAATTGGGAAAAGCTGTATATTGTCACCTTGCTTATTTAACTTCTATGCAGAGTACATCATGTGAAATGCTGAGCTGGTTGAATTACAAACTAGAATCAAGATTGCTGGGAGAAATATCAACAACCTCAGATAAGCAGATGATACCACCCTAATGGCAGAAAGTGAAGAGGAACTAAAGAGCCTCTTGATGAGAGTTAAAGAGGGGAGTGGGAAATGCTGGCTTAAAGCTCAACATCAACATTCAAAAACTAAGATGATGGTGTTTGGTCCCATCCTGTGTGCATGCTGAGTTGCTTCAGTTGTGTCCAACTTTCCATGACCCTTTGGGCTCTCACCCGTCAAGCTCCTCTGTTGATGGGATTCTCTGGTCCCATCACTTCTTGGCAAGTAGAATGGGGAAAAGTGGAAGCACTGACAGATTTTATTTTCTTGGGCTCTCAAATCACTGCAGATGGTGACTGCAGCCATGAAACTAAGACAGTTGTTCCTTGGAAGAAAAGCTGTGACAAACCTAGATAGTATATTAAAAAACAGAGACATGAGTTTGCCAACAAAGTTCTGTACAGTCAAGGTTATGGTTTTTCCAGTAGTCATGTACAGATGTGAGAGTTGGACCGTAAAGAAAGAAGGCTGAGCTTCAAAGAATTGATGCTTTTGAACTGTGGTGTTGGAGAAGACTCTTGAGAGCCCCTTGGACTGCAAGGAGATCAAATCAGTCCATCCTAAAGGAAATCAACCCTGAGTGTTCATTGGAAGGACTGATGCTGACATGAAAACTCCAATACTTTGGCCACCTGATACGAAGAACTGACTCATTGGAAAAGATCCTGGAGCTGGGAAAGATTGAAGGCAGGAGGAGAAGGGGACAACAGAGAATGAGATGGTTGGATGGCATCACCGACTCAATGGACATGAGTTTGAGTAAACTCCAGGAGTTGGTGATGGACAGGGAGGCCTGGTGTGCTGCAGTCTGTGCAGTCTTACAGAGTCAGACACGACTTAGTGACTGAACAGCTACTGCGAATGATTCCCACGTGTGAGTCCTCAGCATAACCTGAGGGCAGACGGGCTGTTGCCTTGGTTGGGTGCGTCCGCGTGCTGGGTAGAGGAAGGGTGGCTCTCAGAAAGGTGAGCTCTGCAGAACCAGCACAGTGCTCACGGCAGGGACGCAGTGACTCCAGGAGGGACTCGGGGGTTGTAAGTGGACACTGGCCTGCAGGAGGGTCCAGGCGAGTTCTCACAGGCTGGGTTCTTGCTTCAGCATGATCCTCAGGATCATAAGTCGGGCTTCTGGAACTTGTGTGCCCACACGTGGGCAGTGCCATCTCTATGCGGGGAGACACGTGAGTGTCTGTGACGAGCTGCGCACTGCATCTCCTGTGGTTTGAGAGGGGTGTTGGAAGGACTTGGTTCTTTGTCTTTTGCCTCGGGTCAAAACTTAAAAAGACAAAACAACAAAGCAGCTAAAAAAAAAATGTATTCTGCAGAACTTTTATCTACCTTTTCTCTGTAACACAGTAGTAGGACTTAGAGATGATTGAGGCTGCCTGCTAAAGGTGCTGGCTTAGTCATTTCACCTCCTGAGACTTTTTTAGGTGCTTGACAGTAATGTGCACAGCCGTGTTTCTGAAACCAGACGTTTCTTTTTGGTGCTGCGGGTGGTGAGGCTGCAGGCACTTGGGTTGTCTGAAGTTGTGCCCAGCAGCTTCTGCACTGACCTGCTCTTCCCCTGTTTTCCAGTCCACACCGTCTCCGTCGGCAGACCTCCTGGGTCTGGGGGCTGCACCCCCCGTCCCCGCAGGCCCCCCACCCTCTTCCGGTGGGCTGCTCGTGGACGTCTTCTCAGACTCGCCCTCTGCGGTTGCGCCCCTGGCTCCCGGCTCTGAGGACAACTTCGCCAGGTAGTCTGCCGCCTGTCCTGAGGATGGGCCCCCCTCTCCTGAGTGTGTCCCAGGCAGGCGGCAGCCAGTGTCCATCCCTGCAGCCCCTCACGCTGAGGGGCCTGTGCCCTGGACTCGCCATCTCCAGTTAATGAGGAAACTGGGCTCCAGGCGGGCGAGGGAGCGGGCTGCCCTGGGCTCTCGCTGTAGCTCACCCCCTCCCCTGCACCCTGCCCCGGTCCTCCAGTCATGCCCGTGGCTGCCCTCCAGGGGCCCAGCTGGTGTTTGAGAAGCGCTCTTCAGTTGGAGTCGCTGCTTTGTCCTGTGGGATGTGTGCCACCTCTGTCCACTCCCCCGCCCCCCCCGTCGTCACCTGTGTGACTGGTGTCCAGCGTTGGCATCCCCGATGGGGGCTGGTGGAGTGCTGCATGGGGTTGCCTTTGCTGTGTTCCCTGAGGCCTCCCTCCCTCCCTGCTTTTTCTGCTTGGTGGGTCCTGTTCCTTCTGGGCTTGCTCTTTGTGCCTCTGTCTCTTGACTCCTGCGTCTGGACGAGAGGTGTGGCCCCCCCCCCCTCCCCAAGAGCAGAGAGGCTGTCCAGTCTCAGTCCTGGGCCGTGGCGGCATCTGTGGTCTGCAGCCTCTGCCCTCTGCCCACCTCTCATGCTGACCTGCTTCCTGTGCTGCGGGAGTGATTGGGGCGGGCAGCTGTGCAGGGCTGCTGCTTGTCTGGCTCCGGCTGAAAACAGACTCTTGTTTTTTGTTTTTTTAGATTGAAATGTAGTTAAGCTGATTTGCAGCATCATGTTGGTGATTCCAGAAAACTAGCTGTGTTTCCCTGTGCGCAGGGTGTGTGCTTGTAGCTTTTCTGTGCGGTGTGCAGCAGTCTGCCCCTCTCCATCCCCTCCCATCTTCCCTTTCCCCTTCTCTCTCCCCACTGGTGACCACTGCTTTGTTCTCTGAGTCCGCTTCTGCTTTGTTATATTCGTGTCATTCTTCGATTCCACCTGTGAATGGTGACACAGTCTTTGCCTTTCTCTGATTCATTTCATAATGCCCTCCGGCCCATTCATGTTGTTACACATGACAGAATTTCGTTCTTTTCTGTGGCTGAGTAGTAGTCTGTCATGTGTATATGTGTGTGTATGTATGTGTGTGTGTATATATACCCCGCATCTTTATCCACTCATCCATTGATGGACACTTGGGTGGTTTTTGTATCTTGGCTGTTGTAAGCAGTGCTGCAGTGAACCTGGGAGTACATGTATCTTTTTTAATTGGTGTTTTTGTTCTTTTTGGATGTATGCCCTAGAGTGGAATTGCTGGGTCGTATGGTTGCCCTGGGTGGGAAAGATCCCCTGGAGAAGGGAATGGCTACCCACTCCAGTATTCTTGCCTGGAGAAGCCCATGGACAGAGGAGCCTGGCGGGCTACAGTCCATGGGGTCGCAAGGAGTCAGACACGACTGAGCGGCTGACCTTCCCCTTTCATGGCCGCTCCAGCTTTAGTTTTCTGAGGGCCCTGGGTGCCGCTGCCGCGCGTCTGCAGCAGCTCACGCCCCAGCAGCAGCGCGCGCCCTCCCTGCCTGTGCTCGCGGACACTTGTCTCTAGTGTCCGTGCTGACGGCTATTCTGACCTGTGCGAGGCGCCACGTATTGTTGTTCTGGTCCCCGTCTCCCTGATGGCTGGTGACGCCGAGCATCTTTTCACCTGCCTGTGGCCATCTGTGTGTCTTCTTTGGAGAAATGTCTGTTCAGGTCTTCTGCCCATTTTTTAATTGGGTGGTTTGGTTTCTTTGAATTGAGCTGCATGAGCTGTTTGTGTGTTTGGAGGGTTACTCTTGTGTTGGTTCTGTTGTTTGCAGGTATTCTCTCCCATTCAGTGGGTTTTGTTGATGGTTTTTTTTGCTGTGTGAAAGCTTTTAATTAGATCCCATTTATTTTTGCATTTGTTTCCTTTGCCTTAGGAGCCGATCCAGGAAAATATTTCCTGTGATTTATGTGAAAGAGTGTTCTGCCTATGTTCTCTTCTAGGAGTTTAATGGTTTCAGGTCTCACATTTAGGTCTTTAATCCATTTTGAGTTTATTCTTCTGTGTGGTGTGAGAAGGTGTTCTGGTTTCATTGTTTTCCATGGAGCTGTCCAGCTTTTCCAGCAGCAGGGGCCGGGGGAGCAGGGGAGGGGCCGGGCGGGCTGGGTGGGCGTGGGTGTGTGAGGCCTGCAGATGCCCCGTGAGAGGTCTGTGCCCGATGTCAGGTGCCCGAGCCTGTGGGCCGACCTGATGTGTGTGCTGGGGTGCCTGTGTTCTGCCTGTGTCGGTGGGAAGCCATGCGCAGGTGAGCAGCACGTTCACGGAAAGCAGATGACTGACCCAGCCCCTGTGGTCACCGCTCTCGGCTCACCTCCTGTCTCCAGGGGGGTGCTTTCAGTGGTGTTCATTGGAATGTTTTCTGCTTTTCCCCTTCCTTGTGTCCCAGAGAGGCTTTCCAGCCTCTGTGTCCCGTAAACCCCTTCTCACAGCCGACCTTGGCATTTTCAGCGGGTGACTGAGTGACTCACGTGCTGTCCCTTGTCCCCAGGTTTGTCTGTAAAAATAACGGTGTGTTGTTTGAAAACCAGCTGCTTCAGATTGGACTGAAGTCTGAGTTTCGGCAGAATTTAGGTATGTGTTTTACTTCCTTAATGAAAAGTTCTCTCATAAGGGTCTAGTTTCCAGAATATACAAAGGACTCCAAATCAAAAACAGGGAAAGAACCCAGGTGAAAAAATGGGCAAAAGTCTTGAGTAGACATTTCTTTGAGGAAGACATTCAGGTGTCCAGAAGCGCTTGACAAGGTGCCCAGCATTGTTGACAACCTGGGAAGTTCAGTGAGGCCACACTGAGGTGCGTTCACATCCGCGGCTGCTGTGAGCGCGGAACCAGCGCCAGACGACAGGAGGGACCGGAGCCTGGTGTGCTGTTGGTGGGCGTGTCAGTGGGGCGGCTGTTGTGGAAACAGTGGAGCTTTCTTACAAGGTTAAAAGTAGGACCACCATGTACGTGACCTAGCCATTCCACTTCTGGGTGTTGACCCAAAAGATGTGAAAAGAAAGCAGGGCTAGAACAGACACTTGCACACCCACTTTCGCAGCAGCATTATGTATTCGCCAAAAGGTGGAGAACCTCAGTGCCCACCCCTGATGAGTGGCTGTAAACCACACCAGGGGACGCTGCTCAGCCTTAAAGGGGAAGGAGACCCTGACAGGCTGCAGCGTGGATGACCCTTGAGGACGTGATGCTCAGAGAAGTAATCCAGTCACAGGACAGATGCTGTATGACTGCCCCACAGGAGGTCCCTGGAGGGGTCTCATCCATAGACATGGGAATGGATGGGGGGCCAGGGGCTGGGGCCGTGGGGGAGGGGAGTGAGTGTCCAGTGGGGACGGAGTGTCCGTTTGGAAAGATGAACAGATTCTGGGGATGACGGTGGGGAAGGTAACACAGCCTGGTGAATGTCTCAGTGTCCGAGCTGTGCGCCTGGAATTGGTTGAGATGGTAAATTGCAGGGTATATATATTTTACCACACTTTTTATAAAAGCTGTTTTTGCTTTCCCATAACCCCCCAAATTACATGCACTGACGGTTGGGACTGCCCCTTCTGGTGCCCTCGCAGTGCCTTGTCCTGGAAGCCCTTGTCCTGGAAGCAGCGGGGAGTGAGCAGGGTGGAGGCGGAGCAGGGAGTGAACAGGGCGGAGGCAGTGTGTCTGCATGCTGGGAGTGAGTGGGGAGTGAGCAGGGTGGAGGTGGTGTGTCTGCATTCGGGGAGTGAGCAGGGCGAGGCAGTGTGTCTACTAGTGGGGAGTGAGCAGGGCGGAGGCAGAGTGTCTGCCCCGCAGGGACCCCGACCCTTCTCACTGAAGCGGGTGGAGGTGTTCTCCTTTGTGTTGGGCTTAGGCGTTAACTCCGGGCTGTCGTGGGGTCACCCAGGTGCTTGGTGTTTTTTACACTGGGGGGGAGCCATGCACACCTGCGTGTGCTTTCTAGGAGACGTGAGGTCAGGTTCCATCCTGGATTCCAAGGGTGCAGACATTCAGGGAGGCCTGTGTGACATTGTCTGCTCTGATGGCACAGGGCTCCCCACGCTGTGGCCAAGGGCTCGGGGTGCCATCGGGATGGGGCGGGGACTCTGTCCTCCCCCTGCAGCTCAGGGGCTGCAATGTGCCCTGTGAACAAGCTGCTCTGCTTCCTTCCAGGTCGGATGTTCATATTTTATGGTAACAAGACCTCCACACAGTTCCTGAATTTTACTCCGACACTTATCTGTTCCGACGACCTCCAGGCCAATATCCTTGGTCCTGTTGCCCCTCGGGCCACAGGCAGGGTGGGTGGGAGGGTTGACTCAGAGGACTCTCCTGGGGCTGGTCCTGCATTTTCAGGGTCTGACTGCTCTCAGGCTGTGCGTCCATAACCCTGAGAACTGCCTGCAGGCGTGCTTCAGCCTCCTGTCCCTTGAGGAGTCCCCAGGCAGAGCAAGGGCTGGGGCATTGGGACCAACTGCACCTGCAGACAGCCCTGGCAGACAGCAGGACTGGACGTGAGCGCCTCCAATCTGTCAGCCTTGCCATCTAGGGGTCTGTCCTGGGAGGATGGACTCCCAGATAGTGAGGGGCGGGCGGTCCAACTTGACCGCCAAGGACGCCACCTTCTTTGGAGAAGCTGTGTGAAGCAGGAGCCTCCTCCCCTCAGATCAGATCTGTTTTTCAGTGAATTCAGTCGTTCAGTTGTGTCTGACTCTCGCAACCCCATGGACTGCAGCACGCCAGGCTTCCCTGTCCCCACCAACTCCCAGAGCTTGTTCAAACTCATGTCCATTGAGTTGGTGATGCCATCCAACCATCTCATCTTCTGTTGTGCCCTTCTCCTCCTAAGATCTATTTTTATTTTAAGGTAAACACCTTTTAAATGTAGACTGTTGACGCTCAGTGTTTGTGGCTAGCCGTGAAAGACAGTGTACAGGTTTTGTCCTCGGGCAGGATGTGTGCTCTGTCCTGCCGAGCCCCGCCTGGTGCCCCTCTGGCCGCGGGGCTCGGCTGCATTCCCCTCATTCTCTCGGCCTCCTTGACTCCCGCACATCTGAGCCTGCAGACCAAGCCCGTGGACCCAACCGTGGATGGGGGCGCACAGGTGCAGCAGGCGGTCAACATCGAGTGCGTGTCCGACTTCACGGAGGCGCCAGTTCTCAACATCCAGTTCAGGTGGGTGTCAGGCCAGGACAGTACACGGCTGTAGCTGTCACTGCTGTGACGTGGGGCCTGCTGCTTGGAGGTCGGCTGCGGGAAGGAGCGCCTGCCAGGTCCTCACCGGGGCGTGTGCTCCGCGTATCACACTCCCCAGACACAGACTGACTCTTTCTGTGGCATGTTTGTGCTGCTGCTTTGCTCGTTCCTGCTGTTTTTCAGTGACCAGTAGAGTGAGTGACCAGGCTGCCCTGTTGGGTATTTTGTAAGGTTAAATTTTGGAAAAGCATGCTCTGAAATATGAACTACATAGAGACCTGAAGACAGTGTACCATGTAAAATCTGGGGAAATAGATGTGCAGAATTTTGTTTCATTCTGTAGGCAGTCTTTTCTTTAGTCATTTTATGGAAAGAGGAACGACCCACACAATTTACACTGACTTGGAATGTAGAGCATCGACTGCTGGGGATGGGGGAGGTGGCAGCTCTCCCCAGTAGTCGTGACCAACCTGGCAGCGTTGGCTGAGGGTGTGTTTCCCAGCGTCCTTGGCCCTTGATGACTGTGTGCTGGAGATGGACCGTCTTGCTGGGGCCCCGGGCCACCCTTCTGCCTTCTGCATGTGGCCCCTCTGTGCCCCAGGGGTCTCGCACTCAGGATCTGGTCCTGGCTGAGTCTTAGGTTTTCTGCACATTCGACTCCTCCCAGTGGACCTCTGTGTTGCTCACAGGTATGGGGGAACCTTTCAGAACGTGTCTGTGAAGCTGCCTATCACACTCAACAAGTTTTTTCAGCCCACGGAAATGGCTTCTCAGGATTTCTTCCAGCGCTGGAAGCAGCTGAGCAAGTGAGTGGCAGCTTGTCCGTAGGTGGAGAGGTGGGCAGGGGCCGGGTTGCAGACAGCTGACGGGGCGGTGATCTCTCCCCTCAGCCCCCAGCAGGAGGTGCAGAGCATCTTCAAGGCCAAGCACCCGATGGACACAGAGGTCACCAAGGCCAAGGTACTGGTCTTGCGATGGACATTCCCAGGGTCGGGACGTGGCCTGGCCCTCTGAGGAGATTGGTGTGTTCCCCTCTTGGAGGACTCTCCTCTCTGCCGGCCCTGGTGCCATGGCCTCCTGTTTCTCCCCTTTCTTCGCAGATTATCGGCTTTGGCTCTGCGCTCCTAGAGGACGTCGACCCTAACCCTGCGAACTTCGTGGGCGCTGGCATCATACACACCAGGACGGCCCAGATCGGGTGCCTGCTGCGTCTGGAGCCCAACCTGCAAGCCCAGGTGCAGCCCCGTGATGTTGCTGAACGTGCTGAACGTGGTTACTGCAGTGGAGTTTATACACAGGGAGACAGGCAGGTCCCAAGGGTGGTCATTCGGTGTGCTACGCGGAAGTGTACACCTGCGTAACCACCACCACCCGCTGGTGCACGTGACATTTCCATCGCCCCACGAGGTTCCTGGGCACTCTCGTCAGCCCTGGCCTCCCAGGAGGCAGCGCTCTGCGGCCCGGCGTGGGGCCCCCAGCTTCGGCAGGCACCTGTTGCTGCTGTGTCCGTGGGCGGCCCTGGTGGAATATGTTGGCTCTCCCTGTGGGGAGGTGCATGGTTATCTCGTCCAGCGTGCCTGTCCATGGACGTGGGGCTGCTGCAAACATCGGGCGTCCTTTGTGTGCACGTGACTTCATTTCTTGCGGGTGACACCCGGGTGGGCTGGCAGGCTCACGGGGTCCAGGCACCGTCAGCGTTGCTGCCCCGCCAGCAGTGCGGTCCTGATGCCCAGCAGCTGTGCTTGAAGGCTCCAGTTGGTCCCCAAGCACGAGTGCTTGTTACTGTCAAGCTTTTATTTTAGCTGAAAGCGCCTTTGATGCTTGAGTCTGTCAAACTGGCTGCCTTCAGGGAAGGGCTGAGCAGGGACTTTGGGGGCTGCTGGGCAGGGCCTGGCCCCAAGGTGGTCTGCTGCCCAGAGCGCTCCCGCCCCACCACTACCTGCTGTGTCCTCTCTTCCAGATGTACCGACTGACACTGCGGACAAGCAGGGAGACCGTCTCTCAGAGGTTGTGTGAATTGCTGTCGGAACAGTTTTAAATCGGCAAGGGCGGAGGGTCAGGCTCCCGTCTGTGCATCTCCTCGTCTCCATCTCTGTCTTCATTGCTGAGCTGCAGGTCCGTGCCCTGCCCGGTGTCGCAGCCCCCGGCGCCTCGCAGCCCCTCCTCTTGGCCTCGTCCCTCCTGGGGATGGATGGGGAGTCTGTGTGCCCTTGAGGAAGAGGAGGCTCAGCCTGGACCCAGCCAGCCTGCCGAGTCAGGAGGAAGGGCGTGGCTCCCGGGATCAACTCTTACAGAAATCAAGACAGTTTTGTGGTTAAGTCTACACATTAAAGGGAAATTAGAAGTTCAAATGAAAGTGAAAATTTTTTTTGAAATTCTCTCAAGATGCTGTGTTCTCTTATTGGTAGTTCATCTCTGACGCCCTCAGAGGAGAGGCGGTGTTCTGTCAGCAGGACTAGACCTTGGCTGCTTGGATGGGAGATGGGAAGGCTGCCACGGCTGTGGGTGTATTTGCTAGGGGCCTGGGGGCCTGTGGCGGCTGAGTTCTGCATCTCCAAGTTAGACAGGCTTGTGTTCTCAGTTACTGTCAGGGAAAACTTGTCCTGCCTAGATTGAGTTCGGTTTCCTTCCCCAGCACTGTGTTGTTAAAGGGAGGCTGGTAAGGCCCTCCGACTGAGTCCTGGCGTGCCCAGGGTGAGGAGGGTCCCTGCTGGCCCTGGAGGGTGTCTTCCTGGCCTCACGCGTCTTTGAATTCATTTGAGTCATGGTCACCACAGCGGCCCAAGGCTGGGTCCCGGTTGTGATTGCAGGGTGTCGCATGGCCTCAAGAGAGGATTCTGGAAGGTGAGCTGTCTCTTCCCTGTGCAGTGGCCTTAACCTGTTGGGGTCACGACTGCAGGCTGAAGTGCCGTGGACCTTGGCCTGAGGATGGGAGGAGGGAGGCCTGCGTGTGACTGGGGAGTGGGCAGCTGGGTGGGGCTGCGGTGGCAACGGCCCCCACGCGTGTGGCTCTCAGCGCCGCACCCACATCCTGAGATGCTGAGGTGGGGCCTGTGTCACTCCCTGGTTTCCAGGGGAGACCAGGCCCTCGCTGCCCCGTGGGGGGTGCCACATGGGTCAGGGGAACATGGCGGCCCTCTGCCGGGTGTGGGTCCTTGGGGAGGCAACTTCTGGGAGTTGCCATGTGGGTGCTGGGGCCTCACCATAGCACCGATGCCCCACTCGAGGTTCCCACACCTGCCACCCTGCACAGTCCTGCACATGCAGTCACGGGCCTGAGGCTACACGAGAGGCAGCTGGTGGCACCCCTTGGCACTGCAGGTGGATGGTGTGGCTGTCCTGCTTTTTGCTCAAGCTCCAGTGTGTGGACTGCCCAGCTCTGGGCTGGTTTCCTGTTAGCTAATGCCCTCCCCCCACCCACCATTCTAGCTGAGTGTCCATCTACAAAGCAAAAGCAATACCGGGGTGGTGATGGGAACACGTGTGGTCTCTAGAGGGAAGGGTCCTTTGGGGCTGTAAGTGCCGATGACACGGGCTATCATCTGGCCCCGGTTCCCCAGGCACGGGGTAGAAGCCTCGGTGTATCCTGATGACGTGCCTTTTGCTCTGCACCTGGACTCAGGACGTGGGTTGAGCCTGCAGGACTCACCGTGCATGTTGGGGGCCCGCCTTCTGGAGGGCAGGGGTCTAGGGGACAAGTGGGCCCAGGAGCTCCTTCCTGGAGAGTAAGCCTACTGAGCTCAGGCAGGGTGACCCAGCCACAGGTGGGGTGCAGGGTCCCTCAAGACGGAGGGTGTCACGGGAGAGTACTCCTGATCTAGGAGGGGGACAAGGGCCTGCAGGGGAGGGCCTGGGGCCACAGCAGTGTCCCTTCTGGGCCCAGACTGATGTTGGGCTAGTCCCGTGGACCAGGAGTGGGTCTGGGGACTTAGGAACGCAAGGGCGTGGGAGCCACCAGGAATCTTTGGGAGCCTTTGTGCTTTGACCAGTGCCAGTTTATTTGTCATCTCTTCACCGGGGCTGCGGTGCACAGCGCCTGGGTGCCCCTCCTCAAGGTACGCTTTATCGGTGGGCAGGTGGGGTGCTCCTCCCCCTTTGCTTCCCTCTGCTCACTGTGACCTGTGTCTCTCCCCAAGCCTCTCTGCTCGGGGGCCCAGCCTCCCCAGGAGCCCCTTCTGGACGGCTTTCCTTGCTGCTCTCATCCCGGGTCCTGGCCGCAGCAAGACTGGAGGCTGTGTGCATGAGCAGTGGGCGTGGCAGGCAGTAACCCGTGTGGCCCCAGAGGCCAGCCAGTCCACTGCAGCCTGCTGGGTCCAGTCGGGACCTGCAGGGCAGCTGCCTGCACCCCCTTTCTTTTAAGGGGCCCAGGTGAGCCACCTCCAAGGGCTCTGGGAGGCCATGGCTGTGCCTCGGAAGGGGCTGCAGGGTCCAGCGTGTCGGGGTGGTTTTGTGGGTGCAGCTCTAGTCTCCGCAGCGCTGGCGGCGGCACGCACAGCTGCTGAACACTTGAACTGTGAGCACCAGCGGCTGCCCCCACACCACAGGGTCCGCACAGGGCAGCACGAGCTGCTTCTTGTAGGAGCTGACGGGGTGGCAGCAGCTGCAGGTGGTGGCCACTTGCATGGTGTTGGTGTTGAAGCTGCAGAGGAGTGGTGGTGGGAGCGTGTGTCAGGGCGGCCACCTCAGGGTGCCCCTCCCGGGCCCTCGGAGAGGTGGGTGCCAGGATTCCAGCCTGGGCCTTCAGGGAGGGGCTGGCTCCCGTTTCTGAGCTCCCCCGCTCCCAGCAGGTGTGGCGCAGACAGGTGTTTGTGTGTGGGTCAGGGTGACCTGACGAGGTGGCAGCACGCTGCCGGGCTGGGAGCTCTTCTGTGAGAAGTGCCTCTGTCGGGCCGGGTGCGCTCCCGGCCCAGCCCAGACCCGGACAGACACCGCCCAGGGCCGATGGCTCACCTGGCTGAGGAGGTGCACACACCCTTGCAGCGGGTCACCGTGATGTTGGCCGTGCACCCCTGGTAAGTGACTTCTTCATCAGACTCCTTCACGCTGCAGGCCCCTGGGCGCGGAGAGGCGGGCGTCAGACAGCGACCCCGGGGCGTGACTTCTGGGGCTCTGCACCTGGCCCCCTGAGAGCAGGAGCTGACATACCTGGCTCTAGGATGCGGGTTTTTAATCCCCTTTTTGTGTGGCACAGTGGGTGGTGCTGGCTCCACCGAGGGAAGGCTGCCAGCTGCCTGACTGCTTACATGATCTGAACGGGACCATGTGGGCACCTGCCAGCTCTCTCCTGCCCACAGTGGTGTCTTCCTTGGGCCCCCACCCTGGGCCCCGGGCCATCTCCCCTTGTCTGAGCCCCACTGAGGTCAGACCTCACAGCTTTGTGTGGAAACAAAGCCTGATATTAAGTCTCTCGTTGTGTTTTTTCTTACTGAAAATTGGCTACATTGGGAGTCCCTCAAGGTCAAGCGTTTCTGAGGATGAGGCAGATTTCCAGCCCCGGCCCTGGTGGAGCCATGCTCAGCTCCCAGCCGCCCTCGCCACCTTCCCTCCTGCCCCAGCACCCACCTGTGGGTGGAGGTGTCTCTGGTCTACTGGTCTCAGTACCTGTGAGAGGGACGGGGTAGGTGTCAGTGTACCCCATGGGAACAGATGGTATCACAAGAGCTCCCTGCAGCGGTCTGTGCTACTGGGGGTGGGGCGGGGTGTGGACCCAGCTGTGAGCTCTGCCCTGCATCCATCCCAGTGGACAGGCTATAATGATGAGTTGTCCTGGGTGCCTGTCAGAGAACTGCTACTGTGGGACTTGAGTGAAAAAGGGAAGGCTGGACAGTCTCTTGCCTTCTGACCTGCCCCCTTGCGGGGCCTCCCTGTGGCTTCAAGCCCTGCTTGCCTTGCTTTTCCACTGGAAAAGAGAGGTGAGAGGTGAGAGGTGAGAGACTTGGTGGGGACAGAGCTCTGGATGCTTCCCTGTGGTTCCCATTGCCCCCAGCTCTCCTCCCCTCGATCTCCTGCTCCTGCTCTTTCATCCCATGTTCTGGGTCTCCTCCTCCCAGGCAGCCTCTACCCAGTCCTTGTCCCACAAGAGAAAATGCTATTTTTCAGTGCCATTCTGGAGTGGTGGAAGTCCCACTAGGGGAAGCCTGGGGATGTGTGAGAGGAGTCTGGTCCAGGGGATGCATGCCATGCAAGGGAGAGGCATCCCTGGAGGACAGGGTTTCTTGAGCAGGAAGGCAGAGCAGAGCTGAAGGCACCTGCAGTGCTGAGACCTGGGCAGGCGCTGGGCCTGGAGCATGGGCACCCCAGCTGCTAGTTCCAGTTCAGCCCCGGCAGGAACCTGAAGTGAGGTGTGTGTGTACTTTCTGCACCCTGGGGGTGGCTGGCCAGGCTGGAGTTCACTGGGACCTGGCCAAGAAAGGCTGAGGAGAGGCCCAGAGGACATGAGAGCAGCATACAGCAGAGGACAAGATGGAGAGGCGGGGTGGGGGAGGTGTGACCCTGTCCTTCTAGACACCCTCAGGACGCAGCTGGAGCACCAGAGCTCAGAGACCTAGAGTGGCACGCCAGGGCTGGTCAGAGGCTGTGGCTGTGGCTCCACCTGGTTATGCGTGACCCCAAGTCTACTCATTGTCCTGTGCCACCTGACCATCCCTAGGCAGGGCAAGTGATAGCTTTAGGCAGAAGAAAGACACACTTGCTGTGAGAGCTGGACCAGCCACTGTGGGTGCGGGCAAGGTGTGATGGGGCGCAGCAGGGATCGGGAGAGAGCACCCATGGGGTCATCAGGAGGTGTGAGGGGGTAAGAAAAGGCGGAGATCCAGTGGGACTGACCCAGAGTGTTGTCTGGAGCGCAGAGACAAGGCTGAGAAGAAGTGTGCCCCGTGGGTCATGAGGGGGCTGCAGAGATGTCGCTCACCTGCAGGGCTGGGAAGAGATGTGGCAAGAGAGGAGATGGACTGGCTCTCAATGGACACAGACCCGGTGGTGGGAAAGGAGGAGCTTCCGTGTGCAGTGATGGAGCTGGTCAGGAACACGGTAGTCTGCAGCCTGGTGGTACTCGGCTGTCTGGTGGTGAGGTTGGTGGCTGGGGAACTTGGGATGGCTGTCACCCCCAGGGTAGAAGACAGGAGGCCGTTGGTGGGGGTTTGGGTGGTGAGAGAGGTGGACTGTGAGGTGGTGGACTGAGAAGATGGAACGGAGGAAGTGGGGCTGCTGGCTGTGGTCCGGGGTGTAGACAGGACTATGGTACTAAAACTGGGGACAGGGGACAGGGTGGGAGACGATGGAGGTGAGAGGGAGGACCTGATAGGTGTGGAGGTAGCTGGGGAAGGGGGGCTGGTCGACAGGGAGGCTGTTTGTGATACAGTCAGAGGTGCAGAGGGGGAGGGACTGTGTGGAGCTGAACTAACAGTTGGGATGCTGTGTGAAGTAGAAACTGCAGAAGGTGAAGGGGAAGATGATATAAAAGGAGAGGTGTTCGAGGACACATGAGAAGGAGAAGAGGAAATAGTGGGTAAGGAGGAGGGTTTCAAGATATTGGAAGAAGAGTGTTCATGTGGAAGAGTCGACACGGAAACAGAAGTGGTTAAAGGACTTTGGCTTGGGTTTAGAGAAGTTGGAGAAGATAATGGAGAGCTGAAGCTAGAACTTTTTGGTAGGGCTGTGATGACCAAGCTTTGGGTTTGTGTGCTCCCTGTTGTGGTCTTTGTGAGTGGCAAGGTTGTGGGTGTGGTGGTCCCTATTGTTGTTAATAGTGGGGATATGGATGTGGGTGCCATGGATGTGACCGGGATGTGTGTCAATGGCGTTGGGGTGCCAGTAGGCTTTGTGGTGGAGTAGGTAGCATGGGACTCAGTTGGGGTAATGACTTGGTGAGAGGTTGGAGTCACCGAGGTGGTGGCAGATGTTGACACATGGATGGGAAGGGTCTCTGGATGTGATGGGGTGGAGTGGGGGGTGGTGGTCCGGGAGGATGTTCCTGTTGGCAGAGCTCTTGTGTGAGAGGTGGTGTGGACAGAAAAGGTGGCACTGGACTGAGTGGTGAATGGAGTGTGTGGCCCAGTGGGGGTGGCTGTTGTAGTGTGTGTCACGGGTGTCCCAGTGCCTCTACTAGTAGATGTAAGGGAGATAGTAGTGAGTGGTGGAGAAGTGGTTACAGGGAGGATGGTTGAAGTAGAGTGTGATATTGGGGCTGTGGAGGTTGTTACTGTGCTGACTGAGTTTTGGGCTTGAGTGGTCCCTGTTGTCTTTGTCAATCGTGGGGCTGTGGGTATGGTGGTCCCTGTGGTGGTTTTGGTCAGTGGTGGGGTTTGGGATGTGGTGGTTCCTGTTGTGGTATTTGTCAATTGTGGGACTGTGGGTGTGGTGGTCCCTGTGGTGGTCATTGTCAGTGGTGTGGCTGTAGTGGTTTCTGTTGTGGTCTTTGTCAGTGGTGGGACTGTGGGTGTGGTGGTCTTTGTCAGTGGTGTGGCTGTGGTGGTTTCTGTCAGTGGTGTGGCTGTGATGATCCTTGTGGTGGTCTTTGTCATTAGTGTGGCTGTGGTAGTTTCTGTTGTGGTCTTTGTCAGTGTTGTGGCTGTGGGTGTGGTGGTCTTTGTCAGTGGTGTGGCTGTGGGTGTGGTGGTCTCTGTTGTGGTCTTTGTCAGTGGTATGACTGAGGTCACCCCTGTGGTGGTCTTTGTCAGTGGTGTGGCTGTAGTGGTTTCTGTTGTGGCCTTTGTCAGTGGTGTGACTGTGATGGTTTCCGTTGAGGTCTTTTTCAGTGGTGTGGCTGTGAGTGTGGTGGTCTCTGTTGTGGTCTTTGTCAGTGGTATGGCTGTGGCTGTGGTGGTCTCTGTAGTGATCTCTGTGGTGATCTTTGTCAGTGGAGAGGCTGTGGGTGTGGTGGTTTCTGTGGTGGTCTTTGTCAGTGGTGTGGCTTTGAGTGTAGTGGTTTCTGTTGTGGTCTTTGTCCGTGATGTGGCTGTGGGTGTGGTGGTCCCTGTGGTAGTCTTTGTCAGTGGTGTGACTGTGGTGGTTTCTGTGGTGGTCTTTGTCAGTGATGTGGCTGTGGTGGTTTCTGTGGTAGTCTTTGTCAGTGGTGTGGTGGTCTCTGTTGTGGTCTCTGTCAGTGGTGTGACAGTGGGTGTGGTAGTCTTTGTCAGTGGTATGGGTGTGGTGGTCTTTGTCAGTGTTGTGGGTGTGGTGGTCTTTGTCAGTGTTGTGGGTGTGGTGGTCTTTGTCAGTGTTGTGGGTGTGGTGGTTTCTGTGGTGGTTTTTGTCAGTGGTGTGGGTGTGGTGGTCTCTGTTGTGGTCTCTGTCAGTGGTGTGACAGTGGGTGTGGTAGTCTTTGTCAGTGGTGTGGGTGTGGTGGTCTCTGTTGTGGTCTTTGTCAGTGGTGTGACTGTGGTTGTGGTCTCTGTCAGTGGTGTGACTGTGGGTGTGGTAGTCTTTGTCAGTGTTGTGGGTGTGGTGGTTTCTGTGGTGGTCTTTGTCAGTGGTGTGGGTATGGTGGTCTCTGTTGTGGTCTTTGTCAGTGGTGTGACTGTGGGTGTGATAGTTTCTCTGGTTGTCTCTGTCAGTGGTGTGGCTGTGGATGTGGTGGTCTCTGTTGTGGTCTTTGTCAGTGGCGTGACTGTGGTGGTGGTGGTGTCTGTCAGTGGTGTGACTATGGGTGTGGTGGTCTCTGTCAGTGGTGTGACTGTGGGTGTGGTAGTCTTTGTCAGTGGTGTGGGTGTGGATGTGGTGGTCTCTGTCAGTGGTGTGGGTGTGGTTATCTCTGTTGTGGTCTCTGTCAGTGGTGTGGGTGTGGTGATCTCTGTTGTGGTCTCTGTCAGTGGCGTGGGTGTGGTGATCTCTGTTGTGGTCTTTGTCAGTGGCGTGACTGTGGTGGTGGTGTCTGTCAGTGGTGTGACTGTGGGTGTGGTGGTTTCTGTGGTGGTTTTTGTCAGTGGTGTGGGTGTGGTGGTCTCTATTGTGGTCTCTGTCAGTGGTGTGACAGTGGGTGTGGTAGTCTTTGTCAGTGGTGTGGGTGTGGTGGTCTCTGTTGTAGTCTTTGTCGGTGGTGTGACTGCGGTTGTGGTCTCTGTCAGTGGTGTGACTGTGGGTGTGGTAGTCTTTGTCAGTGTTGTGGGTGTGGTGGTTTCTGTGGTGGTCTTTGTCAGTGGTGTGGGTGTGGTGGTCTCTGTTGTGGTCTTTGTCAGTGGTGTGACTGTGGGTATGGTAGTTTCTCTGGTTGTCTCTGTCAGTGGTGTGGCACTGGTTGTGGTGGTATCTGTTGTGGTCTCTGTCAGTGGTGTGACTGTGGGTGTGGTGGTCTCTGTCAGTGGTGTGACTGTGGGTGTGGTGGTCTCTGTCAGTGGTGTGACTGTGGGTGTGGTAGTCTTTGTCAGTGGTGTGGCTGTGGATGTGGTGGCCTCTGTTCTGGTCTTTGTCAGTGGCGTGACTGTGGTGGTGGTGGTGTCTGTCAGTGGTGTGACTATGGGTGTGGTGGTCTCTGTCAGTGGTGTGGGTGTGGTTATCTCTGTTGTGGTCTCTGTCAGTGGTGTGGGTGTGGTGATCTCTGTTGTGGTCTTTGTCAGTGGTGTGACTGTGGGTATGGTAGTTTCTCTGGTTGTCTCTGTCAGTGGTGTGACTGTGGGTGTGGTGGTCTCTGTCAGTGGTGTGACTGTGGGTGTGGTGGTCTCTGTCAGTGGCGTGACTGTGGTGGTGGTGTCTGTCAGTGGTGTGACTGTGGGTGTGGTGGTCTCTGTTGTGGTCTTTGTCAGTGGTGTGACTATAGGTGTGGTGGTCTCTGTCAGTGGTGTGACTGTGGGTGTGGTAGTCTTTGTCAGTGGAGTGGGTGTGGTGGTCTTTGTCAGTGTTGTGGGTGTGGTGGTTTCTGTGGTGGTTTTTGTCAGTGGTGTGGGTGTGGTTGTAGTTGTCTCTGTCAATGGTGTGACTGTGGGTGTGGTGGTCTTTGTCAGTAGTGTAGGTGTGGTGGTCTCTGTTGTGGTCTCTATCAGTGATGTGGCTGTGGTTGTGGTGGTCTCTGTCAGTGGTGTGACTGTGGGTGTGGTGGTCTCTGTCAGTGGTGTGACTGTGGGTGTGGTGGTCTCTGTCAGTGGTGTGACTGTGGGTGTGGTAGTCTTTGTCAGTGGTGTGGCTGTGGATGTGGTGGCCTCTGTTGTGGTCTTTGTCAGTGGCGTGACTGTGGTGGTGGTGGTGTCTGTCAGTGGTGTGACTATGGGTGTGGTGGTCTCTGTCAGTGGTGTGGGTGTGGTTATCTCTGTTGTGGTCTCTGTCAGTGGTGTGGGTGTGGTGATCTCTGTTGTGGTCTTTGTCAGTGGCGTGACTGTGGTGGTGGTGTCTGTCAGTGGTGTGACTGTGGGTGTGGTGGTCTCTGTTGTGGTCTTTGTCAGTGGTGTGACTATAGGTGTGGTGGTCTCTGTCAGTGGTGTGACTGTGGGTGTGGTAGTCTTTGTCAGTGGTGTGGGTGTGGTGGTCTTTGTCAGTGTTGTGGGTGTGGTGGTTTCTGTGGTGGTTTTTGTCAGTGGTGTGGGTGTGGTGGTCTCTGTTGTGGTCTCTGTCAGTGGTGTGGCTGTGGTTGTAGTTGTCTCTGTCAATGGTGTGACTGTGGGTGTGGTGGTCTTTGTCAGTAGTGTAGGTGTGGTGGTCTCTGTTGTGGTCTCTGTCAGTGGTGTGGCTGTGGTTGTGGTGGTCTCTGTCAGTGGTGTGACTGTGGGTGTGGTGGTCTCTGTCAGTGGTGTGACTATGGGTGTGGTAGTCTTTGTCAGTGGTGTGGCTGTGGATGTGGTGGTCTCTGTTGTGGTCTTTGTCAGTGGCGTGACTGTGGTGGTGGTGGTGTCTGTCAATGGTGTGACTATGGGTGTGGTGGTCTCTGTCAGTGGTGTGGGTGTGGTTATCTCTGTTGTGGTCTCTGTCAGTGGTGTGGGTGTGGTGATCTCTGTTGTGGTCTTTGTCAGTGGCGTGACTGTGGTGGTGGTGTCTGTCAGTGGTGTGACTGTGGGTGTGGTGGTCTCTGTTGTGGTCTTTGTCAGTGGTGTGACTATAGGTGTGGTGGTCTCTGTCAGTGGTGTGGGTGTGGTGGTCTTTGTCAGTGTTGTGGGTGTGGTGGTTTCTGTGGTGGTTTTTGTCAGTGGTGTGGGTGTGGTGGTCTCTGTTGTGGTCTCTGTCAGTGGTGTGGCTGTGGTTGTAGTTGTCTCTGTCAATGGTGTGACTGTGGGTGTGGTGGTCTTTGTCAGTAGTGTAGGTGTGGTGGTCTCTGTTGTGGTCTCTGTCAGTGGTGTGGCTGTGGTTGTGGTGGTCTCTGTCAGTGGTGTGACTGTGGGTGTGGTGGTCTCTGTCAGTGGTGTGACTATGGGTGTGGTAGTCTTTGTCAGTGGTGTGGCTGTGGATGTGGTGGTCTCTGTTGTGGTCTTTGTCAGTGGCGTGACTGTGGTGGTGGTGGTGTCTGTCAGTGGTGTGACTATGGGTGTGGTGGTCTCTGTCAGTGGTGTGACTGTGGGTGTGGTAGTCTTTGTCAGTGGTATGGTTGTGGATGTGGTAGTCTCTGTCAGTGGTGTGGGTGTGGTTATCTCTGTTGTGGTCTCGGTCAGTGGTGTGGGTGTGGTGGTCTCTGTTGTGGTCTTTGTCAGTGGTGTGACTATAGGTGTGGTGGTCTCTGTCAGTGGTGTGACAGTGGGTGTGGTAGTCTTTGTCAGTGGTGTGGGTGTGGTGGTCTTTGTCAGTGTTGTGGGTGTGGTGGTTTCTGTGGTGGTTTTTGTCAGTGGTGTGGGTGTGGTGGTCTCTGTTGTGGTCTCTGTCAGTGGTGTGGCTGTGGTTGTAGTTGTCTCTGTCAATGGTGTGACTGTGGGTGTGGTGGTCTTTGTCAGTAGTGTAGGTGTGGTGGTCTCTGTTGTGGTCTCTGTCAGTGGTGTGGCTGTGGTTGTGGTGGTCTCTGTCAGTGGTGTGACTGTGGGTGTGGTGGTCTCTGTCAGTGGTGTGACTATGGGTGTGGTAGTCTTTGTCAGTGGTGTGGCTGTGGATGTGGTGGTCTCTGTTGTGGTCTTTGTCAGTGGCGTGACTGTGGTGGTGGTGGTGTCTGTCAGTGGTGTGACTATGGGTGTGGTGGTCTCTGTCAGTGGTGTGACTGTGGGTGTGGTAGTCTTTGTCAGTGGTATGGTTGTGGATGTGGTAGTCTCTGTCAGTGGTGTGGGTGTGGTTATCTCTGTTGTGGTCTCGGTCAGTGGTGTGGGTGTGGTGGTCTCTGTTGTGGTCTTTGTCAGTGGTGTGACTATAGGTGTGGTGGTCTCTGTCAGTGGTGTGACAGTGGGTGTGGTAGTCTTTGTCAGTGGTGTGGGTGTGGTGGTCTTTGTCAGTGTTGTGGGTGTGGTGGTTTCTGTGGTGGTTTTTGTCAGTGGTGTGGGTGTGGTGGTCTCTGTTGTGGTCTCTGTCAGTGGTGTGGCTGTGGTTGTAGTTGTCTCTGTCAATGGTGTGACTGTGGGTGTGGTGGTCTTTGTCAGTAGTGTAGGTGTGGTGGTCTCTGTTGTGGTCTCTGTCAGTGGTGTGGCTGTGGTTGTGGTGGTCTCTGTCAGTGGTGTGACAGTGGGTGTGGTAGTCTTTGTCAGTGGTGTGGGTGTGGTGGTCTCTGTTGTGGTCTTTGTCAGTGGTGTGACTGTGGTTGTGGTCTCTGTCAGTGGTGTGACTGTGGGTGTGGTAGTCTTTGTCAGTGGTATGGTTGTGGATGTGGTAGTCTCTGTCAGTGGTGTGGGTGTGGTTATCTCTGTTGTGGTCTCGGTCAGTGGTGTGGGTGTGGTGGTCTCTGTTGTGGTCTTTGTCAGTGGTGTGGCTGTGGATGTGGTGGTGTCTGTCAGTGGTGTGACTGTGGGTGTGGTAGTCTTTGTCAGTGGTGTGGGTGTGGTGGTCTTTGTCAGTGTTGTGGGTGTGGTGGTTTCTGTGGTGGTTTTTGTCAGTGGTGTGGGTGTGGTGGTCTCTGTTGTGGTCTCTGTCAGTGGTGTGGCTGTGGTTGTGGTAGTCTTTGTCAGTGGTGTGGGTGTGGTGGTTTCTATGGTGGTCTTTGTCAGCGGTGTGGGTGTGGTAGTCTCTGTTGTGGTCTTCGTCAGTGGTGTGACTGTGGTTGTGGTCTCTGTCAGTGGTGTGACAGTGGGTGTGGTAGTCTTTGTCAGTGGTGTGGGTGTGGTGGTCTCTGTTGTGGTCTTTGTCAGTGGTGTGACTGTGGTTGTGGTCTCTGTCAGTGGTGTGACTGTGGGTGTGATAGTTTCTCTGGTTGTCTCTGTCAGTGGTGTGACTGTGGGTGTGGTGGTATCTGTTGTGGTGTCTGTCAGTGGTGTGACTGTGGGTGTGGTGGTCTCTGTCAGTGGTGTGACTGTGGGTGTGGTGGTCTCTGTCAGTGGTGTGACTATGGGTGTGGTAGTCTTTGTCAGTGGTGTGGATGTGGTGGTCTCTGTCAGTGGTGTGGGTGTGGTGATCTCTGTTGTGGTCTTTGTCAGTGGTGTGACTATGGGTGTGGTGGTGTCTGTCAGTGGTGTGACTGTGGATGTGGTAGTCTTTGTCAGTGTTGTGGGTGTGGTGGTCTTTGTCAGTGTTGTGGTTGTGGTGGTCTTTGTCAGTGTTGTGGGTGTGGTGGTCTTTGTCAGTGTTGTGGGTGTGGTGGTTTCTGTGGTGATTTTTGTCAGTGGTGTGGGTGTGGTGGTCTCTGTTGTGGTCTCTGTCAGTGGTGTGGCTGTGGTTGTAGTTGCCTCTGTCAATGGTGTGACTGTGGGTGTGGTGGTCTTTGTCAGTAGTGTAGGTGTGGTGGTCTCTGTTGTAGTCTCTGTCAGTGGTGTGGCTGTGGTTGTGGTGGTCTCTGTCAGTGGTGTGACTGTGGGTGTGGTGGTCTCTGTCAGTGGTGTGACTGTGGGTGTGGTGGTCTCTGTCAGTGGTGTGACTATGGGTGTGGTAGTCTTTGTCAGTGGTGTGGCTGTGGATGTGGTGGTCTCTGTTGTGGTCTTTGTCAGTGGCGTGACTGTGGTGGTGGTGGTGTCTGTCAGTGGTGTGACTATGGGTGTGGTGGTCTCTGTCAGTGGTGTGACTATGGGTGTGGTGGTCTCTGTCAGTGGTGTGACTGTGGTTGTGGTGGTCTTTGTCAGTGTTGTGGGTCTGGTGGTTTCTGTGGTGGTTTTTGTCAGTGGTGTGGGTGTGGTGGTCTCTGTTGTGGTCTCTGTCAGTGGTGTGGCTGTGGTTGTGATGGTCTCTGTCAGTGGTGTGACTGTGGGTGCGGTGGTCTCTGTCTGTGGTGTGGCTCTGGGTGTAGTGGTCCCTGTGGTGGTCTCTTTCAGTGGTGTAGCTGTGGGTGTAGTGGTCTTTGTCAGTGGTGTGACTGTGGGTGTCTTGGTCCCTGTGGTGGTCTCTGTCAGTGGTGTGGCTGTGGGTGTGGTGGTTTCTGTCTGTGGTGTGACTGTGGGTGTGGTGGTCTTTGTCAGTGGTGTGACTGTGGGTGTAGTGGTCCCTGTGGTGGTCTCTGTCAGTGGTGTAGCTGTGGGTGTGGTGGTCTTTGTCAGTGGTGTGACTGTGGGTGTAGTGGTCCCTGTGGTGGTCTCTGTCAGTGGTGTGGCTGTGGGTGTGGTGGTTTCTGTCTGTGGTGTGACTGTGGGTGTGGTGGTCTTTGTCAGTGGTGTGACTGTGGGTGTAGTGATCCCTGTGGTGGTCTCTGTCAGTGGTGTGACTGTGGGTGTAGTGGTCCCTGTGGTGGTCTCTGTCAGTGGTGTAGCTGTGGGTGTAGTGGTCTTTGTCAGTGGTGTGACTGTGGGTGTAGTGGTCCCTGTGGTGGTCTCTGTCAGTGGTGTAGTTGTGGGTGTGGTGGTTTCTGTCTGTGGTGTGACTGTGGGTGTGGTGGTCTCTGTCAGTGGTGTAGCTGTGGCTGTAGTGGTCTTTGTCAGTGGTGTGACTGTGGTTGTAGTGGTCCCTGTGGTGGTCTTTGTCAGTGGTGTGGCTGTGGGTGTGGTGGTCTTTGTCAGTGGTGTGACTGTGGGTGTGGTGGTCCTTGTCTGTGGTATGACTGTAGGTGTGGTGGTCTCTGTCAATGGTGTAGCTGTGGGTGTAGTGGTCTTTGTCAGTGGTGTGACTGTGGATGTAGTGCTCCCCGTGGTGGTCTTTGTCAGTGGTGTGACTATGGCGGTGGTGGTCCCTGTGGTGGTCTTTGTCAGTGGTGTGACTGTGGGTGTGGTGGTCTCTGTCACTGGTGTGACTGTGGGTGTAGTGGTCCTTGTGGTGGTCTCTGTCAGTGGTGTGACTGTGGGTGTGGTGGTCTTTGTCAGTGGTGTGACTGTGGGTGTAGTGGTCCCTGTGGTCGTCTCTGTCAGTGGTGTGACTGTGGGTGTAGTGGTCCCTGTGGTGGTCTTTGTCAGTGGTGTGGCTGTGGGTGTGGTGGTCTCTGTCACTGGTGTGACTGTGGGTGTAGTGGTCCTTGTGGTGGTCTCTGTCAGTGGTGTGACTGTGGGTGTGGTGGTCTTTGTCAGTGGTGTGACTGTGGGTGTAGTGGTCCCTGTGGTCGTCTCTGTCAGTGGTGTGACTGTGGGTGTAGTGGTCCCTGTGGTGGTCTTTGTCAGTGGTGTGGCTGTGGGTGTGGTGGTCTTTGTCAGTGGTGTGACTGTGGGTGTGGTGGTCCTTGTCTGTGGTATGACTGTAGGTGTGGTGGTCTCTGTCAATGGTGTAGCTGTGGGTGTAGTGGTCTTTGTCAGTGGTGTGACTGTGGATGTAGTGCTCCCCGTGGTGGTCTTTGTCAGTGGTGTGACTATGGCGGTGGTGGTCCCTGTGGTGGTCTTTGTCAGTGGTGTGACTGTGGGTGTGGTGGTCTTTGTCAGTGGTGTGACTGTGGGTGTAGTGGTCCCTGTGGTCGTCTCTGTCAGTGGTGTGGCTGTGAGTGTGGTGGTCTTTGTCAGTGGTGTGGGTGTGGTGGTCTCTGTTGTGGTCTTTGTCAGTGGTGTGGGCATGGTGGTCTCTGTTGTGGTCTCTGTCAGTGGTGTGACTGTGGGTGTGGTGGTCTCTGTCTGTGGTATGACTGTGGGTGTGGTGGTCTCTGTCTGTGGTGTGGCTGTGGGTGTGGTGTTCTCTGTCAGTGGTGTGACTGTGGGTGTGGTGGTCTTTGTCAGTGGTGTGGCTGTGGGTGTGGTGGTCCCTGTGGTCTCTGTCAGTGGTGTGACTGTGGGTGTGGTGGTCTCTGTCTGTGGTGTGACTGTGGGTGTCGTGGTCTCTGTCAGTGTTGTGAATGTGGGTGTAGTGGTCCCTGTGGTGGTGGTTGTCAGTGGTGTGACTGTGGGTGTGGTGGTCTCTGTCAGTGGTGTGACTGTGGGTGTGATAGTTTCTCTGATTGTCTCTGTCAGTGGTGTGGCTCTGGGTGTAGTGATCCCTGTGGTGGTCTCTGTCAGTGGTGTGACTGTGGGCGTGGTGGTCTTTGTCAGTGGTGTGACTGTGGGCGTGGTGGTCTCTGTTGTGGTCTCTGTCAGTGGTGTGGCTGTGGGTGTGGTGGTCTCTGTCAGTGGTGTGACTGTGGGTGTAGTGGTCCCTGTGGTGGTGGTTGTCAGTGGTGTGACTGTGGGTGTGGTGGTCTCTGTCACTGGTGTGACTGTGGGTGTAGTGGTCCCTGTGGTGGTCTCTGTCAGTGGTGTGGCTGTGGGTGTGGTAGTTTCTCTGGTTGTCTCTGTCAGTGGTGTGGCTCTGGGTGTGGTAGTTCCTGTTGTGGTGGTTGTCAGTGACGTGGCTGTGGCTGTGAGCACTGTCTCTGTGACTGGGGTGTGTGTTGATGGAGAAGGGGTGCCAGTTGGCCTTGTGGTGGAGAGGGTGGTGTGGGACTCGGTCAGGATGATGACCTGGTGAGAGGTTGGCATCACCGAGGAGGTGGCCGATGTTGACACGTGGATGGGAAGGGTCTTTGGAGGTGATGGGGCTGGGTAGGGTGTGGTGGTCTGGAGGAGTGTTGCCGTGGGTGGAGCTGTTGTCTGGGATGTGGTGGGGACAGGAAGCGAAAGGATGGTGCTGGAGTGAGCAGTGAAGGGGGGCTCTGGCCCAGGGGGGGTGGCCTTGGAGTGGGCATCCTGTGTGCTGTGACTGGTGGGGGCCGTTGGTCGCAGGCCGGTGTGTGCTGTGCTGGGCCCTGTGGTGCTCTCTGGCGGCCATGGGGGCTCCGTGCGCTGTGTCTCCTGGCTGATGGGGGTTTCGGGGGTCCATCGATGTGTTGAGGATGCTGTTGAAAATAGGGGGGTCATTTCACTCCCTCCCCCTTGTTACCCTGCTTTGGGGTTGCCCACACCTTCCGCATTGGTCTCCTCACCTGTGCCTCTTGTGTGCCTGCTGGGGTGTCCAGCAGCTTTCTGAATGACTCTTGTTCCTCTCCCAGCCCCCTGTCCCGGCATTGTCTGTGGGCCCTTGCTGCATCCTGAATGTCTGCAGTGGGTTATGGGGTCCCTCCCTAGCAGCCCTACTCTCAGGGTGGGCTCCTGTGCCCCGGCCTCAGGCAGGCGCTTCCTCTTCCCTCCTGCTCTCAGGGGAACGGGGAGTTGGTGGCCCTGCCTCCGAGTTGGGGCCTGTGCTTGGCTTAGGGGCCTTTTGGAGCCCTGGCACGCTGAGGCCTGTGGATTCCCTCGGTGAGGGTGGCCGTGGGGGAAGGCTGCTTGGGTCCGCTGGTCTGGGAGATGTGCAGAGAGGAGTGTAATGAGCTGGGCGGGCTGCTCCCACCTTAGGCCCATGGTCACAGGGGTTGCCCACGGCCGCGCTGTTCCACATGGCCCAGAGGCTCAGGCTGGGCACAGGGGCTGCCCCACGGAGGCTCCTCTTTAGGGACAGGCAGTGGAGGCGTGCTTACTTGTGGGATGCCCTGTGGCGGTTCCTGACGTTGCCAGGGTTGGCGAGGCTGCAGTGGTGCGTGCCGTGGCCCGAGCTGTGGACTGCGTGGTGGTGCTGAGGGAGGGCCCTGGGGGCCGCGTGGTGGCCCAGGTGATGGGAGGGCCCGTGGCTGTGGACCTTTGAGTGGCCGTGGGGGCCGCTGTGGATGTGGCTTGGGTGGTAACAGCAGAGGTGCTCCGAGGTGATTCTGCAGGGACGGTGCCCGGTGTCCCCGTCAGCCCCACCCACATGCCCCCCGGGTGCTTGCTCACCCACCGCCGGGCCCCTGCCTGGGCCTTACCCTCTGAGGAGACCTCTGGTTGTGTCCGGGTGGTCGGGGCTGTCCCTGCCTGTGTGGAGGAGGAGGCCATGGCCGTGGCCAGGAGGCTGGGCGTCTGCGTGGGGACTGTGGGTGGTGGTGGGGAGCCAAGCCCAGTGCTGGGGGTCAGCGTGGTGCTGGCCATGGCTGGCGTGGTTTCTGTGGCAGGCGAGCCTGTGGGGGACATGCATTGCTGCTGTTGGGGGTAGGCAGCTGCCCCTGCACGCCCTTGGGGAGGAGCCCTCTCTTCCCTGCTGGGCTCCCGAGCCCCCTGGGCTGGGCAGGAGGCCCCGCAGTACTTGGTGGCCGGGCATTGGGGCCTGCCTGCCCTTCCGGTCTGACTCCTTCCCCCAGGTGCACCTGCCCCCCACACCCATGTGCCCAGCTGCTGCCCCGGCGGACAGACACAGGCGGGCTGGCTGGGCCGCCCCGTGGAGTAGAGCCGGGAGAGCCCAGGGAAGAGCCTGCGTCACCGCGACGCCTCGTGTGTGTGCAGTCACCTGTTGTGGGCGCCGGTGTGCTGGGCGGTGGCACTGCAAGAGGGGGGCCGGTCAGGAGCGCTGCCCCCCTGCCCCCCAACCCAAGGAGGCCCTGCATAGCCTTTGGCTGTGTCCCCAGGGTCTGAGTCAGGAACCCGGGGGTTGGAGCTGCCGTGGAAGTGTCAGGACCCCTGCTCTCCATCCTTCCCCCACCTCACCCCCCGTCGGCATGGTGGGCCTGGCAGGGACTGGCAGGGCTGGCTGGGTGCTGCCCCAGGGTCGCTGTAGGTGGTGGTCAGTGCCCCCGGCTGCCTGTTGGTGAACCCCGAGGCGGTCCCTGCCCTGCACCCACACTCCTCAGCAGGCCTAGGCATGCCCTGTGACCAGAGGCTGAGAGAGGGGATGTTTGCCGGGGGAGGCAAGGGCTGATCCTTTTCCCTGTGTGTCTGTCTGTGTCCCAGGGAGCGGGGTGCACAGGGGCTCGCCGGGAGCTCTGTGAGGGCTGGGGGCTTGCGGGCAGTGGCTGAGCTTACTGCATGGCACACACGTCCCTGTGTCGTGATCGAAGTACTCATCCTGGGAGCAGTTGTAGCAGCCTGAGAGGTGCACGCAGAGAATGGCCAGACCTCAGTGTCGAGCCGGAAGTCCCTCTTCCCCTGGCCTCGGCCCTCCTGGAGGGCCTGTCAGGGTCCCTGCCATCAGGCCCCCATCCCGTCTGTCAGTGGTCCTGACACTGCAGGCCACCCTCCTCCCGTCCCTTCCACGCCCGAACCTTCGATGTTGTCCGGGATGCTCTGTGGCCACACGGGGCAGAGGCATGGCTGGTAGCGCCACGTGCAGTTGACCCCCTGGGTGTACTGGAACTCGCTGCCCACCTCCGTGTGCGTGTTGTAGAAGTCGCAGTACACAGCTGGGGGAGGGACACCATCAGTGGCAGAGCCGGGCTCAGGGTCCCTCTAGGCTTAGGGTTCCCCTGGGCTCAGGGTCCCCAGGGCTCAGGGTCCCTCTGGGCTCAGGGTCCCCCAGGGCTCAGGGTCCCTCTGGGCTCAGGGTCCCCCAGGGCTCAGGGTCCCTCTGGCTCAGGGTACCCCCGGGCTCAGGGTCCCTCAGGGCTCAGGGTCCCCTGGGCTCAGGGTCCCTCTGCAAGGCCTCCCTGGGCACGGCCCGCTGCCCATCCTGGAGAAGCGCTGCAGGTGGGCAGCTCAGCCACAGCCCCGCAGAGGCTGGAGGGCTGGAGCAGGACTCACGGCAGAAGTCGGGGGACCGCCAGTCCACACACACGCCCTTGTCCACGCAGGCCTTGGCGTAGGCGGCCACAGCGTCACACAGGCACTCGCAGTCCCCGCCAGTGTCGCACGCACATGTGTCCTGCACGCAGGCCTCATAGTAGGGCAGGCGGTAGACCTGTGGGCGGCCCTCAGGGTCAGGTGGGGGCTGGGCTCCCCCGCTGACCCTCGCTGACCGCTTGGCGCTGGTGGGGCGGGGTGGGGCAGGGCCCACCTGGCTGTGGCAGGCAGCGAAGGTTTGGCTGTTGATGATGCTGCACTTGCGCTCGGCCCAGGAGCGACGGAAGGCGTTGAGGCTGCAGGGGTCCAGCGCGAAGGTGGTGTCGCCGCACAGAGGGCTCTCCTTCCAGGAGTTCACGAACTCCAGCTCGCTGGATGCCAAGTACTTGCTGCGTGTCTGGAAGTCGTCCTTCATATTCCCGTTGTAGTTGCCACACAGGCCGCAGAGGGGATCCTGCGGGAGCCGGTGTCAGGTGCCGAGCGGGCAGGGGCTCCCCACACCCCCGGGCCACAGGGCGGGCAGTGGTACCTGGGAGGTGCGGGCAACCTTGATGAAGACGGTCATGTGCTTGTTCCAGGTGAGGGTCAGGTTGTACGCGCTGCCGATGGTGACGTCCAGCACCAGGTTCAGGGAGCCAGCCTTGACCCGGAAGTGCACGCCGGGGTCCTCCCCGCTCACCGTGTAGTTGGCGTCTGCCAGCACGATGGACAGGCCCTGGGGGGCGCAGCTGTCACAGGCGGCCTGTGTCCTGGGCAGCAGCCCAGCGCTGCGGGGCTCCCCCTCCCGCCCGAGCTCTCCTGGCCTGGGGGCCTGCCCTCTAGAGCCTTCTTGGGAGAAATTCCCAGGGCACCCTGGAATCTGCTGAGGGCTGAGGGTCAGGCTTGGGGGAGACCCCTCCCCACTGCACAGTTGTCCAGTTCTGGGGGACACTGCCGGCATGGTGTGGACGTGGAGGCCGGGGGCAGAGGGCGGCAAGGGCCCTGAGTGGCTAGGCTCTGGGGCCCCGGAGCAGTTGGGGAGGTCGCCTGCTTGCTCACCCCCAGGAGGATCTTTATGGCCCGCGAGCAGGTGGCGCCCGACTTCGCACACACGACGTTCTCTGTCAGGATCTTGAAGGTGGGCTGCGAGTCGCTGGCATTGCAGCCATCCTGTGGGGAAGGGGTGTTGAGAAGCTGGCCCCATGGCCCCCAGCCCCACATTGGCCCCCGTGGCCTGGCACATACTCACCGTGACCAGGATGTACTCGCAGTTGCCCTCAAACACAAAGCGCTGCCCGTCAAAGGTGACCACGTGGCCCTCCCCATAGAGGCTGCAGGTGGACGGGCAGTGGGCGCTCTGCTGGCAGGACCACGTCCCGTTCGAGCAGGTGCTGTGGAAGGAGCGGGGTGTCCTGGAGTTTGGGGGATGACCTGGGCACACGCGCCCCACAGGACCCTGACCTTGTGGGCTGGCGGGGCCCCTGCCCGCCCCAAGCACTTGACAACAGTTGGGCCACCAGGGTCTGCGGGTGGGGCTGCAGCTCACCAGCTCTTACAGTCGGTGTGGAGCTCAGCGCCCCGGGGGTAGGAGACGCCCGCAAACTCGCACGGGCACTCCTCGGGGGGCACGCACTGCCCACTGGCGTCCTCGTAGAGCCCCTTGGCACAGACACAGCCGGACTCACACTTCGTGGGCACCTGTGGGAGGAGGGTCAGTGGCTCCTGGAGGTGGCCCCACTTGCTGCCACTACAGCCCTGGGCCCTTCTAAGACCCCCCAACCACGTTTTTCCCAGACCCCTCCCTGCGTGCACCCTGCTCTGGGCCTTTCTCTTATCAAAGCTGCCCCACCCCACCCCTAGGGGCTGGGCTGCTCTGGCCCCTTCCCAAGTGGCAGGGCCCTCAGTGCTCAGGCCTCAAGGAACCCACAGAGAAGCACGCTTGGCGGCCAGGCCGTCGGTCACACGCATCTTGGGGTGGGTGGGATGGAGTACGGCCTGCCATCCCTGAAGGGTCTGTGGGAATCCTCTCATGGACCAAGAAGCTGCGGACGTCCACCTAGGGAATGTCCGCCCCGGGGCGTCCCTGGCTTCCTCAGGCAGTGGGGTCTGCTTTCCAAGGAGCGCCCTTGCCCCTCGCTCCACCCAGCCTTACGCAGGGGGTGCCAGTGGCCAGCATCTGACAGGTGGGGGCGCAGGCTGCCCCAAACTTGTCCTCCGAGGACTGGCTGCAGGACTGGAACGTCTTTGGGGCCGAGCAGGTTGCTGCAGAGACAAGGGGCCCGGGGTGAGGGGGACACAGAGAAGCCAAGGCCCCTGCAGTCCAGCTCCGCCAGCCTTGGCCATAGCCACATACCCAAAAGCATCTGAGACCGCGCTGGACAGCTCAGCCGCCCGTTGATGCAGTGGCTGTGGGAGAGGGGCTGGGTAAGTGCCGCCTGGGCAGGGCTGCAGGCCGGGCAGCTGCCCTCCGGAGCCCTTGCTCACCAGACGACCCCGTTGACCATGGTGGACTGGTCGGCCAGGATGAACCCGTGGTTGTCCAGGAGGCACGGGCACTGTGCCTTGCGCACACACTCGGTCTTGTGGTTCAGGTAGGTGCCCTCGGGGCAGTTGCAGCCGTCCACCGGCACAGCGCTGGGGTGGCACTCGGCCTCTCGGTCGGTCAGCGACAGGCACGTGTGGTCACAGGCCTGGCTGTCGTAGCTGAACGTCTGGTTGCCTGTGCAGGGAATGCCTGCGGGGGGCCAGGGGACAGGAGCCACGTCCTGGGGAGGTGCCCTCCGTGTCCGCCCCGCCAGCCCCGCCCACCCCGCTGTGCCCTCCCCGCAGGCCCCGCCCACCAGTGTGCCCGCCCACAGGCCCCGCCCACCACAAGGCCCCGCCCCCCGCACGCACTGCAGTTGTCCACGCTGCTCCTCCAACCCTGTAGCAGGACGCCCTGCGAGGCGCACGCGAGCGCGTAGTCCCCAAGGGCGGCGCAGATGTGCGGGAAGGTCTCCTCGTAGTTGCAGGCCTGGTATACGCACCTCTGCGGGCCAGACAGTGGCCATCGGCGTCTGCCCGGAACCCCGAGAGTCTCCCCCGGGGCCCCTCCATGCCCACGGCCCTGCCCACCTTGTAGAAGGGCTTGGGGTCCACGGTGGCATGGCAATTCTCGAACACCGTGCCCTTCTTCACCAGCACCGCACAGTGGGTCTCCGCACACACCTCTAGGGGGGCAGGCCGGCGTGGGTCAGCTGCCCGCCAGGGTCTCCCGCCCACCCTGCCCCTCCTGGGCAGCACTCACTGTTGAGCTGGCTCATGGAGCAGGGGTCGGTCTCACGCTCCAGCGCAGCGGGGCAGTTCCCCGCCCGCCAGGAGTCCACGAAGAGCGAGGCAGTGCCCTCGGCAATGCCCATGCTCGTGGTGAAATCGTCCGTCGTGTCCCCGTTGAAGTTGCCGCAGAGCCCTGGGCCGATGGCGAGGGTGGGTGGCCCGAGCTCCTTCCTGTCCTCCCCTGTGCTCCCCAAGGCCCCCTCCTCCCCTAACCACACTGGGAGGGCCAGCTGTGGTGCTGGATGGACTGGGTCAGCTCCAGGCTCTGCAGGGCCCTCCTCCTCTGGGGTGGCCAGGCCAGGCGGGGAGGGGCATCTGGGCCAGCCCTGGGCAGACTGGGATGGGACTCACCTCTGGTCTGGCCTCTGAACTGGGGCCCAACAGTGATGTACAGCTGGAACACAGGCCACAGCTGGATCACGAGCTCTAGCCCAAAGGTGGTGACCATCTGGAGGTGGGTGGATGTCTGCCTGAAGACCGTGATGTTTCCTGAGGGGACAGGGGCCTCAGCAGGTGTCCTGCTTTGGGACCCGGCTCAATGAGGCCCCGGGTGCCAGGTGGGGTTGGGGACATACGAGTCTTGTATGGCAGCCACTTGATGTCGCCATTGTTGGTGACCACCTCGTCCTGAGAAATCACGATTTTGTCCTGGGGGACGGAGGCCTGAGTTACAGGGGGCCGGGAGCAGGGGAAACCCCCAACTCGTGCGGGCCAGGCAGGGTGAAGCGGGAGCTGGGGTGGGTCTGCCTGGGGCCCTGGGTGGGCGCAGGTAGGGTGGCCTCACCTGGCTGGACTTGTAGATGACAGCGACCAGGGAGGTCTCCGAGTGTGAGTAACCAGACTTGTCAAACACAGCCATGACCGAGCCGCCGTCAGGGAGCTGGGGGCTCTGGGGGAGGGGTGGCTCAGGTCAGGCCCCAGGGCTCTCACGGTGTCCCCCCGCCTGTGGCGGGGCCCCCATTGGAGGCTGTGTCCTACCTGGACAAGGATGTAGGTGCAGGTGCCATGGAAGCGGTAGGGCCTGGCGTCGAACGTGGTGACGAAGGAGCCGCCCTCCAGGGTACAGCGCCGTGGGCAGGGCCGATCCTCACACTCCCAGTGGCCCCCCGAGCACAGGCTGTGGGTGACAGGCGTGATCCAGATGGCCCCCAGCGTCCCCCCGCTGGCCTGCATGCCCTCTCCCGCGGCTCAGCACTCACCAGGTCTGGCAGGCGGCTGTCGTGACCTCCCCAGGGGCATAGACCACCCCGCTGAGCGTGCAGGGGCACTGGGGCTCAGACACGCAGCTGTGGTTTTTGGAGATGTCGTCCAGAACCATCCCTGCAGGAGAGCGGCTTCCTGGGGCTGCGGCCCAGGGACCCCTCCCCCGCCTGTGGGGGCACGGGAGAGCCCCCACCCTCGGCCCTGCCCCCTCCCTGGGTGCTGCCCCCTGGGTGGCAGGCCCTGCCCCGCCGCCGCCTCGATCCCCGAGGGTGAGGACCAGCCCGGGCACAGTGAGGCGGAGCCCTCCCTAGGGCAAGTCTCAGCGGAGCGTCTGGGGCCGCAGGTCCTGGCTCCCAGCCTGGGGTGGGAGGGCAGAGGCCCGGCTCTGGGCGCCTTTCGGGGGTCCTGGGAGGGTGGCGGCCTCACCTTCTGGGCAGAAGCAGCCGAAGGTGCAGAAGCTGGAGCAGCTATGCTGCGGGTTGGAGCAGGTCTGCACGCAGGTGTCGCCGCACTCCCGGTACACCTGGTTGGCCGGGCACTGGCCCACAGCTGCAGGTCGAGTGGCCCTGTGAGAGGGGCCCGCGGCCCGGCCTGAGCCCCCACCACCCGCCCGGGCCCTCTCTGCTCGCTCCCCGGGACTCACAGCAGAGGTCGGGGCTCCGCCAGCTGTTGACGGGCTGGCCGGCCATGCTGCACTGGCGTGAGTACTCAGACAGCGTGGCGCAACTGCAGTTGTGCCGGCTGGGCTGGACGCACGCGGCCATGTCTGCCTGGCAGCTCTGCAGGAAGGGCTCCCGGGGCACGGTGCACTCGGGGGCCACCAGGGTCAGCAGCTGCAGGCAGGCCTGGGCCTGGGCACAGGGCCACGCAGGGTCACGGGGGCCAAGGCACGCCCCCCCCCCACACGTGCCCGCAAGGCTGGGGTGTCGCTGGCCTGGGTCCCCGCCCAACCCCATGCGCTGGCCCCACCCCGACGGTAGGCCCCCCACCTCCGACCCCAGGAGCCCGCCCCAGCTGCCTCACACACGTGCTGTGCCTGCAGGAGCCGGGGGCTGGGGATGGCCTCGTAGGCGCAGATCTCGTTGGGGTCGTCCAGCTTCTGGATGGCGGCGTACTTGTGGGGCTCCAGCAGTTGGCCTGGTGGGGGCAGGGCAGGGTCAGCGCCACGCTTGCTGGGCCACAGCGGGGCTGCCAGCCCTCACCTACCGTCCTCGCTCAGAAACTCGTTGGTCTTCTCGCCATTGAAGTTCCCGCACAGCCCGCACATCTTGCCCATGTACTTCCTCTCCACCAGGACCTGTGGGGGCGGGCACTGCCGTTGGGTGGGTGGGGAGGGGCACAGGGCCCCGGCCACTCACGCCTACTCCAGGGGCGCAGAGCCCACTCACAGGGCAGGGCCTGGTGACACGCCTCCCCAAGTCTGCCCGCCCGGCTCCCCCGTTCTCACTGGCTTGTCCTCGAGCCCCTCGAAAGCCCAGGCTCCCCAGCCCAGCCCCTGACCCCTGCTGACGCCCTCACCATGAGGTGGGCACCGGGACCCCACATGACCACCAGCTCCATCTCCAGCTGCTTGGCCAGCAGCCGCACGCTCTGTCCGAAGGGTGTGATCTGGAGCCCGTTGCTGGTGTGGGGCAGGCTGACCACCCTGCAGGGCAACCGTGGTCAGGGCCGCCCCCGGGCCCCCAGCTGCCCCTCCCGGCTCTCCGGCCTACCCCACGTCCTTGACGGCGATGACTGAGCCCTGCACGGTGACCGCAGAGGCCCCCAGCTCCACAATGATCCGGGAGATGTTCCCCCCAGGCCCTCGCCGCAGCTGGACACTGAAGGTGGATGGGGCATCCTCGCAGACGGCCGCGAAGACATAGTTGCAGGTCCCCGAGAAGTCATACGTGAGGCCGTCGAAGGTGGAGAAGTGGTCAGCCCCCCATGTTGAGCACCGGCCCTTGTTGTCTGGAGCTGCAGAGACGGTGGGGTCTTGGAGTCCTGTGTCCTCCCAGCTGGCAGAGGGTCTGCGGCCCCTCCCAGTCTCCAGACACCCCCGGGGGTGGGCGGGGAAAGGGGCCTGCATCTCCATGCCCACCCAGCTCTGGGCTGGGGTCTGCCTCACGGGAGTATGGGCCTCTGTCGGACCTGGACTCTGGGATGTGAAGCGGCAGCTTAGCCTGCGTTCAGCAGGACCCCTGCCCCCTCGGCAGGACGAGCTCATCCCCCCCCGGGGGAGGGGTGGGCTGGGGTCTCCCCTCGCGGAGACTCTAGGTCCCGTGCGCCATGTAGCCGGGCCATGGCCCTGTGCCCTGGGCAGTTCCTCAGGACGGGGGGCTGCCCGTGAGCCTCACCTGTCTGGGGGGCGTCCTTCACCCTGTGGGGCCCTGGGGGCACCGAGGAGCTGTCCTCCAGACCTGCGAGGACAGGGCCCCCCATCAGTGTGCTGCCGCCCATGTCTGGGGGTGAGGTCCCAGTGCTGGCAGGTGGCAGGGTCATCTGCGTGCATCCCGGGGTCCCGCCCCTGCCCCCGCCGCTGTGCCCCCTGCCTCGGGGTGCACTGGATTCCTGGCCACACTGACTCCTGAGTCTCAGCGTGGTGGCTGCCTATGTCGCCCCTCTGGGTGACACCAGGAGCCGGCCCACCTGCCTGATGGCTGTGGGGTCCCCGGCCGGCTGAAGGGGTGGCGACCCGGCCCCCTCCCCCTGCAGCGCCCACCACACGGGGCTGCCCCTGGCACGTCTTCTCAGCTCACCACCATCCCCCACGGCGCCTGGAGTTACGTCAGCTGTGCCACCCTGGACAGGCCCCATGGGGCTGGCACACACACTGTTCCTTCTGCACGCTTGGCGGCCCTTCCTGCACTGCCCATTCTGGTCGGCCCGGGCCCTGCTCAGAGGCCTCCATCCCGGAGTCCCCGGCCCCCAGACGTCGAACCGGTGCTTCCAGGCCTCTGGACCAGGAAGGCAGGGCCTCCCTCTCGCCTCCTCCGGGGCCAGCACAGGGTCAGCGCTTAGAGACTCCGGCCCGCCCCAACCCCACTGCATCCACAGCCCGAACCCCCACGGCGCCAAAGGCACGCCCCTCGCCACCCCTGTGTCCTTACGCCCACCCTGGCTGGCTCCTGGCGTTTCTCTCCCCCTGGCTCTGGGCCCAGGTATGGGGGTCCCCAGAGCCTGGAATGGGCCCAGGGAGGCGGCCTTGGCTGGGCAGGGGTCCTGGGTGCTCAGAGCCACCCCAGGTGAGAAAGCTGGTCCCTGGGTGGGAGGTAAGGGTGGAATGGGCCCAGGGCTGCCCACTGGCCTCGCGGCCTGCCCCCAGGCCGGGCACCTTTCCCTGGCTCCACACCGAGGTTGCGGGGGCCCTGGGGCTGCCAAGGGTCACAGCGGGGCAGCAGCTAAGCAGGTGGGCCTTCTCCTGGCTTGAGACTGGGCTCTGGGTCAGACCTGGTGCCTGCGGTCAGCCGACTGGAAGGGCTTCCCCCGGGCCACGGGGTGATCCCTCTGGGCTGGCCCCTTCTGAGGGCCGGGCTGGGGGTCGGGGAGCCTCAGCCCGCAGTGGCTGCGATGCCTGGGACGCTTGGCTGAGGGGCCTGGGGGAGGAGGAGGGGGACCCACGTCCCCACAGCCTGACAGGTGAGACTGGCTGGGGCGGCCCTTCCAGCCCCCGC
The DNA here is from genome assembly GCF_910594005.1 of Cervus elaphus. NCBI lineage: Eukaryota > Metazoa > Chordata > Mammalia > Artiodactyla > Cervidae > Cervus > Cervus elaphus. The sequence goes on from NC_057816.1 coordinate 755,156, forward strand.
TTCTTTGATCCTCACATTGGCCACACAAGGGGAGTGTCGCCCCACTTTACAGACCGGGAAACCGAGGCCCAGAGCCCTCCTCGGGCTTGCTGTTCGCAGCCAGGACTCCCCGGAGTCAGCTCTCTCCCTGAGTCTTTTGACTTCAGTGCCCACAAGGCCCCCTGCATGCCCTCTGGCTGCCCCTGGGGACCCCAGAGGCCTCTCAGGACCCAGGGCCCAGTGGGGCTTGCCAGTGCCAGGCTTCGGGCACTGAGGCCCCACCACGGTCCCCCGCCCAGCACGCCTGCGTCCCGAGGGGCCCCTGTCCCCTGACCTGCGCGGACACGTGGGCCCTGGCCAGCGGGGCGGCCACGGAGCAGGGACAGGCCGCCCTGGCCCGCCGGTCGTCTCTTGGTGACCGCCCCGCCATCTCCTGGCCATCAGCGTCCACATGGCCCGCCCGCCTCCCGCCGAGTCTCAGGCGAGAAGGCCTGGAGACGCTGCCGCGTGGAGGGGCCCTGGAGGGGTCTGGCACCCCGCTGCCCGCGGGCCCCCACTCACCAGCACCGAGCAGGGCCCCCCCGCAGGAGAGGAGCAGCAGCAGCCGTGGCCCGAGCATGGCGCGAGGCGGGAGCGGTCACTGCTGGACCCGCGCCTCCGCGGGGCACAACGCGGCCGGCTGCACCTTTGCGGCCCGAGTGGGCGCCCTGCGCCTTATGTAGGGCGAGACCTGCCCGCCACGCCCGCCGAGCCCCACGCTCCGTCCCCCAGCGGCCACAGCCAGCCGGGCGCCACGGCGGCCAAACAGGATCTCCGGTGCTGCTTTATCAGGACGTGGCCTTTAGAAAATTCTTGAGCGGGCAGCAGCCCCATAATTACTCACCCCTGGGCAGGGGGCTGGCACACACCCTCTGGGGTCCCGCAAACATCTCCGGTGTTTACTCAAGCTGCGGTTGCCAGGAGTCTCCCGGGGTCAGTGAGGGAGTCAGTCCGGCACCTTCAGCCACACTGAGAGGGGCGTGTCTGGGCCGTGTTGGGGGAGATGCTGGGCTCCCCCCAGGGCACTGCTGGGGGGGTGGGCTCCATTCTCACCTGGACCCTTGTCCCTGAAACGGCGCCAGCCTGCCAGGCCCACCCCACCTGGGAGGAATGGACCCTTGGAGGGACCTCCAGAGGTCAACACCCGCCCTTGGGGGTCCTGGGTGGGGGTTATCGTGTGGCCGGCCTGGGGCTCAGATGAACACCTCCCTGGAGGCCCCAGGAGCTTTTGGGACCACCCCACCTCCCCGGCGTGGGTACCCTGGTTGGCCAGCTCACCCCTAGAGACCCCCTTCTTGGCTGGCCTCCGGGGACCCTGGTCGTGCAGCACCCACACGCTCTGAGCTGCTGACCTCAGGCGTGGCGGGGGTGAGGTGGGCTCAGGGCTGCCCATCTGGGCACATCTCGGGGGGGTCTAGTGCCAGCCCTGGGTGCTCGGCCCCTTCAGGCAGAGGAGCAGAGGCTATGCCCACACCCCCAACGCGGGGCGGAGGACGTGGCTGCTGGGGCGGCACCTGGAGGAGCAGGAAGCGGGGGGCGGGGGGTGCGCTGGTGGGCGCTTGTCCACGGGCAGTTCACACGCCAGCCCCGCGAGGGGTCAGGGCGAGGGTCAGCTGGGGGTCTCAATCAGGGGAGGGGAGGGTCAGGGCGAGGGGAGGGTTGGGGCACAGGTGTTCAGAATCCTCCAGCTTCTCCAGCGTATCCCCGCTCTGAGTAGGGGCCGGGGGGCCGGCATGGAGGGGGCTCTCCTCTTCCTGAGGGGGTTCTGCCCACAGGGACTTGGAGTGCTGAGGCCTGGCTCCTTCCACAGAGGATCTGTGTCTGGGGCCTCCCCACACCTCATGGCCCTGCCTGGCCACCTGCTCCTGGCTCATAAGCACAGAAGATGCTATGCGCTCGCCTAAAGAAATTGCGGTTTGTAGAATAGTGTTTAAAGAGGAATGCACTCTCGGAGAGCTGCTAGCCCGCGGGGCCCGAGGCCGAGGGGCGGGCAGGCGGGACGTTCTCTGTCGTCTCTCCCCGCTGCTCTTTGCACCCCGTCGGGGGTCCCAGGCCTAGGGTGCGTGGGCCCAGGTGGGCGGGGGCCTGCCCCGGAATCTCTGTGGCTGTCCCTGCAGGCGGGGTGGTGCTGAGAGCCGCCTTTGTTCTGGGGGTGATGGGTGCCCTTGGCTGCTGGCCATGCTTTGCCAGGGGGCCTCGGTGGGGGTCTGTCTACCCCGGGGCTGCTCTGAGTGAAGGCTCAGGGCAGGCTGACGGGTGGGGGCTGGGGTCCCTCAGGGACGGGGGGTGGGCCTGCCCTCAGGCCTCCACCTAGCGGGAGCTCCAGGAAGGCATGTGCACCCAGATGAGGGGCCACAGGGAAGCAGAGCTCTGGGGCCGCCAGACCACCTCCCACCCGTCGGCCTAGGGCCCGGGTGCAGCCCAGGGTGGGCAGCGTGAGGCAGAGGGGCCTGGAGGGCTGCCCCTCCCCCGGGCCCCCTGCAGCTGGGGCTGCAGTGGAATCAAGCCCCAAGCCCTTCTCTCTCCTGGCCCGCGTTCCATCCCCCTTCCTGGACCCTCCGGGGGCCCCTGAGCTCCTCCATCGGTCGGGCCGCGTGCCCACCTGCCGCCCCTCCCCAGCAGGCGCCCACCCGGCCACGGGACCTTGGTACCAGCTGCCCGAGCTTCCCACATGCGGCCCCGGGTGCCCCCCGCACCCCGTCCCCCCTCCGTCCAGACTGCGTCCTGCACGTCGGGTGCAGCTGCGTCTCCCAGCAGGCCCCCTCGCACGGCCATCCTCATGTCCTCCGTGCCCCAGCGCCTGGAGGGGGCCCACTCCTCGGGACAGCTCGGGTGGACTGTGGTCTCGGGCTGGGGAGGGGGCGGCACTTGTGGCAGGCAAGGGGTCTGCTTGATGGGGTCCAGGGTCACCTCCCAGACGCCTGAGGGGTGCAGACGTTACCAGCCGGATGTCTGGTGGGGATGTCACCGGGTTGCAGTCGGCTGCGCCCAGGGCCTGGACCACAGAGGCCGTGTGTGTGCACTTGTGATTTGGTCTGAGTTTCCTGGAAAAGTCACACGTGTGGTCCAGGATCTGTCACCGCAGGTGGCTCAGGCCCTGAAGTGAGTGAACGGCTCTGGCCTTTCAGCACGGCTGGTGCCCAGGTCCTGCTGCGACCCGGAGAGGGGGGTGTGGGGGGGTCTGGGAGGGGCTTCCCTCTCTACTCGGGAAATCACAGAGCAGGCATTGTTGTCGCTGCCCTGGGGGCGCGGGAATGTGCTGAGCAAACCGCACCAAGATAAGCCTGTGTGTGGCCCTCTCGCCACTGTCCCCGTCGGCCGGCCGGCCTCGGGGACGGAGCCCCAGACAAGCGGGCGACTGTTCGCTGCAGAGCCCTGCCTCACAGCCACCACCCCAGCCTCCCGGCTCAGTTGGGAGGGTGGGCACCGACCCCTAGGCCGTGGCTCGCCGGGGTGGTGGCCGAGGGCCCAGGTGAGGACTCTGCACTCACGGCCCGTGGATGCTTCTAGAAGCTCCCGTCGGGGCTGCGTGTCACGCTGGAGGCCCTGAGGCTCGAGGGTGGTGGTTTCAGCACAGCCGAATTCAGCCTGGAGGGTTTGGCCTTGCAGTGCCCGCGCCCTGGCCTGTTTGTGAGCTGGCCGGGTGGCAGAGGGGGCCGTGACGACCAGGAGCACTGGGGAGCTGGGCCTTTCACGCAGGGGCAGCGGTGACCTTGTGCTGAGCCGGGGGCAACGTTGCGACTGCCCTGGACCTGGGCGTCGAGGCCCGGAGTGAGTGGCTGCTGGCTGAGTCTTTGGCAGGAGAGATGTGAGGCCACGAGTGGCCGTGGACCAGGACCGTCCGCGGCCTGAGAGCGGATGCTGGGGAGACGTGCTGACCCGGAGACCCTGGGCCCAGAGTAGCCCGAGCAGGGGTTCCCCGAGGGACCTCTGCCAGGGCGGAGTCGCCTGCCCTCTCCCGCCCACCCCCACCCCAGCGTCCTGTGTGTGGCCAGCTGGGCAGGCGCCCCCCGACTGTGGTTCTTGAGCCTACAGCCCCTTCCTTGAGACCCCCACCTGCAGCCAGCAGGGAGCGGCCGCGTGAGGCTTGGGAGGGGCCCCAGGCCCCCCCATCACTCTCAGCCGCCTCATCTGTGCTGTTTGGCCTCCTGTCCACTCCCCAACTGGCCTGCTTCTAGCTGGCCCTTCCAGACCACCACCCTCAGCTACTGGGGTCGGCCCTGTAGCTGGCATCGGTGGAGCCAGTGAGCCAGGAGGGGCCGGGAGGGGCCCTCAGTGAGGGTGCTGCAAGGGGCTGGGGCAGGTGTTCCTCTTGGCGGCCCAGGGCCTCCCTGCCGGCCCCTAGCATTGCCTTTGGGCCCCAGTTCTTCCTGCAGACTCCTGGGCCTGGATTTGGGGTGGGTGCCGTCCCTGCAGGGCAGCCCCAGGGCCGACCGTGGCCCCCAGCTCCTTCGAGGCGCCGTCAGATGGACAGAACGTCATGTCCCTGGAGGGGGTGAGGTGTAGGACTGGCCTTGGCACGGGGGGGGGGCCCTGGGGAGGGGGACGCCACTGCCTGAGTCCACGGCTGCCGCAGGCCGGGTGGGACTGAACAGGCTCACTGCCCGCCCCTGCCGGGTGGGACTGAATAGGCTCACTGCCCGCCCCTGCCGGCTGGGCCTGGGGTCCTTAGCGTCCGTTTTAGCGCCTGGCCTGGCGGGGCCCTTACCAGGGACCAGGAGGCTTAGGGGCACATTGAGCCGAGGTGGGCTGGGAAAGCGGGCCCTGGCCGCCTGGCCCTCCTGCTGGGGAGGAGGAGCTGAGTCTCTCGGTGACTGCACTGGCCTGTGCTCTGCACGGCCCGCCACCCACTCTGACCCGGGGGGAGGGGCCTCCGATCCCCCTGTGGGGGCCAGCTCTGCCCCTCTGCCTGCCGCTGGGGGCCTGGGGCAGCCCCTCTCGGTTTCCCGGCTGCCGGACCCCAGTCCTCTTTCTTCCGAGCCTGGCTCCAGCCCCCACTCCCGCCCCCATTTGAGGGTCCTGAAGGCTCCACTTGGAGATGCTGGGGGACACTGATGTCTGCAGCTTCTGGCCCAGCTCGGAGCCCCACCCCACAGTTGATCATGCCCCCCACCTTCCACTCCCACCCTACCCTTCCCCATCCCCTCCCCTCCCCCACCCCCATCACCCCCCCCCATTTCCCCCCCGTCACCCCCCCACTGCCTGCCCAGCTTCACTGTGCTGAGAGCTGGCGGATGTTGGTGAAAAGCAAACAGATAAGGCTGGCCGGAGGGATCCGCGGGGGGCCCACGTTGGGGTTGGGGGGTTATCTGGGGCGGGGGAGGAGGACGGGGAGGGGAGAAGGATGGGATGGAGGAGGGGAGGGGAGGAGAGTGGGGAAGACGGGAGGGGGCAGGATGGGGCGGCGTGGTGGTGGGGGGGAGGGCATTCTTGGCAGAGTGTCCAGGTCGGGCTGCTGGGCAGAGCGGGCCTGGCGGCTCCAAGCCCAAGCCGCTGGGGTCTGGGTCAGATCCGCGGGGCCGGCTCTGGGGAGGGCCCCGCCTCTGCCTGGTGGAAGGGGGAGGGCAGTTCCAGCGTCTCCTCTTCTAGGGCCACTGAGCCCACCAGAGGGCCCCACGGTCTCAACCTTGGTGTGAATTTTGGGGAGACGCAAATATGCTGCCCGAAATAAGTGGTCCTGAGTTGTGGGGGTCATCAGGTTGGGGGACCCTGCGGGACCCCCAGAAGCACACGTCAAGTGGTCTCTGAGGGCAAACACAACAGGGAGAGCCCTGAGTAGCCCAGGAAGGCTTCCTGGAGAAGGTGGGCTAGAGGAGGGCCAGCCAGACCTTCCAGGCCAAGAGTCGAGTTGGAGTGGGGAGAGGCCTTGGCCAGGCTGGAAGTGCTGCCTGTGTGGCCTGGGGACGGTGCTGAGGAGCGGGGCCAGGCCAGAGGGTGTGTGAGCCTCGAGTGAACTGGGAGGAGGGGGTGAACTGAGGATGAAGGTGAGGGCAGTGACCTGGGTACCGGTGGGAAGCAGGGAGGGTGGGCAGACCAGGTGGGAAGTGTCCCAGGGTCGGGCTCCCGGGCTTACAGGGGCTGGTCTGCAGGGCTGGTCGCGGAGACTCAGCAGATGCCGCACGGGACCAGGCGGACTTCCGGGGCCCTTCAGGCTAGGCCCTGACCCCCGGGAGCCTTGGGGCCAGACCTGCTGTCCAGGGGCCATGGGTCCCTCTGGCCACCTGGGGGGGTGTCAGGCAGGTCCCTGCAGGCCCAGGACAGTGAGTGGCCGCTGGGCTTGGGGCACAGAGGCAGCTGCTTGGGGCCCCAGAACTTGTGGGACTGGAGGGCCCAGCCTGGGCTGCGCGACAGGGGCCTGGGGGCTGGGGGAGGCAGGTGGGCGGGGCTCGGGCTGCAGCGGTCCCGGCGGGACCCAGCCCCGCTGCAGAGGCACAGCGCCCCTCCGCTGCTGCCTGTCTGCTCCAGGCTCAGCGCTGGGGGCCATGACCTGTGATCTTAGCACTCAGGGGCAATTCCGAGTGAGGGAGCAGGGTGCAAGGCTCAGGATGGGTCTTTCTTCTTCCTTCCCCTCCTGCTTCTCTGGCTGTTGCTGCTGCTGCTAAGTCGCCTCAGTCATGTCCGACTGTCTGCGACCCCATGGACTGTAGCCCGTCAGGCTCCTCTGTCCATGGGAATCTCCAGGCAAGAATACTGGAGTGGGTTGCCATGACCTCCTCCATGGGATCTTCCCGACCTGGGGATCAGACCTGCGTCTCTTACGTCTTCTGCATCAGCAGGCAGGTTCTTTACCACTAGTGCCAACTGGGAAGCCCCCTGCTTCTCCTTCCAGAGGTTAAAAGCATAACTGGGGGATGGGTCTTGTTTTTAATAGCTCTGTGGGTGTGTAACAAACACACACAGAAAACGCATAAACAGGCAGACCTGGGAGGTACTGCAGGTCAGTTCCAGAGACAGCAACACCCAGATGGCATCATGACGGGTCACGTGACCTTCTGTTTCCCAGCTGATAGAAGAGTTGCGTTTATGCTCTCCTGTAGTCTAGGAAGTGTGCAGTGGCATGATTTCTAGAACACACACCCTGGGACTTCCCTGGTGGTCCAGTGGCCAAGAATCCACCTTGGAATGCAGGGTCGCAGCTTCAATCCCTGGTTGGGAAACTAAGATTCCCCCCACGTGCTGTGGAGCAGCTAAGTCTGTGCTCCACGACCAGAGAGCCTGGATGCCACAACGAAGACCAGTGCAGCCAAAAAAATAAAACAAACAAACCCACACCATGCACATAGCCTAATTTAAAAATGTTTTATTGCTAGGAGAATGGATACGTGTATGTATATGGGGGGGTTGCTTTGCTGTGCACCTAACTATTGTTAATCACAGCTATCCTCTGTATAAAATAAACAGTTTAAATAAAGGATGTTTTGTTGCTGAAAAATGCTAACCATCACAGGAGCTGTTAGTAAAGACCACTGATATCACAGGTCACCACAACAGACAGAATGACGAAGAAGTTGGAAACACCGTGAGAATGACCAGGATGTGGTACGGAGACAGGAAGTGAGCAAAAGCCGCGGGAAAATGGGGCCTGTAAGCTTTCTTGGTGCAGGGTTGCTGCCAGTCTTCAGTCTGCGGGAAAAAAGGCCAGATATTTGCCAAGCACCGTAGAATGAGTCTGCCCATCCTTGAAGAGTCCCGTTTGATCAGCTGCATCTCAAGCTCACACCCGTGAAAACGTCACCACCTCCCTGGACAGCAGTCACCTCCTTTGTCCCCAGAAGTGTCCTGTGCCCCTTTGGGAATGACCTGTCCGGAGCCTGCCGCAGCTGTGGACCTCCTCTTGGTCACCACAGATTCATTTGCATTTTCTAGAATTTTACGTAAACAGTATCAAGCGCTATGTACTCTTTGGGTCTGGCTTCTTTCACTCAGCTTTTTGAGTGAAATGTTTTGAGACTCATCCACGTTGTAGTTTGATCCAGTCATTGGTTCCATCTTGCCGCTGAGCAGTCGCCCTGGTTCGGGTGAGCCGGTCTGCTCCTCCATCCCCTGCTGGGGGCCACCGGGAGGTTTCTGGTTTGTGGTCGTTACAAACAGCGGCTGGAACAGGTGTGTCTGGTCTCAGGCGGGCACGTGCTCCTGTTTCTCTTGGGTAGGTACCGGGGCAGGGCTGCACTGTACAGTTGGTATCCATTGGAATTTTCAAGCCAAACTGCTCTCCAGGGTGGCCCTACCGCCTGCAAGCCCGCCCACCACAGACGAGACTTCTGGTTCCTCCATGTCCTTGCCAGCACTTGGCACTGTCAGTCTCTCGAGTTTCAGCCGTTCTTACAGGTAGTGGGGTCTGACATACACGTGCTTACCTGCCATCTGTATGTCTTCTTTGGTCAAGTGTCCTTCAAATCTTTGCATAATTGGATTATTTGCTTGTTATTCAACTTTGAAAGTTTTTTTTTTTTTAAACTCTAGTCTGGATACAAATTAGTTACCAGGTACAGGCTTTGCAAAGGTTTTTCTCCTAGTCGTGGCTTGTCTGAGAATCTACATCCTGATTTATTTCTGGCTGTGCTGTGTCTTCACTGCGGCACGTGGGCCTCCTCTGTCTGCAGTGAGCAGGGGCGACTCTCCAGTCGTGGGCACAGCTTTCTCCCCGGGTGGCTCCCCGTTTGGGGGCACAGTCTCTGGGGCTTGTGGGCTTCTGCGGTTGTGGCACACAGATGTAGTGCCCGCAGCATGCAGGGTCTTCCTGGCCCAGGGACCGAACCCGTGACCCTGCCTTAGCAGGTGGTTTGTGTTTTTAATCCTGAATAGTATCTTTCAGAGAGTTGAAGTTTTTTTTTCTTTTAATTAATTTATTTTTTAATTGAACGATAATTGCTTTACAGACTCCGGTTGTTTTCTGTCAAACCTCAGCATGAACCAGCCATAGGTGTACATGTATCCCCTCCCTTCTGAACCTCCCTCCCACCTCCCTCCCACCTCACCGCTCTAGGCTGGTACAGAGCCCCTGTTTGAGTTTCCTGAGCCACACAGCAGATTCCCGTCGGCTGTTTTACACATGGGAATGTCAGCTTCCATGTTAGCCTCCATACATCTCACCCTCTCCTCCCCTCTCCCCGTGTCTGTTACAAAGTCTGTTCCAATGTCTGTTACAAAGCTGAAGTTCTTAATCTTGACAAAAGCTAGTTTACCAAGTTTTCTTCTATGGATTGTGCTTCCAGTGTCATGTCTAAGAAATCAGATTTTCTCATTATGACGTGACCCCCGCTTAATCCCTAATGGGACCCTTCGCTCCAAAGCCCTCTTTGCTGATGTTGACATTGCCGCTGCGTTTTCCTGCTGTGTGTTGGCACGTCTTTTCCTGTCCTTTTACTTCCAATGATTGTACTTTTGTGTTTAGCGTGGGTTTCTCCAGGTCTCGCTTGTTCACGCAGCCTGACCCCGGGCTGGATTGTCCGCTTGTCTCCTTGGGGTTTCAGAGGCTGCACTGACTACAGTTGCCGACCTGGGGCAGCTAGCGCCTGCCGCCTTGTTAGTTGGTTTCTCTTTCTTCCATCTCTTCTGCCTTGTTTTGCATCCACTGAGTAGCTTTCATGACTCAGCTTACCTCCTTTGCTGCTGCTTTGCTGTGATTCTTCATCTTGGTTTTTAGTCGCTTTCAGGGTTAGATCCACCTTCAGAGACCCGGCGTGTGAGGGGAGACCCTGAAGTGCCGTCCTCACCCCCCGCACTCTGTGAGCTGGACTGTCACACCTTACAGGGTTAGTGTTGTTTAGTTATCTTCTAAAGAGATTTAAATAAAATGAGCAAAAAATCCTAAATATCCTGTATTTACCCGTGCGACCTCCATCCCAGCTGCTTCCATCTCTGTGTGACCCCATGCTACCATTGGGGGTCATTTTCTGCTGCCCAGAGGATTGGCGTGAACCTCTCCTGTGCGATGGCGGGTCGGAGAACACCCTCACTTTGCCTCTGCTTTTGGACAGTGATTTGCAGGATGATCACTTTCTTTGTTCTGTTGGATCTTCATCTTCCATGTAAATAAAATAAAAAAGACCAATAAAAAGACCCTGGCTTTTTATTTTGGCCGCATTCCATGGCATGTGGGATCTTAGTTCCCTGAGCAGGGATCAGACCCATGGCCCCTGCATTGGACGTGTGAAGTCTTAGCCACTGGACTGCCAGGGAAGTCTTTTTCTTTAAAAAGTGGTTTATGTGGCGGTACCAGAGCTTAGTCACGGCACGTGAGATCCCCTTTTTAATGAATTAACCAGCTGTGCTGGGGCTTCATCGCTGGACGAGAGCCTCTCCACCCGAGCCGGGGCTGCCCTCGAGTCCCATGTGCGGGCTTTTCACGTCGGCGGCTTCTCTTGTCATGGAGCACGGGCTCTGGGCACTTGGGGTCCAGAGTTGTGGCTCACGGGCTGGGTTGCCCTGCGGCACGTGGGATCCTCCCAGACCAGGGACCAAACCCGCGTCTCCCGCCATGGCAGGCGGGCCTTTGGAGAAGCCCCAGGCAGGGTGTTGGGTCTTTGCTGTGGCACACAACGACGATGTGGGACCCCGTCCCCCGAGCAGGGATGAGCCCAGGCCCCTGCATCGGGAGCGCGGAGGCCTAGCCACTGGACCACCAGGGAAGTCCTTCCTTTTAGAATCTTCTCGTCACTGATTTTGAGCAATGTGACGACTTGTCTTGTGTAGTTTTCTTCATGTTTCTTGAACTTGGGGCTGTTGAGTGTCTCGTGTCTGTGGGCTTCTGGTTTTCATTATTCTGAACAAATTTTGGCCATTATTTCTTCAGTGTGTTTCCTGTCCCTCTCTCTGTTGTGGAAGCAGCTGCACATAAATTAAACTGATTACAGTTTCCCCACTGCTCACTCCTGAGCTGTTTGTTTTTTGGCTTCTTCTGTCTTCCTGTGTTTTCTCTCGGATGGTTTTCATTGCTGTTCTTCAGGCTCACTAGTCTTTTCTTCTGTGGGGTCTAAGCGAGTGTTAATCCCTCCGGGGCGCTTTTCATCTCCTGTGCGGTCATGGTTTCCATCCCTAGAATTGTAATTTGGATTATATATATATATATATATCTTCCTCGTCTCTACTTAACATGGTCAACCTATGCTTATTTTCTATGCTTTTTGAATTGCTGCTGCTGCTAAGTCACTTCAGTCGTGTCCGACTCTGTGCGACCCCATAGACGGCAGCCTACCAGGGTCCTCCGTCCCTGGCATTCTCCAGGCAAGAATACTGGAGTGGGTTGCCATTTCCTTCTCCAGCTTTTTGAACTGAACACAGCGAATATAATTTTTAAATTTAATTTTTTAATTGGGGGTGAATATAACTGTTTTAACATCCTTGTCTGCTCACTCTAACATCCATGTCAGATTTGGGCTGGTTCTGAATGACTGATTTTTCTCCTGATTGTGGGTTGAACGGTCCCTTTTCTCTGCCTTCCTGGGATACGTCTTGATTGGATGCCAGACACTGTGACTTTTGCCCTGTGGGGCCAGGTGTTTCGGCCACCTCTGCATCTTGGGCTCTGTGCGGGACAGGGTCGAGGCTCGCGGATGCCATCTGGTCCAGCAGGTCTTGTGCTGGTGGCCACTGGTGGGGCTGGCGCAGTGCTCTGTGGGCAGGGCCTGGGCCGTCTGCCTGCTGCACTGTGATCCTGGGGTTTGCCAGCGTGGCCTGGGGGCTGCTCCCTGCCCGTGGGGCCCCTGGGTGTTGCTCCCCGGTCCTTGCAGGTGGCTCCTCCCAGCTTGGGCACATCCCTCACTTGCGTGCCCTGCCCCGTGGGGCTCGGGGTTCTGCCCGCCCAGGGCTTGTTCTGTGTAGCCCCGTCTTCTCCAGCATCCCCTGAACCCCACCTACCTTGTCTGCAGGTGTCTCAGCCCCCTCCCCACACCTCATCCTGGTAACAGTTACAGGGCAGCGACCAGGACTGTAGGTGGCTCCCACCTCATGCGTGCCCATCTCCTCTGTGTTCCCTGTTCTTCACTGCCTGACGTTCAGTGTCTTGACCACAGTCAACCTCACATATTTTTTCCCATCCTTTAGTTGTTAAACCTTGTAATGTGGTTCACAGTTGCTGACAGAATGTGGGGAAATGCAGAGAAGTGGCCAGAAGGAAGGCACCCTCCCATGGAGCCCCCCGCCCACACCCACGCTGTCAGCACGGGCCCTTCGGGGCGTCTCCTCCTGGCTGTTTTCTGAGTGAGGCGTCGGGCAGCACCACCAGGATGCCTGTTTTACTTTTCCAAGGTGAGTGCCTGGTGTTTATCACCTTTCGGTTCTAGAGGCTGAGGTCTGAGGTCCAGGCCTCAGCAGAGTTGACTCCCGGAGGCTGGGAGGAGCGTCTGGTCCACGATCTGCCCCTCACCGCAGTGTTTCCTGGCCACCTTTGGGGTTCCGTGGCTGGTGGACACATCACTGCATCTGCTTGCATCCTCAGGTGGCGTTCTCCCTCTGTGTGTCTAACTCAAATGCCCCCTCTTTTTATGAGGCCACCGCCGTGTGGGTGAGGGCCCACCTGTTTCACTGTGACCTCCCCTGAAGTGGTTACGTGTGTAAGAACCTGACTTCCACGTCAGGCCGCCTTCTGAGGCTGGGGTCAGGGCTTCCACCGTGAATGTGTGCATTCTCTAAGGGGCCGCCTGCCCTTTGGAGACTCCGTTTTGGGGGCTACATTGTGTGCTTTGCTCATCTTTTGGAGAGCCAGGGGCAGACCCATTCCTCCCGAAGCTCTGCCCGCACCCCCCATCCCGCAGACGCCTGGGCCACTGTCCCAAAGAAGAGGCCCATCTCAGGGTTCCTGCCTACTGTTGCTGGGGTCTCCAGAGGCTGTGGGTTCACCCTCTGAGCCAGAGCACTGTCCCCACCCCCACTGGGGGACCACCCCTGGGTAGGAGTCTCCCCCTACCTCTTTCTGGGCGTCACTGAGATGAATGTAGCACCCCTAGGCCTGGGCCTTGATGGCCTGAGCCAGCCCCCAGCCCTCTGGGTACAGCCTCACCAAGCACTCACAACTTGTAGAACAAGGGTGGGCTTCCAGCAACAGGAACAAATGTGGCAGTGGCGGCTACTGCAGCCCGCACTTACAGCCCCATGCCAGGCCCTGCCCTTCGCATATCTGTGGTCGGTGGGGTTACCTGGAGTCCAGCACTGCCCACCGGGCCCCGTCCCTGTGTGGCTGCCGCTGGGGTGATGCTGACCCGTGGGTGATGGGCAGGGCAGGTCCCCCAGCTGCTCCTTGAGAGCTTTCTGTTGACTTTCCTGCTCACCTGGCTCAGTAATCTGCTGGTGCAAAGGCCACATCCGCTTCCTTGAGGCCTGCTCCCACCGCGCTGTGTCACCCAGGCCTGGCTCCGGTTCTAGCCCTGGCCTGCTGCAGGGTCACCCCTCCTGGGGGGTCACCACTGAAGGCTGTGCTCCCTGCTGTGGGAAGGCAGGGCATCAGGGGCTCTCTGTACGGTCACTGTGCTGAGGACGTGGCCATGCCTGGGAGGACCGGCTCCTCTCTGGGGGAAGCGGGGATAGATTCTAGTTGTCCAACTTCACTGCCCAGGGGGAGGGGGTGGCATTGTGGCCGACTCCAGGCAGGGTCCCACCTCTTCCCACCCCCAGAGCTGGGGTGGTCACTCTGGGCACTTCTGGACCCTCACAAACCCCCTGCCCCAAGGACTAGCCGGCAGTGTGGGCCCTGCTGCCTTCATCCTGCCCCCTGGCTCCCCTGGGAGGGGTTTAGGCCAGGTGGGCCCCAGATAGCCTGTTTGCAAAGGGCCTTCTAGGGTGGGGACTGAGGCCTCAGAGCCCTGACCATCCCCAGGGGGTTGTAGGCAGGACCTCAGGACCACCGGGTGGGGGCTTTTCTCTGGAGGATGGAGGCCATCGGGTTGCCCATTTCCCCCGCACCTGCATGCTTCCACCTGGCTCCCTGCGCTGGCTCAGAGGTGGGTGGTCTTCTGTGGTGCAGGGCCAGGCAGGGAGGGCCCAGGGCCAGGACCAGCAGGGCGAAAGGTCTCCAGCAGTCGTGATGGTTAGAGCGACTGATGATTCCAAGCCATCACTGTGTGGAGGCCAGTGACCTGCCCAAGGTCAGGCAGAGCTCTCTCCGGTCCACCCTGTGAGCCCCGCAATCAGGATGCTGACTCCGCAGCATGCGTTGCTCACCTGTCACAGGGCCGCGGTGCAGAGACAGGTGGGGTCAGGGAACGGCGAGACGCCTTCGGAATGACCCCGGCACCCGGTTGCAGGGGCCCTGAGGCCGGCGCAGACCCCGGGGATCTCCGGGTGGGCGTGGTCCACTCAAGCCACGCCCACGCAGGGTCCGAGGGGCGTGACCCTCTCACTGAGCCACGCCCCCCGACCAGCCCTGCCCACGCCCCGGCGCAGGAGTGCACATGCGCAGACTTCCCTCTGGGCGACTGTGCGGGCGACGCGCGCCACCTGCTGGCCAACGTCTGCATCCCCGGTGCCTCCCGCCCATGCGACCTTCCTTGGTCAGGTTGCGCTGATCAAGGCATGGGCTTGCCTGTGATGCCTGGACGGGGTGGGGGGCGAGCTCCCTGCACGTCTGGCTGCGGGAGCGCCCAGAGGAAGCGCTGCAGTGGGCAACGACGAGGTGGCTCGGGGGGGCCCTGGGGCCTCTGGCTCCTGGGACCTCGGGGCCTGGCAGGGCCTGTGCGGGCCTCTGGGGTGGGAGGTGGCGCTCCGCTGGACCTGATCCGAGGGACCTGGTGGTCGCCAGTTCTCCACGGCTGTGCCAGGCCTCCGCCCACTCCTGGATCATCCCTGTGAACGTGCAGAAGAGGCAGCTGCCGCCAAGACCCCAGACCCCAGACCCCAGACCCCAGATACAGGAGGCCTGTTCTGCCCTCCTCCACTGCTCATGGCCCTCCACGATGATGTGCGGTTTCAGAGCTGACCCCTATCTGCCGCCAGGCCCCTGCAGCGCCCCCCAAGGGGACAGCACCCCTTGCCCCTGCACCCCAGCCTAAGGTTCTGCCTGAGTCTGGGGGGACCACCCCCAGGACCCCGCCCCTCCCAAGGCCACCCTCTGGCAGGAGGCACGGGTGGGGGCAGGAGGCGGCAGCTCACACAGGGCCCTGAAGTGCCATGGAGTGCAGTGGAACCGCCCTCCACCACAGAAAAACTGCAAGCTGTTCCTGAACGCCAGCTGAATGCAGGGCGCGCTGAGGGTGGGAGGCCCAGGAGGACCTCTTCCCACACGTTCACCAGCATCAGGGGCGCTAGGATGGAGCTCTCCATGGCTGAGAGAACTCTCCAAGTTCGCCATGGCTGTGCCAAGACCCCTCTCCCTGCCCTCCCCCCCTTCCCCTAGCTGTTTGGTGTCCTGCAGGCTGCCTGGGGGAGCTACTTGCAGGGGCTTGTGTGGGGGGCTACTGGGTAGGTTGGACATTGCTCCCCCCACACCCCCCAGCCCATAGATGAGCCTGGAGGAAGTAATTTCCCAGGTGACCTTACCTGTGGCTGGAGAGGTGAGCCCCAGTGTCTGCATCTCAGCGCCCCACCCCCCAGGGCAGAGCCGGATGGGTGGCCTGGGCACTAGCCCATCAGCTGTAAGGGGCGCCTAGTGGCCCCCCTGGTGGCTCTGGGCCTGAGGGCAGTGGGTCCTCCTGGTGGTCACCTGGGCCCTGACCGGAGGGAGTGGTCAGCGGCTGTGGTCGTGAGTCCCTGACTCACGTGCAGGGACGAGGAGGCCCCCAGCTGCTCCTGGAGGCTCTGCCGCATGGGGTGGGCGCCCTCGCTGCTTGCCAGGGCAGCATGCCCGGCCACTGGGCAGCTGACGGTGGTCTTGGGCTCTTGATCCTAAGTACCCCCCTCCAAACCCCCTTGGTTCTGACGCTTAGTCCTCAGACCCAGCCCTGTGCCCAAAGCTGTACCCCGACCCCACCCCTGCCCTAACCTGTCTCTTAGAAGCCCCTGGGCCTCTGGGCTGACCCTCCCCACCTTCCTCAGTGGGTTTAACACACGAGGCTCAGGGGAGACAGGCGGGTCCTGTCGAGGCTGCACCCCGAGTGTGTGGCCGTGTGCCTCGTCAGGGCACACGGGGCAGAGGGCAGCCTGGGCTGTGGGGGCGCCTGTCCTCCACTCGCCCTGCCCTTGCCCCCGACTCTGAATTGGACCAGAGAGCAGCTGCCTGTGTCCTGCTCTCTGGGGAGCTCCCTCCTGGCCTGCACCCTCGACGAGCCCCCAGAAGCCGCTGGAGGAGGAAGGGTGGGGTGCTGGAATGGTGCCCTAACAGGACCTGGCCATAAACTGGGGAGGGGTGGGGCTGCGGTCTAGACCGCTGACCCTCCCTGCTGGACTTTCCCCCCAGCCTGGCCCCCAGCTGTCAGCCCTTCCCGGGAATGGGCACCTTTGTTTGTTCCTTGAGAGCTCAGGTGTCATTGACTGCCCGCCCAGGCCCTGGCGGGCTCCTCTGCGGGCCTGGGGAGGGGCCGGTGGTGGCTGGGCTCCCCAGGGGGCCTGGGGCTGCAGTGAGGCCCACCCACCCAACAGTGGGGCACAGGCCTGTAGAGGCCACCAGTGGATCAAAGGCCGGGCCTGTGTGCGTCCACTCAGCCTTCACCCAGCCCTGAGCTGGGACCGTGGCCGGGGGTAGAGGAAGGTGGTGGTCATTTGTGGCAGAAACAACCACTTTCGTTTAGTTTTGAAAGCGGGGAGGTTATAGGGTTTCCCCCAGCTCCTGCTGGCTGCCCTGCGCAGAGTCGCACCCAGGCGTCAGCCTTTAGCGGGCGGTTGTACCAGAGCCCTCGGGAGGGTGCCCTGTCCCAGCCACTCCCAGCATGGTCCCCGAGACAGCCCGGGGGGAGGCTGGAGCGCTGAGCTAGTTTCATAACAAGACTGAGAAGTGGTTTGCCTTTTTCACGGGGCTCCTGTGGGCATGGATGGTGCAGAAGCCCCGGCAGGTGAAGCTGTTGGCTCCTCGGTGAGGATCCCGGCATGGCCACGGGCAGGACCCCCTCACACACACCCCTGGGAGGAAGCGCCTGAGTGAGCCTGGGGCCTCGGCGTGAGCCGGCAAATGCCCCTGACTCAGTGGACGCCAGTCTGGGCCCTCAGCGAGAGCCCTCAGGTGCCAGCCTCTTGCAGTGCTCGCTCGGGCGACGGGCGAACCCTGACCCGTGCTGGGCCGGCCGTGCTATTCACACCTGGGGTCTTGGCAGGCGTTTGCCCCCAGACAAGAGAAACAGCAGTCTTTGTTGCCATGGTAAATTCGAGCTTTCTACTGGAAATTAGAATTTTGGAACCTGCCAGCATCAGTGAGACAGCTCCCCGACCTGAAGGCCCTTCTCCGAGCATGTGATGTTGGTGTGAGTCCCACGTGGACATGGAAAGGGAGACTCTGAATCAGCATTTTCCAAACAATTGATGCGTGATGTTACAGAATCACGGGGGCTAGAGACCCGTCCTTGGAGCAAGATGGACCAAGATTCCCCGGGGCCCCAATGAGCCACGCCTGGGGTGGGCTCCTGGTCCAGACAGCGGCTGCCCAGAGAGATGCCCCGAGCTGGGGTTCAGTGTTGATCGGAGAACGTCCTCGATGACCCGAGAAGGCCGCTCACCTGCTCCTGGTTTCTAGCTGCAAGGCCGGGAGAGGCCGGGTTTTCTCCGGATGCTTCGACCAGGATGGTGTCCCCAACAGAGCGAAGGTGGACACGCGGATGAGGTCCAGATGCTGCTGGGAAGCCCGATGTCAGGGAGATTCGTAAAGACATGTATTCATGCCACTCTTCTTACTGCATTTTTGTTTTGGAAAATATGTTTTTTTTTTTTTTGGTAAAAATGTTATTTATGTTAGCATATAGTATATTTAATTTTTAACTGAAATAACAAACATTTAAATTTTTCTCATTTTTATTGCCTAACATGGCGAATACTGAGAGATATCACCCCGCCGAGGCTCTTTGTGGAGGGGTCTTCAGGTGGGGCAGTCTGTCCGGTCGTCGGAGGGGGGAGACTTCGTCTTCGTCCTGCTCGGGGACTCTGACCTTGAGGAGGGCAGGTGGCCCTGTGCAGAGGTGCTGCTGCTCGGGAGCCCCACTCAACAGATCCGCCCCTCTCTGCCCCCCTCCCTGAGGGTCTCAGATGGGGGCTGCTTCCCTGACCTGCTTTTATTTATTTATGACTTCAAGTAAATTTTCTCTTTTAAAAAATGTCTTTTTGTTTTGGTAAAGTATACATAACACAAAATTTCCAGGCGGACGGCTCGGGACCCTGAGACATTCACCAGGCTGTGTTACCTTCCCCACCGTCATCCCCAGAATCTGTTCATCTTTCCAAACGGACACTCCGTCCCCACTGGACACTCACTCCCCTCCCCCACGGCCCCAGCCCCCGGCCCCCCGTCCACTTCCCGTGTCTGTGGATGAGACCCCTTCAGGGACCTCCTGTGGGGCAGTCAGACAGCATCCGTCCTTCTGCGACTGGATTACTTCTCTGAGCATCACGTCCTCGAGGTCCACCCGCGTTCACAGTGTCAGGACGTCCTCTTCTGTGAGCACCGTCCACGGATGGACGCTGGGTTCCCCCCCCTTAGCTGTTGTGACGCTGCTGCTGTGAACACGTGCAGGCATCAGTGAGGCCCGCCTGCTCGTCTCTGGGGATGCGGGAGGCGGGACTGCCCGCTAAATGTTTTGAGGCCCTTCCGTGCCGTTTCCCACACGGCTGTGCCGTCCTCTAGCTCGGGGTCCGTTCTCAGCGGGCCCTGGGGCTCAGACACCCCTTTGCCGTGGGGCCAGCCCCCCGCTCGGCTCCTGCCCTGGGCAGCCCCTGGCCGTGGCGCCGGTCTGGGAAGAGGCCAGGGTGCTGTCAGGACGTATGTCCCGGGGTCTCTGAACGCGGAGCCTCCCCCAGGGCCCAGGCATCGTGTCTGGGGTTTCAGAACCGAGGCCGGGACGACAGCTGGGGTCCAGGCCCGGGCCTCCCTGCCCTGCCAGCGGCGGGCACCGGATGTGGGCCCTGGGCTGACGTCTTTACTGAGTGCTTGCGTCAGGAGGTGCCCGCGGCCGGAAGCGGGCGTTTATGGCCCGGGCGGGCCGGCGGCGGCTCTGAGGGCCGTGACGTCACCCGGCCCAGGCCAGTGGGCGGGGCTGGACGGATGCCAGGCACCCGCCGCTCCTGCCCGGGCTGCTCTCAGCTCTGAGCAGGGACATGCCGACCGCCCCCCTGCTCTGCCTGAATTTGGTGGGGACGATTTGTACCTGGTTCTCTTTGCTGAATACCGTTGACTTCTCTGAACCGTCAGTGACCTGGGCACCCCGGCGCAGCCCCCGTAGAGGGGCCACGGCCCTGCTCACCCCCCAGCCCTGCCTCCGAGCCCCCAGTTCCTGCGCCCACCTGCGATCTCCTCGTGATGTGGGCGGTGCTCGCGGCCCACGGGCACCCGCCAGCTGGAGGCCGTGGAGTTTCTCGGAACGGTCAACCACCCTCCAGTCGAGGAGCTGTGGGCCAGGGTCTCACGCTGGCCAGGGGGCAGCTGGAGGGCAGGGTGATGTGACCTGTTCTCCTGGAGGCATGAGGCTGGTCTGCAGGGGGCTGGGGACCCCTCATGGGTCTGGTGAGGCTTCTAGGGTGTTGGTGGGGGCCTGCTGGACCCCCTGCCCTGGCCGTTGGCTTAGCTTGTTTTGTGGACTCTCTGAAGCGCCAGTGTGGGTGTTTTACATGACGCCCCTTGATTCGAATTTGCTGCGGGCTTCCTCGCGGTTGGGAAGGAGGCATGCAGGAGGAGGGGCTCCCCAGAGCGCTGTGTGGGAGAGCGTGGCCGCACCATCCTGCCCCTGGCATAACGAGGACCCCCCCCCCCACTTCTTAAGTAGTGAGCCCTGCAGGAGGGGTCCACGACCAACCGCGCTGACAGAAGGTGCGGCAGTGAAGGCGAATTCTCTCTTCCCCTCTAAACTGATTGATTGGATTTTTCTATATGAGTGAGGGTTCCTTCCCGTTTGTTTATTTCTTCAATGATGGGTGTCACTTTGGACTCGATACTTGGGTTATGGTCACACATCACACTTACGGCTTCGGTGGCTCAGCCTACCCGTCTCTGCCAGCAGGGCTGCGTCCTGCCGCCCTGTGGCCTCGGACAAACCTCCAGCCACTGGCTGCCTCCTCATGTTCTGATGCCACAAACCAGGTAATCTCGACATTCTCACCCAGAACCTCACCTGCTTCCCCAGGGAGCCCCAGTTCCTTTTATTGTCTGCAGGCCCTCTCGGTGGACAGCACTAGAAAGACACCAACTGCAGACACATCTGTCACCCATCTATCTACCATTATTATTATCTCACCTATCTATCATCTGTGTATCCATTTATCACCTATCTATGTATCTATTATCTATCTAGCTAGCTATTATTTATATATCTATTATCTATCTATCATCTATCCATTCAGTTCGGTTGCTCAGTCGTGTCTGACTCTTTGTGACCCCATGGTCTTCAGCACACCAGGCTTCCCTCTTCATCACCAACTCCCAGAGCTTGCTCAAACTCACATCCATCGAGTCAGTGATGCCAGCCAACCAATCCCCTTTTCCTCCTGCTTTCAATCTTTCCCAGCATCAGGGTCTTTTCCAAGGAGTCAGTTCTTTGCATCAGGTGCCCAAAATATTGGAGTTTCAGCTTCAGCATCAGTCCTTCTAATGAATAGTCAGGGTTGATTTCCTTTAGGATTGACTTGTTTGATCTGCTTGCAGTCCAAGGGACTCTCAAGAGTCTTTTCCAACACCACAGTTCAAAACCATCAATTCTTCAGTGCTCAGATTTCTTTATGGTCCAACTCTCATATCCATATACGACTACTGGAAAAACCATAGCTTTGACTGGACAGACCTTTGTCGCAAAGTAATGCCTCTGCTTTTTAATATGCTGTCTAGGTTGGTTATAGCTTTTCTTCCAAGGAACAAGGGTCTTTTAATTTCATGGCTGTCTATCCATTATCTACCACCTAGCCATCATCTGTATATCTGTGTATCTATCTTTCTGTGTGTTTATCTATCATCTATGAATCTCTCATCTATCTTGTGCTTATGGTTTGAACCCACTGGGTCTGAGGTGCTGTGTTGTGAGTTGACAGCTGATTCACAGTGTTGCTGGGACCTTGAAAACCGTGTTTCCAGGCTCCCTGGCAGCTGCTCCCTGGAAAGTGCTTTTGGTTGAGGGCAAGGAGCACCTATGCACCACCGTCACCACGGTGGCTCTTGGGCAGGCAGTCCCATCACCGGCTGTGCTCCCCCTCGGGAGACCCTCCTCTCTGCCCCTCCAGCCTTGGGGGTGGGAACCACTCCCTGCGGCCCCCAGGGCCTCCTGTCCTCATGGCTTCCAGCTCCTGCGTAACTGGCTCTGTTTGAATCACCTTCTGCGGTTTCCTTTTTCTGAGGGACAGTAATGGTATCGGATGGGTTTCTGAGGTCAGTCCTGGGTCCAAAGGCACAAAGAGACAAGGGCAGGTGGGGCCCAGACACAGAGCCCCGGGTCAGGCAGGGATGCCGAGAAGGCAGTTTTCAGGGGACCTGTGTCAGCACGAAGCAGCTACAATAGAAAAGAAGACAGAAAGGTCAAGGCCTCAGAGTCGACTGTCAGAAATCACAAAAGAAAAAGAGCAGATTAAACCCCAAATAAAGGGAAGAAAGGAAGGGCATTAATAAGATGAAGCGGAAAACAAAGTACTAGAGGAAAAATAAGGAACCCGAAAGCTGGGACTTTGAGAAGATCAGTAAAATTGGTAAACCTCTAGCCAGACTGAGCAAAAATGACTTAAATTACCAATCTTAGGAATGAGAGTTGTGATATCACCACAGATTCTACAGATACTAAAGGGGTAATAAGGGAATGTTATGAACAATTTTCTGCCAATAAATCTAGCAACTTGAGTGAAAAGGACAAATTTCTTGAAAGACATAATTCACTCAAGAACAGGACTTCCTGGTCTGTTCAGTGGTTAGGACTCCATGCTTCCTCTGCAAGGGTTCCTTGTTTTTTCCTCTAGTTCTTGGTTCCCTGCTTCATCTTACTCATGAGCTTCCTTTCACCCCTTTACTTTTGGCAAAAAAAAAAAAAAAGAATAGCCACATATATTAAAGAACTAGAAAACCAAACCAAACCAAAAACCTCCCCACAGAGAAAGCTCCAGGCCCAGATGACTTCAGTGGTGAATTCCATCGTGCATTTAAGAAGAAATAATACCAACTCTGTTCAGACTCTTCCAGAAAGACTGAAAAGGAAGGGATATTTTCAACTCTTTTGATGAGGCTAGTATTACCCTGATGCCAAAATCATACAAAGACACACCCAAGGGGGAAAAAAATCTGTAGACCCACCTCCCTCATGAACATAGATGAAAAAAGTCTAAGCAAAATTTTAGCAAATTGAATCCAGCAACAAATGAAAATCATGACTAAATTTTTTTTTCCTGGAATACAGGATAGGTTTGACATTCATGAGTCAATACAATTCACAATATTATCAGACTAAAGAGGAAAAACTATAGAATCATCTCAACAGATGCAGAAAAAGACATGTAACAAATTTCAACATCCCTTCCTGATAAGATCTGTCAGCAAACTAAAAATAGAAGAGAACTTCCTCAACCTGGTAGAGGGCATCTACTAAAAGCCTGCGGCTGGCGTCACACTTACAGCCTAAATGCTTTTCTCTGGAATCAGAAACAAGATCAGGATACCTGTTCTTACCACTTCTAATCAATACCATGCTGGGAGTCATTGCCAGTGCAACCAGGAACAAAAACAAAAATAATTAAACTAGAAAGGAAGAAGTAAAACTGCCTTCATTCACAGGGAACATGATCTTCTATGTAGAGAACCTGGAATATAACAAAATAGCTACTATAATTAGTGGGTGAGTTTATCAAGGTTGTTGGTACTACAAGATCAGTATAAAAAAATCAATTATATTTTTATATGCTAGGAACAATCAGAGATTGGCATAAAACGACCCTTTACAAGAACATAAAAAACATGAAATACTCAGACAAAAATCTGACAAAAGAAATGAAAGACCTGTACACTGAAAAATATAAAACATTGCTGAGAGAAATCAAAGATCTAAATAAATGGAGAGATAGACCTTGTTCATGGGATGGAGGACTCAGTATTGCTAAGATTTAATTCTTCCAATAAATCTTATTGGTCCAGATATTCAATGCTATCCCAGTCAAAATACGATCAGGATTTTTCTTGGTAGAGATCAATACTTTCTGAAATTCAGATGGAAACGCAGAGGACAGAGTGTAGCCAAACAAAACAAAACAAACCCACAACTTTGGAAAAGAAAAACAAAATTGGGGCATGAACATCAAGCGATATTACAGTTATTACAAAGCTACAGTGATCAGAACAGTGTGGTATTAGCATAAAGATGGACAAATAGTTCAGTGTAATAGAAGAGAGTCCAGAAATAAACACACACATATATAAAGAACTAGACTTTTACAGGAACAATGCAAGGAGGCAAGGGTGGCCTTGTCCAGAAGGAGCTGGAACAGCTGGGTTAAGAAAGGAAAGGAAACTTCAGTTCATGCCTCACACTGTATGAAAAAATAATCTCAACTTATCATGTAAAACCTAAAGGTATAGGGCTTCCCTGGGGGTTCAGCAGTAAAGAATCTGCCTGCCAAGGCAAGGGACACGGCTTCGATCCCTGCTCCGGGAAGATCCTACGTGCCTTGGGGCAACTAGGCCCACGCCGCAGCTACTGACCTCACGCGCTAGGGCTCATGCTCTGCAACAAGAGAAGCCCCCGTCGTGAGAAGCCGCAATGAACAGTAGCTCCCGCCTGCTGCAAGTAGAGAAAGCCCGTGCAACAACACAGACCCAGCGCAAACAATAAAAAACAGAGGAAGCAAACAAACCCCCTCAAAACCTAAAGGTATAATAAATACTTCTAGAGGAGGACTCAGGAGGAAACATTCCTGACCTTGGGTTGGGCAAAGCTTCCTTGCTATGTCACTTTAGTTGTGTCTGACTGTGCGACCCCACGGCCTGCAGCTCACCAGGCTCCTCTGTCCATGGGATTCACCAGGCAAGAATCCTGGAGTGGGTTGCCATGCCTGTACTCTATCATCCCAAGGTACCATCCGTAAAAGAGTAAACGGATGAACTGGACCTCATCAGAATGAAAACCTTCCACTCTTCCAAAGACACTGTTATGACACTGAGCAAAACAAGCCACCGAGTGGAAGAAAAATATTTGCAAAGGGTAACTCTGGTACTGGATTGGTATCTTGAATAGATAAACCAGTCTTGGAGCTGAATAAAAGAAATCCACCCAAATAACCCAATAAATTGGCAGAAGATCTGAGCAGACACTTCACCAGAGAAGACAGCTAGGTGACAGATAAGCTTTCTGACACGGAAAGGTTCTCAACTTTAGTAGTGATTAGAAATGCAACTCAAACTAGGGTGAGGTATCACTGTGCACCTATCGGAACAAGTGTGGCTGGAATGGGGTGCGTGGTGGGGAGTGGGGGCTCACCCGCCACTGGGTGGGATGTGACGCACGACGCCTTTGGAGAACAGCCCGCTGTTTCTGAGACTTTGGAACGTGCACCTACTGTGTGGCCCAGACACCTGGCTCCCAGGCACACAGGTCCGGCACAAGCTCCTGGCGGTGTGGTCTGTGATGCTGTCAGACTGGAAACAGCCCAAGCCCATCAGCAGCAGAAGAAATGAACACTTCTATGTGTGCTCAGCCGCTCAGTCCTGTCCGACTCTTTGCGACCCTATGGACGGGAGCTGGCCAGGCTCTTCTGCCCATGGAATTTTCCAGGCAAGAATACTGGAGTGGGGTGCCATTTCCTCCTCCAGGGGATCTTCCCGACCCGGGGATCGAATCTCTTGCGTCTCCTGCATTGGCAGGAGGATTCTTTACCACTTGTGCGACCTGAGATGCCCCGAACACACTTTTATTTCCACATAAAAGAAAGCCACTCAGTCATAAAAAGGAATGGACGGTGCACGCAAGTGCCATTGTGGATGGATCTCAAAATAATCATGCTGATTCTGCGAGGAGCCAGCAGCAATAAAGGCAGCAGAGGAAGGAGCCAGAGACCAGAATCCAGAAAATAAGAACGACCAGTGGTGGGGGACTTCCCAGGGGGGCCAGTGGTCAGGGCGCGCGGGTGCCACCCCCGGTCCAGGAACTGAGATTCTGCATGCTGCATGGCGCGGCCAAAAGGTAGGAAAACAAAAGCCGTTATGACCCCCTGAGAAACTGACCACTCGCGTCCGGAAGCCAATCCTCCCACAGCGAGCTCTCTCTTCCCCACCAACGTGCGTGAGGAATACGGGCTGACCCAATGAATGGAGGTAGGGGGGAAATTAGTTCAAAGCTTAGACACAAGTACAGAAGGGCTCTCAGAATTAATAATGGCCGAAAGATACGGATATACCCGGAAAATCGGCAAGTTCCATGATTTCGGAGTGGTGCTTCCCGAGGGTGATTGCTTCTATGATCTTTCCAAACTAGAAGTCTCTCTTTTGGGAGAAAAACTATCCTGAGTGAAAGAAACCAAACCAGCAAACAGTACAGTGTGTGGGGCTGTTTGCATAAGACTCCAGAAAACACAAACTCACCCAAGGGGCCAGGAAGCAGAGCGAAGGCGAGGGGCGTGAGGTTTCCCGGGTGGCCAGCTGCACGCACACTCACCGTTTCGATTCAGGTGGTGCTGGTCTCAGGTGTGTATTACGTCAAAACTGATCTGATTAGGTCAGGTCACACTTAGACACATGCTGCTTATTGTGTATCAATTACACTTCCGTCAAACTGAAAACATATTTCAGATTAGTGCTGTTAGACAAAACTAAGTTTTCCAGACCAGTGAATCGTGTTTTCCTTCTAGCAACAGAAAATCATAGCCATAATTTATAATGGCTGCATGACAAAGAGGCAGTCATGACTGAGCACAGCATGGCCCATGGCATGACATTCCAGAATTATTTTAGCAATTAGAGATTTGGGGTTAATCATAAAAATATATTCAAGCCAAAACTAAGGTGATGGTGAAAAAGATCATTGGTTGCAGGGGTTTGGTGGGGAGGGTTGAGGAGGTGGAGAAGGGGGATTTGATACTGTAATGGGGCACACGACTGTATTTGCTGAAACTCATAGAACGCTGCAGCTCCAAGAGTGAGCCTCAGGATGTGCGAAGTACAGGAGTGAGTTAGGAGGCTGGGGACCCCAGGATGGTGTGCAGGCGCGTGAGAAAGCAATCTCACTGTATGTAAACACACAAGATGCCCCAGTGGGGGTGGGAAAGAGGGGGCTCTGTCCCAGGGCAGCACTCCAGGAAGGAAGGGGAAGAAATTCCTCTCCAGGGCTATGAGCACGCAGGAATTGGATTTTCTGTTGCTCATACTGGGTTTCCACAAAGAGCGACAGTCAACTCTCTGTGAAGAATGGCCACACCATTGCCAAGGTGGGCAGAGGGCAGAGAGGCCACTGTGAGCAGGCCGGGCGAGCACAGCTGGCTCTGCACGCTCTGATCATTGGTTTCCTCGTGTCCAGAACGAAGCACTGTGAGCGCCCACCTCTCGAGGTTGTGGAGGGCTTTAATGAGGTGGGCTGACTGAGTTCCTGGCCACTGCCTGCACACACCGTGTCCTTGTGAGGTGGCAGCCATGTGGAGCTGCTACAGAAGGCGCACCCCATCCCTCCTAGAGGCTGTTTGTCCATCTATCCGTCCATCCATCCATTCATTCACCCACCCACCCATCCACCCACCCAGCCATCCACCCACCCAGCCATCCATCCACCCGCCCACCCAGCCAGCCATCCACCCACCTAGCCACCCCCCGACCCATCCATCCAGTCTCCCATCCATCTACCCACCTACCCATCCATCCATCCACCCACCCAGCCATCCATCCACCCATCCAGCCATCCATCTACCCACCTAGCCACTGCCCCTGACCCATCCATCCAGCCACCCATCCATCCATCCAGCCAGCCAGCCACCCCCCCACCCACCCACTGACCCACCCAGCCACCCCCCCCCACCCATCCATCCATCCACCCACCCATCCACCCAGCTGTCCATCCACCCACCTATCCATCCATCCACTCATCCACCCCCCTACGCATCCAGGAGGGAAGTTTGTAAGTGTCTACTGTGACGCTAGTCCGTGGAGGAGCCCACCTGGGCTGCTTCCCTCAAGCGTTCACAGTCTGAAGGCAGCAGTGGACCCACAGTGCAGTCAGGGCGGTGAGGACAAGCTCAGGGTACACGTCGGGTCTCAAGGTGGAGACTGCGTGAACTGATCTCTTGAACGGCAGTCGCCCTTTACCCCCAGGGAGGCCATGCCCGTGCCCGCCTGCTCCGAGGAGCCTGGATGAGGAGCCCAGCCCACTGACCCGGCTCTGCCCCACTCACACCTGAACAAACACCTGTGTGTGCGGACCCGCCCACCTTTCACACGGTGCAGGGTGGGGGCGGCAGGGGTGGGGAGGCCATGTCCTCTCGTAAATCCTCGCAGGCCTGGGGGTGACGTGGGGCCTGAGCCTGTGCACCCCCAGGTCTTTGACCAGGTCTGAGACTCCCCTTCCGACGTCTCGGGGAGGACTCGGGGAGGGGGTGGGCACAGCTGATGCTTTGTCTGCCCCTCACTGATTCTTCAGACACTTACCCACCAGGGATTCCATCTGGGCCTGGCTGGGGCTGGGGTCTCCCTTGGGTGTTCAGAGGGCTTCCCTGGGTGCACCCTCCAACTGCCCACGGAGGTCGGACCAGAACCGAGGCCCCGGGGTGGGGCCCAGGGTCTGAGCAAGGTCTACAGGTACAGAGGCCCTGGCCTCCCCCTCCCTCCCCTCCCCCTCTCTCCCCTCCCTTCCTGATGAGTCAGGGCCTGTGAACAGACCACACACACAGCCGTCTTGGGCTGCGTTGCGTGACGTCTCTGGGCCCCTCCCTTGGTCAGTGGTGACCCACGTGGTCCTCAGGAACACTGTCTTGTCAGGGTAAACACTGCTGGGTGTGGGGCCGTGACTGCCCAGGCTGTCGGCGTGTCTGTGCCCCGCGGGGAGTCCGCCCGGCAGGCAGGCAGTCAGGACCCCCGGCAGCCCCGGCTGCGGTGGGCAGAGTGCTGTCCTGGTGGCCTTGGGGTGTCACAGCTTCATCAGAGAGGGACAGTGGGCAGTTTGCTCAGCCCTCTCCCGGCGAGGAGTGGGGGTCCCGCTGGGGCGGGGACAGGGCTCCAGCCACACTGAGGAAGTGTCAGGGCCTGCGGGGCCTCTTCCCGCGTCCCCGAGGGTTAGTGTGATGGATGGGTGAACGTATGCAAGAGCCCGGGGGTCCGCAGCCCTGCTCAGGGGCTGGAGCCCTCCCCACGCCCGCCCTAGTCCGGGGGGCTGACGCCACTGCTCACGGGCCCGCCTGACAACCTGCGACTGTGCCCAGAGGGATGGGGGCCGGACACGGGGGCCTCGGGCGGCCTGCTGCCCACCCAGAGGGCCCGTCAGGCTGACCTCAGGCACAAGGGGACCCCACCTCCTCAGACCTAGGGGGCCCCTCCTTCTCAGACCAGGGGTTGTGCTGGGCACCCTGTGTCTGGCCAGGAGTCCCCAACCTCACCAGGGCAGAGGGAGCCTGGCGGGGAAAATGGCTGCCCCTGGGGCCCACGGCGGGCCATCCTGGGGCTTTCCCAGGGCTCAGCGCCAGCCGTGCCAGCCCCAGGGGAAGCGGCACGGCCGGCCTGCTGCTCTGGTTTCCTAACCCCGGGCCTCCCGCTTCCAGCTCCACGCTGTGTGGGTCCCTGGGGCCTGCGGTGGGCGGGATGAGGGGCTTCACCCTCGGGAGGGCTGGGTCCAGGGACTGTGGCTCCCAGTCACCCTTTCAGACCCTGGAGTGCCTGTCCCTTGATGTCCTGGCCCTGCGGGGGCCCCGGGAGCCGGCACCTGTGCTGGGGGTGAGCTTGTGGTCCTGGGTGCTGCCGTGGGAGGATGGGCCGTCAGGAGAGGAAGGCCCGGGAGGGGCCTCTGCGGGGGCGCTGGGCTCAGGGACGCAGAGGGTCCCACGGCCCCCCCCCCCGCCCCGGGTAGCCCCCTTGTCCAGAGTTACTGCTGAGATGAGCCCCTCTGGCTTGCCCTGAAGCCGGGGACCGTGAGGCTGGAGCCTCAGCTCCCCCCATCCGAGCGGTTGTCCACGCTCGTGTTGGCCAGAGTCAAAAGCTGAATCCAGGATGCAACCTGTTTTCAGGACGAGCAGACTGCCTGGAGGGGAGGCCTGACCTCAGCTTATCCACCAGTTACGGGGACTGCCCAGAGGCTGCTAAGGTTTGGGGCTGGCGCAGCTCAAGCGCCCCTTTCCGGAGGCGTTTCCAGACGCACTGGGCTTGGCTTTGAGGGTCTGAGACGCGCCCGAGGCCACAGCTCCTCTTGGGGGCAGGACCCTCTTCCGTGAGAGGCATGGCCTGGGAGCGCCTGCAGGCCGCCCCCCCCGCCCCCCCGCCCGCTGCCCTGGTCCTTCCCACCGTCCTGGAAGGCAGCAGGGCCAGGCCCGAGAGCTGCCTCCCTGCCAGGACTTGGCCCCTTCCTCAGGGATGGCCACTCTCGGCCTGGAGCCAGGTGCCCTGTGTCCCAGAGGATGCTGGGCTCCCCAAGTTCCAATTACATGTAATTCCAGAGGCGGGCTGGGCTGGGGGAGGGGAAGGGATTAGAGAGTGGGCTGGAGCCGGGCCCTCACGGAGCTCGCAGGCTCCAGGAAGGAGCTGTGCTGAAGTTGGGGACCCCCTGGGCCCCCAGGACCCCATGCATGCCCTGCCTCGGGCAGCAGGGTTCGGGGAGGGCAAGGCCCCTGGGGGTCGGCTATGGTCCAGACGACCTTTGGCAGGCCCCCAGGAGGGAGGGGGCACCTGCCCCGCAGAGTGGGCTGTCCGGGCCCCTGGGGAGGCCCCCACTGGACCTCGCTGTGCCTGGGGTCCTGGACAGGTGAGGTGGGGACGGGGGGAGCGTGCTGGCTGCTGGGACGAGCTTCCGGCAGGACCCCTGGCCCCAGGCTGGTCCAGCAGCAGGAGGGATGGAGGTCCACCTCTGGTGTGTGCTGGAATCGGGTAGACGGTGCCGCATCCCGGGCACAGCCGGCTCTACCAGGGCAATAAAAGATAAACTCCAGATAACCTGAGTCAATATTTCCCCAGCGGGCCCTCGGAGCCCCCACAGCTGTTTTCCTGATGACCCGGGGGGTGCCCCACCCGTCCCGCGCCCTCCCGCCCTCCCTGCCCTCTGGCGGCTCTGCAGGGTATATAAGGCCCGGCCCCTGCCCTGGGCGCTCTGCCCTGCCGTCCTTCTGGCCACCATGGGGCTGCCGCTGGCCCGCCTAGCGGCCCTCTGCCTAGCTCTGACCTGGGCCGGGGGCACGGAGCTCCAGAGAGGTAGGAGGGCTGCGGGCGGCCCAGAGCAGACGGTCCTGCCTGGAGGAGAGGGGGTCTTCCTCGGCCCAGGCTTTGGGGCGGGCGACCTGGCCCGGCACTTGCAGCCCCCAGCCCTGCTGACTCTGGGTGCGGGGGAAGGGAAGGGGGAAGGAAGGGGGCGTCCCTTTGCAGGTGGTGGTCCGGCCAGTGTGTCCAGGGGCCAGTCCCAGGTGGGCGCACTGGGCCGGGCAGCTGCCTGTGGGTCTGAGGGAGGCAGGGGCCACCAGGAGGGGCCAGGCTCCCAGTCCTGGGTGGCAGGGGCCCTTGGAGGGTCGAGACGAAGACGGGCCCCTCTGCAGAGCCGGCTGTTTGCGCCTCTGCTCAGAGGCAGCTTCAGCCAGAGAAGCCCGTGTGAGTGCAGGACGGGGGCCTCTCCACCCAGCAGAGCCACCGGGGGCGGGGGCGCGGGGGTGAACCCGGGGCCCCCCTCTGAGGGGTCTGGCACCGTCCCTCTGCTGAGTGCGGGCTGGCTGGAGCCAGGGGAGGGGGCGCTGGCTGGGGCATCAGTGGACAGAGAGTGGCAACGACCAGGGTAGGGGCCCGGGGCCAGGCCATGGCTGCGGCCCCCGCAGGGTATGAGTGTGAGGCTGTGGCAGCTGCAGACGCCCTCGCGGGGGCCCAGAGACCGCGTGGGTGGGTGAGCAGGGGCCGGCAGAGGGCCCTGCAGCCCGAAGGCTCTGAGCTGCTGCCGGGCAGCAGCCCCGGCCGCTCACGCCTCCCCCCGCGGCCCCCAGAAGGCAGAACCCGGAACCACGGCCACAACGTGTGCAGCACCTGGGGCGACTTCCACTACAAGACCTTCGACGGCGACGTCTTCCGCTTCCCCGGGCTGTGTGACTACAACTTCGCCTCGGACTGCCGCGACGCCTACAAGGAGTTCGCCGTGCACCTGAAACGCAGCCCCGGCAGCAGTGGGGGCCCGTCCCAGGTCGAGTACATCCTGCTGACCGTCAAGGACGACACCATCTACCTGACCCGCCAGCTCGCCGTGCTGAACGGGGCCATGTGAGTGGTCGGGCCCGCCCCCTCCCGCGTCCTGGCGATGGGGCTGCGGCCCCTGCCCCCCAGCCTAACACGCTCCCCCGGCCGCGTCTTTTCTGGCCAACGGCTCAGAAGCAGAGTGCTGGGTCTGAGTCCGGGTCACCGATTCAGTCAGCAAACCCTGATGAGGGCCCAGCAGGACTCCCACTGGTGCGGGGCTGGGGAGGGCGCTCGAGGGATTTATTTCTCCTGGGCGACTCCCCCAGCCCCTCTGCTGAGTGCTCACCCAGCTCCGGCTTGCGGGCTAGGGTTATGCGGGCCCACAGGAGGCTGGTCCTCCCCCACACTGTGCAGCATTGTCTGTGGAACAATGGGGCTCTGAGCACATTCCTGCCCGACGGGTCCCCACCTGCGGGCTTTGCCTCTGCCCTGCTGCTGGGGGTTTAGCTTCCCACAGCCGGGCTCAGCGTGGGGGTGGGCACAGGGCCCCCGCGGAGGGGGTGCGGGGTGGGCACAGGGCCTGCCCTGGGAGGCTGGGTGAGGCTTTCCCGGTTGGCCTGCCCTCCTCCCAGGGCTCCTGGGGGGTCCTACCCAGAACGGAGCCTGAGGAGGGGTGTGGAGAGGGCCCTGGGCAGGTGCATGTGGCCGCATCCAGCCAGGCGGGTGGACAGGGGGCTCAGCCACTGCTCGAGTGTCCCCAGAGGGTGGCCACCCCAGCCACGCCCACAGCCTCAGCCCCTCTGCCAGCGGGAGCTGCGTGGGCCAGAGTGACCCCCGTGCCCACCCCCAGGGTCAGCACTCCACACTACAGCCCGGGGCTGCTCATCCAGAAGACCGACACGTACACCAAGGTCTACTCCCGCGCTGGACTCACGCTCATGTGGAACCGGGAGGACTCGGTCATGGTGCGTCAGGCGTGATGTGGGGGCTGGGGGAGGGCCCGGGAGGCTGGGGCGCCTCGTGGACTTGGGGGGTGCCCTCCGGGCCTCCAGAACTGCCCCCGCGGCTTCCGCCACAGCTGACCAGTCTCTGAGCCAGGTGCGACCCCGCGGCCTGCTCACCTGCCCCCTCCCCCGGCAGCTCGAGCTGGACAGTAAGTTCCGGAACCACACGTGCGGCCTCTGCGGGGACTACAACGGCCTGCAGACCTACTCGGAGTTCCTCTCCGAGGGTGAGCGCCTCCTCGGGGGCCTCCGCGGGCGGGTGCGGGCAGGGCCTCCGGGCGCCCTCCAGCCCTGCTGAAGGCCGTGCCCGTCTCAGGTGTACCCTTCAGCCCCGTCGAGTTTGGGAACATGCAGAAGGTGAACAAGCCCGAGGTGGTGTGCGCCGACCCCGAGGAGACGGTGGTCCCCGAGTCCTGCTCCGAGCACGTGAGTCCCCGGCCGCCGTGGGGGCGGGCCGTGTGGCGTGGGCGGGGAGGGGCCGTGCGGTGGGGCGGGGAGGGCAGGGGGCGTGAGCGGCCCCGCCCATGCCCGCCTCCCGCATCCGCCCCCCCAGCGTGCCCAGTGCGAGCGGCTGCTGACGGCTTCGGCCTTCGCGAGCTGCCAGGGCCTGGTGCCCGTGGAGCTGTACGTGCAGGCGTGCACGCAGGACCGCTGCCAGTGCCCACAGAACGCCTCCTGCGTCTGCAGCACCATCGCCGAGTTCTCCCGCCAGTGCTCCCATGCCGGCGGGCGGCCGGAGAACTGGAGGACCAACGCGTTCTGCCGTAAGCGGCGTGCGGGGACGGCGGCGGGAGGACGCAGGGGGCTCACGGGGGACCACCCCGGGGAGCGTGCTGGCCTTTGCGGGTGCCCGGCAGGGCGGCCTGGTGTGTCCAGGGCTGGGAGCCACGTGCGTTCACTAGACCCTTCACGGTGTCCGCCGCGCCCGCCCCTCGGCTCAGGGGTCTGCCTTTGCCTGTCCAGCCAAGAGCTGCCCTGGGAACATGGTCTACCTGGAGAGTGGCTCGCCCTGCATGGACACCTGCTCACACCTGGAGGTCAGCAACCTTTGTGAAGAGCACCGCATGGACGGCTGCTTCTGCCCAGAAGGTGAGGATGCAGGCGGGGGCGGGGCGGGGGACAAGAGGGAGAAAGAGCGCAAGCGCTGAGACCGTCCCCACACACGCACACACACACACACATGCACACATACACACATGCACCATACACACACACACACACATGCACACGCACACACGTGCACACACATGCACACATACACACGCACACACACACATGCACCATACACACGCACACATGTGCACACACATGCACACACACACACGCACACACACACATGCACCATACACACGCACACACGTGCACACACATGCACACATACACACGCACACACACGCGCACACACACACACGCACACACGTGCACACACATGCACACGCATGCAGTGCACACACATGTGCACACACACACGCACGCAGTGTCAGCTTCCTGCTCCTCACCTCTGGACAGTCCTTCTCCAGCCTGGCCCGTGACCCTGAGCCTGGAGGCAGGTCCCTCAGACACAGTGTGGGTCCACAGCGCCCCCAAAGGGGGGTCTGTGGGTGGGAGGCAGGTGCGCCTGTGGCCCTGGGAACGGCGGGGATTCGGGGCGGCCGAGATGAACGTGTCCTGCTGTCGCAGGCACTGTGTATGATGACATCGCGGGCGGTGGCTGCATCCCCGTGAGCCAGTGTGGCTGCAAGTTGCACGGACACCTGTACACGCCCGGCCAGGAGACCACCAACAACTGCAAGCAGTGGTGGGTGCCGGGGTGGGGGTCCTGGTGGGCTGGGAGTCCAGGCGGGCTGGGGGGTCCTAGCGGGTGGGGGTCCTGGCAGGCGGTGGATCCTGGCGGGTTTGGAGTCCAGGTGGGCTGGGGGGTCCAGGTGGGCTGGGGGTCCCGGTGGGCTGGGGGTCCAGGTGGGCCGGGGGTCCAGGCAGGCTGGGGGTGGCAGTTGAGCCTGACCCTGGGTCCTCTTCCTGACAGTGTCTGCAACGCCGGCCGCTGGGTGTGCCAGGACCTGCAGTGCCCCGGGACCTGCAGCCTGGAGGGCGGTGCCCACATCTCCACCTTCGACGGGAGGAAGTACACCTTCCACGGGGACTGCTACTACGTGCTGACCAAGGTGGGCTGGCGCCCGGGGGTGTGTGGGCGCTGGACCCCTGCCCCACCCTCCGTGTGAGACTACAACGCCCTCTCCCCCACCCCCCACAGACCCAGAATGACTCCTACGCCCTCCTGAGCGAGCTGGCCCCCTGCGGCTCCACGGACAAGCAGACCTGCCTGAAGACGGTGGTGCTGCTGGCCGACAGCAAGAAGAACGTGGGTATCCCTGCCTGCCCCCCTCCCAGCACCCCCGGGGCCCACGGCCCTTCTCAGCCTGTGTCCCCTTGGCCTTGCCTGTAGGTGGTGACCTTCAGGTCAGATGGCAGCGTCCTGCTGAATGAGCTGAAGGTGAATCTGCCCCATGTGACGGGTGAGTCCTGCTTCGGGCGCCCCGACTTGGGGGAGGAGATAGGGGAGGGGGGAGGAGATGGGGGAGGGGGGAGGAGATGGGGGATGGGCAGCCCCCCGCCCCTCACTGTCCCCCCCACCGCCCCCCCACTGCTCCTCACACCCCCCTCACACACCCCCGCCGACACCCCCCTCCCCCCTTGCAGCGAGCTTCTCCATCTTTCAACCGACCTCCTACCACCTCATCGTGACCACCACCTTCGGCCTCAAGCTGCAGATCCAGCTGGTGCCGGTCATGCAACTCTTCCTGACGCTGGACCAGGCCGCCCAGGGCCGCGTGCAGGGTGAGTGGTCCTGCCTGGCTCCCCCATGCGGCTGCCCTCGGGCCTCTGTGGCCCCCGCCCTTCCCAACCTTGTCCCGGCCCCTCAGGCCTCTGCGGGAACTTCAACGGCCTCGAAGGGGACGACTTCAAGACGGCTGGGGGGCTGGTGGAGGCCACGGGCGCCGGCTTTGCCAACACCTGGAAGGTCCAGGCGAGCTGCCAGGACAAGCTGGACTGGCTGGACGACCCCTGCTCCCTCAACATCGAGAGCGGTGAGGCTCGGCCGCTGGGGCCCTGGCCCTGGGGAGACGGGGCTCCCGGGGGGACGTGGTGGGTGGGTGAGGTGCAGCCGGCCGGCCGCCTGCTGCCTTCCTGCTGCCTTGCGGCTGGCTTACAGTGGCCCATGGTGGCAGCCGGCTGAGGGACCCAGCAGAGGGCCTGCCAATCCACGGGTGGTGGCCTCGACCGGACGCCCTCACACCCGCCGGGCCGCCTGCCACGTCCAGGGAGCTGGCGAGAGGCAAGGGGCACCTTGCTCGCCTGCCCTGAAGGGAGGGGCCTGGTCTGGTCCACCGAGGGTGGCGTCTGCTCCAGCCTGGGCGACGGGGAAGCGGGCCCCGGGGACCTGCTAGAGGGGCCGTCCCACTGAGGGGCTGAACCTTCCGCAGCCAACTACGCCGAGCACTGGTGCTCCCTGCTGAAGAAGACCGAGACCCCGTTCGAGAGGTGTCACTCCGCCGTGGACCCAGCCGAGTATTACAAGGTGGGTGGGCACGCAGCGGCCGCCCCCGGCTCAGCCCCACCCCTCCTGTGGGAAACTGCTGAGTGGGTGTGCACAAGCACACGTAAACGCGGCGCGTGTGAGCACACATGCGATGAAGGGTGGCTGTGTGCACGAGTGTCGGGGCTGCGTGTCCGAGCGCTTGTGCACGGGTGGAAGGGCTGCATGTCTGAGGGCTCGCATGGGCGTGATGTTCCCCAGCCGGCTCCCCCTCACGGCCCGTTTGCCCCCCAGAGGTGCAAGTATGACACGTGCAACTGCCAGAACACGGAGGACTGCATGTGCGCCGCCCTGTCCTCGTACGCCCGCGCCTGCGCCGCCAAGGGCCTCATGCTGTGGGGCTGGCGGAAGCACGTCTGCAGTGAGTCCTGGGCTCCGGCCGGCCTTCTGGTCCCTGCCGTCCCGCCCTGGCTGTCGGGGGGGGGGTGTGTGGGGTGACATCGCAGGGGCCAGTGGGGAACCAGCCTGGGCCTCTCTGCTTCCCCGGAGGAGCTTGGAATCCCTCAGCCCGGAAGGCGGGGTGTGAGGCCCCTGTGTGGCCGGGCCAGGCCCGGGGTGACCGCTCTGCTGGCCCCTCGGCTGGGCAGGCGTCCCGGCCGGACACAGGGCTCGGGGCTGGCCTTTGGGGAAGGGAGCTGGGGGCTGCCCCGCCTCACACGGGCCCCTCCCCTCTGCAGACAAGGACCTGGACTCCTGCCCCAAGTCACAGGTCTTCCTGTACAACCTGACCACCTGTCAGCAGACCTGCCGCTCGCTGTCTGAGCCTGACACCCACTGCCTGCAGGGCTTCGCGCCCGTGGACGGCTGTGGCTGCCCTGACCACATGTTCCTGGATGAGAAGGGCCGCTGTGTGCCCCTGGCCAAGTGTTCCTGCTACTACCGCGGCCTCTACCTGGAGGCGGGGGAGGTGGTCCTGAGGCAGGAGGAGCGATGGTGGGTGTCCTGGGGCAGGGGAGGGAGCGCCCCGTCTGCTCGGCGGACCCACCCCCTACCTGCCTGCCCGGCTCACCCCACCTCTCCCTCTCAGCATCTGCCGGAACGGGAGGCTGAGCTGCATACAGGTCAAGCTGATCGGCCAGGGTAAGTGGCCGCCGCCTCGTGCGTGGCCTCCCGCCCCCCATACTGCTCCCTTGCCTGCCTGAGCCCCCACCCAGCTTCAGTTGAGCTCAGCGGCCCCTTTGGTCCCACAGCCTGCGAGGCCCCAAAGATCCACGTTGACTGCAACAACGTGACGGCGCTGGCCATCCGGAACCCTAGGCCTGTCAGCTGCCAGACGCTGGCTGCCGGCTACGTGCGTTCTGGGGGTGCTGCTGAGGTGGGGGGCACAGGGGGCTCCCGTGAGGCCCCGAGGCTCCGGATCCTGGGCCCTCGGACGGTCAGGCTTCGCTGCCCCCTCATCCCTTGAGGGAGTGGCTGCCTGTGGGCCCCTGCCCGGCCCTCTGGGGGGACAGGGACCGTGTAGGTGCCCCAGGCCGGCCGTTCTCACTTGTCTTCCAGCCCCGCGGGGAGCCTGAGGGTGGGGCTCTGGAGGCTGGACCAGGGTGCGGGGTTGAGGATCGGAGGGTGGGGTGGGGGACACGAGCAGTGTCTGCAGCGTCAGAAGAGGGGCTTGCCAACCTGGGCCTGGCATCTGGTCCTTGAACCCCACTCTCCAACTGCCCCCCAGTACCAGACAGAGTGCATCAGTGGCTGCGTGTGCCCCGAGGGGCTGATTGACGATGGCCGGGGTGGCTGTGTGGTGGAGGAGGCGTGCCCGTGTGTGCACAACAACGACCTGTACTCACCTGGGGACAAGATCACGGTGGACTGCAACACCTGGTGAGGGCCTGGGCCTCGCTCTGACCCCTGAGCGCCCCGTTGGGAGCCTGCTCGGGGGTATGGGCCTCCTCTGTGTGTGAGCTGCTGGGGCCTTTCTGCAGGCTGCCAGGCTGCTCTCTGAGCAGGGCTGGGGAACCCGGGCCGCTGCAGTCCCTCCAGCCCCCATCTCCCTCTCCCCAGCACCTGCCAGAAAGGGCGCTGGGCGTGCACCCAATTGGTGTGCCATGGCACCTGTACCATCTACGGGAGCGGCCACTACATCACCTTCGATGGGAAGTACTATGACTTCGATGGACACTGCTCCTACGTGGCCGTGCAGGTGAGGCTGAGGGCATGGCCAGGGCCTGCCTCTGCTCTGTGGCCCCTGTGCTGCTGGCCCTGGGTTGTCCCAGCCCAGTGAGGAGGCTCCGAGCGGACGGGGTCTGGGGTCAAGAGGGGAGCCCTTCCTCGGCCCTCCCATTCCATGACCTTCCCGTGGGTGTCGGGGGTGTGGGGTGCGCAGGGGCGTGTGTGTGGGGGTGGTTAAGCCACCTCTCAGCAGAGGAGGGGCTGAGGTGGGCCCCAGCTGGGGTGGGCCCTCACCCCGTGGCTGGGTTGGCCTGGCTCACGTGCCCTTGGGCCCCCAGGACTATTGCGGCCAGAACACCTCCCTGGGTTCCTTCAGCATCTTCACTGAGAATGTGCCCTGTGGTACCACGGGGGTCACCTGCTCCAAGGCCATCAAGATCTTCATTGGGGTGAGTGCTGCCCGCCCCCCGGGGGGTGCATGGTCCTTGGGGACCCTCGGACCAGGCCAGTGATGGGCCCTCTCCCCTGGGCACAGAGGACGGTGCTGAAGCTGGAGGACAAACACTGCATGGTGATCCAGCGTGATGTGGGCGACCACGTGGCCTACATCACGCGGGATGTGGGCCAGTACCTGGTGGTGGAGGCCAGCATCGGGGTCATCGTCATCTGGGACAGGAAGACCACAATCTTCATCAAGCTGACCCCCTCCTACCAGGTGTGCAGCCGCCCTGCCTGCCCGGGCAGCCCGTGCCTGTGAGCCCACCTGGGCCGCCCAGGCAGGCCCGGGCCAGCCCCGTCCCTCCCGCGAGGCCCCCTGGCAAAGCCCCTTGTCCGGCTTGTCTCTGCAGGGCACGGTGTGTGGCCTGTGTGGGAACTTCGACCAGCGGTCCAACAACGACTTCACCACGCGGGACAGCATGGTGGTGGACAGCGAGCTGGACTTCGGGAACAGCTGGAAGGAGGCCTCCACCTGTCCGGACGTGACGACCACCCCGGAGCCTTGCGCCGTGAACCTGCACCGCCGCTCCTGGTCGGAGAAGCAGTGCAGCATCATCAAAAGCCGCGTTTTCCAGCTCTGCCACAGCAAGGTGGGCGGGGCGTGGGTGTGGGCGGAGCCACGAGTGTAGGCGGAGCCACAGCGAGGTGGGCGGGGCGTGGGTGTGGGCAGAGCCACAGCAAGGTGGGCGGAGCCACGGGTGTAGGCGGAGCCACAGCGAGGTGGGAGGGGCGTGGGCGTGTCGGCCTGTGGGCGGGGCCACGGGCCAGGCGCTGTCCCTGCAGGGTCGCCCCTCCGCTCCGTCCTGTGTGTCCTTTGGACACATGACCAGAGGCCCAGTATTTCCTCTGAGAGACGTGGCTGGACCCCCAGGCTCTCCCGTACCTTCCAGGAAGGGAGACAGGGCACAACCCACCCAGACAGCCCTCTGCTGCCGGCAGTGGTCGGGAGCAGTGGTCGGTGGGGGCGGGTGTGGTGAGCACCGTCGCGGGACGCCCCCCGGCAGCGCCCTGGGGTCCCCGCCTCGGGGTCCTGAGCTTCTCGGGCCACAGGGGAGGGTCCGGCCCCGGGAGGGCAGTGTGGACCCCGGCACATGGAGGCCCCTCCCCAGGTGGACCCCATGCCCTTCTACGAGGCCTGCGTCCAAGACTCGTGCTCCTGCGACACTGGCGGGGACTGTGAGTGCTTCTGCTCCGCCGTGGCCTCCTACGCCCAGCAGTGCACCAAGGAGGGCGCCTGCGTGTACTGGAGGACACCCGACCTGTGCCGTGAGTGCCTGCCTGACCTGGTCCCCGGGCACCAGCGGGGAGGGGTGTGAGCTGCTGGGCGGTGGGTGGGGCTGCTGCCCCGGGGAAGCGGGTGTCCATGGTCCCCTCCTCGCCTCCGCCCTCCCCAAGTCTGACTGCACCCTTACCCCCAGCCATATTCTGCGACTACTACAACCCCCCGAACGAGTGTGAGTGGCACTACGAGCCTTGCGGGAACCGCAGCTTCGAGACCTGTCGGACCGTCAACGGCATCCACTCCAACATCTCCATGTCCTACCTGGAGGGTGAGGGGCCCCGTGGGGTGTCGCCCTGAGTGCCAGGGGGACCAGGCTCGCCCTGCTGCAGTTTGTTACTCAGACAGTCCGCTGGGAGTCTGAGCTGAGACCCCACTCTCGAGGGGAGAGACAGAAAGGGGGCAGGTTAGCACACCATGAACTCAGGGGGCCTCTGAGGTCAGGAGCGAAGATGCCGTGGGAAAAGGGCAGGTCAGGATGAGGTGGGGGCTGAGGAGGCTCCTGAGCTGAGAAAAGCTGAGAACTAGAGAGACCATGTGGGGAGGGCGCAGGGGCCATGCCCCCCAGGAGGCTGGGCGGGGCCCGGCTGTCCCTTTGGCCAGGTGGCAGCGCCACAGCAGTAGGAGGGGGTTGGTCCAGGCCCCCCTTCTCAGAGGGCGTCCTGGAGAAGAGGACCTCCCGGGGCGGGGAGGGTGGGCAGGGTGAGGTGGACGGGGTGGATGTGGGTCCTCCATGCCGGTCCAAGCCCAGCACCCTGTGCTCACCAGGCTGCTACCCCCGGTGCCCAAAGCACAGCCCCATCTACGACGAGGAGCTGAAGGCGTGTGTCACCAGGGACCAATGCGGCTGCTACATCAACAACACTCGCTACACACCAGGAACGTCCGTCCCCACAGGGCACATCTGCCACTCTTGGTACCTAAGCTCACGTCTCAGGGGCCCGGGGAGATTGGCACGCACACACACATGCATGCGCATTCACGCACCCGGGGAGGGGAGAGGTGGCCCGTGTTGCCTCTGCACCCTTGCCTCGTCCCTGCTCTGCCCACACTGGGAACCCAGGCGGGCTCCCGAGCCGGCCTTTGGGGCAGTGTTTCCCTGAGGCTGCGGGCCTGTCGTGGGCTGTGGGGGGTGGGTGAGAGGGCACAGGCTCAGGCCTGCAGCCTCGCACTTGCTTTTCAGCATGTGTACCGACTCCTCGACAGTTGTCTGCTGGGTTGATGAAGGTAAGCTGCCCACCCCTGGACGCTCCTTCTGGACCCACCTGGGTTCTGGGTGGGTGCAACCTCCTGCGCTTCCCTGCCCCTTCCTCCCTACTCTTTATCTGCATGGCTGCCCTGGGCCCCTCCCGGCTCGGAGGTGCCTCTAGTTTGCAGCAGCCCTAGGGCTCACCCGACGCGTCTGTGTTTCTCCTGATGGGGAGTGAAGCCCCTTCTGTGACACAGTTTCTGCGTTCTGACGGGCTCCGCTGAGGGTCCTGGGCGCGGGGTCCCAGCGGGCGCTGGCTGGCCATTTGTTGGGGGCGGGGGACCTATCTCCTCTCATGCGGACGGGCCGAGGCGGCCTTGGGAGCCTCTGTCTTGTTCCTAATGTGTTGATATCGGCCTCCCGCAGGGAGGATTGTCAACATCACCCAGGACGGCTCCTTCTGCTACTGGGAATTCTGTG
This sequence comes from Cervus elaphus, assembly GCF_910594005.1. NCBI lineage: Eukaryota > Metazoa > Chordata > Mammalia > Artiodactyla > Cervidae > Cervus > Cervus elaphus. The sequence continues at coordinate 796,679 of NC_057816.1, forward strand.
GCCCCAACGGGACGGTGCAGCAACACTTCAACGTCTGTGTGTCCACCTCAGCACCCCCAACCCCCATTCCGACAACCCCCGCCACCACCACCTCCACCACCACCAGCATCACTCCGACCCCCAGCACAGGTAAGGCCTGCCTTCCCCTGAGCCCGGCAGGGACGGCCCTTCTAGGCAGGCAGGAAGTGATGATCTGCCGCTCAGCTCGGGGCGTGTCCCCCGCCCCCTCCCACATTCGACCGCAGCCCCAAGCCCAGGGCAGAGTGACGGCAGCCCGGACATGGGAACATTTCTCCAGACCTGCAGGAGTCACCCCTAAGGGCTAGAGGAGGCCGCCAGGCGCCCCGGGTCCCTCAGCTGCAATCGTAGCTAGTGCAGAGCTGCCAGGTGTATAACAGCCATCGGGAAAAGAAACATGAAAATTAAAAGATTTAACAAACCTCAGTCCTGTACAATGACGTTCTCTTTCCCCCACGTTTTACCGCAGCGCCACCTTCCTCATCACCCACCACCGGTAAGTCATGTTAGCGGCTGGTCCCATGACTCGGGGCGGGGAGCAGCAGAAAGCGTGCCTCCCTCGAGACCCCGATGCGGGCTGGGCTGGGAGGCCGGACCATCGGCTCAGGGACTGGAGGTGGTCTATTTTGGTGACCTGATTCCTGATTTGCTGCGCCCAGGGACTCATGCAGGGGACTTAACTAGTTCTGGGTGAAAACACTGGTCAAGAGTCCGGCCTGAGCCCCACCAGCGGGCTTCTGGGCTGAGCTGGGTGGCCCTTTCCTCATTCATTTGTTTGGCCTGTGGATTTGAAGGTAGCTGAGGAAGGGGCACTCGGCTGGTGCCCTCAGGCCTGGGTCTGTCACTGGCGGGGTGTGGGATCTTGGGTTTTTAGCTGCAGAAAGAGGGGAGAAGTAGAGGGTGGAAGATTAGGCTCAGCCTGAAGTCTCTGAGCCTACTCCGGGCCCTTTGGTGATGATGTGGACAGCTGGTTACGGGGGTCTCTGGGTTCTCTGAGCCCGTTGATCTCCCAAAAGGCGCGCCCCCACCTGACTGACCAATGCCGGTCTTGCTCGCCTAGTTCACTGCTGCTCCTGGTCCGACTGGATCAACAATGACCATCCCAGTGCTGACAGTGATGGCGGGGACCGAGAGACGTTTGATGGTGTCTGCAGGGCCCCCCAGGACATCGAGTGCAGGGCGGCCGTGGAGCCCCTGCTCAGCTGGGAGACCCTGGGCCAGAAGGCTCGGTGCGACGTCTCTGTCGGGTTCATTTGCAAGAATGAAGACCAGTTTGGAAACGGACCTTTTGGGGTCTGCTATGACTACGAGATACGAGTCTTTTGCTGCCAGGAGAAGGATGAGTGTCCTACCTCGACCCCAACCACCACCCTGCCAATCACCACCCCAACCACCACCCCAACCACCACTCCACTGACCACCACCCCACTGACCACCACCCCGACCACCACCCCGAGCACCACCCCGCCGACCACAACCCCAACCACCACCCCGACCACCACCCCACCGACCACCACTGCAACCACCACTGAAACCACTCCACCAACTCCCACCACCACCCCGCTGACCACCACCCCGACCACCACCCTGACCACCACCCCGAGCACCACTCCAACCACCACCCCACCGACCACCACCCCGACCACCACCCCGAGCACCACTCCAACCACCACCCCACCGACCACCACCCCGAGCACCACCCCGCTGACCACAACCCCAACCACCACTGAAACCACCACTCCACTGACCACCACTGCAACCACTACTGAAACCACTCCACCAACTCCCACCACCACCCCGCTGACCACAACCCCAACCACCACTGAAACCACTCCACCAACTCCCACCACCACCCCGCTGACCACCACCCCGACCACCACCCCACTGACCACTCCACCAACCCCCATCCCACCGAGCACCACACTGGCCACCACTCCACAGACCACCACCCCACTGACCACCACCCCAACCACCCCACCAACCACCACCCCGCCGACCACCACCCCGCTGACCACCACCCCAACCACCCCACCAACCACCACCCCGCCGACCACCACCCCGCTGACCACCACCCCAACCACCCCACCAACCACCACCCCGCCAACCACCACCCCGCCGACCACCACCCCGCTGACCACCACCCCAACCACCCCACCAACCACCACCCCGCCGACCACCACCCCACCGACCACCACCCCGACCACCACCCCGCTGACCACCACCCCAACCACCCCACCAACCACCACCCCGCCGACCACCACCCCGCTGACCACCACCCCAACCACCCCACCAACCACCACCCCGCCGACCACCACCCCGCTGACCACCACCCCAACCACCCCACCAACCACCACCCCGCCGACCACCACCCCGCTGACCACCACCCCAACCACCCCACCAACCACCACCCCGCCGACCACCACCCCACTGACCACCACCCCAACCACCCCACCAACCACCACCCCGCCGACCACCACCCCGCTGACCACCACCCCAACCACCCCACCAACCACCACCCCGCCGACCACCACCCCGCTGACCACCACCCCAACCACCCCACCAACCACCACCCCGCCGACCACCACCCCGCTGACCACCACCCCAACCACCCCACCAACCACCACCCCGCTGACCACCGAACCAACCACTACTCCGCTGACCACCACCCCACTGACCACCACCACCACCTCCACCCCACCAGCCACCACCTCGCCAACCACTGTCCCAACTGGAACCACTACAATCACCACAGTGACACCACCCTCTTCGTGTTTGCCAGACTGCAGATGGACTGGCTGGCTGGATTCTGGAAAACCGAACGATACCAAAGCAGATGGAGACGTTGAATCCCTTGAGAACATCTGTGAGAGGGGCTGGGTAGCCAACATCTCCTGCAGAGCCGCTGACTATCCTGAGGTTCCCCTCCAAGAGCTTGAACAAACTGTGGTGTGTGACACCTCTGTTGGGCTTGTGTGCAAAAACCAGGACCAGAAGCCAGTGGGAGGCACTCCCACGTCTGCCTGCCTCAACTATGAGATCGACGTCTACTGCTGTTTTGTTCCATCTTTCTGTTTCACCACACGTTCGACCACCACTACGGAGACCCCAGGCTCATCATCTACCACCCCTTCATCAGAGACTCCAGGTCCTACCACTACAGAGACCCCAGCTACAACACCCTCCACAGCTTCAACTGGGACTCCGATGCCACCCTCTAGCACCACCTCAAGAGAGACAGCAACCACTGCACCAACAACCACAGTGACCCCAAGCCCGCCATCTACCACTACTACAACAGAGACTCCAACCCCAACACCCACCACCACAGAGACCACCACCCCCCCCACTACCACAACCACAGTGACCCCAACCCCAACACCCAGCACCTCAGAGACCACCACCCCCACCACTACCACAGAGACCACCACCCGCCCCACTACCACAGAGACCACCACCCCCACCACTACTACAGAGACCACCACCCCCACCACTACCACAACCACAGTGACCCCAACCCCAACACCCACCACCACAGAGACCACCACCCCCACCACTACGACAGAGACCACCACCCCCACCACTACGACAGAGACCACCACCCCCACCACTACCACAGAGACCACCACCCCCACCACTACCACAGAGACCACCACCCCCATCACTGCCACAGAGACCACCACCCCCACCACTACCACAACCACAGAGACCACCACTCCCACCACCGCAACAACCACAGTGACCTCAACCCCAACACCCACTACGACAGAGACAACCACCCCCACCACCACCGCAACCACAGGGACCCCAACCCCAACACCCACCACCACAGTGACCCCGAGCCCACCATCTCCTACCACAACAACCACCACCGTCTTTCCAAGCACCCCCACCACATTGTCATCCACAGTGACAACCCCCAGTGTAACTGCCACGCCTCCACGGGAAACCACTACCACCCCAGCCACAACCACGTCTACCACAGAAGGGACCACCACAGTGACACCAACCTCTTCGTGTTTGCCAGACTGCAGATGGACTGGCTGGCTGGATTCTGGAAAACCAGATTATACCAAAGCAGGTGGAGACGTTGAATCCCTTGAGAACATCTGTGTGAGGGGCTGGGTAGCCAACATCTCCTGCAGAGCAGCCATGTTTCCCAACACTCCCCTCCAAGAGCTTGAACAAACTGTGGTGTGTGACATCTCTGTTGGGCTTGTGTGCAAAAACCAGGATCAGAAGTCAGGGGGAGCTACCCCCATGCCTTACTGCCTCAACTACGAGATTAACGTCTACTGCTGTATTCCTAATATTAATCCTCACTGTGTATCCACACCTTCGACCACCACTATGGAGACCCTAGGCTCATCATCTACCACCCCTTCATCAGAGACTCCAGGTCCTACCACTACAGAGACCCCAGCTACAACACCCTCCACGGCTTCAACTGGGACTCCGATGCCAACCTCTAGCACCACCTCAAGAGAGACGAGAACCACCACACCAACAACCACGGTGACCCCAAGCCTGCCATCTACCACTACTACAACAGAGACTCCAACCCCAACACCCACCACCACAGAGACCACCACCCCCACCACTACCACAGAGACCACCACCCCCACCACTACCACAACCACAGTGACCCCAACCCCAACACCCAGCACCTCAGAGACCACCACCCCCACCACTACCACAGAGACCACCACCCGCCCCACTACCACAACCACAGAGATGCCAAGGCCTCCATCTACCACCACCACCACAGAGATCCCAACTCCAACACCCACCACCACAGTGACCCCGAGCCCAGCATCTACCACCACCACAACCACCACCATCTTTCCAAGCACCCCCACCACATTGTCATCCACAGTGACAACCCCCAGTATAACAGCCACGCCTACACGCGAAACCACTACCACCCCAGCCACAACCACGTCTACCACAGAAGGGACCACCACAGTGACACCAACCTCTCCGTGTTTGCCAGACTGCAGATGGACTGGCTGGCTGGATTCTGGTAAACCGAATGATACTAAAGCAGATGGAGATGTTGAATCCCTTGAGAACATCTGTGCGAGGGGCTGGGTAGCCAACATCTCCTGCAGAGCGGCTGACTATCCTAAGGTTCCCCTCCAAGAGCTTGAACAAACTGTGGTGTGTGACACCTCTGTTGGGCTTGTGTGCAAAAACCAGGACCAGAAGTCAGGGGGAGCCGCCTCCACGCCTGCCTGCCTCAACTATGAGATTGACGTCTACTGCTGTTTTGTTCCACCTTTCTGTGTCACCACACCTTCGACCAGCACCGTGGAGACCAAAACCACGACGCCCACTGTGACAGTGACCCCAAGCCAGCCATCTACCACTACCTCAACAGAGACTCCAACCACAATTCCCACTATCACTTCAACTGGGATTCCAACTCCGGCCTCCACCACTACCACAACAGAGACCCCACCTCCAACACCCACCACCTCAGGGACCACAACTCCCACCACCACCACCACCACAGAGACCCCAAGGCCTCCATCTACCACCACCACCACAGAGACCCCAACTCCAACACCCACCACCACAGAGACCCCACCTCCAACACCCACCACCTCAGGGACCACGACTCCCAGCACTACCACAACCACGGGGACCCCAACCGCAACACCTACTACCACAGTGACACCAGGTCCGCCACCTACCACCACCACAACCACAGAGACCCCAACTCCAACACCCACCACCTCAGAGACCACAACTCCCACCACTACCACAACCACGGGGACTCCAACCCCAACACCTACTACCACAGTGACACCAGGTCCGGCATCTACCACCACCACCACCACAGAGACCTCAACTCCAACACCCACCACCTCAGAGACCACAACCCCCACCACAACCACAACCACGGGGACCCCAACCCCAACACCTACTACCACAGTGACACCAGGTCCGGCATCTACCACCACCACAACCACAGAGACCCCAACTCCAACACCCACCACCTCAGAGACCACAACTCCCACCACTGCCACAACCACAGAGACCCCAAGGCCTCCATCTACCACCACCACCACAAAGATCCCAAGTCCATCATCCACTGTCACAGAGACTTCAGCCCCTACCACCAGCACGAGTACAGTGACCCCAAGCCCACCATCTACACCCACCACAACCACCACCATCTTTCCAAGCACCCCCACCACATTGTCATCCACAGTGACAACCCCCAGTGTAACTGCCACGCCTACACGGGAAACCACTACCACCCCAGCCACAACCACGTCTACCACAGAAGGGACCACCACAGTGACACCAACCTCTCTGTGTTTGCCAGACTGCAGATGGACTGGCTGGCTGGATTCAGGCAAACCGAATGATACTAAAGCAGATGGAGATGTTGAATCCCTTGAGAACATCTGTGCGAGGGGCTGGGTAGCCAACATCTCCTGCAGAGCGGCTGACTATCCTAAGGTTCCCCTCCAAGAGCTTGAACAAACTGTGGTGTGTGACACCTCTGTTGGGCTTGTGTGCAAAAACCAGGACCAGAAGTCAGGGGGAGCCGCCTCCACGCCTGCCTGCCTCAACTATGAGATTGACGTCTACTGCTGTTTTGTTCCACCTTTCTGTGTCACCACACCTTCGACCAGCACCGTGGAGACCAAAACCACGACGCCCACTGTGACAGTGACCCCAAGCCAGCCATCTACCACTACCTCAACAGAGACTCCAGCCACAATTCCCACTATCACTTCAACTGGGATTCCAACTCCGGCCTTCACCACTACCACAACAGAGATCCCACCTCCAACACCCACCACCTCAGGGACCACGACTCCCAGCATTACCACAACCACAGAGACCCCAAGGCCTCCATCTACCACCACCACCACAGAGACCCCAACTCCAACACCCACCACCATAGAGACCACAACCCCCACCACTACCACAACCACGGGGACCCCAACCCCAACACCTACTACCACAGTGACACCAGGTCCGCCACCTACCACCACCACAACCACAGAGACCCCAACACCAACACCCACCACCTCAGAGACCACAACTCCCACCACTACCACAACCACAGAGACCCCAAGGCCTCCATCTACCACTACCACAACAGAGACCCCACCTCCAACACCCACCACCTCAGAGACCACAACCCCCACCACTACCACAACCACGGGGACTCCAACCCCAACACCTACTACCACAGTGACACCAGGTCGGGCATCTACCACCACCACCACCACAGAGACCCCAACTCCAACACCCACCACCTCAGAGACCACAACTCCCACCACTGCCACAACCACAGAGACCCCAAGGCCTCCATCTACCACCACCACCACAGAGATCCCAAGTCCATCATCCACTGTCACAGAGACTTCAGCCCCTACCACCAGCACGAGTACAGTGACCCCAAGCCCACCATCTACACCCACCACAACCACCACCATCTTTCCAAGCACCCCCACCACATTGTCATCCACAGTGACAACCCCCAGTGTAACTGCCACGCCTACACGGGAAACCACTACCACCCCAGCCACAACCACGTCTACCACAGAAGGGACCACCATAGTGACACCAACCTCTCCGTGTTTGCCAGACTGCAGATGGACTGGCTGGCTGGATTCAGGCAAACCGAATGATACTAAAGCAGATGGAGATGTTGAATCCCTTGAGAATATCTGTGCGAGGGGCTGGGTAGCCAACATCTCCTGCAGAGCGGCTGACTATCCTAAGGTTCCCCTCCAAGAGCTTGAACAAACTGTGGTGTGTGACACCTCTGTTGGGCTTGTGTGCAAAAACCAGGACCAGAAGTCAGGGGGAGCCGCCTCCACGCCTGCCTGCCTCAACTATGAGATTGACGTCTACTGCTGTTTTGTTCCACCTTTCTGTGTCACCACACCTTCGACCAGCACCGTGGAGACCAAAACCACGACGCCCACTGTGACAGTGACCCCAAGCCAGCCATCTACCACTACCTCAACAGAGACTCCAGCCACAATTCCCACTATCACTTCAACTGGGATTCCAACTCCGGCCTCCACCACTACCACAACAGAGACCCCACCTCCAACACCCACCACCTCAGGGACCACAACTCCCACCACTGCCACAACCACAGAGACTCCAAGGCCTCCATCTACAATCACTACCACAGAGACCCCAACTCCAACACCCACCACCACAGAGACCACAACCCCCACCACAACCACAACCACGGGGACCCCAACCCCAACACCTACTACCACAGTGATACCAGGTCCGGTATCTACTACCACCACCACCACAGAGACCCCAACTCCAACACCCACCACCTCAGAGACCACAACGCCCACCACAACCACAACCACGGGGACCCCAACCCCAACACCTACTACCACAGTGACACCAGGTCCGGCATCTACCACCACCACCACCACAGAGACCCCAACTCCAACACCCACCACCTCAGAGACCACAACTCCCACCACTGCCACAACCACAGAGACCCCAAGGCCTCCATCTACCACCACCACCACAGAGATCCCAAGTCCATCATCCACTGTCACAGAGACTTCAGCCCCTACCACCAGCACGAGTACAGTGACCCCAAGCCCACCATCTACACCCACCACAACCACCACCATCTTTCCAAGCACCCCCACCACATTGTCATCCACAGTGACAACCCCCAGTGTAACTGCCACGCCTACACGGGAAACCACTACCACCCCAGCCACAACCACGTCTACCACAGAAGGGACCACCACAGTGACACCAACCTCTCCGTGTTTGCCAGACTGCAGATGGACTGGCTGGCTGGATTCTGGTAAACCGAATGATACTAAAGCAGATGGAGATGTTGAATCCCTTGAGAATATCTGTGCGAGGGGCTGGGTAGCCAACATCTCCTGCAGAGCGGCTGACTATCCTAAGGTTCCCCTCCAAGAGCTTGAACAAACTGTGGTGTGTGACACCTCTGTTGGGCTTGTGTGCAAAAACCAGGACCAGAAGTCAGGGGGAGCCGCCTCCACGCCTGCCTGCCTCAACTATGAGATTGACGTCTACTGCTGTTTTGTTCCACCTTTCTGTGTCACCACACCTTCGACCAGCACCGTGGAGACCAAAACCACGACGCCCACTGTGACAGTGACCCCAAGCCAGCCATCTACCACTACCTCAACAGAGACTCCAACCACAATTCCCACTATCACTTCAACTGGGATTCCAACTCCGGCCTCCACCACTACCACAACAGAGACCCCACCTCCAACACCCACCACCTCAGGGACCACAACTCCCACCACTGCCACAACCACAGAGACCCCAAGGCCTCCATCTACAATCACTACCACAGAGACCCCAACTCCAACACCCACCACCTCTGAGACCACGACTCCCACCACTACCACAACCACGGGGACCCCAACCCCAACACCTACTACCACAGTGACACCAGGTCCGCCACCTACCACCACCACAACCACAGAGACCCCAACACCAACACCCACCACCTCAGAGACCACAACTCCCACCACTGCCACAACCACAGAGACCCCAAGGCCTCCATCTACCACCACCACCACAGAGACCCCACCTCCAACACCCACCACCTCAGGGACCACGACTCCCAGCACTACCACAACCACAGAGACTCCAAGGCCTCCATCTACAATCACTACCACAGAGACCACAACTCCAACACCCACCACCTCAGAGACCACAACTCCCACCACTACCACAACCACGGGGACTCCAACCCCAACACCTACTACCACAGTGATACCAGGTCCGGTATCTACTACCACCACCACCACAGAGACCCCAACTCCAACACCCACCACCTCAGGGACCACGACTCCCAGCATTACCACAACCACAGAGACTCCAAGGCCTCCATCTACAATCACTACCACAGAGACCCCAACTCCAACACCCACCACCACAGAGACCACAACCCCCACCACTACCACAACCACGGGGACCCCAACCCCAACACCTACTACCACAGTGACACCAGGTCCGGCATCTACCACCACCACCACCACAGAGACCCCAACTCCAACACCCACCACCTCAGAGACCACAACTCCCACCACTGCCACAACCACAGAGACCCCAAGGCCTCCATCTACCACCACCACCACAGAGACCCCAACTCCAACACCCACCACCTCAGAGACCACAACCCCCACCACTACCACAACCACGGGGACCCCAACCCCAACACCTACTACCACAGTGACACCAGGTCCGGCATCTACCACCACCACCACCACAGAGACCCCAACACCAACACCCACCACCTCAGAGACCACAACTCCCACCACTGCCACAACCACAGAGACCCCAAGGCCTCCATCTACCACCACCACCACAGAGACCCCAACTCCAACACCCACCACCTCAGAGACCACAACCCCCACCACTACCACAACCACAGAGACCCCAGCTCCAACACCCACCAGGACAGTGACTCCAGTCTGGCCGTCTACCACCACCACATCTGTGGAGACCTCTAGTGCACCACTGACCCCAACGCTAACAGTGCCGACAGTCACTCCTTTGGGAGGCACCACCCTTCAAGGTATGTGGACACCAGTGAGGTTGTGTACTCACAGTTCTTCCTCTCATCAGGGTGCATCACAGCTCCTGGGACTTCAGACCCGTGCCTCCATTCTTCCCAGGGAATGCAGTTCCCAGGAAGGTTTTAGAAGGACTCACTTGCTTTTCCTGCCCCCCTAAGCCCTACTGCCAAGTGTTCACAGAGGTGCTGACCCTCGGCCTGTGCCTGCCCCCACGGGATGTCTTTCCTTGGGCACGGCTGCCGGTGGCCCGCATCCTCAGCCTATAGCTGTATGATGGGCTCTGTGGGCAAAGCCATCCTGCGTGAGCCACCAAAGGACCTGGGGTCTCATGGGGCATCGAGGCTGCTGGTCAGGCACCCTGGGGGACCCACCCTCTGTCTCCCCCTCTCCCGCTGGCGCTTCCCCGCCGGGGCTTCGGGTGCCAGTGGTCAGCCCTTCCGGATGGAGCAGTGTCCTGTGGAGGCCTCCCTGTTACTCATCCCAACGCCCGTGGGCCTGACACCCCATCCAGCCCCGAGGCCCGGAGCTGGGAAGTGGGTGGGAGGCCTTCACACCCCGTGCTGCGCCTCCAGGGGGCTGCCCACGTGTGTTTGCTGCCGGGCCACCTGTGCGCTGAGAGGCATGGACCCCCTCAGCCCTCACTGCACCCTCCATTTTTACAGGCTCGCCGACCCCAGGTCCCACCTCCTCGAAGACCACCCCTACCCCTGGATCCACGACGGGGCTGCCTTTACCCAGCACAGGCCCTACCTCCAGCCCCACTGCCCCGCCTGCGTCAGCCACCTCCACAGGAGCTCCCACATCAACAGGACGCCCGTCGACCACGCCAGAGTCCACCAGCACCTGGACCTCCAGTGTGTCCACCTCCACTGTGACCCCAGCAACCACCCCCCACATTACCACGAGCACTGGCGGGGTCACCACCCCCCCCGTGATTGAATGCTGCTTTTTGAATGACACCTACTATGCCCCAGGTAGGCAAGCTCTTCGTTCTGATTCAGGCAGCACAGGCTGGTGGCGCTTTGCGTTCCCGGTGCTTAGGGGTCAGTCGAAGGTCTAAACTGGGAGCTTGCTTGGGAAGCTGGGTGCTGGGCCTGGGTGGATGTGTCCCTGGCCAGCCCCACGTGCTACAGCCACAAATCAGGGGCAGTGGGAAGAGTGGGTGTCTCTCTCATGGCCTCTGGGGGAGCTAGCCTGTGTACTCGGGGGGCCAGCCCTGTGTGGACGGTGCCAGCACTGGTCTCTCCCCTTGCAGGCGAGCTGGTGTACAACGGCACGCATGGAGACACCTGCTACTACGTGAACTGCTCGCTGAACTGCGAGCTTGAGATCTTCAACTGGTCCTGCCCGTCCACGCCCGCCCCAACACCCGGCCCATCCGCGGCTACCACCTACGAATCCAGTACATCCAGCCCCGTGGTCCCCGGGTGCCCGGACTTGGATCCTCCCAGGGAGGTCTGTGTCTGTGGGTGACTTTTGTCCCCTCTGGCGTCTAAAGCCCCAGGTGCTGGCTTCCTGTAGGTCATGCCCCTGCCTCTGTGGCCCACACCAGCCCCAGTCGGGTCAAGGCTTCAGGCAGCCTGCTGGGCGCAGGGTGTGCGGGGGCCGTCCCACCTTCGCCCCTTGGCTGACTGCCCTCCTGGACAGGGTCGCCCTTGGCTCTCAGTCCCCTGGGCGGGGCCTCGCCAGCACGGCCCAGCCCTCCCGTGTGAGCCTGGGTGCCAGGCTAGTCCCGCTGACCCCGTGTCCTTCCCGCCCCCACAGGAGAACGAGAGCTGGTGGATGTGTAACTGCACCAAGGCCACCTGCAAGTACAACAACATCGTGGAGCTCGTGAAGGTGAAGTGCGAGCCCCCGCCCATGCCCACCTGCTCCAACGGCCTCACGCCCGTGCGTGTCGAGGACCCCGACAAGTGCTGCTGGCACTGGGAGTGCGACTGTAAGCCTGACGCCGTGCAGACCCCCCGCCTGCTCCCCCCGGGTGGGGGGCGGTGCTGCAGACCCCAGGGTGTCGTGATGGCGTTGGTGGCTGAGTGCCCGCAGAGGGTCAGGCCCCTGTGTGGAGCGGTTTCTCCTGCCTCCTGATGGTTCCTCCGCTTGGCCAGGGTGCAGGAAAGGGTGGGGCTGGTCTGGTGGAGGGCGGCCACCGCTGAGAGCGGAGCGCAGAGGTGTCGGGACCGAAGCGGGCCACTGTGGGCCGAGGGGCACGGGCACTCTCAGGGCCCAGATGCCCTGAGTGCCCTGGGAACCAGACTGCAGGGCCTTCTGCAGTTTCTGCCTGCCCTTCCCACCCGAGCCTTGAGCATGTCCTGTCCCCGTCCCGCCCCCAGTCGGGGGTGCGATGCGAGCTCACCCCACTTCCTCCGCAGGCTACTGCACGGGCTGGGGGGACCCGCACTACGTCACCTTCGATGGGCTCTACTACAGCTACCAGGGCAATTGCACGTATGTGCTGGTGGAGGAGATCAACCCCAAGGTGGACAACTTTGGGATCTACGTCGACAACTACCACTGTGACGTCAACGATGAAGTGTCCTGCCCCCGCACGCTCATCGTGCGCCACGAGACCCAGGAGGTGCTGATCAAGACCGTGCAGATGATGCCCATCAGGGTGCAGGTACGCTGGCGGGGCGGTGGGGGGTCCACGGTGGGTGCACTGCTGCTGGCTTCCTCACGCAGCGGGAGGTTGGGCTGCTCCCCAACCCAGAGCCAGGCTTGGAGAGGTGCTCCATGGACACATCACATGGGCCCTCTGGAGGCCTTCAGGGGCCCTTTGACCTCAGCTGCTCACACCCCTACCACTCATCCTGGACACAGGTCTCTGTGGCAGGTGCCCGCTCCCTGAGGCCCGGGGCTCTCTGCACACCACGTAGGGAGTCCTACCCCTTTTCGGGGTCCCCAGGCCTCCGGGGGACCCTGAGGATGGTGCCCCTGCCGCCTGGCCCCTGGGATTAGTCAGGACAAGGATCTGGCCCACTGTGATGGGAAGGAAGTGGGCAGGGGGAGGGCAGAGAGCGCCCACCGCATGTGCTGGGTCGGGGAGGGGTGGCCCCCACAGCTCGCCCCGCCCCCTGACCCCTGACCCGGGGTTTCCACGGCAGGTGCAGGTCAACAGGCAGGCCGTGGCGCTGCCCTACACCAAGTTCGGGCTGCAGGTGTATGAGTCGGGCATCAACTACATGGTGGACATCCCCGAGCTGGGCGCCCTCGTCTCCTACAACGGCCTCTCCTTCTCCATCCGGCTGCCCTACCGCCTGTTTGGCAACAACACGAAGGGCCAGTGTGGTGAGCCCCTGACCCCTGCACCCCGGCCTGGGGAGGATGGCCTGGCAGAGGCTGGCCATGGGAGCTGCTCCCGCAGGGGTGGCTCTCCACACTGCTCAGGCCCCCACAGGCCCCCCAGCCCCGTCTGGGCCTGGTCCCTGTGGGAAGCCAGTAGGAGCCTCGTCTGTGCCCTTAGGCCTGGCCAGATGACCACCAGGGACCTGGGCTGGAGTGGGGGTCCCGGGGGCTTGCCCTGCTGGACGGTTGGGCCTGGTGTGTGTTCACGTGGCCTGCCCACCCGCACAGGCACGTGCACCAACAACACCTTGGACGACTGTGTGCTGCCCGGTGGGGAGATCATTGACAGCTGTGAGATCGCAGCTGACTACTGGGTGGTGAACGACCCTTCCAAGCCACGCTGTCCCCACACCAGCTTCACCACCAGGCGCCCGGCCACCTCGTCTTCGGCGGGCACCAGCATCTCCCCCACGAAGAACTGTGCGTCTCCGCTCTGTGAGCTCATCAAGGACAGGTGATCCGCCCCACAAGCCGCACCCCCACCTGGTCTGCCAAGGACCCCCGGCCAGCTGCACCCCCAACCGGTCTGCCGCGGACAAGCCGCTGGTGCTGGGCCTGGGGCTGGGAAGGCAGATGGCAGTCACAGCAGGGTCAGGACTTGGGCTCCTGTAGGGTATCCAGGGCCCTTTGTGACTCCCCCCCATTCCATCTCTCTTGACTCCTGGGATGGTGCAGTGTCTGCTGAGTGCGAAGGCTGGGGTAGACCAGTTGACCCGGGACAGAGTTAGCATCCACAACTGATGTTGGGGAGGGGAATTTGGGCTTAGAGAGGGGACCAAAGCTGGTATCCATGGGAGCAAGCCTCTCATCCCCAAAGGTGTGTGCGTGGAGGTCAGCACGGCCCCTGCCAGCCTTGTTGGGGGACCTTGGCCCCTGGTGACCACTTAGACGCAGACCCTCCCTTTCTGGGGGCCAAGCATGGTGTGCATCCTTTGGCTCAGTGCTGGCTGCCGCGCCTCAGGCCAGCCCGAGCCCCCGAGGCCAGCCCGAGCCCCTGAGGCCAGCCCTGATGCTCTGCTCCCACCCTCAGCCCACGGGCATCTGTCTGGTGGTACAGGCTGAGCTGGGCCCCCGAGGGGGTGCAGCCCAGATGGAGGTGCTGGGCAGGGGCATGTGAGAGGCTGGAGGCACTGGCCAGCCCGTGACCTGCAGTCCTCCTCCACAGCTTGTTCGCCCAGTGCCATGCCCTGGCGCCCCCCCAGCACTACTATGAAGCCTGCCTGTTCGACAGCTGCTACGTGCCTGGCTCGAACCTGGAGTGTGCCAGCCTGCAGACCTACGCAGCCCTATGTGCCCAGGAGGGCATCTGCGTGGACTGGCGGAACCACACCGGCGGGGCCTGCCGTGAGTGCCCGCCTGTCCCGTCCCATGCTCAGCAGGAATCCTGGCTGGGGTGGGGGGCCAGGCCGCCTGAAGCTCAGCCCTGCTAAGCCCCTGTGGGGCTGGACCCCCGCCTCCTGGCTTGGGACAGCATGAGGGGCTGAGGCCACGCTTGGCCTGTATGGGATAGGGTCCCGTGTGGGAGGGGCTGGGCGGCGGTCAGTAGGGTGGGTGGGGGCCCAGGCCCCTCCCTCTGACGCTGCCCCCTCCCCAGCGGTGACGTGCCCCGCCCACCGTGAGTACCGGGCCTGCGGCCCCGTGGAGGAGCCCACCTGTAAGTCCAGGTCAGTCATGGTGGAGGCGCCGGGAGGGCTGGCTGGCCCTCTGCCCTGCTCTGGGAGGGTCTGTCTGGGCCTGGTGGTCCCACCCATCCCCACACCCATCTCCTGATGCCCTCCCCTCAGCCCCTCCCAGCCGAACAGCACACGCCTGGTGGAAGGCTGCTTCTGTCCTGAGGGCACCACCAGCTTCGCGCCCGGCTTCGACGTCTGCGTGGACCTGTGCGGTAGGCTGCCCGTGCGCGCCCTCTGCCCTCCCCTTCCCGGGGCTGAGCCCAGCGCCTGTGGCACGGGCCCGAGCTCACAGGGCCTGTCTCCTCCCTCTCCTAGGCTGCGTGGGGCCCGACAACGTGCCCAGAGAGGTAGGCCACCCCCTCGGCACCGGGGCCAGGCCCTCCCACGAGCCCTGTGTGTTGGGGGGCAGGTTGGGGTGGGATGAAAACCTGGGACCCTCGGAGGCAGACTCGTGAGTCCCTGAAGCCCTGGAAGGTTGAGGTAGCGCGGGGCCCATCCACCTGCCCCCACGCTCCGCCCACTAGCCACTGGATGCTCTGGCTACACCTGCGGCCTGTCTGCTGTGTGGTGTGCGTGACTACTGCACGTGGCTGGTTCTTTAGCTCCGCTCTGCGTGAGCCCCGCAGACACGCCTGGTGCCTCTGCCACCGGGGACCACGTGGGAGCAGGTCCCAGTCCTGGTGCGAGTGTCCTCCCCAGGGCCTGCCCCGGGCGCGCGGAGGTAGGGAGGGCTCGGGGTTTCCCGCCGGCCGCTCGATGGGCCAGGCCGCGCGGTGCTGTCTTGCGCTGACGGGGGTGGGCTCCCCCTCCCCTGCAGTATGGGGAACACTTCGAGTTCGACTGCAAGGACTGCATTTGCCTGGAGGGCGGGAGCGGCATCATCTGCAAGCCCAAGACATGCCGGCCGGAGCCCCGGCTGGAGTGCGAGGAGGACGGCACCTACGCGTTCACGGAGGTGGACCCCACCAACACCTGCTGCAACCTCACCTCCTGCAGTAAGGCCCCCGCTGGCGGGGTGTGCGGCGGCCGGGCTCTAGAGTGGTCCTGGAGGCCCGGGCCTCAGGCGTGTCTGCGGGGCGTGGGCGCTGGGCAGGCAGGTGGTGAGGGGGCCCAGGCCCAGGACCCGCTCTGCACGGGGCGGCGTCCGGGCTCAGCGGGCGAGGGGCCGCGCTCACCGGCGTGTCCCCACCACCTGCAGAGTGCAACGCCAGCCTGTGCAGGGAGAAGCCCCCGCTGTGTTCACTGGGCTTCCAGGTGAAGAGCGAGATGGTGCCTGGGAGGTGCTGCCCTCTGTACTCATGTGGTAGGTGGGCTGGGCCAGGCGGGAGTGAGGCCTAGGGTGGGCAGGGCTCCAGCGGGGTGTGGGGGGGCAGAGGATGGCTGAAGGGGCTCCTGCCTGGGGGCTCAGGTTCTGCCTGGTGGATGCACCCAGCCCAGCCTCTCGCCCCCATGCTGTCCACTGGCTGTGCACCCACCCTGGGGTCCGGCAGGACCGTCTGACGCTTGTTCTGGTTCTTTCTCCCAAGTACCCAAGGGCGTGTGTGTGCTGGAGCATGCTGAGTACCAGGTGAGCCCTGCTGGCTGTGGGGAGCGGGGCGGGGGCGCAGAGGGGGCTTCGGGGGCAGGGTCCCAGGCAGGCTCGGCCGGTGGGGGCCCCTCTCCTGGCAACGGGGCGGCGTCCTGGAGGCGGGGAGGCACCGTGTGGGCCCGCCTCACCCGCCTTCCCTGTGCCTGAAGCCCGGCTCTCCAGTCTATTCATCCAAGTGCCAGAACTGCGTCTGCACCGACCGCAGGGACGACGCCACGCAGCTGAACGTCATCACCTGCAGCCACGTGCCCTGTAACACCACCTGCAGCCCCGTAAGCAGCCCCGGCCCCGGCGGGCTGGCCCCGCCCAGCGTCACCCCACGCGACCCTGCCTCTTCCCACGCCAACCCGCCGGTGTCCCGCAGGGCTTTGAGCTGGTGGACGCCCCCGGGGACTGCTGCAAGAAGTGTGAGCAGACCCACTGCATCATCACCCGGCCCGGCCAGCAGAGCCTGGTCCTGAAGGTGCGTCCCCGGGCTGCCCGCGGGGCCGAGCACGTCCTGTCTCCCGCCCTGCCCGCGGGGGCTCGGCCCCCCGCCCCTGCCCGCGGGGCCGAGCACGTCCTGTCTCCCGCCAGGACTCCATCCCCCGGCCTGCCCGCGGGGCCGAGCTCGTCCTGCCTCCCGCCAGGACTCCGTCCCCCGGCCTGCCCGCGGGGCCGAGCACGTCCTGCCTCCCGCCAGGACTCCGTCCCCCGGCCTGCCCGCGGGGCCGAGCACGTCCTGTCTCCCGCCAGGACTCCGTCCCCCGGCCTGCCCGCGGGGCCGAGCACGTCCTGTCTCCCGCCAGGACTCCATCCCCCGGGCTGCCCGCAGGGCCGAGCACGTCCTGCCTCCCGCCAGGACTCCGTCCCCCGGCCTGCCCGCGGGGCCGAGCACGTCCTGTCTCCCGCCAGGACTCCGTCCCCCGGCCTGCCCGCGGGGCCGAGCACGTCCTGTCTCCCGCCAGGACTCCATCCCCCGGGCTGCCCGCAGGGCCGAGCACGTCCTGCCTCCCGTCAGGACTCCGGTCCTGGGGTTTTGGGCCCTCTGGGTGACTTCTCCAAGTCAGGCCACTGCTGCAGGACATGGACCATCTGGGGACTGTGGGCCGCGGGCCCCTGGGCCCCTCCTGGTGTCACTGGCCTGTGGGCTGCACTTGGCGAGGTGGTCAGGGGGCTGCCCGGGGCTCCCGCCAGGCCTCACACAGAACCCCCCGCCCCATCCCGCAGCCCGGAGACATGAAGAGTGACTCCCTGAACAACTGTACCTTCTTCAGCTGCGTGAAGATACACGACCAGCTCATCTCCTCCGTCTCCAACATCACCTGCCCCGACTTTGACCCCAGCACCTGCGTCCAGGTGAGCGGGCCCGTCCCTGCTGGAGTGGGGACCCTGATGTCCCTGAGGGGCTGGGCTCCATCGCAGGACGTGGCAACGGCTGCAGGCTCCGCCCTGGGCCCTTCTGCAGGAACTGCCCTGTCCACCCTCATGGTAGGGGGCAGCACTGGGGGAGGTCTGGGCTCCCAACTGTCTCTCCTTCCCGCTAGGGCTCCATCACGCTCATGCCCAATGGCTGCTGCAGGAAATGTGAGTGTGGGCCTCGGGCGGGCGGGCCCTGAGGCCCAGGCCTGGCGGGGGCTCCCCCCAGGCCCCTTGAGGGGAGGGGGAGGAAGGGGATGGTGCCCCGGGAACCCCGTCCCTTCTGGGCCACTCCCGGCTGGACGCTGACTTTGAGGACATCACCTGATGTGCCCAGGAAGCCTGCATCCCTTCCAGGAGCCCATGATGACCCAGCTTGCTTGAGGGCCCTGGCCGGGGTGGCACTTGGGAAGGCAGGAGGAGGCCGTGAGGGGTGCAGGAGGGCCCCGGAAGGCGGGGACCCCCTCCCAGCCTCTGCCTCTCTCCCCAGGCGTCCTTCGCAATGAGACCGGCGTCCGCTGCGCTACCGTCCCTGTCGTGAGGGAGATTTCGCACAATGGCTGCACCACATTGGTCTCCATGAACGACTGCTCTGGGTCCTGTGGGACCTTCGCCATGTGAGTCCTGGGCGCCGGGGCCCCGGTGGGGGCGGTGGGGGAGGCTGTGCCCGCCCCGGCGGTCGGGGGCCGCCCTGACCCCGGCCTTCCCCCAGGTACTCGGCCGAAGCCCAGGCCCTGGACCACAGGTGCTCCTGCTGCAAGGAGCAGCGTACCAGCCAGCGTGAGGTGACGCTGCGGTGTCCAGACGGGGGCACGCTCCGCCACACCTACACCCACATCGACAGCTGCCTGTGCCAGGACACCCTGTGCGAGCCGCCCGCCCAGCGCAGGGCCCGGCGCTCCTTGCCCCTCGGGGTGGCCCCTGGGCGGGGGTGAGGGGCGGGCCCGGCCCCCACCGTCCCGCGTCCCCTTCCCGCGGACCCCTCAGCTGCCTCGCCTCCTGGGCTGACTTTCTCTCTGCGGATATTTATTTTCTGAGCCTTTGTTCGATTCTTTGCTTTCCAAAATAAACTTGGGCAGAGACGCCGTGGTGGTGTGCTTCAGTAGCTGCTGGGGGCCTGGGTGGGTTGCGGTGCGCGGCCCGGGTGTGGCCGCTTCCAGGGGGTGCGTGGGGCCTGGCCGCCAGGCTCTGGGGGAGGGATATGGGGGAGGCTGTACACGGGTGCCTGCCCCGCCCTTGGCATGCACAAAGCCCTCGCTGCACCTTCAAGATGCAGGAGGCTACCCCCTGCAGGAGGCCCTCCGAGCCTGAATTTGTGAAAAGGAGCCACTGAGCTGCATTTGCACCTGTTTGTGTGCAAGTGAGTGTCTGTTTGCATATGTGACCGTGTGAGTATGCACACATTTGCATATGTACGTGTGAAATGCACTTCCTCCTGGGGAAATAGAAACAGGCCTGGTCCTGAACCACAGATTGGGAGCAGCACGGGGCAGCACGACCCACCTGCTGCAAAAAATGACAGAAAGTGATTTTATGGGTCCTCCCAGGCCACCAAAAAGCAATTGGCAGGGCCGCCAGACCCTTCAGACCGACCTGACGGAGCTCCAGCGGGCTCTGGGGACCTGGGCTGGAGGCAGCCCTGTGTGTGTGTCCACCTGCCCACGTGTGTCCACGTGTGTCCGCCTGCCCACGTGTCACATGTCCACTCACCCGTGTGTGTCCAGAGCCTGCCTATGTGTCGTGTGTCCACTCACGTGTGTGTCCACCCGCCCGCATGTGTTGGGGAGCTGCGTTGTGAGCTGGCTGAGCTACCGGAGTGGGAATTCTAGGGAGGGACCGAATGACCCTTTGCGGCCAAGGGCAAGGCTGGTGGCCAGGGACCCTGAGGTTGGGGGGCGGCTGGTTGCCTTCCCTCTGACTGGTGGTGAGGGAGGGGCCCTGGGTCCCTGGGCTGAGGACCCTTGAGCACAGTAACCTGCCTGTGGGCATTGTTGGAGGCCTACAAGGAGGGTGCTGATCCCTAGGGCCCAGGTACGGCCCCTAGTACCCTTTACCCCAGACACCTGTCTGCCACATTACCGCCTGACTGATGGACGGGCGCTGGGAGAAGCAGCCCCAGGGCCAGCGGGCTTGCCCAGGGCAGACCCAGGCCCCTCCTCTATCCACTGCCCTCCCCTCAGCTGCCCGGCTCCCTCCTGGCCCACCTCCCACGGACACCAGGTCAGGACCCCGCAGCAGCAGCCCTAGCCTGGGTCCCGGGTCCTGGCTCCCGGTGACCTCAGGAGCTCACACGGCCGCTGGCCCTGTCCTGTGGACTCCTGGGCGGTCAGCGGGCCTGGGCTGGCCTTGGAGCCACCACGTCCCTCCCTGGAGCAGAAGTTTGCTAAGGCAACGGGGGCTGCCCGCCCAGCTGCACGGCCACGAGGGGGTCCCGGGAGCCTCAGAATCAGCCCTGCACCCACCTCAGGCTCTGAGCTCTCCCCATGCCCGGCCTGGCTGTGGGGGCCGTGAGCTCTGGAGGTGGAAGCCAGCCCCGCCCGGCAGCACCAGCCGCGGGGCCTGCGGGACAGGAATCGGCAGCGGGAGCTGCGGCCTGTGGGGCGGGGGGCCTCAGGCTCTGCCCAGTATCCGCCTCCTGGGGCCCCTGAGAAGTGGGGGCTCCCAGGTGACCGGGCAAGGGTGGGCAGCACTCCTGGACCCGCGGCTTTAAGCCCAACAGCCCTGGCTTGTCGCTTCTGGACACATGGTTTTCATGAGGTTTTACTTGGAAGGAAGTTTTCGGCTTAGAAATAGTTTGACGACCATCGGCAGCCGGTCATGGAGGCAGCAGCCCCAGGCCCAGAGGAGTCAGGGGGCGCCTCCCGCCCCACCCACGCTGGACGAATGAACCAGAGAACAGCTGAACATACGCATGCACGCCTCGGTGACCCCAGGCTCCCCCCAGACCCCAGTGGGGGCAGGGAGGGGTGGGAGGTGGTGGGTGCTAAGTCACTTCAGTCATGTCTGACTCTGTGACTCTCGAGTGTAGCCCTCCAGGCTCCTCCAGGCTCCTCTGTCCACAGAATTTCCCAGGCAGGAATCCTGGAGTGTGCAGCTATTCCCTCCTCCAGGGGATCTTCTCGACCCAGGAACTGAACCCACACCTCTTACGTCTCCTGTACTGGTGGGTGGGTTCTTTACAATTAGCACCAGCTGGGGAGCCCAGGGGGTGGTATTTCTTTACTCTTCTCAGGTCATCTATTTCTGCCCCCACCCCCGTTTCTTGGTGAGGGCTCTGAGGGTCTGTTCTCCGCCGGGACGACTGCACAGCGGGCAGTGACCCTGCCCCTCCGCTCTGGGGGCAACTGCTTTGGCCCGCCCACCAGGCTCTCGGGCAGAGCTGTGACGGGGGAAAGGCGTGAGATGGTACATGTTCCCCACTGTCTGGGGGGCCCAGCGTGACGCCTTTGGTAAACGGGGGCTTCCCGGCAAGAGCTCTGGGGAACAGGTCCCCCCACCACAGCCCCCGCGAACGCCCCCAGTCACAGACACGTTGCAGGGCCATTGTCTAGTCACTCAGTCGTGTCTGACTCTCTGTGACCCCGTGGACGGCAGCACACCCGGCTTCCCTGTCCTTCACCATCTCCTGGAGTCTGCTCAAACTCATGTCCGTTGAGTTGGTGATGCCATCCAACCATCTCATCCTCTGTCGTCCCCTTCTCCTCCTACCCTCAGTCTTTCCCGGCATCAGGGTCTTTTCCAATGAGTCGACTCTTCACACAGGTGGCCAAAGTATTGGAGTTTCAGCTTCAGCATCAGTTCTTCCAAAGAATATTCAGGGTTGATTTCCTTTCAGATGGACTGGTTGGATCTCCTTGCTCACCAAGAGATTTTCAAGAGTGTCTCCAGAGTCACAGTTCAAAAGCATCAGTTCTTTGGCTCTCGACCTTCTTTATGGTCCAGCTCTCACATCCGTACATGACTACAGGAGAAACCATAGCTTTGACTATATGCACCTTTGTTGGCAAAAGGATGTCTCTGCTTTTTAATACATTGTCTAGGTTTGACGTAGCTTTTCTTCCAAGGAGCAAGCATCTTTTAGATTTCATGGCTGCAGTCACTGTCCACGGTGATTTTAGAGCCCAAGAAAATAAAGTCTGTCTCTGTTTCCATTTTCTCTCCATCTATTTGCCATGAAATGATGGGACTGGATGCCATGATCTTTGTTTTTTGAATGTTGAGTTTTAATTCAGCTTTTTCACTCTCTTTTTCACCTTTATCAAGAGGCTCTTTAGGTCCTCTTTGCTTTCTGCCATTAGGGTGGTGTCATCTGCATATCTGAGGTTGTTGATATTTCTCCTGGCAATCTTGATTCCAGTTTGTGATTCATCCAGCTCAGCATTTCATATGACATACTCTACATATATGTTAAATAAGCAGGGTGACGATATATAGCCTTGAGGTACCCTTTTTGAGCCAGTCTGTTGTTCCATGTCCGATTCTAACCATTGCTTCTTTACCTGCATATGGGTTTCTCAGGAGACAGATTAGGTGGTCTGGTATTCCCATCTCTTGAAGAATTTTTCACAGTTTGTTGCGATCCACACAAGCAAAGGCTTTAGTGTAGTTGATGAAGCAGAAGTAGATGTTTTTCTGGAACTCTCTCGCTTTTTCTAGGATCCAATGGATATTGGCAATTTGATCTCTGGTTCCTCTGCCTTTTCTAAATCCAGCTTCTACATCTGGAAGTTCTTAGTTCACATACTGTTGAAGCCTAGCTTGAAGAATTTCAAGCATTACCTTGTTAGCGTGTAAAATGAGTGTAAATGTGCAATAGTTTGAACACACTTTGCATTGCCCTTATTTGGGATTGGAATGAAAACTGACTTTTTCCAATCCTGTGGCCATCGCTGAGTTTTCCAAATTTGCTGGTGTATTGAGAGCAGCACTTTAACAGCATCATCTTTTAGAATTTGAAATAGCTTAGCTGTACTTCCATCACCTCGACTAGCTTTGTTTGTAGTATTGCTTCCTAAGGAATCAAGATTGCCATGAGAAATATCAACCACCTCAGACATGCAGGTGATACCATCCTATGGCAGAAAGTGAAGAGGAACTAAAAGAGCCTCTTGATTAGGGTGAAGGGGAGTGAAACGCTGCCTTAAAACTCGACATTCAAAAAACTAAAATTATGGCATCTGGTCCCATTACTTCATGGCAAATAGATGAGGAAAAAGTGGAAACAGTGACAGATTTTATTTTCCTGGGCTCCAGAATCACTGTGGATGATGACTGCAGCCATGAAATTAAAAGACGCTTGCTCCTTGGAAGAAAAGCTATGACAAGCCTAGACAGAGTACTAAAAAGCAGAAACATCACTTTGCTGACCAAGGTCTGTACAGTCAGAGCTATGATTTTTCCAGTAGTCATGTATGGATGTGAGAGTTGGACCATGAAGAAGGCTGAGCACCAAAGAATTGATGCTTTTGAACTGTGGCATTGGAGAAGACTCTTGAGAGTCCCTTGGACTGCAAGGAGATCCAACCAGTCCATCCTAAAGGAAATCAGCCCTGAATATTCGTTGGAAGGACTAATGCTGAAGCTGAAGGTCCAATATTTTGGCCACTTGATGCGAAGAACTGACTCATTGGAAAAGATCCTGATACTGGGAAAGATTGAAGGCAGGACAGAAGGAGACGACAGAAGATGAGATGGTTAGATAGCATCACTGACTCCACGGACATGAATTGAGCAAGCTCTGGGAGATGGCGAAGGACAGGGGAGCCTGGCGTGCTGTGGTCCAGTGGGTTTCAGAGAGTAGAACATAACTTAGCAACTGAACATTAAGATTAGAAGGAAATGCTACTCCTTTGTTAAGGGATATTGATCAAAAAAGGCAGCAAACATCGGATTTAGCTCTGGGGCTTTAGAGTCACTCCAGGAAGGCCTGGGGCGTGTGTCCTGCAATGTCCAGCACGCCCCTCGGGCCCTGGCAGGAGCACCGGGAACACGCGGTGAGGTGCCCAGATCTCAGCTGCGGGTGAGGGCGAGAGGAGCCGCCTGGCCAGGCTGGCATGGCCCTGAGCCCCTCATCTCCCGTGTGGTCAGTCACCCTGGACTCAGGGGCCACAGCCTGTGACCAGGGCGGGCAGAGCAGGGACCCGCAGGCATGACTGGGCTCTGAGAACCTTGAGGCTCCTGTGGACCCTCGGGACTTTGCTCATGGGGTTGAATCGGATCCCACCTCTTTAAGGCTCTGCTGGCCACTGCCCACCAACGCCCCCCCACCACCTCTACCTGCTGGTCCTGGAGAGAAGCTCAGAATTTCCTCCCTGGACAGGGGGTTCAAGTTCCCCCTTTGTCCTTGCAGGTTGTCTCGGGCTGAGCTGTGTCCCCAGTTCACAAGCAGGAGTCCTGACCCCAGCCCCCAGACATGAGTATTTGGAGATAAGCCTTTAAAGATGGGTTAACGTGAAATGAGGGCTTCCCCGCTGGCTCAGTGGCAGAGAACATGCCTGCCAATGCAGGAGACCCGGGCTCAATCCCTGGGTCGGGCAGATCCCCTGGAGAAAGGAGTGGCAACCCGCTTCAGTATTCTTGCCAGGGAAATCCCATGGACAGTGGAACCTGGTGGGCTACAGTCCATGGGGTCGCAAGAGTCAAACAAACGACTGAGCGACTAACAAGCCAGGCAGAAGGTAAAATGAGGTCGTCAGAGTGGACCCCAACCTCACAGGACTGATGTCCTTAGAAGGAGGTCAGGACACAGACACACACAGAGGAGTGGCCACGTGAGGACGAGGAGAGGAGACGGCCGTCTGCACGCCCAGGAGCGAGGCCTCAGGAGGACCAGCCCGGCCCACACCTGGGTCTGGGGTTCCAGCCTCCAGGCCTGGAGACAGTAAGCAACATCGATGTTGCTCAGTCACCCTGGGAAACAGCCTCCAGGAGGACTGGACAGGGCATTCGGGGGGCCATGGGGCTTTGGGGCCATCGCCTGTTGGCGTTCCCACTGAAAGCCCACCCCCTGCACGCTGGGGGCTGTGACCAGGGGCATGCCAGTGGCTCAGAGACCCTGGCCCAGGGTGAAGCAGCTCTGTCCAAGGACAGTCTTGACGGGGGTCGACTATCACTTCATCTGACAGACATCTAAGCCAGCCGAGATGGGCCAGCAGCCTTGGGGGTCACATCGCTGTTTAGGTAGCACCCCAAGCTGACCCCCGAGACCCAGGCTGGGCTTCCGAGAGGTGGGGCCGTGGGGATGAGGCCAGGGCTGCCCCTCGCCACCCCAGTTCCCCTCCCCGCCCTCCCGGCCTGGTCCTGCAGCAGAAAGCGCTTACCCTGTTCCTCCGGAGCACTTCCAAGCCCCGAATCCCCCTCTTCCGGGTTCGGGATGCTGTCCACCAGCCGCCCCGAGCTGGCCCCACGACCAGCCTCACACGTCCTGTCTGCTGCGTGGCTGAGAAGCCAGACCGCGCCCTCCGCAGCCAGGCAGCCTCCTCCTGGACTCTCGGGTGGGGCGTTGGGGGCTGGGGTTGGGGGGTGGTTGTAGGGCATTTTCCAGACCCAAATCCCCTCGGTGTCGGCAGGCCTATTTAACGAGGCCCCAGGGAGATCGGGGGCTTCACTGTCTCACGTCACAGGTGCCCCTGCAGTGGCCTGGGGCCCGTGGTGTCCTGTCTGCTCGGCCTTCCCAGGGCCCCGAGGACCAGAAAGTGGCGCTCCCTGCTACTTGGCATCTCCAGGGCAGTGAGCGATCTGCTCATCTTCCCTCTTGTGCTCAGACGGCGGCTCCAGCTCCAGCTGCATGGTCGGCCATGGGCCGAGACTCCCGTATCCCTCTGTGGCCCCTGCACCCAGCCAGACCCTTCCCCGGGGGGCCTGGAAGCCACCCCTGTGTGGCCTGGGCCCCCTGGCGCCCACCCCCAGCCCTGCCTGAACTGCCTCCCTTATAGTCTGCAGAGTCAACCCCACCTCTGTCTGAAGATGGGACCCCACACGGAGAGCCGGGAGGTGGGGCAGCGTGCCCCCTGCTTAGCGTCGGCTTTTAAGACCCTTACTGAAAACCCGTCTCGGGTCTCCAGGGTGGGTGGTGGGGTGCCCTCTAAGGATGCCAGCATCCACAGCGGCCTCCTGTCTGAAATCTGGGCTCAAACAGGACCAGCGCCCAAACAGCAGCTCTCGGCCAAACCGCAGGCATCTCAGTCCTTTGGCCTCTTGGCATGAGGCGGGCCGAACTCCAGGCCACGGAAGTTTACCCAGGGATGGGGAGGTCTCCTGCCCTCCCCTCAGGCAGGAAGCATTGGCACAGCTCACTGATAAGCTGGTCAAAGGCTCCTGGCAGCCTTTGACCTCCTGGGTGCCAGCTGCACCTTTGAACCGGAGGGCTGGTGCTCAGTTTGGTGGGGGCAGCTGTCCCTTCTGTCACTTCCCCAGAGTCCTTCCAGGGGAGCTCCAGCCACTGCCTGGAGCCCATCAGAGGCCTAGGTCGCTGCAGACATGGGGACCAGGGGTGGTCGTGGGCGAGGTGAGCAGCCCGCTGGCCACGAAGCACATGTATCTGGAGTTCCAGTCGCGGCTCACGTGGGTTGAGCTCTTCCTTCTGTTTGGTTGAGGTGTTTGGCAGGGGGCGCTCCCGGGGTGTCACCCCCGCCCCCGCGCTGGCTTCTCAGCATCCGCGCGTCTGCGGGGACTCTTTCAGGACCTGCAAACCCAAGGTTGTTTGGTGCCCTCGAGTTGGAAAAATAATTGGCCTAAATACCAGAGGAAATTCAGACTTCTTCAATCATTTAAACAGCCAACTCATTGGAGAAGACCCTGATTGGGAAAGATTGAAGGCAGAAGGAGAAGAGGGCAGAGGACAAGGTGGTTGGATGACCTCACTGACTTAATGAACTTGGGCAAACTCTGGGGGATGGTGAGGGGCAGGGAGGCCTGGCGTGCGATCCATGGGCTCGCAGAGAGTTGGACACGACTCAGCAACTGAACAACAGCAACCACAGCTCCTTGGTCCTGTAACCGGTGGGCGTGGAGCTGCCCCAGGAGGCCCTGCTGTCTTCTCCCCCACCTCTCTATAATTGAGTGTGATGGGGACTTGGTAATGAGAGGCCTGAGGAATCTGCCCCCTACCCCAAAAGATCCAGAGCCCCCCACGGCACTCTGCTAGGTCCCTCTGGTTTTTCTCACCATCTCCTGTTTTTATGATTCGCGCTGAGAGAATTGTAAGGGGGAACCCTTTGTCCTGGAGATTAGTGCGCGTTGTATCATAAACTCGCTCTTTCTATTACCGGGCGGTGCCGCGCTGTCCTTTTACCAGGACTGCTTATTCCTCCTGCTGTGCTGGCCGTCGGGCTACTCCCAGTGCCATGGGTGAACTGTGTCACATGTTGGCTTCTGAACCCCGAGTACCTCCCAATGTGACCTTATTTGGAGATCGGGTCTTTCCAGAGGTGACGGAGGTGACAAAAGCTCATTGGCTGGGCCCTATTCCTGTACGATTATTATTTATAAAAGGGGGAAATGTGGAGACGGACACACGTCGGGGGTCAGACGCCACGGAAAGGTGAAGGCAGAGGTCGGGGTGAGGCTTCCACCTCAATGATGCCGAGGATGCCGGAGACCGGAGCAAACCCCCACAGCGGGGGTAGAGCGTGGCACTCCCCCCTTTAGAGCCTTGGGGGGCAGCCCTGCAGCCCCTCGACCTGGGACTTCCCTCCTCCAGGACGGAGCGTGTGGACTTCCGCTGATCAAGCCGCCCGTGTGGGGCGCTCTGTCCTGGCTGCTAGGGGTGCGGCCGTCCTCGGTTCTGGGTGACTGTGAATAGATAATCACCCCGCAGGGTGTTCTGGGCAACTGTGAATAGACAATCACCCAGCAGGGTGTTCTGGGCGACTGTGGATAGACAATCACTCCGCAGGGTATTCTGGGCGACTGTGGATAGACCACCACCCCCACAGGGTGTTCTGGGCGACTGTGGATAGACCACCACCCCCGAAGGGTGTTCTGGGTGACCGTGGATAGACCACCACCCCCGCAGGGTGTTCTGGGTGACTGTGGATAGACCACCACCCCCACAGGGTGTTCTGGGCGACTGTGGATAGACCACCACCCCCGCAGGATGTTCTGGGCGACTGTGGATAGACAATCACCCCACAGGGTGTTCTGGGAGACTGTGGATAGACCACCATCCCCGCAGGGTGTTCTGGGCGACTGTGGATAGACCACCATCCCCGCAGGGTGTTCTGGGTGACTGTGGATAGACCACCACCCCCACAGGGTGTTCTGGGCGACTGTGGATAGACCACCATCCCCGCAGGGTGTTCTGGGTGACTGTGGATAGACAATCACCCAGCAGAGTGTTCTGGGCGACTGTGGATAGACAATCACCCAGCAGAGTGTTCTGGGTGACTGTGGATAGAACACCACCCCCGCAGGGTGTTTGGTGGTGCAGCCCCTGCCTCTCTTGGAACCACTCAGATTCCCCAGAGGCCTGGGGCAGCCTCTGAGCCCAGGGGCCCGCCAGCTCTGCGCACGGCTGGCACCTGGGGCCGTCCGTCCGTCTCCGCCCGTGGCCCCTCTGGCGGGAGCTCCTCTAGTCCTGGCGCGTCGCTCAGCCATGCCAAGGTGCTAAGGCTTCTACTTCTCTTGGTGGGCTGCCCCCGCATCCCTTTCTTCTGAGGACTTTCATTTTTTACTGTGGGAAAATGTCCCATTATTACTTTAACAATTTCCCTCTCTATTAAAATTCAAAAACTTGTTATCTGTGGTGAGAAACACATCATATAGAATTTACCGTGTCAGTCATTTCCAGCCACACGGCTCGGGACCCTGAGACACTCAGCAGGCTGTGTTACCCGCCCCACCGTCAGCCCTAGAATCTGTTCATCTTCCCGAACGGACACTCCGTCCCCACCAGACACTTATTCCCCTCCCCCATGGCCCCAGCCCCCGGCCCCCTGTCCACTTCCCCCTTGGGGATGTGGATGAGACCCCTCCAGGGACCTCCTGTGGGGGAGTCAGACAGCATCCGTCCTTCTGAGACTGGATTACTTCTCTGCGCATCACGTCCTCAAGGGTCATCCACGTTGCAGTCTGTGTCAGGGTTTCCTTCCCCTTTAAGGCTGAGCAGCGTTCACCGACGGACAGACTGCATTTTGTGTGTCCATCCGCTCACCCACTGATGGGTTGTCCAACTGGGCTGCTGTGAACCCCAGTGCGCAAGGTTTGGGGGTCTGCTGTCAGTGCCTGGGGGTCCTCCAGGTTTTCTTGAGGAGAAAAGGAGATGAGCCCAAGTCTTCAGACTCACCCTGATGTGTCCCCCTGGACCAGACCCCTCTTAGACGGACCCTCCTCTGGACCCTCTGGGGGAGGGGCATTGCAGGCCTGACTCTCCAGGCCAGGAGCTCGGAGTGGGAGGCAGGGAGGACGGATTCTGGGTGGGCTGGTCCACAGCCCTGCCCAGATGTTGCCATTACAACACCTATTGTCCCCCTCCCACCATGTCACTGCTGCCAACCTCTGACCTCTGGCTCCAGAGCCCTGAGACCAGAGAGTGGCCAGAAGGCCTCATCTGACCTGCTCACCGCCCACCCGGCCGCCTCCAGCTCTCCCGCTGAACACTCTCTGTCTCTGTGTCTCTCTGCATCTCTCTGCATCTCTGTCTCTCAGACCATTCACCACTCTGGGTGCTGATCAGTAACTACATCATTAGATAGGACTGAATTAGTGAAAGTGAAGTGAAGTCGCTCAGTCGTGTCCGACTCCTTGTGACCCCGTGGACTGTAGCCTACCAAGCTCCTCCATCCATGGGATTCTCCAGGCAAGAATACTGGAGTGGGTTACCATTTCCTTCTCCAGGGGATCTTCCCAACCCAGGGATCTAACCCGGGTCTCCCTCATTGGAGACAGATGCTTTAACCTCTGAGCCACCAGGGAAGCCTGTAGGACTGAATTAAAACCCCATAAATCTCAAAACTAAATAAAGCAGCCGGCCAGCCCTGTGTGCAAACAAGAAGCATCCCGTGGCCTCCGCCCCAGCTGGGGAGGGCGGGACAGCCCCCAGCCTATGACACTTTCCCACCAAACCCGCTCCAACGAGGCCTTTCAGTCAGAAGGAGGCTGCGACTGTGCTGGGATTCTCACAGAGGAGGGGCCACCCCGAGGCTGAGGGAGCCCTGACAGTGGGTGTGGAGTGCCCAGCACACCCGGGGCTCCATGCAGATCCATTCCCAGCCTCCCTGCCTCCCACGGACCCCCAGCACCGGGCTCTGCCCTCCAGGGTGAAGGGGGGTGGGAGCCTTCTGCCCTCCAACCCCCACCTGTGGGCTTGGTCGCCTGTGGGCTGGGCTGATGCCCTGAAGGGACAGAGGGACTGAAGCTATCGGGGCTGGTCCCCACCCACAGGCACCCCCTCACTGAGGCGCCTGGGGGCTGCAGAACCACTGCCCGGGACCCAGGTTCCTCCCTGGATGGGACGGCCATAACCTGAGCGTGGGCTGGCCCCTGTGGTCCCCAGCGGTGAGTCCGGGAGGCAGGCCATGTTCTCAGGTCCCCGAGCCCCACCCCCAGGCCCATGTCTGAGGCCCCAGGAAAGCGGTGTCCCCGGGGGCAGCAGGCCGGGCCCGCGTCCCTGAGGCCAGAAGAGCAGGCACTCAGGCAACTCGGAGGCCTGGCCCGGCCTGCAGGTGGCTGCCACCCTGCCCTCCGGGGCTGGGCTGGCATCGCTAAAGACAGGGCCCCCTCCCTCCTGCACAGGACGTGGCCTCAGAATCCTGGTGAACAGCCTGCTCCGGGCAGCCCTGTGCCCAGGACCACTGTGTAAGGAGCATCTCCTGATGTCCGGGAAGCCTGGCCTCCCCGTGTGGTGGGGGTGCTGCTGGGCAGAGGGCCTGATTTGCCAGGAGGGGTCTGTAAGAGTGGGGCACCTGGAGGTCCTGACACCAGTACCTCTCACCCCCAGCACCCCCTTATGGAGTGGGAGCAGCGGCCACAGATATGTCTGGTCGACCTGCAGGCGGCCTGGGGCTCAGCTGCATTCTGAGCTGAGTTCCCTTCCTTCCTGGCCTGGGGCCTTTGTTTTACTGGGAGGGGGAGACCCCAGTAGATCTCTCCTTTGCTGGGAACAGCCCCGCTTTCACTGGCCCCGAGCTGAGCGCACGGCTCCTGGCCCGAGAACCCGCAGATCTGCGTGGGCTGGGTGACTCCAGCTCCCAACAGGAGGTGCCAGCCCTGGGCTGAGATGAGCCCCCGAGGGCAGCCAGCTGCCTGTGCCAGCCCGTCCTCAGCTCCCCTCGGGAAGCAGTGCCCGCCTGGCCCCTCCCTGCACAACCCCTGTTCGGTCTGTGGGGTCCAGGCAGACAGCAGTGCCCTGCGTGTGGGCACGGTGGGGCTTCATCCGTATCTGCCGCACAAGAAAAGGAGAGAATGGTCCCAGGCCTGGTCAGCGGGGCATGCGGCCATGCAGCCCCCAGGAAAGCCCAGTCCGCCTGGTCTGGAGCCGCAGGTCAAGTCGTTTGTGTGGAGGGTGGGCAGGGGCCAGGTCTGTGCTGGGAGTGGGCCTGGACACAGCTCTGCCCTGACCCTGCTCCTCCGTCTAGGAGGTGCGCTGGCTTCCTTTCTGTAGATTATGCTGCCCAGAGGGGTTGATTTTTTTAAATTATTATTTTTTAAATGTGGCAAAGTGCACACCACATAAAGCCTGTCCCCTCAACCATTTGTAAACGAGGTTTCAGCAGCAGCTGAGCCCATCCACAAGGCTTTGCCACCATCACCAACATCACCTCCAGAAATTTCTCACCTTTCCAAACAGACCCTCTGTCCCCACTGAATGCCCGCTCCCCTCCCCCTCCGCCAGCCCCTCCCCGCCGTCTACTTCCTGTGTCTATGGCTGTGACCCCTCCAGGGACCTCCTGTGAGTGGGTCAGACAGCATCCATTCTTCTCGTCTGGATTATTTCCCTGAGCATCATGTCCTCGAGGTCCCCCCAGGTTGCAGCCTGTGTCAGGGTTTCCTTCCTTTTTAAGGCTGAGTAGTATTCCACTGGTGGACGGACCACGTTTTGTGGATCCACTCATCCATGGCTAAACACTGAATTGCCTACTCTTCTTGGCAACTGTAGCGCTGCTCTGAACACAGGTGTGCAAGGGGCTGACGTTCTGTGATGAGCGGGCAGGTGTGATCTGAGGTCACAAGAGAACTGTGGAGGCTCCCACACATCCCGAAGATGTGTGGCCCCCAGCGTGGGCCCAGCTGGAGCTGACTGGGGCTCAGTGTGCAGGGGCTGGACGGGTGTGGGAGGCCCCAGCCCCCATGTGCTCAGCCTTGCTGGAAACCCCTCGTCGAAGGTCTTGCAGTTCTGGTGAGAAGCCTTGGGGACCCCGGCCCCTGATGGCATTGCCAGTGGGCTCGGAGTGGGCAGCCAGGCATGGAAGTCTCAGCTTTAGAGCCCCTGAAAACCCCAAAGTCTGTTCTCAGGTCAAGGGTGGACCTCAGCCTGACCCCGGGGCTGAAGGCGGCAGAGACCACGAGCTGACCAACACGTCAGGGTCTGCCTGCAGCTGTCTATCCTCAGCGATGCCCCACGGCTGCCCTGTGCCGGGTGGCGCTGAGCTGCTCTCTCTCCTATGAGGTCCAGGATCCTCCAGGCCCCAGTGGGCCCACCCCCATCCAGGAGCGCAGATTCCCCTCTAGACCTCCAGGACGATGTTCACTTAAGAAGGCTTTCCTTGTTATCCTCTGGAACTCTGCATTCAGTTGGGTATATCTTTCCCTTCAGTCTTCCCTGATGGCTTAAATGGTAAAGAATCTTGTCTGCAATGCAGGAGATGTGTGTTTGATTCCTGGGTCAGGAAGATCCCTTGGAGAAGGGAATGGCAACTCACTCCAGTATTCTTGCCTGGAGAATTCCATGGACAGAGGAGCCTCGTGGGCTATAGTCCGTAGGGTCACAAAGAGTTGGACACGACTGAACGACTAATACTTTCATTTTCATCTTTCCCTTTCTCCTTTCCCTTTAGTTTTCCTTTTCTCAACTATTGTAAGGCCTCCTCAGATAACCACTTTGCCTTCTTGCATTTCTTCCTTTGGGACGGTTTTGGTCTTGGTTCCTGTAAAGTGTTATGAATCTCCATCTGTAGTTCTTCAAGCACTCTGTCTACCAGATCTAATCCCTTGAATTTATTCGTCATTGCTATATAATCATAAGGGATTTGATTTAGGTCATACCTGAATGGTGTAGTGGTTTTCCGTACTTTCTTCAATTTAATCCTGAATTGTGCAATAAGGAGCTCATGATCTGAGCCATAGTACAGCTCCAGGTCTTGTTTTTGCTGACTGTATAGAGTTTCTCCGACTTTGGCTGCAAAGAAGAAATCGATCTGATTTCAGTATTGAGCATTGGTGATATCCACAGAGTCGTCTCTTGTGCTGTTGGAAGTGTGTTTGTTATGACCATGCGTTCTCTTGGCAAAACTCTGTTAGCTTTTGCCCTGATTTATTATGTACTCCAAGGCCAAACTTGCCAGTTATTCCAAGTATCTCTTGACTTCCTACTTTTGCATTCCAGTTCCCTATCATGAAAAGGACATCTTTTTTTGGTGTTAGTTCTAGAAGGTCTTGTGGGTCATCATAGAACTGTTCAAATTCAGCTTCTTTGGCATTAGTGGTTGGGGCATAGACTTGGATTACTGTGATACTGAGTGATTTGCCTTGGAAATGAACAGAGATCATTCTGTCATTTTTGAAACCGCACCCAAGTACTGCATTTTGGACTCTTTTGTTGACTATGAGGGCTGCTCCATTTCTTTATAATAGAAATAGAGGAAAACAATAGAAAGAGAAAGACTAGAGATCTCTTCAAGAAAATTGGAGACATCAAGGGAACATTTCATGCAAAGATGGGCACAATAGAGGGCAGAAACAGCAAGGACATAATAGAAGCAAAATAGATTAAGAAGAGGTGGCGAGAATACACAGAAGAGCTATATAAGAAAGATCTTAAAGACTCAGATAACCACGATGGTGTGATCACGCATCTAGAGCCAGACATCCTGGAGTGGGAGGTCAAGTAGGTCTTAGGAAGCATTATTATGACCAAAGCTAGTGGAGGTGATAGGATTCCAGCTGAACTATTTTAAAACCTAACAGTTCATGCTGTTAAAATGCTACACTCAATATGCCAGAAAATTTGGAAAACTCAGCAGTGGCCACAGGACTGGAAAAGGTGTTTTCATTCCAATCCCAGAGAAATGCAGTGCCAAAGAATGTTCAAACTACCGCACAATTGTGTTCATTTCACATGCTAGCAGGTTCATGCTCAAAATCCTTCAAGCTAGGCTTCAGTAGTACGTGAACCAAGAAATTCCAGATGTTCAAGCTGGATTTAGAAAAGGCAAAGGAATCAGAGATCAAATTGCCAACATCCATTGGATCATAGAAAAAGCAAGGGAATTCCAGAAAAACATCTACTTCTGCTTTATTGACTACGCCAAAGCTTTTGACTGTGGATCACTGTGGATCACAACAAAGTGTGGAACATTCTTAAAGAGATAGAAATACCAGACCACCTGACCTGCCTCCTGAGAAACTTGTATGCAGGTTAAGAAGCAACAGTTAGAACCAGACATGGAACAATGGACTGGTTCAAAATTGGGAAAGGATTTGTCAAGGCTGTACACTGTCACCCTGCTTATTTAACTTCTATGCATCATGCGAAATGCCGGGCTGGATGAAGCCCAAGCTGGAATCAAGATTTCCAGGAGAAATAGCAATAACCTTAGATATGCAGATGATACCACTCTAATGGCAGAAAGTGAAGGGGAGCTGAGGAGCCTCTTGGTGAGGGTGAAAGAGGAGAGTGAAAAATCTGGCTTAAAACTCATCACTCAGAAAACTAAAATCATGGCATCTGGTCTCATCACTTCATGGCAAATTTGATGTTGTTCACTCACTCAGTCATATCTGACCCTTTGCAACCCCATGGGCTGCAGCACGCCAGGCCTCCTCGTCCATCACCAGCTCCTGGAGCTTGCTCAGACTCATGTCCTTTGAGTCAGTGATGCCATCCAACCATCTCATCCTCTGTCATCCCCTTCTCCTCCTGCCTTCAGTCTTTCCCAGGATCAGGGTCTTTTCTAATGAGTTGGCTCTTCACATCAGGTGGCCAAAGTATTGGAGCTTCAGTGGATATTCAGGATTGATTTCCTTTAGGATTGACTGGTTTGGTTTCCTTGCAGTGCAAGGGACTCTCAAGAGTCTTCTCCAACACCACAGTTCCAAAGCATTAACCCTTCAGCGTTCAGTTTTCTTTATGGTCCAACTCTCACATCCATACATGTCAAGGCAAATAGATGGAGAAAAAATGGAAACTGACAGATTTTCTTTTCTTGGGCTCCAAAATCACCATGGACTATGACTGCAGCCATGAAATCAGCACACTTGCTCTTTGGAAGGAAAGTTACGACAAACTTTAGACGGTGCATGAAAAAGCAGAGACATCACTCTGCCAACAAAGGTCTGAATAGTCAAAGCTACGGTCTCTCCAGTAATCATGT
Organism: Cervus elaphus; assembly: GCF_910594005.1. Taxonomy (NCBI): domain Eukaryota; kingdom Metazoa; phylum Chordata; class Mammalia; order Artiodactyla; family Cervidae; genus Cervus; species Cervus elaphus. Next base: position 832,803 of record NC_057816.1, read on the forward strand.
ACGGATGTGAAAGCTGGACCAGAATTTCTAAAATCTCTCAGCAGCAGAGCCCAGGGGAGGGGCAGAGGGGCCAACCAGGAGGCCTGCGGGGTCCCTTGTGAAGACAGTGATCTGGCCCCACCCCCTCCGGTTTTTGCATCTGGCCGACCCTCACCGGGCTGGGCTGGTGTTGTCCTTACGACTGCCAGAGGGCGGCAAGTACCCGCCTGCTGTGGGGACGGGAGACCCACCTGCCCTGGCACAGGGGGTACAGTTATACCAGGACTCACCTGCCCTGGGGATCCCAGCCTTGGAGGCCCAAATGCACAGTGTCCAAGTAGAGTCCCCTGCTCCCTGACCCAGTGGGGGTCTAGCACTCGGGACTGAGCCTCCCGCGGGCCCCTGCCCCCCACTCCCGTGCTGCCCCCACATCACCCCTCACTCTGCTGCATCGATGCCCGTGAGGAGTGTGTCCCCCAAACCTCAGGGGGGTCTGAAGGAAGGGGCTCCATAAACAGTGGAATAAATGGATGAGTGAAGGTGAGCACAGGTGCGTGCAGGGGAGCCAGAGGCGTCTGACCAGCCGGTGAGCCAGCTGCAGGCCCGGCCTGGGCCTCCTGCAGAGCCTCCTGGGTTGAGCTGGCCTGGCAGCCGAGGCAGGAGCATCTCCCGGCTGGATCTGCCCGCCACACGTGCTACCTCCCCAGCCCTGGTGCTGACCTGTGGGGACGGGGGCAGTGGGCAGGGGGGCTGCGGCCAGCTCCCTTGCTGTGCGGCCACCCAGGGCGTGTCCCCACTAGGGTGCCCGTGGCTGCTTCATGCTGGGCCATGCCCTCCCAGCCTGAGCTCCTGGAGGTGCGTGATGATCTCAGCCACCATGACCAACGACCTAAGCCGGAGAATGTCACCCCCAGTGAACGCTGCTCTGACCAGGGGTTGGAAGTCAGGGAACTGGAGGCCCCGAGGACGTGGCTCTGGCCACTCGGTCAGCCCTGGGGGCGCTGGTGCACTGGGCTCCTGGCAGCAGCCCTCCTGTGCCCACCCCATCTCCAAGGCTGCGCCCCCTGCAGCTCGTGTCTCGCCTCCCCCTTCCTGTTCGCTTCCCACGACCCTCTCCCTGGAGTTGGACCCAGCAGGGAACCAGGATGAAGGGCGCTCAAGGGCCTCCCCTTAGTTACAGCTGTGAAGACCTGTTTCCCAAATACGCACTCACAGCTTCCGGGGCTAGGGCGCGGGTGTGAATTTTGCGTGCCACCATTCACTAGCTTCACTTGCAGCTCAGACAGGGTGGTCCAGAGGGCAGGCAGGGTGTCCCGCAGGGCTGAGGGTCAGAGTCCCCGCAGGCCTGACTGCGCCGGGCCCACATCTGCCCTGCACCGTTCCCGCTTTCTGGAAAGTGCCCAGGCCTCTCCCCTCTGGGTCAAAGATCCTGGGCCTCAAGCTGACCGGTCACTAAGATCCTTCAAGTGCTGGAGGTGGAGCCACATCACCACCGCCCCCGACCCCCCAGGCGGAACCGACTGTGCCGCCTGCTCCCAAGAGAATAGCCACAGTCCCCGGAGACCCCAGAGCCTGTTCCTGGGCCCCACTCTGAAGCTCTCGGGCAGGCCCAGGGGCTGACCATCCCCGGGACCCCCGCCATCTGGGGAGGACATCGTCCATGCCCCCCAGGCCGGTCGTCTCAGGCACAGCCGTGCACAGTCGACCCGCCCACCCGGCCTGTGTCCTGGCCTTCACCCTGCCCACCTGCCAGCCCTGCTGGGGGAGGGGCGTCTGTGGGGACCAGTGGCCTGGCACCTGCCCTTGGAGCCCAGGTGCCTCTCGGAGGCCCTGTGTTCTCTCTTCTGAAACCGCCTCCCTGCCCCGCACCATCTGGCCAAGCTCTTCCTGGGGTTTGCCGCCGGCACACAGTCCTGAGTGCTCCTGGTTTGTGGCTGTCCCCACCGCCAGCATCAGAGCTGCGCCGGGGCGGGGGGTGGTCTGTGCTGAGAGCAGGCCCTCGGCCGGCGTCCTGACTGAAGGAAGCAGTGGCTTACTCACGTGCTGCCTGCCACGTGCCCCCAGCTTCATTCTCGCAGCCGCTGTGGGGTGCGGGGTGTCCTCACAATGCAGGAGTCCCCAGCCTGCAGTCCTGAGCGGGGCTCCCCATGGTGCCAGGGAGAGGGGAGTGAGAGCCGCCGGCCCCGTGGATGAGGTGGGGGCCAGCGGTGAGCGTGCTCCGGCCGGAGCTGCCCGGCAGGGAGGGGCACAGGCCAAGCGTGTGGACACCGTCCAGTGACAGGAGGGGTTAGGACGTCCCGGGCCGGGGAGGCTCGGACACCACCATGGACGAGGTCCCTTCCCTGCCCAGGTGTCCTGCAGGTGGACACAGCTCCATGGTGACCCCTGCAGCCGAGGGGCAAGGGGCAGCGGGCACGCCAGGCGCTCGGCTCTGGCCTTTGCTGACAGGCTAGCTGAGCTCGGGCGGCGGGCAAGCCTCCCTCCTATCAGGCCCGGGGGAGCGGGGGCCCTCAGGGAGTGGCCTGGTGTGTCCCCACGTCAGCAGGTCAGGGCCGTGAAGTCAGCCTTATCGTTGGGGATGTTGTCTCAGGCGGAGCTGGGCCGCCAGGTCTGGAGGGCGTTCCCTGCCCCTCCCGCGGCCCGGGGGGTAAGGGTGGCTGGCAGCCTGGGTCAGGGGCCTGGGAGGGCCAGGCGGGGCGGGCAGCAGGGTGCCCAGTGCTCGGAGCTCGCCCTGGCCTCCGAGGGCCTGTCCTGCCCCCTGGTCCTCCCGGAGCTTCTGCCCTGGGGGCCTGGTGACGCTTGGGTATGGGGGGCCTGGCCTGCTCAGGGTCCCACTGGGGATGGGCCACGGGCACCAGCTGGGCCGTGTCTGCAGTGGCATTGGGGGTGCCAGGGGTGCCCAAGAGCACCCACATGCCCTCTGCCTGGATTCTCGAGAGGGGACCCCTGCCCACAAGTGAGGAAATGGTCTCGGGGTCTCGTCTGCCTCATGTGAGGTCACTGGATGGTGGTTTGGACCATCATGGTCTGAGCTCGCCTCATCCTGCAGGGCTGGGCACCTCGCGGAAACACGCAGCATAGGAAAATGAAGGCAGCCCCGTGGGGAAACAGGGAAAGAGAGGCCGGCCCAGGACGCGGGTAGGGCCAGGCTGGCAGCAGGCAGTGGGCACTGCTCACTCGCGGTGGGGGTGGCACCAAGTCTTCCTGTTGCTCCTGCCTGGACAAGTGAGGTGGGGCCGCGGAGAGGCAGGGGAGCCAGGGCCCCAGGGCCTTGGGGGCGAGAGGGGGTGGGGCAGAGGGCTGGGGGTGCAGACTCACAGCTGCTGGGGCCTCCGTGTCCGCCAGGTTGAGCCTCGTCTTGGCTCCCAGAACATCGGGTTCTGGGTCTGCCCCCAGGGCCCCTGCCGGCTCTCAGCTCTGTGTCCACTTTGCGAAGGCCTGCCCGGCATCTGAGCCTCCCTGGACGCCCCCTGCACAAAGCCCTTCCCTGCCCCTTGAGCCCATCCTCACCCCACCCGCCCCTCGGCCACAGCTGGGCAGCAGGTCCGAGGTCAAGCTCCCAGGCCAGGCCCTCCAGCCGGCCCTGGATCTGCGCGTGTGTCCTGGGAGCTGTGGCCGGAGGTGTTCCTGGTGGGGGGCCTGTGCCCCGCTCTGGCCCAGAGCCAGGGGGCGTCTCCTGCCAGACAGGAAGGCAAACACCCCTTTGTCTGCAGCCTCGGCTTCTGCTCGAGGGTCTCAGGGGACAAAAGCCAGGTGGGCCGAGGAGCCTGGAGGCTGTCTAGACGGCCCCGCCCGTGGGGGAGGATGGGGATGCACAGGCGTGGGGGACGGGGGCCTGTGGAGGGGCCGGAGCTGGGGCAGCCTGGCCTCGGTCCCGCCCTGCCACCCTTCCCCCGCCCCCACTTGGCCCTCTGCGAGGTCACCTTCTCCAGGAAGCCAGCGGGATGTGGCTTCCCTCCTGTCTCCGCCCTCTGGCCTCAGAGCCCCTCCGATGGGGCCAGGGTGGGGACCGCCTGAGAGACGTGATCTAAGGGGCTGGGCTGGGGGTGCCCTGCTGTGGTCCAGTGTTGCCAGGCTCTGCCGCAGGCCATCGAGACCTGCTGTCCCGGGAGCCGCCGAGCTTCATGCCTGCTTCCTACCGTTGCCCCTCACACAGCCTCACTTCCTCTCTGCATCCCAGCCCCCCGGCAGTTCGTCACCAGCCTGCATCCTCAGCACGCGGCATCCCCCCGGCCCCCGGGCAAGCGTTCCTCACCCAGGAACGTGTGCACCGTTGGAAACGCCCTGCAGCCTGCAGGCAGGCCCCTTCTCCTCGGAGCACCGCTCCCCTGGCCTGTCCGTCATCTCCAGACCTGCCGGAGACCCGGTCATGACCACCCCATTCTTACTCGATCCGCCCCGCTGGGATTTAACCCTTCAAGATCATTTTCTCCTGGCTCCCAGCCTTCTTATGCACTCACAGCTCTCCGCTTATTCAGGATTACTTTACTGCCCTGGGCAATAAAGATGCAGAAATAGGAACATCTTTAGCAGTACTCTTGGCCCAGGGCTCTGTCCTCTGCCACAGCATGGGGCAATGCCCCAGGAGCCCAGGTTCCGCTGTGAGGGTGTCATACACAAGGCCCCAGCCAGTCCACAACAGACGTGCCTGCTGTCTGGGCCCCACTTGAGGCTTGGAGAGTTTGAAGCTTAGACTTTTAACAAACTGACTGATACGCTAACCAATCACTGAGCCCCGGGTCCAGGAGAACGCATGGTCCCCTCCACAAGAAAGTGCCAGAGGCCTGGAGAAGTTACTTCATAGTAGGCAAACCACAAGCAAATAAAACCCTCGAAGTGGGGCCCTCGAAAAGAGGCATTAGCTAGTGTGAAAGAAACATTTCTGCTTAGAGACAGAAGAGACATAATAGTTTTGTAAGAAAAAAAAATACAACAGGGAAGTAAAGTATACTTCAGAAAGCATCTATTAATTCAAGGAACTATTGACTCTGAAACAAGATGTGAAAGATGGTTGATAAGTCCCCCCCAAGATCAAGTGACCAGCCAAAATGTTAACTCCCTGCTGACCCAGAACAGAGCCTTCTCCTGAGGAAGACAGCGAGACCTAGAACCTCGGCATGCATGCTGCACAAGGTCCCGTGGGCAATAGAAGCAACTGCGGGGGATAAGGAGAAGGGGCCGGCAGAGGCTGAGATGGTTAAACAGCATCACAACTCAACAGACCTGAATCTGAGCAAACTCCAGGAGGGAGTGGAGGACAGGGGAGCCTGGTGCACTGCGGTCCACGGGGTCACGGAGCTGGACACGCCTGAGCAACTGAGCCACCACCACCATTAAGGCCACGGGGACCGTGAGAATGATGCCAGGCTATACAGTGGGTCTCAACAGACTTCTGAGAAACGATATCATCCAAGTATGTTCTCTCACTAAAATATAAATTCACTAAAAACCAGTAACAATAGTTGGTAAGAACACCCTTAAATGTTTGAAAATTGAGCAGCATCATGAGTTCTAAATAACCTATGGATTGAAGGTGGCCCAATAAGAATGACAGCTGATTTCTCCTTAGAAATAATAGTGGCTAGAAGATGATAGAAAGGCATCTTTCTAGAGCAACAGTCAACCACCAGTGAAGTTTAGATGAACAGGAGCAGAGTACTAGAAATAGTAATTAGAAAGGTAAATACAAATGAAAGAAATTCTAATTTTCTTAATTTCTTTTAAAGAACTATTAACTGTTTAAAGCAAAAAAAGAAGGACTTGACTGGTGGTCCAGTGGTTAAGAATCTTTCTGTCAATGCAGAGGATGTGGGTTCAAGCCCCAGTCTGAGAGGATTCTTCATGCTGTGGAGCAGCTAAGCCCGTGAACCCCAACTGCAGAGCCCATGCACCCTGGAGCCAGGGCTCTGCAACGAGAGGAGACACTGCAGTGAGAAGCCCTCAGACCGCAGCGAAGCGTGGCCCCTGCTGTCCACAGCTAGAGCAAGCCTGCGCATCAGTGAGGACCCCGTGCAGCCAAAAGCAAGCAAATAAAGAAATGAAGCATTGACTGTGAGAGCTAATGACACACGTGGTAGTAAAATATGTAACACCAAGAGCACCACCCATGGAGAATAAATGAAATTAGAATGTTCTAAAGTCCTCACGTTTCAGTCATTTCCAAACAAAACCTTTGCTTGAGCCGTGAGAACCACAGTATCAATTTCCAAAAGGAAATGTTTGTTTCAATTGTAAGTTTTTAGGGCAGAAATTGAAGCCAAAATTCACATTTTTGTTTATGACACTCATCAGATCAATGTTCTCACACACAAAAGAAATAAAATAAAGTTCTTACACCTCACTTTGAGCTATATGATGTTAACTCAAAATAGATTCTGATAAGTTAAGGATGCATACTATAATATTTTAAAAAGCCACTAGAAATGTAAAGGTAGATAGATAAAAAGACAATGTGTGTGTGTGCGCTCAGTCGTGTCCACCTCTTTGTGACCCCATGGACTCCTGCCAGGCTCCTCTGTCCATGGAATTTTCTAGGCATGAATTCTGGAGAGGGTTGTCATTTTCTCCTCCAGAGGATCTTTTCAGCGCAGGGACTGAATCTGCGTCTTTTGCATCTCCTGCATTGGCAGGCAGATTCTTTACCACCACACCACCTGGGAAGCACAAAAAGTCAGTAGAGGTATTTAAATTACACACTGACAAACACTTAACCAACTATACCAACTGTTGGCAAGAGTGTGAAATAAGTGTCCGACTCTTTGTGACCCCATCTCCTCTGTTGATGGGATTCTCCAGGCAAGAACACTGGAGTGGGTTGCTATGCCCTCCTCCAGGGGGATCTTCCCAACCCAGGGGCTGACTGTAGAGTGGCGTAACTCTTTCAGAGGTGGTGAAAATGTCATATCTCGATCACAGTGGTGGTTTTGTGAGTGTAAACATTTGTTAAAACTCATTGACTAAGAGCTTGAAACGAATTAATCTTATGGTGTGTGAATTATATCTCAATAAAGTTTACTTTAAAAGCAGAAAAAGAGATTAATTGAAAAGAAATCAGGAAAGAGGAACAAAGAACAGGTGCGTAAGACAGAAAACAAACTGAGGCGATAGACGTAAGCCCGACCGTGCCGATCACAGCGGAGCTGACGGTACGACAGGAGAAAACCTTTCTGAGTTGAAGCAAGATGCGAGTTTTGCTCATTTATTTAGCTGTTTGAGAACCAGACCTGTCTTTTTTCATTGAACAAAAAGTCACAAGAACAGACAAAGCCCTTGCTCTCATGGGAAATAAAGTATAGTGGGATCATCATTTTCTGGTTCTACAGTCTCATTAATTAGTGTGTAATTGAAAAAGGAACATAATTCTATGGGAACGTTCTTCCTGGGAGGTGAGCCACCTGAAGCAGAGAACAGCCAGAGCAGGTGTCCCTAACCAGGTGACGGAGGCCCGAACGCAGGTGTTCAACTGGAGCGGGAGAGGACAGGGCCTCTAAACCCTGTTCCGTCCAAGGATTATTATTTCTATTCTTTTTTTTTTTTTTAAGATTTTTTTATGTGGACCATTTTTAAAGTCTTTGTTGAATTTTGTTACAATATTGTTTCTCCTTGATGTCTTAAAGGCAGGAGGCATAGGGGTCTCAGCTCCCTGACCAGGGGTTGGACCCACACCCCTGCACTTCATGGCAAGGTCTTAACTGCTTCAAGCTCTTAGACCAGGGGGTCCCAAAGGATCGGAAAGAATAAATACTCCCCATATGCTTTTCCTGGAAACTAAAAGGGCTCAAAGACACGCTTGGAGATGATACAATCAAGAAACAGTCTCTGTGGACGTCTCTGGTGGTCCTTTGTTTGGTACTCTGCCCTCCCAGGGCCTGAGGCAAGGGCTCATCCCCTGGATGAGCCATAAGATCCACAAGCTGCATGGAGTGGGCTAAAACAAAATTCCTAATAAACTTTCAAATTCTGTTAAAAAAAAAAATTGCAGCCTGAGTAGGATGCTCAAGAATGAGGAAGCTGCGACCTGAGGAAGCCGGTGGGAGCCCTGGAGCGCTCTGCGTGGGGGTCACTCCAGGTGGCCTGTGCTGTGGCAACAGCTCCGAGTGCAAAGATGACAAATAGCTCTTGCGGGACAGACACAAGGGGTGAAATTGTTATCACCATCCAGAGTGAACATTCCAGAATCATGCCGGAAAGAATGGAAGGGTGGTGGTTTTTCTGCCATCCACAGTGGTGAGTCAATATTGTTGGAAGAAAAAGATAGTCTCTATGGTGAGGTGAAATTACAGAGTGAGTATCCACAAGGCAAAAAAGGCGAGGCAAACACGAGCCCAGTGGCGAGAGGCTGAAGAAGGAGGCAGCGATGCACACGCCACGCCCGGACAGCCCACGCTCACCTGTGATGACAGAGGCACGTCCAGCCGTTCCTGAGCATGAAGCTGCAGGTCAGGCTGAAAAGGGATAGAAGTGCCCACAGGCTGACTGCATGTTCTACGTAAGAGACATGTCTAAAAACCATGCCACGGCACCCAAATGTTCGTTGCAGCACTATTTACAACATCCTCTTCATGGAAACCACGTAAATGTGGTACATCTGTACAGTGGAATATTACTTCACCATCAGATAGAGTGAAATAATGCCATTTGCAGCAAGATGGATGAACCTAGATATTATACTGATTGGAATAAGTCAGACAGGAGAAACATCGTTCGACACCCATTATATGTGGAATCTAGAAAGAAATGATACAAATGAACTCAGAAAGCAAAAAAAGACTCACAGACTTAGAGAACCAACTTATAGCTGCTGGGGGAAGGATGGGGGAATGGATAGTTAGGGAGTTTGGGATGGACATGTACATGCGGCTGATTTTAAATGGATGATCAACAAGGACCTACGGTATAGTATTGGGAACTGTGCTCAGGGTTATGTGGCGGCCTGGATGGGAGGGGAGTGTGGGGGAGAACGGATACATGTATGTGTAGGGCTGAGTCCCTCAGCTGCTCACCTGAAGCTATCACACATTGTTAATCGGCTCTACCCCAGTATAAAAGAAAAAGTTTAGATAAATAAGTAAAAACCCATGCCACAGAAAAGTCAGAAGACAAAGGCAACAAAAAGTTGATAAAGGCAAGAAGCAGAGTCATGGTGATGGTATCAAAAAACCAAAAAGTAGGATGAGAATAGGAAGCTGACAGGACAAAGGGGGAGATCTGACTCAGCTGACCATCCTGAGTATCCCTGGTAGAACAAGAGGCAGAAAATCAACACGGATGCAGAATCAACCAACAGGATCTAATCAACATTTACAGAACACTCCACCCAGCAGTAGCAGAACACACACAACTTTCAGATGTCCACAGAAGACACACACCAAGATGGACTGTATCCTGGGACACAAAACAAATTCAACAAATTCAATGTGACTGAAACCACGCGGAGCTTGTCCTCTGACCACGTAGTGAGAGAATCAGATTAGAGACCGGGACGCGGAAGGTAATGAGAAGACCTCCTGACGCTCAGAACCACGTTTCTAAATAATTCATGGAGTGGTGAGGAGGTCTCCAGGGAAACACAACGGTACATGTAGCTGACTGAAATGAAAACTCAGCCTGTCAAAATGGAGGAACAGCGATAAAGCAGTGCTGGGGAAATTTTATATCAGCAAGTGCACATCCTAGGAAAGAGGGAGAGTCTCAGGTCAGGACAGTAAGCTCCCACCTCAGAACCTAGGAAGAGAAGAGAAAAAACAGACTCAGGTCAGAAGGGAGAATAAGCAAAGACAACAGCAGATTTCAATGAAATTGAAAACAGGAAAGTGGGAAAGAAATGAATTTTAATTCATTAAAATGAAAGAAAGAAAAGGAAAGATGTCAATAAAATTAACAAAACTCTAGAAAGTCTGCAAAGAAAAAAGAGAGAAGACCTAAGCTGCCAATATCAGAAAGGAAACAGAGGCTATCACTGCAGACCCCACAGTCATAGAAAGGATAATGAGCAAGTGCTGGAAACAACACACAGAAATGACAACTTAGATGAAATATACCAATTCTTCAAAAAGCAAAGCTACACAACTCAACATAGACAGTTTGTGTAGCCTTATAACCATTAAGAAAATTAGATTCATAATTTTAAACTCCAAAAGGTGAATCCGGGGTCAGATGCTTTCAGTGAAGAATTCTTTCAAACTTTTAAAGAATTGACACCAAGTCTGCACAATTTCTTCCAGAAAATAGAAGAGGAAGGGACTGTTCCCAATTTATTTCACAACACTAGTATTACCTAGATATGGTAATAGTATTACCCAGATATGATAATCATAGAGACAGCACAAAAAAATTAAAAACCAACTCTCAAAACTGCAGATCAACATCTCTGATAAATATAGACATGAAAATGTTTAATAAGGCAATAGCACGTGGAGTTCACTGGTGCATAAAGAGAATTATACATTATGGCCAGGTGGGAGGTGTAAGGGGTGTGCAGCTGGCTCAACATTAAAAAGTTAATGAAATCATTTTATTAACAGGCCAAAGAGGAAAAATCACACGAGCTTATCAGTTAATGCAGAAAAAACTCTTGACAAAGTTCAAAATCGGTTCATGATCAAAGCTCTCAGAGAAATAGGAATAAAGGGAGCTTCCTCAGCTGGATGAAGGCCGTCTATAAGAAGCTGTATTTCTGACCTTGGACTTTGTGGGGATAGCTGAATACTGGGAACCAGAGAAGGACGCCCATCTCATCACCCTTGTTCAATATGCCTGGAAGTTCTGGTCCATGCAATGCGGCGAGAGAAGGAAATGAGCATCCAGGTTGGATGAAATGAAGCTGTCCGTGTTTGCTAATAACACAAACATCTACACAGAAAACTCCAAATAATCTGTTAAAAACCTGAAGCACTAATAAGCCAATTCTGCAAGCTTCAAGGATACAAGATAAACATACAGCCACGAGTTGAAGTTCTACATCTTAGCAATGACCAGGTTGTCACCAACCATTGTATTAAGATCACAGTATTGTGGGCTTCCCTGGTGGCTCAGTGGTGTAGAATCCGCCTGCCAGTCAGGTCCAGTCCCTGATCCAGGAGGATCCCACATATTGTGGATCGGCTAAACTCATGCGCCACAACTATTGAGTCTGTGTTCTAGAGCCTGGGAGCCTCAACCACTGAGCCCATGGGCCCTGGAGCCTGCCCTCCACAACCAGAGAAGCCACTGCAATGAGAAACCCGTGCACCCACAACTAAAGTGAAGTCTGCACAGAAATGAAGACCCAGCGCAGCCATAAATCAACAAACAAAATGATAAAAAGAATACAGTGCCAACTGCAATTGCTCAAGTCAATTGAAAAAGTCAGATGTAGATCTAACAAAGCATATATGTAACTCGCGTGTCGAAAGCTACAGAACACTGATGAAAGAAATCAAAGAGGCTCTGAACAGATGGAAATGTTCTTGAACTCAGCTGGCTGCTCACCAGCTGAAGGATCCAACGCTAAGAGACAGATGTTGGGTAAACAGAAAGGTAGCTTTACCGAGGAAGCTGGCAGCCCTGGAGAAAAGGGGGACTCATGTTCCAAAGAACCAACTCCCCAGCTGCCAGTAAGCGGGCAAGCGATTTTCAGGGATTGTTCGGGATGCATAGGTAGAGCAAGAGGGTTGAATGTGAAAGCAACTGAGTCAGCGCTGACATCATCGTGAAACTGGTTATGTAGTGGTCTCATGAGCATCATCTTGATTGTTTTAGTTTTAAAGTTAATCTTCAACTCCACGGTCATTTTTTTTTCTTCCTGTTTCCTTGAGGCCAGTTCTTAGAATTGTGCAAGATGGAACAGTTTATGCAATTGCTACCATCCGATCATCATGCAGTTGGCTTTTTCCAGTTTCAGCATCTATGTAACAGCTCAGTGGATATTATCCACAGCCCCTGAGGAGGAACAAAAGATCCTTGACTTTGTTTTATAGCTAAACTATTATTTTGTCTTGCTTGACTGTTTCCCTTTGCTTTTGCATTTTCTCACTTCTCAGATTAAATTTATCATTTGGAACTCAAGGAATGTCTAGGAGGCTAGTTTTTCTATAAACAAGAGGAAGATGGAGGACGAGAGTGAGGTCTGTTCCAAGAAAGCCTCATAGGGTCCTGTTCTCTTAAAGACATCCCATGTTCATGCACTGGAGGACTTGGCATAGTAAAACTGTCAGCTCTATCCAAATTAACATACAAGTGCAACGCAATTCCTATCAAATCCCAGCAGGAATTTTTGTAGATATAGACAAGATTATTCTAAAATTCACGGGGAAAGATGAAGGAACTAGAGTAGTCAAAGCAATTTGAGAAAGAACGATGTAGGAGGAATCAGTGTACCTGGTTCTAACATTTCCTGTTCAGTCGAATGACCAGAACTGCGTGGTGGTGGTTGCTGTTTAGTTGCTTGGTCATGTCCGACTCTCTGTGACCCCATGGACTGTGGCACGGCAGGCTTCCCTGTCCTTCACCATCTCCTGGAGCTTGCTCAAACTCGTGTCTACTGAGTCGGTGATGCCGTCAAACCATCTCATCCTCTGTCATTCCCTTCTTCTCCTGCCTTCAATCTTTCCCAGAATCAGGGTCTTTTCTAATGATGAGCTTTTTGCATCAAATGGCCAAAGTACTGGAGCTTCAGCTTCAACATCAGTCTTTCCAATGAATATTCAGGACTGATGTCCTTTAGGATGGACTGGCTTGATCTCCTGGCAGTCCAAGGGACTCTCAAGAGTCTTCTCCAATACCACAGTTCAAAAGCATAAATTCTTTGGCACTCAGCCTTCTTTATAGTCCAACTCTCACATCCATACGTGACTACTGGAAAAACCATAGCTTTGACTAGATGGACCTAGTCAGAAGAGTAATGTCTCTGCTTTTTAATACACTATCTAGGTTGGTCATAGCTTTTCTTCCAAGGAGCATCTTTTAATTTCATGGCTGCAGTCACCATCTGCAGTGATTTTGGAGCCCAAGAAAATAAAGTCTCTCACTGTTTGCATGGTTTTCCCATCTATTTGTCATGAAGTGATGGGACCGGATGCCATGATCTTAGTTTTTGAATGGTGAGTTTTAGGCCAGCTTTTTTACTCTCTTCTTTCACCCTCATCAAGAGGCTCTTTGGTTTCTCTTTGCTTTCTGCCATTAGGGTGGTGTCATCTGCGTATCTGAGGTTACTATGTTCCCCGGCAACCTTGATTCAAGCTTGAGCTTCACCCAGCCCAGCATTTCACATGATATATTCTGCACAAAAGTTAAATAAGCAGGGTGACAATATACAGCCTTGACAAACTCCTTTCCCAAATTTGAGCCAGTCCATTGTTCCATGTCTGGTTCTAACTGTTGCTTCTTGACCTGCATACAAGTTTCTCAGGAGGCAGGTAAGGTGGTCTGGTATTCCCACCTCTTAAAGAATTTTCCACAGTTTGTTGTGGTCTGCAAAGTCAAAGGCTTTAGTGTAGTCAATGAAGCTGAAGTAGATGTTTTTCTGGAGTTCCTTTGCTTTTTCTATAATCTAATGGATATTGGCAATTTGATCTGTGGTTCTTCTGCCTTTTCTAAATCCAGCTTGAACATCTGGAAGTTCTTGGTTCACATACTGTTGAAGCCTAGCGTGGAGAATTTTGAGCATTGCTTTGTTAGCATTTGAAATGAGTGCAGTTGTGCGGTAGTTTGAACATTCCTTGGCATTGCCCCTCTTTGGGATTAGAACAAAAACTGACCTTTTCCAGTTCTGTGGCCTTTGCTGAGTTTTCCAAATTTGCTGGCATATTGAGTGCAGCAGTTTAACAGCATCATCTTTTAGGAGAAAGGAGGAGCAACCCCACAAAAGACTGAACCAAGCTTACCTGTGAGTGTTTTGGAGTCTCCACTGGAGGTGTGGGTCTACGGCGGCCTGCAGTGGGGTAGGGGCGCTGACAACAGCAGTCCTGGGAGGTGCAGCATGCTGGCCTAAGTCCTTTTGCAGAAGGTTGCCGTCCCGACCCTAGTTTGGCCTCAAGCCAAACTACAGGGAAGGAACACAGCCCCACCCATCAGCAGAAAATTGGATTAAAGATTTAATGAGCATGACCTTGCCCACCAGAGCAAGACCCAGTCTTCCCAGCAGCCAGTCCCTCCCATCAAGAAGCTTGCACAAGCCTCCTATCCTCATCTACCAAAGGGCAGACAGAATGAAAACCACAATCACAGAAAACTAACCAAAATGATCACATGGACCACAGCCTTGTGTAACTCAATGAAACTATGAGCCATGCGGTGTGGGGCCACCCAAGATGGATGGGTCATGGTGGAGAGTTCTGACAAAACGTGGTCCCCTGGAGAAGGGAATAGCAAACCACTTCAGCATTCTTGCCTTGAGAACCCCATGAACAATATGACAAGCCACAAAGAAAGATCCTATACAAAGATACAAAGAGAATGTATCCACTGGGAGGGCATATTTGCAAACTTCATATTCACCAAAGGATTAGTATCTAGAATATAGAACAAACACTCGAAATTCAACTGTAAAAACCAAACAATCCAATTAGAAAATGGGAAAAAGGTTTGCAGAACCGCTTCTCTGAAGAGGACACAGAGGCAGAGAAGCGCACGAGACTATGCTAAACATCATTGGCCCGGCTGCTGTCATTGCTCAGTCGCTCAGGCGTGTCTGACTCTTTGTGACCCCACGGACTGCAGCACGCCAGGCTTCTCTGTCCTTCACTACACCCCAGAGTTTCCTCAAACTCATGTCCACTGAGTTGGTGATGCCGTCCAACCATCTCATCCTCTGTTGCCCCTTTCTGCTTCTGCCTTCAGTCTTTCCCAGCATCAGGGTCTTTTCTAATGATGGGCCTTTTGCATCAAATGGCCAAAGTACTGGAGCTTCAGCTTCAGTCCTTCCAACGAATATTCAGGACTGAGGTCCTTTAGGATTGACTGATTTGATCTCCTGGCAGTCCAAGGGACTCTCAAGAGTCTTCTCCAACACCACGGTTCAAAAGCATCAATTCTTTGGTGCTCAGCCTTCTTTATGGTCCAACTCTTACATCCATACGTGACTACTGGGAACACTATAGCTTTGACTATATGGACCTTTGTTGGCAAAGTGATGTCTCTGCTTTTTAATACACCGTCTAGGTTTGTCATAGCTTTTCTTCCAGAGGGAAATGCAAATTAAAACCGTACTTGTCAGCCTGGCTAAGAAAACCACCACACCAGATGCTGGTGAAGATGTAGAGAAAGTGGCTCACTCATTCATTGCTAGTGGGAATGAAAAATAATACAATTACTTTGATAACACTTTATTGCTGAGTTTTTAAAAATCTAAATACGTAACTGCTATTTAATGCAGAAATTGCACTCAGCATTTATTTATCCCATAGAAATGAGAACAGATGTTCACACCAAAGCCTGTGTACATGTCTTCACCACAATGGATGGACACGCTATGGTCCAGCCAACCCCCGGAATCTCACTCGGCAGTGAAAATCAGGGAACACAGAACAGTCTGAGTGAATCACCAGAGAATTATGCGGAGTGGAAAGAGCCAGCCCGCAAAGGTTGTGTACTATCCTGGAAACAACAGAATTACAGAACTAGACGACGGATTTGTGGTTGTCAGGGGTTAAGTAGGTGGCAGGGGTGAGAGCAAAGGCAAGGGCAGGCTCCTGGAGGAGCTGGGGACGCTCTGCGTCTCGGCCACGCCAGCGGCAGGCACTCTGCGCGATGCCACCCCTCAGGAAGGCTGGGAACCGGTGCCTGGAATCTTTCTGGATTATCTCTTAGAGCTGCATGAGAATCTACAATTATCTCAAAACATGAAGCTTAGTTGAAAACAAAAAACAACACCTCATAGGGCTTCCCTGGTAGCTCAGCGGTAAAGAATCTGCCTGCCAATGCAGGAGACACGGGTTTGATCCCCGATCCGGGAAGATCCCACATGCTGTGGAGCAACTAAGCCCGTGCTCCACGGCTGCCGAGCCTGTGTTCTAGAGTCCGGGACCCACAGCTACCGAGCCCACGCTCTGGAGTCCGGGACCCACAGCTACCGAGCCCACGCTCTGGAGTCCGGGACCCACAGCTACCGAGCCCACGCTCTGGAGTCCGGGACCCACAGCTACCGAGCCCACGCTCTGGAGTCCGGGACCCACAGCTACCGAGCCCGCGCTCTGGAGTCTGGGACCCACAGCTACTGAGCTCACATGCCTCAACTGCTGAAGCCCGTGTGCCCTAGAGTCCGTGATCTGCAACAAGAGAAGCCACTGCAGGGAGAAGCCCTCTCACCACAACAAGAGAATAGCTCCTGCTGCAGCTGGAGAGACATTATTTTCTCGGGCTCCAAAATCTCCTTTCAGGACTTGAAATAGCTCAGCTGAAATTCCATCACCTCCACTAGCTTTGTTCGTAGTGATGTGAACACCATCCTGGTTTATCTGTGTCATTAAGATCTTTTTTTTAATATAGTTCTTCTGTGGTTTCTTGCCACCTCTTCTGAATATCTTCTCTTCTGTTAGGTCCGTATCATTTTTGACCTTTATTGTGCCCATTTTTGAAAAGGCAAAAAGATAAGATACCAAATTATTTACCAATATTTTCTCAAGGTGAGAGTGGCAACTTTTGATTCATTTCTTCTCCCATTACAAAAAACCGTGTTGGCCTCTCCTTTGGGGTCGGCCCGCCCTCATGCCTCGGAGGGTGTACAATCATTTATTTACACGATAAAACTCTTGAGCTGTTAAAAAAAAAAACAACTGTGTTACTATCTGTGTGACAAAGGGCTTCCCAGGTGGTGCAAACAGTAAAGAGTCCACCTGCCAATGCAAGGGCCATAAGAGATGCAAGTTCGATCCCCGGGTCGGGAAGATCCCCTGGAAGAGGGCATGGCAATCTACTCCAGGGCTCTTGCCTGGAGAATTCCATGGACAGAGGAGCCTGGTGGGCTATATAGTCTACAGGGTCAATAAGAGTCGGACATGACTGAAGCCACTTAGCGCACATGCACACACGTGTATTTACCATGCTAACCACGTCGAAGTGAACAGCTCAGAGGCAGAAAGGGGCCCGCATCACTGTGCGTCTCGCCCACCGTCCACCTGCAGAATCTCAGTCTCCTGATGAGCCCTCACTGCCCTCCCCCATGGCCCCAGCCCCTGGCCACCTCCCGTGTCTGTGGATGCGACCCCTCCAGGGACCTCCTGTGGGGGGAGTCAGACAGCATCTGTGCTCTGCGACTGGCTTATCTCATCGAGCACCGTGTCCTGCAGGTTCCTCTTGTGCCGGATGTCCTTCCTGCTGAAGGCTGAGTGACGCCCACCGTGTGGACGGAGCTCCGTTCACGTCCCCCTCATCCGTCCGTGGGCCATGGACCCCTGGGCTGCCTCTCCCGGACTTGCTGTGAGCACAGGCTGCTCATATCTCGCTGAAATCCTGCTCTCATGTCTTTTGGGGATACGTCCAGAGGTGGTCTGGTTTACACTGTGAAAAACACCTTGAAATGTGCTGATGCGTTCACCCCCACCCCCCTCCAACTGCTGACTCCTTTGTCCTGGGCTCAGCAGCTGAGCTGGACAGCTGACCCTCAGCAGGCCCCCGGGGTCACAGTCAGAGCTGTTTGGACAGCCTGGCCGTCCTCCTGTCTTCCCGGAGGCTGACGGGGCGGTGATGGGGACGCCGCCTGACCTGTGCAGACCCCTGCCTGCGGATGGCGGTGCCCGGGGAGGGGCTGGCACATAGCTCTGAGGGCAGAGGAGGGGCTTCTTCGAGGGTCAGCTGCTCCCTGGCCCCTGGCTGCTGAGGGAGGCAGGTGCCTCCTTGGAACGGTCTCACTGCTGGGAGGTGGGAGATGACTGCTGAGCGGGCCTGGGGCACTGCGGAGGGAGGTGGGGAGGGGGCTGAGGCCTCTGGGCTTCCTGGGGCAGGCGGAGTGAGGAGGCGGGCAGGGCTGAGAAGCTGGGCTGGACCCAGGGAGGTGAGCGACCCCAGGGCCCGCACTGCCCTCCCAGGCCCTGACGGAGCGGGGCCCGGCTGCGGGGCGCGGACGGGCAGGGGCATCCGGGGTCAGGGCCGGCCGGA
Source organism: Cervus elaphus (assembly GCF_910594005.1). Classification (NCBI taxonomy): domain Eukaryota; kingdom Metazoa; phylum Chordata; class Mammalia; order Artiodactyla; family Cervidae; genus Cervus; species Cervus elaphus. The sequence goes on from NC_057816.1 coordinate 850,854, forward strand.
GCTGCGGGTCGGGGCTCAGGGCTGCGGGTTCCAGGCCAGCTCTCGGCAGGAATTCTGTTTGCCCAGTGACTCAGATGAACAAACACGTGCAGAAAGGTCCAAATCAGTGCAGCCCCACCGTGAAATCAAATTTACTCTCCTTCCGCCCCACGGGCATCTCTTGGTGTCTCTGCCTCCCGGGCCCCAGGGCGGGCATGAGGGTGAGGGCACCTTCCTCCTTATCAAGGAAGTCTCCGGGCTGGGAGAAACTCGGGGCTACCCTGCCCTTTCTGTCAACAGCGCGATAATTCCTGTAAGGCTATCGGAGGTTCCCAGCACCTCCAGCCAAGGTGGCACCCACTTCCTCTTCACGGGCTCGAGGGGCTCCGTGTGTCTTTGTCCTGGGTTCATCCCCTGCCACGCGGGAGACGCGGCAACCTTTCCCCAGACTGCTGGTTCCCCACCTGTGACATCAGGGCCCAGAGTGGCCCATCTGCTACGTGGCCAAGGCCGCACCCTTGGCCCACAGGGTCCCCTGAGTCAGGCGCGGCTGCGGGTCCCGGATGCTGAGAATCTGGGTCAAGAGTTCAGACGCCGCCAGGCGAGGAAGGCGTGGCCCTTTTGACTGTCACAGTGCAATCTGGCCTGCGCCACACCGTGACTCCAGGCGTGCTAGAATGCACACAATCACGGGTTACACCGCGCGGCATCAGAAAGTCTCCTAGGGGGACCCCACGAGGGTGGTGGGGGCTCTTCTGGGGGCTGGATGCAGCTCAGAAGATGCTCCCCTGAAGTCTATTCTGTCCTGGGGGCAGCTCGGTCTGTGATCACTGATTTCCAGACGAGGCACAGGGAGGGTGATGTGCTGGCCGGGGGCACACAGCTGATGGGTGTCGGGGCCAGGATACACCTTCTCCCAGGGTCTGGAGCCCCTGGCCCTGGGTTCAGACCCTAGTTGGCCCCCTGAGGTCAGGTGCTTCCCACCTGTGTCACCCAGAAGTGGGGACACCCCGAGACCCTACCTCTCAGGAGTTGTTGGTGTCCCATGGACTGGATTACACGGTGAAGCCTCCAACAAGTGCACCTGGCCCACCAGGGCCGCCGTGATTGTGTCGGAGCAGCTGGCCCTGTACTCAGGGCGTCCGAGATGGGACTGGCAGAGTACCCGCAGGGGAGACAGCCGGCCACTCCACCGTCTGGGCAGAAAACAGGAGCCGCAGCCGACTGTCTGCTTTACCATCTGTGGCTGGTCCAGGCCTGTCCTTTTCTTCAGGGGGTGAGGCTGGAGGGACCTGGCATTTGGGGTGCAGGCGTCCACCTCTGGGTTGAAGGTGTGCCCCAGGTGTGAGGATGGAAGTCAGGTCTCCCCACGGCGGCCCCTTGAGGGCACTGGGCTTGCGGAGGGTGGCCTGGCTCCCAGCCGCCTGGCCACTCTGCTGTGCTCACCTCTCTGGCCTGGAGGGGCAGAGGCCAAGCCTCGAGTCCCACGTGGGAAGGGCCGTGAAGCTGCCCTCTTTTGCTGCCCCGAAGCTGCACCTGTGCCCCCGGACAGAGCATCCACCTTGGTGGGGAGCAGGGAGAGTCGGGGCTGAGGGCAGCTGATGGGACCGCTTGGGGCCCCAGGTCCCACAGCTCCCGCAGAGCAAACCCCAGGCACCTGCGCTGGGACCGCAGCTGCCCCCCAAAACTGGGAGGGGTCCCGGCACTGGGCAGGCAGTGCTGAAGCCGGGGTCCCCTGCCCTGGCCACTTCGGTCAGGAACAGCTGGGCTGGGCCGGGCCAGGCCATAGTCGAGATCAGGGTCGGGGTCAGGCAGCCCCGGGTCCAGAGGGGTGGACGGGTGGGCTGTGTGTCTGTCCAAGGAGAGAGCTGTGAGGACCATGCTGCCCCCGGGTGCCCGGGGTGCTGTCACCCCGGGAGGAAAGCGCTGGGCCGGTTCCCTGGCCCCGCTCCTGCGGGCTCCTGGCCCACCCATAGGGCCGGCTCCCTGCCCCTGCTCCTGCGGGCTCCTGGCCCACGGTGGGGCCTGGTTCTCGGCGGGCGGGCATTTCCCCATCATCTGAGTCAGTCACTTGTACGTGCAGGGTTGTCTGATGCTCGCCTCCCATCCCAAATCGGAGCTGCCGGAGCGAGTCGGCGGCCTGCATCCTGGGCACATCCCGCCACGGTCCTTTTGTTGCCATGGCAAGCCGTGGGCGCTCCTGTCAGGGCGGGATCCCAGCCCTCCATCCACACAAGCACTGCCCTGCCGGACCCCAGTTGACCCACAGTTTATCAGGTCCAGGTGGGGCCGGCAACAGCCCAAGGGCAGCTGACCCCGAGGAAGCAAGGCCTCTGGGGCCACTTCCCTGTGCCAGCCATGTCCCCAGGCGTAGTGCCCTACGTGAGTCCTGGACACGCAGCCTTGCTCCTGCCATGGACTCTGTTCAGAGGGGTAAACTGAGGCGGCCGACACGTCCAGCTGGGCTCCTTCCCCTGTGTGGCCTCTCACTGAGCATGGAGGCCCTGAGAGGAGGACGCTGGAGTTTAAAGGGTCCCCCTCCAGTCCCCATCCTTCCAGAGCCCCTAGTGGGCATGTGGGGAGGTCCCAGGGAAGAAGGCCCCTGGGTGCCTGGGCTGGGTCACTGGGCCACTCCGGCCCCGAAGCCAGGCCCTCTCCCCATGGGGTGCTTCTTATGGGGTTCCCCTGCAAGGCAGGCTGACCCTGGGGTGGGGCATACACTGGTGGCTCAGACAGGGCAGGGGGCATGGGGGGCCCAGGCCCCTGCCCCACGCCAGCGGCGTGAATGCCGGTTGTCCTGCTGCCTCCCGGCCTGCCTGGGGTCACGAGGAGAGTGGGCTCACGTCACCGCAGCCTCCTTCCCTGACCTGCGCTCCGGCCCCCGAGGCCGACCCTCAAACCTCCCCCAAGGCACGATTGCTCACGTCCGATATCCCAAACACAAAAGCCACAGCCCTTTGGAGCCAGACGTGACCCTTGGACTGTCCCCTAGGGACCCACTCTGCTCAGCACCAGGCTGCCAGCTGGTGGTCCAGCTCTAGAGCCCGGCAGCTGCGTGGGGACAGTGGGGACGCGAGGCGGCAGCCGGTGTGCGGGGCCGCTCCCACTGTACCCCTCAGCCCGGCCTGTGTGAGCGGCCACCAGCGCTCATCACTCACCCTCACTCACTCATTCATTCACTCACTCATTCACGTTCACTCACTCATTCATTCATGCATGCACTCATTCATTCACTCACTCATTCACATTCACTCACTCATTCATTCACACACTCATCAGTCATTCATCCACATTCACTCACTCATAACTCACTCATTCACTTATTCACTCATCACTCACATTAACTGACTCACTCATTCACTCACTCACCCACTCATTCTTTCATTCACACAGTCATTCACTCACACGCTCATTCATTCACTCACTCACCATGCCCCCCCCCCAACTCCTGTTCTGTGTGAGGTGTTCTTTCTACTAGATACCAGGGTAAATCGGGGGCGTGAGAAGGGAAAGGCTCCGGGACGGAAAGCTAGGTGCCCGTAAGGAGCTCAGGACAGGCCCCGAGAGCCAAAGCAGAAGCTCCAGTCAGCTCCACGGAGCCCCTGAGCCAGGCCTGCCTCAGCATAAGGGACCCGGCCCCGCGGCTCTGCCCCGGGAAGAGCCTCCTGGCCGGCCCCCTGTGGCAGTGGGGCCACCAGTTACGGTGGGTGCTGTGTGTGGTCACCTGGGACTGAGATCCAGCCCCAGTGCCCAGCACCCTGAGTGGGTGACCATCACCAGCGTGCTTCCTCAGGCAGAGCCCGTCATGGCCAAGACCACCAGGCCACTTTCTGGGCTGGTTCACTCGGCATCGCCCCTGCCCCTCAAGGACACAGGCCTGCGTGGGAGGAGCTGGCCCGCGGCTGCTCACCGCCCGCCGGGAGCACAGCCAGCCTCCCAGGCAGCACTGGTCGGGGGGCAGTGTCCTGCCACCGGGCGTGCTGCCCCTGAGCCCCTCTGCAGCGAGGGCGGGGCCGGCCCAGCAGCCCCGGCTGCAGGAAGGATGGCGGTGGCCTCCAGGCACAGGGGCTCAAGGGCTGGCCTCACGGGAGCCTGCCCAGCCAAGGTTCAGAGCTGGGGGCACAGCAAGAGGATGCCTGAGCCAGGGCTGGGGGACCCCAGGAATCATGTCCCAGCTGCAGACACACCCGTCTCTGCTGTCTTCAGCCGCTGGCCATCCCAAAGCCAGTGACCACTGTTTACCTGGGCGAGGGGAATTGCAGGCCTGGCCCCGCCCTCCCACGTGAGCCCGGTGGGGCCGCAGCCAGCTCCAGGACTACAAAAGGCTCCTGCTGGCTCAGAGCGTCCTCAGAGGCTGCCCTGGGACTTTCTCCCACACACCATGGGCGTTGGCCGGAGGAGGCTGGCCCCGCTCTGGGCCCTGGCTCTCACTCTGGCCTGTGCCCAGCACACAGGTAAGGTGCCTGCTGACATCCCCAGGCCGGCCGTGACCGGAGCCTGGAGCCCCTGCCGCCCTCAATTCCTAGGGTGGCCCTGGCATCAGGAGGGCAGCAAGCAGCTCAGAGGCCTTGCCCGGGGCTCTGAGAAGCTGAGGGTGTCTGTGGGCCACTTTTCCTGCTCAGTCCCCGCTCCAGGAGATTGTGGGGTCGGGGAGGTGCTTTTGGGGCTGCAGGGTCCAGGTGGGGGACGGGGAGGGGTCAGCCGGGCATCTGTGAGCTCCCGGCTGCAGGGTGCCATCCTCAGAGGCCTCTCCCACCGGGGCCGGCGTCTCCCCGCCTGCTTCCCAGGGCACAGCTGGGCCCTGCAGCACTCGGCAGCCTGGGGACCACACCGTGCGGCTGAGGTGCCCCTGCCCCAGGCAGCTTGTGCGCCCTGGTGCCCAGCCTCCTGTGGCCGCCCGCCTGCCCGGGAACCAGGAGCCCGCCTGCGCTGCTCAGGCCGAGGCTGCCCCACTGGGGGCTCCCTGGGCGCACCTCAGAGACAAGGCCAGGTTCTCGGGGCGGCCTCTGGGCCTACTCCGCCAGTCCCCGGGTGCTGCCTGCCCGGCCTCCATGGAGCTGAGCTGAGTTGTGTGATGGCGCTGAGCACCTCGTTTTGGGTGCAGCTCTGTCTGCGCTCTTGGTCCCAGATCCCCAGCTGGCTCTGAGTCCCTCAGGACCCCAGCTGTCTTTGGAGGGGCTGAGCCAGCACGGCCTCGGGGTCTGCCCCTCGGATGGGCTGCTCCTGAGGGTGCTCCCGCCTGTTCCCCTGTGTCCTGAGCAGGGAACCAGGGCCTGGCGCCTGGGGGACGCTTGGTGGGCATGAATGCACCGTGCTCCAAGGAAGGGCCCCTGGAGAAGCCGGCTCAGGGCGGGGGGGTGGGGCTCATGGAGGGCATGGTTGAAGGTGCTGCGGCCCAGCGGAGGGCCTGGGGTGACTCAGAAGAGGCCCTCCCATGCCCCCTGTCCGTGTGGAGAACCCCACCCTCCAGGCTCCCCCCACCCCCTTCTGTTGGTGCGTCCTTCGGGGCCAGCTCCAGCCCAGCACCCTCTCCTCTTCCCACAGGCCTGGCCCAGAGCAGCACTGCAGAGCTCAGCTTCAAGCACCCAGACCTCCCTCCCGCCCCTCAGGGGCCTGGTGGTGAGTGGACCCCCCACCTGTCCGAGCCCACGCCCCGCCCCGGAGGGGCCGCTCAGGTCTCATGGCGAGGCCACTGGCCACAGAGCAAGGGCAGGCTCAGGGACAGGCCCGGCCATCTGGGTCTGCTTGTCCCGGGACGGGGCTCCCGGGGAAGGCGCACCTGGGCCTGAGCTCAGCATGGAAGCATGGTTCGCAGCCATGGGTGTTGATTCAGGCATTTTTGAGATTCCGGGAGCCGGGAACTCCCAGGTGCAAACAATATCAAGGCCATGTGGGCATGACAGTTGACCTCTGCTGAGTCTCCGCTGGCCCTGGCGCTCACGCAGCAGAGAGGTCGCACACACTGCAGAGTCCAGAGCAGCGGGGGCCGGGGAGGGGCCCTGCCGTGGCGGAAGCCCTCCTGGGGTCGAGCTGGGGGTGGGCGGTGAGGGTGAGGGCTCTGCGTCAGCTGCCTGTTCCCTCAGGCACCGCCCTCCGTGGAGTGACCATCCACCCGCCTCTGAGGACCACCCCCGTGGTGCGAGGTGAGACCGCGGGGCTGGGTCGGGGCCGGGCGGCCGTGTCCGCGGAGATCTGGGTCTCCAGAGCAGGAGGTGGTGGGAGGGTGCGTGGCTCCCCGCGGGGATGAGGCCCGGCTTTCGGGAGGTCCGGGCCGCGTCGCCGGTGTCCCTCGGAAATGGCCCGCTCTGCTTGACCGCAGCCCTGAACGCAGCCCACGGCGGGCGGGTGTGCAGCACGTGGGGCGACTTCCACTACAAGACCTTCGACGGCGACGTCTTCCGCTTCCCCGGGCTGTGCAACTACGTCTTCTCCGCGCACTGTGGCTCCGCCTACGAGGACTTCAGCCTGCAGCTCCGCCGCGGCCCCGGGCCCAACAGCACCGCGCCCAGCCTGGTCACCATGAAGCTGGACGGGCTGGTCGTCAGGCTGGCCAAGGGCTCCGTCCTGGTCAACGGCCGCCCGTGAGTCTGGGCCCGGATGGCACACGTGCTCCTGGGACCACGGCAGGGTGGCCCCAGGCCCCTAGGCCCCCGCACTCAGCCCCCATCTCTCCTGGGGACTCAGGCCCCTGCGCTCGGCCCCCATCTCTCCTGGGGACTCAGGCCCCCACACTCGGCCCCCAACTCTCCTGGGGACTCAGGCCCCCGCACTCAGCCCCCGTCTCTCCTGGGGACTCAGGCCCCTGCGCTCGGCCCCCATCTCTCCTGGGGACTCAGGCCCCCGCACTCGGCCCCCGTCTCTCCTGGGCCAGCCCCCGTCTCTCCTGGGGACTCAGGCCCCTGCGCTCGGCCCCCGTCTCTCCTGGGCCGGCCCCCGTCTCTCCTGGGGACTCAGGCCCCTGCGCTCGGCCCCCGTCTCTCCTGGGCCAGCCCCCGTCTCTCCTGGGGCTCAGGCCCCCGCGCTGCCCTGGACATGGCCCCTGCCTCGTGCTGCTGATGCTTGAGCTCCGCACGCTTGGGTCTTGGTGACCTTGTCGGGACGTGACCTGAGGGGCCTCCCCGCCTGTCCTGACCTCTGCTGCCCAGGCCCTCGGGCCCCATGTGCCCCAGCCAGGCCCTCTCTCTGCAGAATTCAGCTGCCCTTCAGCCAGTCCGGGGTCCTCATTGAGCAGAGCAACGGCAACCTGAGGGTGGTGGCCAAGCTGGGCCTGGTCTTCATGTGGAACCAGGACGACAGCCTCCTGGTGAGGCCGGGGGCGGGGCCGGGGCCGGGGCGGAGCCAGGGGTGGGGCCAGGGTCCTGGCACATACCTCCGGCCGACAGCCCCCCAGGGAGGGAAGAAGGTGCTCTGGGTGAAGGAGGGTGGGAAGACAGACCACACCCCGATGGAGATGCCATGTGTGGGGGAGGTGTCTCCTCCAGGACACACTCCTGCTCGGGGTCCTGGCTTGGAGGAATGAGTGTCGGGGGTCCTCTGTGAGGAGCTGCAGCCCCGACCTCCTCGGGAGCCTGGTCCATCCTTCTGGTACTGGGGCGGCCCTGGTGCGGCTGGAGGCTGACGGGTCCTCTCCCGGCAGCTCGAGCTGGACGCCAAGTACACCAACCAGACATGCGGGCTGTGCGGAGACTTCAATGGTGTCCCCGTCTACAACGAGTTCTTCTCGCACAGTGAGTCCTCCCAGGCGCCTCCCCGTCCCCCCACCCCGCCCGCTCCCGGGTCCTCAGTGCTCCGTGAAGGCTGCCCCAGAATCCCAAGTCAGAGATCTCAGTCTGAACACGTGTGCACTGCCCACACATGCACGCAGACCCGAGCACTCGCACACTCCACACACGTGTGCAGACTCCCGCACCCCCTGCAAACCCCGCCCCCCCCACCCGCAGAGCAGGCAGCCTCCGCCGCATCCTGTTCTCGGCGCCGGCCCGCCCCCTCCGCTGAAACTGCAGACCTGCCTCTGCCCAGACCCTGTCTCTGTGTCTCAGTCCTGAGCCTTTGCCAGCGAGCAGTGCCTTTCCTGTGACCCACGCCTGCTGCAGCCCCGAGCTTGGGGTCCCCTCTGCCCGGCCCGTGGAGCCCCAAGCAAAGCCCATCTGTGAGGGCTGCTTACTGGAGGCCAGCCTGGGGGCCTGGGGGCAGCCGGCATGGGCTTGGGCTCACTCTCCAGCCCCCTGGGCTACGAGGTGGCCCCAGGCCCATGAAGCGTCAGGTAAAGGGCCGATCCCATGGCCCTGCAGCCTAGAATGCCCGGGGATCCCTCACTTCATCTCCAGATGCCCTTGTCCTGCAGAGCTGCCACTTAACTGGGCAGTGTGGGCAAGGGAGACAGGCATAGCCGGAACGGAACACCCTGAATGAGGGATGCGGGCGGTCCTTGTCCTTCCGGCAGATGTCAAGCTGACCCCCACCGAGTTTGGGAACCTGCAGAAGATGGACGGCCCCACGGAGCAGTGTCAGGACCCTGTCCCCGAGGATGCTGGGACCTGCTCGAACAACTCTGTAAGGCTCAGAGTGGACAGGGTGGGGGTCTTGCTCCCACATCCCCGGGGCTGAGCCAGGGACGCCGGACTAAACGAGGGGTCCGGGCTCTGCCCCAGGGCATCTGCGAGGAGATGTTGAGCAGCGAGCCGTTCTTGGGCTGTGCCCTCCTGGTGAATGCCAGCAGCTACCTGGAGGCCTGCCAGCATGACCTCTGCCACTGCAGCCAAGCCAACCTCAGCAGCTGCCTCTGCCACACCCTCGCCGAGTACTCCCGCCAGTGTGCCCACGCCGGGGGGCTGCCCCTGGACTGGCGGGGCCCCCAGCTCTGCCGTGAGTGCCCGTGTGGCCCGGGCCCTGCCCTGCTGTCCCCCGAGGCCGGGGGCAGGGCAGGGTGTGACGTGGCCTGTCCTCCCCCGCAGCCCAGACGTGCCCCCTGAACATGTGGTACCACGAGTGCGGCTCGCCCTGCGTGGACACCTGCTCCAACCCCGAGCACTCCCAGCTGTGTGAGGACCACTGCATGGCCGGCTGCTTCTGCCCCGAGGGTGAGAAGGAGCCCCTCCCCGGCCCCCCGAATCACACAGATGCATCACGGGTGTCGGACGGAGCCCCTGAGGCGTCCCTTGGCCCCTGGGTCTGAGGAGCCCTCTAGGGCAGGTCCGTGGTGGGCGGGGGGCCATGCCCCTCCCCACGCCCTCTCAGCGGACAGTCTGGCACCTGCCACACGGCCTGCCTGCCTCTGCAGGGATGGTTCTGGATGACATCGGCCACACGGGCTGCATTCCCGTGTCTGGGTGCTCCTGCATGTACAATGGGGCCACCTACGCTCCAGGGACTGGCTACTCCACAGACTGCACCAACTGGTAGGACCCGGGCCCCGTCCTCTGCTCCCTGGACCCGCCCTGGGGGCTGTGGCCAGGTGCTGCGGGTCCGCTCCCACCTGGGGCCCGGGGCAGAGGCCAGTGGCTGTCCGGGCAGGCGCCAAGGGGCTCCAGTCAATATGGGGAGGCAGGCAGGCCTGGGCGAGCCCGCGGTCGGCCTGCCGTCTGGGTGGGGGCCATGCCTGGGGCCCAGCACGCATGCGGTGCCCCCCTGCTCTCAGCACCTGCTCCGGAGGCCAGTGGACCTGCCGGGAGGCGCCGTGTCCGGGGACCTGCTCGGTGCTGGGCGGCGCCCACATCTCCACGTTTGACGAAAAGCAGTACACGGTGCACGGGGACTGCAGCTATGTGCTGGCCAAGGTGCGCCAGGCCCTCCCCGCACGGGCGGCTGTGGAGAACCGTGGGGCTCCTGAGGCCTCCAGGAGGCCACCCCGGCTTTGGGCGGGCGGAGCGGGGAGGCCGAGGCGGGCCGGGGGCCGATGAGCTCTGCCCGGGGGCCTGTGTTTCCAGCCTTGTGACAGTGGCGCCTTCACCGTGCTGGCCGAGCTGCGCAGGTGCGGGCTGACCGACAGCGAGAGCTGCCTGAAGAGCCTGACGCTGAGCCTGGGCGGGGGGCACACGGTGAGTGCGGGCCTGGGCGGGGTGTCCTTCCTGGCAAATGACCTCTGCCCGAGCCATGACCCTACAGAAGCAGCAGCCTGCGGACACCCCCACTGCGTCCCACCTGCACCGCTTGTGGGTCTTCTGAGCGATGGTCCTCAGAGAGCCAGCTCAGAGGCGGGCTCTGGAGGCCTTCACCTGTCCAGAGCGGCCCAGGAACCTTCTCTGCTGAAATAAACTTTTAAAAAACATAGTACATTAAAAAAAAGTTTGGCTTCCCCAGGCCCTGGCTGCGGCCTGTGGAATCTTCTCGTGCCACGCGGGCGCCCCGCTGCGGCACATGTGCGGGCTCGGCAGCGCCGGCTCAGAATCTGCGACTCGCAGGCTTAGTTGCCCTGTGGCATGTGGGGCCTTAGTTTCCTGACCAGGGAGCAAACCCATGGCACCTTCTTTGCAAGGCAGATTCCTAACCACTGGACCTCCAGGGCAGTCCTTGAAGTTGACTTTTTAACTTTAGTAAATCTCTTTGCTTTTCATGTCAGTTCAGTTCAGTCGCTCAGTCATGTCCGACTCTTTGCGACCCTATGGACTGCAGCACTCCAGGCCTCCCTGTCCATCACCAACTCCCGGAGTTTACTCAAACTCATGTCCATTGAGTCAGTGATGCCATCAAGCCATCTCATCCTCTGTCGTCCCCTTCTCCTGCCTTCAGTCTTTCCCAGCATCAGGGTCTTTTCCAATGAGTCAGCTCTTTGCATCAGGTGGCCAAAGTATTGGAGTTTCAGCTTCAGCATCAGTCCTTCCAATGAACACCCAGGACTGATCTCCTCTAGGATGGACTGGTTGGATCTCCTCGCTGTCCAAGGGACTCTCATGAGTCTTCTCCAACACCACAGTTCAAAAGCATCAATGCTTCAGTGCTCAGCTTTCTTTATGGTCAAAATTTCACATCTATACATGACTACTGGAAAAAACATAGCTTTGACTAGACGGACCTTTGTTGGCAAAGTAATGTCTCTGTTTTTTAATATGCTGCCTAGCTTGGTCATAGCTTTTCTTCTAAGGAGCAAGCATCTTTTAATTTCATGGCTGCAGTCACCATCTGCAGTGATTTTGGAGCCCAAGAAAATAAAGTCTCTCACTGTTTCCATTATTTCCCTATCTATTTGCCATGAAGTGATGGGACCGGATGCCATGGTATTAGTTTTTTGAATGTTGAGTTTTAAGCCAACTTTTTCACTCTCCTCTTTCACTTTCATCAAGAGGCTCTTTAGTTCCTTTTCACTTTCTGCCATAAGGGTGGTGTCATCTGCGTATCTGAGGCTGTTGATATTTCTCTTGCAATCTTGATTCCAGCTTGTGCTTCATCCAGTGTGGCATTTCACATGATGCGTATAAGTTAAATAAGCAGGGTGACAATGTACAGCCTTGACAAACTCCTTACCCAATTTGGAACCAGTCCATTATTCCATGTCTGGTTCTAACTGTTGCTTTTTGACCTGCATACAGATTTCTCAGGAGGCAGGTAAGGTAGTCTGGTATTCCCATCTCTTTAAGAATTTTCCACAGTTTGTTGTGATCCACACAGTCACAGGCTTTGGCATAGTCAATGAAGCAGAAGTAGATGTTTTTCTGGAATCCTCTTGCTTTGTCTATGATCCAATGGATGTTGGCAATTTGATCTCTGGTTCCTCTGCCTTTTCTAAATCCGGCTTGTACATCTGGAAGTTCTCGGTTCATATACTATTGAAGCCTTGCTTGGAGAATTTTGAGCATTACTTTGCTAGTGTGTGAGATGAGTGCAATTGTGTGGTAGTTTGAATATTCTTGGGCATTGCCTTTCTTTGGGACTGGAATGAAAACTGACCTTTTCCAGTCCTGTGGCCACTGCTGAGTTTTCCAAATTTGCTGGCATATTAAGTGCAGCACTTTCATAGCCTCATATTTTAGGATTTGCAATAGCTCAGCTGAAATTCCATCACTTCCACTAGCTTTGCTTGTAGTGATGCTTCCTAAGGCCCACTTGACTTTGAACTCCAGGATGTCTGGCTCTAGGTTAATGATCACACCATTGTGGTTATCTGGGTCATTAAGATCTTTTTTGTGTAGTTCTGTATTCTTGCCACCTCTTTTTAATCTCTTTTGCTTCTGTTGGGTCTGTACCATTTCTCTCCTTTATTGTGCCCATCTTTGCATGAAATGTTCCCTTGGTATCTTTAATTTTCTTGCAGAGATCTCTAGTCTTTCCCATTCTATTGCTATCCTCTGTTTCTTTTCATTGATCATTGAAGAAGGCTTTCTTATCTCTCCTTGCTATTCTTTGGAACTCTGCATTCAGATGGGTATATCTTTCCTTTTCTCCTTTGCCTTTCATGTCTCTTCTTTTCTCAGCTATTTGTAAGACCTCCTCAGACAACGATCTTGCCTTTTTGCATTTCTTTTTCTTAGTGATGGTCTTGATCCCTGCCTCCTGTACAATGCTATGAACCTCCATCCATAGTTTGTCAGGCACTCTATTAGATCTAACCCCTTGAATGTATCTGTCACTTCCACTGTATAATCTTAAGGGATTTGATTTAGGTCATACCTGAATGGTCCAGCGGTTTTCCCTACTTTCTTCAATTTAAGTCTGAATTTGGCAGTAAGGAGTTCATGATCTGAGCCACAGTCAGCTCCTGGTCTTGTTTTTGCTGACTGTATACAGCGTCTCCATCTTTGGCTGCAAAGAATATAATCAAACTGATTTTGGTATTGACCATCTGGTGATGTCCATGTGTAGAGTCTTCTCTTGTGTTGTTGGAAGAGGGCGTTTGCTATGACCAGTGCGCTCTCTTGATAAAAGTCTGTTAGCCTTTGCCCTGATTCGTTTTGTGCTCCAAGGCCAAACAGAGGCCCTGGGGTCTCTGGGGTCCCTGGGTCCTGGTGCACACAAGATTTAGTTTGAGTCCCCTGAGCATCTCTGGCAGGTAAGGAGTTTGATTCCTGAGGGGATTTTGCCTCCTTCTGTCCTGCTGGGGCCTCTCGTTTGCCCTGGATGTGGGGTGTCTTTTTTTGGTGGGATCCAACATTCTCCTGTCGATGGCTGTTCAGCGGTTAGTTGCAGTTTTGGAGTTCTCACAGGAGAAGATGAACGCACATCCTTCTACTCCACTGTCTTGAACAGCTTTTCATGTCACCAAAAAAATAAGTCCTGTCCTTGTGGAAACATTAGCAAAGCAGGCTGAGCCTGAGTTGGGCAGGTCATCAGCCTTTCTCTGCCCTGTGGGGACTGTCACGACCCCTGCTGTGTGCTTCTCCAGGTCTTCATGATCAAGGCTAGCGGGGAGGTGTTTATGAACCAGGTCTACATCCAGCTGCCCGTCTCAGCAGGTGAGGGTGCCCACCCCTCCCCCACTTCTGACAGTCCTGCCCCTCACGCCCACTGAGATGTGGTCCCCTGTGTCCACAGCCAACGTCACGCTCTTCAGACCTTCCACCTTCTTCATCATCGCTCAGACCCAGCTGGGCCTGCAGCTGGACATCCAGCTGGTGCCCATCATGCAGGTGTTCGTGCGGCTGGAGCCGCAGATCCGAGGGCAGACCTGCGGTAAGAGGGTCACCACCTGGCACCCAAGTCCACCCCCCGCAGCTGGGCACGCAGGGGCCTCACACAGCCCTCCACCCCAGGCCTGTGTGGGAACTTCAACCAGAACCAGGCCGACGACTTCCGGACCATCAGCGGCGTGGTGGAGGGCTCAGCCGCTGCTTTCGCCAACACCTGGAAGACCCAGGCCGCCTGCCCCAACATCAAGAACAGCTTTGAGGACCCCTGCTCCCTCAGCGTGGAGAACGGTATGTGTCCAGCAGCCCCGGGGCCTGCCTGGTGCCGGGCAGCCTCAGACCGCTCACACCTGGCGCTGCTCCACACGGAGGGACTCGGGGTGGAAGGAAGCTGCTCACCTCGAGGGGTCTCCCGCTTGACGTGACTGCCCAGCCCCACTGACCAGCCGTCCTCCATCCACAGAGAAATTCGCTCAGCACTGGTGCTCCCGGCTGACAGACCCCCAGGGCCCATTCGCCCAGTGCCACTCCACCGTGGACCCCAGCGCCTACTACTCGGTAACGCCACCTCCTGGCTCTGCCCCTGGGCCTGGGCCACTCTCAGGGTCCCAAGGGCCAGGGCAACAGTGTCTGGGCCAGGCTGGTCTCCCTGGTTCTGTCCCCGCCTCCACTCACTCACTCACTCATTCACTCACTCACTCATTCATTCAGTCACTCACTCACTCATTCACTCATTCATTCACTCACTTATTCATTCATTCACTCACTTGTTCACTCATTCATTCATTCATTCATTTAGTCACTCATTCACTCACTCATTCTGTCACTCACAAACTCACTCATTCATTCACTCACTCATTCATTCAGTCACTCACTTACTCATTCATTCACTCACTCACTCGTTCACTCATTCATTCACTCACTCATTCATTCAGTCACTCACTCATTCACTCATTCATTCACTCACTTATTCATTCATTCACTCACTCGTTCACTCATTCATTCACTCATTCACTCACTTATTCATTCATTCACTCACTTATTCACTCATTCATTCATTTAGTCACTCACTCACTCATTCAGTCATTAATTACTCAGTTGCTCATTCGCTCACCCACCCATTGTGAGATTCCGAGTCCATCATGTCCTCCTGCCCTACACCCAGGCACTGGGGCAGGGACTGCTACATGCAGTGAGTGAGTAGCCCGCTGGCCCTGGGGTCAGTGAGAAACTGGTGTCTGGGGCTGACCACACGGGGCTGGACCGCTGGGTCACAGAGATGAGGGACAGTGATCCTTCTGGCAGCCCCCCATCAGCCCAAGGACGTGACTGCAAGATGGTCTGTACGCGTTCTTCTGAGGGAGGGGGAGCCCCCGTGAGCCTGGGGAGGGGTCCTGGGGAGGCAGGGGCTCCGGCCGCGGTGTGAGGAGGGACCGCCGTGACCATGTGACTGGGGTTCCTGACGTCCCGGTGCATGCCCCCCAGAACTGCATGTTCGACACCTGTAACTGTGAGAAGAGTGAGGACTGCATGTGCGCGGCCCTGTCCTCCTACGTCCGGGCCTGTGCCGCCCGGGGAGTGCTGCTCAGCGGCTGGCGGGACGGCGTGTGCAGTGAGTGTCCCCTAGCTGGGTGCGGGGCTTGAGCAGCACCGAGCCCACGGCCCAGGGACCCTGTTGGGGGGCTGTGGGGGCCGGGGGAGCCTGCCAGCTCTGGCCTGAGTGCCGCGCTACCTGCATCCACAGCAAAGGCCATGGCGACCTGCCCCAAGTCGCTCACCTACCGCTACAACATCAGCACGTGCCCACCCACCTGCCGGGCCCGGAGTGACGAGGACGTAACCTGTGGCGGCGGCTTCGTCCCCGTGGACGGCTGCACCTGCCCCGACGGCACCTTCCTGGACAACACGGGCGCGTGCGTGCCGGCCGCCAGCTGCCCCTGCTACTTCCAGGGCTCCGTGGTCCCCAATGGGGAGTCACGGCATGAGCAGGGCATTGTCTGGTAAGAGCCGGAGCGGAGTGGGCGGGCGGGGGGAGGCTGGGGGCTCTCTGACTGCGCTCTCCCGGCAGCTCCTGCACCCAGGGTGCACTCACCTGCATCGGAGGCCACACCCCAGATCAAGGTGAGCTGGGGCGGGTGGGGGGCCCTCGGTTATCTCTGCACCAAGCTTCGTAAGTACCTGTGGGATGACATGCTCGGCTCGCAAGGCAGCGAGCTTGGCGGTGGCGTTGGGCTCCCCTGAGCGCCCCCTCCCTCCCCAGTCTGCGTCCCGCCCATGGTCTACTTTGACTGTCGCAACGCCACGCCTGGGGCCAGCGGGGCCGGCTGTCAGAAGAGCTGCCAGACCCTGGACATGGACTGTGTAAGCGCCCCCGCAGCCCCTGGGGCCCCTCTGCAGGCCCGGGTCACCCGCTAAGCGGGCTCTGTCCCCCGCCACAGTACAGCCCCAAGTGTGAGCCCGGCTGTGTGTGTCCTGACGGGCTGGTGGCCAGCGGCGACGGCGGCTGCGTCCCCGTGTCCGATTGCCCCTGCGTGCACAACGAGGCCAGCTACCAGCCAGGCCAGACCATCCGCATTGGCTGCAACACCTGGTACCGGGGAGGGGGTGCTCCGGCAGCGGGAGGGGTTGCGGCCCAGCCAGCCGCGGGGGCGGGCAGCTAGGGCCTCGAGCAGGGTGGTGTGGGCTGATGGCACCCTCCCCCAGCACCTGTCGCAGCCGGATGTGGCGGTGCACCGACCAGCCCTGCCTGGCCACCTGCGCGGTGTATGGGGACGGCCACTACCTCACCTTCGACGGGCGGGACTACAGCTTCAGTGGGGACTGCGAGTACACCCTGCTCCAGGTACATGGCCTCCGAGCTCCCCCGCCCGCCCTGAGGCCCACTCACGGCCCCGGTGCACGCTCACCCCAGCGGGCTGCTCCTCTGACCACAGGACCACTGTGGCGGGAACGGCAGCGCCCAGGACAGCTTCCGCGTCGTCACCGAGAACGTGCCCTGCGGCACCACAGGGACCACCTGCTCCAAGGCCATCAAGATCTTCCTGGGGGTGAGCAGGGGAGGGGGTCGGGGCAGGGAACCCCCTGGGAGGCCACGCTCCCATGACTCGGCCAGGACAGGGGTGGCCGAGTCACAGACCCACCCAGGCGGTGGCCAGGGTCCTCAACCAGACCCTCACTGTCCCTGCAGAGCTATGAGCTGAAGCTGAGCGACAGGAAACTGGAGGTGATCGAGACGGGCCCGCGGCCACCCTACTCCATCCGCCAGATGGGCATCTACCTAGTGGTAGACACGGAAGTTGGCCTTGTGCTGCTGTGGGACAAGGGTACCAGCATCTTCCTCAGACTCAGCCCCGAGTTCAAGGTGAGGCCTCGCCCCAGACCCGGGGCAACTGGTGATGGAGGTGCAGGCAGGGGAGAGACAGAGACCCCGAAACAGAGACAGAAAGACACAAGCAGAGGGACACAGGGAGAGACAGAGAGACAAGAAACAGGAGAAAGAGACAAGGCGAGGCGGAGGGACGGAGAGGAGCTGGCAGCAGGCAGCAGGAGACCCTCGGCCACGTCTGGGTCCTGCAGCTGCTGGAAAAAGACCACGGACAGGGGGCCCTCCTCCCCAAGGCTGCATGCTGAGTCGGTCAAGGCGCCCCAGGGTTATGGGCCTCCTGAGGACCGAGGCCTCCTTGCCTCCTCCAGGCTCCATGGCCCCAGGTGGGCCTTCACCCCAACCTCTGCCCCCCCACTTCTCTGCACAGTCTTCATTCCATGGACCCTCGTTCCATAAGGCCTGCAGCCAGCAGATCAGCCATCTCAGGCCAGGGAGCCCTCATGGCAACTTGGTCACGCCCGCAAAGACCTCACTCCCACTCTGGGCTGTGTTGGGGTCTGGGATGAGGACCCGAGCCTGTCTTTGGGGGCACCCCATGGCTGCTACGCTGCGTCGCCTGTACCCTCTGCTCCAGGAGACGCCAGTGCCCAGTGGGCTGCACCCAGGGCCGCCCTCACACTCACTGGGGCTCCTCCAGGGGGCATCCTGAGGGAGGTGCGGGCCCGGGGCAGTGAGTGGGGTCCCAGGGCCCCTCTTGCACTCGCCCGAAGCTGCTGCCACCTCCTCGTCCGTCTGTCTGCAGGGGAGGGTCTGTGGGCTGTGCGGGAACTTTGATGACAACGCCCTCAACGACTTCACCACACGGAGCCAGTCCGTGGTGGGCGACGTGCTGGAGTTTGGCAACAGCTGGAAATTCTCCCCATCGTGTCCGGACGCTCTGGCCCCCGGGGACCCCTGCACCGCCAACCCGTACCGCAAGTCCTGGGCCCAGAAACAGTGCAGCATCATCAATAGCGCCACCTTCAGCGCCTGCCATGCCCACGTACGCGGGGCGCCTCGGGCACCTGGGGAGGGGGGGATGGAAGTGGGTCCGGGCTCCCCACCGCACTCCAGGGCCAGCGGTGGCCGCGCGGGACCCTGTGCACCAGGGGAAACCGGCCCAGGCAGATGCCGAGCCGCGCGGGTGCCCGGGCGCCTCCTGGCGTCTGAAGCCTCTCTCCCGCAGGTGGAGCCGTCCAAGTACTACAAGGCCTGCGTGAGCGACGCCTGTGCCTGCAACTCAGGGGGCGACTGCGAGTGCTTCTGCACGGCCGTGGCCGCCTACGCCCAGGCCTGCCACGATGCGGGCGTGTGCGTGTCCTGGCGGACCCCGGACATCTGCCGTGAGTGCTCTGAGACCTGCCTCCCTGGGTGGCACGGGGGCGCAGGGGGTCACAAGAGCAGGGCTGAGAGTAGGAGGGGAGGCAGGGAATCAGCAGAGCTCCCTTCCTGCCCCAGGGCCCGGGCGCAGGGGGCGGGTGTCCCCAAGAAGCTGGCCACCTGCCTCCTCTTGCCTATGGGCCTCCTAGGCCCACACCCTCCGAGGCCACATTCGGGGGCGCAGAGGAGAGACATGTCTTCAGAGCAAGGATTGGGGTGTGGGGGTGGCCCCAGCTGCCCTTCCAGGAGCAGCCCTCTGCCTTGGGCCCCCCGGGCCGAACGCCTGGCCCTGAGCTGACCCTTCACCCACAGCCCTGTTCTGCGACTACTACAACCCCCAGGGCCAGTGCGAATGGCACTACCTCTCCTGCGGGGCACCCTGTCTGAAGACCTGCCGGAACCCCAGTGGCCAGTGCTGGCACGACACCCGCGGCTTGGAAGGTGGGCTGCCCTGCTGGTCCAGGGTGGGGGGGCATGCTGGGGACCCTGGGTTGGGGCTGGGGTCTGTCCTGGCAATCCTGGGACCGTTGACCCAGCTGGACCCCCCCAGGCCCATCGAGGTGCCTTTGTGGCCCTAGCCTCGAGTTCCCCGCTGCCTGAGGGGTGAGGTCCAGGGCTGGGGGCTGAGCTGAGGTGGGAGCGAGGTAGTGGAGGATTGGCCCGGCTGGGACTCACGTCTCTCTGGCCCGCAGGCTGCTACCCCAAGTGCCCACCAGAGGCCCCCATCTTCGACGAGGACCAGATGCAATGTGTGGCTTCATGCCCGACCCCATCCCCACCACCAACCTGCCATGCTGGAGGCCAGTCCTTCTGGCCAGGCTCCAAGGTGCCCTCGGACAGGAACTGCTACTCCTGGTGAGTCTGGCCGGAGCTGCGAGGACCTGGAGCATGTGGGGGATTCGCCCGGCCGCCTCCCAGCAGGGACTCCTTCCTTCAGGGCCAGAGGGGTGCCCCATTCTGGGTCTCGGTGGGGGTCCGTGGGGAGTCTCCTCTCTGCTGGACGAGGGTGGGAGGCCTGGAGGTGAAGGAAGCGGGCAGAAGGGAACCTGGGCCGTGACACCACCCGAGGAGCCCTCCCCAGGAAGAGGCCCTGGGGAGGAAGTGGCCTGGAAGGTCCTGGAACCACCTCCTCTGCTCATTGGCTGAAAGGCTCCCCGAGAGGGCGTGACCTCTGGGCTGAGGCCTGGCCGCAGGGACCCAGCGGGGTGGCTTCTGCCTGCCTGCCCCCCGGCACAGGCCAGGGGACACCTGGCACGCCGACTCCCCTTTCTCCTGTCACCAGTGTCTGCACTGAGGACGGCGTGCAGTGTGCCTATGCCGCGAACGGTGAGCAGTGGACAGCCCTCCTCGCACCCGGGGCCCGGGGCTCCTGTCCACGTCCCTGCCCCATAATGCTGGCACTCTGCTCCCAACAGCTTGCGTCTGCACCTATGGTGGGAAGCAGTTCCATCCTGGGGACGAAATCTACCGAACGACGGACGGCTTGGGGAGCTGCATCTTGGCCCGCTGTGGGGCCAACGGCACAATCGAGAGACTGGTCTACCCCTGCAGCCCCACCACGCCCACCCCCCAGACCATCTTCTCCTTCTCGACATCCCTACCGGGTAAGGCAGATGCGTGGGTACCGCGCAGGGCTGCTCCCCCACCCCCGCCTGGAGTCAGGAAGGAGCCGGGACCCAGCAGAGCCCGTGCCCCTGGGCCGGTCACCCTGCAGCCAGGAAGGGCCAGCCTCCTCAAGGCCCCCTGGCAGGGCTGATGCCCCTGCCGTGCTTTCGGAGCTGAGGCTCCCAGCGAGGGGCAGGCGCTGTAAGCGGAGGTGTCCCAGGACAGTCCCTGGGGAAGCCCAGCTCGAGCAGACCTGCTGCCCTCGAGGCCCCTCTGAGTCCTCACTCTTCCAGGGGCACCTCAGGGCCTTATTAGAGCTTCCCCAAAGGGTGACGAGCCTCTGGAACTCTGGGCTTAGGTTCCAGGGAGCAGGCTTCCTTACACAAGCTCGACTCACCTCTTGACTCAGGAGCGGTGACCTCCACACCTGCCAGGTGTGGGCGCCCTGCCTCCCAAGCCCCTGTCGGGGCAGACAGATGCGGTGAAATGCCCTGGCAGCTGATGCTGACAGAGGGGTGGGGCGGGGTGTCCTCAAGGGCCCAGGAACCCCTACACCTGTCCCAGGAACCACTATACCTGTCCCAGGCACCTCAACACCTGTCCCAGGCACCTCACCCTCTGGCCCAGGACCCTCTACACCCAGCACAGGTCACTCGACTCCTGGGAAAACAACCCTCTTGACTCCCAGCCTAGTGCCAGTTTCAACAACTATTTCAAGCACAACTTCTGTGTTGACCACAGCTCCAACGTCCTCAGAGCGGCCCTCAACTGAGCCCACCACGGTCACCACGGTCACTTGTTTACAAGTTTTATGCAACTGGACTGAGTGGATGGACGGCAGCTACCCTGGCCCAGGGAGAAACAGTGGAGATTTTGACACTATCCCGAATCTCAGAGCCGAAGGTTATAAATTCTGTGCAGAGCCCAAGAATGTGCAGTGCCGGGCAGAGCGCTTCCCTGGCACCCCACTGCAGGAGCTGGGCCAGGACGTGATCTGTAACAAATCCGTGGGCCTGATTTGCCGGAACGAGGACCAGCTGCCCCCCATCTGCTACAACTACAACGTCCGCTTCCTGTGCTGTGAGCTGGTGGACACTTGCAGGACACACACCATTTCACCTGCTACACCTGCCACCATACAGACAGCCCCAACTGAAGCCAGTACTACCTGGACCACGGGAACCCTCTCCACTTCCAACAAACTCAGCACTGCTAGCTCACCTTATGTGACCACAGCAAGACCGGTCACAACCAGCACACATGAGCAATCCTCTCCAGGGACCACACCATGCAAGCCAAAGTGCAGGTGGACCAAGTGGTTCGATGTGGACTTCCCCATGCCCGGGCCCCACGGGGGAGACAATGAAACCTTCGGCAACATCCTGAGGAATGGAGACCTCATCTGCCACCGACCCGAATCCATCAGCAAAGTGGAGTGCCGAGCCGAGAGCCACCACGGGGTCAGCATCCACGAGCTGGGCCAGGTGGTGCAGTGTCGCCAGGACGTGGGCCTGCTGTGTCGGAACCAGGACCAGAAGGGTGAGACCAGGACGTGCCTCAACTACCAGATCAGAGTGCTCTGCTGCGAGCCCCAGGAACACTGCCCTCCACCCACTGTCACAGGAGCCAGCACGACCAGAGTGAGTGTCAGTGTGCACACAGGGACCACCTTCCACGAGGCCACGTCCAGTGCAACCTCTGTGCACACAAGCACCACAACCTCGGCTCCTACAACCAGTGCAACCTCTGTGCACACAAGCACCACAACCTCGGCTTCTACAACCAGTGCAACCTCTGTGCAGACAAGCAGCACAACCTCGGCTCCTACAACCAGTGCAACCTCTGTGCAGACAAGCACCACAACCTCGGCTCCTACAACCAGTGCAACCTCTGTGCAGACAAGCACCACAACCTCGGCTCCTACAACCAGTGCAACCTCTGTTCAGCCAAAGAGCACAACCTCAGCTCCTACAACCAGTGCAACCTCTGTGCAGAGAAGCAGCACAACCTCAGCTCCTACAACCAGTGCAACCTCTGTGCACACAAGCACCACAACCTCGGCTCCTACAACCAGTGCAACCTCTGTGCAGACAAGCAGCACAACCTCGGTTCCTACAACCAGTGCAACCTCTGTGCAGACAAGCAGCACAACCTCGGCTCCTACAACCAGTGCAACCTCTGTGCACACAAGCACCACTACCTCGGCTCCTACAACAAGCTCAACCTCTGTGCACAAAGGCAGCACAACTTCGGCTCCTACAACCAGTGGAACCTCTGTTCCTACATCTGAGACTACCCCGTCCCCACTGGGGACCACACCATGCAAGCCAAAGTGCAGGTGGACCAAGTGGTTCGACGCGGACTTCCCCATGCCCGGGCCCCACGGGGGAGACAATGAAACCTTCGGCAACATCCTGAGGAATGGAGACCTCATCTGCCACCAACCTGAATCCATCAGCAAAGTGGAGTGCCGAGCCGAGAGCCACCACGGGGTCAGCATCCACGAGCTGGGCCAGGTGGTGCAGTGTCGCCAGGACGTGGGCCTGCTGTGTCGGAACCAGGACCAGAAGGGTGAGACCAAGACGTGCCTCAACTACCAGATCAGAGTGCTCTGCTGCGAGCCCCAGGAACACTGCCCTCCACCCACAGTCACAGGAGCCAGCACGACCAGTGTGAGTGTCAGTGTGCACACGGGGACCACCTTCCACGAGGCCACATCCAGTGCAACCTCTGTGCACACAAGCACCACAACCTCGGCTCCTACAACCAGTGTAACCTCTGTTCAGCCAAAGAGCACAACCTCGGCTCCTACAACCAGTGCAACCTCTGTGCAGACAAGCGGCACAACCTCGGCTCCTACAACCAGTGCAACCTCTGTGCACACAAGCAGCACAACCTCGGCTCCTACAACCAGTGCAACCTCTGTGCACACAAGCACCACAACCTCGGCTCCTACAACCAGTGCAACCTCTGTGCAGACAAGCACCACAACCTCGGCTCCTACAACCAGTGCAACCTCTGTGCACAAAGGCAGCACAACCTCGGCTCCTACAACGAGCTCAACCTCTCTTCAGCCAAAGAGCACAACCTCGGCTCCTACAACCAGTGCAACCTCTGTGCAGACAAGTGGCACAACCTCAGCTCCTACAACCAGTGCAACCTCTGTGCACACAAGCACCACAACCTCGGCTCCTACAACCAGTGCAACCTCTGTGCACAAAGGCAGCACAACCTCGGCTCCTACAACGAGCTCAACCTCTCTTCAGCCAAAGAGCACAACCTCGGCTCCTACAACCAGTGAAACCTCTGTTCCTACATCTGAGACTACCCCGTTCCCACTGGGGACCACACCATGCAAGCCAAAGTGCAGGTGGACCAAGTGGTTCGACGCGGACTTCCCCATGCCCGGGCCCCACGGGGGAGACAATGAAACCTTCGGCAACATCCTGAGGAATGGAGACCTCATCTGCCACCGACCCGAATCCATCAGCAAAGTGGAGTGCCGAGCCGAGAGCCACCACGGGGTCAGCATCCACGAGCTGGGCCAGGTGGTGCAGTGTCGCCAGGACGTGGGCCTGCTGTGTCGGAACCAGGACCAGAAGGGTGAGACCAGGACGTGCCTCAACTACCAGATCAGAGTGCTCTGCTGCGAGCCCCAGGAACACTGCCCTCCACCCACTGTCACAGGAGCCAGCACGACCAGTGTGAGTGTCAGTGTGCACACAGGGACCACCTTCCACGAGGCCACATCCAGTGCAACCTCTGTGCACACAAGTAGCACAACCTCAGCTCCTACAACCAGTGCAACCTCTGTGCACACAAGCACCACAACCTCGGCTCCTACAACCAGTGCAACCTCTGTGCAGACAAGCAGCACAACCTCGGCTCCTACAACCAGTGCAACCTCTGTGCAGACAAGCAGCACAACCTCGGCTCCTACAACCAGTGCAACCTCTGTGCACACAAGTAGCACAACCTCAGCTCGTACAACCAGTGCAACCTCTGTGCAGACAAGCAGCACAACCTCGGCTCCTACAACCAGTGCAACCTCTGTGCAGACAAGCACCACAACCTCGGCTCCTACAACCAGTGTAAGCTCTGTGCACAAAGGCAGCACAACTTCGGCTCCTACAACCAGTGCAACCTCTGTGCAGAGAAGCACCACAACCTTGGCTCCTACAACAAGCTCAACCTCTGTGCACAAAGGCAACACAACTTCGGCTCCTACAACCAGTGCAACCTCTGTTCCTACATCTGAGACTACCCCGTCCCCACTGGGGACCACACCATGCAAGCCAAAGTGCAGGTGGACCAAGTGGTTCGACGCGGACTTCCCCATGCCCGGGCCCCACGGGGGAGACAATGAAACCTTCGGCAACATCCTGAGGAATGGAGACCTCATCTGCCACCAACCTGAATCCATCAGCAAAGTGGAGTGCCGAGCCGAGAGCCACCACGGGGTCAGCATCCACGAGCTGGGCCAGGTGGTGCAGTGTCGCCAGGACGTGGGCCTGCTGTGTCGGAACCAGGACCAGAAGGGTGAGACCAGGACGTGCCTCAACTACCAGATCAGAGTGCTCTGCTGCGAGCCCCAGGAACACTGCCCTCCACCCACTGTCACAGGATCCAGCACGACCAGTGTGAGTGTCAATGTGCACACAGGGACCACCATCCACGAGGCCACATCCAGTGCAACCTCTGTGCATACAAGCACCACAACCTCGGCTCCTACAAGCAGTGTAACCTCTGTTCGGCCAAAGAGCACAACCTCGGCTCCTACAACCAGTGCAACCTCTGTGCAGAGAAGCGGCACAACCCCGGTTCCTACAACCAGTGCAACCTCTGTGCACACAAGCACCACAACCTCGGCTCCTACAACCAGTGCAACCTCTGTGCACACAAGCGGCACAACCTTGGCTCCTACAACAAGCTCAACCTCTGTGCACAAAGGCACCACAACCTCGGCTCCTACAACCAGTGGAACCTCTGTTCCTACATCTGAGACTACCCCGTCCCCACTGGGGACCACACCATGCAAGCCAAAGTGCAGGTGGACCAAGTGGTTCGACGCGGACTTCCCCATGCCCGGGCCCCACGGGGGAGACAATGAAACCTTCGGCAACATCCTGAGGAATGGAGACCTCATCTGCCACCAACCTGAATCCATCAGCAAAGTGGAGTGCCGAGCCGAGAGCCACCACGGGGTCAGCATCCACGAGCTGGGCCAGGTGGTGCAGTGTCGCCAGGACGTGGGCCTGCTGTGTCGGAACCAGGACCAGAAGGGTGAGACCAGGACGTGCCTCAACTACCAGATCAGAGTGCTCTGCTGCGAGCCCCAGGAACACTGCCCTCCACCCACTGTCACAGGAGCCAGCACGACCAGTGTGAGTGTCAGTGTGCACACAGGGACGACCTTCCACGAAGCCATATCCAGTGCAACCTCTGTGCAGACAAGCGGCACAACCTCGGCTCCTACAACCAGTGCAACCTCTGTGCAGACAAGCACCACAACCTCGGCTCCTACAACCAGTGCAACCTCTGTGCACACAAGCACCACAACCTCGGCTCCTACAACCAGTGCAACCTCTGTGCAGACAAGCAGCACAACCTCGGCTCCTACAACCAGTGAAACCTCTGCTCAGCCAAAGACCACAACCTCGGCTCCTACAACCAGTGCAACCTCTGTGCAGACAAGTGGCACAACCTCGGCTCCTACAACCAGTGCAACCTCTGTGCACAAAGGCAGCACAACCTCGGCTCCTACAACCAGTGCAACCTCTGTGCAGACAAGCACCACTACCTCGGCTCCTACAACCAGTGCAACCTCTGTTCCTACATCTGAGACTACCCCGTTCCCACTGGGGACCACACCATGCAAGCCAAAGTGCAGGTGGACCAAGTGGTTCGACGCGGACTTCCCTATGCCCGGGCCCCACGGGGGAGACAATGAAACCTTCGGCAACATCCTGAGGAATGGAGACCTCATCTGCCACCGACCCGAATCCATCAGCAAAGTGGAGTGCCGAGCCGAGAGCCACCACGGGGTCAGCATCCACGAGCTGGGCCAGGTGGTGCAGTGTCGCCAGGACGTAGGCCTGCTGTGTCGGAACCAGGACCAGAAGGGTGAGACCAGGACGTGCCTCAACTACCAGATCAGAGTGCTCTGCTGCGAGCCCCAGGAACACTGCCCTCCACCCACTGTCACAGGATCCAGCACGACCAGTGTGAGTGTCAGTGTGCACACAGGGACCACCTTCCACGAGGCCACATCCAGTGCAACCTCTGTGCACACAAGCACCACAACCTCGGCTCCTACAACCAGTGCAACCTCTGTGCACACAAGCACCACAACCTCGGCTCCTACAACCAGTGCAACCTCTGTGCACACAAGCACCACAACCTCGGCTCCTACAGCCAGTGCAACCTCTGTGCACACAAGCACCACAACCTCGGCTCCTACAGCCAGTGCAACCTCTGTGCAGACAAGCAGCACAACCTCGGCTCCTACAACCAGTGCAACCTCTGTGCAGACAAGCAGCACAACCTCGGTTCCTACAACCAGTGCAACCTCTGTGCAGACAAGCAGCACAACCTCGGCTCCTACAACCAGTGCAACCTCTGTGCACACAAGTAGCACAACCTCAGCTCCTACAACCAGTGCAATCTCTGTGCACACAAGCAGCACAACCTCGGCTCCTACAACCAGTGCAACCTCTGTGCAGAGAAGCACCACAACCTCGGCTCCTACAACCAGTGGAACCTCTGTTCCTACATCTGAGACTACCCCGTCCCCACTGGGGACCACACCATGCAAGCCAAAGTGCAGGTGGACCAAGTGGTTCGACGCGGACTTCCCCATGCCCGGGCCCCACGGGGGAGACAATGAAACCTTCGGCAACATCCTGAGGAATGGAGACCTCATCTGCCACCGACCCGAATCCATCAGCAAAGTGGAGTGCCGAGCCGAGAGCCACCACGGGGTCAGCATCCACGAGCTGGGCCAGGTGGTGCAGTGTCGCCAGGACGTGGGCCTGCTGTGTCGGAACCAGGACCAGAAGGGTGAGACCAGGACGTGCCTCAACTACCAGATCAGAGTGCTCTGCTGCGAGCCCCAGGAACACTGCCCTCCACCCACTGTCACAGGATCCAGCACGACCAGTGTGAGTGTCAATGTGCACACAGGGACCACCATCCACGAGGCCACATCCAGTGCAACCTCTGTGCACACAAGCACCACAACCTCGGCTCCTACAACCAGTGCAACCTCTGTGCAGACAAGCAGCACAACCTCGGCTCCTACAACCAGTGCAACCTCTGTGCAGACAAGCAGCACAACCTCGGCTCCTACAACCAGTGCAACCTCTGTGCAGACAAGCAGCACAACCTCGGCTCCTACAACCAGTGCAACCTCTGTGCACACAAGCACCACAACCTCGACTCCTACAACCAGTGCAACCTCTGTGCAGACAAGCAGCACAACCTCGGTTCCTACAACCAGTGCAACCTCTGTGCAGACAAGCAGCACAACCTCGGCTCCTACAACCAGTGCAACCTCTGTGCAGACAAGCAGCACGACCTCAGCTCCTACAACCAGTGCAACCTCTGTTCCTACATCTGAGACTACCCCGTCCCCACTGGGGACCACACCATGCAAGCCAAAGTGCAGGTGGACCAAGTGGTTCGACGCGGACTTCCCCATGCCCGGGCCCCACGGGGGAGACAATGAAACCTTCGGCAACATCCTGAGGAATGGAGACCTCATCTGCCACCGACCCGAATCCATCAGCAAAGTGGAGTGCCGAGCCGAGAGCCACCACGGGGTCAGCATCCACGAGCTGGGCCAGGTGGTGCAGTGTCGCCAGGACGTGGGCCTGCTGTGTCGGAACCAGGACCAGAAGGGTGAGACCAGGACGTGCCTCAACTACCAGATCAGAGTGCTCTGCTGCGAGCCCCAGGAACACTGCCCTCCACCCACTGTCACAGGATCCAGCACGACCAGTGTGAGTGTCAGTGTGCACACAGGGACCACCTTCCACGAGGCCACATCCAGTGCAACCTCTGTGCAGACAAGCACCACAACCTCGGCTCCTACAACCAGTGCAACCTCTGTGCAGACAAGCAGCACAACCTCGGCTCCTACAACCAGTGCTGGCTCTGTGCACACAAGCACCAGAACCTCGGCTCCTACAACCAGTGAAACCTCTGTGCAGACAAAGAGAACAACCTCGGCTCCTACAACCAGTGCAACCTCTGTGCAGACAAGCACCACAACCTCGGCTCCTACAACCAGTGCAACCTCTGTGCAGACAAGCAGCACAACCTCGGCTCCTACAACCAGTGCAACCTCTGTGCAGACAAGCAGCACAGCCTCAGCTCCTACAACCAGTGCAACCTCGGTGCAGACAGAGTTAACAACCTCGGCTCCTACAAGTGCAACCTCTGTGCAGCCAAGCACCACAACCTCGGCTCCTACAACCAGTGCAACCTCTCTTCCTACATCTTTGACTACCCCACTCTGCTACTGCAACGCGTCAAGCACGTTGTACCCCCCAGGTATGTTGACTGTTCCCCTGTGTGTGGTTGTGCCCCCTCTGGTCCCAGTGCCCTCCTCTCAAAGCCTCAGTGTGCAGGAGACACAGGTGTGTCTTGTCTGTGATGGGCTAGGTGTGTTTCCAGGATCATAGTAAGCTCTCCATGAAGATGAAGTCTAGACCTCGGTGGGAGGGCCCCAGTCAGGCCAGCTCTTCCCTGGAGTCACTTCCTGGCCTTCAGTGCCTGCCTCTTCCTTTGTCCTGCAGGATCCATCATCTATGAAGTGACCGACCTATCGGGCCACTGCTATTATGCCTTTTGCAGCCTGGACTGCCACGTGGTCAAGCAGATGGCCCCCTCCTGTCCCACCAGCATGCCACCTCCCACCCCGACCACCTCCCCACCAGAGTCCTCCCCTTCTACCTCTGTGTCGGTCCCTCCACAAGGGTGCCCAAATGCAGTCCCCCCAAGAACGGTAACCTCACCTCTCCTGCCCTTCCCAGGGGCTCAGGGGGCCTGGGAAGGGACCCTCAGTGGTTTCCAACTAGAGAGTGTGGCATGAAGCGTGGGTGAAGGTCAGTGACTCCTGCGCTGATGCAGGCTGGCCATGACAAGCGGCCATCTGGTCTCCAGCTCTTCTGGATGGGGGCGCCAGGATCACGGGGCCCAAGGTTGAGATTCTGTTCCCTGTAAAGTGGGCTGGAGCAAGCTATTGTTTCTCGGGGGTGGGTAGAACAGCCAAGGACTGGAGACCAGAGTTGGAGGCAGGGGGCGCGGTGGAAAGGGGGCCGCCTTCACCAGCCAGAGCTCCCCCTACTCATCCCTGTGCCCTCTGGGTGGGTCTGGGGAAGGAGAGGCCTGGGGCAGGGCTGGCCCCTAGTCCCGGAAGGGTGGCTCTTCTCCCCAGGGAGACCCAGGCGCATGCTGAGCCCCGTGGGGTAGGTGCCAGGCGGGGACGAGGCCCTGTAGCTTTCTCTGCTTCCACAGAAAGGTGAAACCTGGCCCATGCCCAACTGCTCTGAGGCCACCTGCCAGGGCAACGGGGTCATCACGGTGAGCCCGCGCCACTGTCCGAAGGTGCAGAAGCCCACCTGTGCCAACGGCTACCCCGCGGTGCAGGTGGCTGACCATGACAGCTGCTGCTCACACTACCAGTGCCCGTGTGAGTACGCGGGTCGGGGCGGGGCGGGGCTCAGCGGCTGGACGGGACTGGGCGTGGCTGGGCGTGGCGGGGCGGGGCGCAGGGGCGGAGGCAGAGAGGGCAGAACGGAATCAGGCTGGACCCAGGGAGGACACCCCAAGATCAAGGCACCAGTGGTGGCGCTCAGCCTCCACCAAGGTGCCTCGCGGAGCCCTGCCCGGGCCTGGAGTCCCCGGGCCGCGCAGGGGTGAGGAGGCGGAGGGAGTCTGGTCCACTTCGGGCGCCTGCTGAACAGAGTTCTGTGCGGTGCCGGTGCGTGGGCCCCGACGGCAGGGTGGTCACCTGCTCCGCTTGGCGTGGGACCACGTGTCCCTGGGGTGGGGGGCGGCGGTGTGGCCCGTCAGGCGCTGGCTCCTCTGTGCAGGCGTGTGCAGCGGCTGGGGGGACCCACACTACATCACGTTCGACGGCACCTACTACACGTTCCTGGACAACTGCACGTACGTGCTAGTGCAGCAGATCGTGCCGGTGTACGGCCACTTCCGCGTGTTGGTCGAGAACTATTTCTGCGATGCGAAGGACGGGCTGTCCTGCCCACAGTCCATCATCGTTGAGTACCAGGAGAACCGCGTCGTGCTGACCCACAAGGCCGTCCGCGGGGTGATGACCAACGAGGTAGGCACGCAGCAGGGCGGCCCCCACAAGTGCCGGGCGGGCTGAGGGCGCCGGGCGGGCTGAGGGCGCCGGGCGCTGGCTGATCACCACCACCCCTCCCCCTCTCGTTCTGTTCCTCGCTGGTCACCGTCCAGATCATTTTTAATGGCGAGGTGGTCAGGCCCGGCTTCCAGAAAGACGGCATTGCCGTCTCCCAAGTTGGCATCAAGATGTACGTGAGCATTCCTGAGCTCGGCGTCCAGGTCATGTTCAGTGGCCTCATCTTCTCCGTGGAAGTGCCCTTCAGCAAGTTTGCCAACAACACGGAAGGGCAGTGTGGTGGGTGCCCGGCTCCCACTCCCCACCCTCCTGGCTCCGGGCCATGTCCGTGGTCATTCAACGTGGCTGAGTGTGTCTGGTGTGAGAAGGGTTGGCCTTGGGTGTGTCTCCCCCCGCCCCCGGAGCTGCACTCGGCCCCGGGCTGAGGCCACTGCATGGTGCTGAGCCTACAGGCAATTCTGCTTTCTGGTTGCACCAAGAATGTGCGACCACAGAGCCCAGGGCCCAGCCACGCGGCCCACACCTGAGGCCCACCCCTGTCATCCTTCCTGGGAACGGCCCCGGGGTCTGGCTTCTTGGAGGGAAAGGAAGCACACAGAGGTGGAGAGGCAGGTTCACACACTCCATCGAGTGCCGCCCGGAGATGCTGGGCCCGACCCTCGGCTCGGGGATGCTGAGCCCCCGGTGGGGCGCAGGAGGCCCCCTGACCGCTGCCCCCACGCTGCAGGCACCTGCACCAATGACCAGAAGGACGATTGCCGCCTGCCTGGGGGCGCGGTGGTGGCCTCCTGCTCCGACATGTCCGGCCACTGGAAGGTGACATACCCTGGCCAGCCGCCCTGCAACGGGCATCCCCCGACGCCTACCCCAGTGGAGCCCAGGACCTCGCCCACCCCGTGCCCACCTTCACCAATCTGCCAGCTCATTCTGAGCAAGTGAGATTCTGGGGCAGGGCTGGGGCAAAGGCAGGGGTGCTAGTAGTCCTGTTGACCCCACGCTGCCAGGCTGGTGGGAAGAGGTGGGCCTGCAAGGGGCTGCGAGGGAGAGGGGGTCACAGCTGCTGGGATGCCGGGTGCAGAGCCCCGTGGAGGCTGGCTGCGGGGCAGCCTCAGGCTCTGTGGCAGCTCATGGCCACAAGTCCTCAGCCAGCATGGCGCTGGGTGGGCAGGCCCCGGGGAACTCAGCGGAGAATTTGCAGAAAGAAAAACTGTGTTCAGCCAGACAGCCACCCCACCGCACACAGATGGCCCCAGGGGCCGGGGTCCCCGGGCACGTGGGTCGGCCCAGCGACATCCCTCCCTCGGGGCCCTTTCGGGGAAAGCCCGCAGCCGAGCAGCCCCTCCCTGGCGCTGCCCACGACCCCCGTGTTTGTGCCATAGGCCCTTCGAGCTATGCCACGCGCTAATCCCGCCCTGGCCGTACTACCAAGGCTGCGCCTTCGACCAGTGCCACATGCCCGGCGTGGACGTGGTGTGCTCTGCCCTGGAGCTCTACGCTGCCCGCTGCGCCTCCCTTGGTGTCTGCGTTGACTGGCGGGCCCAGACCAACTACACGTGCCGTGCGTGTCCACCCCCTCCCCCTCCCTCTGGGCAGTGGCATTCAAGAGGATGGGCACAGTGTGCGATCAGTGGGTGGGCCTGGGTGGTCAGGGTGGGCTTCTGGGAGGAGGAGGAGGGCTGGGCCCAGGATGCAGAGCATTTGTTTCCTGAGAGACAAGAGGGGGCATCCAGGTGAGAGCGTCTGGTCCTGGGGTGCAGGGGTCAGGGCTCGACCAGCAGGGCCTGGCCCGAGAGCTCCCGGCCCCGCCTGCCAGTGGGACCCAGGCCAGGGCCCCCGGCTGCTGCCCTGTGGCCTCAGGCGCGTCCTCCCCCCCCCCACAGCCTTCACCTGCCTTGCTGGCATGGAGTACCAGCCCTGCGGCCCGCCCACCCCCTCCTACTGTTGCATGGACAGCAGCACCAGCGCCCCGTAAGCACCTGCCCGCTACCGTGGGGACCCCCTCCCTGGCCCAGCCCATGTGCCCCCCAGAGGGCGCGGCCCGCTCACCCTCTGCTCCCACTCCCCACAGGGCGCTCCTGGGAGCCAGTCCCATCACAGAAGGCTGCTTCTGCCCGCAGGGCACGGTGTTCTACAGCTCGAGCAGGGAGGTCTGCGTGCCCGCCGACTGCAACAGTAGGTTCCCGGGCTGGGCTCCCCAGGCTGGGCTCTGGGCTTCCAGGCACTGCCCCTGGCTTTTCAGCCAGACCCCAGGGCTTTCTGCCATGACCTGGGGTCCCCCTGGCCCCAGACTGGGTCTGGCCGTGACGGGCTGGGGGCCAAGGTGGCCCAGCAGTGATCTTGCCTCTTTTCCTCCAGCTTGCCTGGGGCCCGGTGGGGAGCCTGTGGAGGTGAGTTGGGGCCCTCAGGGGCTGGGGGCTTCTCTCAGCCCTGGAGACTCACAGGATAGGCAGGAGGGCGGCCGGGGTTCTCTGGCAAGAGTCAGGACCCCCATGCACGGCCCTGGGGCCGGTGCACCCCATCTTCCCAGGGACCCCTCCCACCCACCCCTGCAGAGCCACGGCGTGCAGGACCGCCTCCTGCCTCCAGGCCCTCATGAGCCTCAGCTGCACCCACACCTCTGGAGACCACTTGCAGGCTCCGAGCCGTGGGTTTCTGCCCCTCCGGCCGTGGCCATGGGCTCTCTTGTCCCTCCCCTGACAGCCCGGCCACACGGTCAGCGTGGACTGCCAGGAGTGCACCTGTGAGGGCAGCACGCGGACCATGAGCTGCCGGCCCCAGGCCTGCCCCCCGGCCCCCACCTGCCCCGAGTCCGGCCACGTGCCTGTGCCCGAGGCCCTGCAGACCGGCCAGTGCTGTCCCCAGTACCACTGCGGTGAGCCCTTGGCGGGGGCGGGGGGCGCCGGGCTGGCCGGCAGAAGGGCTCCGAAATGTGGGCTACGGTGAGGTCGGAGCTGACCAGAAGCCTCATCCCTCGGGCAGCGGGCACCGCTCCGAGAGCCTACCCCCTGCCAGAGTCCTCCCCCACTCAGGATTTCTGGAGACCCCCCATAGGGGTGGCACTCAGGCCAGGGTGGGAGGCAGATCCCTGACGCCCCCTCTCTCCGCTGTAGCCTGTAACACCAGCCACTGCCCTGAGCCCGAGGCCTGCCCGAAAGGCTCACACGCCATCCAGACCTACAGGGAGGCGGCCTGCTGCCCGACCTACAGCTGCAGTGAGTGCCCTGGCTAAGCGGCGGCCAGGCAGGGGAAGCGGGGCTGTGGCAGCTGCTCCAGGGGCTGAGGGTGCATCTGCAGCTTTGCTTTCTCCCCCGAGCAGGCTGGAGCGTCTGCAGCATCAACGGCACCCTGTACCAGGTAAGAACTGGCGAAGGTTAGGCCCCCCTGGTGCGCAGGGACCAGAGTCCCCGTCCTGCAAGCTTCTCCGTGGCCGAGGCTGCATCCCTGCGGGGCCTGGGGAAGGTGCACTTTGGAGCAGCAGTAGGCTCTCCTGGGACCACAGCCCTTGTCCTGAACTTGACAAGGTCCCCAGACAAGCTTTCCCCTGGCCAGGTCCTCTAGAGCATGTGATGCAGCCTTGGGACTCTGTCCCCAAGACCGGGACCCCCGGCAGGAGGCACTCCCAAGGGTCATCCAGGGGGAGGACAGTCCACCAGGCCTGTCCCGCTGACACTACCCCTGACTCCTGCAGCCTGGCGCCATGGTCTCCTCGAGCCTGTGTGAAAAATGTTGGTGTGAGCTGCCTGGGGGAGCCCCATCAGACACCTTTTCGATCAACTGTGAGACCCAGATCTGCAGTACCTCCTGCCCCCTGGTGAGTGCCCCTGCACCCCGGCCTCCACACCCCCCTCCGCAGTGTCCAGAGGGGCTCAGGCCACGTCTTGCCTCCCTCAGGGCTTCAAGTACCAGGCTCAGGCCGGGCAGTGCTGTGGTGAGTGCGTGCAGGTGGCCTGCATCATGAACACCAGTGAAAGCTCTGCCCACCTCTTCTACGTGAGTAGTGGCCGCAAGGCCTTGGGGTGCGTTCTGGGCGGGGTCAGCCCCAACCCTGGACAGAGGGCAGAGTGCACAGTGATGGTGGGGGTGCAGGGTGAGTAGCATCCTGGCGCACTGGGGACCCTGGGGAGCCGTCAGAGCTAGGCAGCCTCTGGGCAGAGCCGCGGGAGCTCTGGAAGCCTGTTGGCTGGGGGCTGATGGACAGACACAGCGCCCACCCCAGCTGGAGTGGGCCCCGGGGAGGACCGCTTACCTGCTGGCTGGGACTCCCTGCAGCCGGGCGAGTCCTGGTCAGACCCTGGAGACCACTGCGTGACGCATGAGTGTGAGAAGCACTGGGATGGGCTCGAGGTGGTGACCACGAAGAAGGCGTGTCCCCTGCTCAACTGTCCTGCGGTGAGTCCGGGCAGCCCGCCCGCCCTTCCTGGGGGGCCCACAGTGGCCGGGGAGGATCAGTCCCTGTACAGGAGTGGGTGGCCACGATCAGCAGGTGGGCGGGCATGGATGCACCCTCCTAGTACCCACTCCCCGCCAATGGCACCGTGGTCCACACAGGACAAGGCTCTGCCCAGCGAGGACGGCTGTTGTCTCTCCTGCCCCCCACCCTACGAGAACCGTGAGTGGGTGGCTCTGCCGGGGAGGGGACGCGGATTCCCGCCTGCCCCGGGCCAGGGCTGACCTCTGCACACCCCCTGACCCTCCCCAGAGTTGACCTGCGCGATGCACTACCAGCTCCAGGTCCTCCGGCAGCAGGGCTGCAGTTCCTCCGGGCCCGTGCGCCTCGCCTACTGCCAGGGCAACTGCGGGGACACCACCTCCGTGTACGTGAGGCCGCCCCCACCCCACCCCGCGGGGCCACCACCCCGTGCGCGTGAGCCCCGACCCCACACTACCCTGCGGGACACCACCTCCCTGGGCGTGAGCCCTGACTCCGCCCCACCCCGCGGGGACACCACCTCTAAGCCCGTGAGCCCCGCCCCGACCCCGCACAGAAGGCTACTGCAGGGCAGTGCTCAGTAAGGTTCAACGGGGCCCGCCCGCCGGGGGCTGCGGGGAGTACCCCCGGGAAGGGACTGGAGGGACCAGGGGCCAGCAGGGGGCTGGGCTGGGGTCCAGGGACGGTGGCTCTTAGCCTGTTTGGAATCACACTCTTCTATTTACTAAGAAGCCCGCTGGGGTCCTGGGGCTGGTGGTTCGGGAGCCTGGCGGGCCCCTCCCTGCGGAGGCGGGGCTGCAGGAGGCGGGACCTCGAGGGGCGGGGCTAGGGAGGCGGGGTCTCGCGGGGCGGGGCCTCGCGGGCGCTGCTGAGCGGGCCCCGCCCACAGGTTCTCCCCGGAGGCGAACGCGGTCGAGCACCGGTGCAGCTGCTGCCGCGAGCTGCGCGTCTCTCTGAGGAACGTGACCCTGCGCTGCGAGGACGGCTCGAGCCGCACCCTCACCTACACGGAGGTGGAGGAGTGCGGCTGCAAGAACCTGCAGTGCGACTCCACCGGGGGCCTTGCCCTCTCGGCGGTGGCGCTGGAGCCAAGCCCGGAGAGCGGGCTCAGGCGCCGCGGGAGAAGGGCCCCGCGGGCCCGGCCCCTGCAGTAGAGGCCACAGCCCCGGCTTGGGCCTGGCGGCCGCGCTCCTCAACAAACCCGCAGGAACGCTTCTATTTGCTGCCAACGGCCTCCAAGGCCGGTGGAACCTGAGCCCCGGGCCAGGGAAGCACCCCCCCACCCCTTTCGTCCCTCCCAGGGTCCAGCTGCCCCCGTGTGCAGTGGCCCCAGGGGCCTGCTCAGGACCAGCCCCGCGGGCAGGGGGTGGGGAGGCTCCTCTGGCCATGGGTCCAGCCTCTTGGCCCCAGGCCTCAGCATCACAGCGGTCCCTCGATGTGGCGACTGGGGCTGCTCGGCTGGCCACTGGGAGGCAAGCCTCACCCCCCTTTCCCGCCCCTGGGCCTCAGGAAAGGGCCAGAGGATTTGTGAATACACTTGGAGCATTTTGCGATTCCTGGACTCCGTGTGATTTTTTAAGCTTGTCCGTAATACCCAGGAGAGGGGCGGGGGGTCAGGCGTGGGCCCAGGGTGTGGGCCCGGGACGGGGCAGGCCTGTTGACTGGTCTTCTGTGCGCTTGGATGGACAGAGGGTGTGCATGAAGGTTCAAGGGCGGGAGTCTCCTGTGTCCGCCCAGCTGAGCTGTCAGACAGGAGGGGCTCCGTTTTCTCCCAGACCTCTGGACTCTACCATCATGCCAGAGCCTAGCTCAGTGTGCGGTGCCTGTGTGTGTGCGTGCAGGCCCAAGGGAAACCACTGCCCCAGGAGTCCCGTCACCCCTTACTGCAACCCCTGACCCCCACCTGGAGAACCTCCGTGATCCTAAACCCAGCCCCTCTTCCTTGGAGGCCCCAGGGGAGCCCCTACCCCTCCAACGACACACTGGCCTCACGCTGGGCCTGGTCCCACAGCGGTGCTGGGAAGGCGCGCAGAGGCTGTTGGATGTGCGAAGGGGCCCCCCGCCCAGACAGGCAGCAGAGTGGGGTGGGGACACATGAATGTGTCCAGCACATGAATGCCCCTGGGGGGTCCAGAGTCCCCCAGACCCCAGTGTTGGAAGGGGGCCCCCGGAGCGGACCAGCGGACAGCACGCGAATCGGGCCCACTTCGTCCACCTCAGGCTGCCTTGGTTGCAAGCAGCAGGCCCAGGCTGAGCGGGTCTGGGGCCCCGAGTGCTGTGGGTGGGGTAGGAGCCAGGGCTGGCGGCCGGACGTGGCTGCAGTGTCTGCGGCCGCCACCAGGTGGCAGCACAGAGGCCTGCTCTCTCCGACAGACCGGGGGCTCGGGAAGCAGTCGGGGGTCTCCGGGCCCAGGTCCGCGGCTTTTGTTCTCCTAGGCTGGGCCGCCTCTCAAGGCCAGCGGGGACACGAGGACCCTGAGTGAGGGCCAGGACCGCCCTTTACAGTTCCACAGCCCCACTGGCCGGCGTCGCCCACTCCCACCCTGTCTGCCCCGTGCTGAGCCCCGCAGCCGTGTGGGCTGTGGAGCTAACCCGGCAGGCTGACCCTCCGGTCAGAGCCCAGGTGGGGGCCGAGGGGCTCCCGCAGCCATGACCTCATGATCCCTGGGCCTGGGGGACGGGCGGGTAGGGGGTGGACGGACGTGGCCAGGAGGTGGGGGCAGAGAGCTCACTGCCGCCCCCACGGGACGCTCCCCTTGGAAGCAGGAAGTTCCTGGTCCTCGCGGTCTGGGAGCCGCTGCCCCAGTGACCGGCTGACCCCGCAGCCGCAGGCGGCACCCTAATCAGCGCCTCTGCCCCCCGAGGGGCTCAGGTGTCGGGAGCCGCCTCTTCCTCTCTGGCCGGGCTGGACGCCACCGCAGGGACTAATCCCCACCCCCCACGGAGCGCACGCCGCCCCCACCCCCGGAACTCTGACCCAGCAGCTGGAGAAACCAGATAACGGGCCCAGCCCCACCCCAGGCCCCAGCCAGGCTGTGAGGAGGCGCTCCAGGGCTGGGCGCGGCCCACCGCAGCTCTGCCTCCTCTAGGCAGTG
This sequence comes from Cervus elaphus, assembly GCF_910594005.1. Classification (NCBI taxonomy): domain Eukaryota; kingdom Metazoa; phylum Chordata; class Mammalia; order Artiodactyla; family Cervidae; genus Cervus; species Cervus elaphus. The sequence continues at coordinate 888,649 of NC_057816.1, forward strand.
CTGGGCCTCCCACCCCGTGGGGTGCTGGGAGTGGGGCGCACCGCCCAAGAGGCTCTGGGGCCGGGACTGCTTGGGGCGGCCCACCACCCCACCTCCTGTGGCCCCCCTTGGAGTCCAGCCTTGGCAGGGCTGTCGCTTCAGGGGCTGGACGAGGAGTGGTTCTGGGTTCTGCCCCAGTCAGATGGAGGAGGGGTGTCCCCGCTCGCGCAGGGGGTCAGGCTGGGTGCAGCTTCTGCCCAGATGAAGGGCTGAGGGGTCTTGGAGATGGGGAAGGGGGCGAATACGGACACAAGATGCTGGCAGCCCCCTCCTGACTTCTGCCCCTAGCACACCCACCTTACCCAGGGACACCTGGACTCCTATCCTGGCCCCAACCTTCAGGAGAGGGCTGCTTGGTCTGAGGCCAGAGGCGGGGTGCCAGCGGCCGGCTTGGTCCTGCGGACTCGCGGGCCACTCTGTCCTCTTCTGACCTGAGCCCTGGGCAGCGGTTGGTGCTTCATAGCTGGCCCCGCAGGGACATGTGGGGCCCGGGACATCCCGCAGGTGTCTCTGTGAGCGCAGCTCAGACGGCTGCATGGCCGGATCTTCAGAGGAAGTGAGCAAACTGGCTGCAGGATCCACGTGGACGTCAGAGTCCTTGGGTCTCCGGGGGTCAGCGACGACAGAGAGCAAGAGGTGCTGTCCACTGGCGCAGGAAGGACCCCGGTGACCTCAGAGCAGAGCCGCCCCCGGCGCTGTACTGCGTGGCGGCCAGGACCCACCCAAGGCGCGCCGGGCTCAGGGCCCCGGCCTCTCGGGGAGCCACGCCCAGTGTGAGGCTGGCGACGCGGGCAGAGTGGACAGATCACCCAGGTCACCCAGAATGAGGCCGCGTGTTGGTGCCACAGAAGCAAAGCAGAAACCCCCGTCTGCTGGGAAGTTGGGTGGTGTCCCGCTAAGAGACCAGCACAGGAGGGAGGGAGGGCAGAGGTGCCCCCGCGGGATTTGGCAGCGTCAGAGGTCGGAGCGGCAGGGACACAGGAGTGCCTGACGTGGGTGGTGGAGGGGGCTGGAGGGCGGCCGGGCCAGGCGGAGTGGGTCTCAGGGTCACCCAGAACCAGGCCTCCGTGCTGGGTGAGGGGCACGCGGGGCGGGCAGGGGGCCCTGCCTGGTCCCTCAGACCCGCCGCTGGGTGAGGGTGGACACATGTGCTGAGGAAGAAGCCAGCTGGGGGACGGGCGGTGGGTCAGAGGTCACTGGTCGGCGATGGGCCAGGTGTGGAGTGTGGGTGAATGGAATGGACCGGACCCCTCCATGTGGGAGGAGGATGGGGTGGCTGAGGAGAGGGGTTGGGGTGTGTGGGAGTTTGGTTGGGTCGCACTGTGTTTGACTTACTAGATGCCTGATGGAGAGGTCAGGCAGGCAGCTGGACATGAGTGTCAGGGGCCAGGGCAGGAGCCTGCCTTTGATGGACAGTAAAGATGGGAGGATCACAGTAAACTGTGGAAAATTCTTGTGTGCACCAGGACCCAGAGACCCTACAGAGACTGAGCCAGCACTGTGTCTGAGTGTCTCCTGAGGAGGCCCGGGTCAGCAGTGGACTGCTGCAGGGGCAGGGGCTCTGGGTGCAGTAGACCTGGGCATGGCATAAGCCCTCTTGGAGGAGGTCACCATTAACCCCACCATGAGCAGCCAAGACTTACACAGGACTGGGGAAACAGACTCTTGGAGGAACAAACAGAACCTTGTGAGCACCAGGACCCAGGAGAAAGGAGCACTGACCCTGCAGGAGACTGACCCAGACTTACCCGTGAGTGTCCAGGAGTCTCGGGCGGAGACGTGGGCCATCAGTGACTTGTTGCAGGGTCGGGGGTACTGAGTGTGGGAGTGTGTGCATGAGACATTTTGAAGGAGGTTGCCATTATCTTCATTATGCCCACCATAGTTTGGCCTCAGGTCAAACAGCAGGGAGGGACCACAGCCCCGCCCATCAACAGAAAATTGGATTAAAGATTTACTGAGCACGGCCCCGCCCATCAGAACAAGAACCAGTTTCCCCCTCAGTCAGTTTCTCCCATCAGGAAGCTTTCTTAAGCCCCTTATCCTTCTCCATCAGAGGGCAAAGAGTGAAAACCACAATCACAGAAAACTAACCAATCTGATCTCATGGACCACAGCCTTGTCTAATTCAATGAAACTATGAGCCATGCCGTGTAGGGCCACCCAAGACAGAAGGGTCATGGTGGAGAGTTTTGACAAAACATGGTCCACTGGAGAAGGGAATGGTAAACCACTTCAGTATTCTTGCCTTGAGAACCCCATGAACAGTACGAAAAGGCAAAAAGATAGGACACTGAAAGATGAACTCCCCAGGTCGGTAGGTGCCCAATATGCTACTGGAAATCAGTAGAGAAATAACTACAGAAAGAATGAAGAGATGGAGCCAAAGCAGAAACAACACCCAGTTGTGGATGTGACTGGTGACGGAAGTAAAGTCCGATGCTGTAAAGAGCCATATTGCACAGGAACCTGGAATGTTAGGTCCATGTAAGTAAGTAAAGTCGCTCAGTCATGTCTGACTCTTTGCGACGCCATCGACTGTAGCCTAACAGTCTTCTCCCATGGGATTTTCCAGGCAAGAGCACTGGAGTGGGTTACCATTTCCTTCTCCAGAGGATCTTCCCCACCCAGGGATCGAACCCAGGTATCCCGCATTGTAGGCAGACACTTTACCGTCTGAGCCACCAGGGAACTCTGTATGTTTCAAAAGATGATGTAAATCTTTTCTTAAAAACTTGCACTTCTCAACAGATGTTGAAGACTGAAATTGGTGTTTTCCCCAATTTGACTCATGTTGCTCCTTTCTTTTTGCATTATTGTTAGCATTATGTGTAACTGTCTCAACTTCTTTATGTCCATGAACAAGGCAAATTGGAAGTGGTCAAACAGGAGATGGAAGGAGTGAACATTGATATTTTATGAATCAGTGAACTAAAATGGACTGGAATGGGTGAATTTAACTCAGATGACCATTATATCTACTACTGTGGGCAAGAATCCCTTAGAAGAAATGGAGTGGCCCTCATTGGCAACAAAAGAGCTCGAAATGCAGTACTTGGATGCAATCTCAAAAATGACAGAATGATCTCTGTTCGTTTCCAAGGAAAACCATTCAACATCACAGTAATCCAAGCCTATGCCCCAACCAACAATGCTGAAGAAGCTGAAGTTGAACAGTTCCATGAAGAGCTACAAGACCTTCTAGAACTAACACCCAAAAAAGATGTCCTTTTCATCATAGGGGACTGGAATGCAAAAATAGGAAGTCAAGAGATACCTGGAGTAACAGGCAAATTTGGCCTTGGAGTACAGAATGAAGCAGGGCAAAGGCTAATAGAGTTTTGCCAAGAGAACACACTGGTCATAGCAAACACCCTCTTCCAACAACACAAGAGATGACTCTACACATGGATGTCACCAAATGGTCAATATCAAAATCAGTTCAGTTCAGTCACTTAGTCATGTCCGACTCTTTGCGACCCTATGAACTGCAGCACGCCAGGCCTCCCAGTCCGTCACCAACTCCCGCAGTTTACTCAAACTCAAATCCATTGAGTCGGTGATACCATCCAGCCATCTTATCCTCTGTTGTCCCCTTCTCCTCCTGCCTTCAACCTTTTCCAGCATCGGGGTCTTTTCAATGAGTCAGTTCTTCGCACCAGGTGGCCAAAGTATTGGAGTTTCAGCTTCAGCATCAGTCCTTCCAATGAATAGTCAGGACTGATTTCCTTTAGGATGGACTGATTGGATCTCCTTGCAGTCCAAGGAACTTTCAGGAGTCTTCTCTGTCTTTAGAAAAGACAGAGGAACCAGAGATCAAATTGCCAACATCCATTGGATTATTGAAAAAGCAAAAGAATATCAGAAAAACCAACCACTTCTGCTTTATTGACTATGCCAAGGCATTTGACTTTGTGGATCTCAAAAAACTGGAAAATTCTTAAAGAGATGGGAATACCAGACCACCTGAACTATCTCTTGAGAAATCTGTTTGCAGGTCAGGAAGCAACAGTTAGAACTGGACATGGAACAACAGACTGATTCCAAATAGGAAAAGGAGTACGTCAAGGCTGTATATTGTTACCCTGCTTATTTAACTTATATGCAGAGTACATCATGAGAAACGCTGAGCTGGATGAATCACAAGCTGGAATCAAGATTGCTGGGAGAAATATCAATAACCTCAGATATGCAGATAACACCACCCTTATGACAGAAAGCAAAGAAGAACTAAAGAGCCTCTTGGTGAAAGTGAAAGAAGGAGTGAAAAAGTTGGCTTAAAGCTCAACATTCAGAAAACTAAGATCATCGAATCTGGTCCCATCACTTCACGGCAAATAGATGGGGAAACAATGGAAACAGTGACAGACTTTATTTTTCTGGGCTCCAAAATCACTGCAGATGGTGACTGCAGCCAAGAAATTAAAAGATGCATGTTCCTTGGAAGAAAAGCTATGACCAGCCTAGACAGCATATTAAAAACCAGAGACATTACTTTGCCAACAAAGGTCCGTCTGGTCAAGGCTATGGTTTTTCCAGTGGTCATGTATGGATGTGAGAGTTGAACTGTGAAGAAAGCTGAGCACCGAAGAATTGATGCTTTTGAACTGTGATGTTGGAGAAGACTCTTGAGAGTCCCTTGGACTGCAAGGAGATCCAACCAGTCCATCCCAAAGGAGATCAGTCCTGGGTGTTCATTGGAAGGACTGATGTTGAAGCTGAAACTCCAATACTTTGGCCACCTGACATGAAAAAGTGACTCACTGGAAAAGACTCTGATGCTGGGAAAGACTGAGCGGAGGAGGAGAAGGGGACGAGAGAGGATGAGATGGTTGGATGGCATCACTGACTCAATGGACATGGGTTTGGGTGGACTCCGGGAGTTGGTGATGGACAGGGAGGTCTGGCGTGCTGCAATCCATGGGGTCGCAAAGAGTAGGACATGACTGAGCGACTGAACTGAAAGATGGGAGGGGGAGGGCAGGGGGAGATGCCCTTCACTCTGGACTCCAGGAGCCTCCGCATCACACAGGTGAGGCCCCCGAGGCCACAGGGAGACGGGAGATGGGGAGCGAGTCTTCCGTGAGATGTCAAACACCAGATACACACCAGACATTGGCAACGCCCCTGGGCTCTGACGACATTCCCTTTACTGTGGACAGGGTGACCGACCTGGGATCACTGTCTGCCTTGGCGGCTGTCTCATGGCTCATGGAATTTCCCTCAAGGTGCCTGCCAGGGTTTTATTTCTTTACAGAATAGAATGAAAATAGAGCATCAGCATGTTGCCATTGTAAAGCCCCTGTGTCCTGGCTTCTGGAGGAAAGCATGTCCACGACTAAGGTTTCAAAGAGCGTGGTTCCCAGAGCCAAGTGAGGATGGACAGAGGGACATGGGAGACACCCGATCTGCCAACAAAGCAGGCCAGAACCACGACGACGGCATGAATGACCCAAGTGTTCTGACCCGGAGCCCGGGGGCTCTGTGCGGTCAGCCTGGGATCCAGGGCCGCCCCCCAGCGCCCATCCCAGGGGCCCCGCTGTCCAACAGGGGTCTGCCCAGGCAGGGTGGGCAGGAGAGCCCCCAGGGCAGGTCAGAGCTGATGCGGCTGGACTTGGACTGCAGTAGCCTGGGTGTTGCCTCCATGCCCTGCAGGGCCCGGGGACTCGGTGCCCCTCTCCCCAGCTGACAGGCCCTGAGGGCACGCAGCACCCGTGGCAGGCTCAGGGCCGCCCCGTCCTGTGAGTGCTACAGCCCCCACCCCACGCAGAGAAGGAGCAGATGGGCACCCTCAGGGGCACGGCCGTCAGCAGGTGCCGCCCGCTTCAGGAGACCCTTCTGCATGGGGACTGGGCCACTGGAGGCCATGAGGGGCTAGAAGCCCCCGGGGGCCTGAGACAGCCCCTCCCACGCCCCACCCTGGCCCCTCCTGCCCAGCTTCCTCCAGGGAAGCAACCTCAGGGGCACCCGTGTCCACGGAGCTGGCGGCCCCCAGCAGCCTGGGTGTCTGGAGGCTGTCCCTCCAGGTGAGAGGGGTGGCGTGGGCCTCATGGGCTCAGCCTCAGCCTCACAGACTCCACGCTGAGCCCTTGGTGGAGGGACTTCCCATCCTGTCTCCAGACCTGCTCTTTCCTGGACCCCCTCCCGGCCCTTAGCCTCCAGGACCAGGAAGTGGGGCTCCCCGCCTGGGGTGGGGTCTCTGCTTCCTGCTGGCTGTGTGCACGCCGTGTTCTCCGCCAACCGCCGAGCCTCCGTGGCTCTAGAAGGGGGCTGGTCAGTGAAGCCAGCAGGGACCCGCTCCTGCTGAGAGCGGCGGGCACGGGACTGCTGCCCCGGGAGACTCCACGCTCCACGGGGCTGTGCCCGGCCCAGGAAGCCCCCAGGAGCTCCCACCAGTGCCCCCTCCTTCCAGGGATCTTACCACCCCCCACCCCGGGTCCCACCCAGCCCCCCCCCGCCCCCCCCAGGGCCCCTGCAGACAGCTGTCCCGGGACGGCTCTGGGCATGGGGAAGACTATATTTCCAGCCACGGCTGCAAGTCTGGCGCCTGTGTCTCTGCTCACGGTGCACCTGGGCATGCGTGTCTCTCACACAGTCTCTGGCCTGATGTGCAGACGTGGACGACAGGCCCAGGGGGTGGAGGGGGGGACCCCAGAACCCTGGGAGCCCCGGGCAAGGGCTGTGCCGCTTGGCAGTAGACCTTCATCCAGAGGCCAGGCAGCCTCCCCAGGGAAGGGGTCCTGGCAGGGGCTGTGGGGGAGGGGCTCTGGCCACTGCTGCCCCCCTGCTGGCCCCACCATCCTGCCAGCCAGGAAGGTCCATCCTGAGCTGCCCTGAGCTCAAGGGGGCCTGGCAGTGCTCAGCAGATCTGCTGGGCAGGCCTGGGGGTGGATGTGGGGAGGTGGTCCAGCGGGGTCCAGCTGGGGTGCCTGAGAGGACTCCATCTGACCCCCTGCTAGTCCAGCTCACCCTTCAGCGCTTTTCCTGGACACAGGACCCCTGCTGTGAGCCCCCCTCCTGTTACAGGACAGAGTTCAAGTTCACCAATCTCTGGGGTGTCTCCCCACTTACTGCATTGACCACATCGCCGATGGGAGAGGCTGGGGTCCTGACAGAACACGAACACCGCATCCGAGTGGGAGGGAACCCTTCAGCCTCCCCAAGAAAGCTCGGTGGAATGAAGTCGGGGGGCCTCCGGGGGTCACGGATGAGGTCTGGGCCTGTGACCCCCAGGAGGGCTGTGCCCGGCAGCCCGGCTTCCTCCAGCCAGGGCTGAGCCCAGACCCAGGACAGCGGTATGCCTCCCAGCCGCCCTCTCCAGTCACTGGGCGCCTCTGGGCCCTGCCCGGGGGAGAGGTCAGCAGGCGGGCTTGGTTGTGGATGGCTTGCCTGTGCGGCCTCAGGGAAGGCCAGGCACCCCTGGCAGCGCTGGTGGGGGGAGCTCCGGGCGGCATGGGGCTGCGCTGGGGCTCCTCTGCCAGCCTGCGGTGCTGAGTCAACACTGGGCTTCCTGGAGGCAGGAGGCACGTTGCCCACTGACACCTGGTCATCTCTGCTGGCATCCAGGACATCCCGCCTGCCACTGTTTATTCTCCCTCACACTGTCTTAATCCTGAGCAAACGTGGGCCCAGGGGCCTGACCTTTTCCGCTGTCCACATCTGCCTCCCATGCTGGGCCACACCTGCTCCCTCACCTGGTCTCTGCCCCTTCAGGGGGACCCCACGACCCTCCCCAAGACCCTGGCCCTGTATGGGGTGAAGATTCTCCAGGAGACTTAGCAGGGCTGGGGAGAAGTGGGGGAGAGGGGAGTGGGGAGGCCCCTCCTGCACTTGCCTGGGGGCCTCCCGTGTCACGGGGCCCCTGCGCAGGCCGGCTCTGTCCAGGGGCTTCCTTCGCTCTCCCCCACCTCTGACCCCCGCTTCCCCCTCTCCCTTTGGTCCTCTCCCACCTCACCACCATGTCCCCGCCATGTCCAGCTGCAGTGGCGCCCCCAGTCCATTCTCCAAGCCAGAGCCAGCATGGAGCTTCCTGGAGCGCTCTGGGGTACGATTTCTAGTTTGTGGATGAGCTGCAGAAACAGCGTGAAGAGCTCCTGGCTGTCATGAGCCCAGATTCTCCAGTGTTTGTGTTTGGCTCCCTTTGGTGAACTGTCTGCTTCTGGGCTGTGCTGGGCCTGCCCTCTCCTCTCTCTGTGTCTACACATTTTTTTCTGCAACACTGAAGTTTGAGAAGCCTTGCTCTTTCATCCTGAAGAGACAGGCGTGTGTCTCCCAGAAATAAGGTGGGGCCCGCCGTGACGCAGCACCGCTGTCTCCCCGAGGTCTGTAGGCTGCTGCGCCCGACTCTCGTCCTGCTCTCGTCCCTTCCTCCTGGTCTGGGGTCTGACCGAGGGCCGCGTGTCACACGAGCACGGCCTCCTTGGTCACCTCTAGCCTGAAATCTGCCCCAGCCTTTCTCTGGGCTCCTTGACCGCACCCTTCCTGAGGAGTGTGGGCTGGTGACGTGGTGAAGCGCCCCCGCGTCTGGGTCTGCCTGCAGCTTTCTTTGTGCTGAGGTTGGCGTTCACACTCAGATGAGTGGAGCTGTGTCCTTCTCAGTGCCCTGTATCCGGGTGACATCCCAGATGACATGATGACATGTCAGATGACAGATTACGTGATACGGGGCCACTGTATCATGGTGTCAGTTGGACCCACCACTGGGAGTTCACTTCGGCTCAGGTGAGGCCGTCAGATTTTCCACTGGAAAGCAATTCCTCCCCACCCTTGGAGTGAATAGGGTCTTGTGGGAGATGCTTGGGGACCATGTAAGGTGTCAGCACCCGTGATGCTTTTCTAATTGCTCCCACTCTTGGCTGCATCCTGCAGTAGGAAGACCTTCCTCTACTCCCCATTTATCTATTTCTCATTTACTCATTTATATCTGTTTAGTCTCACACTTTGTATTTTCAGAATGCTCTGTGATGGGCTTGGAATCTCTGAGATCTTGTTCTCCACAGAAAGACTGAAAAAGATGGGACACTGTCAGGACTAACTTTGTCAGAACTCTAGAAGACAGGCAGTGGTTTACAAAAACCAAGCTAATGTCCAACCCAGAAAAAGCCATCTTCAGAACAGCAGGGAAGTTTATTGGCATTTTGCTCACCCTTGCCTGTCTCCAGAGCAGGGGCAGTTTTGGGCTTAAATTGCCAACCCAGTTCCATTTCCCTCCCCACCCCAAGTCAGAAGGAGCAGGGAAAACCATATTTGCAAATGGCTGTGAACATCTGGAGACTACATGAACGAATGATGCAAGGCACCCATTTCTGTTTTGCTTAATCAGAAACCCAAGTAGCAAAAATGGCATGCACAGTTCATAAAAGCTGTGAGGTGACTATAGACCCACAGACTCCTGTGGCAGGAAACTATAGTTGGAGAAATATAATGGACCATCTCGGGACTGAGGGAGTTGAAACATGACTCTTTGAGAAATTAGGATGTTTGAAAGCAGCCATGCACACGCAGGAATTTAGAAAGACACATTCATGCCTGGCGAGATTTCATCTTGGGCTTGTCCCCAGGCTCAGAGCAAGTATACCTAAGTGTTGAAGGACAGACCCAGGCTGTGAAGACTGGGAAAGCTCCTATTACTCAAGGAATCCCTGTCCAAACACCAGCTGAACACAAGCTAAAGGAACAGAGAGTCAGTGATCACATGCAACAAGCAATAGTCTTTATAACAATTGTTTGGAAAAATTTCAAAACAAATGGATCAGTACAGTCTTCAAAAGGACAAAAAAGAAAGAAAGAAAAGAAAAAGGATATCAAATACTGGGAAAGGGAAGAATTTGATTTCCAGAGTTACAATATGGTCAATTCTCCAATTTTCAACAAAAAAATACAAGGCTTACAAAGAAACAAGAGAATATGGCCTATTCAAAGGAGCAAAATAAATTTACAGAAATCATCCACGAGGAGGTGACAGTATCAGTCTTACTGGACAAAGACTCAAAAAGCAAAAATAAAACGTGGGCAGAAATAAAGGAAATCAGGAAAATGATATGTGTACAAAATGAGAATATTAACAAGAAGATAGATGTTAAATAAAAAAAAAAAAAACAAGCAGAAATTCTGGAGCTGAAAAGCACAGTGACTGAGATGGAAGATTCACCACAGGGGCTCAATAGCAGAAGAAAGGTTCAGTGAACTTGAAGACAGAACAACTGAAATGATCAAACCGAGGAGCAGGAAATAAAGAATAAAGAGAAATGAATAGAGCTTAGGGGACTCATGGGTTATCATCAACATAAGCATAATGAGAGTCCCTGCAGAGAAGCAAAAGGGAAAAAAATATTATGTGAAGAAATAATGGATGAAAACTTCTAATATGCTTAGCCAGCTCCAGACAGGATAAGCTCAAAGAGCTCCACATTGACATACATTATAACCAAACTGCTGAAAACCAAAGAAAAAAATCTCAGAAACATCAAGAGAAAAGAGGCATGCAAGTCATTCTTAGTAAGATTATCAGCTAATTTATTACCAGAAAACTTGGAAGCCACTAAGGCACTGAATGATACATTTAAATGGTGAAAGAAAAAACAGTCAACTCAACCAAGAATTCTATATCTGGCCAAGTTGTCCCTCAGTAATGAGAGAGAAATTAAGACATTTCCAGATAAACAAAAACTGAGAATTCATTACCACTAAACCTGTTCTATAAGTAAGTGAAGGTTGCTTAGTCATGTCTGACTCTTTGCAACCCCATGGACTACACAGTCCATGAAATTCTCCAAGTCAGAATACTAGAATACTGGAGGGGGTAGCTGTTCCCTTCTCCAGGGGATCTTTCCAACCCAGGGATAGAGCCCAGCTCTCTCACATTGCAGGCAGATTCTTTACCAGCTGAGCCTCCAGGAAATCTATTCTGTAAGAAATGCTAAAGGAAACCCTTCAAGTTGAAATGAAAAGACACTAGACAGTAAATCAAAGCCCTGTAAGAAAGTAAAGATCTCCAATAAAGCTAAATATGTGGCCAAATATAAAAATTGGTATTATTGTAATCTTGCTTGTAACTCCAGCTTTTATTTTCCATGGTTTAAAAGATAAATGTGGGAATTCCCTGGCTGTCCAATGGTTAGGACTTGGCACTTTCACTGCTGGGGACCAGGTTCAATCTCTGGTCAAGGAACTAAGATTCTGCAAGCCAAGAAGTGTGGTTAAATTTTTTAAAAAAGATAAAAATAATTATGTCTGTTATTAGGACACAATCAATAAAGATATAATTTGTTGCAACAGTAACATAAAGAGAGGATGGATTATATGGGATTAGAGTTTTGCATGCAATTTAGCTTGCCTAAATGTGATTAAAGGGAATACTATGAACAATTACAAGCCAACAAGTTTGATAACCTAGAAGAAATGGACAAATTATGAGAAACATAGAGTTTAACAAAATTTGCTCATGAAGAAATAGACAAACTGCATAGACCTTTAAATAGTTGTTGTTGTTCAGTCACTAAAGTCATGTCTGATTCTTTGCGAACCCATGAACTGCAGCATGCCAGGCTTCTCTGTCCATCACTATCTCCCTGAGTTTGCTTAAACTCATGTCCATTGAGTCAGAGATGCCATCCAGTCATCTCATCCTCTGTGGCCCCCTTCTCCTCCTGCCGTCAATTTTCCGCAGCATCAGTCTTTTCCAACGAGTCAGCTCTTCACATCAGGTGGCCAAAGTATTGGAGCTTCAGTCAGCATCAGTCCTCCCAATGAGTATTCATTGGGTTGATTTGAAAGAGTTGATCTCCTTTAGGATGGACTGGTTTGATCTCCTTGCTGTCCAAAGTACTCTCAAGAGTCTTCTCCGGCACTACAGTTTGAAAGCATCAATTCTTTGGTGTTCGGCCTTCTTTGTGGTCCAGCTCTCATGACTCAAAGCATAGCTTTGACTCTACAGACTTTTGTCGGTGGGATGACAAAGTGATGTCTTTGCTTTTTAATACGCTGTCTATATTTGTCATAGCTGTTCTTCCAAGGAGCAAGTGTCTTCTAATTTCATGGCTGCAGTCACCATCTGCATTGATTTTTGAAGCCCAAGAAAATGAAACCTGACACTGTTTCCATATTTCCCCCATCTACTTGCCATGAAGTGATGGCACGAGATGCCATGATCTTAGTTTTTTGAATGTTGAATTTTAAACCAGCTTTTTCACTCTCCTCTTTCACCTTCATCAAGAGACTCTTTAGTTCCACTTCACTTTCTGCCATTAAAGTGGTATCACCTGCATATCTGAGGCTGATATTAATTAAATAGTAAGGAGATCAAATTAGTAATCAAAAACCTCTCAACAAAGAAAACTTCAGTCCAAGCAAAGAAAATTATGGGCAAATATCTGTTATGAGTATTTATGCAAAAATATTCAACAAAATACTAGCAAAAAAATTCAGAAGTGTATAAAAAGGTTTCTACACCATGATCAAGTGAGTTTTATTACTGGAATGCAAGATGTCCAACATACAAAATCAACCAATCACCACCTTAATAGAATGAAAAGGGGAAAACCCCACATCTAAATGCAGAGAAAGAATTTGCCAAAATTTAATACCTTTTCATGATTAAAAAAAAAAAAATCTCAACAAACTAAGAATAGAAAGAAACTCAATGTAACAAAGGCCATATATGAAAACCTCACAGCTAAATCATACTCAATGCTGAAAGATAAAATCTTTTCCTTTAAAATCATTAACAAGACAATGATACATACATTCACCACTTCTATTCAATACAGTATTAGAGGTTCTAGCCAAAGCAATTAGACAAGAAAAAAAAGTAAAGGTACCCACGTTGGAAAATAAAGAAACTATCCCTGGTCACAAATGGCATGAAATTATGTGTATAAATTTCTAAAAATTCCAAAAATTATTCAAGCTTGCTATGATGTGAATGTTTCCCTCCAAAATCCATATGTTGATATTCTAACCCTCAACAGTGATGGTATTAGCAAGTGCTTAAGTCACAAGAGTGGAGGCCTCCTGAATGGGACTGTGCATTATAAAAGCAGTTCCAGAGAGATCCATAGCTCCTACTGACTTTGCAAGAAGTGGATAGTCTGAAATCAGGAAGAGGACTTTCACCAGAACCCAATCATGATGGCTGAATTCCAGTCTCCAGCACTGTGAGAAATAATTTGTATATAACCCAGTCTGTGGTAATTTTTTATAGCAGCTGAAATGGACTAAAACAGATCTAATAAAGGAATTCATCAAGCTGCTATACACTAGCAAGGAACAACCCAAAGAACAAATTAAGAGAATAATTCCATTCACAATACCACCAAAAAAAAACCTTAGGATTAAGTTAAGCAAGGAGGCAAAAGACTCGCACAATGAAAATTATGAAACTTTGCTAAAGGAAATTCAAGAATACATAAGTAGTAGAACATCTCATATCCATGGATTTGAAGACTGAATACTGATAAGATAACAATATTACCCAAAGAGATCTACAGATTTTACATAATCCCTATCAAAATCCCAGTGGTGCTTTTGCAGAAATACAAAAATCCATCCAGAAATTCATACGGAATCTCAAGGGAGTAGACAAAATACTCTTGAAAAAGAAGAACAAAGTTGAAGGACTAATTCTTCCTGATTCCTGCTTTCAAAACTTATTACAAAGCTACAGTACTCAAAGCACTGTGGTACTTCCATACAGACAGACACGTAGACAGATGGAATAGCACAGCCAGAGCAGAAGTAAGCCCTGGCACACACAGTCAGTTGGTGTTGATTGGTTTTTGATCAGTATGCCAAGACCATTCTGTGAGGCAAAGAACGGTCTTCTCAACAAATGGTTCTGGGAAAAAAATTGATATCCACAAGCAAAAGAGTGAAGTTAGACTCTTATCCGACACCATATATGAAAGTTGGATCAAAGGCTTAAATGTAAGACCTAAACCAATGAAACTCTTAGAAGAAAATTAGGGGGAAATTCTTGTGATGTTCTTTTTGTCAATGATTTTTGGATATGATACCAAAAGCACAGGTGGCAAAAAAAAAATTGATAAATTGGACTACATCAAAATTAAAACCTCTTTGCATCAAAAGACAAGACAAACAAAATGGATAAGATATTTGCAAATCATATATCTGATTAGGGATTAATATTCAGAATATTGCTGTTCAGTTTCTAAGTCGTGTCTGACTCTTTGTGACACCCTGAACTGCGGCACGGCAGGCCTCCCTGTCCCACACTATCTCCTGGAGTTTGCCCTAGTTCATGTTCACTGAATCAGTGATGCCACCCAATCATCTCATCCTCTGTTGCCCTCTTCTTCTGCCTTCAATCTTTCCCAGCGTCAGGGTCTTTTCCAATGAGATGGCTGTTTGCATCAGGTGGCCAAAGTATTGGAACTTCAACTTCAATATCAGTCCTCCCAATGAGTATTTAGGATTGATTTCCTTTAGGATTGACTGGTTTGATCTCCTTGCTGTCCAAGTGACTTTCAAGAGTCTTCTCCAGCATCAGAGTTTGAAAGCATCAATTCTTCTGCACTCTGTCTTCTTTATGGTCCAACTCTCACATTTGTACATGTCTAGTGGAAAGACCATAGCTTTGACTATGCAGACCTTTGTCGGCAAAGTGATGTCCTTGTTTTTTAATACACTGTCTAGGTTTGCCATCGCTTTCCTTCCAAGAAGCAATTGTCTTCTAATTTCATGACTGCAGTCCCCATCTGCAGTGATTTTAGAATCCAAGAAGAGAAAATCTGTCACTCGCTTCTACATTTTTCCCTTCTATTTGACATGAAGTGATGGGGCTGGATGCCATGATCTTAATTTTTTAATACTGAGTTTCAAGTCAGCCTTTTCACCCTCCTCTTTCAACCACATCAAGAGGCTCTTTAGTTCCTCTTCACATTCTGCCATTAGAGTGGTATCATTTGTATATCTGAGTTCTGACAAAACGTGGTCCACTGGAGAATCAGAATGTTAAGAACTCCTAAAACTCAATAACAACAACAACAAAACAACCCAACTTAAAAAAAAAAAAAAAAACAAAAACCTGAGCCAGGGACTTGAATAGACATTTCTCCAAAGAAGATATCCAAATAGCTAATTAGCACATGAAGAGATGCTCAACTTCAACAGCCATTACAGAAACACACATCAAGACCTCGTTGAGAGGCCACTTCATACACGTTGGGCTGGCTATTGTCAAAAAGAGGGCTCCCCAGGTGGTACTGGTGGCAAAAAAATCTGCCTGACAACGCAGGAGACACAAGAGACTCAGTTCGATCCCTGGGTCAGGAAGATCCCCTGGAGGAGGAAATGGCGACCTGCTCTAGTATTCTTGCCTGGAAAATTCCCTGGACAGAGGAGCCTTGTGGACTCTAGTCCATAGGGCTACAAAGAGTCAGACATGACTGAGTGAGTGAGTATATCTTGTTTATTAAAAAAGAGGGGGTAGGGACTTCCCTGGTGGTCCCAGGGCTAAGATTCTATGCTCCCAATGCAGGGGGCCCGGGTTTGATCCCTGGCCAGGGAAACAGATCCCACATGCTGCAACTGAGTTTGCATGCTGCAGCTAAAAAGATCTCGAATGCTGCAACAAAGACCTGGTGCAGCCAAATAAATACTTAAAAAATAAAGAAGAGGAAAAATAGCAAGTGTTGGCAAGGATGTGGAAAAGTTAGAATCTTTGGGCACTGTTGCTGGGAATGTAGAATGCGTCTGTGTTTGGTGATTCCTCAGAAGGTTAAACATAGACAATATGATTTATTATTCCTAGGTACACACCCAGAGGAATTGAAGGCAGGGGCTCCTATATTTACACCCGCCTGTTGATAGTTGCCTTATTCACAACAGCCAAAAAGTGAAAACAACCCAAATGTCCATCAAGAGATGAATGTGTAAAGTGTCTATTCATACAGTAGAGTATTATTCAGCCTTAAAAGGGGAAATTCTGACACAAGCTACCCCGTGGATGAAACTTACATTGTGCAGAGCAAATAATCCAGTACCAAGAGGACCTAGAAGAGTCAAATCCACAGAGACAAGAAGTAGGGTGAGGCCAGGGCCTGGGGGAGGGGAAGGGAGTTGTTTAATGGGTACAGAGCTTCTGTGGGATGATAAGAGTGTTCTAGAGATGATGGTGGTGATGGCCACACAACACCATGAATGTACTTAATGCCAATTAATGTACACTTAAAATGGCAAATTTTATATTATGTATGAGTTTGAGTAAACTCCAGGAGACAGTGAAGGACAGGGAACCCTGGCACGTTGCAGGGCATGTCGGACGTGACTTAGTGACTGAGCAACAACAAACAACAACGTGTCATAGATGGGTGGAAGAAAAACCGAGATCCCCTATGGTTTCCACGCTTTAAATGCTCCAGTAACACGTACGCCACATTCGCAGGAAGCCCTGACTCCTCCCCTCATCCGACCTTGCCCACCACGTCCCGCCGCCTCTTGCAGGTGCCCCAGCCACACCAGGCGCCTCCAGACCCTTCACGGGCCACGTTCACGCCTGCCACAGGGCCTTTGCATCTGCTGCTTCCTGAGCAGAAGGCTGCCTCCTCTGCGTCCTTCATCTCAATGCATGCTGCCCCACCCCACACAGAGCGCTGTGCTGCTGCCCTACATGGCCCGTGTGCTGTGAGCTCCAAGGGGACCTCTCTCTTCCTTGGCGGCGTCAGATCCCCAGGGCCCAGGGAGGTATGCCTCAGGGTGCATCAGAATTTGCTAGAAGGCGGACAGGAAGGCCGGAAGGAGGGTGGGAGGGGAGAGGAGTTAGGCAAGAAGAGGGGTTTCTGTGAAGATGGGAGTGGCGTCCTGTCTCCTGCAGCCCTGGGCAGGGCTAAGGGGGTGGGCACAGCCCTCCAAGGTGGGCCGCTCTGGGGACAGGGTCTCCCAGGGGGCCCTAATCTGCCCCTCTCCCGCCCCCTCCAGCATAGACCTAGGCCTTCCAGACCCCGTCTGGTCTGAGAAGCTGGGGGTTTCCATTCCGCAGACTCCTGGTGCTCTGGGGAGCAGAAGTCCGCAGCCCCAGACAGCCGGCCAGGCCCTGAGCAGGCCTAGAGTCAGCCAGGCCTTCGAGCCCCCAGGCTGTGGTCCACTGTCCGGACCCTCAGAGCGCGGTGCAGAGCAGGGCAAAATGCCAGCACTCAGCACATGCCTGAGGCCTGATGCCTCCCGGCGCCCGTGGCCCTGACCTTGCGCTGCTGTGGTGGAGGGCAGGTGGGCAGGGAGGGCTGAGCGGAGAAGGGCCCCGGCCTTGGTGATGACCCCTTCCCGGGGCTTCCGACAAGGCCAAGGGACTGGCCGGGGCAGCTGGCTCCAGGCTCTGTCTGTGGGGGTCTCTTCTGCGGGTGGGATCGAGGCCGCCTGAATCCCGCGGGCTGAGCGCGGGGCAGGGTGTGCCAGGGGCAGGCCAGGTCTCTGGCACGTCCCGCGGCCTCCCCGAGCCCCGGGAGGCCTGGCCCCGGCCCCCTTCCCGGCAGGGCTCACCCCGCTTCCTTGTTCTTCTGTTCTCAGCTCTCTCAACTGTGAAGGGGCAAACTCACTGAGCAAACAGGCTGGGCTCTGTGGCCTACATCCGGGATGTCTCAATCCCGCGACCCCGCCCACGGCGACCCTGCCCAAGGATGCTGATGACGTGGGGGGGGGGCACAGGGCAGGTCGGGCTCACTCTTCCGGTGCATTTATCGAGTGCCTACTGCGTGCCAGCCGTGAGCAGATGAGCCAGGGCCCGGCTACGTGGAGCACTCCTTCCAGGGTGGGGCGGGGTGGGGGCTGCAGAGGATAACCTCGAAGCTTAAAGAGAATGCCCTCGCACGCCCAGGCGCTCAGCTGCTCCCACGTGGTGGGGTGGGGGCCATGGGCTGCCCCGAGTGGCTGCAGGATTCTGGTCACGCAGGACAGTTGGAGGGGTGTGGCTAGCTCTGACGGTGCCCAGGTGGGCTCAGGCTTGGGGGCACAGACCGAGAGCCAGGCCTTCGGGGAGGCGGGAGAAGGCTGGGCACGGGGACTCAGGCCTGGGGCCAGATTCCCGCTTCCTTCCTTCCTTCCTTCCAGGGGTCCGCAGTGTGCCCCCCCCACACACAAGGGACCAGGCGCAGAGCCCTGTGTTTGCAGGGAGGCGGGGCACAGCCGCAGCCTGAGGCCACAAGGGTGGTGGGGGCCCCAGCGCACCCCCAGGCTGGTCCTGTGGGGCCCCTGCCCAGCCCTCCCCCAGAAACCCCTCCAGCTGTGCTCTCTGCCACCGGGGCCCCTGGGTCCCTGAGGGAGCACTCTGGAGACCAGGCAGCCCCAGCCACAGCCCCGGACAGTGAGCATGGGGAAGGGGTGGTGGGAGGGCAGCCTGAGCTCCCGCTGAGACCCAGGGCCCAGGTCGGCAGGAGGGCCCCCCCCCCAACTCTTGCTGGTGCCGGAGACGCTCCGGAGACACCAGGAGCCAAAAGGAGAAGCAGGGCCTGCAGGGCCCTCGGCCAAGCTGGGGGTGGCGGGGTGACGTTGGCCAAAGACGCCCAGAGCTTTAAGGGGGGTTTTCCCTTTGCCCCAGAAATTCCACGTCTACGGACTCATCGGGAAGACGAAGGTGGGGTGGCTGAGGGGAGTGGGTCCCAGGTGCTGAGAGTTCACCACGCAAACCTGGAAATCACCCCCCCGCCAGCAGGCAGGTCAGGCACCCCAGGCCTTCTGCGCTCAGACACCTCAGGTGTGGGGAGCCCAGCGGCGGGAAGAGCCAGAGGAGGAGACCCGGGGAGAGGGGTGTGGCTGGGCTGGAAGAAGGGCGCTGCGGGGTGAGTCGCTGCAGGGCGGGGGTCACCATTGAACCCCCCACCAGCACCAGCCACGCCGGCCTAGGGAGCTGGGCCTTTGGGCTCTCATCTGGGGGGCACTGGGGTCTGGAGACCCTGGGCCCCACTGTGCCCTGTCAGCCCTGCTGGGGGCCAAGCATACGTCCCTGGGTATGTGAGTCCCTGCTCAGCCTGTTGCTGGTGCCCTGCCCCCCAGGGACGGGGCTGCAAGGCCCCGAGGATGGACACCTGGCCAGCACCTGGGGATTGGCACCTGGCCAAGGCAGGGCCGGGGGCTCCTGGCCTGCGTTCTGTTTGACCCTCACCTCACTCCCAAGGCCAGTTTCCCCTTGAATTTGAACTTGGTGATGGACAGGAGCCCAGAAACCTGGACGGGTCCTGCTGGCATGGCTGGGGCCTCTGGGACCCCTGCGAGCCTGGGGCTGGCACCCATCCCCCCACGGCCTCCGCATTCCTGAGGGGAGCAGACGTCTGGCCCCTTCCCAGGCCGAGCAACGGCCTTGCAGTGCCCCCCCCACCCTGCAGGAGCAGCGCCCCCACGGCCTCCTCCTCTCCACGGGGGCGTTGCCCGGGGCCCAGGGTCTGCCCTCACCCTGCCCGCTGCCCTATCGAGAGCGGGCGCGGCAGCAGCGGGCCTGGGTGGTCACAGCGACCCTGCTGCCGGGGGGCTCCGCCAGCCCCACCCCCTTCCTTCTGACTTTCAGATGCTGCTGGGGTGGGTAGGGCGGGGAAAAGTGGGGGGGTCCTGCGTCTCTGGGGCCCAGAACCACAAATCCTTCCTCCTCCAGGCTTGTGCGTGCCACGGCCCTCCCCAAGAGCAAACACACGCGGCTGTTGTCGGGGATGACGGTGCCCTGCGTGGCCTGGGAGCCGGGCTCAGGGCCAAGGCCTCCTGCTACATAAGCCCCAGGGCCCCCAGGGGAGCGAGCATTGCGCCCCACTCCCTCTGGCCGCCTTCTCACTGTCGCGCCAGCCCCAGAATGGGTGCCCCGAGAGGGTGCCCAGCGCTGCTGTGGGCCCTTGTGGCCCTGCTCTCGGCGGGCACGGCAGGTAAGGGCGCAGCCCCTCACGCTCCCCGCACAGCAGGGGCAGCCTCCGCAGGCCCATAGTGGACAGCGAGTCCGCCGTGGGCCCTGCATGTCATGGACTCCTGGGCAGCCTGAGCTGGGAGAAGTTAGGACCTCAGGGGGAACCGAGGGTCTCGGCTTCGGGGATGGGAGGGGCTGGCGCTGGGTGAGGGGCCCGGGCCGGGGGTCCCTCTGGTCCCTGTGAGGCCCCCCACCACCGCGGCGGAGCTGAGCGGGCAGAGTCGGCACAGGTGCCCATGGGGGGCTGCATTTCCCACTCCGCCCTTGGGGCTGGCCCAGGCAGTGGCCTCCAGGCAGCCCCATCAGACCCTCAGCTGTTCCTGGAGCCACACCCGCCCTGCGGCCTTTCTCGCCCTCCTCACCTGCAGCCGCCCGTCCAGTCCTGGAGCTGGGGAAGCACCAAGAGCCCTAACACTCACTGTCCACATGAGGGGTGCTGCCCCGGGCGGAGGCGACACCCAGCGGGGCTGGCCTGGGCCCCACGGTCACTCCTGCCGGCCCTCTGCAGCACCTTGCCCCAGGCTCCGGGGTCTGGGCAGGTGGGCACCACCCGAGGCCCTCTCCACCGATGGAAAGGAGGTGGTGAGGGGGTGGGGAGATAATCTGGTAGAGCCTCTTCCCCAGGCCACCTTTCTTGGAGGGTGGGCAGGCCTGGGCTGGGGGCTGACCTACGGCGACTCCTGGTGAGGGTACCAGATGCCGCCTGGCATCTGCTGTGCGGTTCGGGTGCCTGGCCGGCCTGTCTGGCCAGCTGTGGCCCTGCTCAGCTCTGGGGCAGCAGGCCTGCCGTGAGCCCACTCCCCTTCTCTTATTGGGGGCAAGTCCCTCGAATGGGGCTCCTTCCTGCCAGAAGGAGACGCTCACTGTGGTGGCTGTGATGTGGGAGAGGCTGCAGGGAGATCTTAGTTCCCTGAGGACCTGGATCTGGGTGGCCTGGATGAGAAGCAGGAATCCTGGCCACACGTCCACCGGGGCCTCGAGGCTGGACGCAAAATCCCCTCAGCCCTTGCCTCCAGTGAAAAATGCATTTCTCAAGGAGGCGAAAACTGTAAATGAAAGTAGAGTTTATTGTTAGAGACAGCACAGTGGGAGAGCAGCCAGAGAAATGGTTCGTTTAGTCAAGAGAGAGACCAGGCAGAGGCTCCACATGACCCAACCTGGAAAGGGAGTGGGCCGCCCTGCAGTGAGGCGCGTGTCTCAGCCACTTTGTCCCACCCTTTGTGACCCCATGGACTGCAGCCCGCCAGGCTCCCCTCCGTCCGTGGGATTCTCCAGGCAAGAAGGCTGGAACGGGTTGCCACTCCCTTCTCCAGGGGATCTTCCCAACCCAGGGATCAAACCCGGGTCTCCTGCATCACAGGCAGGTTCTTTACCGTCTGAGCCACGAGGGAAAGAGGCAGTTAGATCATTTACGGAGGGCAGATCTTCCAGGCCTTTCTTCACCTTTGGCCAATTATCCGATTTCTTTCTCCACACCCTTAACTGCCCCAGGACCCTTCCTGACACGCATGCACAACTTTCCTCCAAGACAGATTTGAGTCGAGGCCTAGGGAGAGAGTGGTATCACCCCTGGTGGGGGGCGCCCCTCTGATGGGGGGTGCCCCTCTGACGGGGGTGCCCCTCTGACGGGGGTGCCCCTCTGGTGGGGGGCGCCCCTCCTCTTTCACCCTCAAGGAGCCTTTCTGCATGTGTGCAAGTGTCTTGCTTGCCCCAAGGGTGGGAAATATGTGACCCCTGATCTTTCAATCAGACGGGGCTTGGCCCCTCTGTCGCTGTGATGACTGTTTCACAGTGTCCTCAGGACACAAAGCCTGTTCCTGTTGTTAATCCATCTCCAATGCAGACAGGAGGCTGACAGAAATGTCAGCCTGGATCCCGTGTATCCATCGCCTCGCACTGGTGTCCCCTGGGCTGAGCCCCCGTGGGGTGGGGGGTGAGGTTGACCCTGAGTGGAGGGGCTTCCCGTCAGGGGATGTGTGCCTGGACGGCAGTAGATGGGGTGGTTGGTGGTGGGCATCTCCCTGGCCGAGCTCTGGACCAGCCAGGTTCACAGTGGTCACCTAGCCCTGGAAGGGGTGCCGTGGGAGCCTGTCCGTGTGAACACCCTGGTTTCTCGACCAGGGGCTGGGTAAAACAGCAGGCACATGTGGGAGAGGCCATAGGCCAGGGGTCAGGGTGGGCAGGGAGAAGTGTGGTCAACAGGGCCCTGAGGAGGAGAGAGAAATGCCGGGCCAGTGCCCACGGCCTCCGGGTCAGCGTCCCGGCCGGAAGGTTGCGTGGGGAGCCAAGCCTGGCATGGTGGCTGCGGAGCCGGGCAGCACCCCTCCAGGGACACGTGGCCCCCCGGGCCTCACTGTCTGCCCACGTGGGGCAGGCTGGGTGGAGGCGGGGAGCCCTACCGATGCGAGGAAGGAATTCCAAGGTGGTGTGTACGGCATGCCCCCGGCCAAGCCTCACAGAGACGGGCCTGGAGGGGGCTCAGTCTTGCCCCCTGAGGTGGTGGGGGCACCTGGACCCGGGAGGGGTGCCCCCGGTGGTGGGGGACACAGGGTGGCCTTGGGCCCCCAGGCCTCCTGCCTGCTCAGGGCTGGGGGCTCGAAGGCGGAGCCGGCTGTAGTCTTGGGTTTCTGCTAAGTCACGCCCGGGAGCCTCTCCAACCTGTGTGTCCTTCTCCCCACAAAGCCAGGCTTTGTCCTTCTCCGAGGGGTGTGTGGAGGGGGCCAGATGCGCTCCCTGCGGGTGGCCTGGGGTCAGCGAGCCAACACCCTTTCCCGATTCCTCCTACCCCAGCACAGTGAGGTGTATAGATGGGGGCGCGGTGGTCAGCTCCGGGCACGGAGCGCGCCTCCCGCGGCTGCCAGCCTGCAGCCTCAGAGACCCCGCCGCCCCGGGGCAGGGTCCTGGCGGCCAGCTTCTCATGGACTCCCGCTCCCCTTCCCTGCAGAGACCCAGGACGGCGGGCAGCAGAGCGGGACGAGTCAGCGGCCTGAGATGACTGGTCAGAGGGTGGGCGCGGCAGGGAGGGTGTGCGTGGGGCCGGCAGGGGGTCCCCTTTCCACATTGGCTTTGTGCCACAGAGACCCCCCCCGGACCTGTCTGCCCACAGGAGGGGTCAGCGGAGGGGCCTGAGGAAACAGACGCTGAGCAGAGGCTCAGACATGCTCACACACATGCGTGTGCGTGCGTTTGCCCACCCACGCTCTCACATGCTCACACACACACACACAGGGACACTCAGACCCAGGCAGGAGCATGTCGTTGGCAGATGGGGAGCATCCTAGAGGAGCAGCGTGCGTCCTGGGCTCCCTGGGCTGGGCGAGGCTGGCCTGCGGCCCCCTGCTGCCCCACGGTGGCCAGTGAGGAGGGTGAGGGCCCTGGGAGGGGGCACAGCGGCTGCTCCCCGCCCGGCCACATTCCCGGTGTGACCTGGCTCCCTCCACAGCCCGGCACCTGACCTTCATCCCGCCCGTCACTGTCTTCCCCACCATGAGCCGTAAGTGGACGCCCGTGGCCCACAGGGGTGGGGGTGTTTGCCAGCCCCTGGGGTGGTCACAGACCTGGGGATAAAGCTGGGACCATGCGGGCAGCTGGGCTGCTAGATGGCCTTGGGAGCCTGCCCCGGGCACGGTTCTCCTGGGGACCGGCCCAGGTGCTTGGGCAAGGCCCTCAGGGCTGGGCAGGGGCGAGAATCCGGGGCAGAGGGGAGCGAGGAAGGGGGCGGTGGGTCCCCACCCCACACGGGGGCCTGGCCCCAGGGAAGGCCGCCCCCCACCACCGTGCGCTCCCCGCAGCCTTGAACGCAGCCCACGGCGGGCGGGTGTGCAGCACGTGGGGCGACTTCCACTACAAGACCTTCGACGGCGACGTCTTCCGCTTCCCCGGGCTGTGCAACTACGTCTTCTCCGCGCACTGCGGCTCCGCCTACGAGGACTTCAACCTGCAGCTCCGCCGCGGCCTGCTGGGCTCCAGACCCACCATCACCCACATTGTCCTCAGATCACAGGGGCTCGTGCTGGAGGTCTCCAACGGCTCGGTCCTCATCAACGGGTGGCGGTGAGCGTGGCCGGGGCGCAGAGGGGCCGGGCTCCAAGGTGGACAGGGGTCGGGGCTGGCGGGGAGGGGGCTGGACGCGTGGGAGCACCGGACTCTCGCCCAGGGAGGAGCTGCCCTACAGCCGTGCCGGCCTCCTGGTGGAGCGGAGCAGCGCCTATGTCAAGATCAACGTCCGGCTGATGCTGACCTTCATGTGGAACGGAGAGGACAGCGCCCTGGTAAGGGTGCCCCACGCCCTCCTGCCGGGGGCGCCCCCAGGGGCTGGGTGGGTGGGGCTGGCGGAGACTGGAGCTGCCCCTCCCCTGCCCCCAGCTGGAGCTGGACCCCAAGTATGCCAACCAGACCTGTGGCCTGTGCGGCGACTTCAATGGGCTCCGGGCCGTCAGTGAGTTCTACGCCCACAGTGAGTGCCCCGGGTTCAGGCGCAGCGGGTGACTGACCCCAGAACAGTCCCTGGGAAGCTGGGGGTGCAGGGGTGGGTCTCACTGGGGTGCTGGGCAGGGGTTAAGTCAGTGGTGTCAACAGTTCCACTGATGCCCCAGAGGGAGGTTTCGGGCGGGTGGAGGTTTCCTGAGCATGGAAGGGAGCTCTGCCCCCAGAGCCCCTCAGGGTCTGCAAGGAGGGCCTGCTCTCTGCAGATGCCAGGCTAAGCCCGCTACAGTTTGGGAACCTGCAGAAGCTGGACGGGCCCACGGAGCAGTGCCAGGACCCCCTGCCCTCCCCTGCTGCTGACAACTGCACAGACGAGGTGAGGGCCTGCCTGCGGCACCCCCAGACACAGACCCACCGAGAGGGCACTCAGGGAGCCAGGCAAAAGCCCTTCCAATGAGCCAGGCGGATCCCACCTCTGGAAGTGGCCTAGAGGCTCCAGGATCCCCGAAACCAGTGGAACCCAGCAGCCGTAAATGAGGCCCTGGAACCGGTCAGGGGTGGGGGCTGAAGAAGGAGGGTGGTTATCAGCAGGTCGGCGCTGACCCCGCTGGGGGTGTGCAGGGTGGGGTCTGCACCCCTCCCGGGCAGGTGTGTCCTGCAGCCCGGTGGGAGTGGGGGGTCCAGGGTCGTGGGTCCCCAAGCTGACTCCACCCCAAGCATGGCAAGCTGTCAGGGGTTGAGAAGGATGGGGGGGTAGGTGGGCAGCTGGCCGACTGGATGAAGGCCTGGATGGACAGACAGGGCAGTGGAAGGAGAGGTGGGTGGAGGGACGGATGAGAGGATGGACAGTGGCTGGCTGATTGAAAGGGACCTCGGGGGAGGGAGCTCCCTGGCCTGGGAGAGGCTGCAGGGCTGGGGTCCCCGCACGAGCCCGCAGGGAGGGCACAGCCTCCGTCCTGTCGCCCAGGAGGGCGTCTGCCGCCGCGTCCTGCTGGGCCCCGCCTTCGCTCCCTGCCACGGGCTGGTGGACGCCGAGGTGTACGTGGCCGCCTGCACCCAGGACCTGTGCCGCTGCCCCTCCTGCCCCTGTGCCACCTTCGCCGAGTACTCCCGCCAGTGTGCCCACGCTGGGGGTCAGCCGCAGAACTGGAGGGGCCCCGACCTCTGCCGTGAGTGCCCCGGGGAGGGTGGGGGGAGGTGACCCCGGGCAGGATGCCTGGCCCCTGGCTGGGGACCCTGGGCAGGAGGGGCCCCGACCTCTGCCGTGAGTGCCCCGGGGAGGGTGGGGGGAGGTGACCCCGGGCTGGATGCCTGGCCCCTGGCTGGGGACCCTGGGCAGGAGGGGCCCCTACCTCTGCTGTGAGTGCCCCGGGGAGGGTGGGGGCAAGGTGACCCCGGGCAGGATGCCTGGCCCCTGGCTGGGGACCCTGGGCAGGAGGGGCCCCTACCTCTGCTGTGAGTGCCCCGGGGAGGGTGGGGGCAAGGTGACCCCGGGCAGGATGCCTGGCCCCTGGCTGGGGACCCTGGGCAGGAGGGGCCCCGACCTCTGCCGTGAGTGCCCCGGGGAGGGTGGGGGGAGGTGACCCCGGGCAGGATGCCTGGCCCCTGGCTGGGGACCCTGGGCAGGAGGGGCCCCGACCTCTGCCGTGAGTGCCCCGGGGAGGGTGGGGGGAGGTGACCCCGGGCAGGATGCCTGGCCCCTGCCTGGGGACCCCGTGCAGGCAGAGGCCCTTGGGGGCCCACAGCGAGAGGATGGCAGGAGAGCAGGGGGTGGTGCAAGGCCTGTGCATCCGGGGGCCCACAGGGAGGGCCTGGCACATTGAGCAGGGCTCCCCCTGAACCCAGGTGGGGGCTGGAGGCTGTCCCCAGGGGCATGGGCTCCACGCTCCCCTCCCCTCCCGCCTCACCCAGAAGACAGCTAAACGGGAAAGAAGCCCTCATTTCCTGGACCCTTGGTGGCACATGGTGGGCGGGGGCAGGGGTGGCTCCTGGGCCAAGCGTTGCCTCCCCCTGCAGCCCAGACATGCCCCCTGAACACTCAGCACCAGGAGTGCGGCTCGCCCTGCGTGGACACCTGCTCTAACTCCGAGCGCTCCCAGCTGTGCGAGGACCACTGCGTGGACGGCTGCTTCTGCCCCCCAGGCAGGTGCCCCGGGCCCTCGGGGATGGCCCCCCGACGGCCTCTGCCCCCGCCCCGTGTCTGCCTCCCATCAGTGTCTCTCACACCTGCCCCCAGCCCCCGCTGAGAGCTCGTGCCCCACCCCTGCTGCCCCCTAGATACGGTATTGGACGACGTCACCCACACCGGCTGCCTGCCCCTGCGACAGTGCCCTTGCACCCACGGCGGCCGCATCTACGACCCTGGGGCCTCCTTCAACACCAGCTGCAGCTCCTGGTAGGTCCTGGCCCCGCCCAGCCCCGCCCAAGGCCCGCCCCAGGCCCCGCCCCAGGCCCCGCCCCCGCCAGGATGGGGCTCATCATCCCTCCCCACACCCCCTCTGCTACCCCTTCCCCCAGCACCTGCTCCGGGGGACTTTGGCAGTGCCAGGACCTCCCGTGCCCGGGCACCTGCTCCGTCCAGGGCGGGTCTCACATCTCCACCTACGACGAGAAACTCTACGACGTACACGGGGACTGCAGTTACGTCCTCACCAAGGTGAGCCCCGCCTGCCGGGCCTCCCGGGGCCCTCGGCCCCCCCGCTGCCCCGGGGAGGGTCCCCTGATGGCCGTCAGAGCGGTGAAGCCCCCGGGGTTCCATTCCCAGAAGAAGCTCACGCTCGTGGGGCCTGGAGACAAGTGGTCCCGAGGTGACCGCGTGCGAGGTCCCCACCCCCGCAGGGGCCTCCCGGGCACGGGGCTCCCTGCCCGGTGGGGGGCTGACCACTCAGCACGTGGGGTGTCCTGCCCCGTCAGGTATGTGCGGACAGTGCGCTCGCCATCCTGGCCGAGCTGCGGAAGTGCGGCCTGACGGACAACGAGAACTGCCTCAAAGCGGTGACGCTGAGCTTGAACGGAGGGGACACGGTGAGGCCCCGGCAGCGGGCTGGGAGGAGTTGGGGCAGGCAGGGCCCCCGGGGGCGCCAGGCTGGCTCCTCCCCTCGCTGACCACAGCCCCGCTTCCTCTGGCCAGACCGTCCAGATCCAGGCCAATGGCGGGGTGTTCGTGAACTCCATCTACACCCAGCTGCCCGTGTCTGTGGGTACGTGGCCCTGGGGGAGCCCTGTGAGGCCTGGCAGGGCCTCCGAGTGGCGGCACAGAGCCGGCCCGGCCCCTCCCAGGTCTTTGCGGTTCTTGCCTGCATGGGGAGAGCGCCGCATGGCAGCTCTGTGGGGACCCGTGTAGCACCCTCTCAGTGCCTGGCCCCGCGGGAGGGTCAGCTGTCACGGTCACATGCACATGCAAGCTCCTGCTTGGCTCCTGGAGGGCCGGCCGGGGCTCCTGCCAGGTGGCCCTGGGACCCAAGACTCAGGCTGGTCAGCACCACCCCTGACCTCTGACCGCCTCTGATCTCCCCCCACCCCTGCAGCTGACGTCACGGTCTTCAGGCCATCATCCTTCTTCATCCTGGTGCAGATGGGCCGCTGGCTGCAGCTGCAGGTGCAGCTGGTGCCCCTCATGCAGGTGTTCCTCTGGCTGGACCCCGCCTACCGTGGCCAGATGTGTGGTGAGGCTGGTGGGAGGGCTGGAAGTGGATGGGCCGTCAGGGCAGGGATGCGGCCTGGGAGGCAGCTGTTCCCGGGATGGTGGGGACCCTGGCCCAGGACAGTGGCTGGAAGGGTGGAGCGCAGGGCACACTGCCCTCATGGCGGGCTTCGTGTGGGGGCTGACCTCCCCCCTCCACTAGAGGTCATCTGCAGATAGTGCTGGAACCTACCTCCCAGGACTCTGGTTGGGTGCGGTCACCTTGTGGTGGTCCCTGCAGGTGTGGAGAGCCTGGGCCAGACTGGGCGGCCCCCTGATTCCCACACTCCCATCACCACCCCCAGGCCTGTGTGGGAACTTCAACCAGAATCAGGCTGACGACTTCCGGACGGTCGGTGGAGTGGTGGAGGCCACGGCCGCGGCCTTCGCCAACACCTGGAAGACCCAGGCCTCCTGCCCCAACGTCAAGAACAGCTTTGAGGACCCCTGCTCCCTCAGCGTGGAGAATGGTACCCCCAGCCCGGGGCCCTCGGCTTACCCCGGGTCTGGGCCTGGGAGCTGTGAGGCTGGGGCTGGGGGGTGACCAGGCAGGGGGATGCAGGGTCCCCTGCAGGCTGGGGGCCCATCCCAGGAAGGCGCCTGCTGCCCTGTATGCAGGGCCCACTTAGCGTAGCCAGTGAGCCCGTAATCCCAGTTCAGTGTCCCTGGGGGAGTCACTGGTCACAGGGCCTGGGTGCGCCGAGCGGGGCTGGGCGGGTGGGCAGGTGCAGGGGAGGCGGTGTTGGGGGAAGGCCGGTGAGCACTGAGCCACGCCCATGACCATCCGCCGCACGTTCCCCCAGAGAACTACGCCCAGCACTGGTGCTCCCTGCTGACCAGCCCTGCCGGGCCCTTCTCGTCCTGCCACTCGGTCCTCAGCCCTGGGCCCTTCCACTCGGTGAGACCCCCGGCCGGCACCCGGGGTGGGGTGGGGTGCCGGGAGCAGGACGGTCCACATCTCTGTGGCTACGGGTCAGGCCCACTCAAGGGACATGGCCACGGCTGGTGTGTGTGTTGCCTGGGGTGGCCGTGAGAAAGGACGGCAGACTGGGTGCAGGGGTGAGGGGCGACAGCTGGAGGCCTCTACCCTGCACCCCAGTCCTGGATCACGGAGCTGGCAGGACCCCAGGACCTTCCTGCCTCTCCAACCTCTGGGGGCCACGAGGCGGCACCACCCTCTGCTCGTCTCCACAAGGACCCAGACCTGTGTGTCTGTGCCCGAAGCTCTCCTCGTGGGGACACCAGGCGTGTTGGTTCAGACCCACCCTAATGACCTCATCTGAGCTTCCGCACACCTGCAAGGAGCCGGTTTGGCCTGACTGGGACACACTCTTCCCAGGGATACCGCTCCACCCATGACAGTTGGCTCACGGGCCACCTTTTTGGAAGCAAAAGCCCTCATGTGCACATGGCTCTGACCCCTGGGCCTGCGTGTCCACGGCTGGAAGACCCAGGCCCGCTTTGGGGGTGCTGTGGGCCTGCCAGCACCCTCCCCGCCACCCTACCTCCAGCTTCTGCCTGTAGTCTCCCCCCATCACGCCGCTCATAGGCAGCTCACCTGTGACGGATCCAGAGCCCCAGCCGGACACTGTCCTGGCCCCTCACAGGCACCTTCGCCAACCCTGCCCCTGTGCAGCCCGGCCTCTCCCATCCCTCAGGGCAGCACATCCACTCCCCCCAAACCCCATGGCCTTATGCCCAGCTTGGGGCTGCCCTGTGTCTCCGCCCCGGCCGGGGGTCCCAGGAAGGATGGACAGGGAGAGCAGGGTCTCTGGTGGGCTGGGATCCCTGACGTCCTGGTGTACGCCCCCCCAGAACTGCATGTTTGACACCTGTAACTGTGAGAAGAGTGAGGACTGCATGTGTGCGGCCCTGTCCTCCTACGTCCGGGCCTGTGCCGCCCGGGGCGTGCTGCTCAGCGGCTGGCGGGACAACGTGTGCAGTGAGTGTCCGCCAGCCAGCTAGACGGGCGTGGGGGGGACTGGGCACCCTGGGGCACCCCCCGCCTCGTGTCCTCAGCGAGAGCTCAGGCCTCCTCCCCCCAACCAGAGGGGAAGCCAAGCCTTGGGCCACTCCAGCCCCAGTTTGGGCGTGCCCAAGGTGAGTGGGGACAGGCCACCCAGCCGCTGACCTGCGTGTCACCCGCCCACCCCCAGCCAAGTATGCGAGCAGCTGCCCGAAGACCCAGAGCTACGCCCACGTGGTGGAGAGCTGCCAGCCCACCTGCCGCTCCTTGAGCCAGCCTGACATCTCCTGTGACGTGGCCTTCGTGCCTGTGGATGGCTGCATCTGCCCGCTGGGCACCTTCCTGGATGATGCGGGTGACTGTGTCCCTGCCGAAGCCTGTCCCTGCTACTTGCGTGGCACGGTGGTGGCTCCGGGGGAGGTGGTTCATGACAACGGCGTGGTGTGGTGAGGAGCTGCTCCCTGATGCCACCCTTCCCCACCTGCTTCACACAGAAACACAGGGGGCTCCCTGCGGAGGGCCTTCACCCTGCCCGCCCCTCAGCCCTTCTGAGAGGGACCGCTCCTCTGGCCTGGGGAGGTGTTCTGTGGGTCTGGAGCCCACGGAGGGCACCGTGTGTGCCCTGGAGGGCTGGCCTGGGTGCACCCCTGCCCCGGCCTCCCCACCTCCCCTCCCGCACCCCAACCCTACCCTCACCCAAGTCCAGGGGCCTTCCTGGCACCTCGGCTCATTTACTCCATGCCTTCGGGTGGGGGGTGGGGGTCCTCATCGCAACCCTGCAGAAGGTGCCCACCCAACCCCTCACGACAAGGCCCAGGGCCCGGCTGGGGTCTAGGCAAGGTTGGGGGCAGGCAGCGGCCCAGACTGCCCCCCCTCATCTCTCGTAGCTCGTGTGTGAGCGGGAGGCTGAGCTGTCTGGGGGCCACGGAGCAGAGCACAGGTACGGCCTCCCCTGGACCTCTGCCCTTGGGGCCCTGTGCTCCCCCCACGACTGAGGGGAGGGCCGCGGCTGGCTGGGAGACCCTCCCAGCATGGCTGTCTTTGCAGGGTGTGTGGCCCCCATGGTGTTCCTGGACTGCAGCAACGCCTCCGCGGACGCGCCGGGAGCCGAGTGCGTGCGAAGCTGCCACACCCTGGACGTGGACTGTGTGAGTCGGCCGGAAGGACAGGGCTGTGCTGTCCGGGGCCCGGGTGGGCGGCGTCCCCACCTCTCGGTGTTCCTGAGCCGTGGCCAGAGGAACCGCTGACGGGCACCCACGTGTTCACAGTTCAGCACCCACTGCGTGTCGGGCTGCGTCTGCCCCGTGGGGCTGCTGTCCGACGGGAGCGGAGGCTGCGTGGCCAAGGAGGACTGCCCTTGCCTGCACAACGAGGCCGCCTACAAGCCTGGGGAGGTCATCAAGGTCGACTGTAACACCTGGTGTGTGGAGGGGCCACGGGGGGTGGGTGGTGTAGGCCGACATCATGGATCGAGCTGGCCCTGGGCGTCTGCTCTTCCCCTGGACAGTGCCCAGGGCCTGGCCTCCTCTGCCCAGCAGATGGCAGGGCCGGTTAAAGCCGCCCCCATGACTGCCGGCCTGCACCCCAGGCACTGAGTGTTGTGGAGGGCAGGAAACAAGAGCATGACCCAGGGTGTGGGGTGTGGGACCCCTGAGCCCCATGCTCCCTGCTTTGTGAACCCCTGGAGCCCTGAGGGGGTGCAGCACCACCTCCCACTTTATGGAAGAAGTGCCAGATCCATGTCCTTGTCACGGCACCGCCTCCCCTTGCCCACAGCACCTGCAGGGGCCGCAGGTGGGAGTGCAGCGACCGGCCCTGCCTGGGCACCTGCGTGGCCTACGGGGACGGCCACTTCCTCACCTTCGACGGCGAGCGCTACAGCTTCGAGGGGAGCTGCGAGTACACGCTGGCACAGGTACGCTGCCCCTCCCCGCCCACGGCCGTG
The DNA here is from genome assembly GCF_910594005.1 of Cervus elaphus. NCBI lineage: Eukaryota > Metazoa > Chordata > Mammalia > Artiodactyla > Cervidae > Cervus > Cervus elaphus. The sequence goes on from NC_057816.1 coordinate 920,600, forward strand.
ATGCCGGCGCTGGGGCCGTGACCACGACCCTCTCCTCCCCGCCCAGGACTACTGTGTGGGCAGTGACGCCGCCAACGGGACCTTCCGCATCGTCACCGAGAACGTGCCCTGCGGGACCACGGGCGTCACCTGCTCCAAGGCCATCAAGATCTTCCTGGGGGTGAGGGAGCCTGGGAGCCACCCCCTCCCTCTGCAGTCCTGTCAGAGCCCCCGCAGGAGCCTTGGGCCTCCAGACCACAGCCCAGGGTCCTGAAACCCAAGAGAGTCATTCTCTCCTGGTTCTGGGCCTCCCTCCAGAGGCTCCAGGGGAGAGTCCTTCCTGCCTCGTCCAGCTTCTGGGGCTCCTGGCTTGTGCCCGCATCCCCCCAGTCTCTGCCCCACCCTCACGCGGCCCCTCCTCTGTGTCCTTCCCCCGTCCTGTCCCTGGGTCTGGGCCCTCCCTAAATCCAGGATGGTCTCATCCCCAGACCCTTCACTTCATCACATCGAAGACCCTTTGCCCAAACCAGGGCACATTTGAGGACTCTGGGGCTCAGAACTGGACACGTCTTTTGGGGGCTTCCATTCAGCCCACCACACCTGGGGATGACCCCTTCTAGCAGAAGGAGGTCAGGGTTCACAGCACAGGGAGTGCAGCTGCTGGCTGGGGGCGGTTCCCACCTGCTCCAAGGTGGGGAGGGGTGTGAGGAAGCAGGGGCTGCGGGGGCTGAGAGGGGGCTGCGTGCTCTCCTGCCGCCCCCCGTGCTCTGCACTCCCCCCCCCGCCACCGACGGCCCCCAAGCTCCCCCTCAGCCTCTGCTGCCCCCCAGCGTCTCACCGCAAGCTCGAGGATAGTGTTGGGAGGCTGGCTCACTCCTAATGCCAGCCCCGTGCCTTGTGCCCCCAAGCACCCTGGTGCCCACCTGGGCCGCACTGGGGAGGGGTCTCTGCCCCAGAGCCAGCCCCTCAGCTCCCTGCAAGCGCCGCCTCCCCGTGCCCTTCTGCAGAGCTACGAGCTGATCCTGCACGAGGGCACCCACAAGGTGCTGCAGAGGGGGCCGGGCGGAGACCTGCCCTACAGGGTCCGCTACATGGGCATCTACCTGACCGTGGAGACCCACAGTGGTGTGGTCGTGTCCTGGGACCGGAAGACCAGCGTGATCATCCGGCTGCGCCATGAATACAAGGTGGGGGGCGGCAGGCTGCGGGACCCCCGGGCGGGCGCAGAGCTCTCACTCCTAGATCGGGCCCAGCAATGCGGTCTGGCAGCTGACGGACTGCTGAGGGCTGGGGGAGGCCAGGCGCATGCCCAGTTCCCAAGGGGCCGTGTCTGTCCCGAGGAGGGGAGGCGCTCTTGGCTCCCTGGTCCCTGCACTCAGCTGCTCCATGCCCACTGGGCTAAGGCTCTGTGGGGGAGGCAGGCACCTGGCCACCTGGCATCCTGCCCCCTGCAGGACCCCTTGTGCAGCCCGCCTTCCTGAAAGCTTGCTGGGTGCTGCCTGAGGGAGTGGGGTGGCCTGCAGCCGTGCCTCCGGGCCAGGCTCTGTATCTCTCCCTGGCGCCGCCCCATGTGCCCTGTGCTGTCCCTGCAGGGGAGGGTCTGCGGGCTGTGCGGGAACTTTGACGACAACGCCCTCAACGACTTCACCACGCGGAGCCAGTCCGTGGTGGGCGACGTGCTGGAGTTTGGCAACAGCTGGAAATTCTCCCCATCCTGCCCGGATGCTCTGGCCTCCAGGGACCCCTGCACTGCCAACCCGTACCGCAAGTCCTGGGCCCAGAAACAGTGCAGCATCATCAATAGCGCAACCTTCAGCGCCTGCCGGTCTCAGGTGGGCAGGGTGGGGGTGGGACCTGCGTCTGGCCCGAGCTGGCCCTCTGAGAACGGCCTTGACCCTGACCATTGCACAGGGCACGCTGTCTGGCCCTTCCCCTGGGCAGGTGCCAGCATCCCCAGTCCCACCCCGCGTTCCGTGACCACACTCAGCCTCACCCCCTGGAAATGGGGCTGCAAGCTTCCCGGGCCCTGAGGGTCACCTCCTGTCCTCCCGCACATTCCCTGAGCTGCCAGCCCCCTGCACAGACAGAAACCTCAGGGCACCTCCAGCCCCGGCCTGGCCCCTTGGGAGCAGAGAATCGTGATGGCCTCAGGCCTTTCCCCACGGCCCTTGCTGCTTAGGGACCTCAGGGCACAGTCGCTGACGTGGATCTCAGGACCCGGGCTGTGCATGGTGATGAGCAGGCGGCCAGTGGGACTGGTCTGCCCTGAGGCCGGCCGGCCTGTGTGAGGTCCCGAGGTCCTCCTGGATCGCAGCCCCCCACCTCCACCCCCCGCCCCCAGTGCTCTGCCCATTCGATTAGAAAATCCTTTGTGAACTGACACAGCAGGCTGTGACTCGGATGGCACTGCCCGTGGTGGCAAATGCAAGACTTGGGCTCCCTGGGCTCTGCTGCCCGGGAGGGAGGAGGGGGAGGGGGCACCCCCTGGCCCTGAGGAGACAGGAGAGCTCACAGCAGGGTCACGGGGAGAGCTGGCCTGCAGCTAAATGAGGTGCCGAGCAGAGGCAAGGGAAGGGTGGCGGGGTGAGGCCAGAGAGGCAACAGGAGACCCGAGGCGGGCACCCAGATGGCAGATGGGGGCTTGCACACGGGCAGCCGGCCGTCCAGGGGCTGGAGGTTGGCACTTCTCGCTGAGCAGCCCCCGCCCCGCCCCAGGTCGATTCCACCAGGTACTACGAAGCCTGTGTGAGCGATGCCTGTGCCTGTGACTCAGGGGGCGACTGCGAGTGCTTCTGCACGGCTGTGGCTGCCTACGCCCAGGCCTGCCACGAAGCGGGTGTGTGCGTGTCCTGGCGGACCCCGGACGTCTGCCGTGAGTTGGGCTGTCCCTGGTGGTGGGAGGAGGTGCAGCTGCAGCCGCGCGGGGGCCTGGCGGGCATGTGTGCACACACAAGGACATGCATGTACTACACGCGTGTGCACATGCTCTTGTGTGTAAAAACCAGACAGACACATCACCCCCAAATGGGAAGGCTCCCTGGGGGACATTTCTGAGGGCAGGGCTGAGAAATAAGACTGGAACTCAGGGGGTGCAGCCTGAGACCCCTCTGTTCTGGGAGGGGGTGAGCCCAGCAGGCACCCACAGCCTCTCTCCCCCTCGCTCAGCTCTTTTCTGCGACTACTACAACCCGCATGGGGAGTGCGAGTGGCATTACCAGCCCTGTGGGGCCCCCTGTCTGAAAACCTGCCGGAACCCCAGTGGGCTTTGCCTGATGGACCTGCCAGGCCTGGAAGGTGAGGACAGGCTTCTATGGGGAGGCCACACCTCGTCACCCCAGGACAGCGCACAGGCAAGGGGGTGTGGGGTTCCTGCCGCCCCTTGTCTGCCCCTGGGACATGAGAGGCAGAGACGGCGGTGCAGTGACAGCTCACACTGCCGGGCCTGAGACGTGAGTCTTCTCCCTGCCCTGCACCCGCCCCAGGCTGCTACCCGAAGTGCCCGTCCAGCAAGCCGTTCTTCAACGAGGACCAGATGAAATGCGTGGCCCAGTGCAGTGGCTGCTACGACGAAGACGGGAACTACTATGATGTTGGCAAGAGGGTTCCCACCACGGAGAACTGTCAGAGCTGGTGAGCCAGGGCGGGCGCAGGGCGGGGCCTGGGCGGGCGGAGTGGGGGGCCAGGGCAGGTGTGGGGCGGGGCCTGGGTGGGCACGGGGCGGGCGTGGGGGCAGGGCGGGGCTGGGGGGCACACGAGGCTTGTGCCCTGCTGGCTCTTAGCTCTCCTCCCTCCCTCCCCCAGTGACTGCACCTCCAGCGGCCTCCAGTGCATGCACAGCCCCGAAGGTAAGGGGGGCCCGGTTGGTTTGGGGCCGAGGAGCAGGGGCCTCAGACTGAGCCCTGTACTTGTCCGTCTTTAGCCTGTACGTGCACCTATGAGGGCAGGACCTATGCCTACGGGGACGTCATCTACAACACAACCGACGGGCTGGGCGCCTGCCTGATTGCCATCTGCAGAGACAATGGAACCATTGTCCGGAGGGCCTTGGAGTGCCCTGGAACCCCAACTACAACACCCTTCACCTTCACCAGCACGGCAGCTCCGCCCTCCACCACGGGTGAGCCTGGAGGGCACACCTCTGGTCCTGCCTTGTCCCCGGGGCCCTGGACCCTGACAGTGGTCTGGGTGCTGAGGGAGGGCCCAGGAAGTGCCTGGTGCAACTGTCCTGGGTGCAAAGGATGGTTCGGGGCCAATCCTGGGGCAGGGGACACGAGTCACCCCTCCTCTGGGCGTGGCTGGCGAGGATGCAGAGGGGACTGACGGGGACCCCTGCCCTCTGCCCACAGGCTTGGTCCCCACCCTGTCCACTGTGTGTGTGTGGAAGGTCTGCCACTGGTCCGACTGGTATGATGGAGGCCATCCAGAGCCAGACATGAGTGGGGGAGACTTTGAAACATTCGAGAACCTGAGGCAGAGGGGCTACCAGATCTGCCTGGCCCCCGCAGACATTGAGTGCCAGGCGCAGCTCTTCCCAGGCATGCCCCTGGAGAAGCTGGGCCAGAAGGTGGAGTGTAGCCGGGGCAAGGGGTTGACTTGCCTCAACAGCGAGCAGAGCCCCCCACTCTGTCTCAACTATGAGCTGAGGGTCCTCTGCTGTGACTATGTGCCCTGTGGCACCAGCCAGCCTCCATCCTCCCAGACATCGGCCACCTCCACCCAGACCACGTCTGCTCTAGGAACCACCCACCCAACCACGGCAGTGCCCACCTCGCAGACCCCATCCACCAAGCTTACCACAACCACGACCCCAGAGGGCAGCAGCTCTGCGTTCCCAGCCACCACCACCTGTGATCCTCACTGTCGCTGGACAGAGTGGTTCGACGTGGACTACCCGAAGTACGAGGAGGCTGGGGGCGACTTCGAGACCTACGAGAAGATCAGGGGCGTGGGCGGGGCTGTGTGCGAGCAGCCCCAAGATATAGAGTGTGAGGCTGAGAACTACCCTGGCCAGAAACCGGAGGAGGTGGGCCAGCGAGTGCACTGCGACGTCCGCTTCGGCCTGGTCTGCAGGAACGACGAGCAACTGGGCCTGTTCAAGATGTGCTACAACTACAGAATGCGTGTGCTGTGCTGTAGGTACAGCCACTGCAGGGTGCCCACGTCCACCACGTCCCCCACGGCCACGGCCTCCCCCTCCACAGCCACTGCTGCCACGGCCACCACTGCGACGGTGCCCACGGCCACCACTGTGACTGCCACCACGGCGACAGTGCCCACAGCCAGCACCTCCATAGTCACTGCCACCACTGCGACAGTGCCCACGGCCACCACTGTGACTGCCACCACTGCTACAGTGCCAACAGCCACCCCCTCCATAGTCACGGCCACCACTGCAACAGTGCCCACGGCCAGCACCTCCATAGTCACTGCCACCACTGCGACAGTGCCCACGGCCACCCCCTCCATAGCCACGGCCACCACTCCCACATTGCCCATGGCCACCACTCCCACAGTGCCCACGGCCACCACTGTGACTGCCACCACGGCGACGGTGCCCACGGCCACCACTGTGACTGCCACCACTGCTACAGTGCCAACAGCCACCCCCTCCATAGTCACGGCCACCACTGCGACAGTGCCCACGGCCACCACTGTGACTGCCACCACTGCTACAGTGCCAACAGCCACCCCCTCCATAGTCACGGCCACCACTGCGACAGTGCCCACGGCCAGCACCTCCATAGTCACTGCCACCACTGCTACAGTGCCAACAGCCACCCCCTCCATAGCCACGGCCACCACTCCCACATTGCCCATGGCCACCACTCCCACAGTGCCCACGGCCACCACTCCCACAGTGCCCACGGCCACCACTCCCACAGTGCCCACGGCCACCACTGTGACTGCCACCACTGTGACAGTGCCCACAGCCACAACTGCAACTGCGACAGTGCCCATGGCCACCCCCTCCATAGCCACAGCCACCACTGCTACAGTGCCCACAGCCACTGGCATCACCTCGACAGCCACCATCTCTACAGTGGCCACCTCCACTGCCACCACTGTGACAGTGCCCACGGCCAGCACCTCCATAGTCACTGCCACCACTGCGACAGTGCCCACGGCCACGCCATCCACAGTCACGGCCACCACTGCGACAGTGCCCACGGCCACCACTGCGACTGCAACAGTGCCCACGGCCACCCCCGCGACTGCAACAGTGCCCACGGCCACCCCCTCCATAGCCACGGCCACCACTGCAACAGTGCCCACAGCCACCACTGTGAGTGCCACCACTGGGACAGTGCTCACGGCCACCACTGCGACTGTTGCCACTTCGACAGTGCCCATGGCCACCACTGGGACTGCCACCACTGCCACAGTGCCCATGGCCACTAGCATCACCTCGACAGCCACCATCTCTACAGCGGCCACCTCCACTGCCACCACAGCTACAGTGCCCACGGCCAGCACCTCTAAAACCACAGCCCCCACTGCCTCTGCCATCACTGCTACAGTGCCCACTGCCTCTACGGCCTCCAGCACCACCTCCACTGCTGTGCCAACAACCACACAGACCAGAACACAGATGGGCAGCACAGGGGTTACCGGGTCCCCTGCCAGCAGTGCCACACCAGTGCCTGCCTTTTCCACGGGACTCACGACCCGAGTGACATACTCGAGTCCAGGCCACACAGGCACACCCCCATCTCCTCCAAGATCCACAGGGTCCACCACCCCGGGGACAGCCACGTCGGTCCTCCCGACTCAAAAACCCTCACAGGAGCCCACCTCGGTGTTGACAACGACTCAAACCTCCACAGCTCGGCTGCCGACAGAAACATCCCTGAGCACAACAGGCACCCCTCCCACCAGCATGCTTCCCACCCAGCTCCCCAAGACCGGCACCCCAGCCCTGACTACGGCCACCACAGGGGCCTCCACCAGCCAGGGCACGACCATCTGTGAACGTAAGTGCCAGTGGACAGAGTGGTTCGACGTGGACTACCCAAAGTACGAGGAGGCTGGGGGCGACTTCGAGACCTACGAGAAGATCAGGGGCGTGGGCGGGGCTGTGTGCGAGCAGCCCCAAGATATAGAGTGTGAGGCTGAGAACTACCCTGGCCAGAAACCGGAGGAGGTGGGCCAGCGAGTGCACTGCGACGTCCGCTTCGGCCTGGTCTGCAGGAACGACGAGCAACTGGGCCTGTTCAAGATGTGCTACAACTACAGAATGCGTGTGCTGTGCTGTAGGTACAGCCACTGCAGGGTGCCCACGTCCACCACGTCCCCCACGGCCACGGCCTCCCCCTCCACAGCCACTGCTGCCACGGCCACCACTGCGACAGTGCCCACGGCCACCACTGTGACTGCCACCACTGCTACAGTGCCAACAGCCACCCCCTCCATAGTCACTGCCACCACTGCGACAGTGCCCACGGCCACCACTGTGACTGCCACCACTGCTACAGTGCCAACAGCCACCCCCTCCATAGTCACGGCCACCACTGCAACAGTGCCCACGGCCAGCACCTCCATAGCCACGGCCACCACTCCCACATTGCCCATGGCCACCACTCCCACAGTGCCCACGGCCACCACTGTGACTGCCACCACTGCTACAGTGCCAACAGCCACCCCCTCCATAGTCACGGCCACCACTGCGACAGTGCCCACGGCCAGCACCTCCATAGTCACTGCCACCACTGCGACAGTGCCCACGGCCACCCCCTCCATAGCCACGGCCACCACTCCCACATTGCCCATGGCCACCACTCCCACAGTGCCCACGGCCACCACTCCCACAGTGCCCACGGCCACCACTGTGACTGCCACCACTGCGACAGTGCCCACAGCCACAACTGCAACTGCGACAGTGCCCATGGCCACCCCCTCCATAGCCACAGCCACCACTGCTACAGTGCCCACAGCCACTGGCATCACCTCGACAGCCACCATCTCTACAGTGGCCACCTCCACTGCCACCACTGTGACAGTGCCCACGGCCAGCACCTCCATAGTCACTGCCACCACTGCGACAGTGCCCACGGCCACGCCATCCACAGTCACGGCCACCACTGCGACAGTGCCCACGGCCACCACTGCGACTGCAACAGTGCCCACGGCCACCCCCTCCATAGCCACTGCCACCACTGCGACAGTGCCCACAGCCACCACTGTGAGTGCCACCACTGGGACAGTGCTCACGGCCACCACTGCGACTGTTGCCACTGCGACAGTGCCCATGGCCACCACTGGGACTGCCACCACTGCCACAGTGCCCATGGCCACTAGCATCACCTCGACAGCCACCATCTCTACAGCGGCCACCTCCACTGCCACCACAGCTATAGTGCCCACGGCCAGCACCTCTAAAACCACAGCCCCCACTGCCTCTGCCATCACTGCTACAGTGCCCACTGCCTCTACGGCCTCCAGCACCACCTCCACTGCTGTGCCAACAACCACACAGACCAGAACACAGATGGGCAGCACAGGGGTTACCGGGTCCCCTGCCAGCAGTGCCACACCAGTGCCTGCCTTTTCCACGGGACTCACGACCCGAGTGACATACTCGAGTCCAGGCCACACAGGCACACCCCCAACATCTCCTCCAGGATCCACAGGGTCCACCACCCCGGGGACAGCCACGTCGGTCCTCCCGACTCAAAAACCCTCACAGGAGCCCACCTCGGTGTTGACAACGACTCAAACCTCCACAGCTCGGCTGCCGACAGAAACATCCCTGAGCACAACAGGCACCCCTCCCACCAGCATGCTTCCCACCCAGCTCCCCAAGACCGGCACCCCAGCCCTGACTACGGCCACCACAGGGGCCTCCACCAGCCAGGGCACGACCATCTGTGAACGCAAGTGCCAGTGGACAGAATGGTTCGACGTGGACTACCCAAAGTACGAGGAGGCTGGGGGCGACTTCGAGACCTACGAGAAGATCAGGGGTGTGGGCGGGGCTGTGTGCGAGCAGCCCCAAGATATAGAGTGTGAGGCTGAGAACTACCCTGGCCAGAAACCGGAGGAGGTGGGCCAGCGAGTGCACTGCGACGTCCGCTTCGGCCTGGTCTGCAGGAACGACGAGCAACTGGGCCTGTTCAAGATGTGCTACAACTACAGAATGCGTGTGCTGTGCTGTAGGTACAGCCACTGCAGGGTGCCCACGTCCACCACGTCCCCCACGGCCACGGCCTCCCCCTCCACAGCCACTGCTGCCACGGCCACCACTGCGACGGTGCCCACGGCCACCACTGTGACTGCCACCACGGCGACAGTGCCAACAGCCACCCCCTCCATAGTCACTGCCACCACGGCGACAGTGCCCACGGCCACCACTGTGACTGCCACCACTGCTACAGTGCCAACAGCCACCCCCTCCATAGTCACGGCCACCACTGCAACAGTGCCCACGGCCAGCACCTCCATAGTCACTGCCACCACGGCGACGGTGCCCACGGCCACCACTGTGACTGCCACCACGGCGACAGTGCCCACAGCCAGCACCTCCATAGTCACTGCCACCACGGCGACGGTGCCCACGGCCACCACTGTGACTGCCACCACTGCTACAGTGCCAACAGCCACCCCCTCCATAGTCACGGCCACCACGGCGACGGTGCCCACGGCCACCACTGTGACTGCCACCACTGCTACAGTGCCAACAGCCACCCCCTCCATAGTCACGGCCACCACTGCAACAGTGCCCACGGCCACCACTGTGACTGCCACCACTGCTACAGTGCCAACAGCCACCCCCTCCATAGTCACTGCCACCACGGCGACGGTGCCCACGGCCACCACTGTGACTGCCACCACTGCTACAGTGCCAACAGCCACCCCCTCCATAGTCACGGCCACCACTGCAACAGTGCCCACGGCCACCACTGTGACTGCCACCACTGCTACAGTGCCAACAGCCACCCCCTCCATAGTCACTGCCACCACGGCGACGGTGCCCACGGCCAGCACCTCCATAGTCACGGCCACCACGGCGACGGTGCCCACAGCCACCACTGTGACTGCCACCACGGCGACAGTGCCCACAGCCAGCACCTCCATAGTCACTGCCACCACGGCGACGGTGCCCACGGCCACCACTGTGACTGCCACCACTGCTACAGTGCCAACAGCCACCCCCTCCATAGTCACGGCCACCACTGCGACAGTGCCCACGGCCAGCACCTCCATAGCCACTGCCACCACTGCTACAGTGCCCACAGCCACTGGCATCACCTCGACAGCCAGCATCTCTACAGTGGCCACCTCCACTGCCACCACTGCGACAGTGCCCACAGCCACCCCCTCCATAGCCACTGCCACCACTGCTAGAGTGCCCACAGCCACTGGCATCACCTCGACAGCCAGCATCTCTACAGCGGCCACCTCCACTGCCACCACAGCTACAGTGCCCACGGCCAGCACCTCTAAAACCGCAGCCCCCACTGCCGCTGCCACCACTGCGACAGTGCCCACAGCCACCCCCTCCATAGCCACTGCCACCACTGCTAGAGTGCCCACAGCCACTGGGATCACCTCGACAGCCAGCATCTCTACAGCGGCCACCTCCACTGCCACCACAGCGACAGTGCCCACGGCCAGCACCTCTAAAACCGCAGCCCCCACTGCCGCTGCCATCACTGCTACAGTGCCCACTGCCGCCATCTACACTGGCACAGCTCCCACTGCCTCTACGGCCTCCAGCACCACCTCCACTGCTGTGCCAACAACCACACAGACCAGAACACAGATGGGCAGCACAGGGGTTACCGGGTCCCCTGCCAGCAGTGCCACACCAGTGCCTGCCTTTTCCACGGGACTCACGACCCGAGTGACATACTCGAGTCCAGGCCACACAGGCACACCCCCAACATCTCCTCCAGGATCCACAGGGTCCACCACCCCGGGGACAGCCACGTCGGTCCTCCCGACTCAAAAACCCTCACAGGAGCCCACCTCGGTGTTGACAACGACTCAAACCTCCACAGCTCGGCTGCCGACAGAAACATCCCTGAGCACAACAGGCACCCCTCCCACCAGCATGCTTCCCACCCAGCTCCCCAAGACCGGCACCCCAGCCCTGACTACGGCCACCACAGGGGCCTCCACCAGCCAGGGCACGACCATCTGTGAACGTAAGTGCCAGTGGACAGAATGGTTCGACGTGGACTACCCAAAGTACGAGGAGGCTGGGGGCGACTTCGAGACCTACGAGAAGATCAGGGGCGTGGGCGGGGCTGTGTGCGAGCAGCCCCAAGATATAGAGTGTGAGGCTGAGAACTACCCTGGCCAGAAACCGGAGGAGGTGGGCCAGCGAGTGCACTGCGACGTCCGCTTCGGCCTGGTCTGCAGGAACGACGAGCAACTGGGCCTGTTCAAGATGTGCTACAACTACAGAATGCGTGTGCTGTGCTGTAGGTACAGCCACTGCAGGGTGCCCACGTCCACCACGTCCCCCACGGCCACGGCCTCCCCCTCCACAGCCACTGCTGCCACGGCCACCACTGCGACGGTGCCCACGGCCACCACTGTGACTGCCACCACTGCTACAGTGCCAACAGCCACCCCCTCCATAGTCACTGCCACCACGGCGACGGTGCCCACGGCCACCACTGTGACTGCCACCACTGCTACAGTGCCAACAGCCACCCCCTCCATAGTCACGGCCACCACTGCAACAGTGCCCACGGCCACCACTGTGACTGCCACCACTGCGACAGTGCCCACGGCCACCACTGTGACTGCCACCACTGCGACAGTGCCCACGGCCACCACTGTGACTGCCACCACTGCAACAGTACCCACGGCCACCACTGCTACAGTGCCCACGGTCACCTCTGAGACTTCCACCACTGCCACTTCCACCACTGCTAGATTGCCCACAGCCACCACCGTGATAGCCACCACTCCTACAGTACCTACAGTTACCACTGCGACTGCTGCCACTGCAACAGTGCCCACGGCCACCACTGGGACTGCCACCACTGCGACGGTGCCCACGGCCACCACTGGGACTGCCACCACTGCCACCACTCCTACAGTGCCCACAGCGACTGCCTCCACAGCCACCATCCCTATAGCCACCATCTACACCGGCACAGCTCCCACTGCCTCTACGGCCTCCAGTACCACCTCCACTGCTGTGCCAACAACCACACAGACCAGAACACAGGTGGGGAGCACAGGGGTTACCAGGTCCCCTGCCAGCAGTGCCACACCAGTGCCTACCCTTTCCAGAGGACTCACGACCCGAGTGACATACTCGAGTCCAGGCCACACAGGCACACCCCCAACATCTCCTCCAGGATCCACAGGGTCCACCACCCCGGGGACAGCCACGTCAGTCCTCCCGACTCAAAAACCTTCACAGGGGCCCACCTCAGTGTTGACAACGACTCAAACCTCCACAGCTCGGCCGCTGACAGAAACATCCCTGAGCACAACAGGCACCCCTCCCACCAGCATGCTGCCCACCCAGATCCCCAAGACCAGCACCCCAGCCCCGACTATGGCCACCACTGGGGCCTCCACCAGCCAGGGCATGACCAGCTGTCAACCCAAGTGCCAGTGGACTGAGTGGTTTGATGTGGACTTCCCCACCTCGGGGGTCATGGGTGGAGACATAGAGACCTATGACAATATCCGGGCTGCGGGTGGCAAAATGTGCCAGCAGCCAGAGAAGATTGAATGTCGGGCAGAGAACTACCCTGAGGTCAGCATCGACCAGATTGGGCAGGTGCTCAGCTGCAGCCTGGAGACAGGGTTGGTGTGTAGGAACGAGGACCAGAAGGGCCCATTCACCATGTGTTTCAACTACAACATCCGTGTCTACTGCTGTGATGATGTCCGACACTGCCCCACCACAGCCACCCCAGGCCTCCAGTCCACTTCCCTGCCCCCTAGCAGCTCCACAGGAATGGGGCCATGGACCTCGACCTCCATGACGACCTGGCCCCAAATCTCTTCCTCCATGGTCCTGCCCATGACCCCCAAGCCAACTTTGACTGGTGCCCCCTCCACAGTCACTCTGGTGACTTCCCACATTCTTGAGTCCACCTCTGTGATCAACCTGCCCCCCAGCCCAGTGATGCCCACCACTCGGGCCACCACCCACACCCACTTCCTGCCACCCACAACCTCCAAGGGCACTACACAAGTCACAAAGCTTCCCATCAGGCCCTCTGAGACCACGACCAGACCCCCAGTCACCACACTCAGCACAGGCCAGGCTACTTCCAGCACAGGGGTGAGCACCAGAACCTCCCTATCCCCTCCGGGGCCTGAGCCCAGCACCTCCTCACTGGGCACCTCCCTGGGCCCCACCACCACCACCACCACCAGCTCTGTGGCCACTTTGTCCTCCCCAAAGACCCACACCTCTGGGACCACCTTGGTCCCCACACCCCCAGGGACTGAGTCCACAGCCTGTGAGCGTCAGTGTGCCTGGACAGACTGGATGGACCAGAGCTACCCAATGCCAGGGGCTAATGGGGGTGACTTTGAGACCTATGCTAACATCCGGGCGGCCGGTGGGACTATCTGCGAGCAGCCTCTGAGGCTGGAGTGTCGGGCTGAGGAGCTGCCCAACATGCCCCTGCAGGACCTGGGCCAGGTGGTAGAGTGCCAGCTAGAGGTGGGCCTGGTGTGCCGGAACCAGGACCAGAGTGGACAGATGTGCTTCAACTACCAGATCCGCTTGCTCTGCTGTGACAAGAGCCACTGCCCCAGCACGGCCATCACCACCTCCACCCCCACCAGTGTGACAGGACTCTCCTCCACAGCGACCTCAGAAAGGGTCTCCATGCCCACCACAGTGACAGGACCCTCCTCCACAGTGACCACCGAGAGGACCTCCACCCCCACCAGTGTGACAGGACCCTCCTCCACAGCGACCACCGAGAGGACCTCCACCCCCACCAGTGTGACAGGACCCTCCTCCACAGCGACCACTGAGAGGACCTCCACCCCTACCAGTGTGACAGGACCCTTCTCCACGGGGACCACTGAGAGGATCTCCACCCCCACCAGTGTGACAGGACCCTCCTCCACAGCGACCACCGAGAGGACCTCCACCCCCACCAGTGTGACAGGACCCTCCTCCACAGCGACCACCGAGAGGACCTCCACCCCCACCAGTGTGACAGGACCCTCCTCCACAGCGACCTCAGAAAGGGTCTCCACGCCCACCACAGTGACAGGACCCTCCTCCACAGTGACCACCAAGAGGACCTCCACCCCCACCAGTGTGACAGGACCCTCCTCCACAGCGACCTCAGAAAGGGTCTCCACGCCCACCACAGTGACAGGACCCTCCTCTACAGCAACCACCAAGAGGACCTCCACCCCAACTAGTGTGACAGGACCCTCCTCCACAGCAACCACTGAGAGGACCTCCACCCCCACCAGTGTGACAGGACCCTCCTCCACAGTGACCACTGAGAGGACCTCCACCCCCACCAGTGTGACAGGACCTTCCTCCACAGTGACCTCAGAAAGGGTCTCCACGCCCACCACAGTGACAGGACCCTCCTCCACAGCAACCACTAAGAGGACCTCCACCCCCACCAGTGTGACAGGACCCTCCTCCACAGCGACCACAGAGAGGACCTCCACCCCCACCAGTGTGACAACTCTGTCCTCCACAGTAACCACTGCGACGGTCTCCACCCCGTCCAGTGTGACAGGACTCTCCTCCAGAGCAACCACAAAGAGGACCTCCACCCCCACCAGTGTGACAGGACCCTCCTCCACAGCGACCTCAGAAAGGGTCTCCACGCCCACCACAGTGACAGGACCTTCCTCCACAGTGACCACCAAGAGAGTCTCCACCCCCACCAGTGTGACAGGACACTCCTCCACAGCGACCATAGAGAGGACCTCCACCCCCACGAGTGTGACAGGACCCTCCTCCTCAGCGACCTCAGAAAGGGTCTCCACGCCCACCACAGTGACAAGACCTTCCTCCACAGTGACCACCAAGAGAGTCTCCACCCCCACCAGTGTGACAGGACCTTCCTCCACAGCGACCACCAAGAGAGTCTCCATCCCCACCAGTGTGACAGGACCCTCCTCCACAGTGACCTCAGAAAGGGTCTCCACGCCCACCACAGTGACAGGACCCTCCTCCACAGTGACCTCAGAAAGGGTCTCCACACCCACCACAGTGACAGGACCTTCCTCCACAGTGACCACCAAGAGAGTCTCCACCCCCACCAGTGTGACAGGACCTTCCTCCACAGCGACCACCAAGAGAGTCTCCATCCCCACCAGTGTGACAGGACCCTCCTCCACAGTGACCACCGAGAGGACCTCCACCCCCACCAGTGTGACAGCTCCCTTCTCCACAGTGACCACTGAGAGGACCTCCACCCCCACCAGTGTGACAGGACCCTCCTCCACAGTGACCACCAAGAGGACCTCCACCCCTATCAGTGTGACAGGACCCTCCTCCACAGTGACCACAGAGAGGACCTCCACCCCCACCAGTGTGACAGGACCCTCCTCCACAGCGACCACAGAGAGGACCTCCACCCCTATCAGTGTGACAGGACCCTCCTCCACAGTGACCACAGAGAGGACCTCCACCCCCACCAGTGTGACAGGACCCTCCTCCACAGTGACCACCAAGAGGACCTCCACCCCTATCAGTGTGACAGGACCCTCCTCCACAGTGACCACAGAGAGGACCTCCACCCCCACCAGTGTGACAGGACCCTCCTCCACAGCGACCACAGAGAGGACCTCCACCCCTATCAGTGTGACAGGACCCTCCTCCACAGTGACCACAGAGAGGACCTCCACCCCCACCAGTGTGACAGGACCCTCCTCCACAGTGATCACCGAGAGGACCTCCACCCCCACCAGTGTGACAGGACCCTCCTCCTCAGCGACCTTAGAAAGGGTCTCCATGCCCACCACAGTGACAGGACCTTCCTCCACAGTGACCACCAAGAGGGTCTCCACCCCCACCAGTGTGACAGGACCTTCCTCCACAGCAACCACACAGAGAACCTCCACCCCCACCGGTGTGACAACTCCATCCTCCACAGTAACCACTGCGACAGTCTCCACCCCGTCCAGTGTGACAGGACCCTCCTCCACAGCGACCACTGAGAGGACCTCCACCCCCACCAGTGTGACAGGACCCTCCTCCACAGTGACCACTGAGAGGACCTCCACCCCCACCAGTGTGACAGCTCCCTTCTCCACGGGGACCACTGAGAGGACTTCCACCCCCACGAGTGTGACAGGACCCTCCTCCACAGCGACCACTGAGAGGACCTCCACTCCCACCAGTGTGACAGGACCCTCCTCCACAGTGACCTCAGAAAGGGTCTCCACGCCCACCACAGTGACAGGACCTTCCTCCACAGTGACCACCAAGAGAGTCTCCACCCCCACCAGTGTGACAGGACCTTCCTCCACAGTGACCACCAAGAGAGTCTCCACCCCCACCAGTGTGACAGGACCTTCCCCCATAGTGACCACAGAGAGGACCTCCACCCCCACCAGTGTGACAGGACCCTCCTCCACAGTGATCACCGAGAGGACCTCCACCCCCACCAGTGTGACAGGACCCTCCTCCTCAGCGACCTTAGAAAGGGTCTCCACGCCCACCACAGTGACAGGACCTTCCTCCACAGTGACCACCAAGAGGGTCTCCACCCCCACCAGTGTGACAGGACCCTCCTCCACAGCGACCACTGAGAGGACCTCCACTCCCACCAGTGTGACAGGACCCTCCTCCACAGCGACCTCAGAAAGGGTAACCACGCCCACCACAGTGACAGGACCTTCCTCCACAGGGACCACCAAGACAGTCTCCACCCTCACCAGTGTGACAGGACCTTCCTCCACAGTGACCACCAAGAGAATCTCCACCCCCACCAGTGTGACAGGACCTTCCTCCATAGTGACCACAGAGAGGACCTCCACCCCCACCAGTGTGACAGGACCTTCCTCCACAGTGACCACCAAGAGAATCTCCACCCCCACCAGTGTGACAGGACCTTCCTCCAAAGCTACCATTGAGGGGACCTCCACCCCCACCAGTGTGACAGCTCCCTTCTCCACGGGGACCACTGAGAGGACCTCCACCCCCACGAATGTGACAGGACCCTCCTCCACAGTGACCACTGAGAGGACCTCCACTCCCACCAGTGTGACAGGACCCTCCTCCAAAGCAACCTCAGAAAGGGTCTCCACGCCCACGAGTGTGACAGGACCCTCCTCCACAGCGACCATTGAGGGGATCTCCACCCCCACCAGTGTGACAGCTCCCTTCTCCACGGGGACCACTGAGAGGACCTCCACCCCCACGAGTGTGACAGGACCCCCCTCCAAAGCGACCACTGAGAGGACCTCCACCCCCACCAGTGTGACAGCTCCCTTCTTCACGGGGATCACTGAGAGGACCTCCACCCCCACCAGTGTGACAGGACCCCCCTCCAAAGCGACCACTGAGAGGACCTCCACCCTCACCAGTGTGACAGCTCCCTCCACAGGGACCACAGAGAGGGTCTCCACCCCCACGAGTGGGGCAGGACCCTCCTCCACAGCAACCTCAGAAAGGGTCTCCACCCCCACCAGTGTGACAGGACCCTCCTCCACAGCGACCACTGAGAGGGTCTCAACCCCCACCAGTGTGACAGCTCCCTTCTTCACGGGGATCACTGAGAGGACCTCCACTCCCACCAGTGTGACAGGACCCTCCTCCACAGCAACCTCGGAAAGGGTCTCCACACCCACGAGTGTGACAGCTCCCTTCTTCACAGCGACCAGCAGGAGGACCTCCACCCCCACCAGTGTGACAGCTCCCTCCTCCATAGGGACCACCGAGAGGGTGTCCATCCCTAGTCCCTCTGCCTTCCCAGGGTCCTCACCCATGACCACCAAGCCAGGCTTGTCCAGTATCTCACCCACAGTTCACCCGCTGACCTCCCCCTTATCGACTACTCCTGGGTCTCCACCCACTACCCCAGCCTGGTCCTCAGAGACCTCTGGCAGCCTGATGCCCTCCATTGTCCCCCCGACCTCGTCTGGGCCAACCACACCCTGCCTTTGTCACGCCTTTGGGAAGTTCTTCCTACCAGGTACGTGAAGTGGCACCCCCTCCTGCAGACCTCCTCCCTGGTTTGGTTACCTTGATTGTATCATACCCTTTTGCCCAACATTGGCTGACCTGTTGTCTCTGACCTTGTAGGGGACATTGTCTACAACAAGACAGATGGGGCAGGCTGCCCCTTCTTAGCCATCTGCAACCAGAACTGTGACCTTGACCGCTTCCAGGGCACCTGCCCTACCTCCTCACCCCCAGGAACCTCAGCCTCTGTGCCCTCAACCACCCCAGTTGTTGGCTGTGATCGCACAATCCCTCCTCGAAAGGTGTGCCTCCTGCCTCCACCATGACCTGCCAGGCCTTTCTGTGTGCACGGGGCCTGAGGCACCCATTAAGGTTGATGGCACACCCCCAGCCCTCAGTGGCCACTCCACGGGTTGCTCTGGCTGGAGGAAAGCACGCGGGGTCCGAGTCCAGCCAGGAGGCAGCAGCTGCTCTGCCCCAGGCCAGAGGGGAGGGTTCCGGAGGCTGAGGTGGGGGCAGTGAGAAGGGGTCCTGCCAGCCCACCCCGTGAGTGCTGCGCTGTCTCTCACAGGTGAATGAGTCCTGGTTCCTGGAGGACTGCACGGTGGCCCGTTGTGAAGGTGACAACCGTATCATCCTGCTGGGACCCCGGCCGATGAACAGCATCACCTGTGTGAATGGGCACCTGCCCGTGAAGGTGCAGAATCAGAGCCATCCTTGTGACTACCGCTACGAGTGCAAGTGTGAGTGCCCGCCCTTGGTTCCGGGTGGGGGGAAGGCTGGTGGAACTTGAGACGTGCACACACCCCCCATGCCCTAGGCCTGGGGCTCCTGGGCCCATCCCCATCAGGCTTGACAGTTTGAAGGGAACCCAGGGGTTTCTAAGAGCAGGGAGAGTAGGGGTGAAGGTGAGGAGCTCCGAGGGGGTCGCATCCTAAGGGTCCTGAGCAGCTTTCACGGCAGAATGGCACGTGGGAGGAGGTGGGGGGTCTTACAGTCCTGAGGGTCCTGGGGTGGCCGAAACAAATGACCCCCCCAGCCAGGCATCTTAAAACAGCAGGAGTTGATTCTCTTGTGGTCCTGGAGGCCAGAAGTCTGAGATCAAGGAGTCAGAGGGACCGTGCTGTCCCCAAAGCTTTAAAGGTGGGGGGTACTGCCTGGCCCTCCAGACTCGGGGCCCCGGGCGCACCTGGGCTGTGGCCCCATCTCCACCCAGTCATCACGCAGCTTCTTCCCTGTCTCTTAGAAGGACCCTTGTCATTGGATTGAGGGCTTCCCGGTCATCCAGGATGACTCCCCCCACAAGCCTTCACTTAATCACAGCTGCAGAGACCCTCCTTCCCCCAAAAGGAGGTCACGCTCACAGGCTCTGAGTGGACACGTCTGGGGGGCCTCCCCATCCAACCGGGTCCACTCGTGTCCTGAAGGAGGGACGGAGGCCCCTGGGGCTGAGCGACCCCCAAGGTGGTAGCTCCTGGCGGCACTGGGTAAGGCCTGTCCACGCCTGCAGGCGTCTGCAGTGGCTGGGGGGGCACCCACTACGAGACCTTCGACGGCACCTCCTACTCCTTCCTGGACAACTGCACCTACGTCCTCGTGCGCGAGATCCAGCCGCGCTACGGCAACCTCCGCATCTTGCTGCACAACCGCTTCTGTGAGGCCGCTGCCCACTGCCCCCGCGCTCTGAGCATCCACTACCAGCCCATGGACATCGTCCTCTCCACCGCCACCGGCGCCGGTGGGCAGGAGGAAAGCCTGGTGAGCGCGGGCGGCAGAGCGGCACTGGCCGGTCCTGACCTGGTTGGGGGGGCACTGGTGCACAGAGATCACGTCCCCCTCCCCTCAGAGAGCAGCTCCTGGGGGCCTCGGGGAAGGCAGAGGGCACACTGGGACCTGGGGTCCCGGGCGTGATGACTCCAGAGAGGGCAGGGAAGGGGCATGAGGGGTGCCTGAGGCCAAGAGCACCCAGGACCCAAACACACTGACCCTGACTCCGGCCCGAGGCGGGCATCTGCTCTTCGGGGCGTGGGTACCAAGGAGGGGGGCCCAGCACTGGGAGGAAAGCCCCAAAGGCAGGCGCGGCCTCCATCACGGGTTCCCCGGTCATGCCCCCAGATCCTGTTGAACCAAACGCGGGTGAGGCAGAGCTTCAGCAAGAACGGCGTGACCGTGACCCTGACCGGGGCCACCGGAATGCGTGTTGATATTCCCTCCGTCGGTGTCAGCATCACCTTCAACGGGCGGGTCTTCCAGGCCCGGCTCTCGTACAGCCGCTTCAATCACAACACCGAGGGCCAGTGCGGTGAGCGGGAACTGCAGGATGCCTGCGGGGGTGGCGAGGGGCTGGCACCACCGCTGTGGGTGCACCGCCTGCTCCTGGGGGGCCCCCACACACACACCAGGCCCCCGCACCTGCCCCGGCGGGAAGCCCTGTTTGATAGCTGAGCACTTGCTGGGAAGGTTGCGGGATGAAGGGAGAAGGCGAGGATGGTCCAGTGTATGTCCCCCCCTCAAACCCCACCCTCCCCAGGCACCTGCACCAACAACCGCAGGGACGAATGTCGCCGGCCTGACGGCACCATGGCCCGCACCTGCCAGGACATGGCCCGGTCCTGGCTGGTCTCTGAGAGCAGCGGGGAGGGCTGTGGGGTGCCCACTGGCCTGCCCACAACCACCAGCCCCCTCTTGCCGGGAACCAGCACGCCTGCCATCCAGCCATCGTGCCCCCCAGAGCCCCTCTGCGAGCTGTTGCTGAGCCCGTGAGTCCTCCGCCTGGGCTGGGCGGTGTTGGTGGGAGGTGCCATCACCCTGAGGGGCCTCTGCTCCAGCCTCTGATGGGCCCTGCCTGCAGGGTCTTCGCCGGGTGCCACAGCCTCATCCCACCTGGCCCGTACTTCAACGCCTGTGTCAGTGACAGCTGCTGGCCCGGCCGCGGCCGTGCAGTGCTCTGCCAGAGCCTGGAGGCCTACGCAGAGCTCTGCCGCTCCCGGGGCGTCTGCCCCGACTGGCGCAACGCCACCCACGGGCTGTGCGGTGAGTTGGGCATGGCCGCCGGGGGCCCTGGCCTCCTCGGCCCGCTTGACACCTGTCTGTGTGCCCCCAGACCTCGCCTGCCCGCCCACCAAGGTGTACAAGTCGTGTGGCCCCGTGCAGCCGGAGTCCTGCGACTCCAGGTGAGCCCAGCTGACAGGGAGAGAGCAGCGGGGACAGCGGGCCTCCCAGGCCGGCCCGGAGGACCTGGTGGGGAGCAGGAGGAGACCCACGAGGCTCCAGGACCCCAGCTCCAGATCTTGGGGGTGCCCTTCCCCCACCCGACCTCCCACCCCGGACCCGGGGTTGACCCCAGGCCTGCACCGTGCCCACTGTCCTCCCCCTCAATCTGCCTTTGTCGCCTTGCAGGAGCCAGAGCCCGCTGAGTGTGGAGCTGGCAGAGGGCTGCTTCTGTCCCGACGGCCACATCCTCTTCAACTCCCACAGGGACATCTGTGTGCCTGAGTGCCGTAAGCACCCCGCGCTGGGCCCGCCCAGCCCTGGAGAGTGGGAGGGACCCCAGGGTGGGCAGTCCTGCCAGCGGCACAGCGTGGCCTGGAGCCTTCCTGAGCCCCCTCCTAAGTGACCCCCCTCGAGCTCTCCAGGGGCTTCTACCCAAGCAGGAAGACAAGGCCTCCACTGGGGAAGGGGTGGCCAGGCCGGCTGGGCCCCAGCGCTCCCACTGACCCCTTTCTCCCCATTCTTGCCTCGCAGCCTGTGTGGGACCAGACGGGCTTCCCAAATTCGTAAGTGCTCTGCCCTCAGCGGCCCGACTCCTTGCTTGAGCGGGAGGAGGGCGGGTGTCCCCCTCCCAGGGCCCCGGGTCTGCCCGGGGTCGGGCGGCAGGGTGGGTGCGGGTGTGGCACACACAGGTGTGAGCCACATCAGCCTCACGGCTGCTCCTGGGACAGGGAGGCCGGGGCCCAACCTGCTGCTGGACGTGACCCCAGAGGCCAGGGCACCACCCAGGAGCCCTGGGGGACCCTGACCTGGTCTGTTGCAGCCTGGAGAGTGGTGGGTCAGCAACTGCCAGGACTGTGTGTGTGACAAGGGCACCGTGTCAGTGCAGTGCACACCCGTGGAGTGCCCGGCCCCAGACCAGCCGCAGGAATGCGGCCGAGCCGGCTTCATGGCCGTGAGCAGGCCTCTGGTGGACAAACCATGCTGCGTGGAGACTCTGTGTGGTGAGACCTGCACCCCAGTGGGCGGGTGGGTGGCCCAGTGCCTGGCACAGGCCATCTGGCCGGCAGGACAGGAGTGCCTCGGGGTCCTGTGGCTGGGCTGAGGCTGGATCCCGAGGTGGGGGGCCTCTCGGTCCTTCACTTTTCCACCTAAAAATGAAGCTGGTGGCCTCTGGTGTCCCTGGTACCAGGCAGGGTCTTGGAGAAGACTGGGGAGGTGACAAAGTGTGGCCCAGAAGGGCCACAGAGAGCCATCAACTCCTGTGGAAAGGACCTCTCTGGTCCAGCATGGGACGATGTTACCCTGGGAACCACAGTAGTGGGAGGAGGGGCAGGGGCAACCCAGGCAGCCCCCTGACTCTCCCGCAGTCTGCAATGCAAGCACGTGCCCCCAGAGCCCACCTGCGTGTGGGCTGGGAGAGAAGCTGGTCCGCACCCAGGTGGAGGATGACTGTTGCCCCACCTTCAGCTGCAGTGAGTCTCTGGGCTGGGGGGGTGGGGTGGGGCTGGGGCTGGGGGCTGCCCGGCAGGCGCTCAGCATCCCTTCTCCTTCCAGGCCCTCTGCTGTGCACCTTCAATGGCACGTTCTACGGGGTAAGGGCTCTGCGGCCAGGCAGTTGGGGCAGGCGGAGGGTGGGCTCCGGGTTCGGCACGTCCTCTGAGGACCCCTGTGCCCCTCTCACCACAACAGTGGGTGGGTCGAGGCCCTGAGCCCTTTGGAGGCAGCTGCTTTCGAGAGCCACTAGGAGCTTAGCTTCGGGATCTCCCAGCAAGAGCTTTGGGGCAGGACCGCACCTCCCATCTGCCCGGGGTCCCTGATGCCCTGGTCTGCGCTCAGCCAGGGTCACATCTGTGATCCCGTGTGAAGAGGAAGGAGACCAGTCTGTGGGTCTCACAGGCACAGGGAGGTGGCCTGGCCCTGGTGTCCCCTCAGGGTCACCTCCCCTCACCCTGTCCACTGCAGGTCGGTGCAACCTTCCCAGGGGTCACTCCGTGCCACACGTGCACCTGTCTGTCCATGGACAGTGAGGACCCGACTGTATGGTGTGAGGAGGAGGCCTGCAACACCACCTGCGTCCAGGTGAGGCCGGGCTGGGGCCCTGGGGAGCCCCGTCACTGGACCCTGGGCCCCTGGGAGGGCCTCCAGCTCAGGCTTCACAGAGGCTTTTTCTTCCCAAAAGGAGGGAGTGAAGCAGGAGGGTGGGGCACGGGGCCTTGGGTGGGGAGCGGACCTGTAGGCTGCTGGGATCGGTTCCCGGAGGGTCGAAGTGGAGGAGGTGCTGGGAGCAGGGCTAAGGCTAAGAGGGGACCCTGCGGCTGGGCAGGGGCATGCTTCACAGAGGAAAGGGGATGCCAAGGAGGCTAGCCCTGGGCCCCGGGGTGGGCGGAGAGCAGGGGGGCTGGGTGTGGGACGTGACCACCCCTTTGCCCCAGGGCTTTGAGTACTCCACGGTGGCAGGGCAGTGCTGTGGGGAGTGCGTGCAGACCACCTGCCTCACACCGGATGGCCAGCTGGTCCAGGTAAGGGGGCACTCAGTCTCAGCCCCTGCCTTGCAGAGACCCTCCTGGCCAGCTCCTTTCTACCCACCAGGTAATCCCCAGCCTGGACCCCACCCATTCTCCCTCTTTCATTCCAGCTCAACGAGACCTGGGTCAACAGCCTCGTGGACAACTGCACGGAGTACCACTGCCAGGCCACGGACGGACCCCCTATGCTGACCCCAACGCCTGTGGTCTGCCCCGACGTGTCCACCTGCAAGGTGTGTGTCTTGGACTCAGGCTAGCCAGGCTGGCCTCTTGGCACAGAAGCCCCGCCCACATCACAGCCCACACCCACCCATCCCGGGTCCATCACCAGAGGCCCCATCCACCCACCATGGAGCCCCGCCCACTCCAGCCCCAACCAACCACCACAGAGCCCCGCCCACTCTCCAAGGAGCCCCGCCCACCAGCCAAGGAGCCCTGCCCACTCCAGCCCCGCCTCTGCACCCTCCCCCCACAGGGCATCCTCAAGAAAATTGGCTGCTGCTACTCTTGTGTGCAAACGGGTAAGTCAAGGCTCACCTTCCTGCCCCTCAGCGCCCTCAGCTCTGCCCACTGACTCCTCCGAAGTTGCCGACCCCGCTAGAACCCCACCCTGAGCGGGAGGTTATGTGGGTCCTCGGAGACCTGCCCCTACTGCCCTTCCTCTGCGCAGACACCTGCCAGGTCCACGCCAACATGACGGTCCTTCGACACCGGGGCTGCGTCACCCAGGCCGCCGTCAGGGTCTCTTTCTGCGAGGGCTCTTGCCCGGAAGTGTCCCGGTGAGCCGCCCGTGCCCTCCACCCCCGCCCCAGAAACGCGGTCACCACCCGGTGCCCCACTTGACCCTGTCCTTGGAGGGACACCCTGCGCTGGGGCTGAGGCCGGAGGGCCCAGCTTGCGACAGGGAAGAGGGAAGGGCCGTCCAGCAGGCCTGCACAATTCCTGAGCCTCCCCGTCCCCCAGAGCCAGGCCTGGGACAGCTGAGCGGGGCCACGGGGGTCAGAGCACCAGGGCGACCACTGGAAGGTCTGCCCGCGTTCGGGGCTGGGCAGAATCAGTGCCTTCCCTGAGCTGGACTGTCAGGGCAGAGCTGCTGGCAGAGTCCACCCCGCAGAAACCAGGCCACGGCCAGCTGTGAGCCCAGGCAGAAAAGGCAGGAGGAAGGGTCCAGACCTGGCTGGATGGCCCAGGGCAGGTTCCCAGAGGAGGGGTCTGCCATGGTTGGCAAGTTTGAGGAGCTGGTTTGGGAAAGAGAGGGGCCTGACTGGGGAAGGCGGGGGTTCTCAGCGGCCCAGAGCGCTGTCCAGGCCAGTACGAGCAGCCCTGAGCGCTCAGGGAACTGGTCACTGTCTCCGGACCCCCGAGAGACCAGGAGCGGGCAGTCCGGGTAGGTGGGGAGGTCCTGAGGGCCGTGCGTCTGCAGGTACTCCATGGAGGCACAGGCCGGGCAGTGCCGCTGCACCTGCTGCCAGGAGACCAGGACCCACCAGGAGGTGGTGACCATGCAGTGCCCCGACGGGACGGCCTTCCAGCACACCTACACCCACGTGGACGAGTGCAGCTGCGTCCCGGCCTGTGCGTCCTTGCCCCAGGTTCTTGAGGATAGCGCATCCACCTTCCCGTTCTTGGGGTCCACCACTGTCTGACGTTCTGCGCGCCCCCAGACACCCCCACCACCGTGGAAACCACGGGCGCCCACGTACACCTTCCATGGTACCACTGCCCCCGCCCTCTTTGCACTTGCCCGGTGAAGCCTGGGCCCTGCAGGGTGACAGCGCAGTGGGGGTTGGCTTGAGGAGGACCCCGGGCGGGGGTCTGCCCTCAGAGCCCCTCGCACCTGTTTGGCCACCTCCCTGGCCATCAGGGTCAGATGACGCTCATCTGGAACACGAGCACATCCAGGCGTTGACCCCAGTCAGTGTCAGAAGGACGCCGTGGAGAAAACCGCACACCCCCCGCTGTGCTCGGGGTCCCACCAGGGCCTCTGTGCCCCTCGAAGCCCCCGGGGCACAGACCCCCACTGGCTACCTCCTGCAGCGAACCACAGACTGAGGCCGGGCTAGGCAAGGCCGGCTGCCTCCAGGGAGCTGCGTCAGGCAGGCTGGGTGCCTGCCGGTGTCTGGACCCTGATCTGAGGCTACGAGGGCCAAGGGGCGGGCCAGGGAGGGGTTGGTCCCCACAGCACCCTCTGTGTTCACGCAGCCCCGGTCTTGCAAATAAACGCCGAGCATCACATACACTTCCTAGTACTGGTGTCTCTTCCCGCCAGCTGTGTCCCTGGGCTCTCCCCACCGTCCGGGGGCAGGGCTGTCCCCGAATCCCGCCCCTCAGGCTCTTGCTGGAACCCCTGGGAGGGGTGGGCAGAGCAGGCGGCAAGGAAGCCCCCAGGGTCCGTCTCAGACTGTGGGAGTATCGGGCGGAGTCGGGGTGGCCCGAGGGCTTGGAAACACTGTCACCATGATTTCAAACTCGAAGGGTTTAGAAGGAAGTGGTTCACAGGTGCAAAGACTGGATGAGCCTTTGGGGGGGGGGGTCGCTGTGTGTCCATGCAGGAAGCGCTCCCCACGCTGTCCGCACCTCCTGCAGGCACTTGTCACGGGCCAGCCTGCCCCGTCTCTGACCCTCACGTCTCCTCTCCACCGAGGGCAGGGGTCGCTGCCTTTCTTTTCCGCTGCTCCATCCCGAGTGGAGAACGCGGTCTGCACCGGGCGGGGCAGGACGAGCTGGGTGCAAGGGGAGGGTGGCAGGCCTGGCCTGACTCACCTGCATGGCACGGGCACCTCCCTGCGAGACAGGGAAGGCTGCCCGCGGAGGGCAAGGCAGCGCTGGCTGCAGCCAAGCAAGGCCGGTGGGGGAGAGGAGAGTCTTCCAGGCCTCGCGCATCACAGGGCCCGCCTCTGCGCTGAGCCCACCCAGGAACCAGTGACTCGTGCTGTCCCCTAGGGGCCGTGGTCCTCAGCTCCCGGGGAAGGTGGGGGCTGGGGTCTCTTCGTGGCCTTTCCTACTCAGATCGCCGAGGTCTAGTCAGGGCGGCCCAGCGGAATGGCTGGAAACAGTCCAGACTGCGGGAGGGGCTGGTGGCCCCTCCCTCCGGCCACCACTGGGGTCCGTGCACTCCCTCGTCTCAGTCTGATTTCCTGGGTGACTGTGGCTGGCTCCTGCCCTGGCCTTAGTCTCCTAATTCACGTGTGAAACAGCAGCATTCCCTATGCTTCAGTCATTCTCAAGGCGCAGCGGCTTCCTTACACCCATGTACCTCTTCCAGAACTAAGCGTGTTTTCAAGGCACCTGAGGAGTGTCATTTGCTGCAGACCAGAGCTCACGTGTGTGAGCCGTCTTTGCGCTCTGCGGGTCGGAGCTCACGCATGTGAACCGTCTTCACGCTCCGCGGGTGGGAGCTCACGCATGTGAACCGTCCTTGCGCTCCGCAGGTCGGAGCTCACCTCGGAGATGAGGGCGCTGACATCCTGCCTGGGTAGAGTGAAGGAAACTGAGCTCAAGCTGGAGTTGGGACGGGCTTTGCAGGCTCAGCTCTCCCGCCCTCAGGGCGTTGTTGGTCACCCCAAATGGGAACACACATCCCTCTCCATCCCCAACAGGAAGGCATCGCTCCTTCTCATCCGGCAGGAGGAAGAAAGCTTCCCTCCGCTTCCCACAGCCCAGCCAATCAGAGACCGCAGAGGCCCAGCCCCCAGGAGCCTCCTTACTTTGGATCCCCAGCTCCTCCAATGGACTCTGGTGATCACAGCCCCTCCCAGCTCCCCCTTCTGCCTAGAGTAGCAAGTCCCCTTCCTTGATCTCTGGATTTGCCTGTGGTCCACCACTGCTCACATATCCTGAGCTGCAATCCCTGAATAAATCTCTTGCTGGTGAAATAACTAGCTATGTTGTTATTAAAGTCACTGGGCAAGCTGGCCCCATCTCTCTCGAGACTGTAGGCCCAGTCACTGAGACGGTGCTGAGAGGTGGAGTGTCTGCCGCTGGGTCCCTGCCTGCAGGGCCCTGGGATCGCCAGGTGCTGCCTCAGCCGGGGGCCGCTCTGCACTCCTGCTCCAGGCAAGCCCCACGGCTGGCCGTTCAGGTCCAGTCCCGACTCAGGGCCCTGACTGGGACCCCGTTGGGCCTCCACCTCTCCCCCTGCCCCGGGGCCTTGTGTCTCCCTGACCCATCAGGTGGGCCCCAGGCGCCCTCATCATCTGCCCACCTGGACCCCCGTGAACTTCGGCAGCTCGGGTGGACCCAGCTCTGCCTCCAGGCCCACCGGAGCAGGGCCAGGAGCCTGGAGAGATTCTGGAGCCTCCCATGTGATCCATGATAGACCTTTTTCTTTCAAGAGAAATTTTATTCTATTTTAGGTCTTCTGTGTGGCATATGGAATTTTAAATCCTTGACCAGGGATCAAACCCAAGCCCTCTGCAGTGGAAGTGCAGAGTCTTAACCACTGGCCCACCAGGAAGTCCCTAAAGATTACGTCTCAATATAAAAATGGAAGCGTTAATGAGGATAACTCACTCTTGTCAGCACAGGGAAGAGCCCTGGAGGGATGCCCCCGCACCAGGGACCCGTCTCCAACAGGTGCCCTGCCCTCGGGGCCACGGTGTGGAGGGCCTAGCGGAGCTCTGAACCCCTCCTGCCGTCGTTCATCCCACAAGCGCTGACCGAGTCCTGCCGTGCCGGCAGAAGCTTGTGCCTCCTCCCCTGTGTGTCCAGCAACCCAGCTGGAAGCAGAGGAAGAAGGGGTGTGTCCAGATGACCCACGAGAGAGGGCTGGGTGTGGGGAGGGCGGGCGTTGTGAGGGGGCTGGGAAGCTGCACGGGGCCCGGCCCTGGGGTGGGCCGGCCAGCTGTGGGGACCAAGAGGGGTCAGGAGCCCGCAGAGGGTGGCAGGCTCAGCAGTGAGCCTCCCGAGCCCCAGCAACCCTGCAGCTGTGTCCCGGCATCTTCCCTGCAGCGTCAGGGGGGACGCGGGCGAGGGTCTGGCACCCGTGCATCCCCCTGGCGCTCAGGGGAGGGGACGCGGGGAAACCTAGACGGAAGGACCAGAGCTGCTGCTGGGGCACCTGGCCCACCCATGAGTCTCCAGAGCTCTTGGTGGGAAGGGAGGAGCCTCAGGAGGATCGCAGCCGGCCTGCAGCCGAGGGCAGCAGCACTGCCCACCTAGGGAGCCCCGCAGGGGAGTGGAGACCCGCGACGGGCACTGTTGGAGCCGCCACAGCGGTGGGGCCAGCCTGCCCCTCTGCCCATGACTGAGGGGGGGGCCAGTGTGCAGGCTGCAGCGGCTGAGGCGTGGGTGACGGAGGGCTGGGGAGGCATCTTGGGGGCCTGACAAGCCCTGAACCTGGGCGCGGGACTGGCTGCGGGGTTGGGGGGGACAGGCCGTGACCTGGAGCACTGCCCGGGGCAGACCCAGCTTTTGGAATTTCAGAGCCCATCCCGGGCTGGAGCCAATGACCAGCCTCTGTCCTCTGGTAGCCCAGCCAGACACCAGACCCAGGCTCCAGGCTCCCACTCTGGGCTCCATGGACACACTCCAGGCTCCGCACACACATTCTGAGCTCCATGGACACACTCCAGGTTCGCGGGCAGAGTCCAGCCTCTGCCCTGTGCCTTCACTCACTAGTCTGCTGGTGACCGTTTCATCAACTGGCTTTTTACAAGCCAGATTAAAACACAACAAAAACAGTAAACTCTCTTTGAAGGACTGGACTTCTCTGTTTTTACATAGACCATTTATTAAGTTAGAAGGCTGAAAGGTACAAACATATCTTACAATCGAAGAGGAATGTGGACCCTGGACCCCAACAGAATGATCTGAAACACAAAGCTCCAAGGACTGTTTCTGCAAACACCCAGCACGGCTCCTCAAACGGGGGTGGGGTGGGGAGCCCACTGGACACGCCTCTCCTCTCCGACACTGAGCAGCAATGACCCGCGAGGCGCCCCAGTCCTGGGCCCGGCAGCCACGGGTGCCGCGCTGAGTGCCTCCCAAGGGGCGGCCTGGACGTGAGCACGGACGTGAGCAGAGCAGCGGGGACAGCAGGGCCGTCGGACGTCTTGAGTCCCCACAGACACAGCCTCCTCTGACCCAGTGAAGCAGCAGGCGTCCACGAGAAAGGACCCCGAGAGCTGGCAGATCTGCAGCCGCCCTGAAGCCAAGACTCCTGTCCTCAGAGGCCCAGGCGGGGGAGGCAGCGATGGGGGTGGTGTGGGACCACTGGGTGGGTGCCCGGGGCTGGGGTCTGGCGTTTGGAGCCGTGCTGCATGTGGTCACCGCGCTGCACTCAGGTCTGTGGCTGCACAATCGTTGGTCTCACGCACCTACAGAGAGCCTGCGGCAAAGGCACCGGTGGTCTGCACCCCCTCTCGCAGGCCTCCCGCCCCCAGGCCATCACGGGAGGAGCCTGGTCAGCTCGCCTGCCGGCCCGGGAGGCAGAGCACAGCGTCGCTGACTGGCATCACACTAAGCCTATGTGGAGGACAGGACTGCAGTCAGTCCTCGCCACCTCGGGTGACCGCCTGGTCCGTCTCCACGTCCCGAGACTGGGAAAGATCTCCAGACAAAGCGGCGACCACGGCTGACTGCCAGTGACCCCATCAGAGCGCGCTCAGTGTTCTCACTCCCACGGGCGCCACCCAGCCTGTCCCCATCCTCGGTGTCCACGGCCATACGCAATGCCAGGGTGCACACCACGGGGCACCTCCTGCCTCTCAGGAAGACCTCCCAGTGCCAGCGGTCACCACACTGACCCAGCCTGGGGCCCAGGGCTTCCTACATAAGGTCGGCAGTGAGCCGAGTGCCTAGAGGCCCTTCGACAGACAAGGACAAGGACGGGGTCTGCTTCCAGCACTCCACCTCACTGAGCTCTGCGGCCAGAGCATGTCTGGCGGGGGGCGGGGGGGGCGGCAACCCCTTGGGACAACATGGCACAGAGGGGCGAGGCAGCAGGAAAGACGCAGGGCCTCAGGCTCAGGATGTGGCTGCAGACGCCAGGCTGGGCCAGGGCTCCGCGCACAGGCTGGGCCCCGCGGCGAGGTCTGCCCGGCCCCAGCGAGAGGCCCACGAAGACCACCACGGGGAGGAGACGAGTTTCCCATCTGAAAGTCCTAACCTGACCCACAGCAGCTGTTAGGGGATTCTCTGCCTCACTTTAGTGGGTCTACCCAGCCAGGCAGCATCACGAGACCCCACCCGTCAACCCAGAGGGGGCGCTGCTCCCAGGAGAGCACCCTGGGAGGACGGGCGGCAGGAAGTGGGTGTGCGCACGGGACACGCCGCCTCCACCCTCTGACAGGAGGCGGGAGGAGAGCCACCCCACCCGCCCCGACCACGTCCAGAACGGCTGCAAGAACCAAAACCACATGCATCCCACACGAGGGTGTGGACTGGGCTACACAGACGTCCGAGGAAGGGCTATGCGGGGCGCGTTCACAGGGATCTGCTGGGGATGGTGCTCTGGGGAGCTGGGCGGGCGGGCAGCGAGACGGCAGGTGTGTCTACGACTCCTCGCCCATCTGAAGCAGGGAGTTGATGGCCGCGTCCTTGCTGCCCCGCTGGGCCTCCAGCACGGAGCGGATCACCTCCCGGTCCATGTTGGGAAACATGTCCTGGATGGCCTTCAGGTCCTCCTCACTGCAGCGGGGCTGGGCGCTCACGGCTGGGGGCAGCGCCACGGGCACCACGCCAGGGCTGCACACGGCGGGCATCCCTGCAAGCAGAGGTGGGCTCAGCGGGCAGCACCTCTACCGCAGGGCCCAGGTCTCACCTGAGGTCTCCCCCCCAACACGACCCCAGGGGTCTCCCCCAATACAACCCCAGAGATCTACCCCCCCGACATGACCACAGAGGTTTCCCCCTCAAACATGACCCCAGAGGTCTCCGCAGAGATCTCAGCCCCCAACATTACCTTTCAGACAGGCCAGACGCTTGGGAGAAACAGGGGTGTGCAGACCTCGGCCATTTATACCACGGGGGTCAACCCCTTCCACCACGGCCACACCCAGCTGCCCGCCCCCCTCCCCAGCACCGAGACTCCCCCGCTGCCCCCTCTGCCAGCTCTCCAGGACAGGCCTTCCCAGCTGGATACCCAGTCAGTCAGACCCTGATGAGGAAGGAGACCCACAGGGCGGCCGGCTCAGTGTCCTGGGGGCAGCAGACACCCCGCTCCACATGGGCTCGTCACACTGGCCGCACCCCCTCACTCCCTTGTGGATGCTGAGAACCTCAAGGCATCTCAGCTCCTGGAAGATTCAGACCTGGAGCCACTGGACCCCAAGTCAAAGCTGTGACCCTCTCGTGAGGAAAACAAATGAGCAAAAGGCAAGAGGTGCTACTGAGGACCTGCAGCTCAGGGACAGAGCCCAGGTCAACCATCGCTCTGAAAAGCAGAAAAGGGTTTAAAGCCGTTTGCTTTTAGAAACTCAAAAGCAC
Source organism: Cervus elaphus (assembly GCF_910594005.1). NCBI lineage: Eukaryota > Metazoa > Chordata > Mammalia > Artiodactyla > Cervidae > Cervus > Cervus elaphus. The sequence goes on from NC_057816.1 coordinate 952,835, forward strand.
AGTCACCCAACCAGGCCCGAGAGCTCACATGGCTTCCTTTCCCGTCTGAGCTCAGATGACCTTAAAGGCAGCTCAAACGCGTCCAAACCAAAACCAGCAGAAGGGCCGACAAGCGCTGAGATAAAGGGGTGCCGGCCGCAGGGGTGAGCTGGAACCTGTGCTGGACACACCCACAGCAGGAGTGGGCCTGGCCCCTCCTCCCCTGCCCCCACCCCCGGCCCCCTCCTCCCCTGCCCATCCTGGGTGGCCCCGCTGAGCACCCAGCCACCTGCGCCCACCGCCCGCCAGCCTTTAATCCTGGCCATCCTGAGAGGCGAGAGGTGCTGGGTCCCATATGGGCCCTTGAACCTCGTGAGACCAAGGCCCCAGGTGTTCTGGAGCTAGGCAGGCGCCCACCCGCCACCCTGCACCAGCGGGGAGCAGGAAGGGGACCTGAGACAGGGACGCTGACAGCTTTGCTTGCCAGCTCCCATCATCTGCAGCGCACCCCCCCTCCCCCCACCCTGCATTTCCCATGCTTCTGGAACACTCAACCTTTAGCAGACACCCTGACTCTCCTCAGGCCCCTTCCCCCTGGGGGGTCCAGGGCTGTAACTCCAGTCCTCACTCTTCACCGCGCTCTGCTCAGAAGCTTAGAGGTTTCTCGGGGATGCGGCCACCACCGTGCGCACGGCATCCTCACATCCTTGCCTGTCTCCTGGGCTCTGAGCCTCCTACGCTCGCATCCCGCCCCATCCTACAGACTGTTCACACCCAGGGGGGCTGCGTCACTTCCAATCAGAGCCAGGGTGGGAACTGACCACAGGCTGACGTGAAGGCGCAGAAATCCAAGAGAAAAGCCAAACCCAACTTGACTCTGCTGCACGATGTGAACTGCTGTCATGAAGGTAAACACTGCCGCGTGTGTGGGAAGGAACGCGACGGACACAGGAGGGCTCCGGCGTGCGGTCCGTCTGTCTGCCCAACAGGACGTGACCTTGTGCTACGGTGACTCGATACTCAGAAATCATGCTTCCCCATCTCCATACAATTCAACTCACCTTCTTTGCACCAACAAGAGAAAAGAGTGATCGTACTCCCTACACGTGCAGGAGAAGTTCTCACGCGACAGCAGACCCCCAGTTTGGGGAGGCTCTCCAGGTACCGCTTGCAGACCAGGCCCAGCCGACACCCCACACACCTCCCTCCTGCTCCGACGCCACCCCAGGAGACGCGCCGCGAGGAGGGCAGACGCACCTGCAATGGGCACATAGCCCACGCCCTGCTGGTACACGGTGGGCATCAGGACCACAGGCTGAGGTGGCACCATCATGGCAGCCGGCAGCGACTGAAAGACATGAAAGATGACCCGGGGGTCACAGCAGCACACACACACACCCAGCCTCGCCGAAAGCGCCTGGGAGGGGACGGCACCAGGCCTGGAGCCCCGCAGGTTGAGGCAGGGACGCGCCCTGTCCCCGTCGTCAGACTGGGGACACCCCTTCACACCGACTCCCCTCAGAATCCTCTGCGGGCAGATGACGACTCGGGTGGAAGGCGTCTGTCGTCAGACCTGTGGAACCATGACTGAGAGGTCATCGATAGATGACGCTGCTCGAGAATATAAACCGAAGAGTAAACTTCAGGCTCAAACCCCTGACGTCTCAGGACGGCCTTTCTCTGGTGACAGTTAGTTAAGTACAGTAACAGCGCTCTGTCCTCATGGAAGCGTCTGCTGAAAGGGCAGGGTGTACCCAGGAGCACACGTGCTGACATGGGAACCCACAGTAAACCGGTCCGGGAGCCCCGGGGCCGGGCAGCGGCCTCACCGTGTAGGACAGCACCAGGTTGATCATGCCCTCCTTGTCGTCGCCCTGCCGCCCGCTCAGGCTGTACCACTCGTCCACCACCTTGCCCTGCTTCAGAGCCTCAGGGATCGTCACGTGTGTCCAGGCGATGCGGTCGTCCATGGAGAAAGCTCGCTGCGGCAGACGGGAGAAGGCGTGTGACCCCAGAGGCTCCAGGGCTCCCCCCCAGGGGGTGCACAGCACGGAGCACCCTCCTCACTCCACTCCTGCGGGTCCACAGGCAGGGAAGAGGGGCTCCAGTGGGCCACCACCATCGCCTGCACCAACCTGCGGGGCCAGGCCCCCACAGACACACACTCCCCGAAGCACGCCTTCCCCTCCCCCTCCACCCCAGGCCCCAGAGGTGAGGCTGGGGGTCAGGAGGAAGGACACAGGAGGGGGGCTGAGACCCGAGGACCGCAGCCTCTCCCAGCCCTGCTGCCCACCCCACCCCAGCACCGCAGCCTCTCCTAGCCCCGCAGCCCACCCCACCCCAAGTCGGCCTCAGGAGGGCTGGGGCACGTGGAGGGCCAGGCTGAGGAAGGCCCCAGGGTGCCTGACACCCCAGGGACACTCAGGAGGCTCCTGCTGTTCACCCACAAAGAGGCCAATACCCACCCAGCCAGGGGCCTGACTGCGTGACCCCCGAGCCACATGCGGACAGCAGTGCCTGGCCTGTGTGGTCAGGCGACGCCCACGCTCTGGACACAGTGGTGACGTGTCTGAGTGTAGGTTCCAGAGACTCTGAGGCAGAGCGCCTGTCACACCACAGCGCCCGGCGTGCACACGCCCGACGTTCCGGAGTGGCCAGGAGCCTGAAGTGCAGTGGCCCGCGCGGTGCCCACCTCATCGAAGATCTCCAGGTAGAAGGAGTCCACGCCCGGGGGCACGGTGCACTGGATGACCTTGTTCCAGCGCGGGTTCTTGGCGCCATTATGGGCCGTGGGCGTCTCGTACACGGCGTAGCCCAGACGTAGGCGGCAGTAGGGGTCCATGCGGGTCATGCCATAGTTCTTCGCCAGCTTGGCCTGAAACAAAGCCGCCGCATGAGACGGGGCTGCAGCTGTCAGCCCAGGGGCCTCCCCACTACCCACGGCTTCCGTGCGCTCTGGGTGCTGACGCACGGGACACGGCCACCACTGTGCTGTCTGCAACCACAGGTCCAGAGTGAGAGAGAAAGGCGCTGGACCAGGAAAGAACATTCCAGAAACTTCCAAAAGCAAACCCTGACTCTGCCACACCAGGAAGTGTGTCTGCAGCCTTGCACTGTACGACAGCTGTGCTCACGTGGTGTGTGCGGCGTGTGAGGTGTCACGAGGAACCCAGGCATGGCTCTGAGTACATGCAATCTATGCAGGTCAAGTGCAAACCTGCCCGGTTTTAGATAATGGCCTTGCGCATCTTCAGACTGTGCTGCCCGTGGGGTCCCAGAGCCCGTTCCGAGGACAACCATGCTCCGGGGCCCAGGAATGAGGAGGCAGTCTGGGCTGGGCCCAGTGTCTCAGGACACACCTGATTCAGGACACACCTGCTGCTGGGAGGGGCTGGGTCCCCACCACTGCTCCTGGGGAGGAGGGTGGAAAGGGCAGGCCGCCCTGTGACAGGCAGAGCCCTGGAGAAGCAGGGGGACGGGGGCCCCGAGAAGCGAGGCCTGGCCAAGGCCTTCCCTGCATCCTCAGACTGTGACCGTGCTGGCCCCTGACCAGGCAGGAATCTCTCAGCAGTGACCGACCCTGCCCAGTGCCCGGGCGGGGGGGGCCAGGAATCCACTCCGAGAGGCTTGATCCCCCGGAGCCCACGCATCACAGCGGCCAGGGCTGGCACCCCAGTTCCTGCTGAGCAACGGACAGACTTCAGGAAGCGCCCTGGGGCCCGAGGGCAGGCCCACAACAGGCAGAGGGAAGAGAACTTTCCATGGTGCTGGAGAAACGCTCTTATCACAGGGGTGAACACGTGTCAGAGATCATAGAAACAAAAGCACATTAATTCAAACCAGTGCGTCCTGACATGTAAATCATACTCAACAGACTTAATTTTTTTAAAAAGCCCCTAGAGCCTGCTGCCTGTGAGACGCCGTCTCTTCCCCCCGAAGGCTCTGCGGAAGCCCCGCCCATCGGGAGCCTCCTTGCACCCCTCCCGTGCCAACACCCCTCAAGCTCTGGAGTGTGCCCGCATCATGCCCCAGAGCCGCCCCTCCACACAGGACTGGCTGGCCCGCCTCAGGACACGTGCTGCATGTCACCGCAGCACCTCCCCCCGAAGTCCTCATCTCTGAGCCTCAGTCACCTGCCTTTCAAGCACCCTCGACTGAACGTGTCCGACGCTGAAGCGTGGCTCTCCTCCCTGCCTGCTCCTGCCGTGATCTCCCCATTCTGGTCACTGCCCACCACCCCCGGTGCCGGCAACAGGCCGTGGGGTCACACACCCTCCTCCTGCCCCGACTCAAGGGCTCCTGAACTGGACTGGTTCCCCCCAGGAGGCCAAATGCGAGGTCTTCCAGCCTTGCCCACGATCTTCCTGACACAGAGCCTGAGGGAGCCCTGGACCCAGCTCAGGACGGGGCGTCTGCTTCCCACTCACCTGCTCCACGCTGCTCGCTGCCCCCCAAACCCCACCCTCGCCCCACCCCAAGGGGCTACGCTCTCCATAGTAGCCCCGGGGCCGCCTGCCGCTGCCCCCCGCCCTCAGCGTCTGCACTTGGCCCCGTGGGCTCTGAGGGCCGCACCCACCTGCACCACGGTGACGCTGAGGCGGCCCACGGTGCCCAGCGCCCCTCCATACTGCAGCTGCTGCGCGGCCTGTGCGTCCAGCTGGATCTGCTGCTGCTGCTGCGTGGGCGTGATGCGCAGGAAGTCCTGGGGCAGCTCTCCGATGTACACCTGCGGGAGCGCGGCGTCAGTGCAGGGCCTCCCACCCGGGCCCGCCTCCCTGCCTGCACCACCCGGGGCCAGGGCTCCAGCCTGCAGGCCCCCGAGGGCCTGTGCTCCCAGGAGCAGGGTGCCCAGCACACGGTGCTCTGTGGAGGCCCAAGCATGTCCCTGCCTGAAGGCAGGTCTCACGCCCTCGCTGGGGCTGCAAGCTGCTCTCAGGCCTCAGACATGCTTGTCCACGTGTTGGCGGTCCCAGCCGCAGACCAGGACCACGGCAAGCACGGCCTCTCCACCGAGAGCTGTTCACGGGTGAAGCCTGAGGCTGGGATGTCAGGAGACTCAGAACAGCCTCTGTGCGGATGCCTCAGGAGAACAGCTCACACTCAGAAGCACCCCGGAGACCACGAAGCCAGAAGACTGACCAGCAGAAGCCCCGGGACCTGGCCCTGAAGAGGGGACGTGACGGGAAGGCGGTGGCTCCCGGGCACACGCCCGCATGTGGAGAGCATGCGGTCTGACGGTGACAACTCCAAGGAGACCACAGGAGACCAAGCTCGGGCCAGCTGGGCTCCGCCGGGGTGGTGAACACGGAGGGATGCCCCCCAGGGCACGCTGCCCACCCCCTGGGTGCTCAGGGACCTGGACCACCCGCCTCTGCTCTCTGCCAGGTGGGGGTGGGGGGGTGCAGGGCCGGGGGGCACAGTGCAGCCAGAGCCCAGGACCCACGACGGAGGCCTGGCTGCTGGGGGGAACTAGGGCCACGGCCCCCCAGCACCCAGAGCACTCACAGACCCCCATGCAGGGCCCCCAAAGGACACGGCGGCTTCAGGGAACACGGGAGAGAAGACCCCGTATGTCACGGTGAGCTCTGGCAACCGTGTTTATGGACAGTGGCCGCCAGGGACCACCAGACGCTGCCAGACGCCAAGGCTCCTGCGGTGCCGAGCAGACGGCACCCGCCTCCCCAGTTCATGGTGCCCCTGGGAGAGCGCCTGCCGCAGCTCACAGCCACCCAAGGGTGCTTGCCAGCTCTGGGGCCCCGCTGCTTCTCTCACAGCATGCTGGCTCTCACCCCAGAACCAGCACCGGTACAGTGAGGAGGGAGCCCCCCGGGAGTCTGATGCCAGTGGCAGGACAGACGGGAACAAGGGAGGAGCACAGGGGCCTTTCTGACGGGCACTCTCCCCACTGTCCCCCCACGGTCTGTTCCTTGTGGACACCGGGCTCCGCTCCACGTCCCCCAACTCCACTGCTGCGAGGCTCAGTGCAGGGCGGGCGGGCCCAGGCACCCCGGAGCCCGCGTTGCCAGGAGAGGCTCAGCACCTTCCTTCGCTCCCCAAGGCGCTGTGGGGCGCATCTCCTGGGCGATGGCGCAGCTGAGCGGGCCCCAGGATGGGCCTCAGGAGGCAGGCCACTCATGACACTCTGTGGGCTGCACCCCTCGGGAGGGGCTGAGGCGCCTGGGATACGCCAGTTCCCATTTCCACGGCACCAAGACCAGACCCCGTGTGCCCGCAATGCACCCGCCCAGAGCCCTCGGCCCGCTTGCTGCCGGCTGCCCACAGTCCTGCCCCAGCCTGCCCGGTGCTCGTCTTCAGCCCTGACTCCCCGTGATTACGCCCCGGGGTTGAGCACAGCCCACCCCCGCCCGCTGCCCTTCAGAGCGGCCGCCCACCCAGCCCTGAGGACCCCGGGGGAACAGGCCGTGCGGGGCCAGAGCGACAGTCAGGAATGGCCACTCCCCTCCTCCACAGTCCGTGTGCCTGCCGTGAGCCAACTCCCGGGGCTGTGCGCCCCCTTCACCGTCCTCAGGCCTGGGTGGGAGGCGGGGGGGGTCGTCACAGCTGAGGGCTGGTGGAGCAGCATGGAACCCAGAGACTCCTGGTCCAGGCAGCTGCCCACCTGCAGGTGCCTGGGGACTCCTGCCCTCAGCTCGCCTGCCAGCCACCGCGGGAGGCTGAGGCCTGAGTCAGCGGCGGGCCAGGGCAGGCCCTGGGGGCTCCCTGCCCGGGGGTGGTCTGGCCCCACTGGCCAGACAGCAGCCTCAGAGGCCCGTGGGGAGGAGTGAGCCACACATTCGGCCCAATGCACCCCACCCCCGGGAGGTCACAGGACGTGCCCGCTGAGGCCTGAGACTCCCACCGTCACCACCTGGATCACTGCAGCCACGGGGTGGGTCTCCGCACCGGTAACCCTCCCTGCCCAACCCACCCTCCTCCTGCCTCAAGGAAAGCGAAGGAAAAACCTGGAAGCCACCAGAGGGAAGGCAGGTACCACCGGCGCCTCTGAACCCGGCCGAGGAGGGGGCGGCTCCCAAAGGGCTCCATGGAGCCCCCAGCCCTGTCCTCTGCCAGGTGTCACTGCGAACAGCTCCGTCCTTCCCAGACGCCAGCTCTCCTCCCGTTCCTATCCTGCAGGCCGCCCCAACTTTCTAAACGGCCCAGACTCGCACAGGCCATTGAAGCCCAAGCGTCTGGCTGTCCCAGCCCTGCGGACAGTCCACGAGCCCCAGACAGGGGACCGAGAGGCGGCATTAACTGAGCACAAGGCCGCCAGAGGGCCAGCGAGAGACACCAGCGGCCAAACGAGAACCAGACCGCGCCGCTGACGGGACAGCGAGAGGCTCCTGGGGGCTCGGCCAGGAGCTCCAGTGCTTCTCACGCTGCTCTGGACCTGGCGCGACTGACACGGGGCACCCCGTCCACACCCCAGCAAACCGGCCGCTGCAGGCTGCGGGGCCCAGGGCCGGGCGGACCGGCGCGGCACTGACAGGTCTTAGCTCCACCGTATGTGTGCATCGTCACGGCCAGATGCTGGGCAATCACAGCTCCCGCGGGGTTCGTATCACAATAGAAGACAGGCAATCGCACAAGGTCCCACTGCTGCCCGAGGGCAGATGGCATGGCCAGCTGAGGTGGCCTTGGGAGAAGATGCCACCTCTGCAGAGACCTGAAGGCAGGAAGGGGTGGCACGCAGGACCTGGGGAGGACGGGGCACAGGCCTGGCTGGGAGCCCGGGGGGCAGCTCTAGGGCCGGTGGGGAGGTGGCCAGAGCCGGGCAAGCCAGGGAGGGCAGGAGCATAGAGGACGGACGGGCGCAAGGCTCTGACTCGGAGACGAGCGGGGAGGGGCCGCACGCACAGCAGGCTCTGCCTGCGGCCTGGCCCAGGGGTGACAGCAGAGACCCGCTGGGCAGGGGAGGCGGGTGTGGAGGTGCCCAGGCTGAGAAGGAACTGACTCTGGGTCTGCTCAGAAGGCAGAGCCGCGGGAGAGCCTGTGGTTGTGCGGGAGGTTCTGGTGGGAGCCCCAAGGGGACTGGGGCTGCCGCTTGAGATGACAGGAATGCCAGGGAGGGTCCCAGGGAAGGAAGGAAATTCCCGTGAAGACGGAGCCTCCAACAGGGAGGGACGTCACCCGTGTCCACAGCTGCAGCCATTTTCAGAGGCTCCAGAACAAACCCCAGAGAAATCACCACAGGGCCCCCACCCGAGTCCCCATTCCCTCCTGCTCACTCCCGCGCCCCACAAAGTGCAGGTGGATTCTGGGCCCCAGGGCCTGCCCACTGTCGAAAGGCAGCAGCCTCTGCTGCGCCCCACCGCCACCCCGCCCCGGCTCCTGTGCGCCCCGGCAGCACAATCGGCAGGGGAGGGGGCGGGGGGCAGGTGGACTGGGGGGTGGGCGTGCAGGGCCAGCAGCCTCGAGCTGAGCTGTGGGCCACACCTCCCATGGGCCGGGGGTGGGGGGAAGGACGTGCAGACGCAGGCAGAGGCGCCAGAGCAGAGGGGGTCTGACGCCGACGCCACCAACACGGGCACCTTCACACCCTGAGAGAAGGGGACCGTGAGCTCAAGAGTCCCAGACACCACACAGACCTTTCAGGAACCAGAGAAAGCAGGACGAACAAGTCCATCAGGACAAGTACCAGCTCATCAAAATAACACGGCTCCTGGGAGGAAAGCAGAGGTCACCGAGGCCACCTGCTGCCCAGGAGGAGGGCTGTTACAGTGACGGAGCTGAGAGCCCCCAGGGCCGCACGGTGACGCTCCCAGGAGGGCTGCAAAGAGGAGGGAAGGACGACATGTTTTCCAAACCTCCAGAGAGCGAAAATGGAACTTACCTGGGTTTGATGACTCCAACAGAAGGCAAGGAGAGAAAGAGAAGAAAAGCAGGCAAATAAAAGCACAAAAAAAAGTGCTGGGAACAAAGAGCGTGTGTAACTGTGCACAAAAAACCAACACGTTCCCGTCGAAGGGTGAAAACTTGACAGTCGAGTGCGTGCTGTTGATGGCAGACCCACCTGACACACAGATTCAGAAAGAGTGACTCCAAGAACGAAAACCCATCAGGCAGACACTCCCTGAAAGAAAGCTGGCGTCCCCTCATCACAACAAACCAAACAAGAAAGGCCTGTACACGGCCAGCAGGGTCACCACACGCAACAAGGTCTGACTCACAGGAAGACAGGGCCCTTCTCAGCCCGGAAGCGCTCCTAACTCAGCTGCAGAGAATCCAGAGCAGAGCTCATGGGGCCTGGGGAATCAGGCCATGGGCCAGCTGGGCGGAGAAGCCACCCCTCGCCCAGGACTTGGGCCAGAGGGACGGACTCACCCGGCGAGAACGGGCCATCTGAGCAAGAAGGGAGGTCAAGCCAGTCTCCAATGGAGAGAGAAAGCCACGCACCAGCCCGAAGAGAAAAACCACTCCTCCCTTTGAATACTGCAAATGACAGAGCAAGAACTGAGCCTGCATCTTGCCTTCCATACAGACTGCACTTAAGGACAAGCAGAGAGCACTCACCTACACTACCAGGCCCGCCAAAACCAAGCAATAAAACTCAAACACAACTCTTTGCCACCCCTGGTGGGTCACAGGTTCAGCAACAGTGATCAGTTCATGCAAGGCTGATGAGGACCTGGCCATCACAGGCCACGTGGTGTCACCCCACAGCTCGCCCTCAGGCGTCACGAGGGAAAAGACAGAAAAGGGCTGCGCTGACCAGCCAGCATCTCCAAAAGCTGGATGAGTGGCCCTCATTGCTCCCGTCGGCCTGGAGTCTGTGGGCACACAGCACAGCTCAGCCTCCGACCAAGCCTGACCACTGCCCGCCGAGCTGGCCAGCAGCACAGGGGTCTGCAGCGACACATGCCACAAACCTCCTCTGACCCCCACACAGTTACTCCCGTGGGTGCCCTCCAGTGCTTTCTAATCCTCTGTGGACCAGACGGAAGCACAGGGTGGAGAAGGTAGTCAGAAGGGAAACGCCAGCACTGCTGAGTGGGCAGACAGCACAGGGCAGGCAACCCTCAGTGGCCATTCAGGGAAAACTATCATGAAGACGCAAAAACCACGTCTTCTGGAATTTAAGTCAATTCTGAGCCCCTCAGGCTCCCTACTCAGGGACAGAGGGAATCCCCCCAAGTGGGCGGGCCCACTTTTGCCTTCACGTGCCTGGGGACCCTGCCCATCCGTCCTTCACCAGGCCTGGGAGGAGAGAGTCAGACTTCAGAGTCGGCCCGGATCCCCTGATCAGTGACCCTGGGCTGAGGCTGAACACTGCCTGTCCTGTGTGGGCCGGACTGGGAATCCTGGCAGAGGGCTGACCCTCAGGCGTGCCACCCAGCCAGGGCCGGCACGGGAAGCCCCGGCTGGTCTAGCGGTTCTGCCACAAGCCCGCCGTCCGCGGTCCTCCACTGCACCAGGCACATACAGGACAGCACGTGGGGGCGCAGGCAACACCAAGTCCATGCGTCCTGGCAAGGGAAGAGGTCTCCGCCAGCCTCTGGTAACTGCAAAAGGAAGGGCTCCTTGACGCCGATAACTGGAGGGAAAGCCTCTACAAGTGCAGTCCACCCACAGGGGGTGGGCTGGTGGGGAGACGTGCAACGAGAGGATATGTACCAGGCAAAAGCTCTACAAAAAACAGAAAGCACACTCTAGTGCCCCCCCGCCCTCTGGCACAGGCACCCCGACTCAGGACCCCCCGCCCTCCTCTCCCCACCCTCTCCAGCTCTGCTTTCCACGCTCCCCCTCCCTCAAGTCTCGGTCAGACGTGCTTCCTCCACAACCCTTACTCACCCCATGCCCCGGCCCAGGGAGGCTACTGCTCACCCCGATTCCAATTCAGACCTGCAGGCCCAGCCCTGGCTCCTCTGCAAACCTCACGGCAGCGTCAGTGAGCCATGCTGCACAAGACGCCGAGGCCAGTGGGCCCAAGGGCCCTGAGCCCCCAGCCGCTCTGGCCCAGACCGACACTCGCGGCGTGAGCTCGGCTCCTGAGGAGCACCCCACAGACACCTGCCAGTCCGTGTGCGGGGCCCACGAGCCCCGGACAAGAGAACGTGCCAGTCGTCTGGGTCACTGGGGCCTCAACGGCACAGGCCTCACATCCGGACACCCTCTGCCGCCTGGGCCTGTCACAGCCCTACCTCAGCGCAGGGCCAATGTCCCTCTGGATGACAGGAGGGCCCGCCTTCACCACACGCTCCCCTCACCTGGGTCCGAGCAGGCCCATGTATGTCTGCCTGTGGATCCTGCCTGATGAAGGCACGGAGCTCCCAACAGGTCTGACCCGGGACAGAACGGACACCCGCCCCCGCCCCAGGGGAGCGACAATGATCTGCTCCCCGAGCTTCTCTGATGAGCCACTCATGGAGAATGGAGGACGTGCTGATGCTCAGCCGGCTCCAAGTCACCATGTGCAGTGAAGACGGAGACATGAAGTCAGGGGCCAGAAACCACCCTACAGACTCTGGGACCTTTCCACACCCACATCTGTCACGAAGTCCTGTTATGTCCATGTCCCATTCAAATGCTCAGGAAGAGCACCTGTGCCCAACAGGCTTCCAAAAAAACCTGCCTTCCACAAACACAGAAAGACGTCGTGTGGATGGATTCTTCTTTGGTTGGGAGAGACACAGACAAGATCTGTCCACTCTGACAGGGAAGATGAGGAGCCCGGGGCTGCGGGGACTTCCCTGGTGAAGCCACATCAAAGCATTAACCAGAACCTTGTCCCAACTCAAGGCCCTGATTGTGATTAAAACAAACAAACAAACCTCACGGCTCATGGTCAGGCACCTCAACCCAGTCCGAACGGGGGCTGGAGACGAATCCCCAGGAGCCCGAGTCTTGCTCTTGGACAAGGACACAGTAGCCGCGGGAGACAGGGCTCCAGGGCCGGGGGCGGAAGGGGACTCCCAGCTCAGGACCCCTCATGTGTTACCAAAAAAACGGAGGGACACAGCCGCGCCTGGACCCTCCTTCATCCAAGCGCTGTCCGGGTGCCCCTCTATAGAAGGATACTCTAAGCACACGGTGCCGCCTCCTTCCGGGTACTCAGCGGGTGCCGATCCTCCCCAACTCGGGGGTCTCGCCGGTGGGGGCGGGGCCTCCTCCTCCCGGGGAACCAACGGGCACCGACCCTCCCCCATCCTGGGGAGCCGCCGGGGGCCGACCGTCCCCCACCCCGGGGACGCAACGGCGCCGACCCTCCTCTTCCCGGGGAACCAGCGGGTGCCGACCCTCCCCCGCCCCGGGGAACCAGCGGGCGCCGACCCTCCCCCACCCCAGGGACGCAACGGGCGCCGACTCTCCTCCTGGGGACGTAACAGCGCCGACCCTCCTCTTCCCGAGGAACCAACCGGTGCCAAGCCTCCCCCATCCCGGGGACCCAGCGGGTGCCCACCCATCCCGGGGGCCCGCTGGTGGGTGCGGGTCCTCCTCTTCCCGGGGAACCAACGGGCGCCGACCCTCCCCCGCCTAGGGGACCCAGTGAGCGTGAGGCCTCCTCCTTCCGGGGACCCGCACGGTGCGCGGCCTCTCCCTCCCGGGGACTCCCTTCCGCTCGCACGGAGGCTGGTGTCGGGCCCTCCCTGTGCCCAAAGGCCGCGGAGCCCGCCCCCACCGGAGCCTACCGGCCCGCGCTGCGTGCTGACGGTGGTCGCCATGGTTCGGCCGGCCCCGCGTCTAGCCCACCAACAGCTGACAGAGACGCAACCAGACGGCGGTCCCCCGAGGCCGCAGCCGCCTCAGTCAGCTGACGGCGGCCCCGCCCCCGCCCGGCCCTGACGCAGGCGCAGTGCGTCCTGCCGCTTCCGGCTTCTCGCGCAGGCGCGCGCGCTCCCGCCGGGCGCCTGCGCAGTTGCACCCCTCCACCGCCACCCCGCGCTGCGGCCCCGTGAAATGGCTCCCGAGCCGGCAGTGTGCGCTTGCGCGGCGGGGCGGGGCTGGCAGTGGGACGCGACTGGCGGGTGCGGGTTTTGACTGGAGCCGCCGCGGCTGCAGCTGATTCGTGCCCCGGCTGCGCCTCGCGAGTGGCTAGCGTGACCCGGTTCGGCCGCGGCCTTCCGAGTGTTCGGGCAATGAGGCCGCGCGATGCCCCTACTGCCCACTGGCTCCTCGGCACTGTCTGCCCGACGCTGCTGGACGGGCCGTCTCTGGAGTCTCCACAGCTTTGCGCTTTTCCGTCCGAGGCGGCTTCCCTGGGCCTGGTGTTATGCTGTCGACACAGGCGGTCTCCAGGCAGCAGCACGAGACTATATAACCCCAATCCTATAAGCCGCTGGCCACTCCAGTCAGTCGCGTGGACCCCCCGCCAGTGGCCACCCTCTCCCACCCGAGCTGGAACGCCGCTGCCCCCTCGCGTCACAGACTCAGCCGCCCTCCAGTCGCCTCTCCTTCCAGATGGGAAGTATTAAGAAGCTTCCAGATGGCACCCAATCCACAGCGAGACCCCGCGTCCTTAAACCTTACCCGGAATCACCTTGTAGGTGATTCCCCAATCCTGTAAGCCCCAGTCGTATAAGGGGTGCCCCTGTGCGTCCCCAGGGTGTGTGGTCTTACTGGTCTACAAACCAGTAAGAATCCCAGCTTGTCGAGTTGCATGTGTGTTCCTGGTGGCCTGCCTGGAGGGCGCCGTCACACCCGAGGCTTGAACCGTCCTTTCCATGGTGTGTACCTCCCAGAGCCTTCAGAAGTAGCCAGCCCACTGCGCGGTCTTTGCAATCCCGCATTTGCCCAAGCGACTAGATACCCCCTCGCCCGGCGTCTCATGCCACCGCTGGTGATAATTTTAGGAATCGGGATGTCCCTGATTGACAGGCTCCTGGTACTCGATTTCCCTGGGCAAGGATTTTATCCACACACTCATCAAATAGACGTGCACCTGAAGGCCAGCATCCTGTTTAGAGCCTGTTTTCTGGGGTCGCTTCTGGTGGCAGTTATAGTATCAGTCAGGGTCCCAGCAAGAAACAGTCGGTGTTCTTAGGAAGATCACTGGAGAGATTTCAGCAAATGTCCCGCTTACCAAGAAAGGGCAGAGTTAAGTGGGAAAGCAAAGCATGAGGGACTTTTAGTCTCAGGGAGCTGCCACTACTCCTAGCCTGGAAAGGACAGAGAGGGAGGGAGCAGAGGTCAGGGAAAGAGGCTTCCTCAGCGGACAGTGAGGTCACTGCCAACCACAGGCTTGTGGGAGGGGCCTGGGGACACGAACACCTGGCCTCTGTCCTCCCATCTGATCTGTACAGTGTCTGCCTTCAAGCAGACCAAGAGATCCATTCTGTAGATAAAGACACAAAAGAGAAAGGTGGAGAGGATCTGGGAGGCCAGATAGAGACTATTTTACACGTGTCTAAATATCCTCAATAGTGGGTGGGAAGGAGAAAGTGGGAGGAATGGAGAGAGTAGCTTGGAGAAATATACACTAACATATGCAAAATAGACAGCCAGAGGGAATTTGATGTATGACTCAAATTGAGGAACTTCAACTGGGGATCTGTGACCACCTAGAGGGGTGGGATGGGGTGGGAGGTGGGAGGGAGGCTCAAGGAGGGAAACTAGGTATACCAACACAATATTGTAATTATCCTTCAATTAAAAATAAATTAAATACCCTCAATAACCAGGGGACACAGTTTTGTAAAACATCATTGAAAAGAGTGACAACAGAATAGATGAGATGAAACTTATGAAACTTTTATGAGTGTTAAGGAAAAATAATAAAATTTTATTAAAACACATTAAGACCTAAATAAGTTGGGAAGCTATATACCGTATCCATGGATAGAAAGGCTCAATGTCAGAAATATGTCAATTGTCCCCCAAATTGCCCTATAAAAGAAATTGTCATTAAAGAATTGTCATTAAAATCCCTACAGGGTTTTTTTTTTTTTTTTTTTTTAAGAAATTTAGCAAGCTGATTCTAGAATCTATATAGAAGGACAAAGGCTGGATGTTAGCCAAAACACTCTAGGAGAAGGAAGAGGAGAAGCTGGAGACAGGAGACTGTTCCAGGAGATGTCAAATGTATTCTAAAACTATAGTAATTGAGCCTATGACATAGATATGGGGATAGACAAGTTCACCAATGGAACAAAATAGAAAAACTTGACTTATGAGGGTGTTGGCCCTGCTGAGCAGTGTCTTCTAGTACATGTACTAAACAGTTGGCTGTACTTGGGGAAAAAACTTGACATTCGACCCCTACCTTATGCTGAACAAAAAAGCAATTTCTGATGGAGTCGATGCAGTGAATATTGGATGAATTCAGTATCTATGCCATGTTTGTAAAGGATAAAAGCAGAAAAGGCTGCCACTTTGCCTCTGATAGATCTGGGAAGGTTTGAACAGGAGTTGAAGTGTCGGGAGAGAACACAGGAGGAAAGGAGAGACACTCGGTAAGACAAACACGAAGACAAGGTGTTCATCAGACCAGCACCACCTGGCCACCAGTGCACTGACCACATTTCCTTGAGAAAGACAGAGGGAGCTGATGGGCAGAAAAAATGAGAGTTAGGTGGGCCAGAAAAGGGGGTTCAACCCTAGGGTGGGCATGAGAACCAAAGCATTATTAATAGTAAGTTGTCATCATGGAGCTTTACAGAGTGAAGTTGCGGGCTGTAGAGGTGGGCAGAGAAGACGTCTCTGGCAGGAGAACTGAAGAGGGGACAGAGCTGGAGGGCGGGGTCCAGCCAAGTGTATTTCTGTAGAAACTGTCGACTGTGAAGGGAATTCTAAACGCCAGCTGCTTCACCTAACTGCCTACATTTGCTCAGAGAGCCAACACTAATCCAGGGCCGCAACCCTGTATGTCACCTCAATGATGACATCAGCCTGTGGAATCCTCATTGTGCCCAGTCCATCCATGTTGTTATGGCAGGTAAGCTCTCCTTGTCCTTCTGTGTCCAGGTTTTAACTCATAATGGCACCCACGGGCCCCAGTATTCATGGGGCGTCCCGATGTCCCAAGAGCCCCACATGGTGTTTTGTATATCTTTGGGTGGATTCTTGAGCAAGAGTGAAGATAAATAACACCTTTGCATGCTTCGTGGGTGCCAGGTGTTGATCTAAGTGCTCAGCATGTTTCATCTATTCAGTCTACAATGCAGTCCCAAGGGGCACATGCATTTGTTATCTGCCTGACAAAGGATCACAGGCAAGTGAAGGATGAAAGTGTTTACTGTTGTCTAACACCAACGAATAATTAATATCCACAATGTAGAAGCCTGTGCCATCACTTCATGGCAAATAGATGGGCAAACAATGGAAACAGTGAAAGACTTTATTTTCTTGGGCTCCAAAACCACTGCAGATGGTGACTGCAGCCATGAAATTAAAAGACGCTTGCTCCTTGGAAGAAAAATTATGACCAATCTAGATATTAAAAAGCAGAGACATTACTTTACCAACAAAGGTCCATCTAGTCAAAGCTATGGATTTCCCCGTAGTCGTGTATGGATGTGAGAGTTGGACTATAAAGGAGGCTGAGCACCAAAAAAATGATGCCTGCAAACTGTGGTGCCGGAGAAGACTCTTGAGAGTCCCCTGGACTGCAAGGAGATCCAACCAGTCCATCCTAAAGGAAATCAGTCCTGGGTGTTGACTGGAGGGACTTTTGCTGAAGCTGAAACTCCAATACTTTGGCCACCTGATGCAAAGAACTGATTAATTGGAAAAGACCCTGCTTCTGGGAAAGATTGAAGATAGGAGGAGAAGGGGAAAACAGAAGTAAATGGTTGGATGGCATTACCAACGCGATAGACGTGAGTTTGTGTAGGCTCCAGGAGTTGGTGATGGACAGGAAAGCCTGGCATGCTACAGTCCATGGGGTTTCAAAGAGTCAGACACAACTGAGTGACTGAACTGAACTGAACACCAATGAATAATTAATATCCACAATATAGAAACAACTCCCATAAATGGCAAAGAAACAGACTAGATGACAAACCTAGACAGCATATTAAAAAGCAAGAGACATTACATTGCCAACAAAGGTCCATATAGTCAAAGCTATGATTTTTCCAGTAGTCATGTATGGATGTGACAGTTGGACCATAAAGAAGGCTTAGCACCAAAGAAATGATGCCTGCAAACTGTGGTGCCGGAGAAGATTCTTGAGAGTCCCTTGGACTGCAAGGAGATCCAACCAGTCCATCCTAAAGAAAATCAACCCCGAATAGTCATTATAAGGACTGATGATGATGCCCAAGCTCCAGTACTTTGGCCACCTTATGCGAAGAGCTGATTCATTCAAAAAGACCCTGATGCTGGGAAAGATTGAGGGCAGGAAGAGAAGGGTGACAGAGGATGAGATGGTTGGATGGCATCCCTGACTCAGTGAATGTGAGTTTGAGCAAACTCCGGGAGATGGTGAAGGGCAGGGAAGCCTGTCCGTCTGTAGTCCACGGGGTCGCAAAGAGCTGGACATGACTGAGCGACTGAACAACAAGATGATAGACAGACAGATGTTGTGAATTCAAGGAGGGGAAGCCCAAAGGCTTAACAGGTATGGGAAAGGGCTCTCAGACTCGCAGCGAGTGAGAGAAGTAAACCAGTGATTAGACACCACCTTATATCTGTCAGAAGAGTAACCTTTAGTGGGGAGGGAGACCAAGGGCAGGTGAAAACTGAGCGAGGGCAGCAGGTAGGAGTCAGCCTGGCAGAGGCGCTCTGGGGCTTAGCAAACTAGACACGACCAGGAGTGCTCTCCTGAGCTTCTGTTCTGGAACCTTCTCACGCTGACCCACAGGGACGCACTCAAGGCTGTTTGCTGCGTAGTTGTTTGTGCAGCAGAGCTGGCAGCCTAATTGCCCGTCGTCAGGGGAATCCGATCCACGCACACTCTGGGTGCAGCCCAACAGGGAGAAACGGTAAGGTGGATGTCTGTAGAGCAGCTCGTATGAATGTTTAAAATCCACACAAAATAATTAAGCAGCAGTTTTCAAGACACAGGACATCAGGCAACCTAGGTCAGTGGTCCCTGTGGGATAGGGACCCTAGGATGGCTCTGTTCACTGCCCGGAGAGACAACGCAGGCTGCCACACCAGGAGGGTGACCGAGGGGCAGAGCAGGGTCTCCCTGGGTTGAGGGGACTTGGCCAGGGTCCGAGGAGGTGAGGCAGGCTGGCATTTGCAGAGCGGAATTCCTGCAGAGAAGGGACTGCTGTCTGCAGAGGCTCCCCTAGAGCCTTCAACTGAGTTCAGACCAGAGCATGCACGGGATGAATGCCAAGGAGAACGAGAGCATCGCCTGAAAGAGCTATAGAAATCGTACTGTTCGCCGCGCAGGGCCACGCACGGTTCCTGTTGGCACAAGTCAGAGTAAGAAGTCACGTAACCGACAGAACACTGAGTATGTGAAAGGTTCTGCCTTGAGACTGCCAGGGACGCACTGGGTTGTTTTCAGCTGGCAGAGGGACGCGCCTATCAAGAGGACATAGAAATCCTGAAAGTTTATTTAGCTAGTTGTAGCACTTTAGCATGCTTGAAGCAAAACCAGAGAGAACTGTGGGGACAGAGACAAACGCACAGCCACCCAGGGGGCTTTCAACACCCTCCGCTCCACATCCAGTGGGACAGAGAGAAGCCTGGTAAAGGGATGAGTGATGAGGCGGCTTCCAGACAGCGGGATGTTCCAGGCAGCCGGATCTGACCGACACCTCTAGAAAACTGCACCCAAGAACAGCAGAATATACATCTTTATCAATAAGTGGACACTGAACGGGGCTTCCCTCGCGGCTCCTGCAGGGTTCCATCCCTGGGTCAGGAAGATCCCCTGGATGAGGGCATGGCAACCCACTCCAGTACTCTTGCCTAGAGAATCCCATGCACAGAGGAGCCTGGTGGGCTACAGTTCATGGGGTCGCAAAGAGTTGGACACAACTGAGCAACTAACACTTTCACTTTCACACTGAACAGTTACCAAGATAGACCACATTCTGGGCCAGAAAACAGTCTAAAATGACGTAGGTCACACAAAGTGTATTCTCTGACCGAGACATGCGCAGATCTACAGTGCGGGTCGGCCCTGGTCTCCAGGGCTGCCATTTCACTGAGAAGGGGAGACAGGTGGGTTCTGACCTGGGCTCCGAACCACTGGCAGCATTACCTGGTGAAAATAAAAGAGCACCTACCTAAGAAACCGGTCCATCCTGAAGGAAATCAACCCTGAATAGTCACTGGAGGGACTATTGCTGAAGCTGAAGCTCCAGTACTTTGGCCACCTGATGGGAAGAGCCAACTCATTGGAAAAGACCCTGATGCTGGGAAAGATTGAAGGCAGGAGGAGAAGGGGACGACAGAGGGCAAGATGGTTGGATGGCATCACCGACTCAATGGAGCATGAGTTTGAGCAAGCTCTGGGAGATGGTGAAGGACGGGGAAGCCTGGTGTGCTGCAGTCCATGGGGTCGCCAAGAGTCAGACATGACTTAGCGACTGAACGATGACAACAACATATGGTCCAGCTAGACCCACAAATTACTGTTTTTTTATGTGTGCCAAGGGTATGTCCTAAGGATGATTAACGTATCGAGCTCGGTATGCAAGGTGTGAGTCTTAGGCCACCATTGCTTTCCTGTTGGGGGGCACGTCCCATGCTTCTGTTGAATGGTTTTGTTGCTAAGCAAACCTGTTTGGTTTTGTGGTTAAGCAAACCTGTTTTCTTGACTGATCATTAACCTGGAGGGGTCTCCCATATTGTTTCTGTCTCTGTAAACAGAATTTACCATTTAATCACCTGTAAACAGAATTTACCACTTAATCACCCACTTCGCCCCCTTGCTCGGGCCCTGTGGAATTCAGCACAGACTCTGTCTGGCAGCCCAGCCGAGGCTGCTAGGGGCGGGGTCTGTGGAGAGGACGACCCCGCTCTTCAGGGTCTCATCCTGCTCCCAACGTCAGGACTTCCCCAGGGTCCAGACTCACAGAGATGGTCCCTCACCTCCTTCGTGGTCAAAGACTCATCTCTGTGTCCCTACTGTGTGCCAGCATCTGCATCTTCTATACGGAAAAGGAACAACCCCAGTCATCTCAGGAACTGGACGCGGCCTGGCCGTCCTTGGGGAAGTCCTCAGGCCCCTGGCTGCGCCTGGAGGTCCGTGTCCCTGAATGGACGCCCAGGTGGGCGAGCCACCCAGCTCGCAGTGTCTGCAGGGTGCGGTTTCACAAAAGAAGCCGCTTGTACATACCCACCGGTAACCCGCGCGAGGGCACGCCACAGGCATTAGTCACCTGAGAGCAAGATTCAGGCCGGGGTAAGAAATTGCAACCATGACCTTTAAGGTGTGCACAATACAGACTTTCTGCTGTGACAGCCACCACACCCAGGGAGCCTGTGTGTCTGCAGACCTGGGGGGTCTTCCTACGGCCCTGCCAACCCGGGGCGTGGCCCCCGCAGGGTGGAGCGGTATGTGGGGGGGGGGGGGCTGGTCACACGCAGGTCAGTCCTGCCAGGCTGGGGAGGAGAAGGGAGCTGCCAGACACTTCTCCCATCCGGGCTGGACTCGTTCATGGCACTCACCACACTCTCTATCCAGAGAACAGAGGTCCTGGGGAAGGTCTTTCCTACTCGGTGTTAACTCCTAGTTTAATTCCTAGTCGGAATTAAAGGAAGAGGGAGGGAGAGATTCTGGCAGGCAGGCAGCAATCCTTCAGGACCCCAGCGCCCCCCCACCGTCGTGCCCACTGGCCCCGCCCACCAGGCCCTCTGACCCCTGCTTCCCTTCCCTCCCCCAGCTCTACTGAGGTGTAATCCACCTATTCAGTGGCTTTTAGTGTAACCGCAAAGCGGTGCATCCATCACCACGATCAATTTTAGTTTTTTAATCTTTTGTCTTTAAAGAGCCTCAGAGCCGGCATGAGGTACTTGAGAGCTATTGATTTATTTTTGGCCATGCGGCATGTGGGACCTTGGTTCCCAGATCAGGGACTGAACCCACACCTCCTGCATTTCAGGTGTGGAGTCTCAACCACTGGACTGCCAGGGAAGTTCCCGCCACTGTCGATTTTAAAGCACACCCCTCCCCCCGAGAGAAGCCCTGCACCCTTAGCAGTTATCACACCCCCCGCCCCCCCCCCCCACCCGCCGAGCCCCTCTTGTAGATTTGTCTATTCTGGACATTTCGTATAAACGGAACCGTGTGGTTTGTGATCTTTCCTTTGTCTTTTCTTCACTGAGCATCATGTCCTCAAGTTTCCTCCATATGATAGCCTGTGTCAGAACCTCCTTCCTTTTTAAGGATGAGTAATATTACATACAGGCTTCCTCAGCGACTCAGCGGTAAAGAATCCGCCTGCAATGCCGGAGATGCAGGAGCCGAGGGTTTGATCACTGGGTCAGGAAGATCCCCTGGAGGAGGGCATGGCGACCCACTCCAGTATTCTTGTCCACAGACAGAGGAGCCCGATGGGCTGAAGTCCATGGGGTCGCAAAGAGTCAGACACAACTGACGCGACTCAGCATAGCACAATGTTACATACAGAGCACTGTCTCCTATCTGTCCGTCCGGTGGGGGACACTCGGGTTGCTCCCCCGCTTGGCTGTAGTGAATGAGGCTGTTGTGAACACGGGTGTGCAGGTTTCTCTCTGAGACCATGCTTTCGTCTCTGCTTCATTCCTCCCTTTGGCCAAACAGCAGTCCATTGTGTGGAGACGGCATTTTGTTTATGGATTCGTTACTCGCTGGGCATTTGAGCTGTCTCCGCTTGTTGCTGTTGTGAATGACGCCGCTGTGACCGCTGCAAGCTTTACATGGACGTGTTTTCATTACTCTTGGGTGTTCGCATGTGTGATTTTTCCCATGCCCCCCAGCGATTCTCCAACACCACCTGGGCATCCCACACTTTTGATGCAGTTCCAGCGCTGTCTTCCTGGAATCCGCGTCAGCCCCAGAGGTAACAGGCGCAGACCCGCAGGACTGTCCCTGCCTGCACCTTCAGATGCCAGCCGCAGGTCCAGGTTGTTGCCTGTGCCTTTGACCGACTGGGTGTAGGTTGCAGTTCCTGAGACTTTCTCTTTGGGTTTGATTAATTTCCCAGAGTGGCGCACAGAACTCAGAGAAACGTCATACTAGATGACCAGTTTATCATGAAAGGATGGAATTCAGGCGGGAGGATGCTCGGGGCAGGGTGTGGAGAAGGGCTGGGAGCTCCTGGCGGCTCCAGGCGTGCAGCTCCCAGCACCTTCATGTGCTCACAGCCCGGTCCTCATCCATGTTCTGGAGGCTTCCTTATGATTGATTAGACCATTGGCCACTGGTGACTGACTTGGACTGTCTGGGGGGATGGGAGTGGCAACCCTCTATGTGACTGTTCCCTTAGTGACCAGCGTTTTGTCAAGGACAGATACAAACCTTAAAACTCTTCTCTACAAATAATTAAAGACTTAGCTGGGACTTCCCTGGTGAGCCAGTGGCTAAGACTCTGCTCTTCCAATGCAGGGTTCCAGGTTTGATCCCTGGTCAGAGAACTGGATCCCACATGCCAAAACTAAGACCCAGCACAGCCAAATAAATAAATACTTTTAAAATTAAAAAAAAGGAGTCGTCAAGGATTAGGAATGCAGGAATATTAAGAAAGACACTTTAGCTCTCTGAGTGCCAGGCTTAACTTATTCCAACTGTTATTTATAAACTAGTGAGTTTTGTAGTGTACATGATGATTCATGAAGCAAGTTTAGAATGGAAACTGTGAGATCTCTGCGTCTGTCTGGGTGACTGTGTGTTTGTCTGTCAATGTACTCATTGATATGGTATGTTTCTACCTCTGGACGGTATTGCCACAATTAACTTGTAAGAGAGCTCTATATAAATGGATTACAGAAAACTAAGTGCTTACATAAGTTTTCTGAAATAGAATGGAAACGAACCCAGATGAATTTCAGGTTCATGTGATGTGGGAAGTTTTCTACATTAAATGAATATCTGATATTAAAACTAGTTTGTTGGTTTAATTAATACAGACATTTCTTCAGAGTCATCAACAGTAAGTATAATTACGTTTATTGTACCTAGGTTTACTAAAATAAAAAAATTTATGTTATCTTTGTTATAAAATTTGTCAAAAAATAGTTGATATGAAGATATTTTCATAAGTGAATTAAATGTAAATAAGGGTTGTTAGGTGAATTCTTTAAGAATAATTATGTTTTATGATACTTAGAAATAGTTTCTCCAACCTTTTTGGTAACTGGAAACTTTGGAGTTTTGTTAAATGATGGAAATTTATTAAATATCTAGATCATTCCCAAATAAAATAAGATGCTGAAACATTAATGGCTGTACATGAAAGTGAAAGTGAAAGTTGATCAGTTGTGTCTGACTCTTTGCAACCCCATGGACTTCCATGGAATTCTCCAGGCCAGAACACTGGAGTGGGTAGCCTTTCCCTTCTCCAGGGCATCTGCCCAACCCAGGGGTCAAACCCAGGTCTCCCGCATTGTGGGCGGATTCTTTACCAGCTGAGCCACAAGGGAAGCCCAATTACAAGGGAAGCACAATCACTGCACATAGACTTCCTTTTACAGGAAACTAAAGATATTCAGGACTACTGTTGGGAAATAAATTTGATACTACCCTGAGTAATTATCTGTGAGAAAATACATGTTTCTAGAAATTATAAGAAGTATTAACAAGTTTGTCAATCTACAGAATGCTAACGTAAAAGACAGTCCATAATTTCTTACTCCTTACTAGAAACAAAAGTTTTTAAGGGTTAAAATTCTAATTAATATATATAATTAAAACTACTAAAATTAATAAGGAAATATCTTCATATACAAGGTTTTGTTAAGGGAAAAGAAAGTGATTTTTGTGTTAAAGCTGGTTATCTCTAAACGGGAAAGAAAACAAGGGACAAACAATATGGACACAGGAAGTTGTAGAAGGTTTGTAAGCAAAACAAAACAAAAAAAGGAATCTTTAGAAAGGAACTTTATGTGTGGTCAGAACTGGCTAAGATCAGAATGAATTCAGTACTTCTAAGTCAATCATTTTTAATATCAAAAAACAAAGTTAAACTTTCTCTGTTGAAAGGAAAAGTTTTCGTAGATTGTTGGTCTGACCCTTTTTTTTTAATGGAAGCTTTCTAAACTGTTTATTTTTTATTGGCCGCACTGGGTCCTCACTCCTACATGGGCTTCTCTCTAGTTGCGGTGAGTGGGGGCTACTTTTCACTGAGGTGTGTGGGCTTCTCCTCGTGGGGGCTTCTCTTGCTGCGGAGTGGAGTCTCGGGCGTGCAGGCTTCAGTAGATGCGGCAGATTATTGGGCTGATCTTAATGAGAAATTGTCAACAGAGATTTTCTTTATAACTTTATAATTTTTCTTTATAAACTTTCTAATGTAAAGTTTTTCTTTACCTTCTTTCTAATGTACTATGTTTTCAAAAACAAAGATTTTATATTGTGTAACTAAGGATTTTTACAACATATATAACCTTTTCTTTATTTGGCTATGAAATCTTTGTTACTTTGGTTAAATGAATAAGCATTGCTTCACAGTGACCTATGATCCTATTTGACCAAGTGTTATTTTTTTAAAAAAACTTCTGGTATTTGCTCTTTTTTTTTTTGCAAACTCAAATTCTAAATGATATTTTTTGATTTAGAACTAACTTTGAGTTATGAAGTGTTTCATGAATGTCGCTCAGTCATGTCTGACTCTTGGAGATCCCAAGGACTGTGGTCCACCTGGCTCCTCTGTCCATGGGATTCTCTAGGCAAGAACACTGGAGTGGATGTGTTGGTTGCTCAGTCGTGTCCAACTCTTTGTGACCCCCACGGACTGTAGCTGCCAGGCTCGTCTGTCCATGGGATTCTCCAGGCAAAAACACTGCAGTGGGTTGCCATACCCTTTTCCAGGGGATCTACCCAACCCAGGGATCGAACCCAGGGTCTCCCACACTGCAGACAGATTCTTTACTTTCTGAGCCACCAGGGAAACCCTGAGATGTTTCTTAGGGCTCCCAAAATATCTCAAAAATTTGTTCTCTTTTCTTATAAAAAAGGAGATGTTACACTAAGAAGGCTTAATTGATATATTAAATTACATGAGAAGCATTGTCAAGTAAGAAGTAATACTAAAGCCTTCTTTATGCTGTGTCTGTATAGTTATAAAATGTGGTTTCTGAAACTGAAATTTCTGGAAATCTGATACATCCTGGTATAGTGTCATCAGTCATAATTCCAGTTATTATCTTAAAATGCTGTAATGTCCCAGAAATAAACTGATTTCCTTGTCAATTGCATTGTGATCAGATCACAATGGTTCATCTTTAACCAGTGATTTTAAGTCTTTTGTCGTGTGTACACGTGGTTTTACTCTGATCTTTAGAGATGCGTTTCCTCTTCAGAGAAGCTCATGGAAAGGGCTCTGACACTTCTCTAGAGGACATGGTTCTGATAAACTTCTACATCACACCATTCAGTTGGTGAGGATTTACAGAAGAAACTGATGACTCCAAAAAACTACGGATGGGAGATCAAGATCAATAGTTACCTCCCTGGGGACTTCCATTGTTGGCCAGTGGCTGGGACTCAGCCTTCCAGGGCAGGGGGCATAGGTTCAGCCTCTGGTCCAGGGAACGGAGATCCCACACACTGTGTGGCCAAAAACAAAAAACAAAGCCTAAGACAGAAGTAATATTGTAACAAATTCAATGAAGATTTTTTAAAAAGAATTAATTCCACGGAAGGGATTACTCAGCGATTAAAAAGAATGAAATAATGCCGTAGGCAGCACCTTGGACTGACCGAGAGGTCATCACACTGAGTGAAGCAGATCAGATGGAGAGGGAGAAATATACGACGACCCTTATGCGTGGGATCTAAAGAGAAGCCCTGCACACGAGCTTATGGACGGGACAGGAAGGGACTCACAGACCTAGAGAGCAGGCTCACAGTGTCCAGTGGGAAGGATGGCGGGGCGGGGGGAAGGACGGGCGGATGGACAGTTAAGGAGTTTGGGATGGACATGTGCACAGGGCTGTATTTAAGATGTATCACCAACAAGGACCTACTGTGTAACACACAGAACTCTGCTCAATGTTATATGGCAGCCTGGATGGGAGGGGAGTTTGGGGGAGAGTGGACACGTGTGTATGTATGGCTGAGTCCCTTCTCTGTTCGCCTGAAACTGTCACAACTTTGTTAATCAGCTTTATAATAGAAAATTAAAAGTGCTTTTAAAAATGATCGGAGGAGAGAAGGGAGGGGGAGAGGCAGGATAAAAGTAGGGATTAGGAGCTATAAACTACTATGTATGAAATAAATAAGCTACAAGCTCTACTAGCCTGAATTGTACAGCTCAGAGAAATACAGCCATTATTTTATAGTAACTTTAAATGAACTTTAAATGAAATATAATCTGTAAAAATTTTGAGCCACTTTGTTGTTTACCTGAAACTCATATAACATTGTAAATCAACTGTACTTCAGTTTTAAAAAAATAACTTAAAAAATAAAAAACATCAAATTGTAAAAAAAAAATTAGATGAGCCAGAATTCCAAATTCATTTCTATTCTATTTTTTTATTTGTGAGGTTGAATATCTTTATGCCCTATAATGAAAAAAATATGCTTTAGTTGTTATTTTAAAAAAAAGAATTCATTCCATGGAACTGAGTGGACTATCATTCAGAGGATTATCATTTTTATGACTTTTTGCTTTAAACATTGCAGGCTCTTTTATGTTTTGCTTTTCCAGATTTGAGAAAACCTTTCCTCTCAAGCTATCTATAACTTGCAACAATTAGATAAAGTAAACCTTTGGAGACAAAGATTAAATAGCTATCTTTTCTCCCTACCTGATCCCTCCAGAAGCTGGAAACTCTGAGTGAACATTATCTTCAGTATAGTTTCAATACAACTCTGTTCTCCTTATAACAGTACACAGTTAAAAACATCTGTTCTTTTACCAAGGCTTTGACTGGAGTGTCATGTTTGAGGGGGACATGCACAGCCTCAGACCAGAGAGCTTTAAGGAATTAGTTGCTCAGTTGAGTCTGACTCTCTGTGACCCCACAGAGTGTAGCCTGTCAGGCTCCCCTGTCCATGGGCTTCTCCAGGCAAGAATACCGGAGTGGGTAGCCATTCCCTTCTCCAGGGGATCTTCCTGACCCAGGGATCAAATTTGAGGCTCCTGCATTGCAGGCAGATTCTTTACCATCTGAACCACCAAGGAATCTCCTTAAGGAACTAAGATTAAATTTATGGAGCCAATAAGCCACTTGGGATCTTGCTTACAGGGTTCCAAGCAGCCTAAATATGTGTGTAAGGAAAGCCACTTCCTGGTGGGTACAGAAACCTCCGGGTACTTGGGGGACCTGAAGAAGAGAGGAATTTAACCAGATCTGTAGGTATTGCAGGCAAAATCTGATTCCAAGTTCTTGCTTGGCTTTCCTGGCCTCAAGAGACCTTTAAAAGTTCATTCTGAGATTCTTTATGAAAAGTTCCAGCAAAACCATTTAAAAGGTAAAAATATGATCAATTGCTATTTTTGTTCCACTTATGTAAATAATTATGTCGAGTTTATTGAAACCTGACTTATTTTGCAAACAAATTAATCTTAATTTGGCTCTCTTTGGTGGAAATGAAGGTGATTTTAGAAAAGTTACGTTTCAGTAATATATTTTGTGGATATCAGGTTCTAGTGTTGTTAAAAGCATCTTTGAGATTTTGATATTTATCTGTAATCTAGACTAGATCCTGAATTCTCCCAGTTTCTGCTAGTATCTGGCTATGACTCTCCAAACTAACAGTTCCAGTTTTCCTCGCGTCTTTTTGACTAGGAATCATCGGGAACTAAAAATGTCCTTTTCCCAAAGTTGTGTAAGCTAACATTAGACAACTTGCTATAAACTTTAGAGAAACCACCATAACAACTCATGGATAGACGATCTTTATGTCTGTTGTTGTATGAGAGACTCAGAAAGTTTACCTAGACCCTTGACGACATGATCAGAGACATTTCACCTTGCTAACGATGCTCCAACCTGACGCTGAGAAGCCTTCAGCTGATGCCTTCTGGACTTGGTGCCTTGCTGTGACCCGGACTGAAGCTCGTCGTACTGACCGCTGCGCCCGCGGTTCTCCGCCGCGCTGACCGCTGCGCCCTCGGTTCTCCATCGTACTGACCGCTGCTCCCTCGGTTCTCCGCCACGCTGACCGCTGCGCCCTCAGTTCTCCGCCGTGCTGACCGCTGCTCCCTCGGTTCTCTCGGTTGTTTTCAAGGGTCTGTACCTTGTTTCTCTTACTGATGTACCGCGATGCCCTCCACAGCCGTGATGACTGTTTGACGTCGGGATGGCTGACCAGTCCTGTAAGATTCCTCCTGAGGAAGATCCACAGACTTCTCCTATGCTGAACACTGCCTCAGACTCACTTTGCAGAAGACTTCTTGCTCAAACGTGGCCAAAATCTCTCTGAAAGCCAACCTGGTGCACAACCATCTCTTTTTCTCCTCTGTGGGACATGACTCTCTGGGAATGAGTCTTCCTAGAGCCAAATGAGTTGGTACCAATGCCAAATAACCAAAAGAGTCAATCACTGATGCTTTCTAAGTCTTCTCAGGTGGTGCTAGTGGTAAAGAACCCACCTGCCAATACAGGAGACATAAGAAATGTGGGTTCGATCCCTGGGTCGGGAAGATCCCCTGGAGAAGGAAATGGCAATCCACTCCAGTATTCTTGCCTGGAGAATTCCATGGATAGAGGAGCCTGGTAGGCTCCTTTGCAACAGGGTTGCAAAGTGCTAGACACAATTGAAGTGACTTTGCACATTTTCTAAAGAAAAATTTAGGTCAAAAGGGGGAAATGTGAAAGAAAATCAAGCTAGAGTCAGAATCGCTGAGAGCTGTCTAAAATGGAGCCTGAGAAGTGGGGATGTATTGAAGAAGTATGACTTATGTACATGGCAGCCTGGGTGGAATCTGACATTTTGACCTGCTGAAGTCATCCAGAATATCTGCCCAAACTCCAAGATGCTTATCAGATCCCTACCCTAAAATAACTTGTGATTCCTTAAGAACAAATCTTCTTTAACTTACATCAGAGTCAATTCAGTTCTCACCAGAAAACTTTTACAATCTCACGGTTTTTGTCTTTATAAGCCTCTGATTTTCTCTTACATGTTGCTGTTCAGTTGCTAAGTCATGTCCACCCCATGAACTGCAGCACGTCAGGCTTCTCTTGTCTAGAGTTTGCTCAAACTTACGTCCATTGAGCTGGTGATGCCACTCAACCATCCCATCCTCTGTTGCCCTCTTCTCCTCCTGCCCTCGATCTTTCCCAGCATTAAGGTCTTTTCCAGTGAGTTGGCTTTTCACATTAGGTGGTCAAAGTATTGGAGCTTCAGCATCAGTCTTTCCAATAAATATTCAGAGTGATTTCCTTTAGGATTGACTGGTTTGATCTCCTTGCTGTCCAAGGGACTCTCAAGAGTCTTCTCTAGCACCACAATTTGAAAGCATCAATTCTTTGCCTCTTACTTGGAACATCTCTTGAGGTTACTAGAATCTGTGCCTCCCAAATCCTTAAAACCCCTAGTGAAGTCTATTTTCTTATTTGCAGCCCCCTGGATTTTTTTTTTTTTTTTGGTCTGGCAATAGTACCTCTGTTTAACATTTTGAACAACTGCTGCACTGATTTCCAAGATGAATGCATTTTACATCTCCATGAGCAGCATAAGAGGGCTCTGATTGCTCCACATCCTCACCAACACTTGTTATTTTCCACTAAAAAAAAGTATAGCTATCCTGTGGCTACAAAGTAGTCTCTCATTGTAGCTTGATTTGCATTTCCCTGATGACTAATGCTGTTGGTCATCTTTTCATGGGCTTATTGGCCACTGTATATCCTCTCTGGAGAAATGTCTCTTCAGATCCTCTGCCATTTCTGTTATTGTTTTAGTCGCTAAGTCGTGTCTACTCTTTTTGGGATCCCATGGACTGCAGCCTGCCGCGCTCCTCTGTTCATGGGATTTCCCAGGTAGGAATACTGGAATGGGTTGCCATTTCCTTTTACAGGGGATCTTCCTGACCCAGGGATTGAATCCGAGTCTCCTGCATTGGCAAGTGGATTCTTTTTTTGTTTTTTTCAGTCTTCAAGTATTTTTTATTGGAAAGCCATGCATTGCCTGCATTTATCATATTTCAAATCACTGTACATTTACTTTTATGAAAACACTGCTTGCATTTCCCAGTACAAAAAAATTGTTTCAGGAATGTAGAGAAATATCCAGCTTAAACAGTGAAAAGGTGCACTGTAATTACTACTGCATTGCAGTCATTTCTGCATTTTCTGTGTTTCTTAAATAACTATCTTGTCTGATAACACACAATATAAAGAGCATTTATGAAAAACAGACATTTACATATACATCTAAAGTCTTATTGAAAATATCCTATTGGCATCAGATAACCAATCACAGGTGCAGCTGCAGTAACGGGATATGCATACCCCTATTGGTTCATACCATTGGCAAGTGGACTCTCTGCCATTGAGCCACCCACTAAATTGGGCTATCTGTGTCTTCACTGTTGAGTTGTAAAAGTTCTTTACATATTCCTCCTTTACATACTCTAGATACAAGTATAAAAAGAGAAATTATTTGCAACTATTTTCTCCAACTCAGTGGGTTGTCTCTTCAGTTCTTGACGGTGTCCTTTTCATGTTTTAAATTTTTTTTTTTAATTTGGCTGCACCATGGGTCTTATCTGCGTCATGCAGGATCTTTAGTTGAGACATGTGGGTTTTAGTTCCCTGGCTAGGGATCGAACTCAGGCCTCCTGCATTGGGAGTGGGGAGTCTTAGCCACTGGACCACCAGGGAAGTCCAACACATTAATCATGATGAAGTCTAATTGATGTAGTTTTCCTTTTGTCACTTGTGCTTCTGGTGTCATATATAAGACACCATTGCCTGATCCAGTATTATGATGATTTACTCCCAGGTCTTCTTCTAAGAGTTTTATAGTTTAAGCTCTTAAGGTCTTTGACCCACTTTGAGCTTATTTTTCTGTGTGCTGATTCCTGATTCCTGCTTACAAGTCCCTCCCACCACCTGTGACCTGGAAAACTCCTATGTTTACATCAAGACCCTGCGTGCGTCTCCGCTTGTGTTAAGGTGAGGCTCTTTCCACATGCCTGGGCAGCTTGTACTGCTTCCTGGGATGTGGGCTCACAGCCAGTCCTGCTCTGAAGCTGGTCATCTCTGAGTTAACCCTTAGGTGCAGAGGGGCTGTTGCTGAAGGGGTGCTGATCAAGCAGCCGGGGTCTGCAGCAGGGACCCCGCAAGCCCCACCCCCACCCTTACCAAGGGCCACACCACTGGGCTCACAGGACACAAATGGGGAGACTGAGGCTCGGGGAGCATGAGCATCAGTTGCTCAGTCATGTCTATTTGTGACCCCATGGGCTGCAGCAGGCCAGGCTTCCCTGTCCTTCACCATCTCCCGGAGTCTGCTCAAACTCATGCCCATCGAGTCAGTGATGCCATCCAACCATCTCACCCTCTGTCATCCCCTTCTCCTCCCACCTTCAATCTTCCCCAGCATCAGGGTCTTTTCCAATGAGTCAGTTCTTCGCATCAGGTGGCCAAAGTATTGGAGCTTCAGCTTCACCATCAGTCCTTCCAATGAATATTCAGGACTGATCTCCTTCAGGATGGACTGCTTGGCTCTCCTTGCAGTCCAAGGGACTCTCAAGAGTCTTCTCCAACACCACAGTTCAAAGGCATCAATTCTTTGATGCCCAACCTTCTTTATGGTTCACCTCTCACATCTGTACATGATTCCTGGGAAAACCAGAGCTTTGACTAGATGGACCTTTGTCAGGAAAGGGATGTCTCTGCTTTTTACTACAATGTCTAGGCTTATCATAGCTTTTCTTCCAGAGGCAGTAGTGTGCTTATAATGCAGATCAAACCCGAACGTGTGCCGTGCGTAGTCCTCACACTGAGTATTCTTCCAGAAGGTAAGTTCCTCCAGCACAGGCTGGCTCCGTGGAGGCTGGCAAGGCGGGATCAGGGTTCGGCTCCGTGACGCCCTGCTCCTCCGGGCAAGCCCTGCTGGACCGCCTGTGACCAGTGCAGGCTCCAGGTCAGGTGGTTCACTAGGCCCCTCTGAGGCTCACCAGGCCAGCTCCTGGCAGGCACCTGCGCACTCCCGGCCCCGACCCCCAGCCCGGGAGGACAGTGGCCCCGTTACTGATGACGGTGACGACGGCAATGCAGACGCTGCGCGCGGGGCGGCTCTGCCGCTCCGTGGTGCGGTGTGAGCGCCTCCCCGTCTCCCTCTCGGCCCAGTTTTGGTCCCTATCTGTGCCCCCTGCGCCAGGAGCCTGTGCTGACCGAGCCCCGACTTTGGGGCCCCAGGGCCCTGCCTTCTACCACTATCATACCCCGCTCTTCTCTCTTCCCGGGGAGGCTTCCTTCTGTCCCTGTCGGCAGGCTCGCCTTCCCCCCAGGCGTGGTTTTTATTCCACTTCATCATCGCTGAGAACGGTTAGAGCTCGCGGGGAGCGGTTCTGAAATCCCGCGTCCTCTGCTCCCGGGGCCGCGCTGCCCCCTGGCGGCCTCCTCGGAGGCGGCGCCTGCGGGGGGCGGAGAGGCCGCGGGACAGAAGGGCAGATTCGGGCCAGGGAAGGGGGTGTGAGGAGCAGCTCAGAGCCGGCCCCCCGCCCCCGCTCTCCCCTGTCTGGTCTGGACGCCAGGCTCCGTGCCCCCCACGCCAGCCCCCTCCTCCTGCTGTCTCTCCCTCCCCGTCTCTGTCTCCCTCAGGCTTCTCCCTCCTGGCATTTCCCCCTTGCTGGCCTTGGTCCTCCTGTAGCCCTCAGTCTGGCGGTGTCGATGTCCGCCTTCCCGGAGCTCGCTCACCCGAGGCCGCGGGGTCCAGCCCTCCGCCACCCTGGCCCCCGTGCTCCTTTGCCCTAGTCCCCCTGCGCCCTCTCTCTCAGCCCCCGGGCCCCGTCCTCACAGTGCCCCAGGCTGTTGCTTGTTCTCATGGCTGGAACCGTCCCCAGCACTGGGGCCCCCTCAGTGGCCACTGGCCGATGACCCTCTGCCACCCTCAGGGGTATCTGGGCTGGCAGTGGCCGGCCATCTGGAAGGCTGGACTGTTGCCAGCTGCTCGGCCACCAACAGGAAATTGTTTTCTCTTTCGAGCATCTGTGGAAACTCACGCAACATTCCTGAACGGACAGAACCGTGGGTCCTCCTCTCCTCCCGCCAGCGTGTGGCTCCTGCCTCCCGGAGCTGTCCCTGGGTGGCGGCGGGTGCCCTCGGCTCCTGGTGTTGGGGGCGCAGAGCAGCAGAAGGGGCTGAGCCCTGCAGCCATGGGGCCAATGCAATGGTGAGTGTGCACGTATGTGCGTGTAGGATGTGTGCATGTGTGTGGTCATGCCTATGGATGTGTGGTGTATCTGTGCACACACATGTGTGTATGTATGTGCACACACGTGTGCACCTGTGGGTTTTATGTGGGTGTTGCAAACTCAGCAGCTTCTCCTCTTGTTTCTGAGGAGGGCAGGGATGCTGGCTGACCGTGCCTGAAGAGGGTGATGGGCACCCCAGCCCAGGTGCCCAGCGGAGTCCCCATGACCAACAGGCGGAGTGTCCATGCCTGTCGTCACCACACTCTGACCTCCTAGGTAGTGTTGATAAATTGTCTCCCTGGAGGGCCATCTCCTCTGTGACCCCCCAGCACGAGACTGATTCCAGGCATCAACAGAAAAATATCTTATATAGTAACATATATATTAAGATTTTGTAGATAATCAGCAAGGGCCTGCTGTGTAACACAGGGAACTTGACTCAATATCCTGCAATAACCAATCAGGCAAAGAATCTGAAAAATAGCAGATATGGGTGTATGTCCTGGAGGAGGAAATGGCAATCCACTCCAGTATCCTTGCCTGGAAAATCTCATGGGCAGAGGAGAGTCGGACATGACTGAGAATGCACATGCATTGGTATGTGTATACAAGGCTGTACGCTTGAAGCTAACACAACATTCTAAATCAACTATACTCTAATATAAAATAAAATTTAAAAAGGATTTTAAAGGCAGCCACCAGGAGAAAAGAAATAGGATGAAGAGCTTTCAAAGTACAATCAAGACAACGGAAGAAAGAAAATCCAATCAATACAATGAAAGGCTGTGGAGGAGGGGTACCGGTAAAAACCACAGTAAATAACGGAAGACAAGACGGCCAGACGAATGCAGAGCCACCACTGACCACATAGAAGTGTCAAGGGCTTAGGTCCCTGCGAAGAATCTTCCAGATCTGAGGGGGCTGAAGAGGGATTAGTGGACCGTTCTGTATGCTGATTGTAAGAGACACAGTCGGAAGCTAAATGAGAAGAACCTGTTAACACAAAGGGAAAGAGAGCGAGGAAAGCAGCCGTGCAGGCAGAGAACAGTTGTGCCGTAAACTGTGCCCGAACAAATGTCAGTTTAGAAGATCGGAAGGCTTCAACCAGAAAAAGAGGAAGATTTTCTATTGACTAAAGGTGCAGTCCTCCAGAGAGATGGAACAGGTCTGAGTTGTGCAGCTAAACACTCAGCTTCGGGATGTAGGAACTTTTCAAGTGAGAACCACCCTCACAGTGAGAAACCAGCCACTCTCACAGAGGCTGGTGTAGGAGGTAAATAGGTAAGTAGGACCCAGGAATGGAGCTACCTGGTTGGAGGGCAGGCCGAGCGTGTGGTCAGTGAAAGCAGAGGAGACTTGGGCAAGGGGTGGGAGTGCCCACGAGCTCCCTTGGTGCCCAGCAATGAGTGGACCTGCTCCCCAGAACCCTTTAAAAAGACTTTTGTAAACAGCTTTCTGGTTAAAGCCACCTGGAACTGGCCCATCTGAGCCGCACAGCAAGCAGGGGCGGGCGTGGAGGGGAGGCCGCTGCCGAGCAGATGCGCCCTGTGGGAGGCGAGGGCCCACGGAGGGCAAAGGGAGCCCAGAAAGCCAAAGCTGGACTTTGGGGGAAAATGAACTTTATTAAAGAGAAAGATAAAAAAGTAACATAAGGACAGAAACCAAAGGTGCAGAGAGTCAAAGCTATGGTTTTTCCAGTAGTCACGTATGGATGTGAGAGTTGGACCATAAAGAAGGCTGAGAGCTAAAAAATTGATGCTTTCGGACTGTGGTGTTGGAGAAGACTCTTGAGGGTCCCTTGGACAGCAAGGAGATCCAACCAGTCAATCCTAAAGGAAATCAACCCTGAATGTTCACTGGAAGGACTGATGCTGAAGCTGAAACTCCAATACTTTGGCCACCTGATGTGAAGAGGCAACTCATTGGAAAAGACACTGATGCTGGGAAAGACTGAAGGCAGGAGGAGAAGGGGATGACAGAGGATGAGATGGTTGGATGTCATCACTGACTCAACGCACATGACTCTGAGCAAACTCCAGGGAACAGTGATGGACAGGGAAGCCTGGCCTGCTGCAGTCCATGGGGTCACAAAGAGTCAGACACAACTGAGCAACTGAACAACAACAAAGAGAAAGATAAGTAAAATAAAGACAAAAACCAAAGGGACATGCAAAGTTAACAGAGAACTTCACGCACAAGGTTCTGCCCAGGAACCTGAAGGTCTGTGTGAAACTGAGGAACTAGGGTATGAGACGGAGTTGTTCATTTATCTCCAGATATTTGGGGGCACGTGCCATGAGCTGGGGACAGACAGACCGATGGGGACCCCAGTCCTCGGGGCTCTGACTCTGTGAGGAAAGCAGACGGTGACCAGGAGGACGGGATGCAGTGAGGGAGACCCAAAGAGCAGAGCCGAGCTGTGGGCAGCACCTCCTCATGGCTGCTGCTGCTGCTAAGTCGCTTCAGTTGTGTCCGACTCTGTGCGATCGCATAGACGGCAGCCCACCAGGCTCCTCTGTCCCTGGGATTCTCAGGCAAGAGCACTGGAGTGGGTTGCCATTTCCTTCTCCAACGCATGCAGGCATGCTAAGTCGCTTCAGTCGTGTCTGACTCTTGGTGACCCTACGGACAGCAGCCCACCAGGCTTCTCTGTCCACGGGATTCTCTAGGCAAGAATATGTGGCCAAAAGATAGACAGGGGTCCTGGCCCTCAGGCAGCAGCTGCCCACCCACGCCAGCCTCCCCTTGCAGCCTGCAGACGTCCACACGCTCACAGTCACGCACATACATGAACACTGAAGCCGAACACCGGGTAGTACACACAGACACACACAAAGGAAAAGACACAGTGAAGGAAAACCCCAGGCAGCATCGCAGGAGACTGAGGTTGCAGGCCCCCTACAGGTTTCAGCATCTGGAGCCACACACAGCGTCACACAAGGCAGACGGCGGTTCGATGCCCCAGCCCCTCCCCTCCCCGGAGGTAAGCACCTGGCCATCTGGAACCTCTCAGGCATGTCTGTGTGTAAGCAGGTTGTGTTCCGAACTTGCCTAATAAAACACCAGCAAACAACCCAGCCAGGCATGAGAGTGGTCCCCGTGGGAAGGAGGCCTCTTCTCAGCCTGTGGGGGGGCCTTCCACCCGCACCACGCCCATCAGCGCAGGTCTGTTCCTACGTGAAGAGCTCAAAGGTGGAACCTCTCAGCGAATCAGGGGCTCCTCCTTCACTTCATGAAGCTGAAAACGTAAGCAACTGTCCTATCTGTTTCTTACACCTGAGCAGCATCCCATTAAAATCTGGTGTAAGACGTTGACAGCAACTCTGGGGAGAACTGACACCCTGACAGTATTGAGTCTCAAGGTCCATAAATAACGGAGTTTGTCTCCATTTTTAGTGATAATCTTTAAATCCCCTCGAAAAGTCATGATTTTCACCATAGAGGTCGTACATCTTCTGTTAGATTCATAGTTATCTGATATTTTTTGATGCTTATTACAAATATCACTTTCCAAATTCTATTGTCAACAGTTTGTCACAAGCACCTGAATAATTGATTTCTGTACTGATTTTTTTTTACTGTGGTAAAATATATATACGATAAAACTCACCATTGTAACTGCTTTCAAGGGCATAGCTCAGGGTCACTGAGCACGTCTACATTTTTGTCCTGCCGTCACCACCATCCATCTCCAGAACTTTCTCACCACCCCAAACAGAAACTGTATACCTGTGAGGCGAGCAGGGGTAACACAGCTTAGATTAGGAGTAGACCTTCCTACTTGGTACCACTGATTGCCAATTAGGACCAATTAGCTTTCACTTAATACTGACCGCTGTTTGCCAATTAGGAAATTAGGAACGGGGCGGAAAAAGTATTGACCAATGAAATTGCTTTGCAAATGTGTAACCAATCCGCTTCTCACCCTATAAATTTGTGTAACAGGTTGGGCTCGGGGCTCTCTGACTTGCACCACTGCGTTGGTTGCGGGCGGAGAGTCCTGGCTCGAGTCAGTAATAAACTTCCCTTCCTGCGAGTTGCATTGTCTTGGAGGCCTTCTCTCTTCCTGCTCGGGGATTCGGACATTGGGCATAACAATAGCCTGTATGTAGATTTTGCATCAGTCAGTCAAGACTGTATTAGTTTGCTAGGGCCACCGTAACAACACCCCTCACACCAGGCAGCTTTAGTAACAGACATCTCTCCAGTCCTGGAGGCTGGAACCCAGACCCAGGTGAGGGCAGGGCTGGTCCTCCTGAGGCCTCTCTCCTGGGTGTGCAGATGGCTGCCTCCTCCCCACGTCCTCACAGGGTCATCCTATGTGTCCTGACCTCTTCTTATAAGGACACCGGTCACACTGGACTAGACCCACCCAGTGACCGCATGTCCACTCAGCCACTTTCTAAAGGTCCCAGCTCCAAATACAGCCGCACTCTGGAGTTTGGGAGTTTGGATTCCAGCATGAGAGACTGCGGACACAGTTTAGCCTGCAGCATTAGCTCTTTGGGGTTTTCTGTGTATCCAACTATGTCACGTGTCATGTGATTTCTCCCTTTAATGTCTCTTTCTTGCAGCAGCGGTTGGGACCCCAGCACCAAACGCAGGGCCCAGCCTCAGAGGGACCGTGTTCTGTGACTCCCTTCCTGCACCAGTCACTTTTTCTTTTAACGATCTTTTTATTTTTACTTTGGGTCTGTGTGGCTGCACTGGGCTTCCTCTAGTGAGCGGGGCGTTGCTGGGCATGGGCCTCATATTGCAGTGGCTTCTCCTGTCGTGGCTTTCAGGCTCTAGAACTCGGGCTTCAGCAGCTGCGGCACACGAGCTTAGTTGCCCTGAAGCATGTGACATCTTCCTGGACCAGGGAGGGAACCCGTGTGCCCTGCATTGACAGGTGGAGTCTTGTCCACTGTGCCTCCAGGGATGTCCCTCTAGTTATCTTTTGAATCTAATGCAGCAACACTGGGTTTTCTCAAAAGTGTCCTCAGCATCTGTTGAGATGATCCCAGGATTTCCTTCTTTAATTTGTGAGCCATGCCGACATATCCAGGGGCCTTTGCCAGGATGCACTGTATTTTGTAAATTCCTAGGCACATTTTCTCTCACCACTTAATATCTCTGAAGTCAGGTGCAACTGTTGCAGTGAATGTTGTCTTTTTTCATTATTATCGAAGTATATGTGATGTATAATACAATGTAAATTACAGGTGTATGGTATAATGATGGGCTTCCCAGGTGGCGCTAGTGGTAAAGAGTCTGCCTGCCAATGCAAGAGACATAAGAGACACTGGTTTGATCCCTAGGTCAGGAAGATTCCCTGGAGTAGGAAATGGAAACCCACTCCAGTACTCTTGCCTAGAAAATTCCACGGACAGAGGAGCCTGGTGGGCTACAGTCCATGGAGTTGCAAAGAGTCGGACACGACGAAGTACACATGCACATAACAATGGTTCACAATTTTTAAGGGTTATACTCCATTTATAACTATTAGAAAACATGAGCTATTTCCCCTGTGTTGTACGATGTATCCTTGTGTGTATCATCTGCAATGATGTAACTAGTTAGGTGTCTGACATACCTAATAGTTTGTCCTCTTAACCCCCGACCCCACGCTGCCTTTTCCCCTGTCCTCGCCACCTCCCCGCTGGTGACACCTAGCTAGTTCTCTAGATCAGTGAGTGGCGGCGGGTACTGTCTGATAATCATGTCCTCCTGATGGCGGCTATGACATGTGGACGTCTGGTCACCCCCCACCCCCCTGCACACAGGAAAACCTGACCGTCCCTCCTGTGGGTCTGGCTGGACAATGACCAGCCCTCCACAACTGTCACCCAAGAAGCCCTGTAAGGACCATCTGAGAAAGAATCTGAGTTCTCTCTCTTGTCTGAAACTCTGCTTAACACCTTCCAGTAAGGTTTTTTTTTTAATGTCAGAACTTAGAGAATTGAAATCAGCTGCTTAGAAGGGAGAGACAACGGACCACTATTTTGGACAACACTTGGCTGAAACCCACATGGGGAAAACTTGAATACACCCTGGAACACAACATTGTAAAGCAAATTATAGTCCAATAAAAATTAAATGTAAAAATTTTAAAAAACTCTCTGGCAAGGAGTGCAAGACGGTGTGAAGAAGTGGGATGACATCCCCACACCCTTGGACCTGACATATAAAATGTCACTTCTTCCCAGTTGATTCTTAAATTCAGTGCAGCCCCAACTGAGATACCAAGACATGTTTACAGAGTTAAACAAGTTGGCGATATAGATCTTGCGTGCTTAGTTGCTTAGTCATGTCCAACTCAGTGTGACCCCATGAGCTGTAGCCCACCAGGCTCCTCTGTCCTTGGGATTCTCCAGGCAAGAATACTGGAGTGGGTTGCCATTTCCTCCTCCAGGGGACACAGATCTTATGTAGGAAGAACCAGGAACACCCTGAAAAGGGAGAAACTGAGGACCTAGCAGATGGGCTTCTCTGATAGCTCATTTGGTAAAGAATCTGTCTGCAATGCAGGAGACCCCAGTTCGATTCCTGGGTTGGGAAGATTCCCTGGAGAAGGGAAAGGCCTCTCCAGTGTTCTGGCCTGGAGAATTCCATGGACTGTATAGTCTGTGGAGTCTCAAAGAGTCGGACACAATTGAACGACTTTCACCTTCACTTTTTCACTTCTCAGCAGACATGACAACACCCCGAGGTCTCTGTAACCGTTCAGGGCCCTGTGGTGCTGGTGCTGGAGTGGACATGGACCAGGGAGACAGGTGAGCCAGAAAGTTCATCTATGACAGAGGCGGGTCACAGGTCACAGGTCACAGGTAAAGACAGAACCTTCAGTGACAGTGTTGGGAGAGCCAAGCAGTCCCTTCAGAAAGGAGACTCATGTCTGTCAGGTCGCCAGTGGGGACACGTGGCATCCTTCGAGGTCCTCTCTGGCTTTCTCATCCCCCCGTGTCCACCTGAAATGTCTGTCTATCTGTCTGTCTGGTTGGTCTACTGCTTGCCCCAACCGCTAGGGAGACCTCGGGTATGGGGTGCTGGCCTTCTCAGTGAGTGGCCACAGAGTTAATTGTTTGGGGTGACGATCTGAACATGGAACTTTCCACACTCAGCTTCAGAGAAAGCTGGTCTCCTCTGTCTCGGTCCTCCTGCCCTCTGGGGCCTGGCGGGTGGGGAGGGATGGGAGCAGCTTCTGGCTAAAGTGCCACAAGCTCTTGAGAGTCCCTTGGACTGCAGGGAGATCCAACCAGTCCATCCTAAAGGAAATCAGTCCTGAATATTCATTGGAAGGACTGATGCTGAAGCTGAAAATCCAATACTTTTGCCACTTGATTCAAAGAGCTGACTCACTGGAAAAGCCCCTGATGTTGGGAAAGATTGAAGGCAGCGGAGAAGGGGATGACAGAGGATGAGATGGTTGGATGGTATCACTGACTCGATGGGCATGAGTTTGAGTAAGCTCTGGGAGTTGGTGATGGACAGGGAGGCCTGACGTGCTGCAGTCCATAGGGTCGCAAAGAGTCACACATGACTGAGCTACTGAACTGAACTGATGACTGCATCTTTGAGGGGAGGAGCGGCCAAGCTCCTCACTCAGTCATCCAGGAAGTGGCCCATCACTGTTTCACCCTCCAAGTCCCCGATTCCTGTTGGCTGTATTATTTCTAAGTCATCGCGGTTGAGCTGCTTGTGTTCTTTGTTTTGTTTAGTCACTCCACATTTTAAGCTGGTTCAGGGTCGACCTCACTCACTTCACAGCATCTCCTTTTATTTCTTCATTTGTTTCTGTAGCAGGTGCTGGAGGCCCGCCTGAGGTGCTGGATATAAAGTGATGCACACGGCAAGTTCTCCCTGGCCATCCAGCTCTCAGAAAGTAGAGGAAGCACCACTAGAGTCTCCAAGAGGCTCTGGTTGTTGAGGCGTTTGAAAATGTTGTCTGCGGTGCTGCAGGACAGGCAGATCTCACAGACGTGATAATGAGTGAAAAGAGACGAAGAGAGAGTGTGCCATCTGATTTCATCATCACCAAGTCCTAGAGGGCCTCAGTGGTAAAGAGCCTGCCTGCAATGCAGGAGGCCCAGCTTCGAGATCTGGGTTGGGAAGATCCCCTGGAAAAGGAAATGGCAACCCACTCCTGGATTCTTGCCTGAAAAATCCCATGGACAGAGGAGTCTGGCGGGATACAGTCCAAAGGGCCTCAGAGAGCCGGATATGACAGAGCAACTGAACACACAGGGCAGGCGGAATTGATCTCTTGAGAGGAGCCCGGTCGGCGGTGGTCTGAGACGGGGCATCAGGGGTCACTCAGTATAGTTCAGTCTCGCAGACTCTGTGACCCCGTGGACCGCAGCACGCCAGGCCTCCCCGTCCATCACCAACTCCCACAGCTTGCTCAAACTCATATCCATCGAGTCAGTGATGCCATCCAACCATCTCACCCTGTCATCCCCTTCTCCTCCCGCCTTCAATCTTCCCCAGCATCAGGATCTTTTCCAATCAGCCAGTTCTTCGCATCAGGTGGCCAAATGATTAGAGCGTCAGCTTTAGCATCAGTCCTTCCAATGAATATTCAGGACTGATTTCCTTTAGGATGGACTGGTTGTATCTCCTTGCAGTCAAAGGGACTCTCAAGAGTCTTCTCTAACACCACAGCTCAAAAGCGTCAATTCTTCAGTGCTCAGCTTTCTTTATGGTCCAGCTTTCACATCCATACATGACTACTGGAAAAACCATAGCTCTGACTATATGGACCTTTGTTGACAAAACAATGTTTTTGATTTTTAATGCTCTGTCTAGGTTTGTCATAGCTTTTCTTCCAAGGAGCAAGCTTCTTTTAATTTCATGGCTGCAGTCACCATCTTCAGTGATTTTGGAGCCCAAGAAAATAAAGTCTGTCACGGTTTCCATTGTTTCTCCATCTATTTGCTATGAAGTGACGGGACCAGATGCCATGATCTTAGTTTTCTGAATTTTGAGTTTTTTGAATGTTGAGGGATTCATTGCAAAGGAGCAAAAAGAAACTTTCCAGGCAGCTTGAAATGCTCCAGATCTGGCCTGGGTAGGCAGCTATAAAGCTGTGTGCATTTCTCTTTTTACAGCTTATTGAACTGGACAGTTTATTCTGTACCAGTTACACCACAACAAAGCTTCAAATTTCAAAAATTCAATAATTTCACATTTTGAAAGCCTATGGCCATTCCTTGCATAAAAAGGTAGCTGGTTATAGAATGATTAGATTACAGTTTCTCTGAGATCCTTGTAGATGCTGCTCCTGGCACTACATGTTGCCGTGGAAAATTCAGAAATAAACCTGGTAATTTCCCTTGTAGGTGAGTTTTGTTTTCATCCAGGGTCAGGAGAATCACAGAATGCCCATGAAATTATCATCTGGTTCCTCAAATTCCAGAAATTCTGGACTCGTTCTGATGGGGTTTGAGGAGGCCCAGTAAACAACACTTCTCCCTGTGGGGTTCTGCACCAGCTGAGAAATAAGCATGAGGTTTGGCTTCCCTGGTGGCTCAGCTGGTAAAGAATCTTCTTGCAATTCAGGAGACCTGGGTTCGATCCCTGGGTCAGGAAGATCCCCTGGAGAAGGGCATGGCAACCCACTCCAGTATTCTTGCCTGGAGAATCCCATGGACAGGGGAGTCTGGTGGGCTACAGTTCACGGGATCACAAAGAGTCAGACATGACTGAGCAACTCACTTTGGGGGCCGATGTTTTGTTCATTACTGACCAAGCTGTTGTTGGAGAATATGAGGGAAGTAGTTTTTTTCATCAGTTCAGTTCAGTTGCTCAGTCGTGTCCAGCTCTTTGCGACCCCATGGACTGCAGCATGCCAGGCTTCCCTGTCCATCGGCAACTCCCGGAGCTTACTCAACCTCATGTCCATCGAGTTGATAATGCCATAAAACCATCTCATCCTCTGTCATCCCCTTCTCCTCCTGCCTTCAATCTTCCCCAGCATCAGGGTCTTTTCCAGTCAGTCAGTTCTTTGCATCAGGTGGCCAAAGTATTGGAGTTTCAGCTTCAGCATCAGTCCTTCCAATGAATATTCAG
This sequence comes from Cervus elaphus, assembly GCF_910594005.1. NCBI lineage: Eukaryota > Metazoa > Chordata > Mammalia > Artiodactyla > Cervidae > Cervus > Cervus elaphus. The sequence continues at coordinate 996,217 of NC_057816.1, forward strand.
GACTGATTTCCTTTAGGATGGACTGGTTGGATCTTCTTGCAGTCCAAGGGACTCTCAAGAGTCTTCTCCAACACCACAGCACAAAAGCATCAGTTCCTCGGTGCTCAGCTCTTTTTATAGTCCTACTCTCACATCCATACATGACCACTGGAAAAACCATAGCTTTGACTGGATGGGCCTTTATCGGCAAAGTAATGTCTCTGCTTTTTAATATGCTGTCTAGGTTGGTCATAGCTTTTCTTCCAAGGAGCAAGTGTTTTTTCATTTCATGGCCGCAGTCACCATCTGCAGTGATTTTGGAGCCCAAGAAAATAAAATCTGTCACAGTTTCCATTGTTTCCACCTCTATTGGCCATGAAGTGATGGGACTGGATTCATGATATTAGTTTTTTGAATGATGAGTTTTAAGCCAGCTTTTTCACTCTCCTCTTTCACTTTCATCAAGAGGCTCTTTAGTTCTTCTTCACTTTCAGGCATAAGGGTGGTGTCATCTGTGTATCTGAGGTTATTGATATTTCTCCCAACAGTCTTGATTCCAAGGTCTTTTTCATAATGACCCTCAGAAGGTACAGACTTGCCCTCCAGGCCCACGTGTCTCTGGTCCTTCCCCAAGGGTAGAGGCTGACCCTGCAGACCTCAGAGGCTGGAGCAGCAGAGATGCTTGGGCAGGTTGGTTCCCAGGGAGGTGTGGAGAATCACTGTCCTGCCCTTCTGCTTAGCTATCCAATAAGAAAGGCCCCCTCCTCAGTCTCCAAGAAGACCCATCAGGGCAGGGGCGGCAGGGGACATGTCCACCACCTCTTGATCCTAACACAAAGCCTGTGGGGGATTAGAGAGCCCCCTCTCTGGGCTGTCCAGGGAGCCCATGACCCCCGCTCTTTGGGGCCTCTGCAGGGCAGTGCAGCCGTTACCTCCAGGAGGCTCTGACCGGCTAGAGCTACACTTGACCGCAGTGCTGTTCTCCATCCGTGACTGGCTGAGTCGCATTCCCGCAAAATTCCTGCGCTGCAGACGTCAACCCCAGGACCTTAGAGTGTGACTGTGTTTGGAGGTGGGGTCTTTAAAGAGGTTCCTAAGGTGAATGAGCTCATAAGACACGGACCCGAGACCCAAGGACTGGTGTCCTTATAAGAGGAGGAGGCCAGGACACAGACACAGGGATGACCCTGTGAGGACACGGGGAGGAGACAGCTGTCCACATGCCCAGGAGAGAGGGCTCGGGGGGACCAGCCCTGCCCCCACCCGGGTCTGGGGTCCAGCCTCCAGGATGGGAGACAGCGGACGTCTGCTGTGTAAGCTCCCCCATCTGCGATGCTTGTTACAGCACCTGAGCAAGCTCATACCCCACCCCAGGTGTAAGTGCATCTCTCTCCTGGTTTCCAGGCTTACTGTGTCCAGCCAGGGTGTCTGGAACAGGCTGTCAGAGGTTCTGTGATGACATCATAAAGATACTCCCAAATTTGGGCCCAATTATGCTTCATCCATACAGTAATACGAGCTAACACTTCCCTATCATCTAATGAGAATAGATACTTGTAAAAGCTTTTACGTGCATTCACTAAGTTCTCTCAAGGGCCTCGCAAGGCTGACTTGCCATGACCCTGGTTTATGTGAGAGGAGAGGACAGCAGGTTCCCCTAGAACCTGTCCAAAGGCTCGAAGGCAGGGAGAAGCCGGGCTGGCCTGGTGATCCAGCACTGGGGCCCAGAGCCTGGATTCTTAACTCTGGGGCAATGGCTTCTCCAAATAGCCAGCCCTCCAGTGATGCCCCCAACTCCAGACGGCCATCTGCAGTGGCCCATCCGGGGAACGTCAGGCCCCAGGTGGTGGTCTTGTCAACTCAGCTGGGCCGGGGCCACCAGCATCTTCAGGACACAGCCAGCCAGACAGGAACTGGGTACGTGGGAGAGGAACGGAGACCAGCAGCCTGCACGTTCTCTTTTAAAATGAGAGACAGGGAGAACAAGGTTGCGGAGGGGCAGGTGGACGTGGAGCACATCTCTCTCCACAGATACATCAGGAATTCACCCTCAGACACAGAAGTGCATGCAGAACACCAGCAGAGAGTGAACAGGAGGACCTGACCAGCGGAAGAGAATATATAGAGCCACGCAAAACTCGGTAGGGTGAAGGAACTAGGGGGAAAATCAGGAGTGTTAGTAGGACTGGACCTGCCCTCGGCGGGTGGGGGAACTGAAGCAGGGGTCCCATCCCCACAGCGGGGCAATTGTCTGAGTCAGAGGAGAAACTTTAAGGCTGAGAGTGAAACAGCTGATCTGGGGCAGCCTAAATAGAATGAGAATCAGACAGTCCTTGCCGCAGCCACGCATACCCCGGACAGGGACGCAGGTCCCCTGGAAGGCGCAGCGGCTGGGAGCTGGGGTTTAGGGATTGTGGAGCAATCCCAGGGAGAAGGCTGCTATTGACTGCGGAGAGTCAGACAGAGGGGATGTGAGGGAGGAGACTGTGGTGGGAAATGCCTGTGGAGGAAAGCCGGGCAGCCATGGAAGCAAGGCGATACTGCGGAGTCATGTGTAGGGGGTGGAGCATCACCATAGCCTCTTTCCCCCCACATGCCAGCATCGGCAGCTGAACAATAGCGAGGCTGGCCCGTCAAATGCTTGGTCTGAACTACAGAGTAGGACCCCACCCAGGGTGTCCCTTTAAGTAGATGATCCACTGATCACCTGACACGTGGAACAACAGAGAAGGACCCCAGGCAAGGGAGCCCTCTAAGTGCCTGCATGGACAGAGCTATAGGGAAACACTGGCCAAAGAGGCCTTCTGATCGCCAGCTACAAGAGGCCCGAGAAAAGACTCTGATAGGGACATAACTCCTGCGGTGGAGGCAGTCTGTGTCCCCGCACACTTGGCGCCGCCAGGGCCCCCGCAAGCCAAGCAGCTGCACCACCTTCATGTTCAGCTCTCACTGGGGCGGAGCGGCCGCAGGAAAAAGAAGTCTTTGTCTACGCATGCAGAGTCGCTTCGGCTGTGTCAGACTCTTTGCGGCCCTGTAGACTGCGGTCTGCCAGGCTTCTGTCAGTGGGGCTCTCCAGGCAAGAACACTGGAGCGCACTGGCCAGTACTGGTTGCCACACCCTTTCCTGCTGCACTAGCCGCCAACTCGCCTGAGTACCTGGCCCTGCCAGGACCCCTGCGACCCAAGCAGCTGCACCACCTCCACACCTGGCCCTCACTGGGACAGACCCGAGCCCTCCAGGGCAGCCTCAGGAGCAAACCCCAGTGGACGACCCACATGTAGAGGTGGAGGTTCAGTTCAGTCCAGTCGCTCAGTTGTGTCCGACTCTTTACGACCCCATGGACTGCAGCACGCCAGGCCTCCCTGTCCATCACCAACTCCTGAAATTTATTCAAACTCATGTCCATTGAGTCGGTGATGCCATCCAACCATCTCATCCTTTGTCGTCTCCTCCTCTTCCTGCCTTCAATCTTTCCCAGCATCAGGGTCTTTTCCAATGAGTCAGTTCTTCACATCAGGTGGCCAAAGAATTGGAGTTTCAGCTTCAGCATCAGTCCTTCCAATGAATATTCAGGACTGATTTCCTTTAGGATGGACTGGTTGGATCTCCTTGCAGTCCAAGGGACTCTCAAGACTCTTCTCCAGCACCACAGTTCAAAAGCATCAATTCTTTGGCACTCAGCTTTCTTTATAGTCCTCACATCCATACATGACTACTGGAAAAACCACAGCTTTGACTAGACGGACCTTTGTTAGCAAAGTAACATCTCTGCTTTTTAATATGCTGTCTAGATTTTTAATTTGCTGTCATAGCTTTTCTTCCAAGGAGCAAGTATCTTTTAATTTCATGGCTGCAGTCACCATCTGCAGTAATTTTGGAGGTGGAAATAAAAGCACAGTTGAAACCCAGGGCAGGGTGACTAAGGAAGAAGACCCAAAACCCTCCCACCAGCTTTAGAAGCTGCAGATTAAACCCACATGAGCAACTAGCCAGACTCTGTGTTTCTGGAATATATAAAAGGTTGTTGAGAACTTCCACAAAAGAAGACGCACTAGTTCTGATAGCAGTGGACATTGGGGGCAAGAACACACAGGCGTAGGACCAGATTAGAATCTGAGCTGCCCCCGCAGCAGATCCAGAAACCAGCCCAGTGTTGGAGGGCATCCTAGGGAGGCGAGGTGGACTGTGACCCCCAGGGAGGGAAAGGACTCTGACAGCACTCAAGAAAAACATTTATTATTCTTGTATGTTCATTTGTTCTGTAGATCCTTTTGAATTTTTTCTTTTTCTTTTTACCTCCCTACCCCCCCCCCCGATATAGTTGTCGATTTTATTGGCATTATGAAATCTAATTAAGTTTTTGAGCTTTTTTTTTTTTCCCCTCAGTCACACTTTTTATTGTTGTTATGAACCTCTGCCTGTCTGTATGTTGGGCTTTTGCAGTTCTGTGGAGTTTTCCTTTTCTCTCTCTCTCTCTTTTTAACTTTAATTTTTAATTTTTTAAACCTACTATTATTTTTTCTACATTTATTCTTTGTTTGCCTTTCCTACTGTTCTTTTCCCCTTGCAGTTAATCTCTAATGAATATAAATCTTCTTTCTCTAACCTCTATTTAACTTTGCATATCTATTCTTTCTTTTTTTTCTTTCTTTCCTTTCCTCTCTACATATTTGTTAGTTTTATTTTCATTGCTTTATTCCCCAAGTGGCACCTTGCTTTAGTTTTGTTTTCCAGTGTGTGCTCTAGTTAGTTTTGTTCTTAACTGGTAGATATAATTTTTTGTTTCCTTTGTTCGCTGGGTCAGTCTACTGTACTTTACTTTAGTTGGACTGTTTTGACTTTGCTTATGAGTGTACATGTATATGTGTATATTCCATTACTTTAATTATTATTTGCCTGATTTTGTAACTGCCATTTGTTGGGGGTTCATCTTTGATTTCTCATTTTTGGGTAATTGTTTTAATCTCACATAATGGCATAACAAACCACTTGTGGAAGCTTGGTTCTTGATCAGAGATCAAGCCCTGAGCCTTTGCAGTGGAAGCATTGACTCCAAGACCCCTAAACTACCAGAGAAATAACCCTAGGGAGTATCAAATAGTGAGAACTCACACAAAGGAAAACACTTGAATACAAGACCCACATCACCCAACCACCAGTAGCACCCTGTGCAGCACACCTCATCTAAACAATAAACAAAAGAAAAATATAAGCCCAGTCATCAGCAGACAGCATTACCACCTCAGTCAGCCTTGCCCATCAGTGGAAAAACAAATGAACAACAAAAAAACTCAGCACAAATCTCACTTTATACGAAGCTTACACAAACCAATGGACCAAACTTAGGAGGGCAGAAACCAAAAGGAAGAAAGAATTCAGCACTGAAGCCTGGGAAAAGGAGACCTCAAACACAAGTTTAAAGAAAATTAATGAAAAGGCAGAGAAATAGTACACAAATGAGGGAACAAATTAGAAATACAGAAGTCCAAATAGATGAAGAGGAAATAGGTAAACTACCTGAAAAAGAATTCAGAATAATGATAGTAAGATGGTCAAAAACTTTGAAAAGAAAATGGAGAAAATGCAAGAATCAATTAACCAAGACCTAGAAGTTAAAGCATAAACATACAGGAACAAACAACACAATTACTGAAATTAAACATACTCTGGAAGGAATCAATAGAATATCTGAAGCAGAAGAATGAGTCAGTGAGCTGGAAGATAAAATGGTGGAAATAACTTCTGAAGAGCAGAATAAAGTAAAAAGAATGAAAAAAATCGAGGGTAGTCTAAGAGACCTCTGGGACAATATCAAATGCACCAACATTCGAATTATAGGGGTCCCAGAAAAAGAAGAGAAAAAGAAAGGATATGAGAAAATTTTTGAAGAGATTATAGTTGAAAATTTCCCCAACATGGAAAAGGAAATAATCAATCAAGTCCAAGAGGCACAAAGAGTCCCATACAGGATAAACCCGAGGAGAAACATGCCAAGACACATACTAATCAAACTAACAAGGACTAAACATAAAGAAAGAATATTAAAAGCAGAAAGAGAAAAGCAACAAGTAACATACAAGGGAAGCCGCATATGTTAATAGCTGATCTTCTAGCAGAAACTCTGCAGATCAGAAGGGAATGGCAGGATATATTTAAAGTACTGAAAGGGAAAAATCTACAACCAAGATTTCTGTACCTGGCAAGGATCTCATTCAAAATTGGTGGAGAAATAAAAAGCTTTTCAGACAAGCAATAGTTAAGAGAATTCAGTACCACCAAACCAGCTTTACAACAAACGTTAAAGGGACTCATATAGTCAGGAAAGAGAAGAGAAGTAACAAGATCTACAAAATCAACCCCAAGCAATTAAGAAAATGGCAATAGGAACATATATACCAATAATTACTTTAAATGTAAATGGATTAAATGCTCCATCCAAAAGACACAGACTGGTTAAATGGATACAAAAACAAGACCCATATATATGTTGTCTGCAATAAACCCACTCAGACCTAAAGACACATATAGACTGAAAGTGAGGGGATGGAAAAATATATTCCACATGAATGGGAAGCAAAAGAAAGCTGGAGTAGCAATACTCATATCAGACAAAATAGACACAAAATAAAGTGTATTACAAGAGATAAGGAAGGACACTACATAATGATCAAGGGATCAATCCAAGAGGAAGACATAACAATTGTAAATATCTATGCACCCAACATAGGAGCACCTCAATACATAAGAAAAACACTAACAGACATGAAAGGAGAAATTGACAGTAACACAATAATAATAAGAGACTTTAACACCCCACCCACACCAATGGACAGATCATCAAAACAGAAAATTAATAAGAAAACACGTCTTAAACGATATATTAGATGAGATGGATCTCATTGATATCTTCAGGACATTCCATCCAGATGCAGAAGAACACCTTCTTCTCAAGTGCACCTGGAATGTTCCCCAGGATAGACCACATCTTGGGTCACAAATCAAACCTCAGTAAATTTAAGAAAATTGAAATCGTATGAAGTATCTTCTCCAATTACACTATGAGACTAGATATCAGCTGCAAGAAAAAAAACTGTAAGGAACACAAACACATGGAGATTAAACAATATGTTTCTAAATAGCCAACAGGTTACTGAAGAAATCAAAAGGGAAAAAAAATTTCTAGAAACAAATGACAATGAAAATATGACAACTCAAACCTATGGGATGCAGCAAACGCAGTTTTAAGAGGGAAGTTTATAGAAATACAATCCTACCTCAAGAAACAAGGAAAACATTGAATAGACAACCTAAAACAACTGGAAAAAGAACAAAAAAAAATCCAAAATTGGTAGAAGGAAAGAAATCACAAAAATCTGAGGAGAAATAAATGAAAAAGAAATGAAAGAAACAATAGTAAAGACTAAAAAACTAAAAACTGGTTCTTTGAGAAGACAAACAAAATTGACAAATCTTTAGCCAATAATTATTATCAATTTAATCAAGAAAAAAGAAGAATCAAATCAAGAGAATTAGAAATTAAAAAGGAGAGGTTACAACAGACAATACAGAAATACAAAGGATTATAAGAGACTATTATGAACAGCTCTATGGCAATAAAATGGATAACCTGGAAGAAATGGACAGAGTCTTAGAGAAGCTCAGTTTTCCAAGACTGAACCAGGAAGAAATAGAAATTATGAACAACGCAGTTACAGGCACTGAAATTGAAGCTGTGATAAAAAATCTAAAAAACAAAAGCCCAGGGCCAGACAGCTTCACAGGAGAATTCTATCAAACATTTAGAGAAGAGCTAATGCCTATCCTTCTAAAACTCTTTCAAAACAATTTCAGAGGAAGGAACACTTCCAAACTCATTCTACAAGGCCATCATCACCTTGATACCAAAACCAGACAAAGACAACACAAAAAAAGAAAACTACAGACCAGTATCGCTGATGAACATAGATGCAAGAATCCTCAATAAAATTTTAGCAAACAGAATTCAGCAACATATCAGAAAGCTCACACACCATGATCAAGTTGGGTTTATTCCAGGGATGCAAAGATTCTTCAATATATGCAAATCAATCAATGTGATATACCATATTAACAAACTGAAAGATAAAAACCATATGATAATCTCAATAGATGCAGATAAAGCCTTTGACAAAATTCAGAACCCATTTATGATGAAAACTCTTCAAAAAATGGGCATAGAAGGAACCTACCTCAACATAGTGAAGGCCGTATATGATAAGCATATAGTAAACATTACTCTCAATGGTGAAAAACTGAAAGCATTCCCCCTAAGATCAGGAACAAAACAAGGATGTTCACTTTCACCACTATTACTCAACATAGCTCTGGAAGTCCTAGCTACAGCAATCAGAGAAGAAAAAGAAATAAAAGGAATCCAGATCAGAAAAGAAGTAAAGCTCTCACTGTTTACAGATGACATGATACTGTACATAGAAAACCCTAAAGATAGTATCAGAAAATTACTAGAGCTAATCAGTGAATTTAGCAAAGTTTCAGGATGCAAAATCAATACACAGAAATGACTTGCATTTCTATACAGTAACAATGAAAAATCAGAAAGAGAAATTAAGAAATCAATCCTACTTACCATTGCAACAAAAAGAATTAAATATCTAGGAATAAACTTATCTAAGGAGACAAAAGAACTGTACACAGATAATTATAAAACACTAAAGAAAGAAATCAAATATGATATAAACAGATGGAGAGATATTCCATGTTCCTGGGTAGGAAGAATCAATATTGTGAAAATGATTATACTACCAAACACAATCTACAGGTTCAATGCTATCACTATCAAATTACCAATGGCATTTTTCACAGAACTAGAACAGAAAAAAAACCACAATTCATATGGAAACACAACAGAAATATAGACCAATGGAGCAAGATAGAAAGCCTAGAAATAAACCCATGCATCTATAGGTACCTTATTTTTGACAAAGGAGGCAAGAATATACAATGGGGTAAAGACAGCCTCTTCAATAAATGGTGCTGGGAAGACTGGACAGCTACATCTAAAAGAATGAAATTAGAACACTTCCCAACACCATGCACAAAATTCCTAAAAAAGGACTAAAGATCTAAATGTAAGACCAGAAACTATAAAACTCTTAGAGGAAAGCATAGGCAGATCACTCGATGACATAAATCAAACCAAGACCCTCTATGACTCACCTCTTAGAGTAACAGAAATAAAAACAAAAGTAAACAAGTGAGACCTGATTAAATTTAAAAGCTTTTGCACAGCAAAGGAAACTATAAGCCAGGTGAAAAGATGATCCTCAGAATGGGAGAAAACAATAGCAAATGAAACAACTGATTAATTTCCAAAATATACAAGCAGTTCATACAACTCAATAACAGAAAAACAACCCAATCAAAAAGTGGGGAAAAGACCTAAACAGACATTTCTCCAAAGAAGACATACAGATGGCTGACAAACACATGAAAATATGCTCAACATCACTCATTATTAGAGAAATACAAATCAAAACTACAATGAAATATCACCTCACACCAGTCAGAATGAACATCATCAAAAAGTCTACAAACAATAAATGCTGGAGAGGGTGTGGAGAAAAGGGAACTTTTGCACTGTTGGGGGGAATGTAAACTGATATAGCCACTATGGAAGATGGTATGGAGATTCCTTTATTTTTTTTTTATTTTTTATTTTTTTAGTCAAGCAAGTTCTCTTGCTATTATTTATTTTGGCATCCCTATAGCATATTTTTGTCTGGCTATAAATTCTTTTTTATTTATTTATTTATTTTTTTTTTCAGTGGGTTTTGTCATACATTGACATGAATCAGCAATAGATTTACACGTATTCCCCATCCCGATCCCCCCTCCCACCTCCCTCTCCACCCGATTCCTCTGGGTCTTCCCAGTGCACCAGGCCCGAGCACTTGTCTCATGCATCCCACCTGGGCTGGTGACCTGTTTCATCATAGATAATATACATGCTGTTCTTTTGCAACATCCCACCCTCACCTTCTCCCACAGAGTTCAAAAGTCTGTTCTGTACTTCTGTGTCTCTTTTTCTGTTTTGCATAAAGGGTTGTCGTTACCATCTTTCTAAATTCCATATATATGTGTTAGTATGCTGTAATGTTCTTTATCTTTCTGGCTTACCTCACTCTGTATAATGGGCTCCAGTTTCATCCATCTCATTAGAACTGGTTCAAATGAATTCTTTTTAATGGCTGAGTAATATTCCATGGTGTATATGTACCACAGCTTCCTTATCCATTCATCTGCTGATGGGCATCTAGGTTGCTTCCATGTCCTGGCTATTATAAACAGTGCTATGATGAACATTGGGGTGCACGTGTCTCTTTCAGATCTGGTTTCCTCAGTGTGTATGCCCAGAAGTGGGATTGATGGGTCATATGGCAGTTCTATTTCCAGTTTTGTAAGAAATGGAGATTCCTTTAAAAACTAGGAATAAAACCACCATATGACACAGGACTCCCACTCCTAGGCATATACCCTGATGGAAGCAACCTAGATGTCCATCGACAGATGAATGGGTAAAGAAATTGTGGTAAATATACACAATGGAAGTTTACTCAGCCATAAAAATGAACGCCTTTGAGTCAGTTCTAATGAGGTGGATGAACCTAGAACCTGTTATACAGAGTGAAGTAAGTCAGAAAGAGAAAGATAAATATTGTATTCTAACGCATGTATACAGAATCTAGAAAAATAGTACTGAAGAATTTACTTACAGGGCAGCAATGGAGAAGCAGACAGAGAATAGATTTATGGACATGGGGAGAGGGGAGGAGAGGGTGAGATGTATGGGGAGAGTAACATGGAAACTTACATTACCATGTGTAAAACAGAGAGCCAGTGGAAATTTGCCGTATGGCTCAGGAAACTCAAACAGGGGCTCTGCATCAACCTAGAGGAGGGAGATGGGAGGGAGACGGGAGGGAGGTTCAAAAGGGAGGGGATATATGTATACCTATGGCTGATTCATGCTGAGGTTTGATAGAAAACAACACAATTCTGTAAAGCAATTATCCTTCAATAAAAAATAATAAAAAAGGGAAAAGAAAAAAAAGGAAAGAAATATATAGATATATTTATAAGGAAACATTGGAAGAATATAGGAGAAACTAATAAAAATAGTCACTAGTGGGAGGCCATGGGGGTAACAGGATGAATAGGGAAGACAAAGATGGGAGTGAGGCTTTTCAATATAAATATATGCATAATTTACCTTTCCAAAAAAGTAAATAAAAATATATAAACACACATAAAATAAGATATAATAAGAGACTTGAGGCTTCCCCGGTGGCTCAGCTGGTAAAGAATCTGCCTGCAGTGCAAGAGACCTGGGTTCGATCCCTGCATTGGGAAGATCCCCTGGAGAAGGGAAGGGCTCCCCACTCCAGTATTGGGAGGGGAACAGAGACCAGCAGCCACCACGTTCTCTTTTAACATAAGGGCCACTTATTTTGAGGTCACGGTGATAAACACATCAGGTGAAATCCAGCATCGCAGCCATGTCCAGTTGGCATCTGGAAGGTTCTCCTGTGCTCTGGTCGCCCCAAGCCTGCAGGTCCTCCTCCACCTCCATCTGTGGTCGAGACACCGGCAGCGGCCCAAGGGTCCTGCACTGAGCTTCCCAGCAGTGGATCGGTGCTGGTGGGCGGGGCGTGGACACCCTGCCTCGCCGGAGCTGGACGGGATGATTTCTTGGTGAATCTGGGGGTGGCAGGACCCTCAGAGGGGGGTGCAGGGCTGGTGGCCTCCCTCCCGGCTGGAGGAGGTCCTGCAAGAGTAGACGTGATCTGAACTGTGTATCTCTGGTGAGCGATTAGTTGGACACGCCTTTGGAACAAGACTCCAGGTCCTTGCCACGCCCTCCGGACTCCTCCCCCAACCCCTCCCCTCCGGTCACCCACCTGTCCCGGCCTGCCAGCCTCGGGGTCCCTCCTGCTCAGCACACACACGCTGGGGTATGAGGGTTCTGTCTCCAGCACCCCTTCCCCCACCCTTGTTCTGAGCTGAATGAAAACCAAGACGGAGTCCTGGGCACACGATGCCAGGCGGGGATGAGGGGGTGGGGAGTTCGCGAGTGGACACCAGGGCAGAGAGGCCGCTGGGCTCACCCCAGTGGGGGGCACCTGAGGGCGAGCCGTGTCCTGCCACTTGGGGAGGGGGGCATCTGTAATTCATGCAGACAAAAGGCCAGCTGCCCCGGAGCCCCTTTGAAAACCCAGCCTCCTGCGACTGTCCACCACACAGCCCTCCTAGCGGCCCGCAGGTGTCGGGGAAGGGACGGCTCTGCGGCCCTGGGGGAGGGGTTTGCTGCCTCCCTGTGGGTCCCCAGGAAGGCCACCCAAGGCCCGCGCTCCTGGGGGAGTGGCCGCACTTCTGCGTGGTCCTCATGGGGCCTTGCGACCCTGCAGTGGCTAGCTCTCAGCCAGGAGGGCAGCCGGGAAGTCCCTGCCTCCCGGCCCCCTTCCCATTAGAATTTCAATGGGGCCTTCAATCTGATGGATGATTTGTGGCTGTCACTGGGCCCCAAGCACAAAGGCCCAGGCCCCCGAGGCCCACCTGCTCCATCTGGCCTGACGGACCGGGACAGGCTGCTGCCGCCTTTGTTGTCTTTTCCCTCCTCCCTCCTCGGAGACCCTGGCTGTAAGCGCCCATCCCGCAGGCCTATGGGGCAGCCAGGGCCCATCAGTGATCGTGGGAACTGACCCGGTGCTGGGCTGGACAGCCGTTTAGATAATCACCTGCCTGGAGCCCCTGTGGACAGACAACCCAGCTCTGACCCAAACATGGGCTGGCGCCCCACTGGCTTCTAGAACCTTCTGGTGGCCCCTTTCCCCGCCATCTCCCACTTCACCCTAGGTTGTCTCAGCTGACCCTTCCCTCCTGACACCCAGCCCCCTCCTACCCACGTGCCATCCTGGGGGCCGCGCCCATCAGATTTTCTTCCATCCATCAGTGCCCACAGTCCTCCCCTTGGCCACACCTCCGGTGCGGGCTACCCCTGACGTCAAGCCCTGCCTCCTCTTCCCTCCACCTCTGAGGACCCCTCCCCTCCCCCCAGGAATGCACATCCCCCTCTCTTCCCAGGTTCCCCCCAAATCTGGCCTTCTCCAGACATGTCTGGTCCGTGAAGGCAGGCATTCCGTCCAGAACTTAGTCAGTCTTGGGGCAGTCACTGGTCTGAGGGGCGCTGGGGCAGAACGGAGCACAGAGGCAGATGGTCCTGCCCTCTGTGGAGGGTGTGGCCGAGGAGGCAGATCTCGGGCGAAGCAGGTCCTGGTTCTCTGCCTTTGCCCTTAATGTCACCTATCTGCCAGGTGCCACCTGCTGCCGCCACACCTCCTTCCGGCTGGGCATGGTCTCCCCTCCCTGGACACCCCTCCCTGCTGTGCTCAGCCCTTGGCCCAGCACTGTGGCCTTGGGAGGGCCTCTGTCTACTCTGGCAGGACCTGGTCCAATTGGACACACAGGGATGCTTCTAGAAACTTCACTGGTCATGAAGTGAACACTTCAAGGCATTCCCCACTAAGTTTGTGGCAGTTTGGTACAGTAGCAGTAGACAGCTCTAAGGTAGGGCAGAGAAACTGGAAAGAATTAAAGATGAAAACACAGTTATTGATGCAAGTGGACTGTGCGGCAATAACAAACTCCAGGAAAAATGATAGGCTGCAAAGGGAAGGAAATGAAACTACACTGTTTGTCTACTGGGGTGGGTGATATCTAGGTACAATAGTGTAAATATTGACCGTTGAATCAAATGTAGAGGTACTGTGTATATTGAGCATGCAGGGAAGGACAGGTGAGGACAGGTAAGGAGTTAGAGCTAATCCTCATCTCAGTCAGTTCATTCTCTCAGTCGTGTCCGACTCTGTGACCCCCTGGACTGCAGCTTGCCAGGCTTCCCTGTCCATCACCAACTCCTGGAGCTTGCTCAAACTCATGTCCATCCAGTCAGTGATACACAGGCTTCTCATCTAGCATAATGGAAATTAGTGAGTAATACCTAAAACTGACCAATTAAGGACTTCCCTGGTGGCCCAGTGGTTAGGAATCTGCCTTGGAAGGCAGGGGAGGTGGGTTTTGATCTCTGATCAGAGAACTGAGATCCCACGTTCCGTGGGGCAACTAAGCCTGAGTGCTGCAACTGCCGGGCCCACTCTCCACAATGAGAGAAGCCTGTGCATGGCAGTGAAGACCCAGCACAGCCCAAATAAATAAATAGACCAACTAGGAACTAATAGAGGAGGGCTTTCCTGGTGGCTCAGTGGTAAAGAATCTACCTGCCAGTGCAGGAAACACAGGTTCGATCCCTGATCTGGGAAGATTCCACATGCCTCAGAGCAACCAAGCCCGGGAGCCACAACTGCTGAAGCCCGTGTTCCAGAGCCTGTGCTTTGCAGCTAGAGAAGCCACTGCACGGAGAAGTCCGCACACCGCAGCTAGAAGTAGTCCCCGCTCGTTGCAACTGGAGAAAAGATTGTGCAGCAGTGAAGACCCAGCACTGCCAAAAATGAATAAAGAAGAAATTTTTAAAAACAAGCAAAAAACCCCAAACAGTCCATCCTGGCCCCTGGCCATTCTCGCCAGGCAGGAAACCCGACTTTAGGGAAAGTGTTTTCTATCATTGCTTGGGAAACAGTTTCATTTTCTTTTTCTGGGTGACCTTCGGTGAATAAGAATGTTCAATTAATCCGCAGACTGAGTCTTTGACCGCTGACCACAATTCCAGCTGCCTGGTGGCTGACCACCGCACACATCATACTCTGCCGGCTCAGTGTGTAGCCCTGTTGAGAATTAACCCATTTTATGGAAACAGAGTCCCAGGAGGCATTAATGACAAGGGACGCAACCAACAGGTGATGTGGGGCTGGGGGCGGGGCCGGGGTGGGACTGGCCTGGGGCGGAGCCGGGGCCGGGGCGGGGCATGGACCGGGGGTGGGGCCGGGGCGGGGCCGGGGAAGGGGCTTGGGCGGGGCCGGGGGTGGGGCAGGGGCGGGGCGGGGCCGGCCAAGGCGGGGCTGGGGGCGGGGCCGGCCGGGGTGGGGCGGGTCCGGGGCCGGAGTGGGGCGGGGCGGGGCAGGGGGCGGGTGTGGGGCAGGAGGCGGGGAGGGGCGGGGCGGGGGAGGGGGAGGGGAGGGTCAGGGGGCCGGGGCCGGGGCCGGGGCCGGGGCCGGGGCGGGGCGGGAAGGGGCAGACCTAGCGGTGAGACAGGTGTCAAGATCAGCAACACCCTTTCTCCTGGGATGCTGCTGGTGAGGAGGAACCCTCTGGCTCCTCCCCCAGGTCCCCTCTCCCGCTGATGCTCGCTTGCTTCAGGGCGCACCCTCGGCCTCGGCCTCTCTGTTCAGACAGACGCTGCACCCGGGAAGCTCCACCAGCTTCCGGAGAAGTGGCCACGGGCAGCCATTCCCGAGGCTGGGCGATGCTCTTGTGCACGCACGGTGTCCCCAGGATGTGACCTGGTGTGGCCGCAGACACGCATCTCAGTGCCCAGTGCCGGGTGTAGGGCTGAGGCGGGGAGGGTGCCTGACCCCACAGCCACCGGCCCATCTCGGCTGGAGGGGGCAACAGGTGGGCAGTGGAGGGGCCCCTGGGATCCGCAGAGAGGGCGGCCCATCCAGGGGTCGTGTGTCACGAAGCAGGAAAAGTCACCGCCGCAGATGCTTCATCTGGAGTGGGCGGTAGAGAGAGGCCCCTCACAGGTGCCCCCCGCTGCGGTTCTAACAGCGGGAAGGTGAGGAGCCGGGAGCACGCGGCTGCCACATGGCAGCTCCTGGCCCTTCAGGGCCCTCCGTTCACCAGGTGCCTCCCTGCCCCCCTCACACCAGCAGGTCAATTATCTGTGGACACACCGCCTTGGCCTCAGGGGTGGGTACTGGCCATTAGGAAACATGGTTATCTGCCCTGCATTTGAGGAATTCTAATGAAAACGGAATGTCTCAGCTTCCTCTCTGCCCGCGTTGATGTCTGTTGTGCACAGGTCAGGCCCTCTTTGCTCTAGTTGCCGTCGGCTGGGGAGCTCTGTCCAGGGAGAAGAGGCCTTGGGGCTGACACCGGGACTTGAGGCCCCAGGGGGGCATCTGCAGGTCTGCCCACACGGGGGCAGCTGGGCCAGCAGCCCTGGAGGGCGAGGACTGTGACAGGGAGGGTACCGATGCAGGCTCGGGTTCACATTCAGGTTTGGGGTACATACAGGGGGGTGCCCCCACTCATACCACCCTGGGGGACCACTCCCTATCCGTTCCTCATCGCTGCAAAGTCCTCCTGAGAACCAGCCCCGAGCTGGGCATTCACAAGGAGCCTGAGGCAGGCCACAGAGCTGAGGAGGGCGTGGAGGGGTCAGGGCCGTGGCTCGCGGCTGTGCTTGGGGTCCAAGCGCTGTGTCCCCTCTGGTGAGGCCCTTGTGACCGTGCTCACGGCGATGGCTGGAGCTCACAGGGCCCCGGGGCCTGGCCGGACAGCAAGCTGTCACTGGTAACTGCGTCCCGTTGGCCAAACCAAGTCTCACGGCCGCGTCGGCTTTTGGGCCGCTCCCATGGAGGCACGCCTCGTGTTCGGTGGTGGCGGGAGCGAGGGCCTGGATCAGGTTCCGTCTACACAGGGCCTGGCCCGGCCAGTGGTGCTGCTGAGCACAGCCCACCCCGGAGGCCGGGCTCTGCCGTCCTCGAAAGCCCGCTCAGGTCAGGGAGCAGCGGGGGAAACGGTGGTGGGCATGGCGGCGAGTGTGCCGGGGCTGCCCTAACAACGTCCGAACACAGGCCTCGAAGTCGTTCACTGTCTCCTGACTGGAGGCTGGAATCCCACGTCCTGGTGTGGGCAGGGAGGTCCTCCTGGGCCCCCCTCCTGGGTGTGCAGACGGCTGTCCCCTCCCCGTGTGCTCACAGGGCCATCCCTCTGCGTGTGTCCGCGTCCTGACGGCTTCTTCTTATAAGGACCCAGTCCTGTGGGATCAGGACCCACCCCGGTGTACCTCAGTCATTTACGTCGCCCCTTTAAGGGGTTGTGCCTCCAAATACAGCCACGCCGGAGGCGCTGAGGTTTAGGCTTCAAGCTGGGACCCTGGGGGACACATGCCAGGCCACAGTAGGGAGGCAGACGGCGGCACAACCGGACCCCTTCCTGTTCCTGAGGTGGGAACATCTCAGGATGTGGTTGAGGCCTCAGAGGGGCAGCAGGCCTCTCCAGCTGGGCACCCAGCCTTGCTCAGGCCAGACCCTTCCAGGGAGAGGGCCTTCTCAGGCCAGGCCTGAGACATGCTGCTCACCTGGATGGTTGTTCCCTCCTGCGCCCTCTAACCTGGCCACTCGTCCATTCACAGAGGCACCCAGGTGGGGGTCGGAAGGGCCAGGGTCATTGTCAGGGACCAGTGATGGGAGGAGGAGCCAAAGCTGCCGGGCAGGCCCTGGGTGCAGTGCGATGAGGGACCAGCCCATCGGGGAACTCGGAACCCGGTCAGGCTGCACTCTTCACTGGACGGAGGGGGTGCTGTGGGCCGGGGACCAGTACTGGAGGGGCCAGGAGACTGGGGCCCAGAGGCCCCCCCAACACCCCGTGAGGGGGTGGGGCAGGTGGTCAATGGGGCACAGTCAGGAGGCTGAGACAGACCCAGAGCGGGAGGCAGGGGGAGCAGGGGACGGGGCCACACGCCGGGGCTGGGTGGAGCCACGGGCCCACAGAGCTCTGAGCACAGGGCACGCTGCAGGGGACACGGCTGCCCCGCACTTCGGCGGGGGTGGGCAGCAGAGCAGGGGCTGATGACCTCGGCAGCGGTAAGCTCCCTGGGGTCTGCCCTGGCGGTCGGGCTGGAGGGGCTGGATGCTCTGGGGGCTCAGGGATGCTCAGCTACCCAAAGGTGGCCTCCACAGGTGGCCAGTGCTGACCAGAGCCCAGGAGCACACGGCTGTGGGGAGGGAGCGAAGGACTCGGCCCCGGGCCCCTGCGGGGCCGCAAGGTGTTGTCCCATCACGGTGCCTGCAGCCGCTGGGCCGGACCCCGCCTCCCTCGGCGGTGGGTCGAGGCCCCTCCCGGGAGGGGCAGCCCTGGCCAGCTCCCGTCCAAGCTACTGTGCTCCTGGGGCCTGGCCAGGGCAGAGGTGTGGCCCGAGAACGTGGTCTTGGGCAATCTACACAGGTCTCCAGCAGCTGCACCCAACCCTGAAAGGCTCCACCTTCTGGCAACCAAAGAGGCTTCCAAGTACTCACCCAGGCCTGTGGCTCCCCACACGGGCTCTCCCTGCAGGGGGCTGCTTCCCAGATCGCTGGTGACGAGATTCTCCCACAAGCGCCCAACAGGATGGAGCCCACGGATAACCAAGGTCAACCACAGGTTGCCTCACGACCTCACACGGGACTCAGGAATCGGGTCAGGTCCAGACCAAGTGGCCGATTGTGTCGAAGGGGTCCTGAGAAAACAAGAGAAAAATCCTGTATTAAAGGCCAATTTTGTGGGAAACACTATAACTGCAAAAATGCAAATCTGCCAGCTATTTGCGTGCAAAGAATTGATGCACAGGCTTGCCTAGCGATGAGACGCGCACACTCCAAGAAATATGGACTCAATCCACTGAGTTATATTAACTTTAATTATTAACATTCAACATAATTATTAGATATTTTTCTTCAGCTTCCATCTGAGGGAGACACTTTACTTGCACTTCGCAGACATCTATCTGACTGGCTTCTGGGGCCGTGAGGATGTTTGATGTACTTCTCCTAAATCTGAAAAAACAAATAATAATAAAAACCAAATTGAAAACATAAATAAATGGTCTCACTGCAAGCCAGGAGCAGACAGAATGGGAAGGCGGGCTGAGGCACCTCCCCGTCCCCTGCAGCACTTCCAGGGCCGGGACCTCTCCAGGGTCTCCGGGGCCCTGTGTTGTTAAGCAAGTAAATACAAGGACAGTCTCACTGAAGATGCATCAAATATTAAGCTGCAATTCGCCCAGTGTAGGCGTCATTAAGTCTGGATTTGCCCGTGTCAGTCAGGTGGGGACTCCGTGGAGCGTTTTCTGTGCTGGCGCCTGGGCATGTTTCTTTTATATCAACTCTTGGTGGTCAGCTCGAGGGGAAACGAGGGAGGAGAAATGCGCAGGCCCTGCCCCTCCACACACACACGCGCACACACACGCACATGCACACACGTGGACACACATGCACACACATGCACATGCACACATTATCACACACACATGCACACATGTGCTCACACACTCACACACACACGCACACACACACTCTCACAGACACATGCACACACAGACACGCACACACACGCACATGCACACATTCTCACACACGCATGCACACACACATGCACACATGTGCTCACACACTCACACACGCATGCACACACACACTCTCACAGACACATGCACGCACACACACGCACATGCACACACATGGACACACATGCACACACATGCACATGCACACATTATCACACACACACATGCACACATGTGCTCACACACACGCGCACTCTCACAGACACATGCACACACGTGCTCACAACTCACACACACGCGCACACACACACTCTCACAGACACATGCGCGCGCACATGCATGCACACATGCACATACACACACATGCACACACACATGCATACATTCTCTCACACACGCACACACACATGTGCTCACACACTCACACACACACGCACACACGGCCCCGCCCAGCACCCGCGTTCACTGTTTGTCTAACAAGCGTCATTTCCAGCCCGCCCTGCTGCCCCTTCGTCAGCAGTGGCACTGACCCTAGTGCACTGGCTCCTGCCTGCCAGTGAGGGAGGAGGGGCCTACAGCTGGGCAGTCTCTCGAGGAATGGGATTAATGCTCCAAAAATAGGCGCCAGTGTGGGGAGAGCCGGCTTGGAAACAAGGCCCTCCACCCAGCTCCCTCTGAGAACCAGCTCCAAGGGCCAAACACTGGGAACCTGGGTGTATCCCAGCATGGCACAGGCAGGGAGGCATCTGAGACTGGCCCTGGGGGCCACCGGGTCACCTGCTCCAAACCCCCCACCTTGTCATCTGTCCCTCCCCACCCTGAGGAGAAGGGTGGAGGGATAGAGTGGTGACCTCAGGAACTAGCGACCAGCCCAGCCAGAAGAGAGTAAAACTGCCCCTTGGGGTCCCCCTAGGACAAGCTGGGGGGTTGCATAAGTTAGGGAGGCCTGCCTGCTCACAAAGGCCTTTATTTCCTGGAGGACAGCAGATGGTAAGCCTGCCAGACACACTCAAGTGTGGGCGTCTCGTCCCTGTGGGGCTTGACCAAGGCTCTGTGGGGGCCAATGACCACCCAGCTAACAAGCTAGAAATGCCCAGGGTCCCAGACTGGCCTCCAGGCCTGGGGAACCTTCCAGGCCCAGGGTGCTCTCTCCATCCCGATAGCTTGTGTCCCCCCGTCCAGCCTGCTCACCTCTGCCACCCTCTCTCCCGCCTCCCTCTCGGTAATCTGACGGTTCCTGCATCTCAGGGTCCCTAGGGGCCACCCCACGCTCACAGCCCCCAGGCTTCTGTGTCCTCAGGAGGAACGGGCAGCAACGCGTGGCAGGCACCTCTGGATCCCAGTCCCAAATGATGAGGAGGGGGACCCCAGTTGGCCCCAAGTGGGCAGACAGGCCTCCTGAGCCAAGGCCGCTGTTGCAGAGCACCAACAGATACGGCTCAGAGGTGAGGCCAGTGACAGCGGGGGGGCCCTAACAGAGGCCTCTGCCTCGCTGGAGCTGTGGAGGGGAGATGACAAGACCCAACGACACGGACATCGACAATGCACTTAGCCCACCAAACACTGTAATCACGACTGAGAGTCAAAGAATGAGCCCGGAAAAAACACTTGCAGCAAGCGCGCCAGGGAATGCTAATGTCTTCAACACTGAAAGGGCTCTCGCAAACCAGTGAGTCGAAGCCGAACACCTCGAAAGAAAAGCAGGCAAACACAGGAAGAAGTCATTCAGAAAAGAAAAATGCAAATGGTGACCAAAGGCAGGAGAGAAAACCTCTAGCCTCGCCAGTGACCGGAACCGTCCTGCAAGTGAAGAGGGCGGCTGCCAGGTACCAGAGCTGCCAGGTGTCAACACATGACCCTGTTCCGCGGGGGCGGACAGACGAAGGTGGTTCATGATGGTTTGAATGGCGGGGGGGTGAGCAGGAGAGCCCAGGAAATCATCACACCTGTTCTAGAGCGAGGGCCGTGTGCGGGAGGGCTGGAGAGAAGGTGTATAGAACGCAGCACCCGGTGCCCTGACCACCCTCTGCTGGGAAATTCACTGCAGGAAAGTGATCAGAGAGGCAGGTCAAACACACGCGTGCAGATGGGCCAGACCAGCATCCTTGTTTGTAAGTGAAGACACAGTGTGAGCATGGATTTTACATGTCAACTCATTTGGACCACTGGGGGCCCAGACATTTGGTCAAACAAGAGTCTGGGTGTTTGAGTCAGTGCTAATGAGGTGGATGAACCCAGAGCCTACTAGTCAGGAAGAGAAAAGCAAATACCGTGTATTAATACGTATTTGTGGCATCTAGAAAGATGGTGCTGATGGGCCCATTTGCCGGGCAGTGAGGAGACACAGATAAAGGACAGGCTTGTGGTCACTGTGAGGGAAGCAGAGGGTGGGGTGAGCTGAGAGAGCAGCGTGGAAACACACGCAGTGCGTCACCATATGGACAAAGGGTAGCCTGTGGGAATTTGCGTGTGATGCAGGGAGCTCAAGCCCAATGCTCTGTGACAACCTAGAGGGGTGGGATGGGTGGGGGGCGGGAGGGAGGTTCTAGAGGGAGGGGACACATGTACGCCTATGGCTTATTCATGTTCATGTATGGCGGAAACCAACACCAGTCATTACCATCCAATTAACAATTTAAATATACATATATATGTCCAAAGAGTCTTGGTGTGTCTGGATAAGAGGAACATCTGAATTGGTGGACTCTGTAAAGCAGATGGTTCTTCCAATGGTGGGTGGGCCTCATCCAATCAGTTGAAGGCCTGAATAGCCCAGAAGGCTGAGCCTCCCCAGGTAAGAGAGAATCCCTCCTGCCCGACTATGTGAGCTGGGACATCAGTCTGCTCCTGCCTTCAGACTGGAACCACACCACCTGCTCCTGGGGTCTCCGGGAGAGAGCAGGGAAGGCAATTAGAGAGAGACAGAGAGGATGCAGAGAGCTGCGGCTTCTGTCCCGGGGAGACCCGGGAAGCACTCACCGTTACGATGCCTGCGCCTGTTGCAGCCCCTGGAGCTCATGCTACTCAAGGACCTGTAGGGAGGGAAGCGGTTCATTGGCTGAGCACCAACCTTGTGCCAGGCAGGGCTCTGGCTCCCAAGATTCATCCAGAAACAAAACAAGGATCCTGCCTCACAGGGCTGAGCTCCACAGCAGGGGATGAGCCAAAGGTAATGTAGGATGGACCTCAGGAGATGATACCTGCTGTGGACAAGGAAATGACGAGCAGGGGAGAGGGGTGAGCAGGGGAGAGGGGTGAACAGGGGAGGAGTGAGCAGGGGAGGGGTGAGCAGGGGAGGGGTGAGCAGGGGAGGGTTGAGCAGGGGAGAGGGTTGAGCAGGGGAGAGGGGTGAGCAGGGGAGAGGGGTGAGCAGGGGAGAGGGGTGAACAGGGGAGGGGTAAGCAGGGGAGAGGGGTGAACAGGGGAGGGTTGAGCAGGGGAGAGGGGTGAGCAGGGGAGAGGGGTGAGCAGGGGAGGGTTGAGCAGGGGAGAGGGGTGAGCAGGGGAGAGGGGTGAGCAGGGGAGGGTTGAGCAGGGGAGAGGGGTGAGCAGGGGAGAGGGGTGAACAGGGGAGGGGTAAGCAGGGGAGAGGGGTGAACAGGGGAGGGGTAAGCAGGGGAGAGGGGTGAGCAGGGGAGGGTTGAGCAGGGGAGAGGGGTGAGCAGGGGAGAGGGGTGAGCAGGGGAGGGTTGAGCAGGGGAGAGGGGTGAGCAGGGGAGAGGGGTGAGCAGGGGAGGGTTGAGCAGGGGAGGGGTGAGCAGGGGAGGGTTGAGCAGGGGAGAGGGGTGAACAGGAGAGGGGTGAGCAGGGGAGGGGTGAGCAGGGGAGGGGTGAGCAGGGGAGAGGGATGTGGTGTCTTTGGAAGGAAACGTTGCCCGTTTCTAGAGGCAAGGCCGTGTCAGGCCTAGGGAGAACTGAAGGTTACGGGCTGAATCCTGTTCCCCAGATTCATGTGTTTAATCCCTGGAACTTCAGACTGCAGCTATGTCTGGAGCTGGGCCTTTAAAGAGGTGATCAAGGCAAAATGGGCTACAGGCCATGGGCTCACTAGAGTTGGACATCACTTAGCAACTAAACAAGGCAAAGTGAGGTCACTAGAGTGGGCCCTAATCCCCCAGCCTGGAGTCCTTACAGGAAGAGGAGGTCAGGACACGACACACTCAGAATGACGACCCTGTGAGGACACGGGAGGAGACAGCCCGCCGTCTGCACGCCCAGGAGAGGGGCCTCAGGAGGATCAGCCCCAGGTGGTCAGGGCTCAAACACACTCAGAAGACGACCCTGTGAGGACACGGGAGGAGACTCCCCGTCTGCACGCCCAGGAGGGGGCCTCAGGAGGCCCAGGCCTGCCCACACCTGGGTCTGGGATTCCAGCTCCAGGGCTGGAGACAGTGAACGTTTGCTGTTTAAGCCGGCCTGTTTGTGGGACTTGTTACAGCCATCCTGGCAAACAAATCCGCTGACACTTGATGAAGAACATGCAGGCCCTTCCAGGCTGTGGGGACAAATGGGCCTGGTACCCAGGTACCGGGCGAGGAGCCAGGGTGAGGTGGGCCAGCTGGTGGGAGAGGAGGCCTGGGGGTATGAGAAGCCATGGAAGGTACGAGCAGAGGGGGGACAGGACCTGACTTTCCAATCTCAGCCCCTGAGAGGCCGAGGGGAAGACCCAGACAGCAAAGGACTCAAGTGAATATACGTGTGCTCCAACCAACTAGACAACTTAGGGGAGACGGGCGCGTTCCTGGAAAGACACAGACAACTAAAACTAACTCCAAAAGAAATGGAAAATCCAAATAGACTTACCACAAGTAAAGAGATCGAATTAACAATTTAGATTCCCACAAGGACAAACCCTTGCCCAGATGGCTTCTCTGGTGAATCTGACCAAACATGAATGAAGAATTAACTCTAATCCTTCACAAACCCTTCCAAGAAGAGGGCAGAACACTTCCCAAGTCGTTCTACGAGGCCAGAACCACCCTGATAGCAAAGCCAGATATAGACACCACAAGAAAAGAAAGCTTCCGACCAGTATACCCTACACATATAGACACAAAAATCCTCAACGAAATGTTAGCAGACTGAATCCATCAACACTACGTACCATGACCAAGTGGTATTGATCACAGGAACGCAAAGTTGCTTTGGTGTTTGAAAATCAATTAATGTCATACACCACATCAATTGGATTTTAGAAAGCCACACCACCTCAACAGACTTAGAAAAAGCATTTGACCAAATGTAACACCCTTGCATGATAAAAACATTTAACAAATTCGGAATTGAAGTGAACTTCCTCCACTTGATAAAGGGTATTTAGGAAAATCCCACAGCTCACACTATATTAGCAACAGAAGACTAGATGCTTTCCTCCTGACATTAGGAACAAGATACAGATGTCTGCTCACCTCCACTTTTATTCAACACTCTCCAGGAGGTTTGGGACAGGGTAATAAGGCAAGAAAAAGAAATAAAGGCATCCAGGTTGGAATAGAAGGAGTAGGGCTGTCTCTGTATGCAGACAGCCTGAGCTTGAATATAAGGAATGTAAGGAATCTACTAAAAGCTACCAGAACTAGCAAGGTTGGCAGATTAACAAGAGGCAGTGCAAGAATCGTGTGCATCTCTATATATTAGCAAGAGCAATCTGAAAACGAAATTATGAAAACACTTACACTTATAATAACATAATCAAGAATAAAATACTTAAGAATACATTTAACAAAAGAAGCACGACACTTGTGTAGAAATGCTCTCCATGAGCACACGCTCCTTGGTAATTAAGACTCCCATAAGCATCATCTTCCCCAGGGAGCCTGAGAGCACATGGTCCCACCCGCCCTCCACCCCCTCTGCCCCCTGCGTCCCCTCCGCCCGCCCTGGGTCCACTGCCCCCCCTCCTCTGGCTTCGCAGGCCCGCCCAGGGGCCCATCTCTCCGCGTCCCTCTGGCCTGTCTTCAGCGCTGCACACCCTCCTTGGGGGCTTCGCTCACACCCAGCATCACATACCTCCATGGGGGTGACTTGGTGACTCAGGGCTGGGAGCGTCTCCCCAGCTCATTTGTGCCGCCAGGTCTTCTAATTATCTACTTGTGTGATTCTGTGTCCAGGGGCTGCCACACTGTCTTTAATCCCTGTGGCCATGAGTCTCAGGCCACGTGGAATGAGTGAATGATGAGTCCATCTGCACTTGACCTCAGAAAGCAAGTGCCGGCGCCGTGGAGCTGGAGCCTCTGCCCCTGGGACGCAAGTGGGCAGGATGGCGGGCAGGCGAGAGAGACCCCCTGCTGCCGTCACGGCCAGCCAGACGTCCCGTGTGGCCCCCGGACCCCCTCCTGGGGGAGCTGCTGCAGCCTGAGTCCTACACCCTGCCCTCCTGCCACGGCTGGTCCACTGCCCTCTGCCTCTCATGGAGCTGAGTGAGCAAGCCTGCTCATTCCAGATCATCCTCCTGAGGGCCTGTGCGTGGGCTGTGGGTGCTGTGAACCCACAGTATCTGCCCTGACCCCATGCAGTAGACGCGGGAAGACCCAGTGACAGCTGGGTATCCTTGTCTTCTGCTCTGCACTCAGGTCCTCAGACAGCTCAAGCCCGCCTCCTCCAGGAAGCCTTCTGCCACTTGCCTGCCCACAGCCAGGGAATGCTGAAAACAGGCAGAGGACATAGGCTTTCTCTCCCCACCTGGCCCTCAGCTCCTTGGGTAGATCCCATTTGTGCCAGTCAGCTTTAGCCAAATAAAATTCACATGCAGTAAAACTGTGTTACGTGTATGATTCGATGAGTTTGACAAAAGCCACGGTTGCATCACCACCACAACGGGGCCCTAGAGCACGCCCATCCCTTCCAGTGTTTCCCTCTGCCAGCAGCTTCCGATCCCCCGCCCCACACCTGGCAGCCCCAGTCTGCTTTCTGCAACTGCAGTCTTGCCTCTTCCAGAATTTCATACGTGACATCACTCCATGACTCTTGAGCCCGGATTCTCGGTGTGATGTGTTCGCCGTTCATCTGAGTCAGGGCGAGCATTCCCCACAGTCCCGTTTACTGTGGGGCAGGTGTCCACCCATCCTACCACTCACTGGAGGACATCTGGGTTGCTCCCAATTTTTGGCCACTATAAATAAAGCTGCTTTTACCTACAATATAGCTCAGGGAAACTACTCAGTGCGCTGTAGGCACCTAATGGGAAGGAAATCCAAAAGAGAGGGAATATTTATGTACACACACACACATACATATATATGTGGGCTTCCCAAGTGGCTCAGTGGTAAAGAATCTGCCAGCCAATGCAGGAGACTTGGTTTAAATCCCTGGACTGCAGGAGAAAATGCCGACCCACTCCAGTACTCTTGCCTGAGATGCCCATGAATAGAGGAGCCTGGCGGGCTGCAGTCCAGGGGGCCACAGAGAGTCAGACACGACTGAGCCAAACAACGGCAACAACCACCAATATGTATATGGACGGCTGGTTCACTTTGCTGTATGATGGAAGCGGACACAACTGCCAGGACATGGAAGCAACCTAGATGCCCATCAGCAGACGAATGGATAAGGAAGCTGTGGTACATATACACAATGGAATATTACTCAGCTGTTAAAAAGAATTCATTTGAATCAGTTCTAATGAGATGGATGAAACTGGAGCCCATTATACAGAGTGAAGTAAGCCAGAAAGATAAAGACCAATGCAGTATACTAATGCATATATATGGAATTTAAAAAGATGGTAACGATAACCCAATATGCGAAACAGAAAAAGAGACACAGATGTACAGAACAGACTTTTAGACTCTGTGGGAGAAGGCGAGGGTGGGATGTTCTGAGAGAACAGCATCGAAACATGTATATTATCCAGGGTGAAACAGATCACCAGCCCAGGTTGGATGCATGAGACAAATGCTCGGGCCTGGTGCACTGGGAAGACCCAGAGGGATCGGATGGGGAGGGAGGCGGGAGGGGGGATCGGGAAGGGGAACACATGTAAATCCATGGCTGATTCATGTCAATGTATGGCAAAAACCACTACAATACTGTAAAGCAATTAGCCTCCAACTAATAAAAATAAATGGAAAAATAAATAAACTGACGCAACTTTGTAAAGCAACTATATGCCAATGAGAATTAATTTAAA
This sequence comes from Cervus elaphus, assembly GCF_910594005.1. Taxonomy (NCBI): domain Eukaryota; kingdom Metazoa; phylum Chordata; class Mammalia; order Artiodactyla; family Cervidae; genus Cervus; species Cervus elaphus. Next base: position 1,023,604 of record NC_057816.1, read on the forward strand.
AAGAAGAAAGCAGCTTCAGACAGTCTGTAACTTGGAGATGCCTCTACTTTCAGTACAACTGTCGTGTGCAATAATCCAAACCATGATGTGTTCAAGTAGCAGCACTTCTGGTTCTACACAGACTAAAATAAAACATTATAAATCAAAAAACAAAGCTGCTACGAACATTGGCATGCTGGTTCAAGTGGACTGAACTTTCGCTTACCAGGGAAAATACCTCTGACTGGGATTGTGGGATTGTGTGGTAAGTGTGTGTTGAACTTTATAAGGAATTACCAGACTGATTTCCAGAGTGGCCAGATGTCTGCATCCCCGTCAGCAACACACATGAGCGCCCCAGCAGGAGGTGTTCGTTGGCCACACCGGCAGTTGCAGTCGTTCCAACAGGCCTGTAGTTGTGGTTGCACCTTTCCTGGATCACGTGACCAATCACTTTGGCCATTTTCTCCCCCACGTGCTTATTTGCCATCTCTTCCTCTTCTTGGTTGAGACGCCTTGCCCAGTCTTAACGTTTATTTTATTTGTGTAGGCTGGGCCTTCGTTGCTGCGTGGGCTTTCCTCTGGGGCGAGCGGGGACTCCTCTGCGTTGCGGTGGGTGGGCTTCTTATTGCAGCGGTTTCTCTCGTTGCGGAGCCCAGGCCCCAGGCCCGTGGGCGTCAGTAGTCACAGCGCAGCAGTTACGGCAGTCGTGGCTTGCGGGCTCTGAGGTGCTCAGGCTTCAGTAGTTGCCACACAGGGGCTCGTGGATCGCAGCTCAGGGGCCCCACAGCACGCAGGCTTCAGCAGTTGCAGCAGCGGGCTCAGCAGTGGTGGCACTTGGGCTTAGCTGCTCCGTGGCACGTGGAATCTTTCCGGGCCAGGGACCAAAACCCACGTCCCCTCCATTGACAGCTGGCTTCTTACCCACTGTGCCTCCAGGGAAGTCCTGTTGTCCGCAGTTTTTAAATCAAGTTGTCTTCTTACCGAGTGGTGACTGTTCTTTGTGTACTCACAACGCGAATCCATTCCTGGGATGTGCTTTGCAAATATTTTCTCCCAATTTGTGGCTTTTCATCTTCTTTACAGTGTTTTTTTGGAGCACAGATATTTTTAATTTTGATGAGGTCCAATTTATTATTTAAAAAATTATATGGTTTGTGCTTTTCATATTTTATAGAGAAACCTTCATATAAACTCAAGGACAAAAAGATTGTTTTTCTGTGTTTTCTTTTAGCAGTTTTATGTTTATAATTCTTACACTTATATCTGTACTATTGCTAGTTAATATGAATAAGCATTAGTCTAGTTGATATTTGTATCAAACATAGTGAGTGAGTTTGAGGTTCTTTTTTTAAATTGTATTTATTTATTTTTGGCTGCCCTGGCAGCTCCTGGGCTCTAGAGCCTGGGCTCAGTAGTTGTAGCATATGGGCTTAGTTGCCCCAAGACGTGTGGGATCTTCCTGGACCAGGAATTGAACTGATGTGCCTTTCATTGCAGGGCAGATTCTTAACCACTGGACAACCAGGGAAGCCCCAAGTTTCTTTATTAACATATGATGTCTAATTATTTCAGTACCTTCTTCTGAATTGACTATCTTTTCTCTGTTAGTTGACCTCTGCACCTTAGTTGAACACCTCTTGTCACAAATGCAAGGACTGAGTTCTAAACTCTAGTCTCGTCCTTTGATTTATCTGTCTTTAAGCCAACACTGTCCTGTCTTATCTGCTATAGCTTTATAAGACTTGGAATCAGGTAGTATAAGTCTCTCAACTTCCTTCTTCATCATTGTTTGGAATTTCCCTCGTCCTTTGTATCTCTTTAGAAATTTTAGAATCATCTTGTCAAAGTCTTTTTAAAAAACTGGATGGTTTTGCCGGAAATTGCATTGAACCTACAGATCAATATGGGGAAGAACCAGCACCTTAACAATACAGTCTTGAAACCCATGACCGTGAAACCAAGCAGGACCCTGTGGGGGCTTCAGGCACAGACTCCCTCTGGGCCCCACACCTCTTGTGCGTAGAAAGGCTTCAGCCTCCTAGGCCCTCCCTGAGTTCTGAAGAGCAAATTTAATCAGAGAAGTGAGAAAATGCAGAAACAAAGGCAAGGAGTCAAGCAAGACAAAATAATGAGAGTCAAAGCCAAGGTTCCTCCTTGATGGCTACGGGAAATACTCTGAGCCATAGCCTCCAGTTGATTTGCAGGTAGAAGAAGTTAACTGCAAGCTGACTACCAGCATGGAGACCCCAGACTGGCTGGAACTGGATGGTTGACGGTTGAGATTCCCGACACTTCACCAGCAACCCGTCAGAGAATTGTGCACGCCCTGTGACCCCCCCCCCCGCCTCCCCACACTGTCTATAAAATCGCTTCCCTGAAAGCTGTGGGGGAGTTTGTGCCTTTTGAGCATGAGCTGAGCTGCCCGTTCTCCTTGGTTGACTTTGTGATGAATCGCACTTTTCTTCATCAGAATCCAGGGTCAGAAGATTGGCTTTGCTGCACATTGGGTGAGTGGATCCAGGTTTGGCTTGGTAACAAACAAGGCATGACTCTGCATGCATTTAGGTCTTTTTAGATCTCTCAGCAATATTTTATAGTTTTTTTTTTTGGGTACATGTCTCACACACATTCTGTTAAATTTACCTCTAAATAATTCATGGTTTTTTATTCTGTTTATAAATTATATTGTTCTTACAATTTCAACTTCTAATTGTCCACTTTTAGGACACAGAGATAGGATTTTTATATTTTGGCTTTTTATCCTGTGACTTTGCCAAACTCACTTGTTAGTTCTAGGAGTATCATGTAGTTTAATCTACAGATAAAAATGTCATCTGTGGATCAAGATTGTTTCAATTTTCCCTTTCCAGTTATATAAAAATATTTTCCTTGCCTTATTACATTGGCCATGTCCTCTAGTAAAGCGATGATGCGTGTGTGCTAAGTCTCTTCAGTCGCGTCTGACTCTTTGTGATCCTATGGATGGTAGCCCACCAGGCTTCTCTGTGCATGGGATTCTCCAGGCAAGGATAGTGGAGTGCGTTGTCGTGCCCTCCTCCCAGCCATGTTCCTGACTCAGGGATGGAACCCACATCTCTTAGATCCCTTGCATCGGCAGGCGGGCTCTTTACCACTAGCGCCACCTGGTGGCAGTGGATGTTTTTGCCTCATTCCCACTCAGTCTTTCACCACCAAGGGTGATGTCACTGGGTTTTTCTAGATCCCCTTTATCAGTTGAAGTGAGAGTCACTCAGTCGTATCCGACTCTTTGTGACCCCCATGGACTATACAGTCCATGGAATTCTCCAGGCCAGAATATTGGAGTGGGTATTTTTCCCTTCTCCAGGGGATCTTCCCAACCAGTGGATCAAACCAGGGTCTCCCACATTGCAGGCAGATTCTTTACCAACTGAGCTATCAGGGACGCCCTTGTCAGTTGAAGGAGCTCCTTTTAGTCCTAGTTTACTGATGTGTGTGTGTGTTTAAACCATAAATGGGCATTGACTTTTGCCAAATGCCTTACTTTTTTGGCATTTATTGAAATGATTTTGTGGTTTTCTGTTTCAGACCACTCACATCGTGAACTACATCCATCAATTCTGAAATGTTATGGTAACTTACATTCTTGAAATTAGCCCTGCTTGGTCATATGTGTTGTCCTTTTGTAAAAAAAAAATATTTAATTTTGTCAGTGCTGGGTCTTCGTTGCTGCATATGGGCTTTCTCTAGCTGTGGTACGCGGGCTTTTCACTGTGATGGCTTCTCTTGTGCGGAGCACAGGCTCCAGAGCGCTCAGGTTTTAGTCGTTGCATCACATGGGCTGAGTAGTCACAGCTCCTGGTCTTGAGAGCACAGGCTCAGAAGTTGTGGCACAGGGATTTAGTTGCTCCGAGGCATGTGGGATCTTCCAGGATCAGGGATCAAGCCTATGTCTCCTGCATTGGCAGGTGGATTCTTTACCACTGAGCCACCAGGGAAGCCCTTGTATTCTTCTTTTAATATTCCGTTAAGTACTTTTGTCTGGCCTTATGAGGTGTACTGGACTTAAATTTCCTTTTCATGCTGTGTCCTCTCTGGACTCAGTACCAGCATTAAGATGGTCTCACAAAAGAGTTCTCTCCCCCTCTGTGTTCTGAAAGCACTCTGCAGTGACCGTGTTATTTCTCCTTTAAAGGTTTGCTGAGATCCTCCAGTGAGGCCTCTCCCCTGGACTTTCTCTGCATCAAGGCCAATGCTGGGCCAGGCAGATGGAAGCCCGGCCACAAGGGGCCAGGCACAAAGATGGTTCTGTGCTGTGTTGAGTTTGAGAGTTTGTGCAACCGATACCAGGAGAGGTGCAGGAGGGAGGCTGCCCTGCGGCCCTGGAGTGAGGGTGGAGCTGGCAAGGGTGCTTCAGAAATGTGCTAGAAGTGGACATGGAGAACACGGAGAGGCAAGCAGCGGGGTCCCCCAGGGAGCCCTGAGAAATGATGACAGGTGTGGGCTGCACGGACACAGAAGACTGAGAAGTGGCCAGAGAGGGAAGACCCCAGGGGCACAGGGTGCAGTGTGGGTGGGGACTGGGAATCTTGAAAGCCAGGTGCTTTAGCCCAAGAGTATCCAGATAAGAATGGTTAGCTGGCCAGTGCTGCTGAGGGCACGAGAAGGATGTGTCTGGTGAGTCCTGCAGGCTGGGGAAAGCAGGGGACCGCAGCAGGCACGGCTCCAGCAGAGGAAGACAGGGAGGCCACAGGGCATGTCCCTTTCCTGGCAGGGACCCCTCCTCCAGATGCCTGGGCATGCCGCCCTCCTCTGTCTGCCGATGGCCCTAGCCCGAATCTTGACCACCCTGACCAGATGACTCCTATTGTGCCTTCAGCCCCTGGAGTCTCCCGTCCAAAGTCCCAAACTCTCCGTATATCCAGTTAAACCTGTGCCCACCCCCCAAGCCTGGAGCTGTCCTGTTTTGTGGGGTGAGGCCCTGCACATCTTTGGGGAACCCAGCACCTGCCACCTGAAGACTCAGTCTGCAACCTTTTAAGAAACAAGCAGGAAGCAAGGGGGGACCTGCAAGGGCGGAGGGCTGGGGTTTGGAGGGCTTTCTCCCTTTCCTGAGTGGAGAGAGGGGAGAAAACGCAAGCCAGCCCTCCCAGGGCGGGTGCTGGGACGATCTGCGGTTCCCTGAGCTGACACAGCCCTCTGACACAGCCAGCTGACACAGGCTGGGCCGGAGCAGGGCATTACCCTGACTGGAGCGCGGGCTGGGGCTGAAGCCCCGGAGCCCGCAGAAAACCTGCCGGAGAAACGTGGCCACCCAGGACTTGGTGGCAGATCGGAGCCACAGCAGGGCACGCAGCCGCTCAGAGGGTGCGGGGTCCACACCTGCACGGCTGGCACTCCCTGCTCCCGGCCCTCACCTCTCTTGCCCCCCCTCCACAGCCCCGCACTACCCCCGCCTCTGCGGCCCTGGCTCAGGCAGCACGTGTGTTTTCCGCAAGAAAACACCGGGCCCCCAGGTCAGGCTTCCCTCTGCAGGGTGGGCCAGCGCAAAGGCCTGCTGTGTGGCCTTGGATGAGTTCTTGACTCCGCTGTGCTGGTCACCGTCGTGTGCCCGAGAAAACGGAGCGGAGGAGCGCAGTGTCCCGGGCACTGCCTCCGGGCGCGCAAGGTCACGGCTGGGCCACGCGCCACGCAGCGCCGCAGCCCCAGCGAGAGGGGTGCGGAAGGGCTAGTAACGCCTTTCCACCCTGGTGGTCGCGCCCAGCAGGGACGACGCCGGGAGCCGGGGTCGCAGACCATCCACCCCAAGGCCTGCCGCCTGCCTGGTCCTGGGATGCGCTTTAAAGGCGGGCCGTCAGGCAACCGAAGCTCGCCCCCTGGGCGGGGCCGGAGGGTTGGGGGGGGGTGGGCGGTGGGCAGGGGGCCCGAGACGCGCAGGCCCCGCCCCCGCCCCGGCCTCGCCCCGGCCCCGCCCGGACGCCGCCCCGGCCTCGCCTCCCGGAGACCAGCTCCCGGGAGCGCCGGCCTCCGCCTCGCGGACGGGGCGGGGGCGGGGCCGGCAGAGGAGGCCGCTGATTGGTCGGCGCTGCTGATTGGCCGACGCAGGAGCCCCTCGCGGCCGCCGCTGCGTCGGGCTGCCCTCGTGCGGGCTCGGCTCGGCTCGGCTCGGCTCGGCTGCGCGGCCGCGGACGGACGGACGGGCGTGCGCGGGGGGCGCGGGGCGCGGGCCTCGGCGGCGGCGGCGGCGACGGCGGCGGAAGGCTTGTGCCCCCGCCCGCCCGGTCTTCTCGCAGAGGCGGAGGTAGCGCGCGCCGGCCGTAGCTGAGCGGGCGCAGGCGCGGGGGGCGGCGGCGCGGGGGAGGCGCGGGGTCTCGGAGCGAGCGCGGCCCGCCGGGCGCCGCCGACCCGGCCCAGCCGACGGACGGACGGACTCGCGCGGACGCGGCCCCTCCCTGCCGCCGCCCGCCCGCGCCCGCCCGGGGCGCCCACCTCGCCGGCGCCGGGCCCGGGAGCGATGACATCGACGGGGAAGGACGGCGGCGGGGCGCAGCACGCGCAGTATGTGGGGCCCTACCGGCTGGAGAAGACGCTGGGCAAGGGGCAGACAGGTGCGTGCGCGCCGGCCGGTGCCGGGAGGCCGGCCCGCGGCGGGGCCGGAGGGCCGGGGGCGCCGATGGGCGCCGGGGGAGCCAGGGGACCGTGAGGGCCGGGGCGCGCAGGCCCGCCGCCCGGGCGCTCCGCGCGGGGGCCGGGGAAGGAGGCCGCCCCGAGCTGGGCGCCGCAGGCCGGGCCCGCGGCTCCGGCTCGGAGCCGCGAACAATAGGAGGCCAGGCGCCCAGGCCCGCCGCGGAGTCCCGCAGGCCGCGCGGTTGCGGTCGGCCGGGCGCGGCCCAAGGACACGCGGCGCGAGCGGCGGGGCCCGGGCCGGGCCAGCGCCCCTCGGCCCGGCTGCAGGTGCGCGGGCCCGGCCGCATTGTGAGCCCGAGCGGCCCGGCCCATTGTGCCGCGGGAGGAGGGGGCCGGGCGGGAGCCCATCTGCCGTCTGCCGCGGCCGCGCTAATCGGCGTGCTGCCGGAGCAGCTGCGTCCCGGGCCGCGCGCCCCCGGCCGCGACCCCAACTCCGGCGGCCGGCGCGCGGGGAGGTCGCCGCGCGCGTCCTGCGGGGACCGGCCGCTCCGGCCAGGCCGGGTCCTCCCTCACGGTGGGAGTGGGAGAGCGCCCGGGCGACTCACGGGGCTGGACAGCGACTCTCTCTCCTCCCCGCCTCGGCTCGGAACGTCTGCGACACTGCGCTCCCCCGGGGGAGGGAGAGGGAGGCTGCTGACGGGCCCGAGCGCAGAGCCCGGCCCAGGGATCCCACACAGGCAGCGGAGCAGACCCCCGGTGAAGGGGAGGAGGGGGCTCGCCGGCTGCTCCTGGCCGGCGGTCTTTCTGGCGGTTGGGTTAGACCCGGCCGGCGGCCAGTTCCTCATCTGCTTTGTGAGAGGCTGCGCTCAGCCATTTTCCTCTTGCTCCTGGATGGGCCTCTCTCGCGGCCCAGAGGTCCGATCGGCATTGCCTCCTTCCCCTGTCTCTCTGGGAAGTTCCTTGGACCTCCGAGGAGGGTGCGGCAGGCTCGGGGTCCAGGAGGGAGCCGCTCCAGCCAGGGACGCTGCCGGCCCTCCCCAAGGCCCCCAGGGTGGCCCAGAGGCGGAGCCTGGAGGTGGGAGGAAAGTGGGCCAAGCTCGGGGCTGGGTGGGGGTGGGGTGGGGGCTGTGATGTAACTGAGGTGGAGAGAGGGTGCCTGGGCGGGGGAGGTGGGTGCTCTCCCTCTCCTCCTGGGTGGATAGCTCTTGCCAACTGCCGAGGCACCTGGGGCCCGGGCTCTAGTGCAGGCATTGGAAGTGGGGGCGGCGGGCCCGGGTTCAAGGAGGAGGTGGCAGACAGCCCATGTTCAACTGAGTTCAAATACGCATGTTTCCTGGGAGAAACAACCGTCGTTGGTGAAATCCTCAATGGGGGAAGGGCGTGGGGCAGCAGAATGCAGGAGGCAGTGAAATAATCTAATTATCATACCAATAAAATGTTATTATAAGGAAACATCGGCCTGTAAGCGATGACAGCAGTGAATTACACGGCAGCGTTGTCTCCGTGGGTAGGGCTGGTCTCCGTACTCTTCATTGAGTTATTCTGTCGTGCGGTTAATTACAGGAGGTTTCCACTGTAATTAACAGTAATGAACACAAAAGGATGTGTGTGGTGTGTGAACAACAGGCCCCGTGATGTTTAGAAGCAGCTCCTCCGGCCCCTGTCTCAGAGTGGGATCCGCTCTCTGGGTGAGGCCCCTCTGGGGGTCTGTCTGTCCTCTGCTCCTCTTGGCCTGAGTGCTCAGAGCTGCCCCTTGAGACCCTGATGGCTGGAGTGCCAGCTTCCTGTTGGCCCGTCTCTCGGTCCCTTCTGTAGCAGGGTCACCTAGAGTTTGGTGGATACGGAGCTTCGTGGCCTGCATCCACCAGGCCTGCTCACTTGGCCTGCAGGCTGCTCTTTGGCAGCAAATGCCCAGAAAGCTGTGACTTCCCAGGCCTATCCATTCACTCCCGAGATAACTGCCTGACCTTATCTGGGGGCCAGGCTTCTTGCCCGGAGCTCTCGGGGAACAGTGCGCTGCGGGGGAGCAGCTCCCCCTGAGCCGTGCGGCCCCCCCCAGGCCTGGGGTGTGGGGGGGGTCCAGCCCAGCCCCCCTCATCTCATGGACACCTCCGACCTCCCCATGCATGGCCTGCCCTCTGTCAAGGTTCTGTAAAGGGGAGCTGAGGGTAGACGTCAGGGTGGTGGGCCGCGTGCAGTGGCTGATCCGGCCACTTTGACCCCATGTCCCAGGGGCGGGGTTCCTGTTGGGAGGTGGGCCCGCCGCTCTCCCTCGAGACACTGCTTTTGGGGAGTCAGATATGGGGTGGGGGATGCCACAGGCGTGGGAGGCAGGTGTGGACAGAGCCACCTCCTCTGTCTGGCTCGACATCCCTCTGGTGGCTGGCAGGGTCCAGTTTACACTTCTGTTGCGCCTCTGTAGCCACAAGTGGTTCTATTTTGCTCCCTTGGCCCTGGGCTCTGGGAGGGGGTCCGTCGCTCCTGCAGTGTTGGGCCTCCCCGTCGGGGCTGGCGAGGTGGTCAGGACGTCATCTCTGCACAGCTGTCCTTAGTGGCCTGGCACTACCTCTGTAGGCAGCCTGGTGAGGGCCCTCACCCCAGCTGCACTGTGGTTCCTGGTCGGTCGGGGGACAGGGCCATCCAGGCCCGCTGGGCCGGTGTTGTTCAGCAGGGTGGAGTCCACTCGCTTGTCCAGGAGAGGCTTCTTCAGCTGGGGGGGGGGTGGCGGGGAGGCACCCCCAGAGGGTCCAGCAGGGACCGAGGAGGCCGGGAGGGGCTGTGCCATCTTCACTCCCCCAGGGCGCAGCAGACCCAGCGCAGGGGGCTCAGCGCCCGTCGGCCAGGAGGACCCTGGGGAGGACAGCAGGGAGGCGGGGCACCGGCGTCCATGGGAGGAGGTGGAGTCCACCCTTGGAAACCCCTTGTCCAGCGGGGAGGAGATGGGGGCTGAGACGGGGCTCTCGGGCGAGGGGTCCGTCCAGCTAAAGAGGGAAGAGGGAATCGGGGGGCCGCCCTGCTGCCCATGGGCAGGCTCACAAGGTGATGGGCGCGCTGGTGGGGAGAGCCCCTCCAGGCTTTCAAGGGACCCCTGGGAGAATTAACGTGGGTGCTGGTGGCAGGCAGGCTGGAGGGCACTCCTGGGATGGGATGGGGCAGGTGAACGAGGGAGACTCAGGTGAGCTGGGAAGAAAGACAGGTGTGAGCTGGAGGGAAACGGGTGAGCTGGGAAGAGGCAGGTGTGAGCAGGAGAGACAGGTGAGCTGGAGGGAGGGTTTGCAGAGCCTGGGGTGACCCGTGGCTCAGAGCAGGACGGGGGCGGAGGGGCAGGCAGAGGTGGAGACGGGCGGGGTGATGTGCAGGGCTGTGTCCGCTTCAGGAGGCTGAGCAGAGGGAGGCGGCTGTGCGGCCAGCCAGTGGCCACAGCCCGTTGGCCCTGGGGATGGTCAGGGAGGGGCCGGCCCAGGAACCAGCCTGGGGCGCCATGGGGGGCTAAGGCCCGGAGGAGTGGGCGTCCCGCTTGGGTGGGCAGAGCAGGCTGGGTAGGGTGGGCCTCCACTGGCCGCACGTGGACCAGCTGTCCTGTCCAATGGTCAGCGCGGTCGGCAGGCACGTCGCCCTTTGCTGTGGGTCCGGAACCTCCCACTCTGTGTCCCAGGCCAGACCCAGTCCGTCTAACCCACTCTGTAAGCTGGGAGTGGGCTCAGAATCTGAACTTGGTCCAGGACAGTGGCTCCCAGGGGCCGTGGGAAAGCCCACGATGCTCACGGCACCCTGGTTAGACATTGGCACCCTGTCCTGGAGGAGCTGTGGGCAGAGCTGGGGGGCAGTGGGGAGCCCGCACCTATGCCCCTGCCTCCCGGGGGGAGTTGGAAAGGCTTGGCGCCCCGTCAGTGACGCTGGGACAGACGCTGCTCGGCCGTCCTCCCGAGGCACAGACCCTCCTCCAGGAAGCCCCTTGCCTAGGCTCGGAGCCAGCCCTGGGGGGCTGTGCTTGTCCACACAGGGCAGCTCTGCACAGGGTCCCCGGGGTGATGGGGGGGTCTCACCTCAGAGGGGGGGCCTTTTCCCGAAGGGATGGGAGGGTCCTGTGTGGACCGAGCCCTAGGACCCCCATCCCAGAGTGTCCCCGGCCCACCGTAGTCCCCTGTGGCTCTGAACACCTCTGGGTTTTCATGCACCCACCCCGCCCCCTTGCCTCGTCACTGGCTGTGGTGCCAGGTTCTGCAGAGATGGGGCGGGGGGCAGAGGCCTGACCTGCTCTGGCAGAGCTGGGTGCTGCCTGGTGCCACTCCGGCCGGGGCTCATCTGCACTGTGGGGTTTGCGGGGAGCATGGGGACCAGCGGCCCCCAGCATGGTGCAGGGGCCCGCTTCTGCCCACATGTGCCAGGCATCATCTCTGGAGGTGTCTGTCCAGGAGTGGCTTGTGGACAGGGCCAGGCCTGGCTCTTCTGGAAGCAGCCAGGCCAACACTGGCCATGGCTCTGAGGCAGATCCTCACTCGGGGCTCCGGGGGGATCCCCGCTGGACAGGCAGCCATCTGACTGTGCTCCGGGCAGAGGAGCGGAGGGTCTCAGACTCAGCCCCGGATGGCTGGACGGTGGCCAGGGCCTCCCCGAGCCTTGCTGGTGACTGGCAGGCTGGGCTGTACGTGTTGGGGGCACGTGTGCACTGGGCCCCCGGGGCTGGCTCCCCCGCCCTGGCCTGTCCCAGCCAACCTCGACCGCTGTGGGTGGGGTGGGGAGGGCTCGGCCAGGAGACTCCAGGTCCCAGCTGTCCACTGCACCTTCTCTGGCTGCTGCTTCCCCTGGTTTTCACTGCAGGCACCTGTCTGTGGGGAGGTCTCTGGGCCTGCAGGTGTCAGGGAGAAGAGTCTGGCGTCATGAGAGGCCGGGCAGCAGCCCTGGCCGCATCTTCTCTGCCTGCTCGTGTGCCCCGCTCGCTGCCTGCGCCTTCTGTGTGCCCGGAGCGGACAGGTCCTCCAGGGTCAGAGCCCGTGCATGGACAGCTTACGTGGGCCGTGCTGCAGTGCCCGTGGGCCCAGGGAGGGTCTATGGCTGCCGGGTACCAGGAGTATCCGGGGGACCTGGTGGCCACCTCGTGCTCCGGTTTGGAGAGCACCTTCGAGGCCAGTGGGCACCAGAGGGTCGGGCAGTGCCCGCAGAGGCGGCTGCTCTCCGGCTGCCTGCTCACAGCGTCCCTTCCTGCCGGCTCCACCTGCACCTTCTGGCTGCTCGGAGCGGGGCCCCTTGGGGCCTGCCTGTGATCCCTGGGGTGCTGCTATGGGCCTGGCCTCCCCCGCCATGCAGCCAGGCCCCCAGGCCCTCGTGGATGCCTTGTTCCTCTTGGGGCGATTCTGTGTCCACCGTCCGGAGGCTCAGCCAGGGCCAACCCCTGACTTTGGCACTCGAGGGGCTTTGAGCCCCAGCACCCCCCACGGCCTCTGTGAGGCCCCGATGGCCAGTTGCAGCGCCGGACTCACCTGCGGTGCTCAGCATATAGCGGGCCAGCATCTGCCAGGGTCCATTGAGGGTCTCGGGGGAGGGGAAGGGCCTCCTGCACCTGTGGGTGGTCCCTGGTGTTGCCTTGGACTCTGCAAGAAGTCCTTGGACACAGAGTGGGCTGGCACCTCCGGGCAGGTCCTGCAGGGGATCCCTCCCCAGTGCCAGGCTTGGCCAGCACCCCCATCCCCCGCAGGCCGGCCAAGGCAGCCAGGCTGGCCTGCGCTGGGTGGTAGGCCCGGGGTGGGCCTCTGTGAGCCCAGCGCCCAGGTCCTGGCTGGGGTCATCGGAGCTGCCCACAGCCTGCCTGAGGCACTGCCCCAGGCAGAGCTGCCGGCCGCCAAGCAGGGCTGAGGGGCCAGCTGCCTCGGACTCGGGACAAGGCGGAGGTTGGGCTGGGGCTGAGGCCGCGGGGACAAAGCGGGGATTGTCCGGGCTGGGCCCTGGGAGGCGGCTCCGGCCTTGTTCTGCAGCCTCTGAGGGGCCAGTGTTCCGGAGCCAGGCAGCTGGGAGCCCCGCGCAGGCCCAGGAAACGTCCTCCTCTTGCGGGTTTTCTTCCCGTCCCTCAGGGCCCCGGGAGGCCGCTGCGCCTCAGTTTCTCCCCTGTGCCCTGGGGTGGGTCGGGGTCCCGAGATCAGTGCGTGTCCAGCACCAACGTGGGGTCCTGGGACACCCCTGGCTGGGGTGCTGGCCTGCATGGTCCCCAGGGGCCGGCCAGTCCTTGTCCACGCAGGGCCACGGCCCCGCCCCCGACCGGACCCTGAGGACAGGGCACTCAGGCCTCTGCTGCCCCCAGGGCTCAGCCAGGCCCGGGGCCGGCCCTCCTCACCCCGGGGCAGAGCTGGGAGGCCCGCCTGACCTGCATGACGTGGCCGGCACTGAGGACACGTCAGGATGTGGGCGGTTCTTGGGGGCGGCGGGAGGCTGCTCGCCCAGGAATGTGGCCTCTCTGGGGGCAGGCTTGGCCACGGTGCCCCTGGGTGACGCCAGAGCTGCTGGCAGCCGCCGGCTCAGTGGAGGAGCTGGAAGGTGGAGGCCGAGGCGGCGGAGCCTACTTGGGGGTGGGGGGGTGGCCACCGGGAACCAGTGGGGCCCTCCCGATGGTCCCTCCTGATGGCCGGCTTTGGCCTGAACCGCAGGCCACGAGGCCAGAGCAGCCGCAGCCCCAAGGCTGCTGCTTCCTGCTCCTAGTTCCCCCTGAACCGGACCCAGCAGTGCGTTGGGCCCGAAGGTCCAGCTTCCTCAGGCGTTGACTCTGGCGCCAGCTGGAGGCCGGGGCACGGGTGGGCAGGGCCGTGGGAGCCCAGGTCTGCAGAGGCCGTGAGGAGACCTGCCCACTGGGGGGCGCAGGCTCTGCAGCCCCCAGCAGACTCCCCCCGACCCGCCGTCCGGGCGGGCCTGCGAAGGAGCCGGGCAGCCTTGTGGGCCTGTTTCCTCCCTGCGGGGAGCGGGGCAGGTGCTGGGCGGGCAGTGCGGGGACCTGGGGATGCCCAAGGCCCCTAGAGAGGGCTGCATGTGGAGCTCCCCAGCCCCTGCCCTTCGGGGTGGGGGTCTTGGTGTGTTTGAGGAGCTGAGAGTCTTACACAGCCGTTCGGGAGTCCCTCGGTCAGCCCTGTGGAGCCGGGAAGGAGCTGGACAGGGCACCCCGTCCCAGGCCCATGGTGGCACCCCTGGGAGCCAGCCAGAAGGCACAGAGTGTCTGGGGTCTCTTGTCCGGGGTCTCTGCGGTCAGCCTGGGTGCAGAGCCCGTGGGGCAGGACCCCCAGCCCAGGCTGTGCCGTGGGAAAGTCACGCGTCTCCAGGCCTCCGTTTCCTGTCCTGGCCCTGGGGTGGGGGCTGGGGTGGTATGCCCTGAGGGGATGCGCCTGCTTGGGACTAGGGAGGGGGCTGGCAGCGGCGGTCACCCCTGGGCCGAATGCGTGGCCTCGGCTGCGGGCCGGGGGAAGGCAGCGCCAGGATGGGACAGATGGGCGTTGTGTCTGCTTCTCCCCTCGGCAGCCATATTTCTGGGCAGCGCCGGTTTTGGGGGCAGTGAGTGGGCAGAGTGGTTGGGGATTGTGGCAGAGCGGCCAGCTGTGCCGGGCTGAGGGCCCCCCGGGGGGACGCAGCCTGGGCTGGGGGGGCTGTCTTGTCCCTTTCCGTGGCACACGGCGCTCTGGGCGCGGCCTGCCTCCCCTCCCCCCGTGCCCCCACTCCCGCTGACCTCTCGTGCCCAGCCTCCCGCCACCTGGCCGGCAGACGCCTTTGTTCCAGGGGCCCGCCCAGGAGGGCCAACATTTCTGGGCTCCCATGAGAACCCACCGCATACGGGCACTTCCAGAGACAGCAGTAGAGAAAAGAGCCCCCCAGGCCCCGAGAGCCCACCCAGCCTCGGCAAGTCACAGGGTCAGTTTGCCTCAGCCCGCTCCCCAAACGTTGTTGAACTGTCAATGTTTCAGGGCTGGGTCTAAAAGATACTGTTTTAAAAAGTACCAGATGCTTAGCATCCTGAGAAGTCAAGGCTGATTTCCAAAGCTGGCAGAAGCCCCGTCAGACGCTGGTTTGGTGGGTGGGGACTGCTTCCTGGAGGCCGAGCCCCTCTGGCCCCCGGCGCGGCCCCTGGAGGTCGTGCGGGCCTCGCCTCAGCATGTGTGACTCGGGTTTCAGGGGTGCTGACGCTGGCCGGCTGGACCCAGGAATCCTTGCGTGGTTGTGGCCTGGCCGCCCTCATTCCCGCCCCAGTCCTGCTGTGACGGCCGTTGGTGCTGGCGGGCAGTGCACCGCGAGATGCCGGCCTGGCCCTGCCCGGGGGCAGTGGGTCCACCGAGGCTGCCCTGCTCACGGTGCACGTGGGTGCGGGCCCAGGGGGGCTGTTCCGTGAGGAGCTCCCAGGGTCAGCTCTGTCCTGCAGCGAGTGAGCCTGAGGCAGTGGACGATGGTGGCTGGTCACCCCCTGGCCCCCCAGCCCCGAGCCGCTGCAGCCCTTGGGGGTGTAGGTGAGGAACAGCCACGGACCCAGGGGCCTCACACAGCTTGTGGGAGGCTGAGGGAGGCCGTCCTGGAGAGCTTGGACAGCTTGGGGCGGGCGGGCGCCCCGTGTCCTGTCACGCTGGGTCCCGGCTCCGCCCGCAGGCCGCGGTGGCTGTGTCACGGGGGCGGACGGATGCTGTGCGAGGCAGGCCGTGCTCCGGCGGGGCAGCCTCGGCCTTGCCCACCCCCAGCCCGTGCCTCCAGCTCCTCCTCCTGGGTCGCCTCTGCCACCACGTCTGGCCTGTGGCTGCAACATGTGGCCTCACTCGGGAGCCCCCAAGCCCGGACCCCTCGCCCTGTCTGGGTCTGGGGTTTCCCGCCTGGCGTCAGGGCTGCTTGAGGCTGGGGCACGTGCTCCTGCTAAAGGGGCTCACACCGCGGGCGCCTGCTTGCATGCAGAACTGGGGGCCCAGTGACCTGGGAGAACTGCTCTTCAGGCCCAGGACAGTTGAGGACAGCCGCAGCTGCCGGGAGCCCCTGCGCCCAGGGCCAGCTGCCTGTGGGACCCCCACCTCCCGCACTCGCCCCTGTGAGTCTTCAGGAGGGCAGTGCAAGCCCTGGGGCGGTGCCCGTCTCTGCCGCAGCCTCCTCCGGGGCTTGCAGGGGTGAGGCTGGGCGGCCGCTGGTGTACCTTTTCCGGCCTGAGCGGCCTGCAGCCTGGCGCCAGGCCCTCGCCCCGGGCGGCCTGCGGGTGGAGCTGTCCGGCGCGGCGGTGCTGAATTCGCAGCTTCCTGGCGCCGCAGGAGGGAGGCTGCCATTAGTTTGTCCGCCCACGTTCCCTGCAGCTCTGAGCAGGCCTGTGGACAGGCCTGGGGTCTTCGGTGAGTTCCCGCACCTGGCTTCCCGGTGTGGGGCTGGTTCTGTGCTGAGGAGGGGCAGATGGGAGCCGCCTTGTGTGCTCCTGGGGGAGACCCCGGCCCCCAGTCCCCTCCCTGGGCTGAAGGAGCTGGTGGCCGGTTCTCCTGGGGCTGCTGCTGACTGGCCAGGCGAGGGGAGGGCAGGGTGCCCGTGAGCGAGCGCTGTTCGCCTCCCGAGGCTGCAGCACCTTCTCTGGTCTCGTGTCGACGCGAGGTGCCTCCCTGGGAACCGTCACCCACCTGTGCCCGGGCGCTGTAGGCTGCGGGTGCCCCAGGGAGGGGTGGGCAAGCCGTGAGAGGCTCTGGCTCCCTCCTGGATCCCCTTATCTCGAGGCTCTTGTGACCCAAGGGTGCATGAAACGCAGGCGTTCCTGCAGAACGCTGGGACATCGGGGTGGCCCGGGGAGGTGGGGACCAGCCGTGGGCCGGGCTCTGCACTGACCCTCTGAGTCTGGGGTCTGCCTGCCTGAGCCCCTCGGGGTACAGGTGTGGTGGGTGTGAAGGGCAGGTGTTGCCCTCCACAGGCTCAGCCTTGGGCGGATCGGCCAAGCTCCCTGCACATACAGGGAGGGTCCTCCGGCCTCAGGCTGTGTCTGCAGCCCCTGCCCCAGGCCTGGGACCTGGACTCAGGAAGCGAGCGTCCCCAGCTCCAACCCCCACTAAACATCATCCTGTGCTAGGCAGGTGGGGAGGCCGGGGACAGGCTGTATTTGGGATGGACCGAGGCCTTGGGGCGGAGGGAGTGTCCCCGTGTGTGGGGTGGGGGCTGGGCTGGGCAGACGGGAAGGGTCAAACGCTGGCTTATCTCTCCAGGCGAGAGCTCCTCTCAGATTGGAGGTTTGCTGGCTCTAAACCCCAATCCCGGGGGATTTGTGACTAATTATAAAGTGGCACAGATAGGACCTCCTCCAGCAGATGCCGCGGGGCAGCTGAGGGCACCTGTGGGCGGGTGTGGGCTGTGCCGCCTGGGAGGCAGGTGCCGGGCACTTCCTGGGGGCTGCAGGGGCCCAGGGTCTGTGGGCCACGCTCCTAGATGCACGGTCGGCTTCACTGCTGGCCCTGCTGAGCACGTGGCGTCTCCGCGTCCATGAGAGCCGGCTGCCGCCCTGGTGCCACCTGTGCCCACCCGTCCCTCTGCCAGAGGGGTGCTCAGACCCCTGTCCCACAGCCCGCCTTTGGGGTCGGCTGGCTGTAGGGCCTCGACTTAGGGGCCCCGCTTCCTGCCGCCGGCTCTGCAGGGCACGCCCTCTGGGCATCTGTGAGCTGCCCTGGCGTCCGCAGCAGGGGGTGTGGGGCCCCCTCCCAGTTGGGGTGACGCTGGTGATGCCCTGTCAAGATCCAGGCTGGTGGGACAGCACAGTTGGGCCGCTGGCCGCTTTTGGGCAAAGGCCAGGGAGTGAGCCTAGGGCCAGTCAGGGCTTCGGGCCTCCAGAGGTGACTGGAGCCCCGACCTTGCAGACTCACCGCCCCTCTGAGTCACGCCGGGCAGGTGGTGAGCGAGGGGTCCTGCGCTGACCGAGGACTGGTTGGCAGCCCTCCTGGTGCTGCTGTGGGAGGCGGTGGTCTCTGGCCGGTGGACACGTCGTGGCATCTGGGTGAAGCAGGCCGGGTGCTGCTGGGGGCAGCCCTGACCTGGGCGCAGGGACCAGACAGGCAGCCACGGTTCAGGGAGGGCAGCTCCTGGGCCTGTCCGCTCCGGCTGGGCCTGGGGCCCTGGCTGCCCTCCCACCTCTGCCAAGAGCACCCCGTGGGCCCTGGGGAGGGGAGGGCCCCGAGCGCGCCCGTCGGGCCCTGGGCAGACTCCAGGCGCGTGGGCATCGGTGCACGGCGCGGGTGCTGTCCTGGGGGCCCTGCGGTTCCTCGCTGGGTCTCGGGTTCCCCACCTGGGTGAGTCCTGCTGATCCTGGGGCGCCGCGGGCCGGCTCCTGTCCCCATGGGGCGCCTCTGCTCTGGGCTGCCAGGCGGCCCATGCTGTGGGGCGGCCCCAGAAGCATCATGGGTTTGGGGAGTTGTCAGCCCCAGGCCGGCTCAGGGCGGGTGTTGATGGAGAGGTTGGCTGCCTGCGTCCCTCCTCTTCTCTGGCTTGGGGACCCGGGTAGGTGGGGGCCGGCAGGGCGAGAGCCCGGGGACCCCGTGCTGGCAGGACGGCGTGTGCCTCCGCCTCCTCAGGCGTTGGGTCCAGGCCCCCAGGAGCCAGGCCTGCAGCCCATGGGCCCGTGGGGAGCTGTGCGCGAACCCAGCGCCTCTCCTGCCTGTCCCTGGGAGTGTGCTGGGGGCACACATGGGACAGGCTCTGCTGCCTGGGGTGGGGTCAGGGGTCAGGGCAGAGGTCCAGGGGACACTGAGCAGGTCCTGGGGCTGGCACGTCTGGCGGGGCCGCTCTGCAGCATCCCTGCAGGGCTGGGCTCCCGTCCTGAGACCTCGTTCACAATTGTGCCAGCGGCGGGCAGGTCCCGTTGCCCGGCCCTTGCATTTGCTTCCCAAGGGCAGGAGGTGCAGGGGTGGGCAGCCCACCCGGCTCCACCGCCTGGCCCCCGTGGATGCGCTGGGGCCCGTGTGGGCGGGCGCTCTGCCTCTCTCCTTCCCTCTGTCCTTCAGGGGCGCTGACCGCTGAGCAGCGTCTATTCTTACCCCACACTGGCGCTCTTCCGGGGACAGGCGCGCGCTCCTGACACCTGACCTGTCTGGGCCGGGCGGGGCTCAGACCACAGGCGTTTTTCACTTCCTGCTGGTACCGCAGGCAGGGTGTGGGTCTGTCTGTCTGTCTGAGGGGCCTGGGCAGGGAGCTTGCCCAGCGCCTTGCTGTTTGTCTCATGCCCAGCCCCAGCCCCTGACTCCCCGAGATCGGGCGCCCCCACCTGCGGTCTCGAGGCTCCACAGACAGTGTGGGTGCAGAGGCCGAGACCACGCCCCGAGCTTGCCTGCAGCCTCCTTCCTCTCCCACCCGGGACCACCGAGCCTGGGATGAGTCTAGGACGGGGTGCCCGGCCCTCCGACCCACAGGCGGGGTGGGGACACAGGCTTCTTGACCCTGGGGAGGGTAGGACAGAAGACCTGTCTTGCGGTTGGGGAAGCCAAGTCAGCAAACAGTTTTTTAAAATGTGGATGAGGGTTTTTTAAAAGCAGAGTCCATGTTTGACACGGCAGAGTGGTCCTGTGGCCCCGGCTCCGTGCCCTTGGAGGGGCAGGAGTTCCTGGCCACTGACCAGAGTGCTTGTCTGCCCTGCAGCCGTGCCCCTGCCCCACCCGCTGGGCCGCTTCCCAGACCCACCCGGCGGCCCTCCCAGGCGGGCGGGGCGGGGGTGCGGCCGCCAGTGAGCACGCTGTGCCTTCCTCCTCTTGAGCCCGGGCCGGCGGCAGATGGGAGGCTCCTGCCCTGCACCAAGCTTCCCTGTGTCCTGTGCTGGGGGCTGGGGGGTCACCCGCAGCTCCAGCCCCACAGGGTGGGGGCTGAGGGAGGCCCCGGGGCTCCTTCCCGCCCCTGGCTCAGCTCCGAGCAGCCCTGGGCCGGCTCCGTGCTGGAGGGGCCGCACGCCCGGCCGTGGCGTGGGCCGCACCTGCCCCCAGGGAGGCTGTGGGTGTGTCTGTCTGTGTCTGCGGTGGCAGGCGGCGCTCCCATGGGTCTCCCGGGGCAGACGTCCCCAGCCATGTCGCCGTCACCGAGGCAACCGTGTCAGCTCCGTGGGGACCCCTCCCCTCCCCTCCTGCGCCAGGCCCCGGGTCACTGACCCTGCGTCGCTCCTGCCCGTCAGCCCCACTCTGTCCCTCTGCCGCCCGGCATCCCCGGGGCCCGGACAGCTGCCGGCCAAGGGGCTGCGCCCGGCGGGGCCTCCCGTCACCCCAGCGTCCGTGCAGCAGGTGCAACCCGGCCCCTGGCGGCCCGTCTCCTCGGACGTGGGGCTCCTCGCACCTTGCCCTCGCGGCGTCTGCGCCCTCTGCCCCCGGCTCCCTGCTGCCCTCGAGCCGGTCACCCACCTTCTTACGGACGCCTGGCCTGCGGCCCCGGCACCAGCCCCCAGTCCTGAGGCTTCTGAAACTAGGGTACCAGCTTGGGGGAAAAAAAAACAATTTACCAGATTGAATTACTGAACAGTTGCTGAATTCAATCAGAATGTTTCATTGGGCTAATTTTACAGTGTTGAGTTGATAAAGCAGTTAATAAAAACCTCACGTGGTCATCTGCCACCGTCGGAAGTGGAGCCCATTCCCTGGCCACCTGCGAGGGTTTCCCCGCGTGAGTGGGTGTGGGGTCTGGACACGGAGGACTGGCTGTCTGGACACAGCCGGCTGGCTGTGAGCCGTTGCTGGGTCAGGCACACCCCAGAACTAATGGCTCCACAGCGCTGCCCCCGGACAGGGCCACGGTCCCCCCGGGGCATCCTGCCTGCTGGCCGCGGCCCCCAGGAGCCCAGCAGGGCGGGAGGAGGGGGGGCCGCTGAGCGCACAGTAGGTGGGCGCCCCGCAGAGATGCTGGCTGGGCGGGTGGGCTTTCGGTGGTGTGGCTGAGGGGGTCCAGGGGCCTGCCGCACACAGGGAAACCTCAGCCTGGACGCGGGGCTGTGATGCCCTCGCTCTGGGTGTCAGCCAGGGTACCTAGGCTGGGGAGGAGCGTCCACCCTCTGCGGGGGCTCCGGGGGCTCCTTGGGTATGGGGAATTGGCTGGGAGACGGGGTCACAGAGTGGGACGGGGAGTGAGTTGGGGGCCGCCCCTGTCATCGCCATGGCAACTGCGTGCTGCCGAGCTGGGGGCAGCATCTCTGGCTGGGCCCTGAGCCCCCGAAGGCAGCCCCCGCCCCCTGGCCCTCTCGTCTCCCATCAGCCTGGGGTGGGGGCACCTCGGCCTCCCCGGCCCTGACCCTGCTCTGCCTGCCGTGAGCGTGTCCTTCTGCAGCCCCGAGTGGGTCCCGCCTGTGCGGGGGTTCTGGACACGCATGGGTGGACGGGTGCCGGGGCAGTGGCCCTTGGAAGGATCTAGGGGGCACATGGTGACCACAGGGGGTGGGGGGTGTCGTACTGCAGCCCCAGGCTGTCCCTGCTCCCTCCCACCCCTGCCTCCCAGACCCACGGGCAGCCAGGCAGACGGCGAGGGCCCCCAGCTCTGCCTGCAGCCCCGCCTGGCTCCTGGCTCCCCGCTCCTGGGCCAGGCCTGGGGCTGGGGCCGCACCTGGAGCATCTCAGGCCCCAGGTCTGCACACGGCTCTGTCTGGTTCTCGTCGGGCCACGGCTCCTTCCTGGGTGTCTCGGACGCTGGTGTTTCTCCTGGGAATTGCTGATCTCCTCCTCGGCTCCTGGAAGCAGCCGGCGCTGGTGGATTCTAAAAGAGCTCGTCTCGTAGGAGGGCCGGGTTCACCAGGCCTCCTTCCTGCCTGAGTCACTTCTGGCTGTGTGTCTCCCAGCAACTTGGTTCATGGGAAATCCCAGGGCAGGCGGGCTGTGCACCGTGAGCAGGCTACTGGGGTGAGGGGTGAAGGGGCCTGGACGCCTTGGGGAGGCGGTCGGCCGGTCCCAGCAGGGTGGAAACACTCTGGCACTTTTAAGTCCTCAAGTCGCTGACTCCTTCCCAGAGCTGCTGAGATGGGGCAGCAACCCGGGCTCAGCAAATGCAAGGGAAGGAAAACCCTCCACTCCGCCGGTCTCAGCCTGGGCAACTCCGGGCCGGTCACGGAGCCTGTCCGAGCCCGGGCCCTGCACTGAGAGCGGTCATCACGTGTCTGCCTGGCAGAGGCATGAGAGCCGCCTGTGGCCGCGTGTCCTCCTCGGCCACGGCCTCCACGTGTGCTGGCCGCTCTTCCCGGGGGTCTCCCTGCTCCGCTCAAGCTGACCTGGGGCACCTCCTGCCGGGCCCTGCCTGCGGGCCGCCGGGGCTCCCAGAGCCGCCCCAGGGTAGGGTCAAGGGTGGACTGGTCTCCTGGTGCTGCTCCTTGGGTGGGGCTGGCCACAGGCCGGGGCCTCACGGCGGCGGGGCGGCAGGGGGCGCAGCAGGGGAGGTGGGTCAGAGACCAGGCAGGTCAGCAGCCACCCCGAGCACAGGACAGGCCCTGCTGGGCAGGCCGGCGCCACGGCGAGGGGATGCGGGCAGGGGAGGGGGCTCCGCCTTGCCGCTTGGGCAGGAGGCAGGTGCTCCTGGGGCTGGGGCAGGGGTCCCTGAGGCCCGTGGGGGCTGCAGTCAGCGGCTTGCTCTGAGCCCAGGGCCCAGCTGAAGGGAGCTTGGGGTGGGGGGAGCTCAGTGCCCCTGCCTGTCTGCTCCCGGCGTCGTCATGGCAACAGATGGTGGTTTGGCAGGAGACAGGAGGGGGAGGGCTTTGTGTGAGGAGGCTGGGGATTTGGAGACCAGCTGGGATCCTTTGGGGGGGGGCTCTGGCCCCCAGTGCAGCCCAGGTTCCCAGGAAGGTTGTAGACACAGGCGCCTCTGTGGGTGTCCTGCCTGCCCTGCCCTCTCCCCTCCTCTCGAGGCTGGTGCTTCCCCCCAGACACCCCAGGAGCCTGGGTCGGCAGGCACAGTGCCGTGGGGGGGCTGCGGCTGGGCAGTGAGCCTGGCTGTGGCCCCCGCCCTGGGGTGGGAGACGGGCTGGCTGAGCGCAGCAGCGTCGCCCCCTGCAGTCCCCGACGGCAGGGGAGCCCGCCTGGGGGCGCCAGCGCAGCCTGACCAAGCCCTGGAGGGTCCTGGGCCCACGGCCCCTCCGGTCCACCGTGTCCCGCTGCGTCTGGGGAGGGGCCCAACTTTGTGGGGTGAAGGCCCCTCAGCCCACCCTGTGCCCCCGGCCCCCGCCACGTCCTCCGCTAGGCCAGGCTGGAGGTTCCTGCAGACAGCGTCCCTCCTGTAGGCCCGGTCTGGTCGCTTAACCACTGCACTGCCGGGGACGTCCGTCCATGGCTTTCTCAAAGAGTCCTTTGGTTTTCCTGGCGTTCCCCGTTGCCTTTCTTTTTCACTACAGTGTTTACTGGAAACTCATCGCGCAGGTTTCCAGGGAGGCCGCCCAGTCTGTCGGGTTCCTTTCTCCCGGCAAAGCCCTCGGTCCTGCCCCGGGACTGCTGTGTGTCTCTGAAGGGCCTCCTCCTCGGGTGGGGGTTCCCAGGACCCCTCTGGGTGGGATGGTGGCTTCCTTGTGGTCTGGCGCGCCCTCTCGGCAGGTGACTTCCCAGGAGAGGCGGCCTGGGAGGTGCCCCCTCTGCACACTCAGGCTCCCCTGTGAGCTCTGGACCTCGAGTGCTAATGGGACCAGGCGCCCGTCTGACTCTCCTGCCTTTTTCTTTGCATCAGAGCCCCTCGAAGGTGTTACTCTCCCTGAAGCCAGTCTTTCCCCTCTGCTCCTTGACCCGGCTGCCCGACCCTTGCGGTGCGAGTCTGCGGTCACTCGGCAGACCTGCCCCGTCCGCAGCGTGGGGCCCAGGCGGACAGCCTCCTTCACTGGTGAAACCCC
Source organism: Cervus elaphus (assembly GCF_910594005.1). Taxonomy (NCBI): domain Eukaryota; kingdom Metazoa; phylum Chordata; class Mammalia; order Artiodactyla; family Cervidae; genus Cervus; species Cervus elaphus. Next base: position 1,046,978 of record NC_057816.1, read on the forward strand.
GCGTTTGCCCTTTCGTTCCCTCCTCGCCGTCCCGCGCCTCCGGACCCTCTGATCCCGCCAGGCTGAGAGCTGGAGGCCCCCATCAGCTTGGCCCTCCTCTGCTGGCGGACGGTCACCCCAGGCGAGCTGCTGCTGCCCCGGGTGCTCAGGGCCTGCCTGGAGCATCTTTATCCTCCCCTCACTTTCAGCCTGGGTTTCCCTTTCCCGTCTGAGTGTCTTTTAGTCTGAGCGTTTAGCTCATTTACATGTTGTGTCATTACTGACACGCTTTGGCTTATGTCTGCCGTCTTTCTGTTTTCTGTCTCATCTGCTCTCTGTACAGTTGTCCTCCTTTCCTGCCTTTTTTGGTGTCAAGCAGGTATTTTTTAAAATTATTCCACTTCCTTTCCTCTTGTAGTGTTTTAGCCACCCCTCTTTTATTATTTCTTTAGAGGTGGCTCTAGAGCTGTTGTCCTCAAAGTCTTCGACCAGGGACTGCTGGGGAGACCCTCATAGGGAGCCCCAAGGGCCAAACTGTTTTCATTCTTTTGCCCTCTGTACTTCAGCCTGGATGTTCTACGTTGACCTGTCTTAGATTTCACTGGTCCTTTCTTCTGCTGTGTGATCCATTCAATGAATTCTTTTTGTGCATCTTTTCCTCTAATTAAAAAGATATTTTGTAATATTATTGCAAAGTCCTTTTCAGAAAATCCTGCCACTTCGGTCAGCTGCAGCCTGCTTCGTTGGCTGTTTTTTCTCTGGAGGTCTAGGTCCCTTTTGCTGCTTCTTTGTGTATGCCATCATCTTTATTGTCCACCAGGCGTCATTTATTCAGAAGATCAGTGGGGTCCCCCAGGAAGGCTCACCTTTCCCCCCGTCAGGCATGGAGGGTGGTAGGGCTTTCCCTGGCCCAGGACTGGGTGGCCACTTCAGTGACTTTCTGTCCACCTCTAGCCAGGTGTCTCGAGGGTGTAAAGCCCCACGGTGTGGACACCTCTTTTTTTGTCGTTGGTTTGAATGCCTGTCCCTGGAGAAGCCCAGTGCGTACTTGTCAAGTGAATGAGTGAATGAATGAAGCAAGCTTCCGTGACCTCACCTTTGAGAGGCTGTGCCTGGATGTGGGTCCACTTGGAGGCAGTGGATGGGCGGACCCAGGGCCTGTTGCTCTGGCAGGACCCTCTGCTCCGGGCACTAACTCTGTACACTCGGCTACTCCCTTTGGGTCTCATCGTGGGCTGATCATCTGTTTCCGTTTCACTTTTTCTTTTTGCCTTTTTGCTCTGCCTGGTTGGGCAATTTCTCATGTTTTTAGTCTTTATTTCAGCAGTTTCTTTCTCTCTTACTGTTATATCTTAGAGCTCTTGTTTTCTCTTCCTTTTGGGGGATTTCTTGTTTTATAGGTGTAGCAACTTATTAAGTCCTGGTAAATCAATGCAATAAACAGTAAAATAATTTAAAGCTGTCTGTTTACCACCTGGCTGTTTACCACCTGTGGGAGATTCAGGAATGTTTGGTTTCCTAGGCATCTCCCGGGGCGTCTCCTGCCTCGAGTTCGGTGTGTGGTGTCTGGTGGGGGCGTGCTGAGGGCAGGGCCTGGCCGTTCGGGTGCCTCCTGGCCCCTGGGGTCCTGGGCTGTGTCCCCGGCCGTGTTGCACTCTCGGCCTGAGGGGGGATGCTGACCTGGGCTGCCCCCCTGGCTGCACCCTTGGTGAGTGCCCGTCTGCTCCTGCAGCCCCATCCCGGGCCCAGCTGGCACTGGCACCTGCAGCCTCTCTCGGGCACCCCACCCCAGAGGCTGGCAGGCCCGGCCCCTGCCCTGCCCCCATCACCTGCATTCCTCCTTCCAGAGGTTTCTGGTTTTGAGATCTCTCCTTTCAATCTCTCCTTATAATCCGTGGGGTGGGGTCAGCAGGAGGCCAACACAAGGGACCTGGACCTGTCTGGCTGGCAGGACCCTGGCAGCCTCTCCTGGTGCTGACCCCCAGCTGACCTCCTCCCAGGTCCCGCCAGCATCCTGCCCCCCTGCCCCAGAGCCCCACCCGGCTCTGCTCTGCCATCACCTGGACCGCCAGAGTCCTCTGGGCCGGTCCTCCCCTCCCGCTTCCTCTCCTGATTCATCATCGTCATCACTGGAGCTGCTTCTGCACGTGCGCCTCGGTGTGGCCTGCTTGGGAAACGCCTCCGGGCACCTCCTGGCCACGGAGGGTGCTCCTATTCCTGGCTGCCTCCAGAGCCCATGCCAGCCTGTGGTGGGGGCAGGTCTCCCAGATGCTGAGCCAGAGGCCAGGGTGGTCGGCATCCCCTTCACGCCCAGCAGGTGCCCAACCTCTCCTGCCCAATCTCAGCTTTGACCTGGGGAGCCTGGGCTGAGCGGCTCTTGGGGAGGAGGGTCTGTGTCCCCAGGGTCACTGCGGCCCCTCCCTCTGCCCTCCGCTTGGTCCTGGCAACTGAGCCTTCATCCCAGGGCTTCCGCTGGTGGTGTCTCTCAGCACCTTCCTACTGGGCACGGAGCTGAGCGGGAGCTTGGGGGGGTTGGGGGGAGGGCAGGCAAGCCCCCCAGGAGAGATGGGGACCAGGCCGCAAAGCCTGAGTGGGAGTGTGGGGGGAGGGCAGGCAAGCCCCCCAGGAGAGGAGGGTGGCCCTGCCTGCAGCTCTGTGCCCACCGCTGGCCCAGCTGGGGAGGGCCTTCAGGTCCCAGCAGGAAGGGGGCCGCGTAAGGGGCACAGGATGGCCACGGAGGCGGGCAGGGCTCCTGAGGGCTGGTGGGGAGCAAACCCCCATCTCCTTCCTCCCTTGGGTCGAGGGCTGCCCCACTGAGCTTCCGGCAGCCGCCTCTGGTGTTTGGGTGCTGTAGCGGGGGTGGGCAGGGAGCCCTGCAGAGGCGGCTACAGTGCTGTGTGAAATATTTCAGGGCTTAATTAATTTAATTTGAGAGGTTCCTTTCGGGGCGTGAACAGTCGTCTCCCAAGAGACGTGCGCCGCCCCCTCCCCCTTCCGCCTGCCTGGCGCTGGTGGGCGAAGGAATCCGCAGAGTCTATATTGAGCGTGAGCCGCGCGGTGCGGCGCGCCCCCGGCTCGATTCCTCCCGTCGCGGCCTCATTCCCAGCCCTGGAGGAGCGCGGGGCGGGGTGTGAGGGTGTCGCGGGGAGCCCGGAAGCGTGGGGGCCCCCGGGGTGGATGTCGCGCGAAGCCTGGGCGCGCGATGAGGGCATCCCCACCAGGGCGTCCCCACCAACCCGAGGGGGAGGGGAGGCTGGGGAGCTCGGCCCCCGGAGGAGAGCCCGAGGGAACCGGGGTGCCGCTCGGCGCACCAGGAGCTTGGCCCGGGGGCGGGGAAGGAGGGGCCGCGGGAAGCACCGGGCGGGGCACGGATGAGGGGAGCGCGTGCACTTTGATGTGGCGGCAACTTCAAAGAAGCCGCCCCTTCCGCGCGGGTCTGCGTCCGCCCGGGCTCTGCGCGCAGGCGGCGGCCTGTTTGAAGTGAGCCCCTGGGCAGGCGCCCGCAGGGCTGGGATCCGGGGCGCCCGGGGCGGTGGGGGTGCCCCCAGGTCCAGCTCTCCGCTCTCCCTGCGCTGCGCCTGGAGGAGCAGACTTTGAAGCCTCCAGGGAGACGGTCCTGGACTCTGCCAGGGATCTCAGAAGAGGGGGCGGCAGTTCAGGGCGCCGCCAGACGTCCTCGTGGCCCGGCCTCAAGTCCAGGCCAAGGGACTGACTGGGGCCGCGGCCAGGGACGCGGATGGAGCTCGCGCGCTGCTGGCCTGCGGGGGACAGGGCTCCATGGCCTTTCTCCATTTATTCATCAAGTCTCTGTCTACTGAAGGCGAGGCCCGCAGCCTCAGAACTTCCCCAGCCGCGCATGGGCCCCGGGGTGGGCAGGTGCGAAGGGAAGTCACTCGGAGAGTCGGAGAGAGTGCTGGGCAGCGGGCTGCAAAGCTGCCGGCAGGTGGGGGGAACAGCGGCAAGTGGGGGTGAGGCTTGGCTTCCGTGCGACCCCCCAGCTCCCTCTGCGCCAGCCCAGAGCACCGTGGGCCCTGTCCCAGCAGTCTCCCTCAGGCTTGGAGGGAGCCAAGAGGATCCCCCAGTGACGGAGGGTCCCTCCCCCAGGACCCCCCTGGGCCCTGGAGCCCCATCCCCCACCAGCCCAGTCCTGGCCCTGCCCCCCCCCCAGAAGGTGGGGGCTCCTGAAGAGTGTTCTCCTGGACTCCGAGGGCTCTTCGGGCTGTGGGAGGCTCTGTGGGGGTGCGGATGGGGCCCGGCATCCGGGCACCAGGCCCAGCTAGTGGCGGGCCTCTCCTGAGGTTGGGGCTAGTGTCGGGGGTGTCTGGGCTTAGAGGTCACAGCCGGGGATGTGGTGCAGGAGGCCTCCTGCTTGGCCCAGAGAAGAGGGGGCGCCTCGGAGCTCTGGCTCCCTCCCTGGGCGGGCTCCTGTCCGTGGTGCTGAAACCCGCCCATCCGCAGTCCCGGGGAAGGGCCGGTATTCGCTCTAGCGTCTCTCTTCTGTCCCCGCCTGTTTGCGCAGCACACCTGCGACTCCCCAAGCCTGTCCTGAGGGAGCGGCAGGGAGGCCCGCCTCGGGGCTGGCCGGCCGTGGGGCAGCTTCGCCCTGACCCCTCCGGCAGTGGCAGCGAGCGGGCCTTGGGGCTGCGCAGGCCTGGTCTGGTCTTGTTTCCCTTGCTGAGGAAGGGAGGGGCTGTTGCAAGGGTCAGGGTTCCAGTGGAACACACGGAGGGGCCTTAGTTCTGACTAGGTGGTGGTTGGCTGCAGCAGGTGGCCGCATCCAGGCCCGACCGCTGCCCAGGGCACCGCCCCCGGGGTCTCAGCCATGCGCAGGGTGGCCGGGTCTGCGGCCCATGAGGCGCCCTCCCCAGCGCTGTGCCCGGTGCAGGCAGGGTGAGGAAGAGAGCTGGGCTTGCCGGTGTCGGCTCTCGTGGAGGCGCAGACCCCCACCCCCTCCCAATCCTGTCCTTACATCTCAGGCCCCCACGAGTGCTGAGGACTCTTGGGAACTGCCTGTTTCCAGTGCATGAGGCCTCTGCTGCGTTTGGGTGGGCGTGAGGAGGGGCCCACCTAACAGTGAGTGACGGGAAGACGCTTACATAGAAGAGTGAAAGTGTCAGCCACTCCATCATGTCAGACTCTTTGTGACCCCAGGAGCTGTAGCCCGCCAGGCTCCTCCGTCCATGGAGTCCTCCACGCAAGGATACTGGAGTGGGTGGCCATCCCCTTCTTCATGGGAACTTTCCGACCCAGGGATCCAACTCGGGTCTCCTGCACTGCAGGTGGATTCTTTACTGTCTGGGCCACCAGGGAAGCCTGTGCTTACGTAGCATCCTCTGGAATGAAGGGAAAGCCTTCTGAAATGTACCAGGAGGGTGTGATGAGAGGAGACAGGGTGGATGCCGTGTGAGCCAACGGCCCCGTGCACAGCCCTCTGGGCCGCACGCCTGCCGCAAGCCTGGTCGTTACAACAAGAGTCTGTTCTCAGCTCCGGGGGTTGGAAGTCTGCAGGTGGCTCTCTGACCTTCTGAGGGAGGTGGGCCCGGCCCCTCGCCCCGGCTGCCGGTGGCCTGTGGCTCTTGTGGAAGCACCGCCGCAGCCTGTCTCCATGTCCGCGAGGCCTTCTCCCATGCCTCCGTCTGCCTTTCTTTGTGAGAGCCTTGTCGTTGGCCTTGAGGCCAACTTGTCCCACACACAGGGCGATTCCTCCTGAAATCTGTGGCTTAAGTGCCTCTGCAAAGGCCAGGTTCCCAAACAGGCTCATGCCTGGGGTCCAGGTATCGGGACGTGGGCCTCCGTTCCACCCCTGCACACCTGGGTTTGGGGCCCCAGGCGCATGCCTGCCCGTGGGCAGGGCTGCTCAGCCGCCACCCGGAGCACTCATCCTGCAGAGCGAGGAGCCAGTGCCCTTCCTGGAAGCCTGAGCTGCGGCTTCTCGCCCACAGCCAACACCTGGGGGTGGGGGGTAGGAGGAGAGCCAGGTGGGCACAAGGGGTGAACCCTCACACCAGTGGGGTGGCCTCCTGCCCACCCTCAGGACCCCCCACACCCAGGCAGACTCTGGAGGGGGCCGTGTCAGGGGAAGAGATGGGTCAGTGTGTCTCCACGGGGTATCGCCTTGAGACAAGGCAGCAGGCTCCTTCGAGCAGTGACCCCCAGGATCCCAAAGGAAGCTGAGCTCTTGTTAGCATCAGACCTTGGAGAAAGGAGGCTGTCCATTCTGCCATGTCCCACTGGCCACACAGACCAGCCCTGGTGCAGCCTGGGAAGGACCACACTGCCCTGGGGGTCACCAAGGGGTCCCTGGGAAGGACCACACTGCCTTGGGGGTCACCAGAGGGTCCCTGGGGAGGACCACACTGCCCTGGGGGGGTCACCGGGGGTCCCTGGGGAGGACCACACTGCCCTGGGGGGGTCACCGGGGGTCCCTGGGGGACCACCGGGGGTCCCTGGGGAGGACCACACTGCCCAGGGGGCCACCAGGGGTCCTTGTGGGGCTGCATTCTGCTGAGGTGAATGGACAGCAGGGTACCGAGGTGGCAGGTGCAGACACGTGTGGTTCCTCGAGCCGGGCCTGCACCTCCTGCCTCATCACTCCTGCCTGGTGGAGCCTGGGGAGCTGGGGGAGGGGCTGCTCCTTGGACGCAGTTTCTTGGGGAGCCCCCTCAGGCCCGCCCTGGTCCTGCCCCCCCCCTTTGGCTGCCCCCTGGGTGGCACAGGCTCCTCTCTGGCCTTGGGCTCATGGAGAACCTGGGCTCCTTCCTGAGTTCTGCCTCCACAACCACCCACCCTCTCTGCATCAAGAGGGCACATGTGAGCCCCGGTGAGGGCGGGCTGGGGTCCGTGGGCTGGCACTCAGGTGGGGGGCGGGTGTGTGGCCAGAGCAGAGCCGGGAAGCTGCAGGAGCAGCTGAGACCCCCACTCAGCAGGACCTCCTCAGAGGAGCCACTGGGCTGGCCTTGGGTGCAGGGCCTGGGGAGCTCTGGTCCCGGGGATGGTCACGGGCAGCCCGCAGGCTCTCAGCGGTACACCAGAGGCGGCCCCTCCCAGAGTGGGGACTCAGCCCTGTCCTGCCCCTTCTCAGTTATGTTAACAAGCCGTGCCTGCCCCCACTGTCCTCCAAGCTCCTCGGTGCCGGCGTGGGAAGCCAGCTGGGAGGCAGGGACGGCTCAAGGTGGCCAGCTGTGCTGACTCATCTCCCCAGGAGCCAGTGTGGAGCGGCATCCCCTGCCCTCATCCAGGGAGAGCCCCGCAGGAGGGGCGGCGGGCTGTCCGTTCCATCCACCCCGGGAAAGCAGCGGCCCCCACACCCCCCGACAAGGTGTGCAGAGGCGGTGGAAACTGGGTCGCCGTCAGCTGTGCCTGTGGCCCCGGGGAGCTGGCCACATGGTCCAGTGGCGCAGTGACAGTCATGGGGAGGGCCGGCCACCTGCCCCAGGGTCAGTGACCTTTAGGTGGCCCGGTGAGCGTTAGCGGCTGGACGCTGGTGTCTCCTGAGGCACCGAGAGGGGCTCTGGGGGGGCGGGGGGTGTCCAGGCTGCCCTTCCCTCTTCCTGGCTCCGCGGAAGGCTGAAGGGAGGGGCCCCCGGGTTCCTGGCGCTGGGCTCTGGTGCGTCCTGTGCCCCCTCCCGCTCGGCCTGGTCACCGGGCCCGAGCCCCCAGCACGGGGAGGCCGGTGTGGGCACACGGAGGGGGCTTCGCAGGAGCGGGTGTGGCCCGTCCCTCAAAGACCTGGGGTCGTCAGAGACCGCGCTGGGCGTCCGCAGCCCCTGCTCTGTCAGCACCACGGACAGCGGCCGGGGTTGGGGGGCGGCGCTGCAGCGAAGTGGGTTCCAGTCCCCCTCCGCCTCCGCCTCCGCGCCCTCCGCCTCCGCGCCCTCCGCGCCCTCCCTGCGTACAGTGACTCAGATTGACAGTGCCCACTCGGCGCTGGGGCCCTCCCCCTCCCCCAGAGCCTCCCGAGACAAGCTGACTCCCACCTTTTCATGAGCCTTCACCCTCATTTGGGGGGCGCGTGGCAGAAGCCACAGCAGGGGTCTCGGGTGGAGTGGAGGTGGATGGCCGGGGGGCCTCGCTCAGCACGCAGGACGGGGGAAGAGTTGCCTGGGGAGCTGAGCTGTGCTGCCCGCCCGCGGGGGCTGGGGGCCCAGGGCAGCCCACCTCAGCTGGGCATCTCGAGAACTCGGTGAGGGAAGCCCGGTTCCCGTCCGGCCAGGCCTGCAGACTCTCATTGCTCAGGGAAGGGGGGAAACAGTGCTGGAGGCTGGGGCACAGTCTGGGGAGTGTCCCCCGCCATGTCTGTAGGGAGGGGGGTCCCCAGGCAGTCCTGCTGCGCCCTCTCCCTTTCGACTTCAACTCCCTGCGGGGCCACAGGGCTGGGCCCGGGGTGAGAGGTCCCCTCCGTCTCAGGTGCGGCAGCAGCGCCTGTCCAGACCTCCGTCCAGCCCCAGGCAGCGCACCCCTGGGTGCGGTCCCTTGTACTCTGTCCTGTTCTCTGAGCTGGTCCCTGGGTTGCTGAGCCCTCCAAAAGGATCTTTTCCGAAGCACCATGACCAAGAAGAAAAGGGAGGTCAAGGATGACCAGAGGGCCTGGGTGAGGGCCACCCCACCCAGCCTCTGACCCCTCAGGCCCTCCAGCTTTCTCCCTGCAGGTCTGGGGCCCCAGGGCCGCAGCCTGAGCCTCACGCCTCCCCCTCCTGCTCCCCCCGCTCCCAGGTCCCCAAGGCTCTGCCGTCCTTCCTCCAGTAGCTGGGGGCGGGAGCCGGGCGCCTGCCGCAGAGGGTGCTGAGCCTGGCCTGGAGACTGCCCCGCCTCCTGTGACTGCCTCGAGGCTCTTGGGCCCAGTGGCTGAGGGGAGGGCAGGGCTGCTCGGTAGGCTGGGCCGCCTGGGTAGGGAAGGGTCCTGTGGTCAGCACCTGGGCCTGGGTGCGGGGGTCTGCACTCAGCCAGCGGCCCCTGGGTCCCTGGACTCCCCAGGCTGTGCTCAGGAAGCCTGCGGGGGGTGTTGCCCATGTCCATACACGTATGTGGGTGCCTGCTGGGGTGCTGAGGAGCGCTCCCTGCAGCCCCGGGCGCCCGCCGCCTGAGCAGGACTGCCAGCTTCTCCAGCAATTATCTGTGACACTGTATACTTTTCTTCTCTTGAGTGTGCCTGAATTTGCTGTAAAGACAATAATTAGAGATAAAGTCACAATTGGAAAATGAGCCTGAGCAGTTGGAGGGCTGGTAATTAGGGCGGCCCTGGGCTTCCCTCACAGGCCCTCCCGAGGGTGCGCTCTGCTCCCCGGCTCCAGGGAAGTGGTGGGGCTCCTTGAAAGCCAAACCTGCCGCCCAGAGGGCCCTGGGGCTGCAGGAGACCAGCATACCCAGGGGCCCAGAAGCTCCAGCTGACAGAGGCGCCTCCATGCTGGCCTTTGCAGGGTGTGTAGGAATCCGTGCACAGTGGAATTTTGGGGACAGAGGCAACAAGCGGGAGAAGATGAAGGCAAGGAGGAAGCCACCAGAGTTCTGGGACACGGCTCAGGGCAGCCCGCTGTGCCCTGGCCACGTGTCCCTGGTCCCCGGGCCCAGAGCAGCTCCCCGCCTGCGTGGGGCGTGTCCCAGGCGCCTTGTCCGCTGGGTTCTCCGTCCTCCCGGCCCCTGTGTGCCGTCAGCAGGCTGCCTGCTGTGATTATCGGGGTGGGGGGGTGGCGGCAGCCACCTCACACCCCACTTATGGGGCCGTCGGCGTCGCCCCCCCAGGCTGACATTGAGGTGAAGCTCGTTCTCTCATTGGCCACGTGTCTCTGAGTCCTGCCTCCTGAGGACGCGTGTGTAGGGGTGTGTGTGCACTGGTGTGCCAGGCCCCCGTGCGGGGTGTGAGGCTCGGCGGTAGGGCCGCTGGCGACTCCCCAGGAACCCTCCCCTGTTGTGTCTGCAGTTTGTCCCACGTCTGCCCTGGGCCTCGGAGGGGCTCATGTCCCCGGGAGCAGCCGGGCCACTGTGGCTGCGGCTCCTTGAGGCCTGTCCACCTTGTCTGGGGGAGGGGTCTGTGCCAGTCCCGGTTGCCATACTGGAGGCCGTCCTGGAGGCGTGGAGGCCCTGGGTCTCGGCTCTGAATCGCAGACACTGCTGCTCGCTCTGCTGTCTCCTGACCTGAATCACAGGCTCAGATCAAAGGCAGCTGGTGAGAGCCCCAGGAGCCACAGCCCTTCCCCGCGAGAGCTGGGGCTCAGCGGGCACCCCTGCGGGGCCTCCGTCCTTCCCTGAGCTGACAAAGGGCAGGCTCAGGGCTCAGGGCTTCCACCAGGCCTGGTCCCTGGCCCTTGACCGGCCCCCCTGCCTCTGGGGAGCACGGATCACCTCCCAGCCACCTGCGAGCTCGCTGCCCATGGGTGAGGCTGCAGGGGGGTGGCGGGGAGGAGGCAGCGGGTGGGGAGGAGGACGCGAACTGCTGGGAAAGTGTGAGCACTCACGAAATGACCCCAATGGTCAGATAAAGAGACGCGTGCCCCTTAGGGGAACCTGGATGTGGCAAGAGATTTGCTTCCCAAGCAAAGGGCTTCGCAGTTTTCTGAGCGCTGCCCCACAGCAGCATCCAAAGGGGCAAGTGCAAACCCAGCTGGTCGGAGCCACGAGCCGCGTCACGGTCGCAGTTAGAGCAGCGCAGAGCGTGAAAGAGACGGGCGTCCGCCCAGGCTGAGCACAGGCTGCGGAGCTGGGAGCCCCGCGTCTCCCCCGGGGCTGCCTCTGGGCTCCCACGTGCTGGAGGCGGCTCCAGCTGTGGTGGTCACCTCCGTTCCCATCGGGGAATGTCCAGGTGGGGCCCAGGAGGCCAGGAACCAGGCCCGGGAGGCAGAGAGGCTGTCGGGGGCTCTGCCGGCGAATCTTCGGGGGAGGGTGGGTGGTAGGGCCAGGTGCCTGGCTGTGCCCGCGTGGCCGGGAGGCAGCGAGCAGGGCTGAGGGTCCCTGCAGCATGCTGGTGACAGCAGAGGTGCGCTGACATCACCCTGCCCGGGGAGGGGCCCTGCGCCTGCATCGGTGTCCCGGGTGAGCTGGTGCCCAGCGTCCCTCAGGCCAGAAGGAGGGTGAGGGGTAGTGGTGCAGGGTCGGTGAGGCCCAGCCTTGGGGGGGGGGTGCCGTGTGGGACCGGGTGTCACCCTGGCTTCCCCACTGAGGTCTGGGGAGGGACTCTAGGCGTCACTGGCGAGGAAGTGAAGGCCGGACTGAGGCCAGGCTGGAGGACGCCGTGTGGCGTGGGGCAGGGACTGCTCGGGGCAGCCTCTGGCTGGTGCCTGAGGAGTGGGGGCAGAGAGCTCCTGGGGTCTGGCTCAGGATGTGCCAGGCGGGGCAGGGGCTGAGTGAGGGGCCCTGAGGGCAGGGTGCGAGCCATGGTCTGGCCGGACAGGCTCTGAGGCCTGCTGTCCCCCCAGGCCTGGTGAAGCTGGGGGTCCACTGTGTCACGTGCCAGAAGGTGGCCGTCAAGATCGTCAACCGGGAGAAGCTCAGCGAGTCTGTGCTGATGAAGGTGAGGGGGGAGGCGGGGGCCCTGCCGCTGGCGGCCGGGTTGGGGGCAGGAAGTTCAAGATGCTCCAGGATACCCGGGTGGGGAGCTGGGAGCTCACGGAAGGGGACCCCGGGGTGGGCGGGCAGGGACCGGGCAGAGCTGGGGGGCAGGGGGCAGGGACCGGGCGCAGCTGGGGGCAGGGAGACCCCCGGGGGAGCCCCCAGTGACGGCGGCGCCCCGCAGGTGGAGCGGGAGATCGCGATCCTGAAGCTGATCGAGCACCCCCACGTCCTTAAGCTGCACGACGTCTATGAAAACAAAAAATATTTGTAGGTATTGCTGGGTGCGGAGAGCGGGGCGGGGCCGCCTGGGGGCGGGGCCTGCAGGGCGGGGCCTCCTGGGGGTAGTGCTCCGGGGGCGGGGCCTCGGGGACGGGCCTCCGGGAGCAGGACCTCCTGGGGACGGTGCTCGGGGGGCGGGGCCGGAGGCAGGGGTCGAGGGGCAGGAGCCACTCAGGCCGTTTCCCCTGCCCCGTGACCCTCGCGCAGCCCCCGCAGCCCCCACGTGCTCCTCACGGCGTGGGGACCCCAGGCTGGCTGGCTGCACCGTCGCCACGGCCTGCTGTCCGACTGCGGAGCGTGGCTGCCCTTCCGTCACCACTGAGGCCGGCGGACCTCTCACTGCGTGCAAAGCCTGCGCACGTGCCCCCTCCCGCGCGTGGCCTCAGCGAGCGCAGCGGGGTGGGGCCGCCCGCTCACAGGGTCACCAGGGGGCGTCGGCTCTGCTGCTGCCGCGGGCGCGGCTGGAGGCAGGGCCCGCGCCCTCCTTGGGACCGCGGCGGAGCGAGGGGGTGAGGGTGGGACGCCGGCCTGGCACCGCCCCCGCAGGCCCGTGGCCCCAGCCCTCCGGGCCTCCAGCCCGGCCCTGACTGCGCCCTGATGCACGCAGGCCGGCCAGCCCCGGGGGCTCTGTCCTGGGCAGCCCTGGGGGAGCAGGGGGCCCAGCGCCCCACCAACAGCCCCCTCCGAGTGTTCAGTGGCAGACGGTGTGACAAGCCGCCCCCATGGGGCCCCGGGAAGAACACTGCCCCCGCACCTCAGGCCTGGGGGCTGAGGGAGGTGGGGGTGGTTCTGGGCCCCCAACACTGGTGAGCTGGAGCTTCCATCAGGACCACGATGAGGGGCACGACCCATGGGTCTCCCCTCCTGTCTACATCACCCCCGTTGACCTGACTGAGGACCCACCTGGTCGTGTCTCGGTGATGGCCTGTGAGCCTGGGGTGCGGGTGGGTGCTGCGCAGGTCTGGCCCATGTCTGCACACAGGAGAGAGTCACGTGTCCTGCTGTTCTGATACTTATGGGGCTGCTGGGCAGATAGTGTGGCTCCTGGGAGGCCGCCCAAGATGAGCTAGAAGCAGGGAGGGACCAGGGATGGCAGGCCAGGTGGGGGACACGGTCAAGACAGGCTGGGTGACGGGGCGGGATGCTGGGAGGACACAGGCTGGCCAGCCTGGCTGCTGCTGGGCCCAGCACCCTCCCGGGTGCCAGGGTGGGCTGGGAGCCTGGAGGTGGGAGCTCAGGCGGGGGTCTCTGCTCCTGAGCTGGGGTACCTCCTGGACCCCTCTCAGGAACAGGGCAGGCCCCGGGAATCGCCCTTCTCCCTGCTGACACCCCATGTCCCCACCCCGTGTCCCAGGCCCTTCCTCCCCGAACTCCTCCTCGCCACACACACAGGCTGCCCCTGCACCAGCCCCTCCATTTCTGTAAGACCAGCTCCTGATGCCACCCCGCCCCCCAGGCCCACACTCCATCCCTGCCCGCCCTGGTCCCACCACATGGCCCCTGTCACCCCCTCCTGTCCCCAAGTCCCCTCAGACCACCAGAACCACCCTTGGCCAGCTCCCACCAGGGGTTCCTCAGGGTCTGTGCTCAGCCTGAGTCCCAGCTCCCCTGAGGACCACCGCCCAGCCCACCCCAGAGACCAGCCCCTCAGGCTCCACCCCAGGGAGGCTCAGCTCGGACACAGCCCACTTCTCGGTTCAGAGGGCCGTGGGGTTCCCCCCATACAGCACCCAGCTGTGTTGAGCCAAGTGGGGGCCGTCTCTACCTGCCATCTGAACCCCCACCCAGGTCCCTCCTCACCCTGGCCCCTCCCCACCCTGGCCCCTCCTCCCCAGGCCCCTCCTCCTCACCCTGGCCCCTCCTTCCCCGGGCCCTCCTTCCGCCCTACCACACATCTTCCCAGACCAGCTGTGCCCTGCCAGCTCCCATCCCGTTTGAGGTCTGCCCTGCTGGCCCCCGGCTCCCTCAGGGCCTAAGCATCTGACGTGTCCTCGCTCATCCAGGAACCCAGGAAGGGCCTGGAAGGACCACACCTCAGGCTCACGAGAGGGTCAGCTACCTCAGTGCTCTCTGGCCTTGAGGCTCAGTGTGGGCCTGTTTCTTGGGCCTGCCAGGAGGGGAGTGGGTGGGCGCCCACCTGCCGAGGGCAGTGCTGGGACCAGGTGGTGGCCCACCGCCTCTGGCCAGCGGTGGCCTGGCTGGGTGCACCCACCCAACGCCTGCCTGCCCCCTGCAGATACCTGGTGCTAGAACACGTGTCTGGTGGAGAGCTTTTTGACTACCTGGTCAAGAAGGGGAGGCTGACCCCCAAAGAGGCCCGGAAGTTCTTCCGCCAGATCATCTCTGCGCTGGACTTCTGCCACAGCCACTCCATATGGTGTGTGCCCTGCCCACCAGGCGCCCTGTCCCAACCAGGTGCCCCTCTGCCCCTCCATGCACCCCAGTTCAGTCGCTCAGTCATGTCCGACTCTTGGCGACCCCATGGACTACAGCACGCCAGGCCTCCCTGTCCATCACCAACTCCCAGAGCTTACTCAAACTCATATCCATTGAGTCGGTGATGCCATCCAACCATCTCATCCTCTGTCGTCCCCTTCTCCTACTGCCTTCAGTCTTTCCCAGCATCAGGGTCTTTTCCAATAAGTCAGCTCTTCGCATCAGGTGGCCAAAGTATTGATGCTTCAGCTTCATCATTCTGACCTCCTTTAGGGCGCACTGGTTGGATCTCTGTGCGGGTGCCCCAGGCACCCCATTCCCCACCGAGTAGGCCCCATCCCTGCTGGTGTGCCTGCCCCAGCTCTTGCACTCCCCCCGCCCCTCAGTGGATCAGACAGTATATCCCTACTGACCCCCTCGGGGCATCAGAAAGCTTTCTGCCAGGTGCCCACCCAAATCTCCTTGGTGCTTTCAGAGGCCCCGGGGCCAGGGCATCCTTGGTCTGGGGGCCCCAGGTTGGTGCTGGCCCAGAGCAGGTGTGGTGGGGGAAGGGCCCAGACAGAACACGTGTGAGATGTGGTGGGGGAAGCAGGAAAGGGGAGAGACTCTAGGGAGTAAAGCAGAGCGTGCCCATCGCTGGCAGCCCTGTCTGCCCATCCTGCCACCCTGCAGCCATCTGCCCGAGGGAGACTTCCGATTGGCCGCTGGTGACGTCAGCAGGCTGCGCTGCCATTGGCCTCGTGCTGTGAGGGCGGGGTTTTAGGGGGGCCGAGGGCTCCCGCGGCGGTCAGCCTCAATCCCACCTTCCTTCCAGCCACAGGGATCTGAAACCAGAAAACCTTCTGCTGGACGAGAAGAATAACATCCGGATCGCAGACTTCGGCATGGCGTCGCTGCAGGTTGGCGACAGCCTGCTGGAGACCAGCTGCGGGTGAGCTGAGCCCCAAGCCGGCCTCCGGTTCTACACGGGCCAGGACGGTGGCCGCAGCCTGGGCCCATGGCTGCCCCGCCAGGTGGCCCCGTGGTCTAGGCTGGAGGCAGGGGCCCGGCTCCCCCGTGGGGCTGCCGGGGCGGGGATAAGGCGTGCCCCGTGGTCCTGCCTCTGCCCGCCGGCTCCTTGGGTCCCCGGCTCCCGGGAGCATGCAGAGGGTATGAGGTTGTGGGAGAATTGGCACCAAAGCCCTGGGACGCCCCAGTAGGGCATCCACGCCAGGCAGAGTCTGGAGGCATGGAGCGGGGGTCACCCCGCCCTCAGTCTCCACCTGCTGCCGTTCTGCGGGGCAGCCCAGAAGTCCAGGGGATGGGATGGCCGGGGCATGGTGCGTCCTGAGCCTCCTGCCCTGACTTCGGCTTTTGCCTTCAGGTCGCCCCACTATGCCTGTCCAGAGGTGATCCGGGTAAGTAGCCACCCCACCCCAGCCCCTGTCCAGACAAGGGGCCTCCCTGCCCCGGTGATTGCAGACCCCCAGGTTGGGGCTTGGCCGCCTGGCCGAGGCGCCGCCCCCGGGGCCAGCCTCTCCCGGACCCTCCGTCCCCGCAAGAATTCCGGCCCTGCGCACCCGCCAACCCCAGGACTGTCCGCAGGGGGAGAAATACGATGGCCGCAAGGCAGACGTGTGGAGCTGCGGCGTGATTCTGTTCGCGCTGCTGGTGGTGAGGCTCCCTGCGCCCGTACCCCGCCTCGTCGGTCCTCCCAGCGCCCCTCGCCCCCGCACCTCCTCCCCCATCGCCCCCTCCCCCTCCATCCCCCCAATCCCCGCCCCTCTGCCCCCCACGCCCCGCCCTGTGGGTCCGCCCGCCTTGACCCCGCCCCGCCGGCAGGGGGCGCTGCCCTTCGACGACGACAACCTGCGGCAGCTGCTGGAGAAGGTGAAGCGCGGCGTCTTCCACATGCCGCACTTTATTCCGCCCGACTGCCAGAGCCTGCTGCGCGGCATGATCGAGGTGGACGCGGCGCGGCGCCTCACGGTGCGTGCGCCGGGGCAGAGCCCTGAGTGCGGTTCTTCCGGACTCGCTCCGGGGCTGGGGGGGGACTAGGGTCTGGGGGGGACCAGGGTCGGGGGCGCCCGGCGGTGGGGTGGGGGGAGCCAGCTTCTGGGGGGACCAGGGTTTGGGGGCCCCGCTCTGAAGAGAGGCCCAGCGCGCCCCCGTCGGGGCGGACGCCTCCTGCTCTCCCTGCGTCCAGCGCCCCCGCTGCCCCCTGCTCCCCTTCCTCCTCCCCGCCCCGAGCCCCCCCGGAGGGCTCCTACTGCCACCCCGGAGCCCCGCTCTCCCCTAGCTCCCCGCCGTCTCCGGGGAGGCCTGTTCTCTCCCCCGTGGGTAGGTAGGCTCAGGGTGCTAGCCAGGCGTCTGGGATGGCCCCCCTCCGTGAGCCCCCGCCGTCCCCGCCTGCCCCCCGCTCCACACCTGTCTCCCCCCGCCCCCGCGACTGGCTCGCTCTGCTCAGCCTCCTGCCCCGCCCCTCCGCTCCTGCCCCTCTGGCCTCCTAACGCGGCCTCCGCTCCTTCCTCCTACTAACTCCCTGTTTCTCTTTCCTTGTAGCTAGAGCACATTCAGAAACACATATGGTATATGTAAGTAGCTTTTCCTGCCCTCATCGCCCGCTTTGCCTGCCTCTGTGGCCCGGAGGGCCCGCTAGGGACGGCGTGGGGGGAGGGCCCGGCCCAGCGCAGGCCTGCCTCCAGCCTCGGTGGCCCCCGGCCAGCTCTCGGGGACCCTGGCCGGCCCGCGCTGGGCACAGGCAGGACGCAGGAGATGTGCAGAGGCCGGGCACAGGGAGAGCAGCAGGACTCAGGCCCAGGGCCGGGGAGCGGGCGAGGAGCCTCAGGCGTGGCTGGAGGGAGTGACCGGGCCCTGTCCCCGCAGAGGAGGCAAGAACGAGCCGGAGCCGGAGCAGCCCGTCCCCCGCAAGGTGCAGATCCGCTCGCTGCCCAGCCTGGAGGACATCGACCCCGACGTGCTGGACAGCATGCACTCGCTCGGCTGCTTCCGGGACCGCAACAAGCTGCTGCAGGACCTGCTGTCCGAGGAGTGCGTCCGGGGGCCTGCCTGGGGGCGGGGTTCCGCCCTCCAGGGACCCCCATCCACCCTTCCCGGCGCCTCTCACCCTCTGCAGGGAGAACCAGGAGAAGATGATCTACTTCCTCCTCCTGGACCGGAAGGAAAGGTACCCGAGCCACGAGGACGAGGACCTGCCACCCAGGAACGAGATAGGTACGGGGTCCCCGGGGCCGGCCCGTGCCGCCCCTGGGGGCTGCCGGGCCCTGACCCCGCTCTGCACGCAGACCCGCCCCGGAAGCGCGTGGACTCTCCAATGCTCAATCGGCACGGCAAGCGGCGGCCCGAGCGGAAGTCCATGGAGGTGCTGAGCGTGACTGACGGCGGCTCCCCCGTGCCCGCGCGGCGGGCCCTGGAGATGGCCCAGCATGGCCAGAGGTGCGTGCCTCCTGTCGCCCTGGCCGGGCGGCGCTGGACCAGGCCTGGCTCCTCTCTGCACCCCGGCCCTGGGGCTGGGCCAAGGCCGCTGCGTGGCACTGGGCTGTGCTGTGCCTGGGGGGCGGGGGCCTGCATGGGCTGCGCTGGCTGCTCGGAGCTGGCTGGGAAGGGCTGAACTGGGCTGGCTGGCTGGGCTTAGCTGGAATAAGGTGATCTGGGCCGAACTCTGGGCCGGAGCAGGCTGGGCTGGGCTGGGCTGGGCTGGGCTGGGCTGAGCGGCAGGGCTTTGCTTGGTTGGCCTGGGTCAGACTGGGTTGGGTGAGGCCATCCTGGATGGAGCGAGGCCGGAGTGGATTAGACCGGGCAGGGCCAGACTGGGCTGGGCGGAGGGCGGCTGTGTTCAGAACCGCAGCCCAGGAGGCTTGACCCTGGTTGATGCTGAGCCCATGTTTGGGTCAGCTGTGGCCACGCAGGGGTCAGAGACATGGAATCTTGGGGTGGGGGTTTCTGGACCCCCCCCCCCCCCGAGGAGGGACGGGCATCGGGGCCCTTCAGAGCCTCTACTGCCCTCGAGATGCTGGGTGAGACCAAGCCTCCCTGCCCAGGCAGGGCCTTCAGCCCTCGGGGACGCCCTGGGCTGGGAGCTCTGCGGAAGGTCTCGCCGCCGGAGCCCCAGCCACACCGGTCAGCGGGGTGCTCGGCGCTGGGGCCAGCCAGGCCTCTGAGGAGCTGCAGGCTATGGGCCACTGTCAGGATTAAACGGGCCACTGACCCACTGGCCACGGCCCCCACCCTGAGTGGTCCCAGCCCCCACCCTCCGGGGTCCCAGCTTCTGGGGCCCTCTCCAGGTCTGCCGGCCACTGCGGTCCACTGCCCACGGGTCCTGCCCTGGGGTAGGGGGCAGGGAGGAGCAGGAGGAAGGTCCTGCCCGGATTGTGCCCGCCTCCTGCTTGTTGGAGCATGCCTCTCCTGGAGGGGCCCTGCAGAAAGGCCGCCACCATCCTTCCCGAGCCTTGCGCTGGCTTCCGGTTCCACAGCTGTGGGCACGCTGGGGGCTCGCCAGCCTCCCCCCACCCCGCACACCCCACCTGCGGCCGTCCTGGCTTCCGCTCTGCCTTTCAGGCCCTCGTGCCTCAGGGGCTGCAGGGGGCTGAGGCGGGGTCAGGGGTCACCGGTCAGGGGTGACCAACCCCAGGGGTCACTGGAAAGCCGCCCCCTCCCCGGTCCCCACCCCAGCCCCCCGCACTCTCTGCTCCTCCTCAGAGGCTGCTTCCCCCCTGGCTTGGCCCCTTGTCCTGGTGGCAGGCCACACCCCTGGGCGGTGCCAGGTGTCCTCCGAGGCAGGCCAGGCCGCCCTGCCCAGCGCTGGGCGCTCCCGCCTGACCGGCCCTCCTGTGCGCCTGGCCTCGGCCGGCGGGCTGTGCCCAGCTCGGAGGTGTGGAGGGCCGGCCTCCTGGACCGCCTGGCGGGCCCGCGGCAGTAACTCTGTTTTCTCGCTTTGTTCCCGCTGTAGTAAAGCAATGTTCAGTAAAAGCCTGGATATCGCTGAAGCCCACCCCCAATTCAGCAAAGAAGACAGGTATACACCCTGCCCCCCATCCCCCGCCCCAGCCCCACAGACAGCGGGCGGGCCTGGGGGCAGGGCCGGGCCTCGGGTGGCCTCCGCCCTCTGGCGAGGGAGCCTTCCCGCAAGCCACGAGCCGGGGGAAGGGCTGGTCAGCTGAGGCTGACGCCCAGGAGGAGGAATGCGGCCCCCTAAGGTGGGCCAGGAGACCCGGACTCTGCCCGCCCTGGGCCCTGGGCTGCCCTCGGCTGTGGTCAGCGGGCCTCTGTGCCTGTTCAGCTACCCTTCCCCACTCCACACTGGCCTATGTCCAGGGGCCGCCCTGCTGTCCACAAGGACCAGAGTGGCGGTGGTTGCCCCGGGCGCTGCAGGCTCCCCAGGAAGGGGCAGGGGCCGTGTGGGTCCCAGGAGGCCCTGCATGTGGCCCAGCCCTCCGGGCCCCCGGCGCCCCGCCTGTAGGGCCCGCTGCCCGCGGCAGTGCCCGTGGTGGGGCCTCGCCTGCTCTGGCCCCCCCAGCTCCCCCTCCGTGCCCCCCCCCCCCCGCCGGCTGCTCCGCGCTGGCGTGACCTTCCCGCAGCTCAGCTTCCAGGGTTAGACAGCAGGGTGTGGACGCGGCCCGTCTCTCTGTGCTGCTTTTTTGCTTCCTCTGTGCCGAGCGGCAAGCTCGCGATTGCTGCCCCTGCCGGCTGCGGTGTGGGGCTGGGCCCCTGCCGGGACCGCCACCAGCCCCAGCTCTGTGCTCACGTCTGTCACGTCTGAGAGCATCGGGCCCGGCCCGGTGGACGCAGGCGGACTGGGCTGGGGCTGCCGAGGGCAAGGTCAGCGCCGTGCCGGCTCTGTGGCTGCGTCAGGCGGGGGCAGTCGGAGGGTCGTCGCTGTGGGGCTCTAGCCCACAGGTGCTGGGGGCCTGGCCTGCAGGGGCCCGGCTCCTCCCCGAGGCCCAGGGGCTGGCCGCAGCGTCGGCAGCATGGCCGGGCGGGCGGTGTGGCCGCCCTTCACTCTGTTCTGTCCTCTTCTCTCCTGTGGCTGCCTCGACCCCTCCGGTTTCCTTCCTCTAAGGATGGCTGGCGCCCAGGGGTGAGCGGGCGTCTCCTTTCCCTCGAGGCCACATGGGTGGTGGAGCAAGGCCCCGCAGGCCCGGCCCTGCCCTGAGAGGTGTCCGGTTCCTGCCCCGAGGGGGCAGCGGCCGTGGTGGTCTCTGCCGGGCGTGCTGGGCCAGTGACCTCTGTGCGGTTGTGCCCAGGCCAGGTCTGCAGGCCACATAGGGCCAGGGTGGACAGAGTCTGTGTCCCTGCTGACGGCCGTCACAGGCGCCGTACGAGTGAGGCGGGGCGGTGGGCGGCTCTGGGCCACACGGGTGGGCCGTGGGCATGGAGGGGCTGGGCTGGTGCCCAGGCACCAGGGGGTGAGGCGCTGGGCAGAGTGCAGGACTCTGGGTCTGTGCCAACTCAGCCTGGAGGTTCAGTTGGGCTCGGGTCAGTGGGCCCACAGAGAGGGGACCCCGGGAGCCTCGCCTCCCCCGTCCCTCTGCTCACCAGGCTCTCGAGCCTTGCTGAGGGCCCCTCTCTGCCCTCCAGACCTGGGGCTTCGGGCCTCGGACGTGGGGCAGCTTTTGCGTGGGGGGAAGAGGAGCCCCCAGGCCGCCGGCTCCAACGGCCCCCAGGGGCCCGGGCCCTCCTGGGCCTGGTGCGAGGCTGGTGGGGACGGCGGGCCCGCCCTGGGCACTGCCAGGCATGCGCTGGGCCGGGGCTGCTGCGGGGCTCTCTGCAGGCGCCCCTGAGAAGAGAGGCGCCGGGAGCTGGTGGCCACCCCCCGCCGTCTGAGCTGCTCTGCGCGCCTGTGTTCCCAGGTCCAGGTCCATCAGCGGTGCCTCCTCAGGCCTGTCCACCAGCCCGCTCAGCAGCCCCCGGGTGAGTGAGCTGCCCGCCAGGGCGAGCCCGGGTAGGGGGCGGCCGGGCGGACCCCCGCCCTGCGTGCTGCTCTGGGGCTCCGGCTGCTCTCGCTAACTGCACGTTCTCTGTTTTGTTTTCTCGTGTGTCGTTTCCTCTTGTGGCGAACGCTCCCCCCGCCCGCCTGCTCCCCCCTCCTGCCTTGGGGTCCTCCTGGCGCTGTGTGTACTTGCGGGGGGGCGGGGCATGCGGGGGGCGGGGCGCGCGCTGGGCTCTGGGGGCCCCCTGCTCTACCTGCGGCTCCTGCCTGCCCTGTAGCCTATTAGAAAGTTCGTCCTGCCTCCCCCGCCCCATGAGCTCCCCTTTGTGCCCTGCCCCCCGGCCACCTCCGCGGAGCCTGAAGCTTGCCGGAGCGCCTCCCGGCCTGGACAACTCCTCCCTCCGCAGGCCGCCCCGCGGCCCAACCCCAAGACCCAGACCTTGCCGAGCAAGGCCAAGCTGACCGACAAGCCGCTGCAGGGCGCCAAGTCCAACCCGCTCCCGGCGGGCACCCAGGCCCAGCCCCTTGTCCCAGGGGGCCTCAGCCCGCAGCTGGCCCCGCCCCCGGGCCCACCCGCCCTGCCGTCGCCTGCCCAGCTCCCACCCACCGGAACTGAACCGAACACCAAATCTGTCCCCACCATACAGGTGACCCCTCACCCCTCTCCAAGGGGCAGTCCCCTCCCTACCCCCAAGGGGACGCCTGTGCACACGCCCAAGGAGAGCCCGGCCGGCACGCCCAACCCCACGCCGCCGTCCAGCCCCAGCGTGGGAGGGGTGCCCTGGAGGACGCGGCTCAACTCCATCAAGAACAGCTTCCTGGGGTCACCCCGCTTCCACCGCCGGAAACTGCAAGGTGAGCGTGGCCAGACACGGCGGGGGCCGGGCACAGCAGCCGCACCCGGTCAGCCGGGCAGGGCGCGGGGGGCGGGGCCGCCATCAGAGACCGCGGCGCCGGCTGAGGCCAGAGAAGGCGAAGCCTGGTTTCAGCACCAGGAGAGCGGACAGCTCCCCGTGCGGCGGCCCTGCCGGGGGCGGGGCAGTCACCGCGCTCTCTCCCTGTCCTTCCCGCGCAGTTCCGACGCCCGAGGAGATGTCCAACCTGACCCCGGAGTCGTCCCCAGAGTAAGTGGCCCTGCTTGAGCTCGAGTGTGAGCTGCCGGCTCCTTCCGCTGCCTGGATGTGGAGTGCGTGGGCATCCAGGATGGACCCTGGGTGTCAGGCCGGGGTCACTAGGGCGGTGGGGCCGCCCGCGTCTCCACCTTGAGTGCCAGGGCAGGCGCCGGGCCGGGCGGAGGGGGACGCGGGCCTGCCCAGATCTGCTCCAAAGCTACTCCGAAGCTGGGGTGGGGGGGTCGCAGGCAGTGGGGATGGCACAGCTGCGCCTCAGAGTGACTCTGCTCCTGCTGCGAGCCACGGGCTCCACGCAGGGAAGCTGGCGGGCCCCAAGCCCCTGGGGGCCAGCTGTGAAGTGCCCATAGGAAGGGCCTCTGCCAACCATCCCGCATGAGGCGGAAGCGCGGCCCTGAGGTGACAGGGGCGCAGTGCTGCCTGGGCGTCTGGACACAAGTCCCTGTGTCTGCAGCCCAGACACCCTAGAGGCTCCAGCCTCTCTCCCTTCACCGTGTGAACGCGACCTGCGGGGTGGCCGTGGGCAGGGCTGCCGTGACCTCACTGCGAGAGAAGCTCCCTTTCCGCAGTGTCGAGACCCCGCATGGGGCCTGTCGATGCAGTACTAGGCTGGAGCCACGGGGCTGCCAGCCCCAGGTGCAGGGTCTCGGGGCCTCTGGGACCCCCGTTGGTGTCCGTTCGGCCAGATTTCCTGCTGTCATTAGCAGCTCTGGCAACCACGTTTGTAACTTAATTGTTAGGTTTTCCAGAAAAGCTAAAAAAAAAAAGCCTACCCAGAGCAGCGGACAGCACGTGCAGGCGGCCCACAGCCTCTCGCGCCCACGCTCAAGTCCTGGAGGCCTCATCCCCCCGCCAAGGGCCCTGGCTGGCATCCAGTGGGTGTGGGTGACGGGGGAGCAGATGGGTGGCTCTGGGGCAGGGGCGTCCCCGGCACCCACTCCTCGTGAGGTCGTGGTCGCCCACCCAGAGACGTGCCCCCCACATGGTCGCAGCCTCGGCCCGTTGTGTGTGCGCGGCGTTCGCATCCAGCCTGCACAATGGCGCAGACTCTGGGCTCCGTGGGCAGGGAACCAGGCAGGTGCCTCATCTCGGGCCTGTGAGCCCCGTCTCCTCCGGGAGGCCCAGCCTTTGCTCTCAGCGCCTTCCCCCAGCGGGTGAGGCTCAGAGTCCGTGTCAGCACGTGTAAAAGCTGCTATCAGACAACATGCCTTCACCAACAGGCCCAGCCGGGCCCAGACTGGACCTCACAGGCCTTCCCAGCCCCTCAGGCTGCCGTCAGACCCGACGCCAAGTGCACAACTGAGCGCTCCTGTTTCTTGGCCTCTTCGTCAAGGGAGACGGGGTGCTGGCCCCCACCGCGGACTCCAGGGTCACCTCCTGGCCCCTCGTCTGAACTTCAGGCCCACAGCGTTCTGATGCGCCGACGGCTGCAGAGCCAGCAGGGTGTGCGGAAGGAGGCGAAGGTGGCCAGCAACCGCCGCGGGCCAGGAAGGGCAGGTCCCGCGTCTCTGCCTTGGAGGCCACGCCCAGAGGCCGGCTCCGGCCCCATGAGTGGACACAGCCTCTGTGGGCAGGCTGCCAGCCACCGTGGCGTCACCAGGGGCCTCAGAGCAGCTCCAGAAACGGTCAAGACAAAGCGGCGCCGCACAGCGGGAGGATACCCCGCAAGCCACGACCCAGCCCGGCGCCCGCGGGGCGTCAGGCTCCACCGCTCACGCTGCCAGCGCCTTGCGAGCAAGACTGGCCTGGGTGGGGCCCCTGCTTGTGGAGGCCGGCCTTTCAGAGCCTGATCTCTGGGGAGAGGCCCACCGCCCTCCTGCTCAGAAGCGAGTCTCAGGCCTTGTCCTCTGTGGGAGGGGCCCACACAGGCTGAATGCGGGAGGCAGGACGTGTGCGCTGAGGGGCGGCCCGGCCCGGAGAAGGGCCTCGGACGCGGCAGAGGGACGGAGGGCAATGGGCAGCGCAGGCTGGGTGCCCACGAGATGCGGGCTCTCATGCGAGAGGGTGCTGCTGCCCTGGGTCCCTGGGGTGGCCCCTGCTCTGCCCCACGCAGCAGCTGGGCCCCCTGGGGTCGAAGCGAGCTCAGTGTTCCAGGAGTAACCTGGGCGGGGGCACCGGCACCAGTCCCCGGGCACAGAGGGAGGGCAGGTGGCATCTGGGGCACAAACCCTGTCCTCTGACCCCATCCCTGCCCCCACCCTGGGCAGACCTGCGCAGAGTCCCCCCCGCCCCGCCCCACCCACAGAGCCCCCGATGGGTACCTCTCCCTGGAAACTGCAGGGAGGCCGCTCCGCAAGTCACCCCCAAACCGTGGCGTAACGCAAGGCTGGGGTTGGGGGCACTTGAGGGCAGGGCGCCCCCCACTCTCCCCTCCTGATGGGGTCTCAGTGGCTGCTGTCCACACCCAGGTGGGAGGGGGTGGCTGTGGGACCAGCGTGAGGGCTGCGGGGTCGGGCGGGGGTGGTCAGGGGTCAGGATGGAGGGACGATTAGGGTGGGGAGTCGGTCAGGATAGTGGAGTCAAGATGGGGTCACAGTCACAGCTGGGATGGGGGTCAGGATGGGGGGTCAGAGCTGTGGGGTCACAGTCACCGTGATGGGGTCAAGGTGTGGGCCAGGATGGGGTCAGAGGTCAGGTCAGGATGGTGGGGGTCAGGGCTGTGGGGTCACAGTCACCATGATGGGGTCAAGGCAGGAGCTGTGGGGTGAGGGTCAGAATGGAGTCAGAGGTCAGGGTCAGGATGGTGGGGGGTCAGGGCTGTGGGGTGAGGGTCAGGATGATGGGGTCAGAGGTCAGGTCAGGATGGTGGGGGTCAGGGCTGTGGGGTGAGGGTCAGGATAATTGGTCAGAGGTCAGGGTCAGGATGGTGAGGGTCGGGGCTGTGGGCTGAGGGTCAGGATGCTGGGGCCAGGGTAGGGGTCCAGTTAGGACAGCGAGCTGCCCGCAGCCCAGGGGGTGGACAGGCCGGCGCTCACGGCATGCTGGCTTGCCCTGAGCTGACCAGCCGCCCGCCTGCACCCAGGCTTGCCAAGAAGTCCTGGTTCGGGAACTTCATCAGCCTGGAGAAGGAGGAGCAGATCTTTGTGGTCATCAAGGACAAGCCGCTGAGCTCCATCAAAGCGGACATCGTCCACGCCTTCCTGTCGGTAAGCCTCATGCCACGAGGTCCCTGCCCCCGGGACCCTGGCCTGGGCAGGGCCGGGGGTGCGGGAGACGGGGGTCCCCTGGGGCGGGCCCAGGCTGGGGGCGAGGGTGAGGTGGGGTGACACACAGCTGCTCTGAGGAGGGGCCTGAGGCCTCGTCATGGGGCAGGGGGCTCTGCAGGTCTGGGGGGTTCGCCTGGGGCCTCAAGACTGCCCGCCTCCCGCAGCCCCACGCGCCCCCTGGTGGGTCGCCCCGCAGCCCCTCCACGCAGAGGCTGCTTGGCCCGACCAGAACCGCAGGTCTGCATCCAGCAGAGCCGGGCCTCGACCCCGGGGGCGCACATCCCCTACACGCGGCCCAGACTCTGGCCCGGCCTCTCCCCTCCCACCACTCGAGCCCTGCTTTCTGCCCTGTGTCGGGGTCCACCTGCCTGAGGCGGAGAGCCCCCGCCACTGGGGCCTGGGGCCAGGGCTGGAGGGGGCGGCTCCACAAGGGGAGGCCGCGCTCACGCCGCCTGCGCCCACAGATCCCCAGCCTCAGCCACAGCGTCATCTCCCAGACGAGCTTCCGGGCCGAGTACAAGGCGACGGGGGGCCCGGCCGTGTTCCAGAAGCCGGTCAAGTTCCAGGTGGACATCACGTACACGGAGGGCGGGGCCGCGCAGAAGGAGAACGGCATTTACTCGGTCACGTTCACGCTCTTGTCTGGTGAGTCGCTGGGGAGGCCCGGGGCCGCCCCCGGGCGCGGGGTCCCCACCGGCCCTGCCCCTCACCTGCCCTGTCTCCCCCAGGCCCGAGCCGCCGCTTCAAGAGGGTCGTGGAGACCATTCAGGCCCAGTTGCTGAGCACACATGAGCAGCCCTCTGCCCAGCACTTGTCAGGTGAGGGTGGGGCCCCGCTCGGCTGCGCGAGGGCTGGGGACGGGGCGCGGCCCATCCACGAGCCGCCTTGCCCGCAGCCGCGCGCCCCCAGGGAGCAGGGCCCTCCCACCAGCGGCGTCTGCACACCAGGGAGGTAGGGCCGCACGCACGCTGAAAGGCGCCTCTTGTCCACTGTAGAACCCCCCCCGCCAGCTCCGGGACTGAGCTGGGGTGCTGGGCTTAAGGGCCAGAAGGTGGCTACCAGCTACGAGAGTAGCCTCTGACGCTGGCAGGTAAGGTGTCCGGCCCCACCGCCGGGGCAGGGAGGGGGCTGTGGGCAGGTCCTCTGTGAGAGCCAGGCCGGCCCAAGGAGGGCGCCCTGCGCCCGCCCACACATCCAGCGGCCGCCTCCCGGCCCTGGACAGGCCACGCGGGCCCAGCACCCAGCTGAGCAGCTGGACTTGGGGCGACCCGGCCCCAGGCCAGCGAGAGCGGGCTCCTCTGGAGTGACCAGGGTCCTGCCGGGGCCCTGCGCCCTTGGGGTCCCCCACAGAGCATCCTCCTGGGCGGGGGTGGTACCCACTCTGGTACCCACTCTGGCTGATGTGAGGGGCTGTCCACCACACCCACCCTCCCCTAGATGGGCAGGACAGGGGGGTCCAAAGCAGGGGCCCCCCAGCTGGGCCTAGAGCGGGGCACACAGGGGCCGGCGCTGCCCAGGCCTGCAGCGCTGGAGGCCCGGGAGCCTGAGCGTCAGCCCTGTTGGGCCCTGCCGGGGAGGGGCTGCAGCCGCGCGGGTGTGGGTGAGCCCTGGGGCTCGTGCATGAGTGGTGAGCGGCGTGTCAGGGAGGGCGTGCGGCGCGGGTTCGCGGCGGGAGATGCCAGCTGACCGTGAGGCCCTTGTGGGCCTGGGGAGCACAGGGTCCAGCCCAGAACCCCCCTCAGAGCCCCCTTCTCAGGGCCCCCGTGACCGTCTGTGCTTGTGTGTGGGGTCCTAGAGGCCGAGTGGCCCCCGTCCATCCCGCCCTGCCATGCTCATTCCATCGTCTGTGTTCCACCTTCGCCCCTTGTCACGTGTGCCCCACTGGTGGGGGGGCTGGGGCTGGGGGGCTCTGACCCACGGAGGGGGCCCACTCCCCTGGCCCTGGGGGCTGGCTGGCCTGGGGGCTGTGCCTTTAATGCCCCCACCTCAGAGGAGGCAGTGTTCCCAGGGGGAGGCCAAAGCTGGGGAAGAACAGCTTGTCCCGGGAAGCGAGCAGGGGGCCTGGCGAACTGCCTGGAGGACAGGGACACGGGCCCTCTTTGCTCCTGGCCAGGCAGAGTCCCATCCTAGGGGACCCCCTCCCGTCAGCCAGTGTCCCCCCACTAGGCCCCGGCCCAGTAGCAAACCTGGTGGACCGAGCCTTTTTGCAAGGCCCCACCCCCGCGTCAGCTCTGGGTCTGAACCTCCTCCCTGGAGGCTGCTGGGTGCCGGCTCTGGGCCTCTGCCCTGCCTTCTTTCAGGGAGCCCTGGACTTGAGGAGTCCTAGCCCCTCCCAGGGGTTGGCCCTTACCTGTTCCCTCCCTCTCATACTGGATTCGTTTGTCCAGAGAGTTCATTCCTAGAGCCACTGGACGGGGGGAGGGGTGCAGAAGCTGGGGTCCCCCTGGGGCTCCAGGCTGAGACCTGGTGGCCACTCCGGCAGGGCCCCGCCACAGCCCAGGGAGGGGCCCTTAGAGGGCATGGCTGCCTTCCCCACCCCCAGCCCACCCGACCCAGCCCAGCAGAGGGTGGAGAGGGTAGGGAAAAGGGTGCCTCCCTGAGTCTGGGGCAAAGGGGAGCCTTGTAGCTAGCGGGTCGAAGAGTGAGTGGTAGGCTGAGGAGCCAAAGGTAGCCAGCACAGACCCCAACCAGAGGCTTGGACCTCTCAGCTTCGATGCACATGCTCTGGGCCCAGAGTCAGAGGGGAGGGAGGGCCAGGCACGACCCCCCCCCCCCAGTGCCCAGGAGAGGGGCCCCGCTTTCCGCTGCCCTCTGCCCTCTGCGGAGCCCTGCCCGGCTCTGAGCCCCGGCCCTCTTAGCCCGCCTGCGTTGGCCCCACCCCTTGGCCACAGCCCCGCCCACCCTTGGCCACGGCCCCGCCCACCCGTGGCTACGGCCCTGCCCTCGGCCCCGCCCCCTCCCAGGGCCCGGCCTGAGGCTGCCCCCAGCTGGAGGTCTGAGCTGGAAGCTGTGTTCACACGTCTCCCCTCCTCTCTCCGTTCTGTGCTCCAGACACCACTAACTGTATGGAAATGATGACGGGGAGGCTTTCCAAATGTGGTAAGAAGCCCTCACGCGCACCTGGGCCCCCCAGCCTGTCACCCCGTCGCTCACCCCTGCACCCCCTGCAGCCTGCTCCTGGTGGGTGCTGCCCCCACCCCCGGCTGTCCTGGGGTCCCCGTGTACCTGAGGGGCCTGGACATGCACACGTGGCTGCGCTGGCCCCCAAGGAGCCCGGCTTGCCCAGCCCCCAGCCTCTGCCACCAGCTGCCTCCCTCACTCAGTTTCCAGAGCGGCCGCAGGCCCAACCCAAGATCAGGGCAGGCCAGGGAGGGACTTCAAGGCTCAGAGCAGGAAGGGCCGCTTCGGCCCCAAGGCCAGCAAGGCTCCCAGCTGCTGGATTAGGTCTCCTAATCCCTGGGCCGCAGGCTGGGGTCAGGCCCTCTGCCCCCTGGAAGGGGCGGGGGCGGGGCTCCTGCTGCTCCGTCGTCGGAGCAGAGAGGGGGTCCTGCCCGTTCTTGCCCGGGTGGGGCCCGGCTTAGGAGGAGGGGCTGAGGTGTCCCGGGGCCAGAGCACAGGGTCCCTGGTGGGCTGGGCCCCCATGGCTGCCCCTTCCTCTTCCCTTGGGACGGTCTCGCCGGGACCAGGGCCCCCACTCTGGCTGCCTGCCCCAGCCCCCACCACACTCAAGCTCCATGCGTGTCCACCCATCCGTCCGTCTGTCTGTCCGCTGCTGACCTCTGTGTCCACGCTGTGCCATCTGGGCTGGCCGGGGGCCGGGCTCCAGGCCTCCCGGGAGGAGTGTGATGGGCACACTGGCTCTGGCCTCCAGTCCCTGGGTCCCGCCTGGCCCTGGCCTTTCCGCCTCTGACTCCAGAGCTGGGCCGGCCTGCCGCTGAAGATGCAGGGTGACAGGAGGCCTGGCGGAGGAGGAGGGTCCCTGCTGGCCTGGGCCCCAGCCCGCTGCCCAGAGGCCTCGAGCCCCCCGGCCACCTGCCCCGCTTGCTGCCGCGGCCCCGTGCGCCCGCGCAGACGCCCTCGCGGGCCCCTGGTTCATTCGTCTTGTTCTCTCTCTTCCCTCCCTCCCCCCTTTTCTCTCTTTTCTTTTTTTCTTTTGTCTTCTGTTCTGTGCACCCAGGCAGCCCATTGAGTAACTTCTTTGACGTAATTAAACAACTTTTTTCAGACGAGAAGAACGGGCAGGCGGCCCAGGCCCCCAGCACACCCGCCAAGCGGAGTGCCCACGGCCCACTCGGGGACTCCGCGGCCGCTGGCCCCGGCCCTGGAGGGGACGCCGAGTACTCAGCGGGCAAGGACGCGGCCAGGACGGGGCTGCCCGCCGCCCGCCGGGAGCAGCCTTAGACAGACACATAGCCCCCTCCCCTCGCGCGGCCCGCCGCCCGCCCCGTGTGGACCGAGGGCCACGCCCTTCTGTCCGTCTAGACTGTCGTGAAGCCGGGGAGGAAAGGAAAGGGGGCCCCGGGGTCTGCAGCCCAGGCCGGGCCGCCCGGGCCCGCTCTCTCTTTCTCTCGCTGTCTCTCTCTCTGCCTGTCTCTGACAACGCCACTGTCTCCACTCTGATACCAGGAATTATCCCGAAAAGTTAACATGTCACCTCCACGAGGCCGTCCTCCGTGCTCTGCGCCGGACTCTGGCTGACCGAAGGCAGCTGCCGCAGACCCGCCCTCCTCCCGCCGCCCGCCCGCCCGCCCGCCCGCGCGGCAGCTCTGCCCAGTTTCAGCTCCGCATGGCCATGGGGAGGAGGACCCGGGCCCCCCGACTGGACGCGCGCTGACCAGCGCCCTCGGCCGGTCCAGCCGGCCTCCGGGGCGGGCCCGAGGGGGCGAAGCAGTCGTCTGGCCCGGCCGCCTCGGCCTCTTCCCGGCGCGCCCCACCCCTCCCTGCCGCTCCTCGTCCACATCCATGCACCTCAGCGCTGCCCACCTGACCCGCCGCGTCCCACCCCAGCTCCCTGGGCGCCGCAGGTGGAAAGAGACCCAGGGCCGAGCGTGCCCGCCCGCCCAGAGGCTGGCTGAGATCAGTATTATTTATTTGCTGTTTTAACTTATTGAGTTTCTTCTCTGTTCAGGGAAGGGGCAGCAGCAGCGCCGTCCTGCCGTCTGTCCATCCGTCTGTCTGTCTGTGTGTGTGTGTCTTGGGCAGGGTGGGGTCTGGGCCGAGGTGCCCCGTGGACAGAGCCGTTGGGGTGCTGGGGGCAGCCGGCCGGTGCAGCGCCGGCAAGCTACTGTAAACTTTAAAGAATTCCTGCAAGATATTTTTATAAACTTTTTTTCTTGGTTGTTTTTGGAGAAGGGTGTTGGGGTGGGGGGGCGGGCCGCGGGGCAGGGCTAGACTTGGAGTTCGGTTCTTTCTATACACACACATATAAATATATTTAGAGAATGGCGTGGTTCGCTCTGTCCCAGGTTCGGTCCCAAGGAGACGCAACTCCATCCTGGGGGGCCCAGGCCGGGGCCCATCTTGGTTTTGTGTCCGAGTGTGGGGCCCGGGGAAGGCCCGAGTTGGCCCCCTACACGTAACACGCAAGACGGCAGGGGGCATTGCAAGGGTTTTTTTTTTTACTAAAATGACAAAAAGTTAAAAAAAAAAAAAAACAACCAAGGACAAAGAAAGGCAGCGAGTCACTGCACCCGGAGGGCCGCGCGGCAGGCGGGGTTGCATGCCCGCGCCGCCACAAGGCCACGTCGCGTCCACCTGCCTGCTCGCCCGTCGTGGATACATTTTAATGCTTCTGTTCCATTGACCCCGCCCCAGGCTGGGATCTCAGTACATAACAAAAACCGAAACACCTATAACAGCAAAGCCACGCGGCCCCGTTGGAGGGGCTCCTCCAGAGACGAGGACCGGAAAGCAATACCTCTCCTTAGCCTCCCTCTTTTGTACTCGGACACACACAGACGTCACGGAATTGGACGAGCCCCACCCAGTGTACCCCATCAAATAACTGTGAGCAACTTTAGTTCCGAACAATAAATTCCTTCCGTAAAGTCACCCACGCCAGTCTCCGTGAGGGCGGGTGGGCGGGCGGGCGGGGACGTGGGGCGGCCTGGGACCGAGCCAGCAGGTGTGATGGCGCGACGTCTGCCTGGCCAGCGAGGACCTGGGCCGCGGACCTGAGTGGGCGTCGCGGGGGCTGGGCCAGGTGGGGCGCGGACGCCAGGAGGGCATTCTGCTGGGGACGGGCGCCGGGCGGGCGCGCCCCCGCCCGGCCACTGTGCCTCTGCTGCCTCCCTGAGACCACACCCTGAGATCACACCTGAGCCCTTCTGGGACGATGACCTTCCTTTTCGCCACTCCCTTCTGCGGGAAGAGGCAGAGGGGTATGTGGCCCAGCCCGGGAGTGATGGGCTAAGGCGGTGGGCAGCCCTGGGCCGGCGGGCCGGCAGGGCAGCGTGGTCCCCGCCAGGGGCGGAGGCACCACAACCCCCTGACTGGCAGCCCACGCCCCCCCCGCCCCACCGCCCTTGCTGCAATGCCGGGGACAGGCCCAGCCTCCCCGCCCAGCCGCCCAGCCGCACGATGCGAGGGCAGCAGCCGGGAGGAGGGACGCAGGGCAGCCCCTGACCGGGCCCCCAGCGGGGAGCACGAGGCCCTCGGAGCCGCCACCCGGCGCGTGGAGGGGACTCTCTGCACCCAGCCGTCCGCACCAGCGCAGCGCCCCCGGTGTGGGGGCTGGGCGGCCGTCTCGCCCGTGGTGGGGGAGGCAACATCCCCGGCTTCCAGCCACCCAACCGGCTGTTCCTAGATGCTGCCGTCTGGCCCTGGGGCGGGCAGGTCGGGCCGACGGTTCACGCACTCCCCTCCCGGCCATCATGCGGGGAGCACAGCGGGCTTCCCGGGCATAGCTCTGAGCTTGGGGGCTCTGCTGCAGCAGGGCGGGCCCCGGACTCATGAGGCGACGCTGGAAACCGCCCACCGCCGAGGAGATTGGCGCCCAGAGGGTGCCCTGGGCCCCAGCCCCGCGTGGTGTCCCGTTCACTTCAGCTTAAGAACCGGGGGGAGGGGGGGGTCTGGTTGCTACATCCTGGCAAGGCGCGTGGCCGTCAGGCTCTTGACCGGCCGCCAGAGAGGTTTTCTTGACCCCACGGTTCTGCACGTGCTTCACTGAAAGCAGCTGACTCGCCACAGACCTTCCCGGCTCTCCCCCCGGCCCTCTTACAGTCTGCAGTCTGACGAGTCGGCCTCAGTGGGCATGACTGGCATCCCCAGAGGACACCACAGTCGTCAGCAGCGCCCTCAGCCTCCCGTGGGAGCCCACCAGCGCGCTCCCTGAGGTGGAGCACCCCTTCCGCAGCCCCGCTTCTACACCAAGCTTGCTCTTGGTTGTAAACAAAAGAAACCAAAGCAAGCTAAGCCACAAGCTGCTAGGGCTACTGTTTCCTCCTATAACTACGTCAGTGTGTGCCAGACAGATGCCTTCTGAGCGCTTTACACTGAGCACCATGTCTGTGAAGTAGAGACTTCAATGGGCCCTTGCAGAAAACAAAAAGGATCAGAGGATGACGTCGCAGGCCTGGTGACCCACCAACCGGTGTGGGTGCAGCCCCCCCAGGGTAACCCTGGGCGGGGGGCCCCGGGGGCAGAGTCGGTGGGCAGGGCACCCAGCCGTGGGTGGAGCCCCCACCCAGCCCTCCCTCCGCCCTGCCCGGAGCCCACCCTGGCCTGTCCACGCGCTCAGCTGACAGGGGTGCCTGAGCTGGGAGAGGCGCTTCCACCCGCCGGCTTCTCTGCGGAGCGGAGAGCTCGCTTGCCGCAGGAGGGGCCTGGCCCTCCACCCGCCCCACCCGGTCCCCACCCCGCCCCCACCCCGCCCCCCCGCGGCTCCGCGCCCACTCCTTCCTCACCCTAGGCCACCAGGTCCAGTCCACAGCTCCTCCCTCCTGGGCCCGCCCCCACCGCCCAGCAGCCCAGTCTCCCTGTGTGGCTTGGCAGGGGTGGAGGTGGCAGGGCGCAGAGACGGTGGCCAGGGCTGGGAGGAGAAGCAGTGTGGACGTCAAAGCCGGGGTGTCAGCGTAGGCGGGGGCCGCGGACACAGTCCCCCGCCAAGGCGGGGAGGCAAGTGCTGGCCCCAGGGCGCAGGTGGGACTGCGGAGTCTATGCTGCGGTCACGCTTGTCCGTGGGGTCAGGCCCTGGGTGCAGTGCCTGTGTGGACCCTCTCGGGCCCTCGATGACCCTGTAAGACTTCCATGGCCCGCCTTACACATGGTGCTGGTATAACGTGTTCTCAAAACCTAGGGGCTTAAACCATACAAACGTGCCTTCTTAAGTTACGGAGTTCATGAACGGGGTTTCACTGAAATGGCCTCACTTCTGCAGGCCCTGGGGGAAGATCCGCTTCCTTCCTTAGCTTTTTCTTTTAGCATTTGATTCACTCTTGGGTGCCCCCGGGCTCTGTCACTGGGGCACACAGGCACGGGGCCGACCAGGGATTGAACTACCCTGCGCTGAAAGCCGATTCTTAACCACTGAGCCACCAGGGACATCCCCGTGGTCAGCTTCCGGAGGCTCCCCTGCCTCCCTGGAGCCAGGAGCACAGGCCAGCCCTCCTTACGCTGCGTTGCCCTGGTTCTCCCCCCTCCGTCTGAAGGAGCCCCGTGACCACACTCGGCCCAGGCTCCCCCCTGAAGTTCAGCCGGTGAGCAAGCTTCACTCTACCTGCAGCTGTCCCCCTCCGCTGGGGAAGGTAGCAGGCCGTAAGGTTCCAGGCACGTGGGGGTGGACCCTTTTTGGGGGGAGGGTGTGTTACTCTGCCCACTCACTGCAGACTGCTCCCTAGCAAGTTCCACATCCATCTCGTGTGTAAAACACACCAGTCTCCTGAGCTTTCCTGAAGTCTCAACCTACTGCAAGGTCAAGTCAAACCCCAAATCTCACCTCAACCACCTGAACCAGGTAAAAGCCAGACGCAGAATGTGAACTGTCCCGGCACATACTGGGGAACTGCCCCTTTCCATGTTGGGCCTCTGAGACGAGAAGTCATCTACTTCCAAAATACAACAGTAGAACAGGTACAAGAGGCCAGGTACGGGTGTTTCCATACAAAAAGGGAGAAAATGAAGGAGGAGGATTTCGAAGTCCAATGGGGCACACCCCTTGAGGGAGGTGCCCAGCAAGGCCTGGGAGTTGCCCTCTGCGGCTGAGGGCTCCACGCCCAGGACTCTGCCCCCTTCAGCCCTTCATTTTAGAGAGAAGGAGCCAGCGTCCTCAGCCGAGGTTCCATCAGCCTGTGTCCTGCCCAGACAGCTGTGAGTCCAACAGCCTCCCACTCGACCCTCTGCCCCCTTCAGTCCTCGCTGGCAGCGTTTGTGACGGAATGAAGTTCTCAAGAACCATGGAGGTATCGTGGTACGTCGTGGGGGTTCTCTCCCTAAGGCAAGAGGCTCCTTCAGATCCTCCCGAGATCCTTCCTGTTTCCGGCTCTGCCGGGACGACTGAGGTCTGTTCCAAGACTCTCTGATGGAATCTCTGCCCTCGTTCATGTTCCGAGTTATCAGCGAAAGGCTGCCCAGCAACCCTTGGCTTTTTCTCCAGGGGGCATTTCCCGACCGGCAATCTCCTCATTCTAGTGTCTTTTTCGTCGGGCTGGGCTGAGAACTTCTTAGACCATCGAGTGTTTTGGTCCCTTTTGTCACTAGCTCTTTCTCAGTCTCTCAACGTGTATTTTACTATAAGCAACAGAGAAAGCAGGCTGCACCTTTGACACTTTGGCTGGAGTCTCCTCAGCTAAACATCCAAGCTGCTTGCTCACAAGCCTGCTGCACGGACATTTGGGGACCCAGCAGGCCGGCTCCCTTCCACCCTCCCTCCGGCTTCCCCCAGAGGGTCCTCCCTGGGTGCCAGGTCAGCCGTGGTCTAGTTCCCCTGCGTCTGAAGGCCTCTACTTCAGAGATCCATACCCAAAGAGGAGGGGGACAGCCCATGCGGCCTGTGGGCCAAGGGCTCACAGTGAGCCGGGAGGCAGAGGGGAGGTGAGCAGGACGGGCAGGGTGGGTGGCCTGGGAGGGGCTGTGGCCTCCCAGAGGCACAGAGCTCTTGCAGCTGGCATGCGGGCGTAGGGTGGTCAGCTAGGAGCCTGTCCTTTTGGGAGGTGGAGGGAGCAGCTGGCCCCGCCAGGCCTGGGGGCTGGTGACATGCCAGGGCAGCAGAGGAAGGGTCTGCTGGCCACGACTGAGTTTGAGGTCAGCTGAGCATCAGGAGGGCAGGAAATTCAGGATCCAGCAGGGCACGGGCTGGCAGGGGGCAGGGGCGCATGACAGGAGTCAACACGCGGGGACGGTGCAGGGCCCTGCGGGAAACCCGCGTCTCTGCCCACAGGGGGCTGGACCAGCTCCAGGGCTGTTCATACCACCCCCCACCCTACCACCCCCCCAGCTATCCTACACCCACCCAAGTGATGCTGCCCGTTCCAGAGGTGGCCCCCGCAGCAAAGCCTCTGTGCCAGCTGGCCAGGACGCTCACCTCTGGCCGACTGTGGCCCCCACTCCAGGGTCCCTGCTGCCCGGGTGGAGAGGGCACACCACAGGGAGACTGAGGGTCCGGAACCCCTGGGGACCTGACCCACGGAACACAGCCCTGCCCCCAGCTCCCAGCAACCGTGGACGCATGCAGCAGAGGAGTCTGGGGTGGGCCCTGGCAGGAAGGCAGCACCTGCTCTCGGCCAGCACAGCTGTGGTCAGTGAGGGCTCCCTGGGCTGGCCTGCAAGGGAGGGCGCTGCCCTGAGCCATGTGAGGAACAGGGCACATGGCCAGGCCGCCCTCTGCACCGAGACGCTGAGGACACACACAGGAGCTGACCTGAGAGAAGTCTCTTTATTACACCCGCACAGGGACGCCAGGCTCTCCCAACCCCCGGCCGCGGCTCCACACAGGCCGCCCCCCCGGGCACCGCAGCCCGGACCCTTGCTGGCCCGGGGCCCCTCCTGGGCAGTGAAGGCAGTGGAGGGAGACACTGCAGCTCGCGGAGCTCCAGACACGCGGCCTCCCTGGCCCTCCAGCCGGCCCTGAGCCAGAGTGAGTCCAGATCGGGCGGAGAGAGGAGAAAGCCAGGCTAGGGTCTCTAAAAGCCACTCCAACCGGAGCCAAGACCAAGGGCGGCGGAAGCGAAGCCTGCGGCCCCCGCCTCGGGGAAGGGCCCCCCCGCCCCGCTGCGTGTCTCCCCGGAGGCCAAGGCCCAGCCGGGGGTGGGGCGGACGCGGAAGACCCTAGAGGGAGACTCGGGCGGGCGGCCCCGGAAGTGTCTGCCACGGACGAGCGGAGTCCAAGGTGCGCACAATCCGTGCGCGCACAGACACGGACGCGCGCGGCGCGCCGCCGCTCCCTCGGTGCGGGCGCCGCCGGGCTCACCTCTCCTTGACGTGGTTCTGTGCGCCCGCCGCCCCGCCCGGCCCGTCCCCACCGCCCCCGCCGCACAGCGCCTCCGTCAGGTCGTCCATGACCGCCGTCTCTTTGGGGTCGAGCAGGTTGAACTCGCGGGCGAAGAGGATGAAGTGCACGTAAAGCGTGTTCAAGTGTCCGTGCAGCTCGAGCGCCAGGGTCTCCTTGAAGTGCGCCGAGTAGATGTGCGCCAGCACGTGGAACAGGTACTTGCAGATCTTCTTCACCAGGGCCTCGAAGGAGCTGGGGAACTCGCGGCCTGCGGGACGGCCGGGTCACCACCCCGGCCCCGGGGGAGGAAGGCCGTGGCACCGTCCCCAGGCCCGGACCGGGGGTCTGCCCCCCTCCCCCTGCCACAGGCCGCCCTGCGTGCCCGCCTGCAGCGCCCGAGTGAGTGGGCGCCACGCGGGGTCCTGACGGTGGGTGCTCTCCCCGCTGGACCGGGCGCCTCTGGGACCAGGGGCCCGCGACCCAGCTGAAGCCGGCCCAGCGCCCAGGGCTCTCGGTGCCCTGGCCGCAGAGGAGGGGCCTGGGCAATGGTACCTCCCGTTGGCCAGGTGCTGCCGTGGTGGCTCAGGGCGGGTCTGGGCTCCACCCTGGCTCCTCCGGCCTGGCCTGGAGTGGGCGGGGTCATGGGCAGGGCAGGGCGGGGACACGCACCGTATTTCGTGGGGAACACGTCCTCGTCAGTGACCAGCTTCTGCACGGAGCTCATGACGAAGTCCACGTACTGGGGGGCCGTGCACTTCACCTTCTTGCCCCGCTCGTCGTACCAGTAGTACTGTCTGTGGGGACAAGCGCGTGGTGACGGGACAGCTGGCTGTACGGGACCTCCCCCTAGGTTAACGGTGACAGACAGCTTTGCCGTCCTTCCCCGGAGACCCTGCCTTGACTTGTCAGGATCCAGGGCTGCCCTGGTGGCTCAGATGGTGAAGAATCTGCCTGCAGTGCGGGAGAGCTGGGTACGGTCCCAGGGTCGGGAAGATCCCCTGGAGAAGAGGTCAGCACCCCACTCCTGTACTCTCACCTGGAGCATCTCATGGACAGGGGAGCCTGGCAGACTACAGTCCATGGGCCACAAAGTGTCCAACAGGACTGAGCGACCAACACTTTCACTTTCTCCATGGGAGGCTTCCTGCTGCCCCCAGTAGGGGCCAAACCTGCGCCCTGGGCCAGGTTGGGTGAGGGGGCCTCTGCACACCCACTCGGTCTCTGTGTACCTCAGAAACTTGCCCAGCAGGTGGGGGTAGGGTGGGCAGTCCTCAGGTGGGAGTGGGTCAGGGTGTCGGGAGATGTGGACCCCAGCCCAGCACATATCCTAGTCCACGTAACACTGTTGTTCGGCCGTCCTTCAGACATCAGCCCCGGCAGCCGCCAAGTCCCACTCTCCCCTCCCGCCTCAGGGTGGGCTCCAGTCTTCCCAGCAGGGGGCCCTGTACCTGCAGGCGGGCTGGCCAAGGGCTGCTCGGAGCCCATGGCAGGGAGGGGGGAACCGCATGCTGCCTGGGTCAGTGAGTGATGACCAAGGCAGCCCCTTCTACAGCCGAGGCGCCAACCCTGCCCCAGCCAGATGGCAAGGCTGCACACAGACTTCCACCAGCACCCCACCGCCTTCTCACTGTCTTTACTGGGCTTCAGAACAGACAGCTTTCCCCGACACCATCCCACTTAATCGCAGGCCAGGACCCCAGGCTGGCCCTGAGCACCCTGCCCTGATTTCCTGAGCTCACTAGGCACCCCTGGGTGACAGCCCCAGGGCCCCCCCTCCCGGCACCTGGCCAGACCTGCTGTTAGGACAGCAGGCTCTCCAGGTCTCATGGCCGAAAGAAAGGACATGGCCTAGGGGACCTCAGAACAGCCCTGCTGCCCTGCCCATCCCCACTCCTCGAGCAGGAACGGGGCTCTCCACCCCCCTCGCCTGTGAGTTCATCTGTGCCCCTGGTCGGGATGGGGTCAGGCTGCAAGACAGGAACACAGCCCACAACAAATGGGCAGGCCACCAGGAAAAAGGCCACCCCTCTGTGGACAAGGGAACACAGCCCTGACTGCCACTGGGTACCTGGCTCCGGCCTCCCCGATGCAGAAGGCAGACGACACCTGCCAGCCACTTCCACCTCGGCGAGGCCTCCCTGCCACGCCTGTGCCCACGCTGCCCCGCAGAGCCCAGCACCCGCACACCCCACAAGGCCCCGGAGCGGGTCAGACAAAGTCCTGAGAAGCTTGCCGAGCTCCCTGCAGGCCCCCAGGAAGCAGACACCCAGCAAGGATCCAGAGCCCTCCCCACCACAGAGTGGCCCTGCTGACTGTCTGGCCCCTGCCCGGGCCCCTGCCCCATCCAAGGACGCGCTGAGAGAAGACAGGTGACTTGTCCCTCCCCTCACAGCGGCCCCTGGGGTCCTGGGGCCGGTGCAGGGAAGAGGGCAGCTCCACCCCAGCGATTCTCCAGCCTCGTTTGGTGCAGATGTCCCTGGCCACCAGTGCCAGAGTCAGAAAACCACTGCAGCTCGAAACCAGGAGAGCTTCCAGAGGTCAGACCCGAGAGACCAGGTCCTCAGGGGCCCTGCCGCGGTTGCCCTGCCTCCGTGACAGCTGGGATCCTCTGCTTTCAGCACTCCTTTTCTTCGTTCTCGTTTTATTTTTGCACTGTCTCACAGTAAAGCTGACTGGCTCTGGCGTGCAGCCTGACGGGTTTTAACCCCAACAGAGGACACGTGACGAGGCACAGCTCCCACCGCGGCCCCTGGCCTGCCGGTCAGTCCTCCGCACACTAGCGATGTGTCCACAGGAACTCCAGGTGATGTCCGGAGCCCGGCTCTGCCATCCACCCTGTCTTTCTCCTCGTTGAGATGGACTCCTATGTGGATGCACTAGTCCATCTCGTCACCTGCTGCAGGACACCTGGGTGGCCTGCAGTTTGGGGCAATTATGGGTCAGGCTGCGAAACCCTTCCTGGGCAGGTGTCTGTATGAGCTCCAGTTCCCGTTTCTCTTGGGAGGATGCTCGGGAGCAGCAGCGCCGGGTCCGCAGTAGGAACGCCACCAAGATGTCCTCGGAACGGCCGCCCCACCGGCAGCCCCTCCATCCTCGCCGGCACGTGGCGAGGAGCTAACAGACGCTCCTACAGCCAAGTCTGAATCCGTGTTCTCCACTTGCTGCTGGTGCTCCTCCGTCCTGCTCGGGTCCTCCCCCGTGGCCGGTCTGAGTCCTGTGCCCAGTCATAACCAGCTCTCTCACTGTGAGCTGTGAGGGTTCCTCATCCCTTCCAGGCACTAGTCCTTTCTTGATTAGTCTGCAGTTGTCTTTCCTTTCTCTCAACAGTGTCTTTCACAGAACAGAAGTTCTAAATTTTGATGAAGTCAACTTTACTGATTCTCCTTCATCAATGGACTGTATCTTGTGGCAGTCAACTCTGGCAGAAGGAGGCATTTGGATGACCGGTTTTTCTAACAGCTTTAGGTGAAAAGACTATCCTTTCTCCACTGAATGCTTCTGATCCCTGCCAAACACCA
Organism: Cervus elaphus; assembly: GCF_910594005.1. Classification (NCBI taxonomy): domain Eukaryota; kingdom Metazoa; phylum Chordata; class Mammalia; order Artiodactyla; family Cervidae; genus Cervus; species Cervus elaphus. The sequence goes on from NC_057816.1 coordinate 1,087,423, forward strand.
AGGGGCCGTGTTTGTGGGGGTGCATTTCTGGACCCTGCTCTGTGGCACTGACCTCTGTGCCTCTTCCGTCACCAAGCCCCCGGTCTCGATTACCACAGTTTTATAGTAACTCTTAGCACAGCGCTGTTGGACTCTACTGATCTGACTGTTCTTTTTTCAAAATCACTGTAGCTATTCTAGGGATTCTGCTACTCCATGTACATTCTATAATCAGCTTATTTATGGATAAAAACTCTGCTGGGAGTTTGACTGAAGTTGCATTAAATGAATCTATACTTCTGGTATGCTGTCTTCCCATCCATGAATACAGTGTCTCTCCATTTACGCTGCTGGTCTTTGGGTTCATTCATCAGCATTTTGTAGTTTCCAGCATGTACACGTTTCCTTAAGTCCATAGCTAAGTATTTCACTGTTTTTGGAGCTACTGTAAATGATAAAACTGTATCAATTTTGTGTTCCAGTTGTACACTGCTAGTATACAAACTATGACTGATTTTTTTGTGTGTTGAGCTTGCTAAATTTATTGATTCAACCTTTTGCCAGAGCTCTTGGGCTTTTTTACATAGACAATCATGCTGTATGCAAATAGTTTTATTTTCTTCTCCAATTTAAATGACTTTTATTCATTTTTCTTGCCTTATTGCATTACCCATCTTGGGTCAATTGTGATATTTTGTGCTTTCCAAGGAACTAATTCATTTAACCTAAACTGTTAAATTTACGTATGCAGAGATTTTTCTGATGGTTCCTTATTACCCTCTTAATTTCTGCTGGGTTTATAGTTATTTCCTCTTTTACTCCTTATATTGATAATCTGTATCTTTTCTCTTTTTACTTTTGTTAGTTTTACTAGAGGTTTCTCAATTTTACTTCTCTTTTCAGGGAATCGGCTTCTGGTTTCATTAATTTCCCCTATTGTTTTCAGAAACAATCATGTCAGTGGCTTCTGTTCTTATTTTATCATTTCTTTTCTTCTGCTCCATTTAGGGTTTTGTTTTTTGCTCTTGTTTTTTCTGGGATTCCCCACGGGCTCAGTAGTAAAGAATCTGCAATGCAGGAAGTCACAGGAGATGCAGGTTTGATTCCTGGGTCAGGAAGACCCCCTGGAGGAGGGCGTGGCAATCCACTCCAGTGTTCTTGCTGGGAAAATCCCATGGACAGAGCCTGGCAGTCTGTGGCTGTAAGAACTGGACATGACAGCACACACATACACCGCACACATGCTTCTTTTTTTTCTCATTTCTTAACATGGAAGCTGAGGTTGAATTGAGATCTTTCTTCTTCTAAAATAAGCATTTAATCCTCTAAACCTTGCTTTAGCTGCATCTCAAATGCAGTTCAAATATGCTGCGTTCTCATTTCAGTTTACAACGTTTTCTAAGTTCCCTGGAGACTTCCTCTCTGACCCATGGACGATTTGAAAGTGCGTTAATTTCTTGGGATGTCCCCGACATTCCAGTGGTTAAGACTCTGTGTGCCCAACGGAGGGGGCACATTCGATCTGCCTTGATCAGGGAACTAAGAGTCTACATGCCACACAGCGTGGCAAGGGAAAAAAAGTACAGTGATCTCTAAATGTTTGGAGACTTTTCTGCTACTGATTTCAAACGTAACTAATTGTGGGCAGATAACTTACTCTGCACCTCTGATCAGTTTGCTAAGGTCCGTTTTGTGAGCCAGGACGTGACCTCCTCTGGTGAATAATCCCAGTGCACCTGAAAGGAATGTGGATTTTGCTACTGAGGGTGCAGTGAATGTCAATTCAGTCCAGCTGGCTGGTGGTGCTATTTAGTTCCAGATTCTTGCTGGCTTTCTGTCCACTAGTCTGTATATTACCAAAAGAGGCATGTTGAAATCTCCAGCCCTAGCACTTGTCCTTTCAGTTCTGTCTGCCTGCTTCGTGTACAAGCTCTGCTATCTGGCACAGACGCATTCAAGGTCAGTGCTTCCTGACTCGAAGTCTGCTTTGTCCGCATGAGCGCAGCCACTTTAGCTTTCTTCTGACTTATGTTTTGTTGGCATCTCTTCTTCCATATTTTCACTTTCAACCTGCCAATGTCACTGCTTTAAAGGGAGTTTCTCATATACCCTGTACAGCTGGTTCATTTTGAAAATCCAGACTTACGGTCTCTGTCTTGTCACCAGCATGTTTACACCACTGACATTCACTGCAATGACGGATCTGTCTGAATTTAAGTTCACAATCATTTACTATTTGTTCCCTTTGATTCTCACTCCTTATATTTCCTGCCTTCTTCCCCACTCTCTATTTCCTTTTAATTTATCTATTATGATTTATGTCCCTCATGCAACTTTTTTAGAGGTGGCTCAAAGGATTACAAAGCGCGTCCCGATGTTTCCACCCTGCACCTGGCGCCCAGGACCTCTTCCGCATCTGAGTCAGAAAGCCGACCAGCACACAGGGCTCTCTGCCCGCCCCCAGGCCACCCTGTGGCAGTGCTGCGGACGCACACTGGAGACCTGTCAGACGGTCATGGCTTTTGCTCACCTTCCAGACGTATTTCAAGGAGCTGAAGAGGCGGCCATCACGTCGCCCCGCGTCCTCTGCCCCGTGCTCCCTCCTAGCACAGCCTCCCTGACTGCACTGCAAGTGAACTCTCCAAGTCTCCCTTCACTGACAGCTGTCTCTATCTTACCTTCATCCTTGAAAGACATTATGTGGAACTCCCGGGAGACTGCTGATTCCATGCAGCACCTTAACCATGCTGTGGGGCCTCCTCCTGGCCCCCAGATGGGAGAGGATGGCCACAGCCACCCCACCACATCCCTGCAGGGGCGAAGCTGCTGGCTCTGCTGGCTGTTACAGCGTGTTCTCTTCAGCAGTTTGATTACATGCCTGGGGTGGATTCATTGGATTTATCCTATTTTGAATTCATTAGGCTTCCTAAATCTGTAGGTTTGTGTCTTGGCCAAATTTGTTAAGTTTTCAGCTGTTAGGTCTTCAAATGTGTTTTGGGCATAGGCCTTCCTTCTTTTGGGACTGCAAACTCCCCTTTGGTTCCAGTCCTTCAGGCATCAGCAGGGTGGAGAAGGGTGTCCGGCCTGGGCCCTGGGTGGACTTGATGGCCCTGCAACAGACAGCACACGGCTCTGTGGGCCTGACAAACCTCCCGTTTCCTTTAAACTGACTCGTGTGAGTTTCCATTCCTTGATCTTGAACGATTCCTAGAAAGGCATCTGCTCCTTGGAAGAGAAACTATGACAAACCTAGACAGCACATTAGCCTTCTCTAACTCAATGAAACTATGAGCCATGCTGTGTAGGGCCACCCAAGATGAACGGGTCATGGTGGAGAGTTCTGACAAAACATGGTCCACTAGAGAAGGGACTGGCAAACCACTTCAGTGTTCTTGCTGAGAACCCCATAAACAGTATGAAAAGATAAAAAGATATGATACAGAAAGATGAACTCCCCAGGTCGGCAGGTGCCCAAAATGCTACTGGAGAAGAGTGGAGAAATAACTCCAGAAAGAATGAAGACACAGAACAAAATGGAAACAACGCCCAGCTGTGGATGTGACTGGTGATGGAAATGGTGATGCTGTAGAGAGCAGTATTGCACAGGATCCTGGAATGTCAGGTCCATGAATCAAGGTAAATTGGAAGTGGTCAAACAGGAGATAGCAAGAGTGAACAATGACATTTTATGAATCAGTAAACTAAAATGGACTGGAATGGGAAAATTTAATTCAAATGACCATTATTATAGCTACTACTGTGGGCAAAAATCCCTTAGAAGAAATGGAGTAGCCCTCATAGTCAACAAAAGAGTCCAAAATGAAGTACTTGGGTACAATCTCAAAAATGACAGAATGATCTCTTTGTTTCCAAGGCAAACCGTTCAACATCACAGTAATCCAAGTATATGCCCCAAAAGCAATGGTAAAGAAGCTGAAGTTGAACAGTTCTATGAAGACCTACAAGACCTTCTAGAACTAAGACCAAAAAGTGATATTGTTTTCATCATAGGGGACTCGAATGCAAAAATAGGAAGTCAAGAGATACGTGGAGTAACAGGCAAATTTGGCCTTGGGGTACAAAATGAAGCAAGGCAAAGGCTAACAGAGTTTTGCAAAGAGAACGCACTGGTCATAGCAAACACCCTCTTCCAACAACACAAGAAGACGAGTCTACACATAGATATCACCAAATGGTCAATACCGAAATCAGACTGATTTGCAACCAAAGATGGAGAAGCTCTATACAGTCAGCAAAAACAAGGCTAGGAGCTGACTGTGCCTCAGATAATGAACTCCTTATTGTAAAATTCAGACTTAAACGGAAGAAAGTAGTGAACACCACTAGACCATTCAGGTATGACCTAAATCAAATCCCTCACAATTATACAGTGGAAGTGACAAATAGATTCAAGGGATAAAATCTGATAGAGTACCTGAAGAACTATGGGTGGAGGTTCATAACACGAGGCAGTGATCAAGACCATCCCCAAGAAGTTCAGTTCAGTTCAGTTCCTCAGTCGTGTCCAACTCTTTGTGACCCTGTGGACTGCAGCACACCAGGCTTCCCTGTCCATTACCAGCTCCCAGAACTTGCTCAAACTCATGTCCATCGAGTGGGTGATGCCATCCAACCATCTCATCCTCTGTCATCCCCTTCTCCTCCTACCTTCAGTCTTTCCCAGCTTCAGGGTCTTTTCCAGTGAGTCAGTTCTTCCCATCAGGTGGCCAAAGTATTGGAGCTTCAGCTTCAGCATTAGTCCTTCCAATGAATATTCAGGACTGATCTCCTTTAGGATGGACTGGTTGGATCTCCTTGCAGTCCAAGGGACTCTCAAGAGTCTTCTCCAACACCACAGTTCAAAACCATCAATTCTTCGGCGCTCAGCTTTCTTTATGGTTCAACTCTCACATCCATACATGACCACTGGAAAAACCATAGCCTTGACTAGATGGACCTTTGTTGGCAAAGGAATGTCTCTGCTTTTTAATATGCTGTCTAGATTGGTCACAGCTTTTCTTTCAAGGAGCAAGCGTCTTTTCATTTCATGGCTGCAGTCACCATCGGCAGTGATTTTGGAGCCCAAGAAAATAGTTTGTCACTGTTTCCACTGTTTCCCCATCTATTTGCCATGAAGTGATGGGACTGGATGCCACGATCTTAGTTTTCTGAATGTTAAGCTTTAAGCCAACTTCTTCATTCTCCTCTTTCACTTTCATCAAGAGGCTCTTTAGTTCCTTTTCACTTTCTGCCATAAGAGTGGTGTCATCTGCATATCTGAGGTTATAGAGATTTCTCCCTGCAATCATAATTCCAGCTTGGGCTTCACCCAACCCAGCATTTCTCGTGATGTTCTCTGCATATAAGTTAAATAAACAGGGTGACAATATACAGCCTTGACGTACTCCTTTCCCAATTTTGAACCAGTGCATTGTTGCATGTCCGATTCTAACTGTTGCTTCTTGACCAGCATACAGATTTCTGAGGAGGCTGGTATTCCCATCTCTTTCAGAATTTTCCATAGTTTGTTGTGATCCACACAGTCAAAGTCTTTGGTGTAGTCAATAAAGCAGAAGTAGATGTTTTTCGTGAACTCTCTTGCTTTTTCTATAATCCCCAAGAAAAAGAAATGCAAACAGGCAAAATGGTTATCTGAGGAGGCCTTACAAATACCTGAGAAAAGAAGAAAAGTGAAAGGCAAAGGAGAAAAGGAAAGATATATCCAGAGTTTCAAAAAATAGCAAGGAGAGATAAAAAAGCCTTCTTCACCGATCAATGCAAAGAAATAGAAGAAAACAACAGAATGGGAAAGACTAGGGATCTCTTCAAGAAAATCAGAGATAAAAGGAACATTTCATGCAAAGATGGACACAATAAAGGACAGAAACGATATGGACCTAACAGAAGCAGAAGATATTAAGAAGAGGTGGCAAAAATACACAGAAAAACCATATAAAAGAGATCTTAATGACCCAGGTAACCACAATGGTGTGATCACTCACCTAGAGCCAGACATCCTGGAATGTGAAGTCAAGTGGGCCTTAGGAAGCATCACTACAAACAAAGCTAGTGGAGGTAATGGAATTCCAGCTGAACCATTTCAAGTCCTAAAAAATGATGCTATTAAAGTGCTGCACTCAATATGCCAGCAAATTTGGGAAACTGAGCAGTTTTGGAACTCAGCAGTTCCAGTCTGGCCACAGGACTGGAAAAGGTCAGTTTTCATTCCAATTCCAAAGAAGGGCAATGCCGAAGAATGCTCAAACTACCGCACAATTGCACTCTTCCCACATGCCAGCAAAGTAATGCTTAAAATTCAAGTCAGGCTTCAACAGTACATGAACTGAGAACTTCCAGATGTTCAAACTGGATTTAGAAAAGGCAGAGGAACCAGAGATCAAATTGCCAACATCCACTGAATCACCGAAAAAGCAAGAGAATTCCAGAAAAACATCTACTTCTGCTTCATTGACTATGCCAAAGCCTTTGACTGTGGATCACAAGAAACTGTGGAAAATTCTGAAAGAGATGGGAATACCAGACCACCTGACCTGCCTCCTGAGAAACCTGTACGCAGGCCAAGAAGCAACAGTTAGAACTGGACATGGAACAACAGACTGGTTCAAAATTTGGAAAGAAGTACATCAAGGATATATATTTTCACCCCGCTTATTTAACTTATATGCAAAGTACATCATGCAAAATGCTGGGCTGGATGAAGCACAAGCTGGAATCACGATTGCAGGGAGAAATATCAATAACCTCAGATATCACCCTTACAGCAGAAAGGGAAGAGGAACTGAAGAGCCTCTTGAGAAGCTGAAAGAGGAAAGTGAAAAAGCTGGCTTAAAACTCAACATTCAGAAGCTAAGATCATGGCATCCGGTCCCATCATTTCATGGCAAATAGACGCGGAAACAATGGAAACCATGATAGACTTTATTTTCTTGGGCTCCAAAATAACTGCAGATGGTGACTGCAGTCATGAAATGAAAGACTCTTGCTCCTTGAAAGAAAACCTACAACCAACCTAGACAGCATATTAAAAAGCAGAGACACTACTATGCTGACAAAGGTCCATCAAGTCAAAGGTATGGTTTTTCCAGTGGTCATGTATGGATGTGAGAGTTGGACTATAAAGAAAACTGAGCACTGAAGAATTGATGGTTTTGAACTGTGGTGTTGGAGAAGACTCTTGAGAGTCCCTTGGACTGCAAGGAGATCCAACCAGTCCATCCTAAAGGAAGTCAGTCCTGAATATTCATTGGAAGGACTGATGCTGAAGCTGAAGCTCCAATACTTTGGCCATCTGATGGGAAGAACTGACTCACTGGAAAAGACCCTGAAGCTGGGAAAGACTGAAGGTAGGAGGAGAAGGGGATGACAGAGGATGAGATGGTTGGATGGCATTACCGACTCAATGGACCTGAGTCTGAGCAAGTTCCAGGAGACGGTGAAGGACAGGGGAGCCTGGTGTGCTGCAGTCCATGGGGTCACAAAGAATTGTGCATTACTGAATGAATGAACAACAATAATCATTCATATAAATCTACAAAAGCCATATAAAGCAGGTTACAGGTAGGAAAAATAAAGAGCAGAATTCTCAAGATCTCCAGATCTCCAAGTTTGACGTGGCAGAGCCATCTAGACACAGGTCTGCCTCACACCCAATCCTGGGCTCCTTCAAGGAGCCTCTTCTCAAGCACATTGCTGCCTGAAAGGTGCCTGGTGGTGCCTCAGAAGGACCCTGGCTCCCACACCTGCCAGCCCGCAGGCCCCCTCTGACGCCTGGGTGCCTGGCCGGGCCTCTCATGCGCACAGGCCGCAGGCAGGGCGATGCAGCCCTGCCCTGCCCACTTCCAGCCGCCCAGCCACATCTGCTCTGGAGGCCACCGTCCCACTGAGGGGCCAGGGCTCACTTCGCGCATGCCCCCAGCACTGCTGCACCTGCCCCGGGCCAGGCCGGGCTGTGGCTCTCTGGGGAACACAGTGACACCTGAACATGCCATCAGCAGCTCTAGCCACGTAAGGAGTGGAGAGCAGCCGTCTTCTGCACTCACGCCCTCTGAGGGGCAGGGGCTTTCAGGGGTCTCAGCAAGAGCAGGGCCCCGTGTCCGGCCTGAGCCAGGCTGCCCGCGGCAGCACAGCACGTCCACGAGTGGAGGCCGGCTGCTCGCACACGCTCATGTCAGCTCGGCATGCAAGCCGTGACCCTGACAAGGAGCCATCAGAGGAGCATCCGTGCCTCCTCCTCGGCCCACGCAGCCTCCTGTCCGTGGCCGCTTCCGTGGCTCCTGCCCCCGGGGCTGGGGGTGAGCCTGGGGCCATGTGGTGGCTCTCCTACCCATGTAGCTTCAAGAGCTGCCACAGAGGCGGGGTGTCCTGGAGCCCTCGGGGTGCCCGTTTCCAGAAGAGAGCAGGCCCACAGGAGGGCATCCCAGCCCCATGGGCCAGCAGCGCCTCCTCCACGCAGAGCAGGAGATCTGGGTCGGGCCTCAGCCGGCGGGACCAGCGCCGGGAAGTGTCTCTGGCTGCACACGCCCCACGGTCTCAGGGAGCACGGTGGGCACGTCCCGTGGAAATGTCTCTGCCCCAGGACACAGCCCGCTGGGCCCCAGCTGGCTCCCGGCACCCATGCCCAGGGGTACCCATGCTGCCCGGGTCCCCCACTCTGCTGGGCTCTGCTTCCCGTTTCCCCACCAGGTTGGGGCCTCGGGGGACAAGGGAGCAGCCCTGGTAAAGGGCCCTGCAGAGACCTCAGCAGGGACGCTGCAGGAGTGGAGTCAGACAGGGGAGCCCCGGGCGTGGCCGCGCCGGGCCTGGACTCACGTGTTGCACACGGCCATGGTCTGGCACGCCTCCCCGGTGCAGAACTCCGAGATGGTGCTGTACTGCAGGTTCACGTGGTGGAAGAACGTCGTGGCTGCAAAGGAAGGGTGGCACCTGAGAGCCTCACCGTGGTGCCCGTCTCGTCTCCGGTGTCCTGCGGGCCCAAGAGGACCGGAGCTTCTCCGCAGGCCCTGGGTGTGCGGGCTGGTGCCGACCACAGAGCAGAGACCACAGCCTCAGCACAGCACGGCCCTCGGGGGTGGGCGGCACAGGCCACGGTGCTGAGCTGGGCAGGGTGCCCCTGGCCATTGAGACCAAGTGCCCTCCACGAAGGCCTGGGTAGAAAACCTCCCACCCTAGTCTTAGCATCCCCAGCTGGTCAGGAACACCATTAACATGGCCGGCAGCACCAGCTTGCGGCCACAGAGATGACTTCCTCTCCAAGGAGAGCCGGCACACGGCCCTGTGGGGGGTGTCCTGCGAGCGGAGCCCCGAGCCTGGCTGGCAGGTGGGGGGAGCCATCCCCCAGGCCGTGGCCCTCCCCACCGCGGCCCTGCCACCACGCTTGCATCCCACAGCTTTCCCTGGCCCTGGTGTCCCGCCCCCGGCGTGACCAGGACCCCCACCGAGTCGCCATCTCTGCGGGGACCCCAAGGCTCTGTTGGTTGGCCATCCCGTGCCTCAGCGTCAGTCAGCTTGTGCGCAAGGATGCTGAGCACCAGCTCCGGGGTTTCGGGGGAAACGAGGGGCCGCCCTGCCCTCCACCCCGCCCTGGCCCCACCCCACCCCCACGCACTGTTGCTGGCCAGCCACTCGTTGAGATCGATCTCCCGGGGCAGCACCACCAGCTCCTTGAACCCGAAGTCTGTGATCCTGGACTTGGCGTACTCTGGCTCCAGGTACACCTTCTTCTCCTCGGCGGCGGGCTTCTTCCCGTTGGGCTTGGCTTTGGACTTCCTGCAGAGAGAAGGGAGGCAGGGGTCACGGCGGAGGCAGGCATGGAGGCCGCAGGCCTGGCCCTGGGGGCTGCAGCTCCTGCGGCCCAGGTGTGGGCGGAAGCCGCCCTGCGCCTGTGCCCTCCCTGCCCTTTCAAGGCCCAAGCCTGGAACCCGAGGCAGCAGGGGGCTCGTAGCCCACCCAAGGACAGGAGAGTGGCCACATGAGCCGGCTCACCCCCCAACGTGTGACACCACGGCCCCGCAGCCCTCCCGGCCCCCACCAGGCCCAGGCCCCCACTGCAGGGCCACCGGGGGCACGTGGCGGGGGCACCACCTGGCTGGGCCCGCGGCCTCACAGGGTCCTGTCTGACCCACGTTCGTGGAGGCCCTGCTGTGTGCTGGCACCCCGGGCCGCCCCGAGGCCTGCTGTCCCCACAGGCCCCCCTGCCCGCTGCCCACACACCCGCTAAGGGGCACCGCGTGGTTCCAGGCACAGACAGACGTCGGCGTGAGCGGATGTCACAGAGATCTGACGAAATAGCCACTTCTCACTAACATTTTTCTCACCTGTTAAGAGTCTGATGCCGTATAACAGAGAGGACACACGGCTTTGAGATGTTCTCTGAACATGAGCAACAAGACTCAGAGCTCCCTGGGCCTGAGGGAGGCCCTGCCCCACTTCGGCGGGATGGCGGTGGCCCTACAGCCAGCCTCGCCCCCACCCGAGGCCCGAGATGGAGGGGACGGCACATCCCCCAGGGAGGACACGCCCAACGGAGCAGACCCGGAGCCGTAGCCGGGACACCAGCCCGGGCCGGGTTTGACCCGAGTCCCCGTGTCTGCCACAGGCTGGGGCTGAGGGAGCCAGTGTGTGCCGTGTCCGGAGCAGGGCCCCGCCCGGGCCGACACGAGGGGACACTGCTCCCCCTCCGCCACGTTTCAAGGCTGGTCAGGCTCTCGCGGAGGGTGGGGGAGGCTCCTAAGAGCAGGGACTCGTGTCCTTCCTTGGCTCGAGTGCCTGGGATCTCCAGTGGCAACATCCCGACTCTGAGCAAATACACGGTCGGTCCATCAGCCCGGCCTGAGTCCACTGGCCAGAAAAGGCTGCCCTCAGGGGTGGACTCTTGGGGACGGGCCATCTGGGATGGGGGTGGGGGGCATCCGAGGGCACAGACGCCCAGCGAGGCCCCCAGTGAGGGGCAGCCACAGGCCCGAGGGATGCAGCCTGGCTGGGGGTGGGGGGCATCCGAGGGCACAGATGCCCAGCGAGGCCCCCAGCGAGGGGGCAGCCACAGGCCCGAGGGATGCAGCCTGGCTGGGGGTGGGGGGAATCCGAGGGCACAGCCGCCCAGTGAGGCCCCCAGCGAGGGGCAGCCACAGGCCCAAGGGATGCAGCCTGGCTGGGGGTGGGGGGAATCCGAGGGCACAGCCGCCCAGTGAGGCCCCCAGCGAGGGGCAGCCACAGGCCTGGGGGATGCAGCCTGGCTGGGGGGTGGGGGGCATCCGAGGGCACAGACGCCCAGTGAGGCCCCCAGTGAGGGGCAGCCACAGGCCCAAGGGATGCAGCCTGGCTGGGGTTGGGGGGAATCCGAGGGCACAGCCGCCCAGTGAGGCCCCCAGCGAGGGGCAGCCACAGGCCTGGGGGATGCAGCCTGGCTGAGGGTGGGGGGCGGGCAGACGGAGGACCCGGGCGCCAACCAGACACTGTGTGCGCCCCCCAGTCCCACTGAGGTGCAGAGGTCGGGGGGGTCACACGGGATGGAAGGTCTGCAGCTCCTGACCTTGCCCCTTTTGTTCTTCTGTTTTGAAAAGTTGCTAGTGGTTTATTTAAGAGAAACAGGAAGGAAAAATGCTCCCTGAATGCCAGGGAAATGCTTTCCCCTCAGCTTCTCACAGCAGATCTTTGCCTTAAAAGGCAACGTGTGCTCGGCCTCTGGGTGCGGCACGGCAGCGGCCAGCACTGGGTGGGGGCCGCGGGATCCTGCGCTGGGCCCAGGTGTGGACACTGCACACACACACACAAGCACACGCAGGGGGCACCTCGGGAGTCCTGGGGGGGGTGCGGGTCACAGGGACAAGCGTGGACACGGACCTCTGGGGGCCCTGCAGCTCCCTCAGCGGGCACAGAAGCGACCAAGGGATCGGTGGGTGGAGCGCCTTCCTGAGCCTGGGTCTGCGCCACGGAGCCGCCGCCACCCGGCGGAAAGCCTGCGCTTGCCTGGAAGGTGCCTGCGTCCACAGCCTGGGCACCAGGGGCCAGCCCGCAGAATGCGCCTCCAAACCTGGGTGGCCCTCTGCTCTGCCCATCCCCGAGCGTCTGCCCATGGGCGGACTGTCCACTGTGCCCCGGCCCCGCTGACCCGACCCCCTTGCCTCTGCTCCAGGTGGCACATCTGGCTGGGGCCAGCCACCCCGAGGCGGTGGCAGGGGTGGAGGGCGCCAACATCGTCCACGGGGGCTGGGGCGAGGGGAGCCCGGGCCGGGAAGCCCCCGACGGCCCCACCCCTGCGCCTGGGCACGCACAGCAGCCTCCCCCGGGGGCCTTCACATGGGCGGTCGGGCAGAGGGGCAGAGGAAGTGGGTGCCATGCAGGGGCGACGCAGGGCCTCGTGCAGGCCTGCCCAGGGCTGCCTCCTGCCCAGGGCATGGTGTCCCCGTGCCCACATGTCCCTTCCAGGGGGATGGTCAGCCCCTCTGGCGGGGGGTGCCCGCTGTCTCTGGTTCTTGGGGGACACACCCCCCCGGAGGAACTGGGCTTCTGCTCCATGAGATGGGACTTGGAGGCCCTGGGCTGTGGTCTGTGTGGTCAGAGGCCTTGCCTCCCCATCCGCTCACTCCGCCGTCAGCACCTGCCCTCCTCAAGCTGGCCAGCAGAAGTGCCCTGGGCCCCAGGCTCCAGCACTGCTGGGAAGCAGGCCTGGCCTTCTCTGCATCCACGCCCTGCACATACCTGCGCCCCGCACACACGCCACCACGAGAGGACAGCCGCTGGCCAGAAGGCGGCAGGACGGAGGGCAGGGCCTGCCTGGGGCGGGTCTGGGGGCTGGCAGGGCCAGCCACACCCAAGGGCCTCCGCCTCCGTGGTGTCCTTTCCATGAAGGGAAGGCCTGGAGCCAGGAGGCCGAGCCCTCGGGCACAGGCTTCCGGCAACACACGGTGACCCAGGCGCCAGTGGGGAGGACCCGGCTCCAGGCCCGCAGGCGGTGGGCGCCCCTCCAGCCGAGGCCGCCAGCTCAGCTCAACTCCTTCCAAAGGCAACATGGCCGGCTCGGCCCCAGGCAAGGCCGCCCCAAGGGCCACCACAGGGACACCTGTGGTGAGGTCCTGACCTCCGGGAGTGGCGGGCAGCGTCAGGCATAGGCGTCCGTGCTGGGCGAGGGGCCGGGGCCTCAGGCACAGGGCCAGGTGGGCCGGAGCCGGCAAGGTGGCGCCGGACTGCGGCGGATACAGGCGGGGCACGCCCCTCTCCCCTCAGAGCCCGGCCGGCCCACCGCCTTCCCCAGATGCCGACACAGATACCAGCGCAGCCAGCGCATTCCCCAGGAGGGGGCTCGGGGCGGTCTGGGCCAGGGGCCGCAGGAGCAGGGCGCGCGGAGACCCTGATGGAGGCGGGCGGCCCAGGCGCGGCCTCACGGCTGGAAGGGAGCTGGGTCACGAGCCTCCTGAGACGTGAGGACGTGGACTCCGAGTGAAACCTGGGTGCTGGGTGGGCCCCACAGCGAAGCCCAGGACAGAGAGAGTGGTGTGGCAGGCGGCTGAGGAAGGAGGTGCCCAGGGAGAGCGCACCCCTTCCCCAGACCCCAGGTTCTGACGAGCGGGCCTGGGGCATCTGCACTCTTGACACCTGGAGACCACCCTGCCCCCGGCCATGTTCTCATGGTCCTCCTGGGCCCTGGTGCCCAGCCCCTTCCCAGAGCAGGGACGTGGAGGCAGAAGACCAGGAAGACCCCCACGGAACCCCCATCAAATCCCCAGGGGCTGCAGCGGCTAGACGCTGTGGGGAGACACGTGAAGGCGGCCGACCCCCGAGACAGTCCTCACACCGGGTGCTCATGGCACGGCCCACCCGGCAGCGCAGCCTCTAGGGGGCCAGCCGCTGAGACGCATCCACGGGACTTCCCTCCCCACTTCTGGCTGAATCGCCACCTTTGTGCGAAGTCCTCCTGGTCCCGCGGCAGGCCTCGGCCTGTCTCCCCCAGACGGCTCGGAGGGCCAGCCCTGCCTGTGGCCTCCAGGGCGCCCACTCCGGGTCCGGCCACCCCCCGCCACACCGGGCGCACACAGCAGCCCCCCCGCTCCTGATCAGAGCCAGCGTCCCCACACCCCACACCTCTCCAGGGCAGCTCACTCTGGGCTTCTGCTTGCAACCCTGCGGAGTCCTCCATGGTGGGGGGCGGCCGGGGGCGGCCCTGTGGGGGAGGAGGGCAGTAACCACAGAAACTCGGGCCGCGGGTCACGGCGCCCGACGGTGGTCCTTCCCCCAGGGCCAGCAGCAGCCACAGCTGGGCCTCACCCAGACCCTCACCCAGAGGCCTGCATAGCCTGATTACAATCAAAGAATTAGAAGAGCAAAAGATAGTTTTACTTAAGAGCTGTGATGCACCCAACTCACAAGCAAACACAAGAAGCACACACCGAGGCCGGCCGGGTCTCGTCTGAACTGCGGCTCCCAGGAGGGGAGGGCAGTGCTCCACCCGCCAGCAGCGTGTCCGGGGCCCCCTCACCACAGGGCTGAGCCAGGCCCCCAGGGCACGCAGCACAGGGCGGACGCCCTGCCTGGGAGGGCCCAGGAGGTCTGCTCCCCAGCCCCCCGCGCTCCTGAATGCCCAACCTGGACGCTTCCACCCTGACGCACAAGAGGCGGAGAGGCTCCAGCCTCTCACGTGGGACGCTGGAGGCTCCGTGGAGCAGCTGAGGGAGACGAGTGAGGAAAGAGGCCCCACGGCAGACAAGACCAGGGCAGGCTCCGGACAAGGTCGCTCGTCGCAGACTCCGGGCACTCTGCCCGGGGACTGGGGGTGGCGAAGGCGCGGTCCAGGGGGCTCAGGAGGGCACGACGCAGGTCTGCTGCGGGCACGGTTCACCGCAGGCAGACGCCGGTCTCGGGAGCCCCCTGCTCTCACCCAGACCCTCTGGGCTGAGTACCCGCTTTGGGGGCTCCCTGCCTCCCACAGACAGCAGGAAGGGCTGAAGTCTAGGGAGAGCCTCGTTCCAAGCAAAGTTCTGAGCACACCCAGCTGCTCCCGCCCGGGGCCCATCCGCTCCCCGGCCCCGGCAGGGTCTGCACGCCACGGAGACCTGAGCAGGGGGACGGCTACTCCTCCCCAGACAGCCCTGGGGCGGGATGAGGGACACTCCGATGCCCCGCGGCCCTGCCACGCTCACCTGAGCACTTTACCAACTGCCTGAAGCACTGTCTTGCAGCTGAGCCCAGCCTTGGGGGGCTGGCTGAGCAGAGCTCGCTCTGCGGGGAGACCGCTGTGGTCTCCGAGCATGGTGGGCAGCGCAGAAGCGGCCGGGGAAGCAGGCGCCCAGCCCCAACGCTCCCCGCCGGCCTCGCAGCCCTGACCAGGAGCCAGCCACGCCGGCCAATGAGCACAAGTGGGGCGGGGAGGCGGCCGGCCCAGCGGGCAGGGACAGCAGCTGCTCCTTTTACAGGCAGGCCGGCCAAGTCTGGTTACTTGAGGGAACATCTCAGTTGCCTTTCAAAGTGGCGCCGCTCCGGCGCGGTGTGGGGCAAGGCCGCTGCGGCGGGGTCGGCGTGGCCCCAGAGAGGACCTGCCGGGGGCCCTCCTGACGTGGCCGGGACGTTCCGGGCGGGTGGGCTGCACACTGCAGAGCGGGGCAGGCGGGCAGCGTTTCCACCCGAATGGCCCCGGGAAGACAGCGTGCCAAGTGGGCACGAGGCAGAGGGCGGCAAGCCCCGTGGACACAGCTAGAGGCCTCCAAGGGGCACGAGAGGGGTGTGGCCAAGGTCTTTGTTACCACGGGCCCCACACAGGACCATCAAGGCCTAGAGAAGCAAGCGTCCGACAGGACGAGCCCGGCTGGGCTCCAGCCTCCGGCTGACTGCAAGGCCGGCTCATCGTCAGTGCAGGGCCGACCTGCAGTCAGCAGGAGTGCGCCCCCACGCCCGGGCCGTGGCCAGACTCCAGCCCCGCGGCCGCGTCCCATAAAACCAACCACTCACCCAGGCTCGAGCCAGCTCCGCGCCGCGGCAGAGCCCCCAGGAGGAGCCCCCACACGCAGTGGGGCAGGCTGGCTGCCTGGCCACACATGAGGACCAGGGCAGGACCCGGGTACTGTGCCCACCGGGGAGCTGAGCCGTGGAGGCCCTGGGTGGGGAGGACGCGGCCTGCCAGGCAGCTGGTGCACCTGAGCAGAGGGTGCCTGACTGCCCGCCACGGGCTGAGAACTGCTGCTTCCTCAAGGGGCCCCGGGCCCGTCTATCGGAGCAGATGAAAGACCGAGACCTGACCCGTCATCCCACTGCTGCCAGGGTCCCCGTCCTGGACGCTCGGGGCTGACAAGCGAGGACACGGGTGTGCACACTCACCTCCACGTCTGCGTCCCCACCCGGTGGGACACGGCATCCACGTGGAGCCAGACATGCGTGCACCCTGACGCCTCCGCCTCTGGTCCGGCCCCGGGGACCCCGCCCATCTCCTCCCTGTCTGTAACCCTCCCACCCACGGCGCACCTGGAGGCTCTGAGCGGCGCCCCAGCTGTGAAGGCAGCAGAGCCCAGAACCCTGGCTGAAGGCGCAGGAACACGTGGTTCACGTGAAAGCAAGTGGGCAAAGCTCCAAGGCCAAGTCCAACGAAAATGGAAAACAAGAGGGAAGAGTAATAATTAAAACAATCTAAAAAGACACACATAAAACAGGTGAAACCCGTACCTCAATAAATTCAAATTTGGAAACCTCAGAAATAAAGCGAATTAAAGAACTGAAATGACAGACAAAAAGGCTCACAATGAGAACCAGAAACGGGAGCTCCTAAATGAAGTCTAGACTACAAGAAACACCGTGGCAGTGCCGGGGAGACACTAGGGGAAGGGCTTTGGTTTTTAATGAAAAAGGAATGAAGAGCTTCTCCACCAGGAGTAACTGATGCTGGACTTGCCCTCCACCATCAACAACCTCAAACTGGATACAACATAAGAAGCAACTGGTTTCAGACGCTGGACAATGTGGGGGATGGTGCCCTGGACGACAGAGAAGGCCTGGGGAGGGCCGCAACAGCCTGCTGGAGGGCCCCAGGGTCTCGGCCACAGCGAACTCAAGAACAGAAGCTGGGGCTGTGGACACGCACGGCAGAGAAGCAGAGTGGACGGGGCACACCAGAGCAGGGCCACGTGGGTAGAGAGAGGGCCACGAAGCCTCCAGCCAACTGCTGGGCTGAGGAAGCTTTCCCGTGGTGTTCATGGAGGGCGCTGCGCGGAGCTGGGCCTGCCTGGCGGGGTCCTGTCATATTCCGGCCTCGTGGAGTCGGCTGGGCAGTGTCTCCTCCTCCAGGCTCCTCGGCAGGGAGAGGACCCCGCTGAGGGGCGCCAGCAGCGAGTCTGGGGGGCCAAACGGGCAGCAGTTGGGGGCAGCACACCAGGAGGATGGGACCCCGAGCGCTGTGTGGATGTGCTGTGGGCCCTCGGGCCCCCGGCTAAGCCCCCCAGGACACATGCTCCAGGAGCATACCCCACCCAGAAGGATCGGCGTGGCTGACCTCAAGGCCCACGTGGGCCTAAAACGAGTTCCTTCCTCTCAACCAGAGCGGGACAGGTGGAGAACTCCAGAGGTCAGTGGTGAGAAAAACTGGCCAGATATGAAATATCTGAATATGAATATATATATGAATGTTTCATATATATTCATTCAATATATTTCATATATATGAATATATGAAATAGCGCCATAACCCCACCAACACAGAACACACACAAGACTGAAAGCAATCAATCATTTCCAACCTGAGTCCAAGCAACTTACAGACACACAAAAATATCCAGCAGCAAACAACGCAAAAGAGCCAATGCTGGGAAAGTTTGAGAGCAGGAGGAGAAGGGGGCGGCAGAGGGTGAGATGGTTGGATGGCATCATTGACTCAATGGACATGAACTTGAGCAAACTCTGGGAGATGGTGGAGGACAGAGGAGTCTGGCGTGTTACAGTCCACGGGGTCACAGAGTCAGACACGACTGGGCGACTGAACAGCAAAAACGAACACCACACAAGGCAAAGCTCCCGAGGTTTTGTGTCCAATCAGAAATCACCAACCTCGACAAAGGAGGAAAACAGTGCATTGCTAGGAATCAAATCACTGATCAAAAAAGACCCCAAGGGGGCTCAGGGGCAGAGAGAGAAGACAGTGGTGTTAGGGTCACTATGACTGCCCCACCTGTTCTAGAGACAAGAGAAATAGTGGATACCTTACAAGGACATTTAACAAACATGTGTTTTGAAGATCCCAGTTGAACTTGTAGACATAGAAACTGAAAGATCTGAGACAAAAAGTACCCTGGATGGCGGTGAGGGCAGGCCGAACGCTGCAGACACGGGCTGACGACGGAAGGCGCTGCAGCGGGAGTTGGCGGGACCAGGCGCGAGAGGAGGGGCCGCGTTCGCAACAAGGCCGCCGGAGGGCAAGCCGCCGGCCCGCCCCCGCCCGGAAGATCCAGCTCCTGCATCTCAACAGCAAGACCGCACAGGAAACGGGGACCCTCCAGGCAGAGCAGGGGGGTCAGCACGAGGGGCCACGCGGCCACCAGGCTGGACACACAAGTGGCACCCACACTCAGAGGCTGCCGCGAGCTCAGAGAGGGCAGGTGGGCCCACCCTGGGAGAAGGCGGCCTAGCATTTTCGGACCCCAGAGAGAGAGCGCAGATCTACACAGAAACCTGCCCACCAGGTCACAGACTGGAAACAATCCACGTGGCCACCAGCAATGGGCGGACGGGCCTCCAAGGCACCAGCCAGCAGAGCGATGCCCCTCATGACAGGACAGGCCCAGTGCCGACAGTCCGGGGGCACCCACCCGGCCAGCGCCGCAGGCGGGCCTCTGCCTCTGCACAGGCGCTCGTGCCCTGGAGCACAAGCTGTCCCCGGTCTGGTGCCCTGCGTTCAGGCACGCTCGGGCGTCTGCACCCCCATACTTAGGCCCCCCCCCCAGAAGCCCAGAGCTCAGAGCCCATTCCCAAGGGCTGCTGTCTCCAAGGAGAGGGCCTTTCAGGACACAAACCACGGCCTGGACCTTGCTTCCACGGCCCCCCGAGTCCCTCACCGCCAATGAATAGGGGCTGGGCCCCGGCCCCGCTGCCAGCAGGGTGCCTGTGAGTACATAGAACGTGGGGGCTTGGCCCAAGTGCCCTGGGGGCAGGCTGACCCAGGCTGAGGAAGGAGGGCCTGGGGCCCCTGACGAGTTACCTTGCCCGCTTCCTCAGTAAGACCGCAGGCAAGACGCCACCATCAGGTCAAGGCCCCCACTCCCGTGGGTGGACTTTCAGGAGAACAGAGAGCAGCCTGCTATGCTGGAAGGAGAGTCTGGAGAGCTCAGGCCTCTGCCAAGGCCAGGAGGCAGGGGGATGGCAGAGCTGGACTGAAGGCGCTTCTGCGCCAGAAGCCTCACTCACAGTGAGTGCCCTGCACTCAGGGTCCCGACAGCCGTCCCAGCCTCCGAGCTCCTCTCAGACCACCGCACCCCAGGAAACAAACCCTAACCACACCGTGCAGGGCATATGTCACGTGCGTCCACTTAAAGATACAGAAACACGCCCCCCGCTGAGTGGGCAGAGATGTTCTCCCGGTCGGAAGCCACCCTCATGTTTATTTTCAGGACAAGCACCTGGACGGTCCAGCCCCGTGGGCGCCTCCAGGGCTGTTCAGGTGGAGTGTGTGTGTGTCTACACGGGGAAGCACCGTGTGCGTGGGTGTGTGAGCACAGCTGCGGGGCAACCATGCCCTTTCCTCCCACCCCTGGCCCAGGCTTTCCCCGGTGCCACCCCCGCCACCCTGCTGGCCCGAGGGTGCTGTGAACGGGCACGGTGAAGGAGCGGCCGCCCTCCGGGACCACGGGCCCTCCTCCACGGGCCTGTGGCTGCTGTCAGGATGCATCTCTCTGCAACCCCCACCTTCCTGAGCTCCAATAAGCTCAGTTCAGTCGCTCAGGCGTGTCCAACTCTTCGCGACCCCATGGACTGCAGCACACCAGGCTTCCCCGCCCATCACCAACTCTTGGAGCTTGCTCAAACTCATGTCCATCGAGTCAGTGAGCTCCAGCAAAGGACACAGAAACAGAGTCAGGTGCCCACGTCCACCTGGACACCCTGCCTGCCCGCCCCTGCCCCCTTCAGGAGGCTGGCCCCAGGCGTGCAGAAAGGGGCATGCACCAAACTGGGCATCCTGTCCAGAAGCAGCAGCAACCTACGCTCAGTCCTTGCACATAACAGAGCAAGCCGCCAGGGCCTGGTCCCCGGACAGCGATGAGGAGCTGGACACAGTCCACAGCAAGGACATCTGCACCTCAAGAGACCCCGTGAGAGAATGAAAAAAAAGCATCATGTACTGACCCAGGACTTGCATCCCCAGCAGACACAGCACTCTCAAAACGCAACTGAAAATGGACAGGAGATGGTGACAGACATTTCCCCAGAGAAGTGGCACCCACATCCACCAGGACGGTCAGAATCAGACCACGGAGGCTGATAGGGCCAGAGAGCACATGCAGACACAGAGCCCGATCCTCCGCAGGCCACACGCACCTCCCTGGGGACCCAGCCACCTGCTCCCCTCGGCAAAGGACTAAGGTGCCGGGCACATGGAGGCACAGAGAGTGCTCAGGCGGCGCGATCCTGGTCTGAACACGCGGGAAGGGTGGAGCCGACCAGGCTTCTGCTGTGAGGCTGCTCCTCATGACAGGACAGAGGACAGCTCTGCACAGCAGCCGGCAAACCTCACTGCAGCAGGCTTCAAGGGCAGACCCCACACACGGACACTCAAGGATCCCCTCCAAACGGGTTTTAGTCGGAACCTGAGGCCGTGGCAGCTCAGTGGGTGCTAAGCCCCCAGGGTGTAGCGAGGGCAGTCCAAGGTTCTAGATCAGCCTTGCGGGAGGTCGGAGGCTACGCATATGTCAAAATTCAACAAAGCTTACACTTCAGACTCAGTGGAATGTAAATTACACCTCCGCAAGCTGACCGGAGGCAAATGCGCCCACAGCAAAGCAGGAACTCTCGCTGGGGCCCCTGCAGGGAGTCCCGAGGGCCCCAAAGAAGCCGCTGCCCACAGGGCTCCCGCCGAGGACTCCAGGCACAGGGCGCCCAAGGGCAGGAGGGGCCAGAGGCGGGCGGGGGGGGACCAGAGGGCCAGGGCCAGGTGCCACTGCTCCTTCCCGGTTCCGTGACTCGGGAGGGGCGCGGGGCGCTAACCTGAAACCCACACACCTGCGCACTTGGAACTGCTGTGGTTTCTCTTCCTGCGTTACATTGCAAAGAGCTGTTCACTTATCGCAGGAGAGAAAAAGAGGACGACCGTGCTGGAATGTCTTCTTCCCAGGCTGGATGTGGTTTCAGGCTCTGTTACCACTTTCTCCAGTCCCTTTTCTCTGACTGATCTATTTCACAATAACAAAGAGCTTGATCTACGTTTTCAAAGACAAAAGGGAGTAGGCAAAGGTTTGAGGGCCTGGAGTGGCCGCACAGAGGCTCTCTCTTCCCAGGCCCGCCCTATCTCTGTCCTCAGAACCCCCAGAGCACCTGCCCCCCCAATAGGCCCCTGAGCACCCCGCACGGCAGCCACACCACTGGGGCCACATCCAGAGGCGCCAGCAGCCTGGTGAGCTCGAGGCTGGGGGTGTGGACGGACACCCTGTTCAAGGCCCTGCAAGTGAGGCAGGGGCTCCTGTGGTTTCACTGGGAAGGGTGGTATGCCTCGCTGAATGTCACAGCTGATGCTTCCGGCGGGGGTGGGGTGGGGGGTTCACCATGCTGGATCTCGGAGGGGAAAGCTAGAGATCCACTCAAAGAACCCGCGTGGAGCCAAGGGAAGGGCGCACACAGCAGGGGACAACCTGGGGCACGCGCCCGCTGGTGGCGGGAGAGGCGGTGGTGGGAGGTGGGTGGGTGGGGGGGTCCTCTGCGGTGACTGCCTCCGCCGCCAGCACAGAAATAGCCTCCTGAGACCAGAGGCCCCCAGCCCAGGGCCCCCAGAGGGGAAGAGGCAGGCGTCTCCTCACAGCCCGGCCTGCTCCGCCCCAGCCGGCTGGACCCTCAATAGCCGGGAGCCCTACACACTGGCTCCCGAGCTGCCACTGCCCAGGGCGACACCCTCGTGCCAGCCCCAGGCCTGGGCCACCCCCCGCCCCATCCCGGCACTGCCCTCTCCAGGCCCGCTCACCTGACCCGACGTCCCATCTCACAGTGCAGGAGGCGGAGGCAGAGCCGAAACCAGGTCCACATCTGACCCCGCCACCGGCTCCGGGCCGCTCACACCTCCAGGAAGGCAGGCCCGGGACCCTGGTGAGAGCGCAGCTGCCCTGGGCAGGGAGAGGCGAGCCTCACAAACAGCCCCGCAGCTGCTCAGGAGGCAGGTGAGTCACTGGAAGCGCAAGGGCCACACCCCGCCTCCCTCCCAGCCCCGTGCTCCCTCTCCAGAGGAAGAGGAAGCCCCGATCCGCCAGGGCTCCTGGGAAGCTGCCCACACACCTCACACTCATGGGAAGGGCAGCCCCCCGTCACGCAGCCCCGGGCAAACAGGAGCCCCGCTGGCCTCGCCCGCCCGAGGCTGAGTGCCGGGCTCCCTCCGCATCCCTGTGTCAGCCCCCCACCCCGGACGGCCTGCCAAGGAGGGCAGAGAAGACGACGTGAGGGTTGGGGCAGAGTACCCACCTGGGCCCGGCTGCCAGGGGGAGCTTGGAAGCAGGCTGCACTGCGCGGGCTCGGGGCTGGGAGAGTGGCACAAATGCCCGACAGGCCGTCAGCTTTGGGTGAGGTTCCAGCCAAGCCAACTGCACCCTGGTGGGAGAGGCTGGTGGAGCCCGGCAAGTGGGCTCCTGGACCACAGCCTACGGGGCACCCAGGTCACGCAGCAGCCACTCCTGACCCCCCGAAGTGCTGGCCGCAGGCACAGGGACTGCTGCCTTCCCCCACGAGCCTTCCCAAGCCCAGCAGGCACAGAGCCCAGGCTGCCTAAGAAAAGGCTGAGGTGGGTCCTGCCAAGTCACCCCGCCCTCCCCGCTGGTATAAAAACGTCGGAGGCAGCATTTAGCCCCGACTCAGTGCACAGGAAGGCGGCTGGTGGAGCACATGGAGCAGGGGAGCCGCCCCCCTGCCTGGGGCCTGACCCCTACAGGCGCTCAAGCACAGACACTGGGAATCCTCCGAATCTAAAATACTGGAATCCAATCAAGAAACAGACTTCCCTGAGAAAAACGTCAGAGAGAGCTGGATGAGGTCCACTGCTCATGCAGGGCTGTAGGGAAGCTTCCCAAGAGGAAAGGACCCCAAGAAAAGACAGGCTGGGAGCTCAGCGGGGATGGAGAGTGACAGGCCCCACAGCCCCCACCCATGGTGAGCGCCCCAGGCTGGCCCCCACCGGGTCAAGTGTCTGGGAGTGCCCCGGCACGTCCGTGGAGACGTCCACGCGCCCCAGAGGCGCCCGAGGCGTGCCAAGCCAGTGGAGCAGCTTCCTGTTGCGGACACACAGCACACGGGCGAACCTGGCGGCACCTGGGTCGAGGACCACCAAAGAGCTCCCGCCACCCTGCCGGCTGCTGTCCCGCCGTGGCCGTGGCTGGGGGCGGGCCTGTCCCCAGGGGGTCCGCAGGGCTGTGTGAGATGGTCTGGCCCCTGTGGAGGCTGCCGTGTGAGCTCTGGGCACGGCTGAGGCGGGTGAGGAGGTCACATGCACTGAATGCCTTTTCGGCGCTCTGTATTTTCAGCTTATGACAGCTTTGGCAGGAGGTGATCCCACCGTGAGTCCAGGGAGATCTGCTAAGGACAAGCCCCCAGCAAGGATCAAACTCCTCCAACAGAACCTGCACCCGCCTTGGTACCTCCCAGGCGGGTTCCTGACAGGAGCCCAGGAGGAACGTCTCGGCCCTGGCTCTTCCCGCAGCCCGGCCACCCCCAGCCTGTTGGGCTGCGCCGCCTCCCAAGGACCCCTTTCCTCTCCCTTGGGCACTGGGCCTCCCCAGCAGTTTCCCAAAAGGTAGCGGATGAGAAGTACTACTTTTTCCAGAATTTTCAAGTGGAAAAACATTTTATTCTATCCTTGCATTGGATTAATAGTTCAGCTGATGTGAAATGACTTCCACTGATGTGGCTGATGTGAAATGAAATTCCTTGGTTTTTAGTTTCCGGGTTGGATTTTGTTCAGATTCCTGGTTAGTTTTGCTCTGTTGCCCTCTGAAGGTTTCTGAAATCCTTCCCTTATCCCATGTTCTGAAGGTCCCACTCGTGTTTCCTGGGGGCAGCGGGGAAGCTTTCACTCTGTGGGGCACGGGGTGAGCCTACTCAATCTCAACTCACTTCCTGTGATTCTAGAAATTTTCCGAGTTGCTTAAAAGTCCCTCTTTCTGGAACCCTGCTGTGGCTCAGAGCCCCTTGCACTGATGCACCAACGTCTTCACTCCTGCCGTCCTGGTGTCCACACCTGATGTTCTGTTCCCTTGCTGGGAAATGCACCCCATTTTTCACCTCTTCCTTCACCAGGACTTCACTGTGCCATCACACCTCCAGCTTCCAAGCACTCCTGTTAACTCTCTGGACATTCCTCTTCTCTACCGGTTGGTTCTCACTTGCCAGGGGACCCTCCGTGCCCTGCAGGTCTCTCAGGGGACTAAGATGGGGCAGCTCATCTGTTTGTTCAGTCTGCTCCCTCCTTTTCTACTGGTTTTGGCCTCTGCCTTCCTTGTTCACACAGTCCATGAAACACGTGGTGATCACAGGCCATCCACTCCTATTTAAAGACGGGCACTGAAGGGCTCACGGACAGTTTGGTGTCGGGGGATGAGGGGGCGGGGCTGGCTCAGGCAGGCCCTGGGGGACCACCTGGCTCCCAAGCAGGAGGCACGCCCACCACCTCCACTGGCAAGTGTCTGGAGGGCTCTCTCTTGGGCAGGTCAGACTCCACTCTTCTGCCTGGAGAGTGG
This sequence comes from Cervus elaphus, assembly GCF_910594005.1. NCBI lineage: Eukaryota > Metazoa > Chordata > Mammalia > Artiodactyla > Cervidae > Cervus > Cervus elaphus. The sequence continues at coordinate 1,112,310 of NC_057816.1, forward strand.
ACTGCAGGCGCCAGGGTCTTGGGCACAGGCTGGGTTGGGGAACATGTCCTCGTGGCTTTATCTGCATGGGGGAGGCCCTGGTGTGGTCCGGGGACGCGCGCTCTCAGGACAGCGATCCTTGGGTTCGAGGCAAGCAGGAGGCAGCAGGCTGTCTGCTGCTCCCGCGCACCTCCAGACCGCCAACGGGCCCCCTCCAAGGTCTGAGGTCCCACGGCCCAGGGAGCCACGCTGAGCTTCCTCGGGTTTCCGCTTCCTCACGGCTGCATTCCACCTGATCGCCAGCTTTCCAACTTCTGACTCTGCTGCCTCCCACCTTTGCTCCCTTCGGTCTCTGCCTTTCCAGAGCCCTCAGCTCTCATTCCGGGGGACTGGGGAGGGAGCAGATTCAACATACAAGTGCAAAGCCCACTCTCTTTAGGCAAAGGGGCCAAATGCGATGGGACACTGGTGGGTGGCCCCCTGCTCCCCTTCCAGAGCCCCAGGGCTCTCCCCTTTCTGACAGCCCCTCAACTCAGCTACCAATTGATGCCCACACTCCTCCTCTGGGCAAAGCTTCCCACCCAGTTCAGGCAGACTCACGGAGGCGGGCCTAGCCTGCCTATGGGACTGGCGGGCCTCAGAGAAAACTCTTCTTAACGGTGTCCCTGAACAGCTCAGCCTTGCCCAACTCCCCTCCCTCCATCCCTCACCCTCAAATCCCAGAGTCAGAGAACCCCGGAACCCAGCCCTGAGGGTCAGTGGGCCGCGCGCATCCTGTCCAAGGCCTCCAAATGGACACCTGTGTCTTCACGGAGACGCGCCCAGAGGCCAGGACAAAGCACAGGTCCAGCCGGAGCCAGGCCAGGGCTGGGAACGCAGGCTCCTGCCTGCACAGGAATGTGGGGAGCAGGCGCGCCCGCATCCACTCAGAAAGCGGCTCTGGTGAGCCTTGTGCTCACGGCCCCGCGGGCACCTTGCCTTCACAGGACCACACCACCACCAGCCACTGCCCCCCCTGGAAATTCTGAAACCAGAGCTCCTGGAGGAGGGCTGTGTGGCTCAGAGACGCCCCCGCCCCCCCTGCCGAGGTCACAGGCGCAGTCCCGGGTGCTGGATGGCCTGCCCCGTTCTCAGGCCGTTGTGGCAGAATGGGCACAAGTGGGCAGTGTGCTCCGCCTGGGGTCGATGTTTCCATGAGGATTCTAAGAAGTACTGACAGGAACCTCACTGAAGGTCAGTGAGCGGCAGAACGCAGACCCTGGCCTTGGCGGCCCTCAGCTGCTCAAACACCGGCAGTCACTGCAGCCAGCCCCTGGTGGTGGCCAGGGCTCCCCAGAGCACGGGGCACCAGATGGACACGGGGCACCAGATGGACACGTGCCCCCGAGCGCCGTCACTGGAGGGCTGCTTCCAGACATGGGGTGCTCACAAACTGCCAAGAATCCCTCAAACAGGATCCCAGTGGTGGCGGGGGTGGGGGGCGTGGGGAGGTGGAGGAGGCAAGATACAATGAAGGAGGCCAGCAGTGGGGCCAGCGGAGCCAACAGAACACCTGCTTCACCTTTCAGACACTCGAGACACTGAAACACTGACGCTGCCGGGAGCCCCCGTCCCCACACCCTGCCCCCGCCCCACGCAGGTGGGAACGGGAATCCCGTGCAGGCCCCGGAAACCCGAGGCTCCCATCTTCCCACCAAGCCCACCCCGTGTCACGTCCACCCAGCGGAGCAGCAGCACCCAACAGCCCGTGCGGACGCGGGGCCCAGCGGCAGAGGGAGACCATTCCGCCCACCAGCGCTGGGGTCTGAAGCCCCGCCCCGGGGCTCGGGCGGCCTCCGTGCCCGGCGCGCCCTCTGGTGGACGCAAGAGCCACAGACGGCGCTTTCAGCCTGCAGAGCCTCCCGCCTCCTCCAGCAAGTGCGGGAAAGAGCTACCGCAGCCTCCCCACCCCCGCCCCCGACAGGAGAACCGCGAGGCGGGTCCGACCGCCTCCTGGGTACCTCTGGGTGCCCCTAGACCAGCCCAGAGGCCTGCAGAGCGGGCTGGGTGGGCTGGGGCAGAGAGCGGCCAGCACTTCCCAGCGCGCCCCCTCCCCATGGGACAGCTGCGGGGCGATCCAGCAAGCTTCTGGCTCGCAGAGCTTCTGCCCAGCCTGGGCCCCCAGGATACACCGCGTGAGGGAGCGTTTCCACAGGAGCAGAACGCAGGTGGCAAGGCAAGGATGGCCCTCCAGCAAGCGTGGCCGTGGGAAGAAAAGGAAATCTTCCTGCGGCACCATCATGGCGCCAAGCACCACTGCTTCCGAGGTCTCGCTCCACCTGACTGACGCCCGGCTTCTGCCGCCGGACGAAGGCCCTCGGCAGGGTGAGCGCAGCTGAGGGAAGGGGCAAGCAAAACCTTTCCCCACGGCGGGCACGTGAGCCCCAAGGGCACCCCCGAGGCCCTGCCGAGCAGTTCACAAAGGAAGGCTCATGAAAAAAGGCAATAAAAACGCAGTAGGCTCAGCCCCACTGGCAAGAAACGCCATGACGGGAGTGACGCTCCACTCTGCACACGGAGGACCAGAAAAGACGGACAGCGGCAGCCAAGGCAGGGCCGGTCAGCAGGAGGAGAAGGCGCGGGACCCCGTGGACCAGCCGTGGTTTCCTGAGAACAATCAGCAAGGGGAACGGCTGCTCGTGACAACACCCAGGAGATGACCACTGCAGGCTGTTACACTCACACGAGTGACACGGCCACGGGGGTGCGGAGCCATAGCAGGTTAGGAGCCAGAACAGACCCACCCTCCTGCCGCTCACCCCTCTCCATGGTCTCCACGCCACCTCGTCCTGGGCCGGGCCAGGGAGAGGGGCTGGAGACAGAGCTGGGGCCCCGCAGCCTCCCAGCCATCGGCATGGGACCACCAGGCCCTGCGGGCTGGACGTCTCAGCGCAGCAGCCCTCCAAGACCCTGCAGCTCTTGGCAGGCGCCACGAAGGCTCAGGGGGAAGGCTCGGCCCGAGGAGGGACGTGAGACGGGACTTCAATTTGGGAAAAGCCTCTCCTCACGAGCTGACATGTGATGCTCTTGACAGAATCACGGGCACAGACATCTGAGCACCTCGCTTTCTCCGGGGCTCTTGCTTCTACTCATCACCACAGCCTCACCGCTCTAGGTTCCGGGAGCGGAGGATGTGAAGTCAAGGGCCCCAAGCTCTGCGGTGAGCTCTGTGGGGGCCCAGGGAGGGGCTCAGAGAGAGGAAGAGGTGTGGGGCCCCCCGCGAGGAGAGGCCGGGGGGAGGGACTGCACCAGCACAGCCGGGGCCCCGTGCCGCCCCCTTCACTGCAGACAGCAGCCGCCAGGGACTGCGGAGGATCGCCCAGGGGCCGGCGCCTCGAGGGCCCAGCGCCCAGGGACCCCCAGGCAGGACTGTGCTTGGCTCACGCCCATCCCAACAGCACTGGCTCCAAGGCCGGGTCAGGCTGCGTCTCAGCCCCTCCCGGACACTGCCCGCGGCGTGGGCACACATACCACACACATGCGCACACAGCGCGCTCTAGGTCACGTGACAGGATGCATTACTAGGGGTCATCATCACAACTAGACCAGAGACTTCTGCCTCTGCCTCTGGCCCTCCGTCTGCGGCGGTCTGCACAGGGGGTCCTTCCTGCAGGGGGGCACACGAGTGCCTGGTGCGGGCAGCGTGGCGAGCACCGGGGTCTGTGACAGTGCTGAGGAGACCGTCCTGAGAAAAGCCGAGCTGTGCCTAAAATCAGAGCCGACGGGAAATGCTCTCCAAGCGTGATGCCCTCAAGTGTGTTCAATGAATCCGTGTTTCCACAGGCTGGCCGTGAACTTCAAACAAAGGCTGCTGTTTTTAGACCTGCTTTTCAAGTTCTACTCCAGACAGTTATTCAGTGTCCACTTAATGAATAAATGCCTTTCCCAAACACACCTTACAGAACTGACACACCAACGCCCCGTCCCGCTATCCAGCTCACCACCTGGGCACCGTGGTTCCCTTTCTGTGTCCGTCTCAGGCTCCAGTGTGACACTGGGCCTGCATTTCCCAGGCCTGCAATTCTCCAGATCCAGTGGGTTTGGCGGTTTAAGAGTCAAGACAGGTCGATGAGAAAAACCTCGAGCTGGGGAGCAGGCCCAACCGGGGCCTTCCTGCTGGACCTGGTTCCCTTCAGGAACCTAGGCTCAGCTTCGAGCCTGGCGCTGGCTGCTCTGCGCCCTGGCACCTGGGTGTGGGTGCTGGGCCAGCGGCTCTCTCTGCTCCGGATCAGGCTCCCCGCTCCAGGTCTCCTTGGATCTGGAGCCCTTCAGAGGCCCGACCCCGGCCTCTCACCCAGGGAAACCCTGCCTGTCCCATACAGATGATCAAAGCCCTGCTGCCCCAAACCCAGGGCCTACAGTGGGTCAGGAAGCTTTGTGATCACGGCTGCCCTGGGCAGAGCAGGCAGGTGAGGAGGAGACTGCTGCTCACGCGGAAAAAAAGGAAGCTGAGAGATGAGGGGACAACAGGGGGATACCTCTGCTGGCTCTGAGGCCAGTCCACCCAACAGGACTCCCTCCACGGGCAGAGAAGGTGCTCAGTGCCCCCTGCTGATGTCCTCACTCACAGGAAACATCTCGGCGCATAAACAGATGGCTGGCTGAGGAGGTGAAGACCATGGTAACCCCGGAAAGGAGAGCCGCTGAGTCCACACCTCGTTCCCCAAAGGCAGGCCCAGCCCAGGGGCGGCGAGGCTGGGCCTTCAGCCTAGAGCAGAAGGCAGAGCAGCCCGCCTGACCTTGCAGAAGAGGTGGGGCACAGTGGACCTGTATGCCCAGGCCCTCACACGGGGCTGAGCAGGCTGCCCCCGGGCACAGCCACTGAGGCTAACCACACGACGGGGTGGCTCGATGAGCGGAGACAGCAAGGAAGGCACGGGGCTCTGTGAATGCCAAGGAGCCCGCCACCAAAAACAGGCTCCTGGAAAGCAAGGAAGGTGCCCATCAAGGCGTCTGGGCTCGGGTGGACCCCTACATGGTGAGGTCTGATGCTGTGGATGGGCCAGCCAGGGCCAACCAACCACAGCTCCTTTCCGAGGGGGAGCCTGGCTGGGGGAGGCCAATCTGGCCCAACTTTGTCACTTCTGATAACAACAGAAGTGGGACCTCTAGAGCACAAAACTAAAAAAGCTAGAGCAGGCCACCCAACATACACAGACACACACACACAAGAAAACTCACTCTATTTAAAAAGAGATCAAAAGAAAGGGTGATGGGTGGTCTGATTCAAAGTTATTAAAAAACAACACAGAGAACTTCCTTGGTGGCACAGAGGATAAGAATCCACCTGCCAATGCAGGAGACACAGGTCTGACTCCTGACCCAGGAAGCTCTCCGATGCCGAGGGGCAACTAAGCCCGTTTGTCAACTACGGAGCCTGTGCTCTGGAGCGTGGGGGCCCCAACTACTAAGCCCACGAGCTGCAACTCCTGAAGCCCGCACACCGACAGCCTGTGCTCCGCAACAGGGGACACCACCACGATGAAAAGCCTGCACACGGCAACCAGAGTGGCCCACACTCGCCACAACTAGAGAAAGCCCAAACACAGCAATGAGGACCCAGCGCAGTCAGAAATAAACTTAAAAATAAATAAATGTTGTTTTTTAAAGTGGAGCTCTCTTTCAAAAAATAAAAAGACAACACAGAGAATGAATAAGTAAGAATTAGAACATCCTCTATACCAGGACAGCATGCCAGAAAGATCTATCCCTGAAAATAAAAACTATCACCTATAATTCCAAAATTGTTCTGAACATTAGGAAAATTTAAAAAGCCAGGACAGAACCACCATAATCATGAATCAGAATTACAAAGATTCAGACCGACAGCAGAGAACCGCTATCTATAATCATACAGTCGGTTAGTAGCAGAACCTCCTGGGAAGAAACCCACCCCAGTGACAATGGAACAGCCAGATGTGACTGAAGGGTGGTCAGGAAACCCCCTGCTCCCACCCCCGCTTTCAGCACCGCCTTGGGTTGTCAGGAGAGTCCCCTGTCCAGACAAGGAGGAGTCAAGGGGCTTGGTCAGCAGGCGACGGAGCACCTGGCTCCTCAGCGTGGTGAGACGGCTGCAGCATGGGCCGGGTATTCCGTGAAAGCCCTGTGCCCTGCAGTGGAATGGGGAGGGCCAGCATGACTCCAAGGCACCTTGTCTTCCCACGCATGGTCTGTTCCCTGGGAAGCCCCAGAGACAATGACCACCCCAAAGCAGTGGGCGCCCCGGCACCTGGAATGTGGTCTCTACAAGCCACTCCCACCACAAGAAACCAGGGCTCCTTGGAGGAAAGGCGGGCTCTAGCCAGGGCCTCGCTGTCACAGCAGAGAGCAGGGACAATCTCCAAAGCCCCCAGAGTCCCTGTCACAAGGCTTGGAACCAGCTTGAATAAACGCCCAGAGGCCACAGATGGGGCAAAGTGACCATCAAGGAGGATGAGAGCTGCGGTATCCTCCAAGACCGAGACTGTTTTAATCAATGAATTCTTAGTGAAATATATACTTTAAACCTTCTTGGTTACTTGGAGAAGGTGTCACAGAATCAACACTTGATTCTGAGAGCTGGTAAGTAGACGCAAGGAATCAAGCATTTATCCGGACTTGTATATATTAATGTGGGGTAACCAAAGGGCTGACAGGAGAAAGTGTCTCTTCAGAGGCGTCACGGCCAAAGCCCCTGTGCCCCAGGCCGCCCCAATGCTGGCCTGCAGCCTTTGTCACTGTGTCCACACCCCAGAAAGGCGAAGGCTCACACCTGCTCTCTCCCCCTCACCCCGTGAGGAGAGAACAAGACACACAGTGAACAGAAGTATGTGCCCAACTCCGACCTGGGAGGCGAGTGGGGACCCCAGAGAGACCGTGAGCTCCGAGAAGGGAGGTTCTCTGGCCGGCACTCAGAGAGGTCACGTCGGGCTTTGCAGATCGCGCTCTCACGCTGCCTGTGGCCACTGCAGGAGGCGGGCACCGCCTCACGCCATCTCCTCTGAGCGCTGAGGACAGGCCCCGGGCCACGACGGCCCAGGAGGACATCTCCCCCGTGGACCAGAGGGGACTGGGACGAGAGGCGGTGTGCAGCGGCCCGGCGGGGCCTCCCTCAGCGGGCTGTCAGCTCTCAGGAGGCCGAGGGTGTGTTTCCCTCTCCCCAGTCCCCAGGCACGGCTGAGCCGGGGGAGGCAGCAAGCTGCCCCGTCCTGAGCTGCATGGAGCCCAGCACTTGCCCTGTTCCCGTCACAGAGGGGCTGCTGCCATACCTCAGACCCCAGTGGCTCACAGGAAGCTCTGCAGGGCGCGGTCCTTGCTCACACCACACGGGACCCACCAAAGAGGCAGCCTCGGCTCCCCTCCAAGGCAGAGGGCCAGGCAGACCTGTCTCAGCAGAGGCCTGGTCGAGGGCAGGCTGCTGTGTGGGGAGGACCGTGTGGTCTCTCTGGGATGCCAGCGTGAGGCTGGGGGTGGCAGCAGGCGGACGAGGTGCACGCTGCAGTCGGCACCTCCCCAGGCCGGCCCCAGAGACGACTCACAGACGTGAGCCCTCCCTGCCTGCCTCCAGAGGGACGGCCAGCAAGGGGCGCTGACACGAGGGACGGCTGGAGGGGCCCGACACTGCAGGAGCACGGGGACGGGGCCTTTCTGGGCACGTCTGGCCACCCGGTGGAGAAGGAGGGAAGAACGAGATACTGAATGGGATGGAAGGAGAAGCTACCAGTGCGTCTAGGACGTCCTGGGAACCTGTGGGGGGTGCCGCGGGGAGAGCCCGGGCCCCACCAGGGCATGCGTGAGGCCTCTACTGGGAGGGTCACCAGCGGGGTCACATGAGGTCTGCTGGGAAAGGAAGCACGCTGGAGCAAAGCCTGCCCAGAAACCCCAGTGGACACTGGCCCATTGACCTCACAATCAGATCAAGGGGCTCTAATGCCACCACCCAGCGACCCAGAGCAGAGGCAGGGCCTACAGACAGGAGCAGGGGAGCAGCCTTCTCTTGTAAACAGCTTCAACCTAAATACTGCAGAATCAGCAGACAAAAAGGAAGGGTCTTACTGATTATCATCAACAGAGGCTGCTTTCAAAATCCTTCAGTAAGAAACAGGTTGAGTCGCTCACGCAGCCGATGTCTGTATAGGACCGTCTTGTTGAAGAAGGGATAGGCTAGCCACTCTGGTATTCTTGGGCTTCCCTGGGGGCTCAGCTGGTAAAGAATCTGCCTGCAACACAGGAGACCTGGGTTCCATCCCTGGGTTGTGAAGACTCCCTGGAGAAGGAAAACGCTACCCACTCCAGTACTCTGGCCTGGAGAACTCCATGGACAGTCCACGGGGTCCCAAAGAGTCGGACACGACTGAGCACCCTTCACTTCACTTCACTTGTTTCCCAGCCTCTCTGCCTCTGGCCCTGGAGCAGCAGCCTGGCTGCTCCCGGCAGCCTCTCCTCCCTGTTTCGTCCACGCTGCCCTACGCCTCAACCTGAGTAGGGCTTCGGCCCACATCTCGGGAAGGCCGGAGCCTACACGTGTGCTCACTAGGGGTGAAGGGCATCTCCGTACGTGTGCTTGCCCACTTACACGAGGCCAGCAGAGATGGGCAGTCTCGCGTTGTGGACGGCCCCTCGACTACAGCCACGAGCAGCGTGGCCAGGCTCTCCTCAGGGGCTGGGGGCACATCCTCCACTGCCAGGAGGCCTCTGCCCATTCCTCTGTTCTCTGATGGGGTCTGGACGTGCCTTCTGCCGGGGCCGCGTGCACCATGCCTCCCCAGGAGGCTGGCGTTTCCTTAGAGGTCTCTGTGTGCACACACAGGGGCCGCATTTTTCCCACTCGTTCGCCCGCTAATCGACACTGACGTTACTTCCGTTATCTCGGCAACCGTGACTAGTGCCGCCACACACACAGGCGTAGAGAACGCTCTTCAAGAAAACAACTCCCTTTGGATGTACTCCTAAAAGCAGGCTGCTGCATCAGATACTAGTTCCATTTTCAGTTTCTTGAGGCCCCTCCACGCTGTTTTCCACAGTGGCTGTGCCAGTTGACATTCCCACCAACCTGGCACAAAGCCTTCCTTTTCTCCACATCTGCACCAACTCTTGAGACCTCTCGTCTTTTTTATGACCATTCTGACGGGTGAGGTGATATCTCAGTATGGTTTTGACGTGCGTTTTCCTGATGATTAGTGATGTTGAGCATCTTTTCATGTGCCTGTTGGCCATCTGTGTATTTCCTTTGGGAAATGTCTATTTAGGTCTTTTGTACACTTTAGTTCATGGTATATTTTGGACATGAACCCCATATCAGATGGGTGGTCTGCTAATATTCTCTTCCATTCCCTAGGCTGTCTTTTCATTTGTTGATGGTCTCCTTTGCTGAGCAGAAGGTTTTGACTTAATGTAGCCCCCCTTATTTTTGCTTTTGTTGCCTTTCCTTTCGGTGTCAAATGCAAAAAAAAAAAAAAAAATCATCACCAAGACCGTTGTCAACATACTGCCTATGCTTTCTTCTGTAAGTTTTATGATTTCATGTGCTAGGTTCAAATATTTAATCCACTTTAAGTTCACTTTTATGTGGCAAAAGACAGTGGTCCAGTTTCATTCTTTTGCATGTGCATGTCGTTTTCTCAGTAACATTTACTAAAGAGACTGTCCTCTGCCCATTGTATATTCTTGGCTCCTTTGTTGTAAATTAACTGACCATATACACGTGGGTTTTTTTTGTTTGTTTTTTTTTCTGGGCTATGTATTCTGTTCAATTGATCTACATCTGTTTTTATGCCAATACCACACTGTTTTGATTATTACAGTTTTATAACATGGTTTCAAATCATTGCATGTGATATCTATCGCCAACTCTGTTCTTTTTCACAATTGCTTTGGGGTCTTCTGTGTTTCCATACAAATTCTACAATCATTTTTTATATTTTTGTGAAAAATGCCATTAGAATTTTGATAGTGATTATACTGAATCGCTAGGTTACTTTGGATAGTGTGGACATTTTAACCATATTAGTTCGTCCAATCCATGAACAGAGTATCTTTTATGATTTCAATTTAATTGATGTCTTACAGTTTCCAACATACAAAATTTTCACTTCCTCAGTTTATTCATAAATATTTTATTCTTTTTGATGTTGTTGGAAATGGGATCATTTTCTTAATTTCTTTTTTTCTGGCCATGCCATGTGGCATGCAGGATCCTCAACCAGGGACTGGCCCCAAGCTCCTTCAGTGGAAGCCAGAGTCCAACCACTGGACTGCCAGGCACGCCCCCCTCATACCTCTAATGGACACGGCAAGCATCTTTAAGAAGACGGCTGGGAAGCCCGATCCTTGCCCTCATTTGTGTCTGGGCCCTGAAGCTGGAGGTCAAATACTCTAAAAGCCTGTGACCAGAGAAGCACACAGGAGTCAGGCAGGCAGACGGGAGGGTCTCCAGGCCAAGGAGACGCGTGAGCACAGGCAGGGCTTTTGGCGTCAGAGGCTCAGTGCAACGGGCACCCGTGGGGGTGGGGGGGGATGGAGGGAGACGAGGGCTCCACCCCTCAGACAAGGGGGTCCAGAAGGTCTTCTGGGCAGGAGTACGACACGGTCAGTACTCTGCTGGTTTGCAGAAGATGCGAACCAAAGATAAAGACGTAAGCTCCCCAATCCCACCCATGGGTGCCTGAGTCTAGGAGGGCCTGAGGCCCTGGAGTTGGGTCAGCCCAGGGAACCATAGGCCCGCCTGGAGGGAGCCCAGGGAAGTCGTGACCCTGGTGTGGTCATACCGCCCAGAAGTGACTCCTGGATCGGGTCCCATGGCCAGGGCCGTCAGTCAGGACCCTGCCTGTTCCAGCACAGGCTCTAGCCCAGACATGAAGGCCAGGGTGCAGTCTCTAGCCCAGACCCCTCCAAACCTCATTTTAGGGGACATTTTATTGTTTTCATTAGCAACCAAGTGACCCAGACTTCTGAGAAAAACATGAGAGGTGGAAAACTGTGGCACCACCTGTGAACTGCCCCCGGCGGGTCACTCAGCTCCCGGAGGGACCCGTGACCACCGCTGCTCTCCCATCAGCTGTGCTACCGGAGGGCCTGTGACCCCGATTACAGCCAATCAGCAGAGAGCTGGGGGCGTCTGCGGGCCCAGCGTCCTGATGCGCGCTGACGCCGTAAGGCCCATGGACACTGGGAAAACAGAGCCGCGCAGCCAGCCCTGCTCTCCCCTCCCTGCTGGGAGGCGCAGGGCACGGGCGCTGTGGAGACATGGTCACCAGGACCCTCGCAGCAGAGCCTGTTCCCACAACACAGCCACCACTGTAGGCATGACAGGAACAGACACCAGGAACGACCTCCTCCCAGCGAGGGGCCACAGCCCCCGGGGGAGGCGGGGGGCCAGACTGAGGCCTGGAGACCTGAGAGCAGCCGTGGTCACCCGGCTGGAGGCAGACAGAGGCCTGGAGCCCAGCGGTGAGGCGGCAGGGGCAGGGCCTCTGACCACCACATGCAGGGCCAGCCATGCCGGCCCCGGGTCACCCTGTGCCCACGGGTTCTGGCTGTGCTGACAGGAGGAGGCCAGCCCGAGGTGGGGCGGAAGCTGAAGCAGACCCCGTCAGGCCCCTGCTGCTCCGTCCTCAAAGGGTCCTCGCAGGTCCCATGAGCACTCCTGCACCCCAGGGGAGCTCCAGCTGGGAGGGGAGCTAGACCTGCCTCAACCCCCAAGCAGGAGCCGAGCGGGGGCAGAGGGCCCTGGGCTGGTCCCCATACCGTGCGGACGGCCACGTGGGCCCGGCGGAACCCAGCTCGATGGTTGGGCAGGGTCCGGGGTGGTGCGTGAGTGGACGTGAGCTCCACGGGCCCCACAGCAGGTGGTGGGCTGCAGCCTTACATGGCGCCATCTCACAAGAGAGTGGCCATCTGCTGTGAACCAGGGCCCGCTGTCTTCCTGGCGACAGTTCAGACTCAGGGCCCGCAAACCACCAATGCGCCCACCTACACCCACACGTCCAACGAGGAGGCAACACACGAGAAGAAACGACACACAGCGCCCCAGCATCTCCCCGTCCTCGCACAGGCTGAGGTTCCCGGGCCCTTCCAGCCTGGTGGGGCTGACAATCGTGCACCGTTTAACCCGACTACTCTCGGTTGGCCTGGGAGGAAGTGCATGAAAGCCAGCAAGGTCACAACAAGAGGACACATTTATTTTTGTATGAATTATAAACGCCAGCGCTCTCAACAGAACTCAGCTGAGCCCAGCACTTCTTCAGCCAAAAAGGTAGGAGGCCTTCCAGCAGGAACAAGAGAATGTACTCGAAAACAACGGTTTTCATCACAAAGGGCCCTGCTGCAGGCCCATGTCCGGAGAAGCGCTTGGGTCTCCTCCCAACAGCGCAGCGCCATGTGGGGGCTGCAGACAGCACCCACAGACCCAGGTCTCTGCACAGTGCCACACGGACCCAGCCCAACGTCCTGCTTCCAGAAGGCGGGAGCGGGCCAGGCAGGGAAGGCAGGGACAGCCTGTGATGACAGGCAGGACCCTCAGGACCTCACCGCATGCCCTGGCACTTTCAGCGCTTGGTAGGCATGAGCACGTCCACGTCCCTGAAGCTAGTGAACATGACCGCGGTCACGAGACCACCTGCCACACAGCAGGCGCCTCCCAGAAAACCCCTCCCAGCCAGAACCAGTCTGCAGGGCTGGGGCTGGAGCCTCCCCATGGGGTACCAGGGCTCAGGGAGTAGCCGTGACCCCAAGCTGACCTGAACTACAGACGGCATGGGTCGGGGGTGGGAGCGAGTCCCACTCCTGGCGCTTCTTCCGTGACCAGAGCCCGTGGGGCCGACGCCCCGAGGTCACGCGTATTCTGGGAGAGAAGAGCAGCCCAGAAGGGAGGCCACACGTTCACCGGGCCGCCAGAGGCACGCCTCCTCTTGGGGCGGGGGTTGCGGGGGGGTGGACAGAGCCCTGTCCTGGGAAAAAGCCATGGCCCAGCGGACCCCAGCACGCACTCCGTGCCAGGGATGCTCAGGAAGATGGGCAGCCCTGGCCCCGCGCCCGGACACCACGCTGCCAGCCGGACAAGGGAGGACGTGCACACCGCCAACCGCCCCACACTGCCAGCAAGAAGGTCCTCCGAGAGGACGTGGTCCTCCAAGAGAGTCATCCACGCCCGGGGCAGCCACAGCCTGCATTTCCTCCTGCTGAGTCCTTCTTTGTTCACTCATCACCTTCAAAAGCTAAAAGACCAAAGGACAGAGGACCAGGAAGTGGGCAGCAAGGTGTCCACAGGTCTCTCCCTCGGGACAGCTCAGCCCTGCCTCCCACCATTGCTCCCAACACCCGAGGGGCCGGGGACTGCGCGAGCTCACCTGGGCTCCCCGGAGGACCACACTGCCCCAGGCTCTCCATGTGCCCCACGCCTGCCGCCTTCTCCACGGCCTCAGGGACCAAACGTGGCCCGGACTGGAAGCCCAGCACAAGGGCCTCCCAACACTCTGGGAGGGCAGCGAGAATCGAATTCCTTTCCCGACAGAATCAATTAAATGGCACGCACAGTCCCAACACAGAGTGTGTGTGTGTGTGTGCGTGCGCACACACGTGCCCACGTGCACACACAGCCAGGAAGGAGAAGGGCAGGGGCACAGGCGCTGGTCCAGCCCTAGGCCTTGCTGGGGTGCAGCCCGCAGACGCACACTCGGGCCCCGGCTCCCTCGGCTTGGACACACGCACACACAGCTGCCCCTCGGGGTCCTTGCTGGGGCTCCCGCATGCTGCACCCCCTCTCCTCTCAGCAGCAGAGCCCGCGCCCAAGGGAGACACAGCTGGGCAGGCCGGGGAGACAGCGCCCTTAGCTGGGAGCTAGCACCTCCCAGTTCCTGTCTCTGCTCCTCCCTGTCTCTTTAAGAACAAGTCCTATTCATCCTAACACGTGGGATCAGATCCCCTTACAATACTGGGCTGGCCAGAAGGACCACGTGTTTCTGTGATGACCAGGTAAAACCTCTTATAGCTCGGCTGGGAGGTTCCAATTCATCTCCATATCCATCAGACACTGCACCTTCAGATTTCCCTTTATTTGGTCGTTAAAAATTCTGCAAATGGAAAAAAATTCAATTCCCTGGTAGACTGTGGAAAGGCACCTGCAACAGTTCTTTGCTCAAAAAGATAAAGAAGTTTTAGAAAGATGAAATCATGAAGCTGTTTTGTTCTACTACCTGAAAAATGGCAGAAGGCAGTGGAACAAAACAGTTCAATAAAGTTCTGGGTGAAAATTAAAAGCTGTGTTTTTTGTTAGTATTTAAAAACTGAAGGAACTTTTTGGCCAACATCATAGCAAGGACTCAGCTCAGTCATAAGCAACCAGACGGTTCTGCAAAGAGCAGGCCTGCGAATGACAACGGAGGCCATGTGCCCAGCCCAGCCAGGGGACAGTCCCACCCCCGCCTCCACGGCCAACGCAGACCAGCCAGCACCTTCCCCACCTGCACCCGGCGGCACCCCCAGCAGGGCACAGCCCCAGGCCCTACCCAGCTGGAAGGTGAGACGGCCCACGCGGAGCCCCGCTGGCAGGCAGCCTGCTCCTGGGGCTGCGGCAAGGCCAACGGGAGGACCCCTCACCCGACCCAGGGCCCAGGCCCTGCTGCCAACGCACCCGGCCCTGCAGAGCCAAAAGCAGCTGCAAGTCAGCCCTGGACCCACACAGGCGCAGGCTCACAGACAAGGAAAGCAACCTGGCACCACCCTGCTCGGGGTCTCCAGGTCCCTCACGGCATCAATGAGGGGCCACAGGAAAGAACCCGAAACTCAGCAGTTCAAGTCCCTCTCTGAGAGACTCAGAGGCTCAGTTTCCAGAGGGCTGACAATGCCCTCAAGACAGCCCTCTGGTCCTAACCAGCACCTGGCACATGAGGACACAAGAAGGATGCCAACCTCTCCAGTCCTCCTGGGCTGCCCCTGTACCAGGGGCCTCTGGGCTGTGTGGAACCACACCCTCCACCCAGCATGGCAAGGAAACTGGCTCTATCCCATTTCTACGGGTGGGAAGGGGAATGAAGGATTTTATGAGGGCCAGGCTGTGCACACAAACCTAGACGGCATATTAAAAAGCAGAGACATCACTTTGCTGACAAAGGTCCATATAGTCAAAGCTTCGGCTTTTCTAGCAGTCATGTATGGATGTGAGAGCTGGACCATAGGGAAGGCTGAGTGCCAAAGAATTGATGCTTTGAACTGTGGTGTTGGAGAAGACTCTTGAGAGTCCCTTGGACTACAAGATTAAACCAGTCAATCCTAAAGGAAGTCAACCCTCAATATTTACTGGAAGGATTGATGCTGAAGCTCCAGTCCTTTGGCCACTTGATGGGAAGAGCCAACTCAATGGAAAAGATTCTGATGCTAAAAAAGACTGAGGGCAGGAGGAGAGGCGGGACACAGAAGATGAGATGGTTGGATGACATCACTGACTCAAAGGACGTGAGTTTAAGCAAACTCTGGAAGATAGTCAAGGAGATGAAAGCCTGGTGTACTGGAGTCACAGGGTCACCAAAAGTCAGACACGAATTAGCAACTGAACAATAATAAAGGCCACAAACCGGGTCCCCCCACCCACCCAGCTCCCCACCTTCCACTCCCAGTCCCTGGCAGCTGTTAGGGCCTGACGAGGTAAGCTCGCCCAAACCAGTGAAAAGCATGAAGGTCTCTGAGCAGGCGTAAATAAGGGCTCTGGAGACTCGGCAAGTCCTGTCCAGAGGGAGCAGGCCGGCCACTCTGAAGCCCCTTTCAGGTTTCCACCTTTTCCTTCCGCTCCGAAGCCATGGCTTCCCAGCCCAGCGTACACACACACCAACCAAGGCAGCAAGGGCCGGGAGGGGGTGTGTGCCCCACGCCTTCAGACATCTTCTTCTCAGAGAGTGTCCGTCCCGTGGCCACAAGGAGGACCTCCGGGTGACACCACTGAGTCAGCCCAGAAGTGGGGGCAGACAAGGCCACACTCAGTTGGAGAAGCGGCGAGGACCCTCCCCTGCAGCCCCAGCTGGGAGACAGAGTCCAGCAGAGGCACCCCTACAGGAAGAGGCCCTGTGCTGGGGTCGCACAGGTCAGCCCACAGGCTGGCAGGAAGGGGGAGGCACCCCCTGGAATGAAACCTGCCACTGCCCGGAGGCCTGTCTGTCTCAGACGCGTCTCACAGATGGGCCTCCCGGGGGCTCGGTGGTAACCCGCCTGCAGCGCAGGGGGCGTGAGAGACGCAGGTGGGCTCCCCGGACGGGGAGATCCCCTGGGGTGGGAAACGGCGACCCCTTCCACTATCCTTGGGGGCTTCTCTGGTGGCGCGGACGGTAGAGAATCTGCTGCAATGCAGGAGCCCCGGGATCGATCCCCGAGTCAGGAAGATCCCTGGGAGAAGGGGGTGGCTGTGCTAACTTGCTTCAGTCATGTCTGACTCTTTGCAACGCCGTGGATGGTAGCCCGCCAGGCTCCTCTGTCCATGAGATTCTCCAGGCATGAATACTGGAGTGGGTTGCCATTTCCTTCAGGAAGATCCCTGGGAGAAGAAAAAGGTTACCTTTTCCTTAAAAGGTTATCCCCAACGCTTGCCTGGAGAATTCCATGGACAGACCATGGGGTCGCAAAGAGCTGGACACAATTGAGCAACTAACACTTTCACTTTCTTTCACTAACAGGCAGCTGGGACAGGTGATAACCACTTCCTCTGCCCTCCCTCTGAGACGCCCCCAGGAACTTGGGGGACGGACCAGCGGGGCCAGTCATGACCACCACGAGCTGGACCACACTGACGGGGGAGGTAAGCCTGGGACCCGAATGGGCTGGCGTGAGGACAGAGCCAGCAGAAAGCCCTGCTGCAGGCGGCCCCGCAGCCCCAGCACGCATCCCTGGGGTGACCCAGGATGACTCTCAGTGCGGAAGGCGCGGACCCGAGGACACGCCGCCACAGCAGCTTCACCTCCATACCCGCAACCACCACCTGGGGGGAGAGGAGACCCAAGGAGTGGCTGGGCAGCTCCCGCAGCACCTGGGGGATAGGAGAGCGGTCCAGGTGCACCAGCCCAGGGCCAGCAGCACTGGACACTGGCAGGGGCAGCCAGTGGGAGGGTCACAGATGGAGGGCACGGCCGGCAGGGGCTGGGATCAGGCACCTCAGGGCACAGAGCCCCTGCACCCTCGCTCCCCGCCTGGGTCACCCTGGAGTTGGGCCTGCTGCAGAAGGGGGCCACGTGCACCGGGACCAGGGCAGCTGCTCGCCACAGCAGCACGGCAGGGCAGGGGGAGGGGGGCAGTGGCGACAAGGGGGCCTGGGGGCCTGGCATGCAGCGCCCTCACCCACACTCTGCACACAGGCACCGCCGAGGGCATGGAGGGCCTTTTCCATGTGGACGCAGAACACCCACCCACCACCCGCTG
This sequence comes from Cervus elaphus, assembly GCF_910594005.1. Lineage (NCBI taxonomy): Eukaryota > Metazoa > Chordata > Mammalia > Artiodactyla > Cervidae > Cervus > Cervus elaphus. The sequence goes on from NC_057816.1 coordinate 1,129,704, forward strand.
GGAAGGTTACTATTCATCCCCCATCCATTTCACAGAGGATGAAACTGAGGCTCTCGAAAGTGAAACAGGATATCTTGTGAAGCTGCAGTCGGGATTCAAACCCCAAACCATCTGGGCCCTGAGCCCCTTCGCATCCCCCAGCTCTTAGCTCAAACAGAAAGTTTTCAAAGACCCTCCAGAATCCCCACTAAATGGCTCTCACGCAACTGCCCACAGGACCCCGCCCCACTTCCCAGTGTTGCACCCACCCTCTGGGGAAGCCCTGCCAGCAGTGGCAGGGGGACATCAGGCCTGGCCACTCGCAGGCGCGCGCACACAGCCACGCTTTCCGCCATCAAGGAGACTTCTTCAAAGAGAAGAAAACCAGGCGATGCGGAGAACATGGCTGAGGCCCAAAGGCATGCGGCTCCACTCAGAGAGAACCACAGCGCCCAGCCCCGCGCCAGCCCCTCCTCACCTTAAGTGTCCACAGTCTACCCTCCGGTTCCAACTGTCCCCAGGCCCCATCCTGTGGCAGAGCCCTGCACAGGGCCAGGGGCGCCCCGGGCCCGGAGAAATGCCTGGCAGAAAGAGAAACAAACACGAGGGGGACAAAGAAGGGCAGGCCCTCCAGCCAAGTCAGCTGGGAACAGCACGCGCCGCCGCCTCTTCCAGACGCAGCCACTGCTGGGGGGACATGCACAGAAGTCGCCATTGGGCGCTGAGACCAGCTCGCGGGGCCAACGCGCTCAAAACAGGCACAGAGGGCACTCTGCCAAGCACACTGCGCCCAGGCTCAGCCTCCCTCTCGGACCCCTAAACCCCTCCCTGACGAAACCACGTGGGTCTGGGCACAGCCGAGTTTCCAGGACACGGCAAGGGTGGCATGGGAAAGGCTGGTACAGGCAGAACATCTACAGAGGCATCCACACAGAGGCGGCCGCCAGCACCCGCCTGAGCAGGTACCTCCCAGGCCGGCACGAGTGCTGGACAAGCCCGGCAGCCAGTGCCCCGGTGCCACCCAGCCTTCCCACATCCTGAGACAGGGCCTTAGTGAGCCCAGCGGGCAGTGACACCGGGGGCAGGGGTGAGAAGCAAGGCCAATGGCTGCGGCTGCCCCAGGGGCATCTGCCAGGCGGAAGGCGGGCCCTGCCCGGCACCCACCAGGCTCCCTGTGGCTCTGCTGGGCTCCCGTCCGCCAGTCTCTCACCAGCAGCACAGCCCTGGGGACGCTTCATGCGAGGGCTCCCTGCAGACCCTCCAAGCAGGACATGTGAGAAATGACGCGTCACCACCAAGTGTGCAGACACATGGGGCTCGTTCCACGAGGGCTCCGCATGGACCTCCCTGGTGGTCCAGTGGTTGAGACCCCGCCTGCCAATGCAGGGGACACGGGTTCAACCCCTGGTCAGGGAAGATCCCACAGGCCGCAGGGCAACTAAGCTCCCGCATGCCCTGCTCTCTGCAACAAGAGAAAGCCCATGTGCAGCAACAGAGGCCCAGTGAAGTCAAAAATAAATAATTTTTAAAAAAGAGAGAGAGAGTGTGCTCTACATGACCACGGCTCTCCTTGAAGGGGTCAGCACACCCGCCCAGGCCTACCTGCCGCACGCCCTGCCGCTGCTCCGGGACGGGCAGGCGGGGGTCACACTGCTCCTGCTGCGGTGCCTCTGCATGTGCCATTCTCCTCCCAGGACACGACCTTCCCTCGCTCCTACTTGGAAAGCTCCTACGCACCCTCCCAAGCCACCTGCCGGGCCCTCAGCGCCCCCAGCGCCAGCCTGACACAGCACAGACTATCTTCTCCATCTCATCCTGGGCTCAGGGCCCGGCCCACGCCAGACGGCAAATGCAGCAGGACCTGGAGGTCTCCCGGTGGGAAGCGTCCAGCTCACGGCTGGCTGAAAGAGGCTGGGTCACAGCAACATCTCTCAGGACCAGTGAAAAGCAGTTAGAGTCCAGGTGTCCATGAAGAGGCGATACTCACAAATCTCCACACCACGGATTATCACTTGGCAACAAAAGGACAGCTGAGACCAGTGACAGCACGAAGGACGTCTACAGCAGAGATGAGCGAGCGGGTCACAGAAGACCACGTGCTGTGCCTCCGTCCCATCTCTACAAAAACGGCCCAGCAGGCAGATGTGCAGACACGGACCATAAAGCAGTTATTGCCCAGGGCTGGGGTGGGAAAAGGGAGCCACCGAGCACCAGGTTTCTTTCGGGTGACCACAGTGTTCTCAAACTAAACTGTGGTGATGGTCATGCTACTCTGTAATTTTACTAAAAATTACTTAATTGTACACCAAATGCAAGTAAACTTTATGGTATGTAAATTACACCTCCATGAGGCTGTTAAAGTTCAGCCTGGGTGTTCTCATGATCCGATTTGATAGCCAGCCACCACGACATCCTCCTCAGAGGCAAACTGCCAAGGGACGGTCATCAACACCCAGTTCAGACACCCACAGAGGTGGCAACCACAGGACTGGGTCCCCTTCACTCGAGCACGAGGCCTGCGGGCAGAGCCACTGGGCCCGAAAGGCCCTGTCTGCACAGCAAACCCTAGGCACAGCCCAAGAGCGCCAAGCCCATCACCCTCTGGAGTAAGTGACCCGTCTAGGAGCCGATCTTCTTCGGCCAGGAGAGCCAGGAAGCCCTACCCTGCACCTCACCCACCTCCTCTGCCTCCAGGGAGGAACAGGAGGCGCCGACGTCAAGGCTGGGAGCTGCCCCAGTCAGGGGTTGGCGGGGTGCACGGGCCCCGCCCTGGCAGGCAGGTCCCTGCAAACTTCACCCTGTGCCCCCCCAGGCAGAAGCGAGGGGAGTGTGTTTCCTCTCCTGCATTCCCAGATGCTCGCTGGGAAGCTTCTGGAGTGGTTCTGTCGGGTAAAACAGAAACCGCACTGCTATCGACCACTCCTAGATGCCCACCACTGCCAGTGAAGGACAGAGGAAAAGGCGCCTCAAACCACCACGCTCTGTCGGGTGGGTCCCTCACTGCCCCAGCTCATGCAGCTTCTGCTCTGGGCGAGGAGAGTGAGAGCCTGCCAGCTACTGTCCAGAAAGGACAAGGACCACAGAAGTGACCCACACAAGAAGTCACGGCCCTTTTCAAGTTAGAAATTACTTTCGTAAAAAGAGAGGGACAAAGCTACCACGCACCGACTTCAACGGCCGGCTCAATGCCAAGCAGAGGAAACGCACAGGAAGACAGCGGATGTGAGCTGCCTGGCACAAAGCTCTCCTGCAAGTGAGCCCAGCAAAGCCCAGCAGCAAGTTATAACATGCTGGCTTCATTTCTAGCTCCCCGAGCAGGTTTCCTGCAGGCCTCCCTTTCCTCACCCACGGCAGGGAGAGCTGAAGATAAGGCTGCCAGCGTTACTCAGCAAGGCCCTGCAGTGACGGGGAAGATGCAAGCTCACAGAACCGTCTGTCAGCCTCTCCTGTGGTCAGGACGGCGTGCAGAAGAGGAGGAGGGCGCCCCATTCGCCGCTCCAGTTGCGTCCACACTTTGTCACTCAAGATGAATGAAGGCAAAGAAAATCCTTCTTTTGAAAAGAACAAAAAACAGGAAAAACATGAAAACTATTCCAAACAACCTGGTTGAGAGCGAATGGTGTGAATTAACAAAAATATCAAGAAACAGTAAAACACACATACACAAATCCTCGATTCTTCCAGGCTGCAACCTGGCCAACTGCAGCCCCAGCACTGAGCGCGCAAAAGGTGTCGGCAGGAGCCAGACCCTTCACCTGCCTCTGGTCAGCTCTCCTCAGAGGGGCGCCGGGGGAGCAGCAGGTGGAGCAGGGTGGGAGGCCCGGGGTCTGCACTGCTCACGTCCCCCGTGGCTGTGAAGTTCGGGCCTCGGCAGCCTCCTACGTCACAGCAGATGGTCAATAAACTCGTGGGAGAGACAAGGGGATACCCCAGCCCTCCCAGCTCTAGAGTCCTAAGACACCCACCCTGGAAACACGTTCTCAAGAAGATCAGAACCTGACGACTGAGATTATTCCGGCTTCTTTTTTTTTTTGAGGAGCAGGGGGTTCATAGCTAAGGAGATGTGAAAGAATTCATGATTCACCAAATCCGACCCGCAGTCCATCAAGTTTAAAAAGACACACACACAGATAAGCAAACTCCATCCTAACCTCTCTCTGGAGAGCTCAAGTCACTTTAGAACTGCCTACTTTATAAACAAGCGGCAGCGAGGGCTCCTTCCCTCCACAGAGACCACAGAGGCATCAGCTCCAAGACGGTCCCTTTCAAAACTGTCTTCCTCCAACACGGGCACCGGCCACCAAGCGCAAAGAAATAAGTGGTCTGCTGACCTTGCCCAGATGACCACCTGGTTGCATAGTCTTGACAGGGGCCTCAAGAACAGCTGTGTTAAATTTCTGGTTGTTCACAATGACAACAATAAAGTCCATAAAGCACAGACCTTGGGCAGTTAGAAAAAACAGACTGCCAGTCAGTTTCCAGGGACAGAGTACCTGCTTCCTACAGACACAAGCACAGAATAACAGGCAGAATACGATCAGTTGCCTCCTCAGTAACCCCGCTGATCAGGCTGGTCCCTCTGATACGAAGGCCTGCGAATTCAACTCAGCCAATCAGTAGTCTACTCCTCTGAAACCGACTTGCAGGAGGCCATCTCTCCTGATAAAGGCAGAACACAAGCACCCACCATTCAGAATAAACACAGCTGTCTGCCCTCCGGTGAACACCTCTACTTATACACCCACCAGTGCCAGGCATTGTGCTACACGCTTTGCTCTGTCACCTCAGCATACCCTTCCACAGTGCCAGGTGACAAGGACCCTGGCTCCCAATTTACAGATGACTTTGTAAAAGGTCTGGAGAAGAAGTGACCACCTAAAGTCACACAGCTATTGAGCAGCGAGGCTGGGATGGGAGTCCCACCTCTGCAAGAAACCAGGTGAGCTGCCTCGCCCCACAATGCCATGCCGTCCAGGCCCCTGCGCTCTGGCTCCAGGTCATCCCCGACACACTCAGCACCTGTCTTTGGCCTTCCAATTCCTCCCTCGCGCTGTCTGGTCGCCCCTGGTCTCCCCCTTCACTAGACTGCAGCCAACCTGCCAGTTGGGAAGGGTCTCACTCATCTCATGCTGATTATCCTGCCAGCGCCCTTCACTCTGCCTGTGCCTGCAAGGGCCCGATAGACACTGACATGAAACGTACATGGGACTTTTCATCTCCCTTCCAGGACTTCGGTGTCCAGACAAGCCTTCCACCCACCCCGGCCAACAACAGGCAAGCGCTCCCTCACTCCCACCCCGAGGCCCTAGAGTAACTACCCTGACTCCAGAGGAGCGCTGTGCACGTTCGAGCCAGGCTGACGAAGGACCGCCCAACTGGGTGAGAAGTGCCTGTCCTTCTCCATCCTCAAAAAGTAAAAAGAAAAAAAAAAAAAAAAAACAGAAAGAAAAGAAGAAAAAAGAACCGAGGCAGGTAGAATAACTTGTGGAGAACGACGTGACGTTCCGCACGTTGATCTAACCTCCAGCAAGCCCAACACACGCCGAGGGAGGGAGAGCCCAGCCCGGGCCCGGTGCTGATGCTTCCTTCCTACCCCGCCCTGCGGCGGCCGCCCGCGGAAGCGCCGAGCGCACCCTGCCCGCCGACCTCGCCCGGCGGACGCTGGCAGAGTTGGGTTGTTTTGCTCCTTTGCCTTCCTTTTAAAGGGACGGTCCTCTGCCGGCATCAATGTTATTTCTTGCAGAAGCAAGTTCCCCGCGCGGACTGGCGAGCAGCCCCGGTCCGACATGCCCCGCCGGCCGACAACCAGCAGCAAGGTGTGGCCGCCGGTCCCGGTCCGGCTCCCGGGACGCGGCGCTCCGCGCGAGTGCTCGACTGCAGGCCGGACGCGGGCCCGCTCCCGGCCCGGCCCCGAACCCGCTCCAGGGAGCCCCGGCCCCGGGCCTGACCCGGGGACGCCCCTCGCCCGCCAGTTAGGATGTCCTTGACCGGTGCCGCCCGCGGCGCGCCCCGCGGCCCGGCCCGCCCGCCCCGCCGCCGGACTCACCCCATGAGCCAGTCCATGGCTGCGCGGGGCCCGCCGCGCCCGCCGCCCGACTTGCTCGGCCCTCAGCCCGCGGCTGCGGCGGCCGGAAGTAAACACTCTCTTACCCACTCCCACACGCGCGCCGCGGGCGCCGCCGGAAGTGACGCATAGCGCGCCGCCTGCTGGGAAAGGTAGTCCCGGCTGCCACTGCGGCCCCGCCCTCCGGGTCCTCAAGAGCCCGCGCAGGAATATTCCCTACTCCCTGGGATGTCCCTTCACACCCCGCTTGTCCCCTCACACTCCAGATATCCCCTCACACCTCGGATGTCTCCTCATAACCACGGATGTCCCCTCATACCCTGGATGTACCCTCACACCCACTGTCCCGTCACACCCCGGATGTTCCCTCACACCCCGGAATGTCCCCTCACACCCCGGAATGTCCCCTCACACCCCGGATGTCCCCTCACACCCCGGATGTCCCCTCACACCGGCTGTCCTTTCACACCGGCTGTCCCCGCACACCCCGGATATCCCTTCACACCTGCTGTCCCCTCACACTGGCTGTCCCCTCACATCCAATGTCCCCTCACAGCCCGGATGTCCCCTCATAGCCCGGATGTCCCCTCACACCGGCTGTCCCCTCACACCCCTAGATGTCTCCTCACGCCCCAGATGTCCCCTCACACCGGATGTCCCCTCACACCCCAGATGTCCCCTCACACCCCCGATGTCCCCTCACACCTGCTGTCCCCTCACACCCCAGATGTCCCCTCACACCCCCGATGTCCCCTCACACCGGCTGTCCCCTCACACCCCAGATGTCCCCTCACACCCCGGATGTCCCCTCACACCGGATGTCCCCTCACACCCCAGATGTCCCCTCACACCCCGGATGTCCCCTCACACCTGCTGTCCCCTTACACCCCAGATGTCCCCTCACACCCCGGATGTCCCCTCACACCCTGGATGGCCCCTCACACCTGCTGTCCCCTCACACCCCGGATGTCCCCTCACACCGGATGTCCCCTCACACCGGATGTCCCCTCACACCCCGGATGTCCCCTCACACCGGATGTCCCCTCACACCCCGGATGTCCTCTCACAGCCCGGCTGTCCCCTCACACCCCTAGGTGTCCCCTCACGCCCCAGATGTCCCCTCACACCTGCTGTCCCCTCACGCCCCAGATGTCCCCTCACACCCCGGATGTCCTCTCACCCCGGATGTCCCCTCACACCCCGGATGTCCCCTCACACCTGCTGTCCCCTCACACCCTGGATGTCCCCTCACATCTGCTGTCCCCTCACAGCCCAGATGTCCCTTCACACCCCGGATGTCCCCTCACACCCCCGATGTCCCCTCACACCTGCTGTCCCCTCACACCCCGGATGTCCTCTCACACCGGATGTCCCCTCACACCCCCGATGTCCCCTCACACCTGCTGTCCCCTCACACCCCGGATGTCCTCTCACACCGGATGTCCCCTCACGCCCCAGATGTCCCCTCACACCAGCTGTCCCCTCACACCTGCTGCCCCCTCACACCTGCTGTCCCCTCACACCGCTGTCCCCTCACACCCTGGATATCCCCTCACACCCTGGATATCCCCTCACACCTGCTGTCTCCTCACACCCCGGATGTTCCCCTCATACACTGGCTGTCCCTTCACACCCCTTATGTCCCCTCATGCCCCAGATGTCCCCTCACACCCTGGATATCCCTTCACACCTGCTGTACCCTCACACCCCCGGATGTTCCCTCACATCTGCTGTCCCCTTACACCCCCAGATGTCCCCTCACACTGGCTGTCCCCTCACACCCCAGATGTCCCCCCCGAGGGTGTGTCCATCTTCCTGCTCCAAGACCAGCTATCCTATGTCCCTGTGGCGGTCTGGGCTTCGGGTCCCTGCTCTTCCACTGACTGGATGACCTGGGGAAGTTGTTTACCGCCCTTGTGACTCAGGTGGTTTATTTGTGGAATGGGAATGACAATGTCCTAAAAATCTTGAGGTCACAGGTGGAGGCTGAAGATGGGGAAGCCGGGAGCTGTGACTTGGCATATTGAGAGTGTGACCCTCCTGCTCAGGCAACTCACCTGTGCTCAAGGCCCACCCCTTCCCATTGATCGTGGTTTATTCTTGGGTGCACCCCACTGTATGGCTTTGTGTCACCCAATCTGTAATGGGACATTCAGATCACATAGTCGTGAAGTGTCCTGTGGTCTTACGCATGGTCTGAAGTGGAGCCCAGTGGCAAGTCAAAACTCGCATCTCAAAGAATCATGACTTATTTCGTAAGATGATGTGGCTTTGCTCCAAGAACCTGGGGCCCTCCTATCTCGTTCACCCATGACAGCTCCACCATCTCCACCAAGCACCACTGGATTTAGTGAGGCATAAGTGCCAAGTGGTAGAACTGCTTTACTGCAGCCTCAGCGAAATCATCTTCTCAAATTGGGGCACATTCAAAGTGGGCAAACCCTTAGGTCTCTTACTAATTAGATAAGAATAGCACATTCAAGGCTTCCCAGGTGGTTCAGTGGTAAAGAATCCACCTGCCAATGCAGGAGACACAGGAGAAAGCAGGTTTGATCCCTGGGTGAGGTAGATCCCCCGGAGGAGGAAATGGCAACCCACTCCAGTATTCTTGCCTGGAAAATCCTGTGGCCAGAGGAGCCTGGTGGGCTACAGTTCATGAGGTCGCAAAGAGTCGGACACGACCGAGCAGGCACACAATGAGCTCAGCACACTCAATGAACTCTGGTCAGAGATGATGTTACCTGCCCAATGTCATATCCTTTTCTTCTCCTTTCCTTTTTTCTGTTCCTTCATTTTCCTCCTTCCACTCCTTTATCCCAGCTTTCCATGTAGACAGAGTGGCCAATGAGATGTAAGTGGAAGTTGTTAGGTGGCTTGCAGGGTATCCTTTTATCCTTCCATCCCACCCAATCCTGGCCCAGTCTCCTGGTTCCTGCCAATAATAGGAAGACAATGGCTAGAACTTCTGCAGCCATCTTGGATCATGAGGCATGCTAATGATGGCAGAGCATAAAGATGGAAAGGATTTGAGTTCCTGCTGAAACTTTGAGACTTCCACAGCAGTCTTGCACTTCTTACTTCTGGACTTTTTTTTTTCCACACTGTGTGGTTTGTGGGATTTTAGTTCCCCTCCAGGAATTGAACCCAGGCCCTTGGCAATGAAAGCATGAAGTCCTAACCACTGGACCAGCAAGGAATTCCCTGGACTTCTTTTAATTGAAAAGATCTTATGTTGCTGTTCTTTCCAGTTTAGACAGTTGCCTGATTGATATTCCCATCAAAATATGTGTACTCTTCCAGTGTTGAGGTGCTGAGGTGTAAAAACTTGTCCTTCACATTGGAGGGGACGTCTTGGCACTTCCAGAGAACTGAACCCCCCCAAAGGTACAGTCACCTAGGTGTGGCAAGTTCCTAAATTTTCATGAGATCTATCCCTTCGGCATGCACGTGTGTTATTTTAGCGTCTAGAATGTCCCAGAGTGCTGGGCTCTGCAGTCTCTCAAGGGGACATCATCTGTGTGATGGCATGGTGAGACCTCCTGCGATGATCAGACTCTGCATGGACTAAACCACAGTGGGGGGCAACAGAGCTGGTGGGACCCTGCAGTGAGGTGGTGGGGGTGCACCCCTCATACTGGCAGATGGGGTCTTTGCAAATGAAATTAGTTAAGATAAGGTTACGAGTGTGGGCCCTAATCCAGGATGACTGGTGTCCTTATAAACGAAGGATATTTGGACACACTCAGGCACGCAGGAGAATGTCACGTGAACATGAAGGCAGAGATCAGGACTCTCAGCGCCAGGCCCTGCTGGGCAGTGGGGCCACAGGCAGAACCCCGATGAAGGAGGACAAGTGTGAATGGCTGCTCAGCAATGGGGGGATTCGAGTGAGGCCCTGCACCTAGATGGAGAAGGGAAGGGCAACCCACTCCAGTATTCTTGCCTGGAGAATGCCTTGGATGGAGGAGGCTGGCTGGCATACTGTCCGTGGGGTCGCACAGAGCTGGACACCACTGAAGCGACTTAGCACACAACCGCACCCAAGACTGGGGGAGCCACGGATGGACATGGAACACATTGGCACCAGGGCAGGGGCACCTTCCAGGAAGAGAGAAGCAGGGCTGGCGGAGGAGGGTGCTTGCAGGCAGCTCAGTGGAGGTGGGAAGGTGTGGGGACCCACGGAGGAGGCCAGGACCCCATCCAGATGAGAGGTGCAGGGGGTGGGAGCCACAGTCCATGCTGCTCACTGGAGGGCAGTGGGGTGAGGGGAGGGAAGCAGGGGTGAGGGGTGGGCAAGGGGAAAGGAAGGGAGCCGAGATGCCAGCTAGACTGTAGGTGGCACCTGGCAGCTTGTCCTTTCTGGTTCTGAAGGCCAAGGATGAAAGCTGGCCAGAGACACAACTGTGGCCGTTGACAGCAGATGTGACCCTGAGCCCTGGGGTGTGGCAGTGGGCCAGAGGCCCACAGCAGGGTGATGCTTTGAGCAGTCGGGGCTGCATGTGGGCCAAGGGGAGGGTCTCGGAGGAGGATGCGGGAGGGTGCCGGGGAGGCTGGAGACCGCTGAAGACCTGAGCTCCCAGGCCACGCTTCCTCCCAGGCTGCAGGGCCCTCAGGGTCCGGCTCCCGCGGACCGGCCGCCCCGTCCAGGGCGCAGGCAGCAGGTGGCGCTGCCGGGCTTCTCGCCTGGATCGGGAAGAGCTGGGTGGGAGCGAAAGGCCGGCCAGGAGCACTAGTAGGGGCGCCCTTGTCTCGTCCTCGCCCGGCAGGTGTTGGCGCACCTGGGGCCTGGGGCGGGGGCACGATGCCCTCGGGCTTGGCGCGTAGCAGGTGCTCACCGCGCCCCGCTACGGGCCCGCGAGGGAGCGCGGAGGCGGGGGAACAAACGGGCAGCGGCGCTTGGAGGACCAAGGGCGCCGTGGCGGGCCGGGTCCTTCCCCGCGCGAGCTCAGCGCCCGCGGGCGGCGCACCCATCGCGCCTAGCCTCCGGGCCCTGGGAGCCTGGGACTGGCCCGGCTGTGCGGGGCTGTAGGGCGGGGTCTGCACTCCCAGGAGAGGGACCCCAGGGACTGGAGTGTGACGGCGAGGCCGACTCCCTGGGAACCCCTACACTGGGCTGACGTCACCGCCCAGCCGGCCAGCCCTACCCTCGCCCTTGGGGGCCGCGCCACTCCCCCCTCTGGCGGTGCAGCCACACCCTTCCCCTGCTGGGCCCCGGGGAGGGCCAGGGCACCAGCCACCAGCGGCTGGGAGAGCTGAGGCCCCCGACTGTACCCTCACTCCGTCCTGCGCGGCCCCAAATCCAGTCCTCCGGGCGTTTCCTGTTAGGGCAGACTCAAGGGGAAGGGCCTCATCACCTCCTCCCCACCACCCCCTTCTATTAGATCTGCTCTAACACCTGGCGCCCAGCTCCCCTCAGCCGACCACCAGCAGGGGCCAGGAGCAGAGGCTGGCTCTTAGGTGTGGGAACCTCAGAAACAGTGATGCACCCAAGGGGACCAGGGCTGACATCAGCCGGGGAGGGGGGTGTGTGACTCAGGGAAGGAGCTCTGAGGATCTCTCTTCTCCCTCTGGGCCCACAGGGGGCCTCAGTCCTGCAGGCCTCTGGTTGCCTGATTTTGGCCTTGACGTCCACAGCCCGAGATACACGGGACCCGCATCAGCCCAGTATCCTGGGCAGGTGGGTGGTGCCGCTGAGGCTCTGGTAGAGGAAGCAGGTAAAGGCACAGTGAGGTAGCCTCCTTCCTGCCAGGCCTAGTTCCCCCTGATCTGGGCCCCTGTGGAGTTGGGGGCCTGGTGGGGGGCGGGGCTCCAGGGCCAGGGGCTTGACCCCGGGAAGAGGCAGAGACCGGAGGCATCGGAGCAAGGGGCTGCTCTGCCCTCAGGTCCCCTGGGAGCCACCGGCCCAGAGCCAGGCGAGAGGTATGGACAGCACTGGTCGCGCTGTTGTCCCGCACACCGCCCCCCAACTCCGGGACCGGGCTGGCTGGACTTCACCCTGCTTCCTCAAATGTTTCCAGATGTGAGCTCCCACTGGACAGGTGGGGTGGACTGGGGCACTCCAGAAGGGGGCTTTGTTTCCTACCCTGGTGTCAGCACCCAGGCCCTCTGTCCTGCCTGCCTGCCTCCCTCCGGGACTCCGACCCCCCCGCAGCCCCCCTTCCTTTCCCCCACTTCTATTTCAAAGTCTCCTCGGCTTTTTATAGCTACGTCCACCAATTGTGTCAGTCTGAGGCTGGCTTCCGCCGGCCCAATGCCCGTGGTGCCAACACTGCTCTCCTGGGTGGATCTGCTCTGGTGGATCTGGGCAGAGTCTCCAGGTGTCTGTGTGGGGGGAGCCCCAGGAGCATATTTGCTGCCAGGAGGTGGGGTGCTCCACTTAATTCAAGGGGGAGATGGGGTAAGGGGTATCTCTGCCTGTTCCCAAATTGCCCCTGGCTGCCCTGGTCTCCTGAGTGGTGTTTGCTCAGAGATGATGAGAACCAGGTCTGCCCCGGTTCTCCCCAGCCCCTCGCCTGCTGTTCCCCTGGCCCAGGGCATTAGAAGGCTGGCTCGGTTTCGAAAGGCTGGAGGGAGCTCCCCCAGGGACCTGCCTAGAGCTGGCCAAGCCTGGCTCTGGCGTCACCCTGCCCCGCAGCCTTTGTGTGTTTGGGGTGGGGGCGGGGCGGGAGCTTGTTTGTCCTCCTTCGTTCCCCACCTCCCCTCCTGGCTCTGAGAATGGCCCCTGTCGCAGCCTCCCTTCTGCCCAAGACTAGCTTTGGTCCTGTCCTCGGTCCTTACCAGTCCTCCTTTCCTAAAGCCACACCGCATCCTCAGGGTCTGAGGAGGGTCCTTCAGTAAGACCCTGTGTCTGGAGACTCCCCAGCCCCAGGGCCAGGAGCAGGCCAGAACTGCCTTACTAGTCTAGAAACCCTGCCCCCTGCCAAAAAGGGTAAAAGACCGGGGTCTCTCTGGGGTCTCGGCCTGATGAGCCCCCACTGCCTGGCACCCATGAGAAGTCCTACTGGTATCAGCTCCCCCCCCCCCCAACTCATGTGCCCAGCGCCCAGGCCCCTCTTTCTGGAACAGTGGCACACCAACTCCCCTTGTCCATTCTTCAGGCCCTCGGAGGTTCTGTGGCTTCTCCCCTTCTCAGGACGGACCACTTTTCTGCAGAAGAGATGAAGCCCCAAGCTGTCTTCCAGAGCCACAGAGGGCTGTGTCTCCCTCCCTCTCCCTGACCAGAGGCACTCGGCTCCCGCCTGGCCCTCGTGGGCACAGCCCCACCTCTGCCCTCTGCCTGAGCGTGTCCCAGCCTCTCCACGTGCAGCCTGGCCTTCAGAGGCCGAACCACCACCTACAGCCTTCCTGAGAACCGGCCCTCTTGGCTCTTGCCACGCTCTGAGCCTCAGAAACACCTGGACCGACCGACTCACAGAGGCAGGGTCTGAGCTGCAAGGGCCCTAAGGGGCCACTGAGGTTGACCCTGACCCTCTGTGCTGCTGGAGAAGCTGGGTCCCCTCCTGGGATCTTGGAGAGGGATGACTGGGTCTCTGCAGTGGTGTCCAGCTCCAAGGCGGGTGGTTTGTGGTTGTCATTGAACCGTCACTGAGCACCTTCCTTAACCAAGGACAGGATGCCTATCGTCCAGCAGGAGGATGGATGGGAACATACAGGTGGCGCCAGTGGGAAAGAACCCACCTGCCAATGCAGACAGACTTGAGAGACGCGGGTTCGACCCCTGGGTCAGGAACACACCGTGGAGGAGGGCACGGCAGCCCACTCCAGTGTTCTTGCCCAGAGAATCCCCACAGACAGAGGAGCCTGGCAGGCCGCAGTCCTCAGGGTCGAACAGAGTCAGACACATTTGAAGTGACTTAGCACGCACACAAGTGTGTGACAGATAGTTCCTACACACCCACCTTCCTTCTCTCCCTCCCTCCCTGCCTTCCTCCCATTTACCCACCCACCATCCATCCATGTACCCCTATTCACCCATCCTCACCTTAATCCCCCACCTGTCCATCCATGTCTCCCTCCCATCCACTCACCTACCCACTCATGTAGCTACCCATCCAACTGTCCATCCACCCCTGTGCCTGATCGTTAGCTTTTCTGATTGTAAAGGTAGTGCCAGACACTAAGCTTTTGATTGTTGAGGCGTCCATTTCAAAGATATCCATCTGGAATAAATACATCACAGCTTCGATCCCTGGGTCAGGAAGATCCTCTGCAGAAGGGCATGGCAACTCACTCCAGTATTCTTGCCTGGAGAAAGCCATGGAGGAGGAGCCTGGTGGGCTACAGTCCATGGGGTTGCAGAGTTGGACGTGAGTGAAGTGACTGAGCACGCATGCACGCCAGCTGCACCGCTGAAGAGTCAGGCCGTCCTACCCACGAAGAGCCCCATGTGGAAAGCTCTGGGTGACCTAGACAACTGTCCCCTTCCCTTAATTCCCACTCATATATTAATTCACCAATAAAGAGGGAAACTGCAAAACCCTAGGCACCCCACACTTGACTCCGAAAAGAGCAGAACCCCAGGCCTGCACTCTTTGGAAATGGCTACCCACTCCAGTATTCTTGCCTAGAGAGCCCCATGGACAGAGGAGACTGGCAGGCTACAGTCCACAGGGTCGCAAAAAGTCGGACACGACTGAGCGACTAACACAGGCTTACTGTGTACTTCAGGGCCTGTAATAAACCTTGTTTTTTCAAAGTTCCCTGATGGTGGTTGCTGAGATGTGCGGTGGGCAAATGTTTGCGGGGGTGCCTGCAAGTAGCACCGGCCCAGGTGAGGGCCACGGGCATCCCAGCCCGCAGCATCGTGGTCAGCAGTCTGAGGCCAACCGCAAACAACCCCAATGCACCATCTGTCCCCCATCCCAAACCTGTCAAGGGCCTAGAGCCCCTGGTCTGGGGGTGAGGGGTGGCGGGGGCAGACGTGGAAACATAAGCAGAGGGCCCAGAACCTAGGTGACCCGGTGTGGCCGGGACCAGACTGTGGTCGAGAGCAGAGGCCAGCCCCCAAGGTCCAGATCCGACCACCCTGCCTGCCTGGTTCAGTGCTGGGGCCGGCTGACCCCTGGGAGCCGGGGGGTTTGGAGTCTTGCTCTGGCCCCAGGGCCCCTGCTGGTCTCCCGTCCTTCTACAGAGTTGGGGTGGGGAAGCGCCACTGCGCTGCTGCAAACAACCATCAGCTTTTTCCAGTCCTCCTCTTTATTGACTCCAAGGGGCTGCCAGAGCTATAAATAGATGTTCTTGAGCTAAAAATAGCCTTGCCAGAGGACAGCAATGCTTCTAGCTTTTGGCCTCTTTGAGGACTCTTAAGGATGCAGGATTCAAGGACCCTACCTCCTCCCGAAGACCCGGATGAGGGGCCGGCCTAGCTTTCTCCTGCTTCCTGAAACACACATACACCACACAAGTGTGTGTGCTCACACGCATGCACGTGTGCTCATGTGTACACGTGTGTGTGGTCACCCACACTTGCACAGACACAGGTCTGGCTGGTGTCACTGGTTAGGCTACCTGCCTGCTCAGAAAGCGGGGGAGGGTCCCCAGGATAGGCAGGTCAAACCGCCAGGAAGGGTCAGACCCCCCAGTGGAGACCTTGCGCCACATTAGCCAGAGGACGGCGGGGCAGAGGGCACAGATCTGCCGGGGACACTGCCCGGAGACTCCCGAGATGAGGTTCCCAGGAAATTCAGGGAGTGGTGCCTGGCACATCACAAGCCGTTGTTATAGTAACGGCTGGGCAAACTTTGGAGGGAGCCAGGGGAGTCAGGTCCAGAATGTGTCCCAGGAGACACCGCGGGGATGCTCAGCGCTGCAACGTGGGCGGAGGACGCTCGCGGCTGGGGGGACACTGACTGACACTGCAGCCCGGCCTCCCCGGCAGGGAGGGAGGAAGGCCTGCAGGGGGCGCTGGCTCCAGGGAGAGGAGCCCCGGGGCTGGAGACGCACAGGGTGCTTCCCACCAGGTATCCTCTGGGCCTTGCACGTTCAGTAAGGAATTTAAACAACGCCGTAAAAGCTAGATGCAGACGCTCTGTAGAGCTGGACCCCCATTTCTGTTGAAAAGGAAGAGCTGTTGTGTGGTAGGTACATGCGTGCACTCACATGGAGGTCTGCAGGGAGACGTGGAACTGCTCCCAGCAGTTTTCTGGAGAGGGGGGTGGGGGGAGCTGAAGGCCGAAAACTGAGATTCCCTTTTATATAGTTCTACGTTATTTAAATTCTCAGTAGCTTGAAACAGCAAAAAAAGGGCTGTTCTACATCCTACATCCGCCCCTCCCCGCTCCCGTCCCTGCCCCCTGGGTTTAGGGTTCTGGGTTCAGAGCCATGAGTCGGAGGCAGTCTGGCTTTCCAAGCCCCATACCCCCACCTCCTGGCCCCAGGAAGCCCCTCCACACCACCTCCCACCAGCCTGAAGAAAGAGGCAGCCAGACGCATGGAGAAAACACCCATCTCAGGATTTATTACAACACGTTGTTTCCAAATACAAAAGAAGGGGACAGGACAGGGAGCAGAGAGCGGCCGCGCTGGGGGAGGGGGCAGCGAGGAGGGGTGGGCAGGTGGGTGGGCAGCCCAGTCCAGAGGGACCGGGAGCCGTGCGGGGGGACCTGCCACCTCTCCTCCGCTGGACTTTCCAGCAAATAATAGGAGGGGGCCAGGTCCATTCTGGGGACCCCATGCCAGGGCACTGGGCCAGCAGGAGGGGGGAGGGACCTGGGGCCCCACTCCACACCCCCCCACCCAGGGAGTGGGTGGGACTGACCAGGGAGGGGCTCTTGACGGGTGCCTGGTGCCCCCCCCCCCCCACACGGAGAGAGGCTGGGCTGGGGGGCTGAGACAGGGACTTCTCCCTTCATAACGACTCACTTCAGCCAGTGTCTCAAGAGCAAAAGCCCCCACCCATGTGCCCCAGGCCAGAAGCCACAGGGCACCAGCAGCCTGGAGAAGGACAGAGAGAGGGGAACGGGCCGTGGGACCTGCCCCCAGGGTTGTGGGGCTCAACCAGTGGCCCCCACCACTGTCTCCTGGACAGCACAGGCGTGGAGCGCGGAGGGGGAACCAGTGCATCCTCCACACCCAGGGTCACCTCAGAAACCCAACGCGATAGACAGACAGGAGGCAGATTTACATAATCAATAATAATAATAATAATTAACCAATAATAATAAATACTTAAACCTCTAATCCATAGATTGCAAATACAACAATGATAGCTTATTTTCTTGGGGGAACGGGGTGGGGACAGAGGAACAGGAACAGGACTTCTGCTCAAAGGAGGTTTGACGGGACAGGAGCTGGGGTCAAAAGAACAAACAGAATAAACAGCTGGAGGGCAGCTGGGGGCAGGCAGCCTCCGCCCACCTGCCCAAGGACTCAGTCCTGCCCAGGCCACCCCTCTGGCCAAGCCTTGGCCTCTTCCCAAGGTGACCAGCATCCACTCCTGGATGCTGCAGGACATCTGAAGGTTGGGGGACACCCACTCCTGCCGCCAAAAGCCTTGGGTCCCCTTTACCCCAGATGGTGGGAGGTGAGGATAGCTGGGGCTTTTCTCCTGCCCTCACCCCCAGGCTGGCCCACCTGGGCCAAAAAGCTAATGGGGGTTGGGGACTGGCAACCTCGAATATACCAGGGAGACTTGGGAGGGGAGTGGGGTGTACAGGGTTTTTCTCCTCCGACAGCCCTATGGGGGCTGGCAGACATGGGGGACACCTCCAGCATCTGCTCACATGAGGGGTCTTTAGCTGGAGGGGGCTCTCCCAAGCGAAGGGAGGCGTCCACACCCACACCAACCCCCCCACCAGAGGCATGAGGTGCCTCCTCTGAGAGGCCCCTCGACCCGCAGAACAAGACCCTGAATCTATCGGCCCTCTGACCAGTGGAGCCAGTACTGGCTGGCCCAGCTATTCCCACTGCCCCCCAGGGGCCAAGCTCCCCCTTTGTCGGCTCCCCACCTGGCAGCTGGCACTGGGGGGGGGGGGCCCACAAAGTGGAGGAGAGGGTAGCAGCCTCCTCGGAACACGTGAAGCTGGACCCAGGCTCAGACGGGAGTGGAGGTGTTCCACCTCCACCCCTGCCCTGGGGCCCCATGTCCCCTCACACTCAGAGCCCCCTTCTCTGCACTGCCACCCTCTTCCGGACCCCACCCTGACCCCCCAGCACCTGGCAGGCAACAGGCTGGGGGGGGGTGGCAGAGGCGCCCTCGGTGGCACTGAAGCTTGGTGCCTGGAGGGGGGCAGGGGGCAGCGAGCGCCTCCTCGGGGGGGCCCCCCGGCTCCCAGGACACCCCCTCCCACCTATGGCTTTGGTGAGGAGCCAGGAGAGGAGCAGAGAAGGGAGGGGCAGGAGAGGACGCAGCAGGAGGGCAGGGAGGCTCTGCGGCTCAGTCTGCGGCAAAGGTTTTTTATCCTTTTTTCCCCTTTTCTTATGTAAAAAGTGCACGAAAGCTCAGCAGCCTCTTTGCAAGGGTCAGCAGTGTTTCCTGGGGGAGGGGGCGGGGAAACCCCAGGCCTGGCACCCCAGCTTGCAACTGAAGGTGGCCTCATATTGCTTAGAAACGTGGGTTTCAGTTTAAATACCAGACAGTAAAAATAGAGCTCCGAGGACCGCCCGCACTGTTGCCAAATCATTGCCAGAATGAACAGCTTAAATAAATAAAAAATTGAAATATTTACTTCTCGATAAAAATCGCAGTAAAACCATTTACCTTTCTTTGCATTATATATAATATATATTTATAGCGGGCCCAGCCGAGGTCAGCCGAGGGCTCGGGGCGCCGCGTCCCCGCGGAGAGGCTGCTCCGGCCGCGGTCAGGATACCTCGATGACCTCCACGCTGCCCGAGAAGCTGGCCTGCTTGCCCAGCGCGGCCAGCTCCTCGCCGCGCGCGCGCCCCTCCACCATGCCCTCCTCAAACTCCATTTGGCAGCTCCGGCGCTTAAACTGCGTCTCGGGGGCCGGCTCGTCGGGCCAGCCGGTCCTCGAGTCCCGGGCCTCGGGCCTCGCCGCCTCCCGCCGCCGCAGGTCGCCGCTGCCCGCGCCTGGCCCCCCGGCCCGGCCGAAGGGTGCGAACCGCGCGCCGCCCGCGCCCTGCGCGCCCTCGGGGCTGCAGCACCAAGGCCCGTCGGGGGAGGGCGTGCCCGGGGAGTCGAGCGGCGGCGCCCAGCCCCCCAGGGCCGGCCGGCTGGCCAGGGCCGGGCAGCCCGGGCGCCGACAGGGGCCGAGAGGCCGTGCCGCGGAGTCTGCCGGGTGGCGTCGCCGAAGTTCAGGCCGAGGCCGTGAGCCGGGGAGCGGCGCCGGGGAGCCGGCTGGGGGCCGGGGCCGCCGGCGGGGCCGGGGGCGCGGCTCGGGCGCCGCGTCCGGGCTGTCGGGGCTGGGGGAGGGAAGGCCCAACGTGCCCCCGGACGGGCTGTCCAGTTTGCAGAGCTTGGGGGCCTCTCCTGGGTCCAAGGGCCCGGGGTCATCGGGCCGCCGGCTCGGGGTGTAGGCCGACTTGATGTCCAGCGAGAAGGAGCGCTTGAGGCGGTTGGTGTCCTGGAGGCGGTCGGAGGAGAGGTGCAGGCCGCGCAGGCCCTGCTGCAGCGCGCTGGTGGCCGGGGCGGGGGCCGGGGGTCTCCGCACGCCCCCCGTCTGTGCAGCCTCCCTGGAGGCGGCGCGGCCGCGGCGCTCCCGGTGGCGGCACTCTCTGAGGTAGGTGGTGGCGGCGCGGCGGCAGTGGGGCGGCAGGGCCCGGCAGGGGCTCCGGGGTCCCGGGGTGGGACGTCCCGTCACCTTGCAGGGCGGCCAGCAGCTTCAGGCTGCGCTCGTACTCCAGCAGCTGGCCCAGAAAATTGAAGTTGGGCGAGATGGACGGGCGCCGGTCCTTCACGAACCTGGGGGAGAGCCGCGGGATGGGGGCAGGGCTCCGGCTGGGCCAGACGCAGCTCCCCAGGCTCGCCCCCGCCTGCAGTGCCCACTCGGGGGCACCTAGCCGCTGGGCAGACCCCAGTGGGCCGGGGCTGGGCTCAGGCCCGCTCCCCGGCCGAGAACCGTGGCTCCGCAGCAGAGCAGGTGGAGGGGGCGGGGCGGGGGTGGAGGGGGCGGGGCGAGGGCGGAGGGGGCGGGGCTACCTGTAGGCGTCGTCCGAGGACATCCCCATGGTCTTCATGATGTAGGCGATGGCGATGGTGGCAGAGCGGGAGATGCCGGCCAGACAGTGGACGATGACTTGGCAGCTGGACAACTTGGCTTTGTCTGGGGGCAGGGGTCCACGTGAGGGCTGGGGCCCCGCAGAGCCCTTCCCTTCCCCCAGGTTTCTCCCCGCCCTCCCCCGCCTCCGGCCTTCAAGCCCTCCCCAGGCCTGGGCGAGAGGGTGCCGGCCACCTCACCGATGAACTCGATGGACTTGTCCAGCCAGGGCAGCAGCTTTTCACAGTAGTTGTCATTGATGGGAATGCGCAGGAAACGGCTCTCGCAGATAAAGTCGGGCTTGGGGCAGGAGTTGCTGGCGTTGAGGACGTAGCTTATTCCATTTTGGGTCATCAGATCCTGGGAGGGTAGGGAACAGGGTGGAAGCTGGTGCAGCTGGGCAGGAGGCTGAAAACGTATGCCCTGGAGGTGGGGCCGGCTCCTGGGGCCTTGGAATCTGGTTCCTGGAGCCGTGTCCCCCCCCCCCCCCCCCCCCCCCGGCTAGGTGGAGAGGGGTGGGGGGCCCGCCCCTGTGAGGCCCACAGCCTGTGTCCAGCTAGCTCCCAGGAATTTTAAGGCTGTGCTGCCTGGGCGGTGGCTTTACCCTCTTTCCGCGTCACCATTTTTAAAACACGGGGTTCTTTCAGGGCTGGCCAGGGGCCCAGTGACATCAGCAGTCTGGCATGTAGGCTGCAGAGCCAAAGGGGCAGGGAGCCGCCTCTCTGTCCAGCCCTGCCAGGCCCTGCCTCCCCCCTGACACCCTGGTCCTGCCAGGACCTCTGGGGTCCTCCTGCGCCCCCAGCCTGTGAAGCCATAGGCAGGTTCACACCCAGGCATATCTACCCCCACATCAATGGTCAGCTCCCAACCCACCTCCGCCAGCCCAGCCCAGGAGCGGCTCTGGGCTCTGGCTGCACACGCACCTTGTTCAGGACATCCTTCTGGGAGCCCAGGTAGAGGTGAGGCAGGATGCGGGTCAGGCCCACGCTGGGGACAGGGAGGCAGGGCTGGGAGAGGCTCATGGGAAGCAGGGTAGCAGGCTTGCCCTCGCAGAGGCCGGGGAAGCAGGAGGAGAAGGTGGCAAAGCCCCCTGTGGGCAGACGGATGAGACTCGTGTCAGGGGCTGGGCTGGCTGGGGAAGGAGAGCGGCCTGCCCTGCCTCCCCCTGCCCAGACCCCCAGCAAGCCCCCGGCTGGAGCATCTGATCTCGGTGCTGGTCCTGGAGGGCGCCAGGCTGGCACGCTCCCGTGACCTGCCCCTGGATCCACATTCCTCCTCACGCCAATCAGGGGCTGGCCTCCCTCAGGACGCCGCTGTGATGCCCATAAAAGTGGAGGCCGCAAAAAATGACCAGGCAGCACGCGCGGGGACCAGGCATGGGCAGGTTCAGAGGCCACAGGGGTCTTCACACTGGGCCTGCCCGCCTCTCCCCCAGGGCTGATGCAATCCCTCCAGTTGGCCGGGAGCCCCGGGCCAGGCTGGATGCCAGGACAGAGAGGCAAGGGCTTCTGAGGGCCCCCCCCCCCCCCCCCCCCCCCCCCGCTGCCCCGGGCATGACATCACTCTCTGGAGCTGGCATAGCCCACAGGGGCATGTGCGCTTGGGTTACGCCTCCATTCCACCCAGCAGGGGACAACAGAGGAGCAGAGGCTGGGCTGAGAGGGGAGCGCTGGGGACCGGAGCACGCGGGCCACACGCTCTACATGTGGCCACTGTGTGTCCTGCCTCCTTGCCCGTGCGTGTGTGCTGGACCACACATGGGCAGAAGGAGCCCCTCCGCTGGTCAGGAAGGGGCTGAGGGGGACCCACGGGCACACGTCTGACTCAGCGAGTGACCTTGGGCTTGGGTGTCCTGGTCCTGCCTGCCCCAGACACTGTGCTGAGGTCCATGGAATGGATAAGCAAACAACCAGGCCACGGCCGACCATGTCCGCAGGAGGTAGAGGGGCGAGGCAGGGGCCGGCAGACGCAGCTGGGGCCAGACCTGGCTGATTCCTGAGGCCAGAGATGACTGGTGACCTTGCTCTTCACCCCGACCCAGCTCAGCGAAACCAGAGTGCCTGTCTCGTGCACTCCCGGTGCCCCTAACAAAGGCTGGACTTTGGGGGACCACGACCTCCAGGCTAGGGGCATGGAGGTATCAGCCTTGGAGGGGAGCCTGCTGGCTGGACAGGGAGAAGCAGGTGGCAGTGGCATCAGCACTGCCGCTCAGGTCCCCCCAGGGGAGACTGGGCCGGGCCCCAGCTCACTGTCCAGAGCCAGGGATCCCCGGCTGCTGGGACTGGGGGACAGTGCCCTTGGGGGAGGGGCGGGGGGGGGCTGCACCATCTCTCTGAAGACCCTTCTCTGCCAGTTCCTTTCCTCTGCTCTCTCAGCAGCAAAGACAGGCAAGTGTGTGGGGTGGAGAATTCCACCAGGAACCCCCTCTTCCTAAGGAGGGGCAGAGATCTGCCAGCCTTTGCTGCAATTTCTGGAACCCCCAAGAACTCCCTCCAGGCAGAATCAGGCAGCTTGGAGTGCTCCCGATAGACTCCAGTCCTCCCATGATTTCAGGACACCCCAGGGCCTGGGAATGGGTGATACGGGAGGGGCAGCATCCGTGCCAGCAGCCTGGACCCTCTGTCCGCCACTCCCCGGGCGCAGCCCTCTCAGGACCTGGGGAGGCGCCCAGATCTCCCAAGGCTCTCCAGGGAAGCCTTCTTCCGTAGGGTGCCCCCGCCCCGGCCCCCCGCCCTCACCACCATGCCTTGCAGGTCAGGGGAAAACGCGTGTCCCAGGAGGGACTCCCGGCCCCCTCTCTCACTGCGCACTCCGGTGCGGATGGGGCTCGGCCCAGGTTGAGGGGGGCGCGCCCGGGAGCCCCCGCTGCCCGCCGCAGTCCCGGGTCGGGGCTGCACCTGCCCTCCGCGGGCCGTAGTCTCAGGCCGGCGGGTCCGAGGGCGGCGCGCAGGGGCTGGGCGGCCCGCATTCCGCAGGGCCACGCGCTTAAAGCGCCAGGCGCGCTTTCCCGTCCCCGCCAGGCGTCACGGTCAGCAGCCGAGCGGGAGGGGCGCGGCGTGGTCTGGGCACCGGCTCCGGATCCCGGCGCGGCCCGCGTCCACCGCCCGCTCCCGCAAAGCGCCCCGCCCTGGAGTTCCCTTCTCCCTGGCGCCCCTCTGCCCACCCACGGAGGGGGTCTGTCCTTCCTGCGGGCGTCTGCCCAGCCCGCGCCGTGTGCCTAGCTCACTGGGCGGACGGCCTGCCTCTGACCCCTCGGCCCTGCCCCAAGCCTGGGTCCTCCTCACAGGGTCATGGCTGCTCCCTGGTTTGGTCCTCAGAGAAACGGGGGAAACCCTCTAACCCTGGGGCGGGGCACCGGCCAGGTCGCAGGGGACTCCCCCCTGGGGACTTCCCCTCCCCCACCAGGGACAGACCAGTAGGGGCTCTGCCCAGCCCAGGAGTAAGGGGGGGCGCCGCTCCGGGACCCTCTTCTCAAACGTCCCGGAGGGCCTCTGGTGTCACTTGTAACAAGGGCACACACGCGTGTGCATGCACACACACGGGGCTCCCCGGGGGGCTGCGGGCAGACCGTGACACCTGTGTCAGCCCCCACCGCTCGGCCCACACAGCCCCAGGGCACATCAGCGGTGTCCGCTCTGCAGCTCTGAGCCTTCTGGTTCCCAGAGCGCGCGCGCGCACACACACACACACACACACACACCCCATCCACACATGGAGGGCACAGCACACGCTCACGGGACCCCTCCTCTGAGGGGTCTGCCTGGAGCCCCGGCTCCCGCAGCTGCAGCCCCTCTCCTCACAGGAGGGCCGGCCTGGTGCCCCCCACGCCCGTCGTGCTCAGCAGGTGCTCCCGGCGGGTGTCAGAATGAAGAGAGGCACCCTAGCAGCCATGTGATAGTGGGGGTGATGCTGGTGTGGGCCCTCCCCCCACCCCCTTCTGCTGTAGCCCAGGGCTCCCAGGCAGGGAGGTCGTACATCCGGGAGGACAGGCCCTGGGCCACCTGGGGAGGGGGCTGGCCAGCCTGATCTGGGGGAATGGAAGCCCGGAGGGGACCTCCACCGGCTGGGCAGATAGCGGTGGTGATCAAGTAGGCGATGGCTAGGCTCCCTGTGCCAGCTGGAGCATTCAGAGGACCCCTCTCAGTGGGGGACCAATTCCAGCTCAGACTGGGGTTTCCCCAGGGTGGGGCCTATGCCTCCTCCCTCAGACAGTGTGTGTGTATGTGTGTATGTGCGCACATGTGTGTGCAAGGGGGGCAGCTTCCAAGGCACACCAGGTCTTTGCCTAGATCCCTCCCCACCTCCCTGCCTCAGTCCTATGTCAGGGTTTCCCACTGTCCATGTCTCACCTGCTAGTGGTGGGCCTGGGCCCACACTGGAGGGGGGATCTGAAGTGTGGGGGCCCGGGGAGGGGGTCGGCAGAGTCCCTGAGAACTCAGAGCTCCAGAGCTCCGCCCCTACTGCCCCCGCAGACTCTGGGCTCTGGGCTTAGGAGAGCAGAGGCCAATCCCGGACGTGACCCTTTGGACAGCGGCACCCCCCGCCCAACGCCCTACTGCCAGCCGGGGAGAGAGGCTCTCAGGAGGGCACCTGTGAGGATGGCCACGCTGTCGAAGCAGCCGTCAAGCTTGCTGAGCAGGAGGGACAGGAAGCTGTCTGCGGCCAGCACGCTGGCGTCCCGGGTGCTCTGGTCGTAGACCACCACGTCCTGGGGCTCTGCGGCCTCCACCTGCGCAGAGGGCAGAGGTCAGGGGGCCAGGCACCCGCCAGGCGCCGTATTCCCTGCCGCCTCCACTGCTGCTGGTCAGGCGCTGGAGAGGGGGGCCCTGTCCCTGCGGTGCCTCGAGGGCAGGGAGGGCAGGCGCCCAGCCGCGTGTACACCTGGACAGATGTGAACCTGCAGCCACAGGGCAGCCCCCCTCCCCCGGAGCAGGGAGGGGCGGGGGACACACCCCCTGAGGGCTTGGCCCCTGCGGAGGAGACGCGGGACAGGCGTGAGTTCCCGGAAGGTGCACACGGGCGCCCTGACCTCCGGGGCACAGGGAGGCCGGGCTGGCTCCCGGGGAGGCCAAGGGCCCCAGGAGGCTCACTTCGGGGATTCCGAAGGCTGGGTGGAGGGACCTCTGGGTCTGGCTCTCCCACCATCCCTGGCCAGTGATGGGGCTACCGGGGGCTGCAGCAGGCCCTCCTCGCCCCCAGCCATCCAGGCAGCAGCAGTGGAAAGCTGAAGCCCACCGGCCCTCCCCTCTCCGCTGCTGGCCGGGGCGGGGGGGCCCAGATGTGCAGCCGCTGGGCTCGGGGCAGCTGGTGGCCCGCCCGCAGCACACTCAGCCCTTAAGCCTGCTGAGCTGCCGGCCCTGGGCTGATGATGTCACCGACAGCCAATGGGAGAGCATTCTGGCCGAACGCTTGCTGGGGGTTATTCATCACTGGATTCCCCTCCCTGGAGGCCGCAGGGGACTCCCGTCTGGCTCCAGCTCAGGGCAGGGCTGGTGACCAAGACCCCTCCCTGAGCCTCTGGGCCGCCTGGCGACCCACACCTCCCCCACACGGCCTTCCGGGGTCACAGTCCAACGTGGGCTCGATGCCCCTGGGGAACAGAGACAACTGTTGACTGCAGGTGACCAGAGACGGTCTTGCGGGTCTCAGAGAGGATTCCTGGTCCTCAAGACTCCAGGGGGGAAAGACCGGGAAAGACACTGGATGCCCCTGTGTCTGTGTGAGCCCCCCAGCCGCCCGTCCAGTCCTCCCGAGTCCTCAGGGTGGTCAGAGTGGGCCTGGCCGCCTGCCCCTCGCTGCCTGTCCATCTCCCATGTCCCTCACCCCCATCCGCGTCCCGTGCGCGGCCACATCACACGGCTGGGCCCTGCATGGAGGCCTCCGTGTGGGGCTGAGTGGGGACCCGGGCAGGGTCAGTGGCTCTGCGGGGAGGGCGGGAAGCCGGTAGGAGGGTGTTGAGTCTGTCAGCAGAGGGTCGCCCTGGGGAGGAGCGCTTTTGTAGTCCTCAGGTGGAGAGGGGCGCTGCCCGCCAATGGCTCGGAATCTGACCTCGAGGAGCACAGGGCAGCTTCAAGGGCAGAAAAAGGGAAGGCTGCCCAGCCCTGGCTCCCGGAGGGCCCGGAGCGGCGGGCAGGCCGAGTACCTGGCTGCGGGCGGCAGGCTGGATCAGCTCAGCGATGGTCACCTTATCCTGCTGCAGCCGCCGCTTCACCAGCTTGGAGCAGCAGATGTTGACGGAGCTGAGCACGTGCCAGCTATTGTACTCCACGAAGGAGCGGCTGTCGATGACCAGCGGGCCCCCGGGCCCGCCCCGCAGCAGGCTGGCCAGCCTCTTGGCGTCCATCACCTTCCGTGGGAGCCGGTCCCCGGCCATGGCGTGGCAGTGGGCAGTGGGGAGGGGCGACCCCGGGAATGGGCAGGGGCAGCTCCAATGGCCTGAGTCTGGCCTAGGGTTTGGAGTGCCCGGGCATGGCGCCAGACCTGCAGGGAGAGGCGGACGGTCAGAGGTGCCGTGGGCTCCCGGGGCCTCAGAGGGGCTGGCGCATCTGGGGCTGACATGTGCCCGCGGGGAGGGCTCTCGCCCCTGGGGCTCCTTCGTGGAGGAGCTCCCTAACCTAACCTAACGGGAGCTGCTCTCCCGTGGAGTCTGTGACCCCGGGAAGGGTGCTCGGGAGTGGCCTCTCCAGTCCTGCGCCCCCCAGGTCACAGCACCAGCCTCTCAGCAGGACGTGGCAAGGTGAGTGGGGACCACAGAAGGCAGGGCCACGGGACTCAGGCAGGACGAGGCCCAAGGGTCCCTCCCCCGGGCCCAGGACCCCCGGACACTCGCCCCTCCCAGAGCACCCCCTTCTGCTTGTCCCATCTTGGGGACGCAGGTCTCTCCCCGCCGCCCGCCCCCTCCTGCCCACTGGCTCCATAAGCCGATCATCCGGACGGGGTAGAGGGCGGGGCGCCGACTGGCCGGGAGCTCAGCGTCCCAGTTCTGCAGGTCAGGGTTCAGGCGCACAGGGGGCCAGCCTCCTTCTCCTGCAGGGTTGGGTCACACACTTATGGAATGGGGGAGAGAGCACAGCGGGGCACCCCAGACACAGCAGTGCCCTGGGGTCGAGGAGGCCCCTTTGGGGGCCTGGTGGGTCCAAGGATTGCGATGCGGTGGGGGGCACCCAGGGAGGGGTCAGCGGTGAGTGTGGGTGACTGTGTGTAGGACCCTTGGGCTCAGGGGTGCCTGGAGGGAGTGGGAGGTGGGTGGGATGTGAGGCGCCAGAGTCTGGGCGGAAACCCCTCTGATTTGCTGCCAAGCCTCTGCCACCACTGGCCCACCTGCCAGGACTGGCCTTTCTCAGCACCCCCCACCTCCCAGGCCTCACAGCGCCCAGGGAGGCATGCATCTTCAGGATGTTGCTCGAAAGCTGGGGAAACTGAGACTTGGGGGAGGGGTGGGATCAACCCAAGGTCACATCAAGGACACTGGACAGAACCAGGCCCACAGCTGCCCTGTTCACCCGGGGTCTTTCCTCTGCCAGCTTGGGGGCGGGGAGGCTGGGAGACGGACTCCGCTGCAGGCCCAGCGAGTGAACTCCCTAGGTAAGCCCCCAGGCGGCAGCCACAGAAGGTGCTGGGGTGGGGCACTTGGAGACGCGCCTCACCTTTCAGGCAGCACTGACGGCCCTGGGCACAGTGGCCACCGTCTCTGTGCCAGCCCTTGGGGTGAGCTCCCAGGCTGGCGAGGGGGTGGCAGAGGTCACAGAGGAGTAGGTGCAAGGCAGGTGGGGACCGGCCCGCCTGGCATGGGCAGCCCAGGGCTGGGCCACTGGAGCTGGTGCCAAGGGAGGCCCTGGACAGCGCAGGGGCCTCGGGGTCCTGCTCACAGGCGCTGCTCCTCCAGCGCTTGGGTGCCTGGATGGTGGGGGCAGGGCCTGGGCTGCAGACGGGGCCCTGCCCTCCTGAGGGCCACGCCAAGACGGTGGTTCTGCCTGCTGAGGGGCCCTGCCTGCTCTGAGGCCTCTGTCCGCATGTCCAGGGGTCCCCAACTCGACTCCTGTGCGAGCGGTTTTGAGAGGCTTTTCCTGAGTTCTCGCCTGACTCCCATCAAGGATGGGACAGGCCCCGCCTCCAGGCTCCCCCTCCCCGACCTACCTGGGCAGAGCCTCCCACTGTGGGGTGTGGGACCCGCGTCCAGTTCAGAGGCTCAGGACCCCGACCAGGAGGCCGTGGGCTGGGGACACCATGGGCAGAGCGTCCTCCCATGGGGGGAGGCTGGGCGGCGGCGGAGGCCTTTGCTGCTCTGTGTCCGGCATGCTGGCCCCTACCCTCCGGTCCTTACACGGCCGGACAAGTGTGGAGGGGTGCCCACTGGGGAAAGGAGCCTGGAGG
This sequence comes from Cervus elaphus, assembly GCF_910594005.1. NCBI lineage: Eukaryota > Metazoa > Chordata > Mammalia > Artiodactyla > Cervidae > Cervus > Cervus elaphus. The sequence continues at coordinate 1,158,276 of NC_057816.1, forward strand.
AGGGGCCAGGAGGCGAGGCCCGAGACCCATGGGCGGGGGGAGGGGCTGGAGGGCTGGAGGGCTGGATCGCGTGGTCCACCTGGTACCTGGTCCCCACCCCGGGCTCCTGAGGAGCCTCCGGCTTGGCCCTATTAACCACTGTAGTATTGTTATTCGCAGCTGAGGGGGACTCATTAGCGAGTTGGCACCTCCGTTGTTGCCATGGCAACAGCAGGGGTGCCAGGCGACCGCTGCTCCTGCGGCAGCGGGCGGAGCTGCAGAGCCAGGCCCTCTCCTCACCCCCCCCCCCTGCGACCGCCCTCAGGTGTCCTCCCCAGCCCGGCCAGCCCGGCCTCGCCCGCCCCCCCTCCCCCTGGGCCTGGCCCTCCTGTCACCTCCCACAGGCACAGGCTCACTCTCCTTTCCTGGGCGAGACCGCCTGCGCCGTGCCGGCCCCCCGGGCGGGCACCTGGCCCCCAGGCCCTCCTTGGGCAGACCCCTCACCTCCCCAACGGCGACAGTCAGACCAGGGCACAGAGCTGGGCAGAGCAGGGAGGGGGGAGATGCTGCAATAGGCCGGGGGGCGCAGAGGAAACAGACGTGGCAAGGGCTTGGGCCTCCCCGCTTTTAAGGACCCCCTGCAGGCTCAGTTGCGACCCCTCCCCTGGGGAGGGAGCACCCAGAGCCCAGGTCAGCTGGGAGCCTGAGTCAGCCCCACCAGAGGGTGGCAGCCGAGGAGACAGTGGGTCCTAGGCCAGAAGCAGGAGGAGCCCCTACCCTCCCCGCCTGCCCCTGGGAGGCCACCGGCACCGCCTCCCCGCTTTCCTGGGGGAGGCTGGGTACACGGCGCCGCCTGGCCCTCATGTGAAATACAGGCTGGACACAGCCCTTTGCATACTGGCCATGCTCAGGGCTCGGTACATACCCCGTTCCCACAACTCATCCCAGCCCTGCGTGCCATGATTCACATGACAATGTGTGTGCGCGTTCATGTGGTCGCTGCACGCATGCGTCCTCACCTTCTGCACGCGAGTGCCCTGAGATCCCAGCACGCCCCAGCCCCAGAGGCAACCACAGCCTCTCCTCACCGGCTCCCATGGCCTCCAAGAGGGACATCCTTGTCCCTCAGCAGGTGTACGACCAGAAAACTCCAAACTAGGGGCATCCTCACCCGGGCATTTTGTGCTCAGCATCGGGGGAATGCGGGACCCCCAGAGACAGGCGGGCAGAGACCGTGGCCACCACTCAGCATGGCTCCAGCCTGGCAGAGCCTGGCCACAAAGGCAGGCCTCAGGCAGAGCTGACGGCAGATGGACCCCGGGTGCTGGGTGTCTGGCTCCCTCTGACCCTGGGGCAGGCTTGGAGGCAGAAACTGCTACCCTCAGGAAGCCAGGAGAGAGGCTGGCAGGGGGTGACCTCTCACAGGCAGGGGGCCCACGTGCTCACCTGGTTTGCTCTCTGCACGCCCCCCCCCCCCAGCTCTCTGAGATGATTGGCATAGGACCCAAGCTGCATCCACCCTGTCCTGGCTGTTCTTGGCAAGGCCAGGCAGAGCCAGCCTGACCTGGGGAGGGTATGGACTTGGGAGACAGTGGGGTGGGGATCTACCCTCAGTGCCCAGGGGTTGGGGCTGAACTGGGACGGAGGGCTTGGCACAAGGGTCCTCGGGGAGGCAGGCTCAGGATGCACCAGTCACGGCTTCCTCTGCTCCTGCCTGGCTGGTTTTAGCTCCGCTGATCTGCAGGACTTCACTAGGCACCCCTCCACCATGCTACCTGCCTGGGCCAGCACCTACTGGTCACTGTCTGAGGGTTCAGGCAGAGGGTGCCTCTGCCTGTGTGTTCCGACAGTCAGAGCCCGAGCCTTATCACTCTTGCTGTGGGCTCGCCCCTTCCTCTCCTCTCCGTGGGAGCTGGACATCTAGGAGACAGGCAGATAACCTCCGCTTCTTCCACCCCCGGCCCACGACCCCCCGAGCTCTCTGTCTGGTTGCAGGTTCTGGGCCTCAAGGTCAGCTTCAGCCTAGAGGGTCCTGGTGCAGAAAGGGGCTTCAAACATCTTTCTGCATCTCTGTGCCTGGAACCCGCCCTTTCCAGAGGCAACCTCTGGGACCCAGGAAGCTTCCCAAGGGCAGCAGGGGACTAGAACCTGCCTAGCAACTCTCCCAGGGCCCTAGGCTGACTACAGCAGGAGGTATTTCAGTTAGACTTCAGGACGAACTCCTGGTCCCTGGTCACATGACCTGGCTATCTTTGGCAGATGCTTATCAACCATCTGAGGAGCAAATGCCAGGGACACCTGCCCTCCTGGGGCAGGACAGGGGTGCTGGATGCTACCTACATTCCCTGGGCTGCCATGGGAGCAAGGAAGACTCGGGAGATGCTGGGAACGGACAGTCTCTCAGACCTCCACAGACCCCCAGGAGCAGAGGGCACAAAAGAGGAAGAACCTTCCTCCCCTACACCAAGCTGCACAAGAAAACTGCAGACTGCACACTCCATCCGCCACCTTTCTCCTCCATCCTACGGAGGCCGCCCACCCCCCACCCCATCACCGCGGTGCCCAGGCCCCAAACACTCCCCCTTGTAAAGTCAGTACATTTTTTGCAGTAGGAAATCAGAGGGTAAATTCTCCCAGAAGGGATGACCTCGTGCGGGCTGGGCCCATTTCTGCCCCTTCTCCTCCAGGCCAGACTATTACATACCCCTCACCCCAAGGTGGGCGCACAGGCTGAAGGAGGCTGGTTGCACTCAGCCTGGCAGTGCCAGCCCCTCCCCCAGCACCCGCCGCGTCTGCAGCAGGCTGGCGGCTGGCCTTTATTCCGCAGAGGCCAGCTGAGCTCCCCGAGGTGGGGGTGCCCATCGCAGCCTGGCAAGACAGGGGAGAAGGCCAGACACGGAGCGAGCCTCTCCTGAGGCTGCCACCCGCCAAACGCCCTCAGCTCCTACGGCCCAGGGCGCCGCATCTCCGCGCCCGGTGCTGGAAAGGACGAACCTCTCCAATCCTGGTCCCTGTGGGGGGGCTTTTCGGGGGACACATGGAGCTCGGATAGATCCACGCTCGATTTTAATGGTCGTCCTCGTCCTTAATTCATGCCCCTCCCCCAGCCAAAATAAGAAAGAATTGCGCGTAGAAAGGCTGCGAAGCGGCGGCCGGTGTGTGCCGGGCCGGGGTCCGCCGGGCGCCGCGGGAAGCTGGGGAAGGACTTCTTGGTCGGGTCCGAGGCGCTCCTGAGGGCCGGTGGGGGCTGCTCACCTCCAGGCCATCTCCTCTTCCCCGTGCCCGCCCCGCGCAGCCCCTCGAGCGCTCTCGATGCAGCGCCCACACGGCCAAGCCGGGCGCTCGGGCCGCGCGCCGGTCAGCACCGAGCCCCCCGGCGCCCCGCGCGTACCCCCAGCCCCCTGGCGCCTCGCGCGTAGCTCCCAGGCCCCCGGCACCCCGCGCACCCCCCCCGGCCCCGCCGGCGCCTCGCGCGTCCCCCCCAGCCCCCCGCGCGCCCCCCGCCCGCCCCGCCGGCGCCCCGCGCGTCCCCCAGCCCCACCGGTGCCCCGCTCACCTCGCTCTCGCTCGCCTCAGGGCGGCACCCGGGACCCGCGCTGCGCTCAGCGCGCCCGCTCCGCCGCGCAGCCCATGGGCCCGGCGGGGGCCCGCGCAGCCGGGGCCGGGGGAGCGCGCGGGTCGCCGCCGTCGCCGCCGCCGCGGGGAGCGCTCGCACGGGCCCGAGCGCGCGCACTGCGGGCGGGCACGCGCGCATCCCACTCCGCGGCTCGGCGGGCGCGGCCGGGGCTGCTCCGGCTCGGGCTCGGGCTCGGGGTCCGGCGTCCGGCGGGGCGGGGGGCGGGGGCCGCGGAGCCGGCTTGGCCGCCGCGCTCGGCCGCGAGTGACAGGCCCGGGGCGGAGGGCGGGGCCGCCGGCGGGGATGAGGTCATGCCGAGCGAAAAAAGCCCCTGACGTCACCTGCAGCCAATCAGCGCACGCGGCTCGGGGGCAGGTGACGTCAGCCAGCGCCCCGGCTCCGGGTGCAGATTAGAGGCGGCGGCCGTAGGGGGCGGGGGCCGGGCTCCGCGCCGTCGCCTGGCGCCCTCTGCCCTCCCCTCTCTCCGCGGCCCCGGCTCTTAAAGGGGCCGCGCGGCCTCGGATCCCGCGCCTGGAACCCCACCTCCAGGAAGCCCTCCGGGCCCCAGCGGTCCGCCCCACCCGGAGACCCCCCAGTCTCATCTTACACCCGCGGAGGGTCCAGTCGTCCGGGTCCCGAGGGCAAGCGTCCTCTCTCCGCCGGCCTGTCAGGAGCTACCCCCAACCCCACCCCACCCCACCCCACCCCTGGCAGTCTTTGTTCGTGCGGGGTTTGCCGCGGGCAGCGGCTTCTCTAGCCCGGGGCGGGCACGAGCGCACCCCGCGAACCCGGCCCAGGCGGCGCTTTACCGTAGGCATCCACGCGTCCCCTCTCCACGAGCCCTGGCGGTGGGAGCCTGGGTCTGCGTTTTACGGGGCGGGGGGTAGAGTGGGAAGCTCAGAGGCGAGAAGGTGTGCCTCTGGTCACGCATCTGAATTCTGGCGGGAGGTGGCGGCCCCCTGGACAGCTCTGTAACCTCTGCTCCACCGATGACCTCCAGCCTTTGTCGCTTCCAGTTAGAAATCCACCCTAAGCGGCGCTCTCGGGACCCGCCCTCGCAGGGTGCCCCCAGCCCGGTAAAGGCAGTTGAGGGTTCGCCCCAGCCGACCGCTGTTGGAACACAAGCCCTCGGCCGCTTGGACGCTGGTTGTCCAGAGCGGGAGCAAACATAGGTAATTACACCTCGGCCGGTCTCTGGCGGAAACACCCCGCAGCGGGGAGGGGAGCGTCCGGGAGGCCACCCCAGGATGGACAGCGACTGGAGGCCACGGGGGCGCTGCAGAGACCTCCCGCAGGCTGCGAAGACCTGGTCCTTCCCCGGCGCGGGGCAGCCGGGGCGGCTGGTGGGCGGCGGGGGGGGGGGGGGGGGGGCATGTTTCGGGCATCTGTGTTGCGCCAGGTGTGAAATGAGTACCTGTACCAGGCCCTGGGGGCCTCGCTCTGAGGAAGGAGAGGAAGACTTCTGCCTAGGGGGCCAAGGAGCCCTGGGAGCTGTTGAAGGTGATAATTTTGAGGTGGGGGGGGGATTGTGACCAGACGAGCCAAACATTCCTTAACCCCCGTCCCCACGGCTGCCCAGTGGAGAGTGAGGGCGGGGCCTCCTCTAGCCCGCGGGGGCATCTCAGGCCTCTGAGAGGCTTCGCCCCCCGGACAGCGGAGAGCGCAGCCCCTTCACCTGGAGGGAGGGATCTGAGAGGCGCCCCCAGCCTCAGCTGTTTGAATGAAGGGTCACAAAAATTCTTGCAGGAGACTGCTTTCTATACTCTCCTGGGACAGGTGGGCACTCGGGATCCCAGAGCTGTGAGTGCAGCTGGGGACGGTCGTGATGGCCAGGCCTCCGCTGGACCCTCTCTTCCCTACTCGCAATTCTCCTGACCTCTGGCCTCAGAGCTTTGTCCACAGTAGGTGCTTAGTAAGTGCTTGGGGCCCCTCCAGCAAGGCGGGGGGCAGGGGGGGGGTGTGCGTGTGTGTGGGAGATAGTGTGTTCTTGGCTCGAAGCCAGCACTGAGGATACCAAACATCGTGTGGTGCGGGTGGGGTGGGGCTGTCCCGGAAGGAAGCAGGGCTAACTCCAGGGCTATTTGGGGCTGGGGCTGGGTTCAAGTCCTTCCTCTTTCCCTGCCGAGGTGGACCCAAAGGAGGAAGGTGTTGCTGAGGAGAGAAGTCCTGGCTGGAGGTGGACCCTGAACTCAGCGAGATGCCCAGCCCAGTTGCGTGGCCAGGTCAGGTCCAGATGGAGAGTAGGGTGTGGTGGGGAGCTTGTTGCATTTGGGCTCATTCCATGTCTGAAAAGTGGGGGAGGCTTGCTCCTGGGAGAGGGTAGGAAGATTCAGGCTGAGCCCCCCAGCTGGCTGGGTGGCCTGAGTCCATATCTGAGGTCCTTGGGGAAGCATGGACAGACCCCAAAGGGCCTGGGACCCTCAGGAGTGGGGGACAGGGGAGCTGTCAGCTGGGCTGGGAGGACTCCCTGCTCCGCTTGCTCCCTGGGCCAGACCCAGGTTTAGCCCAGTGGAGAGGGCGAGGGAGGACCGTCCAAGTGGTTCCTCTTCTGCCCAGCCCAGGCGTGGTCAGCACCTGCATGTGGCCAAGGGCAGCTCCTGGCTCTGTGCTTGAGCAGGCGGCAGTAAACTGAGGGGAGGGGTGGTGTCCTCGTGCCCCCTCTGGGAGCGAGGTGGTGGTGTGCAGCTTCCCTGGGTGTGTCTGGCTGGCTGGGGGAGTGTGTTTGGGCCAGGGTTATTTTATTTTTTGGCCGCACCTTGCAGCTTGCGGGATCTTCGTTGCCGCCAGGAGGGATTGAACCCGCGGCCTGGGCAGTGAGGACAATAGCCTTAATCGCTGGACCGCGGGGGAATTTCCAGTTCAGGATTATTTTATCATCCTAGGAGTAATTTCTGGTGTAAAAGCTGGGGTTCTGCAAGAATGGGGCATTTGGGTAGGGCGGCACCCTCTCTGGGGAGGACAGCGACTTCCAAGGTCACCAGGATGCCTAGCAGCATTCTTGGGTTCTCTGCAACGGGGGCGAGACCACCTTCCTCCGAAGCACCAGCCGCGGAGGGCCATCGGTCTAGGTGCGCTGCCTGGTGGGTGGCCCTTGCCACTCACGCCCCCAGATCCCGCAGGCTCAGGGAGGGGCGGCCAGCATCTCGGCGGGCGCGCGGCTTTGGAGGGGCAGGGGCGGCTTGGGAAGCTGGCTGCGGGCTGAAGGGACGCCTCGCGTGGGTTACAGCTCCCCAGCTGGCCCTCGGGATGGGGCGGCAGTGCCAGGCGGCCAATGTCCAAGTCGGGCAGGTGATCGCTGCCGTGCCAGCCCGCACATGCAGGTGCCGCCTCCGGGTCCCCAGGGTGGAGCAGAGTTCTGCGAGGGCCCCTGGAGGCGCCGTGGCTCCTAGGGGGCGGGTCGAGTCTGTTTGGCCCGGCGCTCTCGCAGCCCGCAGCCCTCGAGAGACCCGCGCCCGCCGCGGGCAGGTGCGAGCGAGGTCGGTGCGGCCCGTGCGCTCCCCCTGCCGGTCGCCCTGAAAGCCGCCTTCGGCGCCAAAGGAAACGGAGCTCACTAGTTCCTGAAGACTCACAGTAAGCCTGTGCCCGTGGCGTCACGTGTCCCACAGCCTTTCTAAGTCACGGTGTGGTTAGTACGACGCCCACCTCGGGTGTTCCAACAGCGGCTTTTGCCAGCTGCGCTGACCCCCCGGAGCTAGTCCTAAAAATCCCCTGGCGATCCCCTTCCCAGGCTCCCCTCACTTTCTGACCCATCCCCACTTAGTGCTGCTGCCCTAGAATTTCGTACACGCGGGAGCAAGCGGTGTGCATGCTTGTGTGTCTTTTTTTTTTTTTTTCCACGCAACAAAGCACTTTTGAGGCTCGTCGCATCCCCGCTTCCCGCCGCCTGGTTGTAACTGTGTGCAGCTGTATGTTGTGGGTGTGCGCGGAGGCTTCAACCAACTCTCCGTTTTTATGCTCCGGATTCTTTCCTTATCTTGGCTGTTAAAGGCCGTGCAGTCAAGTGGCCTCAGCCTGTGCGCTGTTTCTGTTCCGCTGTGCTGGTTCTTCGATGGCTGCATTTGGGTCTTTCTCTAGTTGCAGCCGGCCAGGGCAGATCCCCAGTTGCAGTGTGCGGGCTTCTTACTGCGGTGGTTTCTCTTGTTGCAGAGCACGGACTCTAGGCGCTCCGGCATCAGTAGTTGTGGTGCCCGCGGGGGGCTCAGTTGCTCCTGGGCCTGTGAAATCTTCCCGGACCAGGGATTGAACCTGTGTCCCCTGCATTGGCAGGGGATTCCTAACCCCTGGACCACCAGAGAAGTCCCTTTTATATGCTTTTAATCTCAGATTATTCACATTTCAGGCTATCTTCTTTCCTAGTATGCTATAACATTTTTGTAATGTACAAATCAATACAGAAAATGGTATAACAAACTCCTAGCTCGGGGACCCAAACATGTCAACCTTTTCTCCTGTTTTGCTTCGGATTGTAACACCACAGTGCAGACGCCAGCGGGCTCTCTGAACCTCTCCCACCTCTGTCCAGAGGCATCCATAACTCCAGATGGCCAGTGTCTTCCTGGTTCTGTTTTTGTCACTTTGCTGCATGTTTAAGCCCCATGAACATCACACAGTATTATCTTGTTTGCTGTAAAATATTTATGTATAGAACCATTGTAACTGCCCTCCTGCAGTTTCCTTTCTTCTCCCATTGCCATCTTTTCATCTTTGCTGATGCAGGCGAGCCTGGTCCATCCATCGTAGCTGTTGTGCAGGTCTCCACTGACAACACATTTCCTCTGCTGCTTGTTTTCCTATGTGTAGCAGTGCTTCCAGGAATGTTTTAGTAGGTATCTCCTAGCGCCAGGTAAGGTGGTCATCCAGACAAGCTGTGTCAGCATCGCTGGCAAGTCTGTTAGAAACACAGACTCTTTTGCTATGTAGGTTCTGAGGATTAGAATGTGAACATGTCTGGGTGTCCATTATTCTGTCTACCACAGGTGCATGATATCTTCCTTAAGTATCTGGAGGTATTCGCTCTTTAAAAAAAAATGTTTTATTTATTCGGCTGTGTTGGATTGTAGTTCTGGCATGTGGGATCTAGTTCCCTGACCAGGGATCAAACCCAGGCCCCCTGCATTGGAAGTCAGAGTCTTAGCCACTGGACCACCAGGGAAATCCCTGAAGCTATTCACTCTTGAAGACACTGGCCTTCTGCTTTCTTCCTGGAAAGGTTTTCAGTTACAGATTCAATTTCCTTAACAGATATAGGACCATTCACACTTTATTTCTTCTTATCTCAGTTGTGATATAGTTGTGTTTTTCAGGACTTTGCTTATTTCATATAAAATTTGAAATTGCTCATGTAATTCATTCTTGTACCTGGTTATATTTTTATTGTGTCCAGGGTGTGCAGCGATGTCACCTTTTCATTTCTGTTATTTGTAATGTATCTTTTCCTCTGTTTTTGGACCAGTATTGCTGGCGGTTTATAAATTTTGTTAATCTTTATGAAGAGCAAACACTTGACTATGTTAATTTTCTCTGTTTTATGTCTGATTTCAATTTCATTGATTTGTGCTCCCTTTTAATATTTATTTTTATTTTATTACTTTTATTATTTTCTTTCTTCTACTTTATTTCAGATTCAATCTACTTTCCTTTTTCCAGTTTCTTGAAAGTTTAGATAGTTGATTTTCACTCACTCTCCTTTTCTAATACATGTGTTTTGACCTATATAGATTTTTCTTTGTTGTTCAGCTGCTAAGTCATGTCCAACTCTTTGTGACCCCATGGACTACAGCATGCCAGGCTCCCCTGTCCATCACCATCTCCCAGAGTTGGTCAAAGCCATGTCCATTGAGTTGGTGATGCCATTCAACCATCTCATCCTCTGTCATGAGGATGACATGCCTTCTTCTCCTGTCCTCAGTCTTTCCCAGCATCAAGGTCTTTTCCAATGAGTTGGCTGTTCACATCAGGTGGCCAAAGTATTGGAGCTTCAGCATCAGTCCTTCCAGTGAATATTCAGGGTTGATTTCCTTTAAGCACTGCTTTAGCTGTATCCAGCAGGTTTTGATGTCATATTTACATTATAAGGCAGTCAAAAATATCTTCTAATTTCCACTGTGGTTTCTTAGGCTTATGGGTTATTTTGAAATCTATGCCTTAATTTTCAAACATTTGGGGTTTTGAAAACATATATCTTTCTCTTACTGAGTATGTGTCAAAGCACCTACTCTGTCTCTCTGTCAAAGCACATACTCTGTATTATTTCAGTATATGTCAATGAGGTCAAGTTGGCTAACCACATTCAGATCTCTTAACTCCCTACTGATTTATCTCCTTGTTCTATCAGTTACTGAGATATATTGCAATAAAAGTGAAAATTCTCAATTCTATTTGTGGATTTATATTTTCCTTCTTTTAGTTTTGTCAACATTTGCTTTATATATTTTGAAACTCTGTTATTTGGTTAATAGAAATTTAGGATTGTTTACTTTTCTGGTCTCGTTGACTCTTTTAGCATCATGAAATGCTCTTTGTTCTCTCTGGTAAGAGTTTTGTCTTAAAGACTACCTTGTCTGATATTAACATAGCTACACTAATTTTCTATAAAATTAGTGTTTGCATGATATATCCTTTTCCCATTTTTCTCTTTCTGCCTTTCTGGGTCCCATTATTGAAAGTGTGTCTTTTGTAAATAATATGAGGTTGAAAATTCTTTTAATTTTCCAATCTGACATTTGACTATTTATAGATTATTTGCATTGACTGTAATTGCTGATATTGTTGGGTTTAATTGCTGTTTTTATTTTCTATTACTTTCATCTCTTCTTTGTTTCTTTATTCCTTTTCCTTGCCTTCTTTTGGATTCACTGAAATTTAAAAATTCCGTTTATCTCTTCCATTAGCTTTTGAGTTATATGTTCATATATTATTCTTTAATGATTATTCTGGAGATTAAATTTTACACTTGAAGTCTCATGACTTCCTGAATCGGAAAGAACTTCACAACTCTTTAATTCCATTTATACTTCTACATTTTATTTCTGCAAATGTTAAAAATCTTACAGGATGTTAGTGTATTGTTTAAAACAGTTTTTTTGTGCTTACCAATATTTTTACACTTGCCACTATCCTTTGCTCAATTCCTGACCCTCCATACTCCCATATGGAGTTATTTTTCTTCAGTCTGAAGAACTTTAGTATTTCTTGTGTTGTAGGTCTTTCAGTGATATCATCTTTCAGCCAAAAACAACTCTACTCCACTTACATTTTGGAGCATATTTTCATTATGTATAAAACTCCAAGGTGGGAGGTTTTTTTCCTCTCAGCTCTGTAAAATGTTGTCCCATTATCTTCTGGATCCCATCATTTCTGTTTAAAAGTCAACTACCATTTTTATGATTGTTCCTTCAAAGATATTGTGGCCTTCTCCTGTTGCTTTTACTATTTTCTCTGGTTTTTTTTTAATATTTATTTTTATTTATTTAGCTGTACCAGGTCTCAGCTGCCACCAGCCCTGCTCGTTTTTCTTTCCTTGTATAGTTCCTCCTTCTGGGTTACCCTGATGACCGGCCCTCACGCACAGCTGGGTAATCACCTGAAGGAAGAGAACACAGTGATCGATGCTCTGTTTATCTGAGAAGAGCTTTCCCTCTCTGGAATTTATTTCATCTGGACCTCATTGCTTCCACAATTCTCTGATGTCATATATATATTAACATATACATCCCACTTAAAAATATAAATGAATAAATTGTGGTGAAACACATAAGATTTACTAATGTCTTTTTAAGTATTTTAAATTTAATTTTTGTTTTATATTAGAGTATAGTTGATTTGTGTTTGTATTGGTTGCTCAGTTGTGTCCAACTCTTTGCGACCCCTTGGGCTGGAGCCCACCAGGCTCCTCTGTCCGTGGAATTCTCCAGGCAAGAACACTGGAGTGGGTTGCCATTTCCTCCTCCACAGCTGATTTACAGTGTTGTGCTAATTTTAGGTGTACAGCAAAGTGATTCAGTCATACATATACATGTATCCACGCTTTTTTCGACTCTTTTCCCGTAGAGATCATTACAGAGCGTTGAGTAGAGTCCCGTGTGCTTTTCGGTGAGTCCTTGTTAATTATCCATCTTGTATATGGTCGTGTGTATATGTCAATCCCGATTCCTGACTTACCCCTTCCCCAGTCTTCTCCCTTTGGTAACCATAAACTGGCTTTCAAAGTCTGTGAGTCTGTTTCTGTTGTGTAAATAAGTTCATTTGTATCATTTTTGGGAGCTCCTACAGGTAAGTGATGCCATGTATTTGTCTTTCTCTGTCTAACTTACTTCACTTAGTATGATAATCTCTAGGCCCATCCATGTTGCTATGAATGGCATGATTCCATTCTTCTTTTATGGCTGAATAATATTCCACTGTAAATATGTACTGCAGTGGAATATTGTATATATATACATATATATACCATGGGCTTCCCAGATGGTGCTAGTGGTAAAGAACCCGCCTGCCAATAAAGGGGACATAAGAGATGTGGGTTTGATTCCTGGGTCGGGAGGATCCCCTGAGAAGAGCCTGGCAGTTCACTCCAGTATTCTTGCCTGGAGAATCCCATGGACAGAGGAGCCCAGCGGGCTACAGTCCATAGCGTCCCACAGAGATGGGCATGACTGAAGCGACTTAGCATATATGTACCACATCTTCTTTATCCGTTCCTCTGTTGATGGACATTTAGGTTGCTTCCATGTCGTGGCTATTGTGAATATTGCTTCTATGAACACTGGTGCGTGTATCTCTTTGAATTGTGGTTTTCTGAAAACATACGCTCAGTAGTGGGATTGCTGGGTCATGTGGTAGCTCTATTTGTAGTTTTTGAAGGAACTACCATTCTGCTCTCCATGATGGTTGTGTAAAATTTACTGATGTGTTTTTACTTATGGGTTTTGCAATTAATTTGGCCTTTTCCAGTTGCCAAAATGGGATTGTGGGCCTTCCATAAATGTTATATCCCCTCTGGAAGTAGAAGCTTTGCTCTCTTGATTTTTGCACACCATCACAAACCGTCACATTCCAGAGGGTAGGAGTGTGGGCTCAGCATCAGCCTTTGAGGTTTTCAGTCCTGGCTGCCCAGCTCTGTAAGTGGGGACACAGGGAAGTGTCACTGGTTTGTGGCTGCCCTGCAGGAGGTGGGATGAACCGTCTGCCCCCACACTGGCTCGGATATCAGCATTGATGACACCGAGAGGGCAGGACAGGGTTTATGACTCACATCGTGAGACTCTGGGTGAGCGGGTCTGGGATGGCTTGGGTGGAGAGAGGGTGTGGCTTTGGTTTTCACCGTGATCAGGGATCGGGCCATTTCACACCGGTGCACTGGGGCTGCTGTGGGCTTTCAGGAGGCGCACAGCGCCAGGCCCACACAGGAGGGGCTATGCTCTGGTCTGGCTGCTTTGGTCAACGCACTACTCAGCTCAGCACTAAGCCCGGGGTGTGTGCAGAACCCAGCGCTGGCTGGCTCAGCGTAGTCCCGCCTCATGCAGCTGCTTTACTGTTCACGGAGCACTTCCTGCAAGGAAGGTGCTGTCAGTAGCCCGTCTTACAGGTGTGGACACTGACGTCCGGGGAGGAAAGGTGACTTGCTCAAGGCTGCTCAGCTAGCTGGCTGTAGAAAACACACACACAGCATTTGGGAGACGGAGATCCACATTAGCTGAGGACGCTACGGGCAGCTCGGGCAGGTGGGCTGTTAGCAGGTCCAGGAATGAGCGTGGCCACAGGTGTAATTCTGACACACACCCTGCCCACCCCAGCAGAGGGCTGTAGACAGACAAATAGAGCAAACAGCAATGGGTTCTGGGATGAGTGACTTTATTAGGTTAAGGGACAGAGAGATCTGAGTGGCCGTGACACAGAATGGGCAGAGCTGAGAAAAGCCTGTGTCGTCTGCTCAGATGTCCTCGCGGGAGCAGGTGCAGCTGGGCAGGGCTTGGGACTGGCCACTCACTGCTGCAGGTGGCTGGGGAGGGTCTCCAGATGCTGGGAATGAGGCTTTGGAAGTCATCATTGGACATACACCCCCATCGCATTTGATAGGAGGTCAATAAAATGCTCACGCTTGGAAAGGGAGGAGGATGGGGTGGCTGCACTGGAGCCCAGGACTCCGGACCAGGGATGGTGCTGGGTCTAGTAAGAATCCCTGTAAAACCGAAAATTAGATCTTGCACTGGCAGCAAATGGGGACGCAGCAGCTGGACTGGGAGCAGCTGGGTTTGCAGCAGCTGGACTGGGAGCAGCAAACAGGGACACAGCAGCTGGACTGGGAGCAACAGGGCTTGCAGCAGCTGGACTGGGAGCAGCAGGGCTTGCAGCAGCTGGACTGGGAGCAGCAGGGCTTGCAGCAGCTGGACTGGGAGCAGCCACAGGAGCCACAGCCCCCCTTAGACCCCCCACAGGAGCCACAGCCCCCCTTGGACCCCCCACAGGAGCCACAGCCCCCTTTGCCGCAGCCGGAGCAGGAGCAGGCTGGCACACAGGAGCAGACGGGCACACAGGAGCAGACGGGGACACAGGAGCAGACGGGGACACAGCAGCTGGAGCCGCAGCCCCCGGAACAGCCAGAGCAGCCCATGGTTCTGGTGGGTGGAGGGTGGAGCAGGTCAGAGGAGCAGGTGGAGAGAGAGAAGGTGCTCAGTGTGGGGCCTCCGGGGCCAGGAGCCTTTATATACCTGCCGGGGCAGGTGTGACCTGGGCACGTGCTCCCTTCCTGGTTCCTGTTTGTTCCCAGTTTGGGACTTTCTTCTTGTTTTCCTCTGGATATCAGCCCCTGAAGTAAGGTCCACGTGTCATTAGCTGTTACTGGCCACTCATTGAATCAAGTTCCCCTTTTTGAATCTGTGTCCAGATTTGAGGGAGACCCCCAAGGGTCCATCCCATGTCTGAGACTCCTTGATTAAAAATGATGTCTTTTAGCTCTACAAAGGGTATAAATAACAACACAGGTGAGGCACATCGCTCTGTTTATCCACTGCTAAAGTTACAAGGAAGTGGAAGTGTTATTCGCTCAGTTGTGTCCGACTCTTTGCAACCTCATGGACTGTGGCCCACCAGGCTCCTCCACTGACTTATCCCCTTTTACCGGTTGTTGGACATTTTGTCTCTTTTTTGTCGCTATTTCAAACAATACTGCACTTTTCTTGTCCAAAGCTCAGTGCATGTTGGATTAGAAAAATTGAAAGTGAAAGTGTTAGTTGCTCAGTCAGGTCTGACTCTTGGAGGACCTATGTACTGTAGCCCACCAGGCTCCTCTGTCCATGAAACTTTCCAAGCAAGAATACTGGAATGGGTTGCCATTCCCTCTCCAGAGGATATTCCCCACCTAGGGATTGAACACAGATCTCCTGCATTGCAGGTGACTTCTTTACCATCTGAACCACCAGGGAAACCCAAGATTGGAGTTTTAGGAATCTACCTGGAATGAAATTTTGGACGTTTTTTGAAGTCAGGGTTTCATTTTCTTATTTTTTCCAATATCAAGGTCTTCCCCATAGGTTGCAATGTCACCTTGCTCACATCCACTCAAGGTAATGCTTCTAACATTTCACTATTATATGAAACACTGGTTGTGAACTTTTGGTGCAGACTTTTGTCAGATAAAGGGATGTTCCTTTTAGTCCAGCGATTTTCCCTTTATCTTCGGTGGATGTTGAAGTTTATTGAGTATTTTTGCAGCTGTTGAAGTGGCTAGAAGTTTTCTCCTTTGATTAGTATGGTGAATTTTAGGATTGATTTAAAATGTAAATAGCCCTTGTGTTCCTGAGCATGGTTACAGCTTTCACATTCTGTTATTACTGGATTGGTTCTGCTCACGGAGTTTTTATGCCTAGTTCATAAACAAGCCCGTCGAGTGGTTTTCATTTTCCCAGACTCCCCTGCCCCACTTCTGATGTTGGGCTCACACCGGCCTGGGGGTGGGGGTGATGGGTGTGTCCCACATCTTCTACTGGCTGGAGAGGTCTGTTGCGTGAGGAGTTATTCATCGCTCGGTCATTTGGTAGAACCTGTTTGTGACGCAATGTGAGTCTCATTCACTGTCCGGAGGGTGAAGTTTCACTCACTGATTCATGTGGCTGAGATATCCTTGGCCTGTTCCTGTCTCTTAAGACAAGATTGTCACAAATTCAAGTTTTTCTCATTTATTGGCAGGCACTTTTCCACCGAGGTCTCCTGTTTGATAACTGCTGGGTCTGTCGATGTGCTGGTTTGGCTCCTACTTTATATACACTGCTTTGCGACCCCATGAACTGTAGCCCGCCAGCCTCCTCTGTCCATGGGATTTCACAGGCAAGAATACTGGAGTGGGTTGCCATTTCCTTCCCCAGGGTCATATACTGCTACACTTAGTATATATTCCTGCTTCTTCCCTTTTGTTTCCCTGGTCAGTTTTGCCAGGAGTTGGTGACTTTCTTAGTCTTTGCAAAGACCAGTTTCTGGTGGTGTTGATCTTTATTGTGTATTTAAAAATATTTTTTTATTAAAATAGATAATCAACAAGGATGTACTGTATAGCACAGGGAACTATATTCAATATTTTGTAATGACCTATAAAGGAAAAGAATCTGAAGAAGCATAGATTATGGACACGTATAACTGAATCAGTTTGCTCTATACCTGAAGGTATCACAACACTATAAATCAACCATGCTTCACTAATAAAGAAAAACTAGATCCTGAAAGTATGTGTAATGCTGAAAGTCCTAGGATAAGATGAGAAGAGTACAGCTAAGTGACTAAAGCAAGATTCTAAACTATATGTATCTGTGATGCCAATACACAGACATACTCAGGCATAGACACAGGGAGATGTTTAAAAATTAACATAATTGCTTTTTTCTTTTCTTAAAAAACCTAATGCTATTTTATATTGCTTTATAATAATTAAGCATTTGTAAGTTTGAAAAAATATTAACTGTTTTTGTTCTCACATTGATTTCCTTCTACTCTATTATCTTTCTCTACTGTTTCTCTTTCTACTTTCTGTTATAGATACTTTGCTTATTAGTCTCTAGTCTTTTTTTTTTTCCAAAACAAGCATTTTGGGTTAAACATTATTTTAAAATAAAGTTTTAGTTCCATAACCCAAGTTTTGACACGTGCTATTTTCATTACTAGTCAGTTGTAACTATTTTTATAATTGCCCTTTTGATTTTCTCTTTGGCCCCTGCGTTGTCTAGAAACGGTGGAAGTGTTCCTAGTGACCAGGTTTTTGTGGCCGATGGCACAGCCTGATTTCTGCCTGTGGTTTGAGGAGGCCTGAGCATAGGGTCCTGGTGTCTGGCATTTGTGGGGACGCCCCTGGCTGGCACGTGGGGACAGTTCCTAAGTGGCCCCGACGTGTTTAAGAGCCCTCTGTGTTCCCCAGGCTCAGTGAACCCTTTACGACAACCTACGGTGTTGTAGATACTCTGCGGCCTTACAAACTCTTTGCCTGCTTGTTTATCACTGACTAAAGGAGCGTGTTCAGAACCTCCTACTTGGGACCCTCCCGGTGGTCCAGTGGCTGAGACTCCGTGCTCCCCACGCAGGGGGCCTGGATTCGATTCCTGGTCGGGGAACTAAGATCTCACATGCCACAACTAAGACCTGGTGCAGCCAAAGAAATAAAAAGAATTAATAAAAAAAAAGAAAACCTCTTACTCGATTAGGCATTGTCCTGACACTGGCTGGCGTGCCTTTTCCAGGCCAGGGTCTTTCAGCCTCCTATGCACTTATGTTTTGGGGTTCTCTCTTGTGACTAGTGTAGAACTTCCTGAAAAACTCCCGTATTTGGGGGTTCTGTCCATCAACCCATGAGCGGAATCCATGTGACTCAGTGTGATTTCTGATATATTTACTTTTGTTCCTTCCTTTCTTTGCATTTAATTGCCCTATTTTAATGCTTTCTTTCTATTCCTCTTAGCAAATATGGGGTTTTTAAGAGTTTTTTTTTTTTTTTTACCTTGATTGACTTAGGAGTTATTTACTGTATTCCCTGTGTTACTGACAACCCTCTCCATTTCAGACATATTTTTATTCATTTATTTTTTAGATATTTATTTTTATTTATTAATTTGGCCGCTCTGAGTCTTAGCTGCAGCATGTGGGATTTTTAGTTGCAGCGTGTGGGATCTTGTTCTCTGACCAAGGATTGAACCTGCACCCCCTGCATTGAGAGTGCCAGGAAAAGAAAGTGTTAGTCACTCAGTGGTATCTGACTCTTTGTGATCCCATGGACTGTAGCCCCCTGGGCTCCTCTGCCCATTGAATTCTCCAGGCAAGAATCCTGGAGTGGGTAGCCATTTCCTTTTCCAGGGGATCTTCCCAACCCAGGCATCGAACCTAGGTATCCCGCATTGGCAGGCAGGTTCTTTACCACTGAAGCCCCTATTTCATACATATTTTAAATAAAACATTGTCTAAATGTGATCGGCCCTCTACCTGCCTCTGGAGCACAGTGAGAGGAGCTCAGGAAAGTTCGACCCGAGCTCCATCCTGTGTGGGTGTGTTTTTCTGTTGCCTCGTGGTGTGTTCTTGTTTACTTTTACAGCCAGTGTTTGCTTAAACTCACCCCCACGTCTGCTGACAGCTCTGTTTACCCTCTTCTCACACCTGAGTCCTTCCTCCTCTCACTTTCCTGCTTCTCAGGACCGTCCTCTGCAGCCCCCTCACAGAGCATGTCTTAGCAGACTGTTTTCCATGACGGCGGTTGGCTTTCCCCCGGCACTTGTGGACACTATTTTCACTGGGGACAGAATTCCAGATTGGCGGTTGTCTTCCCCAGGGCTTTCTGTGCGCCCACCTGCTGTCTTTGCTGGGGTCTGTCTGTCTGCACCTCCTCTCTGAGCATGCGTCTTCTGTGTCCACTTTTAGAGTCTGCTGAGGGTTTGACTGTTTAACCTGCCTTATGTGCAGGGTGCTTCAGGGCCCCGAGGGTGCTTAATGTGTCGTGTGCTCAATCGTGTGGGACTCTGTGTGACCCCCTGGACTGTGGCCCACCGGCTCCTCTGCCCATGGTGATTCTCCAGGCAAGAATGCTGGAGTGGGTTGCCATTTCCTCCTCCAGGGGAACTTCCCGACCCAGGGATCAAACCAGTGTCTCCTGCTTTCCAGATGGATTCTTTACCACTGAGCCATTGGGGAAGTCAGTGCTTTTTTCTCACTGTTTTGGGAGATTCTCTTTGGAAACAGCCTGTCCTCTATTCTCCAAATGGACAAATGTCATGCTGCTCTGCCCATGGTTTTTTTTTTTTTTTTTTTTTTTAAAAAAAAAACAGCTCTACTGACATAAAATTCACCTATCACACCATTCATCCATTTAAGGCACACAATTCAGGGAGCGCCTTGGCGGTCCAGTGGTTAGGACTGGGTGCTTTCACGGCAGAGGGCGCAGGGTCCCTCCCTGAGCAGGACACTAAGATCCCACAAGCTGCATGGCCAAAAGAAAAAAAAAAATCACACAGCACATTTCCATGATGATGCTGTACAGGCATCACTGTGATCAAATTTAGAACATTTCATCACCTCCAAAGAGACCCCACACCCATTATTGTCACTCCCCTTTCCTCCCCAACCCTACACCCCTGCCCCTCCCCCATCCTAGGTTACTTTCTGTCTCTAGATTTGTATGTTCTGGACATTTCACATAAATGATACTATGTGAGATCTTTGTGACCGGCTTCCTTCCCTTGGCATGTTGAATTTAGGGCTCATCCATGTTGTCAAAAGAGTCTGCCTGTTCGATCCCTGGATGGGAAAATCTCCTGGAGAAGGGACCTGCAAACCACTCCAGCATTCTTGCCTGGGAAATCCCATGGACAGAGGAGCCTGGTGGGCTACAGTCCATGGGGTTGCAAAGAGTTGGACACAACTGAGCGACCAACACTCTCACTTTCATTTTTTTTCACATATTGTCAATGCATCAATACGTCGTCACTACTTCATTTCTTCACTCCTTATCAGCAAGTGTTATTCCATCGTGTGGATAGTCCACCTGGTATTTACCCATCTACCTGTTGATGGATATTTGGATTGTTTCCAGTTTTTGGCTCTCTTGGGTAATGCCACTACACATTTGCATTCAAGCTTTTGTGCTGGTGTGTGTTTTCATGTCTCTTGAGTGGATGCCTGGGAGAACAGTTGGTTGTGTGGTTGGGTCTTTGAGGGCCTGCTGACCTGTCCCCGTGTATTGGAGGCGACTTTCTCAGGTTCTGTTTCATCTTCTGGGTGGCATTCTGGGTATTTTCTCTGGATTCAGCTTTCTCTTCAGCCATAGCTGATTGGAAGATACTTTGAATGTTAATTGTCAGAAGTTATACTTTGTCTTTTTCCAAAGATGCCTTTGCTCTTTTTTTTTTTTTTGCCACGTGACATGTAGGTCTTAGTTACCTGACCAGGGTTTAAACCTACACCCCCGGCGCTGGAAGCACAGACTCTTAACCACTGGACCACCAGGGAAACCCCTGCCTGCCCTGTTTGCACCTGTTTGATACCTTTCTAATTTTTAATGCTTAAATATTTGAAGTGTATTCTATTCATCCATCCCTGTCTTTGAGGTTCCAGGGTTCTAAATTGGCTGCTTGTTGTTTGGGCTGAGAAAACATCCATCCTGCATGGTTTGGTGTTTCCTGCAGTGTTTAATGTTGGGCTGTGAGCTCACAGTTCATCTATGCTTAACCTGTGGGAATCGTCCAGTGAAGCCAGAGCTGGGGTTCGTCAGCTGCCTTGCTGGTGTTTGGGTTTTTTCTGGCCTACTTTTCCCCTGTGTTAAAAACAGAACTCAACTGCAATTTGAAGATCTTGTTTCCTTTATTCAGCACGCTGTGACTCGCAGCACCCGCTCCAGCAGACAGAAGGAACTCCAAGGAGCTCTGCACAGGGAAGGCTTCTCCAGGCGGGAGGCAGTCGCGGTGGCCAAGAATGGGCTGGCTGTGTCCAGGTCGGTCTCTTTTGGGGCAGCAGGGGTCGAGCAGGCCGGCGACATCACCAGAGCTGACCAGGCCGTTCCTGACGGACGGGTTCAACATTCCATTCCTGGGAGAAGCTGAAACCGTAATCAGCCTTGTCTCAGTTTGGCGACAGAGGGGAGCAGAAGCACCTCGATTTAAGCCTGTTGCCTTGTTTTTAACACCCTGAGGAAAGGTCGGGGGTCTGTGCGGGGGGCAGGCCCCAGCCTCGCCCAGCCCTGTCGGGGGCGAGTGTCCGTTTGGACAAGGCGCCCTACCCTCCTTCTCTCAGTAGAAGCCGCCCCTCACCTGTCTGCCTTCACTTCCGCCTTAGACGCTGACCTTGGAGGATGTCTCCTCCTCAGACTGCTCCCTCTAGCGGCCGGGAGGAGCAGGACGCGCCCAGTGGGGGCGCCCGTCCTCTGGGCCTTTCTTCCTTGCCCTGCCCCGCTCCCCGCCCCCCATTGTGGGGGGCAGGGGACTCCCCAGGGCCCGTGGAGGGCTGAGCCGGAGCGGGAGATTCGGGGTGTCCAAGTCGGTCCCCTGCAGTGGCCGGGGGACCCTCCGGCCCCAACAGGAGGCTGGTTGCGTGGTGGCCAGAGGAGATCTTTAAGGTGCTGTTGCTCAGAGGAGCTGCACAAGTCAAGCTGTTGGAAGCAGGGGTCCAGCGGGCGGGGGGTTGGGGGCGGTCTTCAGAGATGAGGATATATCTGCAGGGCCTGGACCAAGGCTTGCTGACCAGAGTCTGGGTCCTTAAGGCGGTTCTGGTCCCCGTGGGGGCTGGAAAGATCAGAGGCGAATGCATGGAATGGCTGCATTCCCACCCACGCAGTCAACGTAACCCTGAAACCCTTGGGGGAAACTGCAGACCCTCTGCGGAAGCCTGGCAGCGAGCCCAGCCCTGCTCTCAGCAGAGGATGGGAGGAGGGACGTCCTTACCCTCTTGTAAAGAACGTGATGATTTAAATCACAGCCTCAAAAAATACCGTTGGTAGCTTGATAGGGATTGCATTGAATCTATAGATTGCTTTGGGTAGTATAGCCATTTTGACAATATTGATTCTTCCAATCCATGAACACGGTGTGTTTCTCCATCTGTTTGTGTCCTCTTTGATTTCTTTCATCAGTGTTTTATAGTTTTCTATGTATAGGTCTTTTGTTTCTTTAGGTAGATATACTCCTAAGTATTTTATTCTTTTTGTTGCAATGGTGAATGGTATTGTTTCCTTAATTTCTCTTTCTGTTTTCTCACTGTTAGTGTATAGGAATGCAAGGGATTTCTGTGTGTTAATTTTATATTCTGCAACTTTACTATATTCATTGATTAGCTCTAGTAATTTTCTGGTAGAGTCTTTAGGGTTTTCTATGTAGAGGGTCATGTTATCTGCAAACAACGAGAGTTTCACTTCTTCTTTTCCTATCTGGATTCCTTTTACTTCTTTTTCTGCTCTGATTGCTGTGGCCAAAACTTCCAAAACTATGTTGAATAGTAGTGGTGAGAGTGGGCACTCTTGTCTTGTTCCTGATTTCAGGGGAAATGCTTTCAATTTTTCACCATTGAGGGTAACGCTTGCTGTGGGTTTGTCATATATAGCTTTTATTATGTTGAGGTATGTTCCTTCTATTCCTGCTTTCTGGAGAGTTTTAATCATAAATGAGTGTTGAATTTTGTGAAAGGCTTTCTTTGCATCTATTGAGATAATCATATGGTTTTTATCTTTCAATTTGTTAATGTGGTGTATTACATTGATTGATTTGTGGATATTAAAGAATCCTTGCATTCCTGGGATAAAGCCCACTTGGTCATGGTGTATGATTTTTTTAATATGTTGTTGGATTCTGTTTGCTAGAATTTTGTTAAGGATTTTTGCATCTATGTTCATCAGTGATATTGGCTTGTAGTTTTCTTTTTTTGTGGCATCTTTGTCTGGATTTGGAATTAGGGTGATGGTGGCCTCATAGAATGAGTTTGGAAGTTTACCTTCTTCTGCAATTTTCTGGAAGAGTTTGAGTATGATAGGTGTTAGCTCTTCTCTAAATTTTTGGTAGAATTCAGCTGTGAAGCCATCTGGTCCGGGGGTTTTGTTTGCTGGAAGATTTCTGATTACAGTTTCGATTTCCTTGCTTGTGATGGCTCTGTTAAGATCTTCTATTTCTTCCTGGTTCAGTTTTGGAAAGTTACACTTTTCTAAGAATTTGTCCATTTCTTCCAAGTTGTCCATTTTATTGGCATAGAGCTGCTGGTCTATTATTAGTCTCTTATGATCCTTTGTATTTCAGTGTTGTCTGTTGTGATCTCTCCATTTTCATTTCTAATTTTGTTAATTTGGTTCTTCTCTCTTTGTTTCTTAATGAGTCTTGCTAATGGTTTGTCAATTTTGTTTATTTTTTCAAAAAACCACAAAGACAGAAATATAGATCAATGGAACAGAATAGAAAGCCCAGAGATAAATCCACGAACCTATGGACACCTTATCTTTGACAAAGGAGGAAAGAATATACAATGGAAAAAAGACAACCTCTTTAACAAGTGGTGCTGGGAAAACTGGTCAACCACTTGTAAAAGAATGAAACTAGAACACTTTCTAACACCATACACAAAAATAAACTCAAAATGGATTAAAGATCTAAATGTGAGACCAGAAACTATAAAACTCCTAGAGGAGAGCATAGGCAAAACACTCTCCAACATAAATCACAGCAGAATCCTCTATGACCCACCTCCCAGAATATTAGAAACAAAAGCAAAAATAAACAAATGGGACCTAATGAAACTTAAAAGCTTTTGCACAACAAAGGAAACTATAAGTAAGGTGAAAAGACAGCCCTCAGATTGGGAGAAAATAATAGCAAATGAAGCAACAGACAAAGGATTAATCTCAAAAATATACAAGCAACTCCTGCAGCTCAATTCCAGAAAAATTAATGACCCAATCAAAAAATGGGCCAAAGAACTAAACAGACATTTCTCCAAAGAAGACATACAGATGGCTAACAAACACATGAAAAGATGCTCAACATCACTCATTATCAGAGAAATGCAAATCAAAACCACAGTGAGGTACACACCAGTCAGAATGGCTGCTATCCAAAAGTCTACAAGCAATAAATGCTGGAGAGGGTGTGGAGAAAAGGGAACCCTCTTACACTGTTGGTGGGAATGCAAACTAGTACAGCCACTATGGAGAATAGTGTGGAGATTTCTTAAAAAACTGGAAATAGAACTGCCATATGACCCAGCAATCCCACTTCTGGGCATACACACTGAGGAAACCAGATCTGAAAGAGACACGTGCACCCCAATGTTCATCGCAGCACTGTTTATAATAGCCAGGACATGGAAGCAACCTAGATGCCCATCAGCAGACGAATGGATAAGGAAGCTGTGGTACATATACACCATGGAATATTACTCAGCCGTTAAAAAGAATTCATTTGAATCAGTTCTAATGAGATGGATGAAACTGGAGCCCATTATACAGAGTGAAGTAAGCAGAAAGATAAAGAACGTTACAGCATACTAACACATATATATGGAATTTAGAAAGATGGTAATGATAACCCTATATGCAAAACAGAAAAAGAGACACAGATGTACAGAACAGACTTTTGGACTCTATGGGAGAAGGCAAGGGTGGGATGTTTCGAGAGAACAGCATGTATATTATCTATAGTGAAACAGATCACCAGCCCAGGTGGGATGCATGAGACAAGTGCTCGGGCCTCATGCACTGGGAAGACCCAGAGGAATCGGGTGGAGAGAGAGGTGGGAGGGGGGATCGGGATGGGGAATACATGAAACTCCATGGCTGATTCATGTCAATGTATGACAAAACCCACTGCAATGTAGTGAAGTAATTAGCCTCCAACTAATAAAAATAAATGAAAAAAAAAATAAATAAATCACAGCCTCGAAGAACCAGCAAGTAGCAAAGCCAAGTTCATGTTTTTAAGGTTTCCAGATCAACCAGAGCATTCCTTTTCACCATAAATAATTAGAGAATCCAAAGGAGAGTAAGCCATTGTTTAAAATACCAACAAAATCTTACATATCAAAGGATTGATCTGTAAAGAATGCCTGAGACCCCTAAGGGCAAAGTGTAAAAATCTGCTGGGAATCTTAGCCATTGGACCACCAGGGCAATCCCTCTTTGATTTTTTTTTTTTTCAAAGAACTTAGAGGAACTGAATAAATGGTGGAGTATACTGTGTTTGCATGGCATCTCGACTCGATGGACATGAGTGTGAGCAAGTTTTGGGAGTTGGTGATGGACAGGGAAGCCTGGTGTGCTGCAGTCCATGGGGTGGCAAAGAGTCGGACACGACTGAGCAACTGAACTGAACTGATACTATGTTTTGGGTGGAAAGAATTAACATTATAAAATGTTAATTCCCCCATATTATGCTCTATATTCAGTTCAGTTCCAATAGAAGTCCCAGAAGGATTTAATTTTGCAATTTCTGCATAGATTTTTTTTTAATTTATTTTTTTTGGTCATACATTGATATGAATCAGCCATCTGCATAGATTTAAAACTTCTATGTAAAGTTGATGAGTAACTGAGGCAGTTATGAATAACGGGCAAGAGTGGGCCCTCTGGCAGATATTAAGGTGTTCTTAAACTCTCAGATGCTAAAAGTTGGCTGCCAGCACCGAAACAGATAAATAGATGAAGGGACAGAAGAGGAGCCCAGAAAAGACTATGCATTGGAAACCCTAATTTTTTAGTGTTGAACACTTATGGACACGTATGTTGTCTCCATACAACTTATGGCTGTTGTAAATAGTGCTGCTATGAACATTGGGATGCATGTATCTTTTCAAATTAGTGTTTTTGGTTTCTTTCAGATATATGCTCAGGAGTGGAAGTGTTGGGTCGTATGGTAGTTCTAGCTTTGGTATTTTGAGAAACCTCTGTACTGTTCTCCACAGTGGCGGCACCAATTTGCTTTTCCACCCACAGAGTGCAAGGGTTCCTTATTCTCCACTCCTTCACCAGCTTCTGTTACCTGTTTCCTCTTTGGTGATGGCCATGCTGACCTGTGGGTGGTGATATCTCGCTGTGGTTTTGACTTTTATCTCCCTGATTGTTATTGCTGGTGAGCATCTTCTCACGTGCTGGTTGGCCATTTGCATTTCCTCTTTGCAAAATTATCTATTCAGTTCTTCTGCCCTTTTTAAAAATTGGGTTATTTTTCTTTTCGATGTTGAGTTGTGTGACCTGATTGTGTGTGTTAGACATTAACTCCTTATCTGCCATATCATTTGCAAATATTTTCTCGCATTCATTTTGTTGTCTTTTCATCTTGTTGATGGTTGCCTTTGACGTGCAAGAGCCTTTAAGTTGAATTAGGTCCTGTTTGTTTATTTTTGCTCTTACTGCCTTTACTGTGAGAGACGGAGCCAAAAAATATCGCCGTGATTAATGTCAGAGTGTTCTGCTTGTGCTTTCCTCTAAGGGCTTTATAGTATCTGCTCTTACATTTAGGTCTTTAATCCACTTGGAGTTTATTTTTGTATATGGTGTTAAAGAATGTTCTAATTTCATTCTTATACTGGTAGCTGTCCAGTTTTTCCAGCAGCACTTATTGAAGAGACTGTCTTTTCTCCACTGTATATTCTTGCCCCCTTTGTCATAGATTAACTGACTATATGTACATGGGTTAATGGGGTTTCCCTGGTGGCTCAGTGGTAAAGAGTCTGCCTGCAGTGCGGGAGACCTGGGTTCGATCCCTGGGTTGGAAGATCTGCTGGAGGAGGGCATGGCAACCCACTCCAATACTCTTTCCTGGAGAATTTCATGTAGAGAGGAGCCTGGTGGGCTACAGTCCATGGGGTCGCAGAGTCAGACACAACTGGGCGACTCAGAAGCAGCAGCATGGGTTTATTTCTATCCTGTCTCATTGATCTGTGTGTCAGACTTGTGAAAATTGTAAAGCAGTATAGAATTTGAAGGATTTTTCATTCAATAATTTATAAAAGGTGGAATGTGGCTTGATGGTTAGGGGATCCTGGTGTTTTACACCTCCTCTCCCCAACCGTGGCTGGCTCTGTGGTCTTTCTGAGGACCAGCATTTCCTGTCCTGGGACCTGGGAGGAGAAGGAGATGGGAGAGTGGGCGTCTTTTACCCAACTGGGTACACATACCATATCCCTACTCGATGGGTGTCAGTGCTCAGAACTGTCTGCCCATCAGGACCTCCTGGGTAGACGCCTCCACCACCACTCCCCCTCCCCCCCTCCACTGCCACTTCCCCAGGGCTGAGCCCTCTTGTTCTGGAAGCAGAGAGGGTGAGGCTATTTGGGGACTGCTGGGAAGACAGAAACTAGTAGATGGTTTGTGAACATGTGGGCATTCCAGCCTGGACCTCCCAGCACGATTCTCGGGATCCCAGAGCACATTTACAAAGAAGCCGCTAATCGTCACCACCCAAGAAACAGGGTGAAAGGAAGACAGTCACAGTTGGTGTCAGAGATGGGGGATGTTTATTAGAGGGAATTCAGTTCTTATTTTTATAAACAGAGGGAGCTGGAGGCAGCAGGAAGGAAGGAAGGAAGCTCTCGTAGGGAGCAGAGGGCCCAGGGAAGGAGGGTCTTTAGCCATCACTCAGAACATGGACCTGGCCTTGCAGGGTCCCAGCTGGCCCAGGAAGAGCAGAAGGTGACCCACACATGACTCAGAAGGGCCACCTGATGCCAAGGAGATGCGTCTCCTGTGACCGAAAGTACACATCTCCCTGGAGAGGAGGGTAAAGACAGGCCCCAGTGTTGAGCCTGGAGGGAGATGTGTACATGAGCGAGGAAGAGAGGAGGCTGTGGGTAAATCAGGGAGGATGTGTGGATGGGAGCTGATGCAGGAAAGCCATAAGAACATAAGATTCCAAACATGAGGAACACAAGGGCAGAGCCTCAGATCTTGCACTGACAGCAAATGGGGACACAGCAGCTGGACTGGGAGCAGCAGGGTCTGCAGCAGCTGGACTGGGAGCAGCTGGGTTTGCAGCAGCTGGACTGGGAGCAGCAAACAGGGACACAGCAGCTGGACTGGGAGCAGCAGGGTCTGCAGCAGCTGGACTGGGAGCAGCAAACAGGGACACAGCAGCTGGACTGGGAGCAGCAAACGGGGACACAGCAGCTGGACTGGGAGCAGCCGCAGGAGCCACAGCCCCCTTTGCCACAGCTGGAGCAGGAACAGGTTGGCACACAGCGGCACACGGGCACACAGCAGCTGGAGCCGCAGCCCCCCTTAGACCCCCCGCATGAGCCACAGCCCCCCTTAGACCCCCCACAGGAGCCACAGCCCCCCTTAGACCCCCCACAGGAGCCACAGCCCCCCTTGGAGCCCCCACACGAGCCGCAGCCCCCTTTGCCACAGCCGGAGCAGGAGCAGGCTGGCACACAGGAGCAGACGGGCACACAGTGGCAGACGGGCACACAGCAGCTGGAGCCGCAGCCCCCGCAGCTGGAGCCGCAGCCCCCGGAACAGCCAGAGCAGCCCATGGTTCTGGTGGGTTGAGGGTGGAGTAGGTCAGAGGAGCAGGTGGAGAGAGAGAAGGTGCTCAGGTGTGAAGTCTCCTGGGCCAGGAGCCTCTATATATCTGCAGGGTCAGGTGTGATGCTGGGCACATGCTCACTTCCTTGTGACTGTTTTTATGATTTTTCTAGCCCTGTTTTCCCTTCTGCTGCTTCCTACTTCCTCCTGGCTCGGGAGGAAGCATCCACTTTCTTTGTTTCCTCTTTATTCTCTTCCCCTTTTTCTTGGCCCCTGTATTTAGGACCTCAGGCTTCAGCGCTTCCCCAGGGGCTCCAGGGCACTAGTCACCTGGCCTCTCTGCTGACCTCAGATGACCTACAGATGACAGAGTCCACTCAGGTGCTCTTAGCTTTGCTGTGTTGGCTTCTCCCTGACAGTGTTAATCTTACATGAGAAGAGTTTAAAGATCATTCTTGGTCTTTACTGGAAACAGTTAAAAAAAAAAAAAAAAAAACTAGAGAAGAAAGCAGATTGCCTGTAATCCTGTCACCTGAAGATGGCTTTTTGTTTGGTTTCTAGGCATGAACAAGTATGTCGGTAGTTTTGCTTCTTTTTACCAGAGCCTCTGTCAGTTCTCTGGGGATGCCCTTTTCTTTAATATCCAAATAAGAAGAATTATAGCCCCAATCCCCTCATCTGACTCATTGGTAAGTGGACTGATGCTGGGAAAGACTGAGGACAAGAGGAGAAGGGGGTGACAGAGGACAGGTGGGTGGATGGCATCACAGACTCAATGGATATGAGTTTGAGCAAACTCAGAAGACAGGGAACTCGGAAGGATGTGGAACTTGGGAGGACGGGGAACTCAGAAGACAGGGAAGCCTAGTGTGCTGCAGTCCATGGGGTCGCAGACACGGCTGAGTGACTGGACAACAACCCCCTTCCTGGTGTTATAAGGGAGCCCCTTTCCCTCCCTGAGTGGTTTTGCCCTTCCCAAGGGTCTTTGGTCCTGTTCTTCCCCTCTTCATTCAAACCCTCCCCTCCTGATGCTGCTTCTTTTGGCTTCTGGTCCTCCCTCCCAACCTTGCTCCATGTGAGGAAGAGAGGTTCCCGTCTAGTTTTACCAAGCCATTGTTAATTCAAGGACACTGTTTGAAGGGATGGTTTTAAGCCCTGAAGAGGGCATAAGAGGATTACGCTACTGAAAAGGAAGACTTAAGCCTGTGTCCCAGGTGTCAGTACTCCCGAATCCACTTGGGCACCAGCTCCTCCTTGAGCCCCCAACCCAGCTGCCCTTGGCTGGGCATCCTCCCTTTTCATGAGAATTCCCTGCCTTTTTTCCTGCTTTTCTTTCAGTGTCTCCCTCTGATTCTGGTCCTGAGAAGGAACTCTGCAAATTACACAATGCTATCGGTAAAGATGCACCTTTCTCCTCGTGAAGTTTGTCTTCTACTTGATTACACAGTCAAGTTCCCTCACCAATCTGCAGCACGAATGTTTGGTTGTACCCTTATCTCAGGGCTTCTTAGTAAACAGTCAGATAGTGAGCTCTACATCTGTGGGTTTGACTAGATTTCCTGGTATTGAACCATCCTTGCATGCCTGGAATAAACCCACGTTGGTCATAGTGTATGTTTAGTTTGATACAGTGTTGGATTCTGTTGATTAATATTTAGAAAATTTGTATCTCTATTCAGAAATAAAATTTGGAGGGGATTCTAGGAAGATGGCAGCTTAAATACGTAACATGTCTCCTCTGTTGTCCACTTTGGTTCCAACCCATGTGTTTTTCAAGGGCAGCAGGCAGGGAGGTCATGAATGGGGTTATGGATGAAGTTTCAGGCTTTCCTTGAAACTCTGGACTTGAAGAGAACTAGGAAAGAGTCAGGACCCTGGCCTGGGGAAATATTGGGATGCAGTGGGTCTGGAGGGAGACTTGGATCCTTGTCAACAGTCACTGGTCATATAGATGAGAGTTTGTTTCTACGCTCTCAATTCTGTTCCATTGGTATGTGTGTCTGTCTTTATGTGGACCACAGAGGACCCCGGAGCAGAGTGGGAGTCAGGTCAAGTGTCCTCACTCTCTGTCCCCAAGGAGGCAAGAAAAAGGAAGCATGAGTCCTCTCTACTTCCGCGAGAACAGGGGGAGAGTCCTCTCTACTTCCGGGAGAACAGGGGGAGAGCCCTCTCTACTTCCGGGAGAACAGGGGGAGAGCCCTCTCTACTTCCGGGAGAACAGGGGGAGAGTCCTCTCTACTTCCGGGAAAACAGTGGGAACACTGGGGAGCAGAGTGGATTCCACCTGATGCCCCGGTGGGGGTCTGACCTTTCCTTTGTGCTGCCTAATGGTCCCCAGGGCCAGAGCCCAGAGACCCTTCCACGTCCTGTGAGAATGCAGCCAGCACAGATGTCCTAGCAGATGGCGTGGATGCCACGGGGCAGCAAGAGGTCTGAGATCACACTTCTGGGTTGATGGAATTGGAGGCCTGGGCACCAGTTCCCAACAAGATGGAGCTGCTGGTGTGGAGGCATGACAAGTAAGCGACAACAAGACTGAAGAGTCTCTAAGGGGAGTCAGAGGCACACCCAAAGGTTTACAAACATTTCATAGACTTTATTTTTCTGGGACAGTTTTAGGTTGACAGAAAAAATGGAGTAAAAAGTACAGAGGATTCCCTTACACACCCTTTATTTCCACCCATACGATTTCCCATATATATATATTTTAACATTTTCCATTAGTGTGGTACATTGGTTGCAGTTGATCAGCCAATACTGATCTGTCATTACTTAACCAAAGCCCGTGTTTTATTTTATTTATTCATTTGTGGGTGTATCAGGTCTTAGCTGCAGCGTGTGGGCTCAGTAGTTGTGAGTTCAAGGGCTCTCTAGTCGTGGCACACGGGCTTCATTGCCCCTTAGCATGTGGAATCTCAGTTCTCCAACCAGATATTGAGCCCATGTCCCCTGCATTGGAAGCTTGGACTCTTTACCACTGGACCACCAGGGAGGTTCCCATAGTCTACGTTAGAGTTCACTCTTCGTGTCATACATCCTGTGGGTTTTGACGAGTGTTGTGTTATACAGAATGATAGTTTCACTGCCCTAAAGATTCTCGGCCCTCCATTTGCTCATCTCATCTCCTTACCATCACCCACCCCAACAAACCCTGATCTGCTTACAGTCTGCACAGCTTCACCTTTCCCAGAAGGTTGTGTGGTTGGGGTCATACGGTGTGTAAACCTTTCAGATTGGTTTCTTTCACTTAGTAGCATGCTTTTAAGGTTCCTCTCTGTCTTTTCCTGCCTTGATAGATCATTTCTTTTTTAGCACTGAGTAATATTCCACTGTCTGGATGGACCACAGTTTATTTATCCACTCACCTACTCAAGGGCATCTTGGTGACTTCCAATTTTTGGTCATTATTAGTAATACTGCTGTGAACATCCATCTGCAGGCTTTTGTGTGGACACCATTTTTCCACTCCTTTGGGTAAATACCAAGGAATGTGATTGTTGAATAGTAAGGTAAGAGCGTGTTTAATTTTTTGAGAAACTGCAGAAGTGGCTGCATCATTTTGCATTCCTACCAGAGTGTCCGTAGTGGTATCTCATTGTCACTTAAATTTGCCACTCCTGAATGATCTACCACACGGGCTTGTTTTCATGTGCTTATTTGTCATCTGACATCTCTTTGGGGATGTGTCCTTTCAGATCTTTTGCACACTTTTAAATTGAGTTGTTCATTTCCTTTTGTCAAGTTTAAGAATTCTTTGTGTATTTTGGATACCAGTCCTGTATCTGAGACGTGCTTTGGAAAGATTTTTTAACTTCTACCCCAGGCTGTGGCTTGTCTTTTCATTCTCTTAACAGTGCTTTTGCAGAGCAGATATTTTTAATTTTAATGAAGCGCAGCTTATTGTTTTTTATGGATCACATTTTTGATGTGTCTAAGAAGTCCTCACTGAACCCAAGGTCACCAGGTTTTCTCCCATTATCTCTTTAAACAGTGCATGTGTATGTTTATTTCTGACTGCACAGCGTCTTTGCTGCTGGGCGTGGGCTTTATTTAGTTGCGGCAGATACTCTCTCGAGGTACCTGTGCTTCTCATTGTGGTGGCTTCTCCTGGTATCTCATTGTGGTTTTGGTTTAAATTTCCCTGATAACTAATGATGATACAAACCTTTTCATGTGCTTGTTGGCCATTTCTAGACCTTCTTCAGATAAATATCTGTTGAGATCATTTGTCCACTTTTTCATTGGGTTATCTGTCTCTTTATTTTTGAGTTGTAAGAATTCTTAATATATTCTGGTTACTAGGCCCTAACAGGTATGTGATGTGTAAATATTTTCCCCATTCTGCTGGTTATCTTTTCACTTTTTTGGTCGTGTCCTTTGATGCACAAAATGTCAAAACTTCAGTAAAGTGTGATTTTCTTCCTTTTTTTGTTGCTTGTGTTTTGGTGTCATACTTAAGAAACCATCGCTAAATTCAAGGTCATGAAAATTTACCCCCATGTCTTCTAAAAGTGTGGAGGTCCAGTCTTCTCCGCATCATTCTTTTTTTTTTTTTTTTTCCTTTTTGGCTGTGCTGCTCAGCTTGTTGGATCTTAGTTCCTCAACCGGGGGTTGAACCTGGGTCTTTGGCAGTGAAAGCACGGAGCCCCAACCACTGGACCTCTGGGGAAGCCCCTCAGCACCACTTGTTGAAGGACTATCCTTTCCTTGTTGATCTGGGCATCCTTGTCAACAGTCACTGGTCACAGACAGAGGTTCGCCTCCAGGCTCTCGAGTCTATTCCATTGGTCTGTGTGCCTGTCCTGCTGGGACCACACTGTCTTGACTACAAGAGCTTTGTAGTAAGTTTTGGAATCAGGAAATGTGATTCTCCTTTTT
Source organism: Cervus elaphus (assembly GCF_910594005.1). Taxonomy (NCBI): domain Eukaryota; kingdom Metazoa; phylum Chordata; class Mammalia; order Artiodactyla; family Cervidae; genus Cervus; species Cervus elaphus. The sequence continues at coordinate 1,191,200 of NC_057816.1, forward strand.
AACTATGTTTTTTAATTATGCTTTTAAACTGTGTTTCTCTTTGGAAGGGCTGTTTTGCCTGTTTTGGGTCCCTTGAGTTCCCATGTGCATGTTAAGATCAACTTCTCAGTTTCTACAAAGAGGCCAGCTGGGATTCTGATGGAGGTTTCATTGAATCTGTAGATCAATTTGGGAAGTGTCGCCATCTCAGCATTGCTAAATCTTCTGATACATGAAGGCTATATTTGTCAGCCTGAGCTGCCACAACAAAGTACCATAGACTCATGGCTTAAACAAAAGAAATTTATTTTCTCACAGTTCTGGCGGCTGGAGTCCAAATCAACATGCTGCCCGACTCAGCTTCTGGTGAGGGCTTGCCCTTTGGGTTGTCAATGGCCGCCTTCTCACTGTGTTTTCCACATGGTCTTTCCTTAGGATGTGGGTGCATAGGCGTGGGGGGAGGGAAAGAGAGAGACAGAGAGAGAAAGAGAGGAGAGACAGAGATGGAGAGACAGAGAGAGAGAGGGAGGGAGGAGGAGAGGGTTCTCTGCTCTCTCTTCTCATAAAGACCCTCCTCCTAGGAGTTCCCTGTCCAGTGGTTAGGATTTGGCACTTTCATTGCTGAGAACCTAGAGATATGACCAAAAAAATAAAAAGACACTTCGTACAGGATGAAGGCCCACCCTTGTGACCTCACTTAACCTTAATGACCTCCTTAGAGGCCCCACCCCCAAATACAGCCAAACTGGGGCTTAGGGCTTCAACGCAGACTTTTAGAGGCACATAAACACAGCAAACACGTGACGGTTTTTGATTTACTTGGATCTTCTTTAGTTTCTTTCCATAGCGTTTTCTCATCTGCAGAACATCAGTTTCACACTTCCTTTGTTAAATTTACTCCGAAGTATTTTATTCTTTGTGGAACTATGGAATCGCATTCTTAATTTGATTGTTCATTATAAGTGAATAGACATACAATCAAGGTTTGCATGTTGACTTTGTAGCCTGAAAACCTGCTGGAGTCATTTATCAGTTCTAAGATCTATAGTCATTAACAGCTCTTACAAATTCACAGGTAGAATACAAACAATCCAATAGAAAATAGGCAGTTATCTGAAGAGCAAATTGTTGTGTTCAGTTGTGTCCAACTCTTTGTGACCCCATGGTCTGGAGCTGGCCAGGCATCCCTGTCCTTCACTATCTACCCGAGTTTGCTCAAACTCTTGTCCATTGAGTCGGTAATGCTATCTAAACACTTTATCCTCTGCCGCCCCCAACGAAAAGTAGATCAAATTCCTTGGTAGTCAGATAAAAGTCAAATCAAAGTAAGAATGAGTTATTTTATGTCTACTAGTTGGGAAAAAATTAACAAGAATAATAACAACTATTTCTGGTGAATTTGAAGAAGAGGGTGCCCTTATACACTTTTTCTGGGAATATAAATTGTTACAGTTTCCTTTTCTTGAAAACAACAACTAAAACAGTTAGGTGATATCAATACAATTTGATTTCAAATCGCTAAAAATAAAAGCAAACATAAACACACACATAGATACTTTATATTTAGATTAGCATTGGCCAAAAAATACCAGCCAATTAGAAACCAATAATAATGCCCTTTAAGAAGGTTAGAAGAGGCACATCAGTTGGATGGGAGAAATTTCCCTGAGGCATCGGTTAGTGATAAATGCGTTGTTGTTCAGTCAGCAAGTCGAGTCCGACTCTTTGTGACCTCACGGACTGCAGTTTGTTAGGCTTCCCTGTCCTTCACTGTCTCCCGGAGTTTGTTCAAACTCATGTCCATTGAGTTGGTGATGCCATCCAACCATCTCATCCTCTGTTGCCCCCTTCTCCTCCTGCCTTCAATCTTTCCCAGCATTAAGGTCTTTTCCAATGAGTCAGCTCTTCACATCAGGTGGCCGAAGTACCATAGCTTCAGCTTTAGCATCAGTGATAAATGTAGTTGCAGATAATGAGCAGAATAGCATCCTATTTTGTTGCAAACAATACAGAATGTCTCCTGCATGTATTTTGGGTCTGTCCCTGAGGCTGGGGTAGCATGGCAGTTGGGTGGGGTTGGGGTGGGGGGAGGTCGGTGGGAGGCTGCCTAAGAAGATGACAATAGAGAAGTGAGTCCAGTGTGGAAACTGTGCTTGTCTAGGTGTAAAGACAAAGAGCCGAATAAAAGTCAGACCTTCATCCACTTTCTGGGAGGGGTATCCAGGGTAATATGTGTTATTGGAAAAAATCAAGTTGCTTAAAAAGTAAAGTAAATAGTGTAATTCTAGTTGGTTTGCGCAGAGGGTAGTTAAAATGCATGTACGCGTGCCTCATCACTAAGCCGTGTCCGACTCTTCGTGACACCATGGACTCTACCCTCCAAGCTCCACTGTTCGTGGGATTTTCCAGGCAAGAATACTGGTTGCCATTTCCTCTTCCAGGGGATCTTCCTGATCCAGGGATCGAACCCCTGGTCTCTTGCATCTCTTGCGTTGGCGGGCAGGTTCATTACCACTGAGCCACCTGGGTAGCCCATACGTTAATATGCAGCCATCAGCAACGTTTGATCTGAGAGCTTGTGTGTGCTTTTCTGTGAGTGTCCACGGGGTGTTTTCCTATTTCAAAGTGGATCCCCCAACAAATCACATTATCAGAGGGGCTTTCTCATCAGGGGCTCATGTCTTATTAGGACCAAGAGAGTGGCTCTAAGGGTTCTGGATTTCATGGGCCTATGGAATTTTACAAAACGATCCTAGGGAACGACTGATTGTTGGCAGCTTTTATTTCTGCCATCGAGGCCGTGGAAAAGCACCCATCGCTGAAACCAGTGTCAGGTATTGCCTTGATCGTGAGCAGAGATTGAAACTCAGTGGCAAGGTTAGCTCTTTGCATTGAGTTTTCTTCTTCCTTTTGACCACTCAGCTTGTGGGATCTTAGTTTCCTGATCAGGGATTAAATCCATGTCCCCCACCCCATGCTCCGCCATTTTAAATTAATTTAAAATATTTAATGAAAAGAAAATAGGTCCATAAAGACCACCTGTCCTGGTGGCTGTCTGTCCATGGTTCCAAATTCCTGAAGTAGCAAATTCAGCCGTGGACCTTTAGGACAGAGGATAGAGGATATGGTGGGATGTTATTTCCCACTGGCCCCCAAATACAGAACGCTTACACTAATCTGGCTTTCAGCTTTTGCCAGAACCCTCATCCCCTTTATTGAAAGTGTTGTCTTAGCCAGTGGACCTCCAGGGAAGTCACTGCATTGCACCATTTCAACTTCGTGAAAAACAGATTTTTCCTTTTTTTTTTTTTTTAATGGGTGGGGAGAGTGTTGTCATAAACCAGAACCTTCTTGTCTCCTGCCGGCCTTGGGAAGTGTCACTGCTCTAGTCTGAGGGGGAGGAGGCTGCCACCCACGTCTGTGTCCCAAGTGCCCGCAGGTCCTCCATGTGGCTGTGAGCTCCGCACCGTGATGCTGTGGCCCCGGTGATGCTTGCCCTGCCAGCCTTCCCTCCAGTTTCCATGGCGCCGTCTCAGCGTCCAGCATAACTTTCGGGCTGATCATGCTCTTCCTGTCTGCTCCTCTCGCCTGGACAGTCAAGATCTCGAGAGCAGGTCGTTTACACTGTTTGCTGCTATTTCCTGAGTCAGAACAGGGCCTGGTACCCGCAGGTGCTGAATAAGTGCACATGGAGCCGGTGAGGGCTGGCAGCCTCTGAGAACCAGAGATGTTTCTCTTCTGAGAGGCCATGAGTTCCGATGTCTAGAATGCCTTCCTTTAGGAATTACTTAGAAGATCTGGATCATTTCTTTTATCATTTATGTGTTATTTTAAACCATATCTTTGAATCAAAAATATGTGAAATTAAAAGACACTTGCTTCTTGGAAGAAAAACTATGACAAACTTAGACAGCATATTAAGAAGCAGAGACATCACTTTGCTGACAAAGGCCCATATAGTCAAAGCTATGGTTTTTCCAGCAGTCATGTATGGGTGTGAGGGTTGGATCATAAAGAAAGCTGAGTACCGAAGAATTGATTCTTTTAAAATATGGTGCTGGAGGAGACTCCTGAGAGTCCCTTGGACTGCAAGGAGATCAAACCAGTCAATCCTAAAGGAAATCAATCCTGAATATTCATTAGAAGGACTGATGCTGAAGTTGAAGCTCCAATACTTTGGCCACCTGATGCGAAGAGCTGACTCATTGGAAAAGACCCTGATGCTGGGAAAGATTGAGAGCAGGAGGAGAAGGGGACGACAGAGGATGAGACGGTTGGATGGCATCACTGACTCAATGGATGTTAGTCTGAGCAAACTCCGGGAGATGGTGAAGGACAGGGAACCCTGGTGTGCTGCAGTTCGTGGGGTCACAAAGACTTGGACACGACTTAGTGGCTGAGCAACAACAAAATAAATGTGTAGTTTAAAAAGGCTCATGAGCTAAGCTCAGAGTCTCATAAGAGGCTGGTCCGGACTGTGTCAGAGCAGAACAGAGCACCAGCCATGCAATGAAAGTGAAGTGTTATTAAGGTCCCGAGGGCGCAGAAGCTGAGAGAAGGCCACATCCCAGCGAGTCCTTCCTGACGCCAGAGCCATCCTTTCAGGTGGCAAGGACGCACAGGTGTCTGTGCCCTCTGCCTGGTGCCCACCTGGGGATGGAAAACTTACATCACTGGGTCACACTGGCTGTATTTGCAGGCACCGCCCAAGTTCTCGATTCTGTAAATAATAATCTGACTCATAGCCTTATCATGTGTTTCTGGGGAATAACCAGGAATTGTCCCTTAGGACACATTCTGAGAAAACGCAGCTCTCAAAAAGGGAATTTGAGTTCAACATTTGTAAATGTCATGAGACTTCACCAGTTTTCACTCCCACTGGTGTTTCTATGGTGTTTCGTCTACAGAGCAAGTAAAAAAGAACCACAGTGAGCCCCAGGTGTGTGTTGGAGAACGTGTTTATTTAGGGGTTCTTTGGGTTCTGGAGCAGACCTTGGTGGACAGAGGACAGAGAGAGCAGGTGCTGGAGAGCAAGGTCCAGGGAGGAGGGGAGATGGACTGGGGGTCCTGGGCAATCCCAGGACTGGGGAGCGTTAGCGACCTCCTGGGGGTCTTGAACCCACACAGCTCAGGTATTACAGGTGGTGAAGAGAGGTGATGGGAGGTGGGCTGGTCTCTGGCAGTAACAGCACTAATTGGTCCTTGGAGCCAGTGAGGAAAGTGGGGGGTGTTTCTGGCTCAGCCCCGGGTAAGAGAGCAGAGGTGAGGACGACAAGCTGGGGAGGGAGCACGAGGTGGCCCTGCAGCGCCATCAGGACCCAGAGTCTCAGGTGGTGCCTTTCCTGATGAAGATGCACGAGGTTCTGCGTTCTGAGGGTACCGACTGTCTCACGGGCCATGGGAGCTCAGACTGGGGACACTTGTCGGGGGTTCAAGGTTACAGCTTCAGATCTTGCACTGACAGCAAACAGGGACACAGCAGCTGGACTGGGAGCAGCAGGGTCTGCAGCAGCTGGACTGGGAGCAACAAGGTTTGCAGCAGCTGGACTGGGAGCAACAAGGTTTGCAGCAGCTGGACTGGGAGCAGCAAGCAGGGACACAGCAGCTGGACTGGGAGCAGCCACACGAGCCATAGCCCCCTTGGCCACAGCCGGAGCAGGAGCAGGCTGGCACACAGCAGCAGACGGGCACACAGCAGCTGGAGCCGCAGCCCCCACACGAGCCACAGCCCCCCTTGGAGCCCCCACACGAGCCGCAGCCCCCTTTGCCGCAGCTGGAGCAGGAGCAGACGGGCACACAGCAGCTGGAGCCACAGCCCCCCTTGGAGCCCCCACATGAGCCACAGCCCCCCTTGGAGCCCCCACACGAGCCACAGCCCCCTTTGCCACAGCTGGAGCAGGAGCAGGCTGGCACACAGCGGCAGACGGGCACACAGCAGCTGGAGCCGCAGCCCCCACACGAGCCACAGCCCCCCTTGGAGCCCCCACACGAGCCGCAGCCCCCTTTGCCGCAGCTGGAGCAGGAGCAGACGGGCACACAGCAGCTGGAGCCACAGCCCCCCTTGGAGCCCCCACATGAGCCACAGCCCCCCTTGGAGCCCCCACACGAGCCACAGCCCCCTTTGCCACAGCTGGAGCAGGAGCAGGCTGGCACACAGCGGCAGACGGGCACGCAGCAGCTGGAGCCGCAGCCTCCGGAACAGCCAGAGCAGCCCATGGTTCTGGTGGGTTGAGGGTGGAGTAGGTCAGAGGAGCAGGTGGAGAGAGAGAAGGTGCTCAGGTGTGGGGTCTCCTGGGCCAGGAGCCTTTATATACCTGCCAGGACAGGTGGATCATATACTGACTTCCTGTTAGTACTTCCTGTTTGTGCCACTTCTCCAGGGCACACGAGTGAGAGTGTGTGTGTGTTTGTGCACACACTTCCTGTCCCTGGCCTCTCACTGGCTCTGTCCACCATCTCCTCTCTCATGTTTCTAAATTTGATCTCTTGCCATTTTGTTTTGCACTTATTAATGGAAAGAACTTTCCAGAATTCGTAGCTTTCCTGGACTTTCTAGAATGCAGTATCTGCCATTCATAGGTGTGTGCGACTCTGTCTATGGGGTCCCAAAGAAAGCCCAGACCCCCACTTATCTGCAGGTGCCTTTGTACTTCTACTGTCCCAAGAAGGTGTTACAAAACCAAACGTGAGCCGGCTTGCCCAACACAGCAAAGCCAGTGTGCTGACACAGGCTGCCGGAAAGAAGTGCCGTGTCTGCTGCAGGCATCAAGCAAGGAGAATTCGAAGCTCAAGTTCAGAAGACCTGAACTCCCCCATGGTCTCAGAGAAGGGGCTTTTTTTTTTCTTTCCGAATTACATTTATTTATTTATGGCCATGGCTTGCAGGATCTTAGTTCTCCGAGTAGGGATTGAACCCACGCCCTCAGCAGTGAAACCATGGAGTCCTCACCCTTGGACTGCCGGAATTTCCCTGGGGAAGGTCTTTAAAGACAGTGTGAGGGAGAGGGTCACAGGGTGGGTGACTAGCTCGCGCCCAGCTCTCAGAGAGGTCGTAGGGTGAGGTAATAGGGTGATGTTTCAAGAGCCTCAGTCATCGCCCGTCTGGTTCCAGCTGTGCTTGTGGGCAGCCTGCAGTTAACTTCTTCCAGCTGGTGGGGGTTTCAGTATCTGCAAAGCAGCCCCAGGATGTGGCTCAGGAGATGATCTACAGCTGCTGAGGAGGAAGTAGTTTATGGCTAAACTATTACTACTATGTCTTGCTTGACTGTTTTCCTTTGCTTCTGCTTTTTTTTTGCTTCTCTGATTTACCCTTTGGAACTCAGGGAAGGCCTCGGAGGCTAGACCTTTTCTGCAAACAAGAGGCGGGGAACATGGGTGGGAGGTCTGTCCCTGGGAGTTGTTGTTCCTGATGATTTTGGATTTTCTCCACGTACGATCATGTCACCTGTGAGCAAGGACAGTTTTATTTCTTCCTTCCCAGTCTGTATGCCTTTTATTTCCTTTTCATGTCTTCATGCGTTAGCTGGGGCTTCCAGCGTGGTGCTGGAAAGCAGTGGTGAGAGGGGTGCGTTTTTGCCTTGTTTCTGATCTTAGTGGGAAAGCTTTGAGTTTCTTACCGTTAGGTATGATATTACCTGTAGGTTTTCTGTAGGTGTTCTTTATCAGTTTGAGGAAGGTTTCTATTTCGAATTTCCTAAGAGGAAATCATTGGCAATCACCGTCAGACAGAGTGAAGTTTGTATACGGTTCAGTTGCTCAGTCGTGTCCGACTCTTTGCGACTCCATGGGCTGCAGCACGCCAGGACTCCCCCTCCATCACCGACTCCCAGAGTTTACTCAAACGCATGTTCATTGAGTCAGTGATGCTATCCAACCATCTCATCCTCTGCCATCCCCTTCTCTTCCTGCCTTCAATCTTTCTCAACAACAGGGTCTTTTCCAATGAGTCAGTTCTTCACATCAGGTGGCCAAAGTACTGGAGTTTCAGCTTCAGCATCACTCCTTCCAATGAACACCCAGGACTGATCTCCGTTAGGATGGACTGGTTGGATCTCCTTGCAGTCCAAGGGACTCTCAAGAGTCTTCTCCAACACCACAGTTCAAAAGCATCAATTCTTCACCACTCAGCTTTCTTTTCTTATAGATCACATAAAGGCCCATTTTAGATACATAATTTGCAAACATTTTTTTTCCAATCTGTGTTGTCTTTTCACTTTCATAGTGATATTATTTGAAGCACAAATGTTTTTAATTTGATAAAGTCCAATTTATCCATTTTTTTTCTATTGCTTTGCTTTTTGTGTCATATCTAAGAATCCTTTGCCAAACCCAAGGTGGTGAAGACTTACACCTATGTTTTCTTTTAAGAGTTCCATAGTCTTAGCACTTGTCTTGGGTCTACTGTTGAGATTGATCTGTTTGTTGATTGCTGCCCTGGGTCTTAGCTGCAGCCCGGGAGCTGCTCTCTAGTTGTGGCTTATGGGCTTGGGGCCCACGGCTTGTGGGATCCTGGTCTGCAGGGGTGGTGCCTCTGTGCCTTTCATTGCAAGGTGGATTCTTAAGCACTGGACGACTGGGGAAGTCCCTCTTGGGTCTTGTCTGGTTAACTTTTGTGTATGGTGTGAAATAAGGCCACGTGGGTCTCCAGCTGTCCCAGTGCCATGGTTGAAAGAGTCTTTTTCCCCGTTAGACAGATCCCTCCCCACAAGGTGGGAATGTTTGGCTGCCGGTGATCACCAGTGAATGATACCGGGTGGTGCTCATCAGCCTTGCCCCTGGAACACACAGTCCTGTCTGCAGAGCCCCCGCACCCACTGCCCCTTTGGTGATGGGCTGTGCAGTCTTTGTGTTTCCCTCCACAGCTCTTGGCCTGGGCCTCTCTGGTACCCTGCAGGGCTTTTCCTAACTCTGAGCTTCTGGGAGACAAGATTGACTCTCACGGAAGGTTTCAGGCTCTGTCCCAACTCTTCTTGGTGTTGACAATGCCAGCAGTCCTGGAGGGGCAGCACAGGCAGAAAACTAAATGCAGGGCCAAGCTCTTGGCTGAGGCCTCTGGTCCTCTATCTGGCAAAACGAGGCAAGTGATTTTCCTCTGACATCCAACGCTGGACTTGACATGATCGGTTCTTTAAAAATTTTATTTTTAATTGGAGGATCATTGCTTTTCCATGTTGCGTGGTGTCTGCCATGTAAGGTGACTCGGGCACAGGTAGGCTTACGTCCCCGCCCTCTTGGCCTTCCATCCCACCTCACCCCATCCCACCCCTCAGTCGTTACTGAGCGCTGGGCCGAGCTCCCGGTACCGGAGGGCAGCTTCCCATGAGCCCTCTGTCTGACGCGCGTCGGCGAGCTTCCCTCGAGCCCTCTGTCTGACGCGCGTCGGCGAGCTTCCCTCGAGCCCTCTGTCTGACGCGCGTCGGCGAGCTTCCCTCGAGCCCTCTGTCTGACGCGCGTCGGCGAGCTTCCCTCGAGCCCTCTGTCTGACGCGCGTCGGCGAGCTTCCCTCGAGCCCTCTGTCTGACGCGCGTCGGCGAGCTTCCCTCCAGCCCTCTGTCTGACGCGCGTCGGCGAGCTTCCCTCGAGCCCTCTGTCTGACGCGCGTCGGCGAGCTTCCCTCGAGCCCTCTGTCTGACGCGTGTCGGCGAGCTTCCCTCGAGCCCTCTGACGCGCGTCGGCGAGCTTCCCACGGGCCGTCTGTCTGACGCACGTCATGTGTGTGATTCAGTGCTGTTCCCTCAGTTCACCCGCCTCTCCCTCCCCCACTGCACCCCCAGGTCTGTTCTTTATGTCTGCGTCTCTGTTACCGCCCTGCCAGTTGGTTCGCTCAGCAGCGCCATTTTGCTGGATTCCATGTGTATGTGTCAGTATGCAGTGTTTATCCTTCTCTTTCTGACTTGCTCACTCTGTATATCAGGCTGTAGGTTCACCGCCTCACTAGGACTGACTCAAGTCCATTCCTTTCACGGCCGAGTGCGGCCCCACTGTGTGCGTGTGCCGCCACTTCATTCATTCGTCCGTCTGTCAGCGGGCGTCCAGGCTGCTTCCCCGTGCGGGCCAGGCTGAGCGGTGCTGCCGTGAGCATGGGCTGCATGTGTCTCTTTCCAATGACGGTTTTCTCAGGGTGCATGCCCAGCAGCGGGACTGCTGCGTCTTACGACAGCTGTCGTCATAGCTTTCTGCGAGATCTCCACAGAGTTCTCCACAGTGGCGGTATCAATTTACATTCCCACCGACTGTGGAAGGGGCTTCGATGTGACCTATTTTTTTTAATGTTTATTTACTTGGCTGCACCAGGTCTTAGCCATGGCACACCAGGTCTTACGATGCAGTGTGTGGGATCTAGTCGCCTGACCAGGGATCGAACCTGGGCCCTCTGCACTGGGAGCACCGAGTCTTAGCCTCTGGACCACCAGGGAGTCCTGATGTGATCTATTTCTTCATGTGACTTAAGGGCATCTGGATAGTGCGATATCATTTCTGTGCTTTGCTTTTGATTTCGGGTGGGATAGTGGACCTACCGTGAACGTTTACCGCTCCTCGAACTTCTGTTCCCATGTGACCACCACATGTGAGACTCAGGAGTGCTCACAGTGTCCCAAGTCTGCATATTTTTTTCTAAAAAGTTTACTAGTGTTTAATATTAAAAATAGAATATTAAGGAAACATCAGCTCATCCATCTCTTGGCTACACATGGTTTTGATCACCTGCTTATGATATTTTGTGTCCTGACTTTTTGTCACTACATAATAACAAAACCACAGTGATCCCACAGGCACTGGTACTTTTGTCTGGAATCCCCTTACCATCCACCCAGAGAGTATATCATAAATCATATAAACAAGTGTCAGCCATTCAGTTTTAGGTGGTGGCTAATTGCATCTTCTGATAAACAATTTTGTGTTAACCAGCTTTTTCAACAAAATTTGTGAATTTGCAGTGTCCTTTCCTGCCGATAAATACTGAGAACGCAGAGCACAGAATGAAAAGGTCTGCCTGTGGGCGTCCTCGGTGGTCCAGGGGTTAAGACTTCGCCTTCCAATGGAGGGGGCGCAGGTTCGATGCCTGGCTGGGGAGATATCCCACACGCCTTGTGGCCAAAAACCCCAAAACATAAAACAGAAGCAGTATTGTAACAGGTGCAATAAAGACTTAAAACAAAAATGGTCCACATTAAAAAAAGTCTAAAAAAATAAAAAAAAAAGAGAGAGAGAGAAAAGGTCTGCGTGTAATACTGTAAATTTCAGCAAATATTGCCAACACACTCTGATTTCCACTACCACTGATGATATGCCAGACATTTAGAAATGTCTTCTTCTGAGGAAGGCTGTAAGAAAAGAATCATGGTGAGACAAGGCTTATTGAGGACAGTCTGTTTATTTAGTGGCTTCAGAAGCCCAGAGAAGAATTTGCTAGACCGAGGTCAGAAGGAAGAGTCACGGAAGAGGGGAGGGCTATTTGGTGGATCTGGGCCCCAGGCCCTGGGAGGTCAGCTCCAGCCCTGAGGTTATGTTAGAACCAGGGCGGAGCAGCAAGAAGCCAGGAAGGAGACGGTTGGAACAGCTCCGTGCCCATCAGAGGACGAGGGCTGGGTTTTCTGGGGCTCAGCCCCTGAGCAGCCTGCAGAGGGAGGAGTTCAGCTGCCAAGGAGGGAGATTCTCCTGGGTTGAAAGTGGCAGCAAATCCTCGGATGGCTCAGGCAGTATGAGGGGAACCTCCTTCTCCATCAGGAAGTGTGGAACAGGATCTCTGGTCGCGAGGATTCAGACTTCACCGCCCTGGAGAGGATGGAGTGTGCCCTGGGGGCCTGGACATGTCACTGCTCAGAGTCAGGGAGCTGGGACTGGCTGGAACCACCTGAGGTCTGAGGTCAGCATCTCAGATCTTGCACTGACAGCAAACGGGAACACAGCAGCTGGACTGGGAGCAGCAGGGTCTGCAGCAGCTGGACTGGGAGCAACAAGGTCTGCAGCAGCTGGACTGGGAGCAGCAAACGGGGACACAGCAGCTGGACTGGGAGCAGCCACAGGAGCCACACCCACCTTTGCCACAGCCAGAGCAGGAGCAGGCTGGCACACAGCAGCACACGGGCACACAGCAGCTGGAGCCGCAGCCCCCCTTAGACCCCCCACACGAGCCACAGCCCCCCTTGGAGCCCCCACACGAGCCGCAGGGTCTGCAGCAGCTGGACTGGGAGCAGCAAACGGGGACACAGCAGCTGGACTGAGAGCAGCCACAAGATCCACAGCCCCCCTTGGACACCCCACAGGAGCCACAGCTCCCCTTAGACCCCCCACACGAGCCACAGCCCCCTTTGCCACAGCCGGAGCAGGAGCAGGCTGGCACACAGCGGCAGACGGGCACACAGCAGCTGGAGCCACAGCCCCCCTTAGACCCCCCACAGGAGCCACAGCCCCCCTTAGACCCCCCACAGGAGCCACAGCCCCCCTTAGACCCCCCACAGGAGCCACAGCCCCCCTTGGAGCCCCCACACGAGCTGCAGCCCCCTTTGCCACAGCCGGAGCAGGAGCAGGCTGGCACACAATGGCAGACGGGCACGCAGCAGCTGGAGCCGCAGCCTCCGGAACAGCCAGAGCATCCCATGGTTCTGGTGGGTTGAGGGTGGAGTAGGTCAGAGGAGCAGGTGGAGAGAGAGAAGGTGCTCAGTGTGGGGCCTCCTGAGCCAGGAGCCTTTATATACCTGCCGGGGCAGGTGTGACCTGGGCACGTGCTCCCTTCCTGGTTCCTGTCTGGCCGCGTTGTTCTCTCCTTGCCACTGTGCTCTCACTGACTCAGGAGCACCCGTTTTCTTAGGTTTCTAAATTTGGTGTCTTCCCCCCTTTCGGCTCCTATTATTAGGGCCTGAGCTCTGCTTGCCAAATCCTTCCCTGACATCCCTAGGAACTGGTCACCTGCCCTTTTCGCCCATCACAAGTGACCCTCGATAGGATGGCCCAGGTCTACACCCTGGCAGAGTCCCAGGGGCCTCCTTCTCTGTGTCTGCCTGCCCAGGAAGAGGCTCGTGGCTCCAAGTGAATGAACCCAGCTTATGCTCACTGCCCCAAATGCAACTCCTCTCAGCTTTTTTAGGAGAATATTAACTTCCAATTCTTCACGCTAAATTTATTATTTACCATATAAAGATTGATTTTAACTTTTTAATCAAGATAGTAGACATATAGTTTAAAAATTTCCATGAGGCTTTATCCCAGGAATTTTCCTCCAGTTAAAATAGATAAATAAATTTAAAAAAATGTCTGACAGAGTAAGACATGCACATTACTAATGAAAGAATTATTATGTGCTTCTGGCTAGTTTAAATTGAAATAAAACTAAGAATCATATTATCAATAAAAACTATGCTTTATTTTTAGACAATATCTAATACCAGTCTCTCATACTATCATACCTAAAAAATACATTTCCTTAATATTTGAAAATGAATCAGTGTAGTTAATCATGTTAGACCATGTCTGACTCTTTGTGACCCCATGGACTGCAGCATGCCAAGCTTCCCTGTCCTTCAGAGAAGCAAAAACAAAGTTTTTCTGTAAGACTCGGAACAAGGTAAGAATGTTCACTATTACCCCTTCTACTCAAAGTTTAGTTTGTCAAATTAAAAAAAAAATGCTAGGATTTTAATTGAACACAGTAATCAATTTTTGGAAAATTGACATCTTTTTAACATTGAATCATATGATCTGTGAACATGAGTAGCTTTCCATTTATTAAATCCACTTTAATTTCTTTCAGTAATGCTTTATAATTTCACTTTAGAGAATTTTTACACCTTTCATATGATTTATATTTCTAGGTTTATGATTTTCAGTTCAGTTCACTCGCTCAGTCTTTTAGGGGATCAATTATAAATAGTTTTTGTATTTTAATAAAAATAAATATATATTTTAAAATTGAATTTAAATTTCTAATTGTTGTTGTTAGTATACTTGGAAAATTTAGTTTGTATTTGTTGTTTCCCCACTGATCCTGCTAAATTTATTTATTTACTGTGACACTTTATTTGTAGATTATTTTGGATTTTCTTTTGTGTTTATTCATATCTCACCTTTCAGGATTTCCTTGACAAATTTAGTCCACCTTAGTACTTTTCACTCCTTCACAAGGAGACCGAGAGCATTACTAGGGGTTACCTCCCCTCCTGCTGACTTGAGGGCTGTTACTGTACAGTTCACTTGTACACGCTTGTGAATCCCAGAAGCCACGTTTATTATTGTTGCCTTAAACACTTAGTGTATGACTCTGCTTGGCTGCCCTGGCAAAGGACCACATCCTGGGTGTCAGAGACAATAGAAACTTATTTTCTTACAATTCTGGAGCCTTGAAGTCCAAGATCAAAGTTGATTTTGGGTGAGACATCTCTTTCTGGCTCGTATCCTTTCATGACCATTGCTTTGTGTCAGGAGAGCAGGGGGAGACAGAGAGCTGATGTGTCTCCTCTTCTTATAAGGACAGTAGTCCTACTGGGTTAGAGTCCCATCCTCATTACTCCACTCAACCTTAATTTGCCCTTACAAGGGCTTCCCTGATGGCTCAGTTGGTGAAGAATCCACCTGCAATGCAGAAGACCCCGGTTCGATTCCTGGGTCAGGAAGATCCGCTAGCGAAGAGATAGGATACCCACTCTAGTATTCTTGGGCTTCCCTTGTGACTCAGCTGGTAAAAAGTCTGCTTGCAATGTGTGAGACCAGGGTTTGATCCCTGGGTTGGGAAGATCCCCTGGAGAAGGGAAAGGCTGCCCACTGCAGTATTCTGACCTGGAGAACTCCATGTGCCGTGTAGTCCAGGGGGTCACAGAGTCGGACAGGACTGAGCGACTTTCACTTTCACTCACTTTTGGCCCTTACAGGGCTTCCTCAGTGGCTCAGTGGTAACGAATCTGTCTGCAATGCAGGAGATGCAGGAGATGTGGATTTGATCCCTGGGTGGGGAAGATCCCCTGGAGGAGGAAATGGCAACACACTCCAGTATTCTTTCTTGGGAAATCCCATGGACAGAGGAGCCTGGTGGGCTGCAAGTCCATGGGATCACAAAGAGTCGGACAGGACTGAAGTGACTGAGTGAGCTTGCTCTTAACAGCCTTATTTCCAGATCCTACACGAGGGCTTCAATCTAAGAGTTTTGGGGGGGGACACAATTCAGCCCATTGTGGTCATTACTCTTTTGTGTCTATCTATATATTTACACTTTCCAGTGCTGTTCACACCTTTCTGTAGATCTGTGTGTATTTTATGGGGCCATTTTCCTTCAACCTGAAGAACATCTTTCAGTATTTCTGGAAGTGTGAGTCTGCTTGTGAAGAATTTTCTTAGTTTTATCTTTCTAAAATGTATTTATTTAAGCTTCACTTTTGCAAAACTTATTTTTTTAAAGTAGAATCTCCAATGTAGAATTGTTAACAAGTTTCTTCTTTCACTCCTTGATAGATAGTGTCCCATTGTCCCCTGGCTTCCATGGTTTTTCTTGAAAAGTCAGTTCTAAATGTTACTCTTGCTTCTTTGGGAATTATGTGCCATATTGTTTGCTTTTAAGACCTTAATACTTTTTTCTTTCAGAAGATGATCATTTTGTAGCTAGGGTTTTAAAAGTGTCTTCTTGAGTTTTGCTGAACTTCTTGAATCTATGGGTTGATCTCTTTGGTTAAGTCTAAAATTTTCTCAACCTCTGTCTTTTGAAATATTGCTTTTGCCCCATTTTCTATCTTATTTCCCTCTGATTTGCCAATTACACTTATGTTAGACTTGTTGGCTCATTCCCACATGTCTTTTACACTCATTTATTGTTTGCATTCTCATTTCTATCTGCTTCGGTTTGGATGTTTTTCCACAGACTTTTTTTTTTAAATTGAATGCCCTAATTCTGTTTTTTGCTATGTCCAGTCATCTGTTAAAACCATCTGATAAATTCTGAACTTTATATATTGTACTTTTCAGTTTTAGAATGTCCATTTTATTATATTTTTATGGATACTCTTTTGGCAGAATTTTTCCATCTATCTTTATTTTAAGTCTATGCTAGTTAACAGTAAGATCTGAGTCATTTTTGAGTCTGCTTTTGTTACATTTTTTCCTTTTGATTATTTGTCACATTTTCCTTTTTTTTTTTTTTGCCGTGCCATGCAGTTTTCAGGATCTTAGTTCTCTGACCAGGGTGGACCCGGGCCCTGGCAGTGAAGCACCAAGTCCTAACCAGTGGACTGCCAGGACATTCCCTCCTATTTATTTTTATGTCTGGTATTTTTTTTTTTTTTTTTACCGTGTACTGGCTATTTTTTATGGAAGAACCATAGAAGTTTTACATGGTATAATCTTCCATCATGGGAGAGCCCTCTTTTTTGGGGAAAGGTTTCTGCTATTAGGAATCCTAGCCATCTAGTCCTTGTTACTTCCATATTTCCCCATTGTCTTTCAAATACACTTTGTGTAATTTACCTGGCTTTATTTTAAAGTTTATTTATTTGCTTTCTGTTTGCGCTGTGTCCTGTTGCAGTGCGGGCTTGCTTAGCTGCGAGAGCAGGAGTCCCCTCTAGTTGTGGCGTGCAGACTTCTCACGCGGCATCTTCTCTCGTGGAGCAAGGTTCTGGGCGCCTGGGCTCAGCAGTTACACCGCACGGGCCGAGTTGCTCCACGGCACGTGGAATCTTCCTGGACCGGGGGTCAAACCTGTGTCCCCTGCATTGGCAAGCGGGTTCTTATCCACTGGACCACCAGGGAAGCCCCTAATTTGTTGTGGTTGCTGTTCAGTCACTAAGTCCTATCTGAGTCCCTGCGACCCCACGGGCTGCAGCGTGCCAGGCTTCCCTGTCCTCCGCTCTCTCCTGGAGTTCGCTCAAGTTCCTGCCCATTGAGTTGGCGCCGTTGTCTCACCATCTCATCCTCTGCCAGCCTCTCCTCCTTTTGCCTTCAATCTTTCCCAGCATCAGGGTTTTCTTTTAGTTGTTGTAGTGGGAATTTTGGGAGACTGCAACTTACCACATTTTACATGGCAGTGGAAGTCCTCTTCTTTTTGTCTGCAGTATTCCCCAGTTTCACTCTGACACGATTTGTTTGTATATATTCTTGTTCTTCCTCCTAGGTATCAAGTTTGTGCTTTCGATCTGAAGAATCTCCATGTGTCATCTCTCTGAGTGTTGTTCTCCTACCATTTCTTTTGATCTCTCCGTGTGGGGTACTTGGTAGAGCTGGGATGGAGCCTCTGATCTCTTTTCCATGGTTCTTGGCTTCTATCTCATGGCTGAACCCTTTAGGAGTCCTCCTACAGTCTGGGTGAATTTCTCGGTGCTGTCTTCCCTCCTTCTGACAACTGTGAGGGAGAATCTGTTCTCTGCTGTCTCCCAGGTCCTGGAGACGTGTGGCCATTCTTGGCGATCCCTGGACGCATCACCAGAGTCCCGCTTCATCTTCTCACTGTGTTCTCCCCGTGTGTGCGTCCGCCTATCCCTAAACTCCCCCTGTATATGAGGACACCTGTCAATCTGGGTTAGGAGCCCAGCCGGCTGCGTTATGACTCTGAGGAACATGGCACCTGTGGCTGGACAGTGGGTGTCGTTAAAGTCCCACACAAAGGTCCACAATACCCTTACCTGCTTCTGCCTTATTTTTCTTCTCTAAACACCATGAGAAGGTAAATGCAGAGTGGCTGAGCCCGTTGCATCTGGAACCATGGCTACAAGAGAGTCAGGAGAGTGCTATGCAGCCTCTGTGAAGTGAGACAGGAGGGGCAGGCAGAGGATGCTGGCCCCAACACAGCAAGTCTGCTGCTCCCCAAAGGGAAAGTCCCACTGCTAGACACTCACATCCAGGACGCACACGCCACATCCTGACTCGGAGCCCAGGCCTCTCTGCCGCGCCCTGGAATGTCCCCTGGCCGCAACATCGGTGGTGGAGTATGGTCGTGGCTGGAGGCAGACGGGACACCTGGCGCTAAGTGGAGTCAGCGCCTGGTCAGCTGGCATGCGCTCCCGGGCTCCCGGGCACCCACTTCCAGTGAACCCCCTTGTTCCTCAGTATGTTGTACAGAGACTGCTATGAAGAGTTACACTGGGAATGAATTTGATTGGCAGTGACAGAGATAATTTTATTGACAGGACATTTTATTGTATTCTAACAAACAAGTATAGAAACCTGCTGTAGGGAAGGCAGTCCTGCTGGACTGGGCTTCATTGGAGAAGGAAACTTGGATGTGATCAAACTGGCATCTTTTCTTATTGAGAAGCCAGGAGCTGGATGTTCTTGACCAGTCACGGGGAGACCCTTAACATGAGGGTCAGTGCCTGATTGTGGCGGATGATGGCCCTTAGAAGAGTCAGAAGGACAGGTGGTGGCCACCTAGTTTTTAGAGGACTGCTAGCATACAACCTTCCTCTGCGTGATGATATCCTAGATGGGTGGGGACAGCGCCATGGCTCCTCATGTGAATGGTGCATCCTCTGCTGGAGTCAGGAAATGCAGGGAAGAGGTACAGAGCAAGGTGTGTCCAGGAGAATGACCAGCCAGGGAGCCTCACAGATGCTGCAGTTGGAAGAGGTTAGCTGAATGCTGGGCTGACCATTACATCAGATCTTGCACTGGCAGCATATGGGTGCACAGCAGCTGGCCTGAGAGCAACAGGGCTTGCAGCAGCTGGACTGGGAGCAGCAAACAGGGACACAACAGCTGGACTGGGAGCAACAGGGCTTGCAGCAGCTGGACTGGGAGCAGCAGGGCTTGCAGCAGCTGGACTGGGAGCAGCAGGGCTTGCAGCAGCTGGACTGGGAGCAGCAGGGCTTGCAGCAGCTGGACTGGGAGCAGCCACAGGAGCCACACCCACCTTTGCCACAGCCGGAGCAGGAGCAGGCTGGCACACAGCAGCACACGGGCACACAGCAGCTGGAGCCGCAGCCCCCCTTAGACCCCCCACACGAGCCACAGCCCCCCTTGGAGCCCCCACACGAGCCGCAGGGTCTGCAGCAGCTGGACTGGGAGCAGCAAACGGGGACACAGCAGCTGGACTGGGAGCAGCCACAAGATCCACAGCCCCCCTTGGACCCCCCACAGGAGCCGCAGCCCCCTTGGCCGCAGCTGGAGCAGGAGCAGACGGGCACACAGGAGCAGACGGGGACACAGCAGCTGGAGCCGCAGCCCCCGGAACAGCCAGAGCAGCCCATGGTTCTGGTGGGTTGAGGATGGAGCAGGTCAGAGGAGCAGGTGGAGAGAGAGAGAAGGGGCTCAGTGTGGGGCCTCCTGGGCCAGGAGCCTTTATATACCTGCCGGGGTGTGTCCCAGGCCGTTGATCACTTCCTCTTGTCTGTTTTTCCAGGGTCATGTTTCTGTTTGTGTCTCCTCTTCCGTGACTTCCTGTTCCTGGGTCACTAACAACTCTCTCCGGTTTCTAAAGTTTGCCTCTTCCTCGTTCATCCGGGTTTCAGCCTGTCCTTCCTCAGCGTCCCCGGGGGCTGGTCACCTGCCTCTGGTTGGACTGTGTGTGACCTGCGAGGACAGCACTGGGCCCAGGCTCCTTCATCTCCGTTGGGAGCTTGCAGGTGTGATTAAGCTCAGCATCTTGAGATGAGAGACTGTCCCCCTGGGTGGTGATGGGTTAAGTGACCACAGCCGTCACTGAGAGGCAGGGGCGGAGCACGCAGAGGGGCCGAGGATGTGAAGGTGCACCGGGGGGCCTGCAGGTGCCGCTCTGTGCGTCCGAGTGAGGTGGCCACAGGCCAGGGCAGGCTGGCCGCCCCCAGCCGGCCGTGGCGCTGAGAGACGGGCTCTCCTCGCAGACTTGCAGAGGGACCACGGCCTTGCTGACAGTTTGACTTACGTGGGACTCTCGGACCAGGGCTCGAACCCGGGTCCCCTGCACTGGCAGACAGATTCTTATCCGCTGAGCCGGGGATAGTCCGCTCAGGGAAGTCCTGGGGCGAATATTATTGACCTTAGCCCTGTAGCAGAACACACAGCTGAGTTCTTGAACCATTTTCAGCTTTTAGTTTTATTGTCAGCAGATCGTGTGTACAGAGGTGACTTGAGGCGCTTCTAAGGGTATTTTTAGCCAGAAGAGGGATCCCTGAGGGCGTGTGCAGGGCCTCTGGGTCTCTGTTCCAAGACTCTTAAGTGTTCTTTCAAGAAACCTGGGTATCTCTTTGGTATCTAGATATCTAGAGCTCTAACAGAGAAAATAAAATGTGTAACTGGGAAAGGAATACCTCCAAATGGAGTTCTGACAGCTTCTTATTAGGAATATTTAAGAAGTTGGGGCTACATAGTGTTGATGTCTTCCGTGTTTGTCGTGGAGCTGGGGAGACACCCCCGGCTTCGGGCCACGCGGCCCCGGCCCCGGCCCCAGGCGCGGTTTCTTGGGTCGTCACCAGGGGGCGCCGAGGGGCCCGCAGCTTTCTTTGCTGGAGCAAAACTCGCTTGACACCAATTTGGCCTCCTTTTGAGATCTGTACGCGTTGTCTGGCTTTGGAGGCCCAACCCAGAGAGGGTATGCGTATATTAGAGTTAACCTAGTAAGAAAAGAAACAACACCAAATTACAGATTTAAAGAAACGACAGATCCCACACATAGGACGGAACCTGAGCAAATAGGGGGCTTCCCCAGTGGCTCAGCTGTGAAGAGTCCGCCTGCAGCGCAGGAGACACGGGAGACGCGGTTCGATCCCCGGCTCGGGAAGATCCCCTGGAGGAGGAAGTGGCGACCCGCTCCAGTATTCTTGCTGGGACAATCTCATGCGCAGAGGAGCCTAGGTTCACATTACGGAGCACAAACAGGGAAAATAATCTTATTTTGTTGAATGAATTGCCCCAACCCCTCTTCTCTACCCCAGAGCACTTTCCCCCACTATGGCTTTTCTTTTTTTTTGGCCACATGTCCTTCATCACTTATTCATATGACAACAATTTCAGAGTTTTACTTTCTAAAGTGACTACAAAACTTCTTCAGTTTTTCCTTTATCATGGCAGCTTGAGGTTATTATTATTATTTTTTTTTAGTTCTTGATTTTGAAAATTTGTTTTAGCCTCATGATACTGTCATGTAAGAATTTAAGTTTGCTTTCAAGTCTGGGGAAATATTAATCAAATGTCTTTACATGTGTGCTGTAAAAGTTCCGGGGATCAGCATTTTGTGTGATGTTTAATCTTACTGTTGTTCAGCTGCTAAGTCGTGTCCAGCTCTTTTCGACCCTGTGAGCTGCAGCACGCCAGGCTCCCCTGTCCTCCACCATCTCTCAGAGCTTGCTCAAACTCATGTCCATTGAGTCGGTGATGCCATCCAACCATCCCATCCCCTGTCGTCCCCTTCTCCTGCCTTCTATCTTTCCCAGCATCAGGATCTTTTCCAATGAGTTGGCTCTTCCCATCAGGTGGCCAAAGTACTGGAGCTTCAGCTTCAGCACGAGTCCCTCCAGTGACTATTCAGGACTAATTTCCTTTAGGATGGACTGGTTTGGCCTCCTTGTTTACCTTATATTTCTTTTCAATTAATTACATTTGTCAACCTGTTTGTGATTACATCCTTGGTGGAGTGAGCCCATTATGTGTTTTATACTCGCTTTTACTGTGCCAATATTTTCATGTCAAATCAGCAGGAAACTTAAAGCTTTACCAAAATATTCATGTGATTTGCTATTACACATTAATTGGATTATCAAATAATTCATGAACTTTCCTTACTTTTGTTTGAAATGTGTCACCTCTTGTTAATGAATTCTGCTATTGGCATGATGTGAAAATTTTGCTGCAATTTGGGCCTTTCATCATGACTTCCGTGGTGGTTCAGACAGTAAAGAATCTGCCTGCAATGCAGGAGACCTGGGTTCAGTCTCTGGGTCGGAAGGATCCCCTGGAGAAGGGAATGGCAATCCACTGCTCTATTCTTGCCTGGAGAATTCTGTGGACAGAGGAGCCTGGCAGGCTATGGTACATAGGGTCACAAAAGTTGGATATGATTGAGTGAATAATATTTTCACTTTTAGGAATGAGTTATAGCTTATTTTATCATGTGTATTTCACAGTTTATTACTTGTTTTTCTTTTGAGCTTTTTACTTCACATTGGAGTATAGCTGACTAACCATGTTGTGATAGTTTCAGGTGAACCGCCAAGTGACTCCGTCAGACATAGATATAAATCCATTCTCCCCCAGACCCGGCTCCCATCCAGGCTGCCACATGACATTGAGCAGCATTCCATGTGGTATACAGTAGGTCCTTGTTGGTTATCCACCTTAAATATAGCAGAGTGTACACAGCTTCCCAGACTCCCTAACAATCCGCTCCCCCATCCTTATCCCCCACAACCAGAAGTTCATTCTCTGAGTCTCTGAGTCTCTTTCTGTTTCATAAGTAAGTTCATTTGTATCATTTCTTTTTAGATCCCACATGTAAGGGATGTCATTCATTCCTTCTCCTTCTCTGTCTGACTTACTTCACTCAGTATGACGCTCTCCAGGTCCATCTCTGTTGCTACAAATGGCATTTCATTCTTTTTAACGACTGAGTCGTATTCCATTGTGTGTATGTACCACAACTTCTTTATCCATTGCTCTGTCAATGAACATTTAGGGCTTCCACATCCCAGCTGGTGTAGACACTGCTGCAGTGAGCACTGGGGTGCATGCGTCCTTTCAGATCATGGTTTTCTCCAGATATATGCCCAAGAGTGGGATTGCAAGGGCACATGGTAGCTCTGTTTTTATTTTTTAAAGGAGCTTCCATACTGTTCTCCACAGTGGCTGCACCAATTTACATTCCCACCAACAGTGTAGGAGGGCACATTTTATTCCTTTTGATGAGAAATCTTTCTTAGTTCTTTAATAAATAAGTGTGAACATGACAAAAGAAACTTAGCTTTTGTACGTTCAGCTCAGGGTCCTGTACTTTCTCAGTTTTTTTTTTTTTTTTTTTTGGCTGCACTAGGCCTCTGTTGCTTCGGGGGCTTTTCTCTGACTGCAGTGAGCGGGGGCTACCCTCCAGCTGCGGCGCATGCACTTCCCGCTGCAGTTCTTGGCTCTAGGGCGCGGCCGCGGCGGTTGCGGGACACAGGGTTAGTTGCGGAATCTTGTCGGACCAGAGGGCGGATCCATGTCCCCTGCATTGGCGGGCGAATTCTTACCTACTGGACCACCACAGAAGCCCCTGTCTCAGTTTTTTACCTGGAATGTTTAAGAACATATTTCCAAACATTTCTGGGCTTCCCTGGTGGCTCAGAAGGTAAAGAATCCACCTGTAATGCACAAGACCCGGGTTCGATCCCTGGGTCAGGAAGGTCCCCTGGAGGAGGGCATGGCGACCCATTCCAGTATTCTTGCCTGGAGAATCCCATGGATGGAGGAGCCTGGCGGGTTCCAGTCCATGGGGGTTGCAAAGAGTCGGACAATTGGCGTCATATGTGTTTTCGAATTGTGTCTTTCTTTTCTCTGGGTAAATACCGGAAGTGAAATTGCCGGGTCACGTGACAGGCCGACTTTGTCTTTCCGGAGGGGCCTCCCGCCTCTCCTCCGCAGTGGCGGCGCCAGTTGGCCTCCCACCGGCAGTGCCCGGGCTTCCCTACTCTCCACGTCCTCGCCAGCACCGGCTCTTTGTTGTCTTTATAACTGTGGTCCTTCGGACAGGGGGGAGGTGGTATCTCTCAGACCTTTTCTGGGGAGGGGTCTTCTCTGGGTTCGTGTGTGAGCTTGGCATCGCCTTGGCTTTCCCGGGCGTTTAGTCCCGGCCCCTTCTTGGCAGCTTGTCGTCTCAGCCCCTGGCGCCTGCCCCGGAACGGCCGCTCAGATGCATCGTGTGTTCTGTTTTCTGCGGCCTCCAAACCAGAGTATCAGTCGAGTCAGTGCCCCCGGCAGGCCAGACAGACGGCCGTCCCTCCGGCTGAAGTTCGTCCTTTGTTAATTATCAGTCGACACTGTTATCGTTAATTTTTGCCATACAGATTTTTCTTTTTATATGTTTATTTTTCTTTAATGCCAAATTTATCTTTTTTTTTCATTTGTTTTTATTAGTTGGAGGCTAATTACTTTACAATATTGTAGTGGTTTTTGCCATACATTGACATGAATCAGCCATGGATTTACATGTATTCCCCTATCTATCTTTTCTTTTCGTGAGCTGCTGAATTTTGTGTCACGGTTAGAAACAACTATCGCATCTCAATATTATTTTAAAAGTTCCTCTTTTGTTTTAGTCATTTTGTGTTATTATCTTTTATTTGAGTCTTTATTCTGTATGGGATTTATTTTTAGAGTAAGAGATGAAGTGGGGTTTCCCTGGTGGCTCAGCGGTGAAGTCTGCCTGCGATGCAGAAGACACAGAAGACCCAGGTTGGATCCCGGCGTAGGGAAGATGCCCTGGAGAAGGGCATGGCAACCCACTCCAGTATTCTTGCCCGGAGACTCCCATGGACCGAGGAGCTTGGTGGGCTACAGTCTACAGGGTCGCAAAGACTCAGACATGACTGAAGTGGCTGAGCACAAGAGATGAAGTAGAGGAAGAGGTTTGATTTCTTAGCGTCCTCCATGGCTGTTTCAGTTACCTGGGCGTGGTGGGTCTTTCTTGCTGCACGTGGGCTCTGCTCCAGCTGCAGTCCATGAGCTTCTTACCGTGGAGCGCGGGCTTTAGGCACTCGGGCCTCAGTACTTGTGGCTCGTGGGCTCAGTACTTGAGGCTCCCGGGCTCGAGAGCACAGGCTCAGTAGCTGTGACCCACGGGCTTCGTTGCCCCGTGGCATGCATGATCTTCCCGGACCAGGGATGGAAC
Organism: Cervus elaphus; assembly: GCF_910594005.1. Classification (NCBI taxonomy): domain Eukaryota; kingdom Metazoa; phylum Chordata; class Mammalia; order Artiodactyla; family Cervidae; genus Cervus; species Cervus elaphus. The sequence goes on from NC_057816.1 coordinate 1,215,924, forward strand.
CAGCATCTCCTGCGTTGGCAGCTGGATTCTTTACCACTGAGCCACCCGGGAAGTCCCTGCTTAGTTGTTTTAACATCCATTTGTGGAATACTGTACTTTTAAGCAAACTTAATATGCTATCTTGTATATGTAGAAAATTCTCACACATATTTGCACCTCTCTCTGCTGGTTCTGTTCTTTTACCTTTATTTGTTGGATTTTTACATTTGTTTCAAGTTGTTTGAATGCTCATAACTTTTTAATAGGTTTGCTATCTGGTTCCATTTCTTTTTAGGCAATGGATTCTTTCTAAAACTATATCTTTTCTTATTTTTGGCTCCGCTGGGGTTTTGTAGCTGCACGTGGGCTTTCTCTGGTTGGTGCTGGGGCCGCTCACTGCAGGGGCTTCTCTTACTGTTGAGCGTGGGCTCCCGGCGCTCAGGCTCCAGTAGTTGTGGCAAGAGGGCTCAGCAGTTGCCAGGCTCAGGCTTAGCTGCCCCGCGGCATGTGTGATCTTCCCAGACCAGGGATCGAACCTGTGTCTCCTGCTTTGGCAGGCGGGTTCTCAACCACTGGACCACCAGGGAAGTCCTGGACCCCTTTCTTTTCAGCATTTTCTTAGCTATTTTTATGTATCTTTTTTTTTTTTCCCTGTATAAATGTTCCAGTCAGCATCGCTACTTAAAATATCTTCTTGGTGTATTTATTCAGATCCAACATATAGATTAATTTAGAAAGAATGACTTGCTTAAAATATTAACACTTCCTGCTCCCTGCAGCAAGGCGTGAGAGTGTGCCTGGGGACTGCGGCAGCCGGAGTCACGGCAGGACAGCCGTTTAGAAAGTTTCCTCCCCTCTGACTGAGTATTAGGTGAAAAAAGGACAACTGAAACTGCAACCAAAGGGGCATTAGGCTTCCAGAAAAATCACAAGGGCAAACATTGCAGGCAATGGTAGTAGCTGTTGGATGGGGCTCTAATGGAAAGAGTGGAGAGATTCAACCAGTTAATGGGCAAGTTGGAAGTACAGTTCTCCTCCCAGGCGATGCGAGTTTGATCTGTGTGTCAGGACGATCCCCTGGAGGAGGGCATGGCAACCCACTCCAGCATTCTTGCCTGGAGAATCCCATGCACAGAGAAGCCTGGTGGGCTACAGTCCATAGAGCTGCAAAGAGTCGGACACAACTGAAGTGACTGAGCACAAGAGATGAAGTAAAGATGCAATTTACTTAGCACACTGCACACGGAGTAGTTATAGACAACAAGGGTTACTTCTTGTTTAGAGACGGTGGGTGGCATTCTTGATAAGTATGTTGACTGAAATAAGTCACTATTGAAATGGCATCACATGAAGCTGCCCATTCCACTGAAGTTTTGAAGTCTTCCTCATGTAAATAATTTCCATGTTTCTCTTTTATAATAAACTAACAATATCCAAACTAATGATATCCACTGTCTCTAAAATATAGTTTCACCGTACTGGTATAAACATTTTGAAATAAAAATATATAAATGAAAAAAACCTTCCCATTAAAGAAAGAATTATCTGTTCTTTTATTCATGGCTTCTTTTATGACTCTCAGTATATTACAGCTTTCTTCACATAGGTTTTTAAAGACTTTCATTGAAGTATAAGTTCTCGGAGAAGAATGTCACCATGTTTCCTGTGAAGGTGTTTTACCTTAATGCTCATCACCTGCAAGGCAAGTTTTCCAAAGATGGGCCACTAAGTACCGTTTAGGCTTAGAGGCAACATGCCTTTAGTAATGAACTTGTAAGAGAGTGCAAAGGTTCTTCCCTGTTCCAGCCTGCAGTACACACCGGCTGCGTGTAACACATGAGGACCCATCTTTGACAGATTCTCACAAACTGAGCACGCATGTAACCAGCATGCCCAGATTTAGAGAGAGAGCATCCCCAGACCCCAGGAGTGCTCTTCCGTCCTCTTTCCAACCACTAGCCCCCCAAGGAGCCCCGTCCCGGTCCTGGGTGGTGTAGACTAGGTTCTGTGTGTGTTTATGAGCTTCATGTGGAGACGGTCAGAGTGCGCACCTTCCTGTTGACTTCTGTTACTCAGCATCATGTTTGTGAGGTTCCCACTGCTGCCTGGTGGTTTCTTTTCTATTAATGGACATCTGGACAATTTCCATTTTTTACTGTTAGAAGTAGTGCTTTTGCATGCAGATTTTAGAAATGGTTTTCATAAAGTTCACGTTTAAGGAGTGGAGGAAGTCCTTTCTTTCATTATATTTCTGTTTGTTTTGTGTACTTAGAAAGGCTGTTGATTTTACATTTTATGTCCCCAGTCTTCTACTTAAGTTCACTTACTTTTTGTAGTACTTTTTCATCGCCTCCCCCCCCCCCAGGTATACAATGGAAGCATCTGTAGATAATGATAATTTTGCTTTCTTTTTTGCAACTGCTGTATTTTCTGTTTCATTCTTACTAATAATTGTGTTTAAAAATGCCATCAAAGCAAGGAAAATAATGCCAGCCACAGTGAAATTATAGTAAATATTGCCAAAAATACCTTCAGAAAAAGACATTGCACCTGTTTTTTCCTCCCATCAACAATGTGCAGTTGTTTTTTGAATTCCTCATGAGAGTGTCCATTAAAGAATTATCTTGGGGACTTCCCTGGTGCTTCAACAGCTAGGACCCTGTGGTCCCAATGCAGAGGGGCCTGGGTTCGATCCCTGGTTGGGGAACTAGATCCAACCAGGGAACTAGACCCAACGTGCTGAAACTGAGTTCACGTGCCCAAACTAAAAGATCCCACTGCCTAGACTAAGACCCAGTGGAGCCAAAGAAATTTAAAAGAACATTAAAAAAGTAAAGAAGTATCATGGAGACAGAATCCTTGAGAGGGGAATGTGTTTATTTAGAGCCATCACCAGGTCCAGACTGGACTGTGGCCGGTGACGGAGGCACAGGCAAATCCTGCTGAAGGGTGGCGCTGGGCCAGCTGATGCAGGGCTGAAGGGAGTGGGGGGCACCTCCTGGGTCTGTGGTCTGGATGTCGGCCTTGTGGGAAGGGCTAGGTCAGCCAAGTCCGAAGCACGAGGGGCAATGGGCTCCAGGAATCAGGGGCCTGTGGGAACTGCAGTCATTTCGGAGACTGGGAAAGAAATGACTTCCTCGAGGTGGAGGAGGGGGGGATCCAGAACGGACAGAAGACACGAAGAGGTCCCCCTTCTACTGGATCTGGGAAGCAATCTGCTGGGACTGGAGAGTTGGGCTCCCCATTCTAGAAAAGATGGATTCAAAACCGCCACTTGCTAATCTGGGATGGGGCACCGGTCACTTCCTAGATTCCTGGGTTCCTGGAAGCCACTTGAGGTCCCTGGACACAGCTTCAGATCTTGCACTGGCAGCACACGGGGGCACAGCAGCTGGACTGAGAGCAACTGGGTCTGCAGCAGCTGGACTGGGAGCAGCAAACGGGGACACAGCAGCTGGACTGGGAGCAACAGGGCTTGCAGCAGCTGGACTGGGAGCAGCCACAGGAGCCACATCCACCTTTGCCACAGCCGGAGCAGGAGCAGGCTGGCACACAGCAGCAGACGGGCACACAGCAGCTGGAGCCGCAGCCCCCCTTAGACCCCCCACAGGAGCCACAGCTCCCCTTGGAGCCCCCACACGAGCCGCAGGGTCTGCAGCAGCTGGACTGGGAGCAGCCACAGGAGCCACAGCCCCCCTTGGACCCCCCACAGGAGCCACAGCCCCCTTTGCCGCAGCCGGAGCAGGAGCAGACGGGCACACAGGAGCAGACGGGCACGCAGCAGCTGGAGCCGCAGCCTCCGGAACAGCCAGAGCAGCCCATGGTTCTGGTGGGTGGAGGGTGGAGCAGGTCAGAGGAGCAGGTGGAGAGAGAGAGAAGGAGCTCAGTGTGGGGCCTCCTGGGCCAGGAGCCGCTATATACCTGCCCGGGCAGGTGTGATCTGGGCACGTGCTCACTTCCTGGTTCCCGTCTGTGTTGTGTCTTGTCTGTGGGCCTGGAACCCATGGGCTTCTGCTGAGTTTTCCCAGCAGACACCCTCCTCGGTTTCTAAGTCTGGATTTTTCCGCATCTTGTTTGTTTCCTGTAAAAAGGAACAGCTCCATCTTGTGCTGTTTCCAGTTTTCTGTTGACTACATATAACTGGGGGTCCTGGGATCTTTCTCAACATCTGTTTTCTGTGCTGAAAATCTCCCCATTATTTATCTTCAATATTTTATTTTTAAAAATTTGAGGTTCGTAGTGGAAACAAAAGCAAAAGTAAGCAAGCGGGACTGTCTCAAACTAAGAAGCTTTTGCACAGTCAAGGAAACCAAACCATCAACAAAGTTAAAAGGCCACCCGCTGAGTGGGAGAAAATATTTGTGACTCATCTGATGAGTCCTATTTGATAAAGGGTTAATATTCAAAGTATACAAAGAACTCATGTCACTCAACAGTGGAGAAAAAACAACAACACAAAAACAGGCAAACGACCTGCTTAAAAAACAGGCAGGTATCTGAATGGACGTTTTTTCCCCCAAGGAAGACATACAGATGACCAACAGACACATGAAAAGATGCTCAGCATCACTAGCCATCAGAGAAATGCAAATCAAAACCACAACGAGATATCATCTCACACCTGCAAACAGCTATTATCAGAGAGAAAACAAATTGCAAGGTGAGGAGGTGGAGAGAAGGGAACCCTCATGCACTGCTCATGGGGCTGTAAATTGGGGCACCCACTGTGGAAAACAGTATGGAGTTTCCTCAAAAAATTAAAAATAGAGCTAGCATATGATCCAGCAATTCTACTTCTGGATATTTATCTTAGAGAAATGAAAACATTAACTTGAAATGACATCTGGACCCCTATGTTTGCTGCAGCATTATTTACATTAGTCAAGACATGGAAGCAACCTAAATGTCCACTAAAGGTGAATGGATAAAGAAGATGTGGCGTATCATGGGATATTATTCAGCTATAAAAAGAAGGAAAGGAAAAAAAAAAAAAAGAAGGAAAGGTGTCCTGCCCTTTGGGACAATATGGATAGACCTAGAGGATATTGTGGCTGCTTACCCAGTGGCTCAGCGATAAGAATCTGCCTGAAGTGCAGGAGACGCAGGAGATGCAGGTTTGATCCCTGGTCAGGAAGATCCCCTGGAGAAGGAAATGGCAGTCCACTGCAGTATTCTTGCCTGGAGAATCCCGTGACCAGAGGAGCCTGGTGGGCTACAGTCCATGGGGTCACAAAAAGTCGGACACTGGGCAAGTGAACACTCAGAGGATATTAAGCTAAGTGAAATAAGTCAGACAGAGAAAGACAGATCCTGTGTGATCTCACTGATAATGTGGGATGTAAAACTCCCCCAAACCTAGCAGGTTCATAGGTAGAGAGAGAGGTTGGGGTTGCCCGAGGCAGGGGGTGAAGGGTGGGCAAGGTGGGTGAAGGGGTCAAAAGATAGAAATGCCAGTTACAGGATAAATAGGTCCTGGGGACCTAATGTATAGTGTGGAGACAATAGTTAACGATACTGTATTCTATGTTTCAGAGTTGCCGAAACAGGAGATCCTAAAGATCTGGTCACAAGAAGAAAATTGTAATTAGAAGGTGAGCCTGCTGCTAGATGCACTGTGGTGATCGTTTCACAATATATATATATCAAATCATTGTGTTGTACCCCCAAAACTAAGATAGCATTATACTCAAATGGAGAAGGAAATGGCAACCCGCTCCAGTATTCTTGCCTGGAGAATCCCATGGACAGAGGAGCCTGGCAGGCTACAGTCCATGGGGTCGCAGAGTCGGACACGACTGAAGAGTCGGACATGACTGAGTGACTAAAGAGAGAGAGATACTTCAATTATTTCTCAAGAGAAAAATGAGGTCTTGGTTAAACAAAATGGGAGAAGTAGAGAAGCAGGCAAATTACCCACAATCCCACTCTCTAGAGCGTCAGGTGTGTGTGTGTGTGTCTGTGTGTGTGCGTGTGCACGCGTGCTGGGTCTTCCTTGCTGCACGTGGGCTTTCTCTAGTTGTGGTGAGCAGGGGCGACCCTCGGCCCGTGGAGCACGGGCTCCTCACTGCAGTGGCTCCTCCTGCTGTGGAGTGCGGGCTCTAGAATCACAGGCTCAGTAGTGTGGTGCGTGGGTTAATTGCCCTGTGGCAGCACGTGGCATCTTCCTGGGCCAGGGATCGAACCCATGTCCCCTGTACTGGCAGGTGGCTTCCTAACCACTGGACCACCAGGGAAGTCGTAGAGTGTTCATATTTTGGTTGATCCCATGTAATTTAAAAAAAAACCAAAAACGGGCATCTCTCATACTTTCTTTATTCTCCAAGGTTATCCATGCATGTCAGTTCTCAGAAGAGACTTTTTAAGGGTCAAACAAGAGGAACCTCAGCCCTTTTCCTGGTGGGCGTGGCTGCCCCTTTCCAGACCCAGGTCTACCCTTGAGTCCCCGGGCACCTTGTGCGCGGTGAGTCTGGTTGGTGGCTCCTCCCTGTCCCTTTGACCCGCTGTTGCAGACTTCTCCCAACTCCTCTTCCGAGACTCCTGACTGCCGCATGCTCACACCAGAGAGACTTCGGGGTGACCGGATTCTCCCTTCCCTACATGGCTTCCAGTGGATTTCCTGGGGCCACTAGTGGAGGAAGAAGCCTCGTGGCCTGGCCTGTGCCAGGCTCAGCCTCCTGAGTGGACGTTTGCTGCATCACAGCCTGGGGGATAGGCTGGCCCCGCAGGCGGTGGAGGAGCAGCCAGTCGTGAGCAGAGCCTGCAGGGTCTAATGAAGCTGTTCTGTTTGTAGGAAAGAAGAGGTGGATTTAGGATTCAGGAACAGTGGTCAGCAGGTTGTCTGGGTGGTCAGAGTTTGGAAAGGCATGGCTGGAAGCTCGGTGGCAGCTTACGTCCAAAACCCAACTGCAGAAACCCAGAAGGGGGCACCTGCCTTAACAGAGGCAAAGAGAGAAAATACCTGCGTTGTCCGAGTTCAGCCAGGGCCTAGATGATGCAGCATGTGATACTGCTGGCCACACGCGCTGGTCTTGTCTGGTCTCCCCAGGACAGTCAGAAAGGAAAGAGGAACTAAAGAGCCTCTTGATGAGGGTGAAGGAAGAGAGGGGAAAAGCTGACTTAGAATTCAACATTAAAAAGACCAAGATCATGGCATTCAGTCCCATCAGTTCATGGCAAGTAGGATGGGAGAAAGTGGACAGATTTTATTTTGGGGGCTCCAAGATCACTGCCGATGGTGACTGCAGCCATAAGATTAAAAGACCTTTGCTCCTTGTAAGGAAAGCTATGACAAACCTAGACAGCGTATTCAAAAGCAGAGACATCACTTTTCCGACAAAGGTTCGTCTAGTCAAAGCTATGGTTTTTCCAGTGGTCATGTACTGATGTGAGAGCTGGGCCATAAGGAAGGCTGAGCACTTAAGAATTGGTGCTTTCAAACTGTGGTGTTGGAGAAGACTCTTGAGAGTCCCTTGGACTGCAAGGAGATCCAGCCATTCAATCCTAAAGGAAATCAGTCCTGAATATTTATTGAAACTGAAGCTCCAACTCATTGGAAAAGGCCCTGATGCTGGGAAAGATTGAAGACGAACCGAGAAGGGGGTGGCAGAGGATGAGATGGTTGGATGGCATCACTGACCCGATGGACCTGAGTGTGAGCAAACTCCAGGAGATAGTGAAGGACAGGGGAGCCTGGTGTGCCGCAGCCCGTGGGGTCGCAGAGAGTCAGACATGACTTAGCGACTGAACAAGAAGCATAACAGCAGCAGGACAGTCAGAGTCCCACCTGCCCGGCGGCGGACCCCAGGGGCTCCGCCAGGTCTTGAGCAGCTCTGCAGGCAAGCATGGGAGCCCAAACTCTGTTTACCCGCCCCCCGCCCCACCCCCACCCCCGCTGTGCTCTTTATCTGCCCCCTGCTCCCAGCCTGGGAGACGGTCCTGTCCCAAATGGAGAGTCTGGTCCAGAAAGCAAAGGCCGGAACGGGCAGACGCGACCTAAGAGTTTGGAGATGAAGGCTGCGGCCCCGGTGCGCACGCCCTGGCCCAGGCCGAGCGGGCTTCTCTCTGTGGCTGGACGTGGCCGGTTTCCGGCGCCGACGAGGAGGCAGCTGGACGCGGGTGGCTCGCTGAGCAGCGCCCGCGTCTGCAGCGTCTCCGCTTAGCACTTGCGGGTCTCGGCCGTGGAGCCCGAGGCCCCGGCGGGAACACGCGCAGAGCGGCTGGCAGCAGCACCAGGCGTGACGGGTGCACACTTGGGGGGTCCCCAGCCCGGCCTCAGGAGCCTTCCAGGTACACGACTGGCTATGGTGGCCTCCGAGCTCTGCGACCGCGCGGTTCAGAAGGCGTCCCCCTCGTCCTCTGATGTGCGTGTGAGCACACGCGCACACGCACACACACGCCTCTCTCTGAACTTGAAGAGCAGACGTCAGTGTCTGCACCGCAGCCTCGCTCCCTTCTCAGCAGAAGGGCTG